>NC_135477.1:258667615-259867615 GCF_052094955.1 Ictidomys tridecemlineatus | reverse complement strand
GAAGGCAGATGGCTCAAGTGCTCCATTCCAGCAGAAAGAGAGAGGGAAACAGAGGATTTCATTCATTTTGTCCTTTCCTTAAACTAAAACATTTCTGGGACCACCGAATTTCCCAACCACACGCAGCCAAGCCCAGGGGAAAGGCGCGCCATGTTGCCCGGGCGCGTTGCTGCTCGGGATGAGACATTCAGTCCCTGCACCCGGGACACCCCGCTTCCCACACTGTGCGCTTGGCTCTTCTGTGTGCCACGCACACCCTCTGACGCACACGCTCGAGAGCTCCTCGGGAGTCGCCCAGGATCACGGGTCCTGGTATGTTCAGCTGTGACTGGACTTCAATTAAGCACCTCTTCATGGGTTGAACAAATGGTCAGGACAGATTTAGGACTGTACATAAATTGTCGGACTTAAAAGCCTCATTTCAAGATGTATTATGTTCGCTCTTTTTGGTGGGTGGGTAAGGTCTTTCCGAAAGTCAGAAAGGCTGGAACCCCCCCGCTGGGGTTGACAGGAGATTCGAATGTGACTGGAGCCCCTTGGTGGGCAGGAAAGGAGAGACGGCGCCTCGCTCATTCCCTGTGTTCACAGTGAGTGGCCTGCTGGGGTCTCCTGCCCTGCCCACTTCTTTGATGGGCTCCACCAGCCATGCCTCTGACACAGAAGAGCGCAGGTCCTGTGTGGCTCAGGATTTAATGTCGTGAGTTGGAGTAGGTTAATGATACTATTGATCAGAGCTTCTTAGAAGCAGAAGTATTAAGTGAAACGTTATTAAGCATGAATGTGCATGTGAAGTTTCCGTGGAAAATTCTTAGAGCCAAATTCACATTCCTTTTTAGTATACAAAAGGTATTTTTTTGAGCTCCAATTTTTAAAGACTTTTTGAGGTTTGGACAGGGGAACAGGGTTCGTTTTCAAACATGCATTGAGAATTCAATAACGTTCTCAGAACCCTTGAACTGAATCAGGAAGAAAACATCTTCAAGGCCCTGAATGTGCAGGGAATGTGTTGCTTTACCCACTGACAGCACCACAGGGCAGTTCGGATTCTCTCTGCAGCACGAAGTTAAACATAAACTCTTTATAAACAGAATTTAGGCAACCAGGAAAAATGCACTGCGAAGTGAGCAGTCTGCATTCTATTAAAAGGGTCACTTGTGTAGTTTCTATATGTAGAGCAAACCTTTTAAAATTAAAATACTAGATCCATGGGATGCTTTTTCCAACATGGATGTCTGTGCACGTGTGTTTACTGTCATGAGCTTCACCATCGATGTGTGGTATTGAAGGATTCTGTGTTACTCCTTCTCTGTTTCATTAGGAGAAGCATTAGAGCCAATGCGTAGGGTGTGGAGAAGAACCTTAGCCTGGGGTGCACAGAGGAGGGTGTCCAGGTCCCCGCATCGTGTTACTGGAAGCAAACCCTTGACATAATTGAACAGCAGCCACGCTCTCCCGGCTGTTGGCTAGTACCTGGGTGGAAGGTCCTGTCTGTGTGCATCTGTAAAACAAATCACAGGACAGTAAGCACAGTCCCTATCGTCCCCTGCTGTCATCTTCACAATTGATATCGATGGCTGCAGCCACGTCCATCAATCGAGGTCCTCATTCATCAAGGGGCTACAGGGAAGCCCCCTGATTGGGGCCCAGGATGGTTGCCTCTGCCTTCCCTGGCTGAAGAAAACCTTTGGGAGTGCACTAAAGGGAGCATCTATGAACATTTATGTGCGTCGTTTATGCTCACCTCGGGTCAGATAAAAATTTTCAGAGGCAAGAGTTTTTACTCATAATGTCTCCCACAAGGCTTTCCTGAGGGGGCAGGGGAGGAGGTGAGTATCCAGTAGCCTGGGAGGTGCAACTTCAATGAGCCACTCGCTGACTAAACAAGCAAAAATCTTGTGATCTCCATGATTTCATTCAAATAAAAGGAAGGAGTTTGAGGACTTCAATGACCATAGCACGTCTTTCCCCCAATCCTTCCTTCAAAAAATAAGTTGAAAATATCAAATACATGCTAACTTGAATTAATACAAAACTTTCTCTGAGGATATAGAAATGGGTAGGCGGACTAACTGGGTAGATTTAGAACACTTGTTTTCTTTTTCTTTCTTTGCTTTTTTCTAAAATAAAAAGATATTGATTCAAGAAAGTGGAAAATCAAGTAAAAAAATATTGAAGTTGATAGGGACAGGACGAACGATTAGAGGATGAGAGGCTGTCCTGCCCTGCCGGCTCTGTGCAGGAGGCAGCACTGTGGCCTTGCCCCCCCATGGAGAACCAGACCAGGTTTCCTTCCTCAGAAGACACCGACAACTCCTCCTGAGCAAACAGAGAGAGAGAAAGGAGAAGAAAGATGGGGACACTGGATTTCCTAGGAACGTACCCACCTTCCCACTGTCACGCACAGCAAGACCACCAGTCTGCAGGCTCATGGTGCACCCAGAACAGGAAAGACTTTCTTGTGTCCCTCTCCTCAATGTAAAGAGAGGGCCAAGATGCAGGGGACACCCCAGGAAAGTCAGAGCCTGGAGGGACTTGGAACCAGCAGTGACAGGGCAACGGGGAAGCAGACAAAAGAGCCCTGCGGCCATGAACCAAGAACTGCTACTATCGAATCAAGCATGTGACAGCAGCAGCGAGTTCTGGGAATCAATGGATGTCATACTCAAGTGTGCTGGCAGGTGAACCTTACTTCATTTGCTTGTTTATATTTGATTTGTAGATTACATACAGAGTGTGCAAAGATTAAAAAAAATAATATGGGAAAACACAATGGGGCAGATCTTTCATACAGTAGGCAAAACTAAACAAAAAAAGTAGAAAATGAGAAGAAAACTGTGAAAAAAATTAGAGAATCAACTCATGAGTTTCACTATGTGACTAGTGAAGGATAGAACAGAGAACTAGAGGGTAGGAAACAAGGCCACTGAAGTAGCTGCAGGATTATATCAAATTCCCTATTTGAAGCTTCCATTGGTCATTAGGCACAGCGTATAATTAAACTCCAAACAAACCAAACAGGCTCTAAAAAATAAAACAATTTTCACTCTCAAAACATTGTTGCAAAATTTCAAACCCCTGAAAATATTCCAGAGCTGAGAGATAATCCCTGATGAAGACCAGGTTCATGGAGAAGGAGCTTGAGCAGGCTGTCTCCTACATCCCAGGCCAGCTCTGTCCAGAGTCAAGGGCGAAGGACAAATGGACGCTTTCAGGCTCTCCAGAAAGTGGTGGGACCATACCCCTCTTGCTTCCAAACCTGCAAGCAGGTGCCCAGAGCAAGCCTGTGAGTCCTGAGGACCGAGGATCAGGGTCCAGGGGACAGGCCTGGAGCAGGAGCAAAGCAGAGACCACCCTGCATCCTGGCATGGCGCAAGGAGCACACCCAGGAAGCAGACCGCTGGGGCAGACAGAAACTCAGCATTCCAGGGGAAAGTCACAAGGCAGAAATGATGGGAACAAGGGGACTGGTTTTTTGTTGTTGTTGTTGTTGATTTTGAAATTTTGATAAATTGGTATGCTGAAGACAAAGCATATAGAAAACCATAGAACCGACAGTCAAGTAAAAGCAGGAAATGCTACGTAAGCAAGGTACGCAGTGTGTTCTGTGCCCCACATGGGGAGAAAATGCATACTACGTACAAATTCACCTTTAGCCAAATTTGAAATACGGTTCTATTAGAAGTACATGTTAGAAGGAGTGTGGTATAAGGGACAGAAGGGAGGGTGTGCCCATAAATGAAGTAAGTTCTCAATGTTCACACAGGGGAATAATAGAGTCAGGCTACCACAGGAAGCCAAGCAGCAGAAATGTGTGCTACTTAGATACATACACAGAGCTGCACACCACAAGGAAGGGGCCAATATCACGTCTCTGTTGCCAGAGAGTCTGATCAGGGTACGGGCAGGGAAACACTTTATGATCAGCCTATTTGAACTGTTTGACTTTATCATCCATGGGCACATAGTATTTTGATGACAAGTTATAAGTAATGAGAAACAGAAATAAAATGTTCCGTGTAGTCTTCGGGGAATTTTTGAGTAATGAGTTTTGAGGGACCTGTTGACACAAGTCCACACTCGCTGCTGATGCCAGTTGCAGGTCCCAGGGTCCCAAAGAACCCCCCAGCTTTCATGATTCTCTAGAAAGGCCTCTAGTGCCCCCTGAAAACCACCTGCTCTTGAGGAGGGCTCATGATAGGGAAAGAACGCAGATGGAAATCAGGGGAGGGAACAAGCCCCGCGGGTAGAGTGCAGGAGAGCGTCCCATGAGGAGCTGCATCACCCCGGGGAGTCAGTGTGAGCTGTCCCATGGCTCTGACTCGTGGTCACCTGCACAAGCCCAAACCAGGGGCCAGAGTCAGGACGCGGACCCCGGGTGTGCTCACGGGGCTGCTCTCAGGCTTTGGTCTCTCGGCCCTGCAGGTGTGGACCATTCCCTCTCCTATGTCACATCCGTGGCCTCTCTGTCCTGGCCAGCCACTGCCTAAACCAAAGGCTCCATCTAGGTCTCTTAAGACCACTCTCTGGAAGGCAAAGGCAAGACTTAGACCTCTTTCTGGGCAAAGTGAAGTTTCTTATTTTATGGACTGCAATGATGTTACCTCTGGACCTCCTTTCATTAGGGTCCCGCTGGAGAGATGACTCAGTAGTAAACGAAGAGAACAACTTATGAGCCAGACTGGACTCCTCTATTACCTTGATTTCTGTCTTAAATGTTGCAATATCCAGAAAATATATCTTGCCCAAATGTTATATTTATATTATATTAAAGCCTGGTACTAGTTATCTCATCTGACTTTGATTACATGGAAATTGAGGATTATAATTTCATTTTGAAGTTTTACAGCATAAATGCAAAGAAATAAACATTAAATTGATCCTCATGGTCAGCAAAGAGAAGTTCAATTTCCCAGAAATGCTTTATCTGAATCAAAAGCTTTATTTCATGTATTCTAAGTATCATTTGTACTCCTTTGAAATAAAAAATTATTTCTGTGCTAACACAGATGTAGTCAGGTTGCTGCTTCCCAAGAAGGAAGTCCTTTGCATAGGCTACACATAACTTGACTTCCAAGGGAAAACACTGGATTCCTGGCTGTGTGCTACAGGAGATGGTACAAAGGCCACCAAGCTTATGAGCCAGCGGACTGTGACTCTGTCAGTTCAAAGTGTTAAGGTTTCCTTTTTTAAAAATAAATTATAAAACTATAGAGTTATCTCACAGTTATTATTGCTTGTGAAATTGAAATATAAATAAATGCATTTTGTTAACTTTAGAGCAGCAACACACACACACACACACACACACACACACACACACACACATTCAGAGGCAGATGGAAAGCAGGCAAAGGGTGCAACTCATGGACCAGGCTTTTCACTGCCAATCCATTCAGGGTTTTCCTTAAGTTTGCTTAGATTTAACTTTGAATTTAGGGAAGGACAGATATTCATCAGAAATGGGAAACGAGGAGCTGTGATTGTTAGGAGCAATTCCCAAGGTGGTGTCTGATGCACTGAGATGAAAGTCCTGCACAGGTGCCCTCCTGCTCCTGAGGCCTCGCTGCCTTTGAGTTACCTGGGTGCACCCCACCCCGAGGGCTGCATCCTGCTCGTTTCTGTGGCAGCTCGTCTTGGGAGTTGTGGGCTGTCCTGTGCACAGGGGTACAGTTTCAAAAGCAGAGACCTTCTATGTCCCCATAGAGGAAGCAGGAAGAGGAGGCACTCAGGGCCAGGCCACGTCAGAGTCTCTGGTTGTGCCCTTGCTCTGCACAGTGCACAATGGGGTCCCGTGGTGACTGTGGCTGGCCAGGCACAGTCTCCTTCACTTACGACTTTGCTCCCTGTCCTAGGAGTCAGCTGTGAGCACTGTGGGGGCCCTGCAGTCTGTGCTCCACAACCACCCTCAGGACATGGCCAAGCCATACCAAGAGAAGCACTGGTCAGTGCCAACCTCCTGTGAGATAGGCTGGAGGAGGGACCTGGGCTGGACAGGCAGCCTGTGGACACCTGTGGCCGAGCTGAAAAATCAGAAGGGACTGGTGGCAGTCCCAAGGGACCAAGCTGGCCTCCCAGCAGTGCAGGAACCAGACCCCTGCACCTTCTGCCCTCTCGGGCCATGCAGCTGGGTCTGTGCTGCAACCAAGGGACTAGGAGTGCTCCAGAGGCTCACCCAGCCCTCCTCCTGACCCTGTTTCTGTACAGCACTTAGCTCCAAGTGCAGTGACTGCACGAGGTATGTGCTCACCCACTACATCTGGAGCTTTCCATCCACTTATGTCTTTAGACAGCAGCAGAGGCCTAAACCTTTCTGAGAAGAAATACATATACCTTCACCCCCTGGTGCATAAATTGTCCTGACTTCAACCAAAAGAATCCCTTCCTGTGGATCCTGCATCTTCCTGCCATAAACCTCCAGTGGCCACAGCTGCCTTGTTTGGCACCAACGATGTCATGGTCTCCTGCTGCGCTGAGCTTCCCTGTGCCTGGAATGAGCAGCTCCCTGTATCTTACAGGTTCTGTGGGCTCAGCAAAGAGGGACCCTGCTGCTCCTAGCCTTGCTCCAGGCCTCCTTCAGAGCAGAGCTGGGAGATAAGCACTCTTCAAAATGGATATAAAGAGGACTAACCAGAAAAGAGAGGGACCGGTCAGAATATTGCAAGTGAACTGGATGTTACTCTCGACGTTATGCCTCTATTCCTTTTCCCTAAAAATTCTATTGCCAGAATATTTGTGTTCTTTTCTTTGTCCCCTAGCACATACGCTCAGTTTCAAACTAAACACACGTAGTACTGGTAGAAATGAGCCCAGAGCGAAGGCTGTGCTCTTAGGAGTCATGGGCCTCCAGATGGTGTCTGCAGAGCACATACCTTCAAAGCTTCATCCCTCACAAACACCCCGGGCTTCTTTGTGCTCTGGCTCCAGAGAGTGAGCAATGCCTGCTTCCCAGGGCTGTGGGCCAGCTTGTCGTGCAGTGAGGACATTACTTTCCTTTGTTTTGAATTAGCAACTACTTGGAACATTGCATTTTATGAGGAGGTCATTGTTTAATTCTTGGTAGGACACATTTGCTTTCTTTAATTTAATAATGTGGGTTAATGCTTTCTTTCAAGGTTGTAAAGTCAAAAACTTTGTAAATTAAGTTTTAATAAACTTTTTATGCGCTTATTTAAATACGTTGTTCACAGTTAAACCCACTTAAGGTATTTTTTGCTGTTGCTGTTGTTTTAGAATAAACACTCCAATTTAATACTTTTAATGAAATAAAATGTAAATTATTGAAGCAATAGCAAAAACCCACACTACATGAAATCCACAGCCAGCTGCGTGCACCACAGGGGCTGAGTCAGGACGGGGTAAGCGGTGGTCTGTCACACTTCCGTTCTGCACTTTGGTGTATCCAACTACCTGTGCCTTCCTTACTGGAGCTCTGTATGTGTGTAAGACACACAGAGAATGGCCAGTTCCCTTGACCACACGGAAAGTAGACCAAACCAAATGTATGGCTAGCCCGAGCTGCCCAGGCTGGACCCAGGATGGCTTCCTGGACATGTGGATACGCTAAGCGCTCCCTCTATGACTGTGGGAACTCACATCATTTTAGGAGTAAGTTCTGCTCTAATTGTTTCTCAAGTGAGTAACAAATGTTTCTGAAGTATTTAGAAACTGGAGGATCAATGGTTCTTTCAAATTACAAGAAATTGGAAAGTGTCTACTTCAGTGTTGTTTGCTATGGGGTTCTTGCTGGAATTTTACCAATATTTTTAATAAACTTTATTCTGTGTGGACACTGTAGCTTTTCGACATATTGCTCTACCAACCGTGGCTTGGTAATTACTTCATGCATTTGGCCTGGAGACTCCTAAATTGAAAATAAGGTGCAATGCTTCAATATAACGGCCTCCTCCTGATGTGTTTGGCCTGGTGTAAAATTAAGGAACTAGCATTTTCTGCCTTCCTCCCTCATTGCTCCAAACTCTATCAGTGGTTGGTGAGTGCCCATAACTGTATTTCCAACAAAGATTACACAGATATTTCTGTCCAGCTACATGTCCTGCAGGGCTGGTCCACGGTCTTCCGATCAGTAAAAATGTAATAACATTTTCACATAGTCAATATTTAATTCCGTAAATGCAACTGGTAGTTGTAATCTAGGTTATTAACCACACGGTGATTTATGACAGAGGGCAGACGGTGGCGGGGGCAGAGCAGTAGGAAAGTCCTCTGGTGACAATAAAAAGGTTATAAATTTCATAGCTCTGCCTGAGAAATGTATTTATATCCTATATTAAGAATAGCTTTTTATAAATTTTAATGATCCATGTTATTAATGGGGCTGTCATCATCATTGCCTATATGAGCCTACAGTCCTAGGTTTTTTTTTTCTTTTACTTTTCCATCAGCTAAAGGTTTTGTGAAAAAAAAAAAAAGTTCTTATTAGCTATTTGCCAAAAAAATCTTTTAGAGTTATAAGCCCATCATTGTTTCCCTGGACTGCCAAGCCTGTGAGCAGTAGTTTGCATAAAGTTTTATGGCCAAGGCAAAGGTTGGGCTAATTGGCTAGAACACAATTGGCACTCTATCATGTTTACAAAGGCCGAGTCAATATGCAGAAGGAAAGTCAGGGCCATATCAGAAAGAGAAACTTATTTATGTATGAAAATTGTCCTTCTCTTTGGCTCCCTGTTCCTTTGCTGGAAACCCACATGATTTCCAGCTCTACTTGGAAGTGCACACATCTGCCCAGCTGTAGCTCAACACCCTTTCAAGAAAGTTCACCCGAGCACATAAATCTTTGCAACTTTATGTCAAAATGCATGTGAGAGATGAGTGGCCAACAGGAGTACTTAGCAGGTGTCTCAGCCCATTTCCTGGGGCTATAACAAAATACCTGAGGCTGGATTATTTATTAGGATTGGGCCTCACTCGTGTCATGGTCTGGAGACATCCAAGAGCTTGGTGCCAGCACGAGAAGACGACCTTCCTGCTGCGTGGCACTGGGCAGAGGCATCTCGTGGAGAGACCATAAGCCAGCCAGCCCAGGGCTCTCATGAAGACACTAAGGCCTCCTGGGAGCCCCACCTCCTGCTCCTCCCAGGCACCTCTCATCCCAGCCTAATCAGCATGCGACTCTGGGCCCAGTCTCTAGCACATGCAGCTTTAGGGGTGCATCCGAATCATGGTAGTGAGGCGGGGCTCCAGCTGGGGGTGGGGGATGGTGGCCGGATGCTTACGTGGGGCTGGTGTCCGGGTGCTTCCCCTACTAAGGTATCACTTCAAAACCAGACCCTTACAGGGCAAGCTGAGACACTCAAAGCCAGTTCTAGCAATGGGCCCCAAGGCTTGCTCTGCAGACAGCCTGATGGGCTGGGAACGGGCTGTCTCTGGGTACAGGTGTTCAGGGCCAACCTAGCTCACAGGTTTCCTGCCAAAGATCTCCCAGGTTGAAAATCAGGTAGAGAGACTGATTCAAACCAACCAACAAAACTTATCTCAAAAGAAGAAATTATGCTTATCATTTTTACATAGAAAACTAATTTTTGATCATTTTATTTTATTATAGTTATACATAGTTGTGGGGTTGATTTTTATTAAATCATTCATGCATATTTTTTTAACATTTTTATTTTTTTTATTTTGTTTTGTTTAGGTGTAGATGACAAAAGAGTGTATTTTGAAAACTAATTTTTAACAACATAAATCTATTCCAGTCAAATTTGGGGGCTAAATTTTTAATGATATATATTTTTTTTTTTTAAAGAGAGAGTAAGAGAGAGAGGGGGACAGAGAGAGAGAGAGAGAGAGAGAGAGAGAGAGAGAATTTTAACATTTTTATTTATTTTTTCTTAGTTCTCGGCGGACACAACATCTTTGTTGGTATGTGGTGCTGCTGAGGATCGAACCCGGGCCGCACGCATGCTAGGCGAGCACGCTACCGCTTGAGCCACATCCCCAGCCCCTTTAATGATATTTTTAAGCAGTTAATTTCTTATTATCAATAGTACAAACACTTCTTAAAGTTTTTTATTTCATGGTTATTTTTTGAACTAAAAAATAATGTCTACATGTTTTTAATAAAAAGTTCCATATTCATTATATTAGGAAAGATGGTAAGGTGTTTTCCGATATCTTTGTCACCTGAGAAAACGGGTTGTGACATGAGCCATGAGAGTGCTTTATTAGAGCTTCAAATAACATTTTAAGGACTTTCCTTCCTTTGGCTAATGCTGAATTAGGGATAAATCATGGAAGAATTCGGGTTCAATAAAAACACAGAAACTTCTTTTTTCTTGTCTTTCTTTTCCCCTCCTTTCTTGTGCCCCCTCCCCCCCCTTTCCCCCCTCCATGAGAGACACACTAAGTGCAGCTTGGATCCCTGGCTAAATTGCAACTAAGGACAGAAACCAGGACAGTGCACTGCAGGTCTCCCTGTCCCTCCCTGCTCCTCCCTCAGTCCCCTGAAGTAATGGGGTCCAAACTTGGCCCCTTCATGAAGGAAAACACCATGTTTATTTGGGAAAGTCTTGGTGGAGGCCCACGCTCCTGAGACAGCATTGTGCTGGCCAAGAAGCCGCAGATCTTCGGGATCTGAGACCCAGCCCTTCCCCAGCACGGAGACAAGACAGACACCCCTAGCAACATGTCAAAATGCACGTGAGAGATGAGAGGCCAACAGGAGTTCTTAGCAGGTGTCTTAGCCCATTTCCTGGGGCTACAACAAAATACCTGAGGATGGATATTTAGTAGGAATAGGCCTCACTTGTCTCACGCTCTGGAGACATCCAAGAGCTTGGTGCCAGCATGAGAAGACAGCCCTCATGCTGCGTGGCATCGGGCACAGGCACACACTAGCTGTGTCCTAACCATGTGTCACTTGACCTCATGTTCTCTGCAGTGGGTTCTCCAAAAATCCCTGACCTTAGTGAAGTAATGAGGAATTTCCTGAAGACCAGTGAGGGTAGGAGACAGAAGTGGTCACTAGCACTCCCGGAGCAGAGACTGCAGGTCCCATGTGGCTCTGGTGACCCTGAGCAACCCTGTCGTGGCCTCTACAAGTGACCCTGTTTGTTGGCCGTTCCCCTTATGGGGTTCAAGCACCTGCTCCCGTCTTTCTTTCTGATCTGCACCTCAGGTCAAATCCCACACACCTGTGTCTCTGAGATACCCTTCTCTTTCGCTTGTCCCTGGTTTCCAGGGTAACCAGGCCTTGGATGTTGAACTTCCACCTCCAATTAGCTTTTTAAGACCTTTTGCCCAAATCATCTCTTCGAGGAGTTTGCTATCACAAGAGAAATTGTGGGGTCCCAGGCTAGGGCTGCTCCCCAGGCCTGTCTGCAGGGCACCCCCACAGCAGCCCCCTGCCAGGGTGGATCTCCTTCCTCCCTGCAGGAGCTCCACTCACCCACCAAGAATGGGGAGCTGTCCTGTGCCTCCTCTGCACTCCTGCTGAGCTAGTCCTAGGACTGGGTGCGAGGGCTGTGCCCTTCAGCCTGGAGTCAAAGTGGGTAGGGGACAGGGAACCAGCTCAGAGTGCAGAAGACCTGGTCCCCAGGGTCTGCAGCAGAGGAAGAGCAGGGCTCCCTAGAGGACGGTTTGTGAGCAGAACCAGGGAGAGTCCTCATCTCCTTGAGGGTCACAAGAGAGAAGCTGGCTAGTTAGTTATGGGAGTTGGCTATCAGAGTCTCCACACTCGTAAAAACGATGAGCAGTGAGTAAAAGTCATAAAGGATTTCAAATACTTATGTGCCTACACGAATAATTTGAGCTATTTTAAAATTGACTATGATTCTATTTATGCCTTTGCTATTGTATTTGTATCTCTTTTCCCTGAATCTTAAAACCATGTTTTCTAGTATTAGTAGATTTCTTTCATTTACTTGATGTAAAATATATGAAATTACTACAAAATCTCATACCATTGTTAATATGTTAAGTAAAAGAAATGAGTGAAGTTTAAAGTCTTTCCAGTGCCTTTGCTGTCCCCCGAGTGTGTTCCTCTGAAGATAACATGTTCGTGTGTTGCACAATGGTGATTTCCAACTCTGCTTTCCTCTGGGTGGCTAGGATGTCCGTCTGGCAAGTGATTAGAAGTTGTGTGTTTCAGTGTGTTTTGATATCAGGCATGATACTTTCTTGTTTTTTCCCTCTAATTTGTTGAAAGTCATTACCTCTCCATGACTTGAGTGTTAAACTGTGTAACTCAGAAGAACTTCAGAAGGACACCGACCCCTAGAACCAGCCCTGGCCCAGTGGAGAAAATAGACTCCCGTAGCTGGAGGATGATGGTTCCAAGCCTTCTTCATGGACATAGCGTGTGCACCACATTACCCGACCTGGCTCAGGAGTTCTCTGTCTACTTACTACACACAGCTCTTGTATCCTTATTGTTCATTTTGTAAATGTCAGCAGGGAAAAAGGAGGCATCAGTCAACAGTGAGGACCTCAGTCAGATGGTGGGGGCTGAGTCTCTCTCCACCACTCGCCGATGCCGTTTCCAAGCTCTGTGTGCCTCAGTGTGCTCCCTAGTAAGACAGGATAAGGGGTCTGAGTCCATATTCTGTTGCCATAACTGATATCAAGACCGGGTAGTGTATAAGGAAAGCAAACGTACTTCTTACAGCTCCAGAAGCTGGGATCCCAGGTCAAGGGGGCTGGTCTCCTCCTGCTTCAGGAGACCCTCTGCAGAGTCCCCAGGGGCACGTGGTAACATGAAGTAAGCTGCTCACAAAACCACTCATGTGATGAGGGGGACCCCCACTCTCAGGACCTCAGCACCCACCAAGCCCTACTTCCAGAAGCCAGACGTCATGCACAGGGACCTGGGGGTTAAGTTTCCACATGTAAGATTTGGGGCGCAGACGGTGATGATGTCTACCTAGTGTTGTTTCATCATTGGGAGGGTTGATTTTTGAATGCATTGCATGGAGTGTTTGACCCAGTGAAGGTGCAGTGTTTCGATGAAGCTATTATTATCCTAGTGGTTTCCAAATGGGAAGAGAGGGATGATTCTGTGCCCTCGGTGACCCCTGGAGTCACACCTGGAGGCAGAGTCGCTGGCCTTGAGCCCACAGAAGACAGGATGGCACCAAATATCTGCACAGGACAGCCCTGCCCTCAGTGAGGAAACTTCTAGCCCCAAATATCAGTAGTGCTGATGTCTGAGTCACAACCGAGGCATGTTTACAATAAGGGAATGAATGAGGATAGGGATGGTGGTAGCTACACATAGACTGGCTTCTGTTTATAAAACTGTGGCTCACTCTAACTCTGCTCAGTGAAAGCTTCACATCCCCTATTTGGACTCAAGTGATCATCTAGATTAGAGTAGATAATTTAACCCCCTTCTACCGGAAAACAGTGCCCTGGTGCCTCTCAGACTGGACAAACATGACAGTGTTCCCTAAATAGTTCCTCTTTAAACTTATGACGCATTTGGAAAAGACTTCTTAGAAGCAAGTCCCTCCTTCTGGAGGGAGGAACAGCGCATGAGGAGGGCAGGAGGACAGGTAGCTGTTTCATCTGTCCATGGTCGTGGTCATGTTTTTGTGAAATTAATGACCTAACGAAAAGGCCGCTGTGAAAGGCTGGAAAGAGGCGGAAAGCAGTAAATTCTCATAACACGCCGTAATGACGTCCACCATCAATTATTTTATCCATTTCAACTCTATGTAAAAAAGTTGACACATTTCTAAAAGCCCATTTCTTTAAGTGTTTAGGATCCACGTGGGGTTGCAGGCTACTCTGCACTAGGCTTGTGCTGCACAGTGAGGACTGGGAAGGCTCCATGCAGGGAGAGGTGGCCAGGCCAGCACCAGACCAGCCTGTCCACTGTGCTCACATAGCCAGGGCTTTGAAAAGAGACCATCTGGGCAGAATTAGCAAAGCTCTGGATCTGAGTCCAACTATCCCAGGACTAACCCAGCCACATCACCCAGCTCCATGGTAACCCAGAGACTGTCCCGGGAGGCCAGTGATCGTGATCAGGAGTCACAGTTCACAGAGCAGGATTCAGGAACCTGGCCTGCGCTCAGGAGTCAGGCCTGCTGGATAAGGCCTTGAACCAGTTACAGGAAACGCTTTGAGCTTGGATTTCTTCACATTTCCAGAGGACAATGCTAGGATTCCTTTACCTTGCCATGAGATGACTGAAACAAATCGCCTCGCTCGAAGCCACACGTGTGCTAGGGGACAAAGAAATGTTAGTGTCTTGCTATCGCAAAACACAAACGTGTTGGGGTATGTCTTATGGACCATTCTGAGAGGTTCTACCCCATTCCACAAATCCCTGGGCCAACAGGAGTATGGTGAGGCATCTGTGGGATAAGAGGGAAGGTCTGCTCAGGGGTCCAGGAACACAGCGAATATCACCACCACCGTGGTCCAGCTGGGCTGAGTGTGCCCACAGTGTGGGGCTGTGGAGGCAGCCTTGGTCCCTTAAATTCCCATTGTGATGTCCTCTCACTATACGGAACCACCTGACATTGGTGTTAAGAAATCTTGTACTCAGGGAATATGGTGGACATGGCACCATTGACAGAAGCGGAGAGAATGTGTCTAAGCATCCTCCTCCCAAGCCCTCTGGGCTGCCATTCTTCAGGAGGTGGGCCTGAACATATCAGAGGACAAGGATGTGACCTGTGAACCAGCAGAGCAGGGAGAGGTGGCCAGGACAGCACCAGACCAGCCTGTCCACTGTGCTCATAGAGCAAAGGCTTTGAAACGAGACCATCTGGGCAGAATTAGCAAAGCTCTGAATCTGAAGCCAACTATCCCAGGATTGGAATGAGAAGAACAGACACAAAACCTAGGAAACACATTTCCTCATGAGTTGAATGGTTTTCTTGTGGTGCAAGAAAATCATGGCTATGAAAATAGTGAGAAGTGATCCTTCTGTCTGAACCAAAAAGATTATAAAATAAATGCATGCATGGTCAAATAATTAAAATCTCAGATGAAAAATAAATTCAGCGAAATGTCATGTAACTGCAATGTTTAAAAACACAATGTTTACCTTGTTTTCTGATAAATTCTTACCTTTATTTACCTTGAAAACACACGTCTTCTATTCTTTGGAACATGGGTTTAAACATTAGCTATTCACTATAATGTCTTCTTGAGCCCCCATGGCCTTTCAGCACCACACGCATTCTCCAGGAGAGCAGGTTCACCACGGGAGCTCCCCCACTGCCTGGAGTTCTGGGGCACCCCACAGGCTCTGAATGCACAGCATCTCTCCTCCTGGGGGACTTTCCAGCCAAGCCACCTGGGAAAGATGCCTTCATGACCGTAAAAGAAGCCATCACATTCCTTCCTCATCAGTTCCCATAAGCTTCCCTCTTGGGGTTTCCCATACACAGGTCCCCATATGCCTTCGCCATAAAGAAAAAACACCCCCACTCTGTGGAATTCTAGACTACATCGAAGGTCCCTGGTAGTATTTTTCTCTGACTTTTGTGAACTGCTATCTGCTATGTGCTGTTTTTCACCTGGACCATGGGCTCTTAGTGGAGGAGACAAGGTATCTGCTTCCCCTACACCCTCAGGTGTATAATTCTCAATCCCCACGTGTTTGGGAAAACATTTAGGCTTACTCACTCTGAATAAGCTCTTACTCAGGTAATTAATTCCACTTTCCAACCAAGAAACACTTTAAGTCTGCCAGGGCAGTAGGCGAGAATACTACTCATGTGCCTTTGCTCTGGGGACCCATGGGGCTGAACCACAGAGAGTGACTGTTCTGCAGCCTCTGGTACCACAGGGACAGGCTGCTCCATTCGCACTGGGCGCTCCATAAATATTCCAGGGTTTCATCTGATCTCCTGGTAAATATATATTCAAGACTAGAATAATTTATATGCACTAATGTGAACAAGCCTCCAGTTTGAAAAACAAATTCAGGGAAAATGAAAATAAACACACGAAGTAGACAGATTTTAACCAGAGAGTCTTAAGTGCACACTAAGCAGTAATCTGCCGTCATCATCTTGGCCGTGACATTTCAGTGGAGGTCAAGGGGGGCTCACGTAAACACAGGGCATGAGCCTCCCATCCAGTTCAAAGCCCGGGACCAACCAGCCCGGACCTGGAGTCCAGGCACGTTGCCAATGCTCCTGGGTCAGCTTCGGCTTTTTTGTAGCAACTACACACAGAGAAGTAGCGAGGAGCTGAGTGCCACTCAAGCTCAACCCTGGGTTTCCACTGAGGCCTGCGTAATGTGCGCCAGCAGGGGAGGGTCCACAGGCACCAAGCTGTACAGGGCTTGGGTGAAGGCCACGTGCATGAGATGCATGCTGTGGGCTTCAGCCCCACTCTGGGGACAAGGAGTTCTTAACCCTGCATCCCAAGGCCAAGTCAGCCCAGCCTTCAGCCAGGGAGAACGCACCCAGAGGTGGCCACCGCCGGTGAAGACGCCCTCCCTCTCCTCCTCACTAACTTGATAGTTAGGTGCTCTACGTGAGAAATGTTGTTCATTTGTTTTGTTTCTGGTGACATTAGATCTTTTCTTGGCCTAGTTCATGTTGGCGGTGGACTTTCTCCGTAGAACTGTTCCTACATCACTTTCACTACCAGCCACGTCACATTGTCCTGCCTTCCCCATCCCCCACCACAGTCTTGTCCCTCCCTTGGAGAAGCCTCAGAGCTGTCAATCGTGGCTACTTCTCTTCCTCTCTGCTGCAGTCCTCCCTCCGTTTGACGGTCCTCTTTCCTCTGCACCCACCCAGCACTGCACCGCCAGGTCACTACTCTGGAACCCTCCATCGAGCGACTTTGCACAACCCGGCACAGACATGGCTGCTGGGCACCAAGACTTTAATGTACTGAGGGTTGGGGCTGGAAATGCCCTGGAGACATTCTCCACCCCCCGGTGAGCAGGCTGTGGCAGTCCTGTCCTTTGGGACCACAGAGGAGGGGCCTGACCTGAAGAGAAGTATGCTTGCTCTTGGGCCCAAGGACTTCTCAGTGCCAGGAGTAGATCCCAATGGGACAGAAAGTACTTGCTGAATAGTTGCATCTTCCATCAGCAAGATTCTCCTGCAAGGTGTGGCCAGAGAACAGCCCGAAGTCTGGAACTGGGGCTTGCTCAAGACTGGAATTGGCTGTGCCAGCCATCAGGGCTCGCTCTCCTCTGGTGGGGGTGCGTGGGAGCAGCTGACCCCTCCACCCACACTCTGTGTGCAGGTTATGCAATGAGATTCCCAAGGGAAGGACGCACTAGCTTGGGCCAAGGCCTACTTCCACTGCAGGAGAAAAGGGAAGCAGAGATGCATGGAGGTGACATGTTTTAGGATGGACTTGAAGGATGACTGGGACTGACTAATCAGAAATGGCTGGACAGGAAGGAACCTGGTAGACCCGCCAATCACTCAGCAGGAGTGCGAGGACCTCACAGGCAGCAAGGCAGCTTGAGCCTCAGATTGTGGAGAGCCTCTGATGAAGGATACGTGGCTTCCTGTTCTACCCTCGGTCAAACACACGTGCACCTGGGTTAGTGTGTTCATGACCCGGCTGCACACACATCTTCTCGTGGGACACTGAGACACTGTGTAAGCAAGTTATGGACACTGGTGTGACTCTATTCTGCAGGACAGTGGGAGGGGGAGAGGAGGACCAAAGCTGGGTAGGTCACTTGGAGGAAGAGGGGAGTGAGACAGCTTGCATGGAAAGACCACCCAAAGAAGGCTGGCACCTCTGTGGGGGGCTTGGCCTTATAAAACCAAGCCTGGAGTCACAGCCAAGGACCAGGCAGCATCGTCACAGTGGGAACAGAACTGGCCCCACAGGTCAGAAATCCAACTGGAAATGAACATCACAGAGGCACAGGATGGTGTGTGTTCGAATCTTGGAAATGGGGCTATGGAAAGTGGGAAGTGCAGACAGGGAGCCGACAAGGAGGAGAGTAGACCAAGAGAGCCCAGGACCACTGAGGACCTGAGGCAGTGCCGCTGGCCTCTGCCTTGATGAGCACACCTAGGTGACATCGGGTCAGTGCTGTCTGTGGGTGACAGCAGAAGGCTGGGAGCCTCTATGGCTTCCACAGGAGACAGCGGTGAGTACCAAGGACATGGGACCACATGACTGAGGTCTGAGGTCCTAGGAGAAGGGACAGGCAGGGACAGTGAGGTGAGAATACCAGAGGAGGAGCACGGGAGAGCCGGCCAGGCCATTGATGACCATTCAGGACGCCAGATCCAAGGGCAGGCGCTTGTGTAAGCAGGCTATGAGGCTGCTGAGAGAAAGCATGGGCATGTGGGGGGACACTTGGGGGGCATGTGGGGGGATATGTGGGGGGGCATGTGGGGGGCATGTGTGGGTGCATGTGGGAGGGGAAGGTATGTGAGGGTGCATGTGGGAGGGCATGAGGGGGGCATGTGTGCACACTCACTGAAGTCACTGGGTGCCCTCTCACCACTCCACTTTGCCAGGAGTGCAGGGTGTGAAACACGGACCATTTGGCACTTCCCCGTTGTCCTTCCATCTCTCACTGACCGTCTTGTTAACATGACAAAGATGACCGCAGCAGCCAAATGTGACCGACAGTGTTAGATCTTTCATTGCTGCTACCAAAGGACCCGAGGAGAACAGCTTTAGAGGAGGGAAAGTACATTTGGGGTTCACGGTTTCAGATCTCAGTCCACAGGTGGCCAAGTCCATTAGGGGACCAAGTGAGGCAGCACATCATGGAGGAGGGTGTGGAGGAGGAAAGCAGCTGAGCCTTGTCACCAGGAAGCACACTGAGCTTTGCTCACCAGGGAGAAAATGTGAACCCCAGAGGCACACCCCCAGGGACCCGCCTCCTGCAGCCACACACCACCTGCCTAGGTCACCACCCAGTTAACTAATCCCTATCAGGGGATTAGCTCACTGATTAGGTTAAAGTTCTGCTGACCCAGTCATTTCAAATCTAAGCTTTCTTGCATTGTCTCCCACGTGAGCTTTTGGGGGACACGCCATATCTAAACCTTAACATCAATCTTGGGATCCTGGATCCAGAGTTGTAGAGCACAACACTGGACCCTTCCAGAATTTAGACCCAGGCTAGGGTTAGTAAAGACGCCCCTTCTGGGCTGAAGGAGACGACACAGCCTGGCACACTGGCACATGCCTGCAATCCAGTGAGTAGGGAGGCTGAGGCCGGAGGATCAAAAGTTTGGGGTTAGCCTCAGCAACTCAGTGAGGCCCTAAGAACTTAACAATACCCCATCTCAAAATTTAAGTGAAAAAAGGCTGGGCATGGAGCTCAGTGGGTAAGTGACTCTGCGTTCCATCACTGGTGTCAAAAAAGAAAGGACACACACAAAAGAAAAGGAGATGGCCGCTGGGGGGACGGCCCAGCTGGCCCAGCAAGGGCAAGGGGGACTGGCTCTCGTGGGTTCTTCGGGTTCTTTCGGGAGCAGACAGCCCGTGACGTCGTCACAGGTAGAGGTGGCTCCGTCACTCCTGTGCTCCTCTGCATCACGCTTCTTGATGCCTTGGAATCCCGGTGCCGACCTCGGTGCCCATCTAGGGCTGTGCTTTAGGGTGCTCACAAGGCAAAGGTGACGGGGTCATTTCGGGGGACCGTCCACACGCGCTTTCCCCTCCCCACCTGGAGTTGCCCCATGGTCCGTGAGAGCCTCCGTGGGTCTCGGAGCAGGCCAGACCTGCCTGCTGTCGGGCTGGAGCTGGGCTTGCTGCAGACCCCTGGGCTCCGAGCTGACTTCCCAGCCTCCGTGCCCTGATGCGGCTCTCACCCCCGAGCCTTGAGGGGAGCTCACCCTTGAACTCCTGCCTGTGTGGCCTGGCTTTCTAGGGGGTCCCCTAACTGTGTCAAACACACGGTGACTAAAGCTGACCCTTCTTCTGCTAGAGCAGCTTTGTACGCTTGGATCTTTGGGAAGGACTCACCCCTGAGATGAGCAAGGACTGCCCCGTCCTCCAGGGGAAGGGGGCCTTGGTAGGCCAGGTCACAGGCCCCGCTGGAGGTTCTCCCTGTTTTAATCCTGTGCACGCCCTCGAGGCCATGGGCAGCCAGAGCCAGCGAGGTCCCATCCTGGAGACCTCTGTGATAGGGACAGTCAAAGAAGAGAAGGTCGGCCACCTCAGGCCACACACGTGGAGGAAGGGGTCTGCTCTGGGGATTTTCAAGGGCGTATCAGGAAGCAAAGAGTGGATTTTTAGGAAGTCATTGAAGTAGAAGCTGTCTTTGAATTATTCAGAAAATGTGGAGGCTGATTGGAGGGATTTGCTGGGGAAAAGAGCAGCAGCATCATGGTGTCTGCACACACTGCAGGCAAAGGATAGAAGACAGTTGAACTTGGGCTAAAGAAACCCATGGTGGGTCGTTCTGTCACTGTCACCCACACCCCCCCCCCAGTCCCACCTCCTCTGAAGCGTGAGTCTGGGCTCCGGGGCTTTTCAGAGGAGCACCACACAGCACCATTGTCCAATAACGAAGCCCTCTGCACCTCTGGGTACACCCCACTGATCCACCCTCTCGAAATGGGGAGGAGACAGCTGGTCCATCACATTCTCAAGTCAATCCGGTTCCAATGAGGGGTCCACAGGGCTGACACCCACTGGGCAGAGCCACCAGCTCTTCCTCTCAACCTGTTCAGCACCTGAGGAGCTGTTCTCTCCCTGCCCTGGTGAGAGATGCATCTGTCCAGTGCTCCCTGGGTCACCTGCTCACCTGTCTCCTCTTCCTCATGCTGACCACCTGCACGATCACATTCTCTCATAGGCCTACCTATTGTTCATCTGGACTTTGCATCCATTGGGATGTCCTGTGCTCATTTGTTGAGCCTGGTTTTGGAGATCTGTCGGTGGATTTACTGACCCAGCAATCTGTCCTGGCCCAGAGCGTTCAGGAACAGGACCCCGCCTGGACGTCAGCTGCCGTCTACTCTGCAAAGGAGAAAGGCATGCCGCACAGCAGGGCTCCCCTCCCAACATCAGCAGCCTCTCCCCACTCCACTGTCCTGGGTCAGCAGCCTCCTCTTTCCCGGAGACTCCTGGGCCCCCTTGCACTGATCTTGGATTCCCTGCAGTCCTGTCCCAGGCAGGGCTCGTCCATATCTCAATTCCATTCTTGAGCTCATCCAGTGAAGGGGACATTTCTTATCATCTCTTTTTTTCCCTGAGGGAAAACAAGTGCTTCAAGAACATTTGTAAAATGAGTGAAGGCGGCAGTGTCCATGTCTCCTGGCAGAAGGAAGGGCTGGGCTGGGAGCATTAGTACACATGATTATAGTAATGCAGAATAACAAGTAGCCATCAGAGGGAGCTGAGCCTGGCAACCTTTGGTCTAAGTGCTCTAACAGAGGAACCTGTCCCATCCTTATGGCCTCCCATGCCTGGCTCAGGAGCTGTTTCTCCTCCCTTTTACCAGTGAGGAAACCAGGGCACAGAGAGACACAACAACCTGCCCAGATAAGCACAGCTAGTGAGGAGCCCAGAGGATTGGGGCACAGACTGGATTTAGTCGACCCTGGATGCACACCAGACCCCTACAGGCCCTTCCAGAAAGGCCACTCACACCCCAGGCCCCAGAAACCTTTAGTTGAGATTTTTTTTAAATTTTTATTTTGGTATTTAATGAATGTTAATTTGTTATCATAATCAAATCACCAGTAACCCGAGTCACTTCAGATGCTGATCATTACTCCTGCATCACACTGGAAGTCTTGGTGGACTTCCTGGTGTTCTGAAAGCATCTCTCTGGTGACCATTGGCACCCAGTTTGCAGTTAGGTAGGAAAGGGAACACATCTGATGGTGTCAATTGGGACTTGCTATGACTGCAGGGCACTTAAAGCCCAAGCTGAGCTCTCTCTGCTGACCAAGATTCACGTGTAGCCCCGTCAGAGAAGTTGAATTAAGACCAGATGAATTAGATGGAATTTTCATTAAATGCCTTAACTCTACAAACTTTATTTAGCTGAAATTATTATGGTTTATTTAATTCTTTCTTTCAATTACATTTAAACTATATATTGACAAGTTCTAACTGTGCATAGTTATGAGGTTTTAAATGACATGATGAGTTTTATGGATTTTTTTTCATTTTTTCCTATTTTATTTTTATTTTAAATTGACACAAAAACATGTGTCGAAAAGTACATGTTTATTAGCTACCACCTACTTTGTTAAGATGTTTGAATGTAGCGTGGAATGATCCAAGCAAGCCAATCAATCCCTCCCTCAACTCAAATAGTCAGTCTCTTCTGTGCTGAGAAGGCTGGAGATGGATAGTTCTAGCCACGGTGAAATGTATAGTCTTCTACTAGTAATCACGTTCGCCAGACAGTGCAACTGACTTCTAAGTGAATAAGTAAATAAAATGCCTTCCTCCTGCCTAACTGAAGCCTCAAGCCCTTTGACTATGTCCATGTCCACACCACTGCCTCCAGGAACAGCCACTCCGTGCTTTGCTTCTGGGTTTGATAGTATCCAATTCCACGTGTAAGTGAGAATGCGTGGTATTTGTGCAGCAGTGTTTGACTTCTTTCCTAAGCGAGATTTTCCGCACTCCACCTATGTTCTTGCAAATGGCCTGATGTCCTCCTTCAGGGCCGTGCTGTTCCACCGGGCGCCATGCTCTCCTGGTCCACTGTGACTTAGTTTGAGGCCACACCTGAGCTGTTGTGGATAGAGCTGCGGGGAACACGGGTGTGCAGATGTATTTTGGGCGTGTCCATTTCATCGTGTGTAAATGCCTGTGGGTGGTACTGCTGTGTCACGTGGGGTTCCATCGTTATCCCTCTGAGGAGCCTCTGTGCTCTTCTCCACAGTGGCCATGAGGCCCCGCACCCCTACCGCCAGGCCCAGGGGCTCCTCTTCTGCACAACTTCTCTGCAACTGGCTCTTTCCTCTTTTTTATAATAGTCATTCAATAAAATGACTTTTAAGCAAACACTGGAACTCTGTCTATTGCTAGAAGTTAAGTAGCGTTTGAACAACTTGAGTTGTCAGAAAAAGCCAGAAGAATAAATTATTTTCTAAAAATTTTGACATTTCATAGAAAACTGAAGGCATCCACTCTTAAGACAGTTTCCTATATACATATTTGACGTGTATGTCACAAGAAAAGTATTCCATTTTTATTGGCATCATCTGTTCCCTGTATTTTCTAGAAATCTCTTCCTGTAATTGATTCTATCATTTGTTTCTTCCAAATCCCAGGCAGCGCTCCACTAAGCCAACTAATTGTACCATTAGCACCATGCAGCCTGTAGCATCAAGGCTTCAGCAGGGAGGTAGATCCAACCCCAGGCTTCCTCCCCCAGAGCCCCAGGAGCCTCTGCAGTCACCCACACAGCCTTCCTTCTCGGCAGGGGACCTGAGGTCGGGAGCAGTGGGGAGCTCCCTGGGAGAGTTGGACAGTGGGGTCTCAGGTGTCCACAGCCACAGTCCTATTGTCCAAGAAATGCAGAAATGGGACAAGATGCAGATCCTTTGGTGTGTGTGTCTGAGAATATGAGTGTATTTGAGTGAGCTTGAGTGTGAGAGTGTGTGTGAGTGCATGTGACTGATAATGTGTGTACGTGAATATGTGAATGTGAGAGTGTGTGAGCATGGTATGTACAGCAAGGTACTCTCTGTGTGAATGTGCATTTGAGTGTGTGAATGTGCAAGTACAAATGTGTGTGTTTGAAATAGTGTGCCGAAGAGTGTGTACTGATGTGCCTGAGGGCTTCTTTGTGTCTGAGAGTCTCTTAGTGTGTGTCAGTGTGTTTGAAACTGTGAACATGTGAGTCTCTGATTCAGTGTCAGTGTTGTTGCAACTCTGTGTGTGTGATAGTGTGAACAAGTGTGCTGTGTGCATTTCAGAGTGAGTGTAGGTTTGTGTTTGTATATGTGACTGTAGGTGTGTGGATGAGTGATTATATGTGCAAGAGTGGTTTCTGTGTTAGATTTGAACATGAGTGTGTAAACACATGAGAGTGTGGGTCTGCCAATACTGTTGTGTGAGTGTGAGTTTGTGTATCTGAAAGAAAATGTGAGTTTGTGAGTGTGTAGGTATGGATATGTGTGTATGATTTTGTGCAGGATGATCTGTGTTACAGTATGGGCTAGTGTGTGTGGGGATGTGATTAATGTGTATGTGTATGCAAGTGTGTGTTTGTGTGTATATGTGAACATGTGTGTATGTGTGTGCATGTGTCATTTCTGTGAATGTACTCATGAGTGTGTCAGTAGTATGACTACATGTACTCTTGACAGTGAAGTTGTGTGTGCACGTGTGCATGAGAAGGATGCAATTGTGAGAGTGTCTGTCATCTGAATGACAGACTGTGTGAATGTGTGCATGAAATTGTGAGTGTGTGTCTGGGAGTGTGTTTTTGAGCATGACAGGAAGTGTGTTAATGTGTGTCTATGTGTTGGAGTTTAAAAACAGTCTGTGAATGTGTGGATGTATTTTTGTGTGAATGTGTCTGAGTATTCTTTTTTGTTTGTGTATGTGACCATAAGTGTGTGTGGAGGAATTGTGTGTGAGAGCATGAGTGAAAGTGTGAGTCTATGAATATGTGAATGTGTGAACGCTGTGTCTGTGTGAGTACATGTGTTTGTAAGTGTGCATTAAGTGTATTTGTGATGATATTTATGCTATTGTGTGGTGGATGGTGGAAGTAGGAGTGTATGTACACATGTGTGAGTGTATTCCATGTGTATGAGTTTGTGAATGTTTGTGTGTTTGAGTGTGGGTATGTGTATGACCATGTGTGTGTTTCAGTAACAGTGTGGGTGATGACTGTGTGAGCATGACAGTGTGTGTGCTTTATTGTGTGAATTTTTGTTTGCTTGAGTAAGAGTATGAGTGTCTGTTGTGGGGTTGGGTGTGTTATAGTGTGTTTCTGTGAGTGTGAATGCGTGTGAGTGCAGATCTGAATGTGTGCATGGTGGCATGTATGTGTGATGTCTGTGTTTGTTGGTGTTGTGTGATTGAGCATGTGAGAGCTTGAGTGTATATGAGTGTGCATTAATGTGAAAGTGCTAGTGTTGGTGAGTGTGCAGGGGGCCAGAGTGTGTGCTTGTGAATTTCTGTGATTATGCAAGTTTTGTGTGTGACAGGGTGTGCATGTGTAAGTTGGTGAGTGTGTGAGTGTGTGTGAGTGTGCACATCTTCCCACGGAGGGGGCAGGCAGTGGTCCTGGGGGCTCTCCTCATGAAGCAGCTGCGGCCTTGGGAGGTCTTGGGCAGGATAGGAGGGTGGCGGACGCAGCGCTGCCCGAGGCCCCAGACTCCCAGGCTGCAGTCCCAGGCCCCGTCCTCCCGCTGTGCCTTTCTTTTGAGACAGGGGTCCTTGGAGGTGCCATGCAGGAGCTGGTCATTAAGGTAGGCTGGAACCTGAGGCTGGTGTTCCAGGGCACACTCAGACACTCACAGAGGGGGAGGTGCAGAGGAGCAGGAGGGCAGGGGGAGGGCAGCCACCCACCAGCCAGGGAGAGAGGCCAGCTGGAGGGATGGAGCCCGCCCTGCAGACACCTTCTGACACCTCAGCCCTCAGCCCTGCGGGACCATCAATGTCCATTGTTTAGGCCCCTGGCCCATGGTGCTTCATCAGAGCAGCCCTAGGAAATTGCCCAGTTGGGCAAGGGACACTTTGCTACCAGACAAGAGTGACTCACAGGGAGGTGAGGCCGCGGCCCCCCATTGTGGATGCAGTGTGCAGCTGACTGGGCGGCACCTCGCCCTCCTCTAGTGCCCCAGGGTACCCCACTCCGAGCTGCAGGCGCATGTGCGTCCCCTCCTGCAGCAGCTGGACTGGCAGGGGAAGGGCAGAGGGGCCTGCAAGACCAACGCCACAGCTGAGGCAAGTCAGAAGGGCAGACTCATGACCAGGAAGTTCCACTGTGACGCCTTGGTGTCCACTGGGGGCACTGAGCATGTGTGGAGCCACCCGGAGAGGAACAGAGCCAAGGTACGAACCAACCGAGGAGAAGAGAGGGCGATAGAGCCTGGGTGTGCCCTGAGCACAGAGGATAGGGGAGGGAGGTGACAGGCCCGTGGCAGGCCTTGGTCTGAGATGCCCTGGTGCCCAGGCATGGTGTTCCTGACTGAGGTCTGGATGAGGCCAGTGCAGGGGGACTCTGAAGTTGGCAGCATGGGGGAGGGGGAGGACCTGCACAGGAGGAAGAGGGCCTTCACAGGATGGGGAGGGCCTGCACAGGAGGAGGAGGGCCTGCACAGGAGGAGGAGGGCCTGCGCAGGATGGGGAGGGCCTGCACAGGAGGAGGAGGGCCTGCACAGGAGGAGGAGGGCCTGCACAGGAGGAGGAGGGCCTGCCTATACAGCAATCCCAGGCCCACTGCTGAGTCTACCTGAGGGGAAGTGAGACACTACCCCAGCGTAATGGACTGAAGTCAGGGACAGGGAGTTTGCCTGGGGCTGGTGGTGCATTCAGCAACTTGACTAGTGCCTAGAGACGGGCACACTCAAGGCTCCAGCACTGGCAGGGGATGAGCACAGAAGCAGTGACCAGCCCTGGCCTTGTTAAGGTCCCCCATGTCCCAGCCCCACATCAGCTGGTGGGTGCATCTTTCAAGGTGCTGTTACTCCTGCAGAGCTGCTAAGACCAGAGGCTCCCTTGTCCCTTGCTCAGCTATAGGCCATGGTCTGGTACTCGCTGTGGACACCTCAGCTCTGGGCCACTCTCCTCAGCACGCACACTGGACTTCTGGACATGACCATCGGTCAGATATTGGACCTAGAAGCCTGGGTCCTGGTAAAGTGCTGCTCCCTGTAAAGCAGACATTGTCCCTTCCAGAGCCTGTCCCTTAGGTGTTGGGTTCCTCCCACAGTCTCCTGGTGGAAACCTCAACTCACCTTTTTTCTTCATTAAATCTGACATGACATTTCTCCTCGCATGTTGAATGAAGAGCAGGAAGAAACTAAAATCAGAAGTGACCATGTCGCTTCCACTCCTAGACTGGTTTTTCCCGTGGGAGAAAAACCAGTAGGTACACCACAGTCCTCCCACATCGTCCTCGGTCCTGAAAGTGCCATTCACATTTCATGCAGGGGCAAACTCCTCTTTTACATCAATGCCAAGCATATTTATAAAGGGTTATCTCTGCTTCTCCCAAAGACTCCAGGATGTCAATGGGTGTCATGTGCTGAGCAAGCACATGTGACTGCCTGCAGGGGAATCCGTGGCACAGCAGTGGGGACAGAATGCTGCTCCTCAGTGTGTCTGTCCACGGCTCTGTCTATGGTAGGCCACGTGCCGCTGGACAGCAAATCCATCAAATCCATCACCCACAAGATTCCTCTGCCTGGGTGTGTAATGGAAAGTGACTTTGGATGTAAAGACAATGTGAACCAATGCTTTCCATTCACTGAGAAAATCACAGCACTCAAACATTCTAGAGAATGTTCCCACACAGTGACAGACCTTGACCCCTGCTTCCTTCACGGGTGCACACTCAGCACCTTGCAGCCTGAAACGCTCTCGCTGGGGGAGGCCATTCCTTCTCTTGGAGCAGGTGTAGAAACCCCAAGAGAAGCTCCAGTCTCTCACAGTGGCTTAGAAAGTCATGTGGGTCGGTGGCTCTGGGGGCTATTAACTGTGGGCAAGGACACAGGGCTGTAAGGACCATTGGCTCCCAGCTCAGCCACAGGGAGTGGGTGAGCACTCCAGGACACAGAGTCATGAACATCCCCAGACATCAGTGATTGCTATGGTGACTTCAAGATCACTTTAAACCAGAAATTCCAGTATTTAATTCTTCATAGGATCAAATGCTTTCAAACATTTAAAAAGGATAAGATTGACCAAAGATAAATACAAAATATTTACAGGCCCATAATATGTTTTTCTTCTCTATAATTCCCATACCTGGTCTATGGAAAGGGCATCCTACAGGGAGCAAACCAACCTCATTTCAACTTTCTTCACCCTCCTCAAGAGGAAACCTAGGCCCTGGTTGGATTCCCAAGGAGCCACTTCTGTGCTGGCAGGAAGGTTGTACTCCACATGTGACCTGGATCAGACCAGCTTCCTGGTGGTACGCCTACCAGGCCCAGTTTGCACATGGAGATACCGACTCAGAAATGCTGGTGAGCTTCCTGGCAGAACACCTTCTGTGTCACCTATGCTCAGCTAAGCGCTCAGTGCCATTCCCTGGAACCCAGGCCCCTTTCCCTGTAGTCTGGGCAGCTTATTCATGCAACTTCCTGGCACTGGCCTCTCCCTGCCCACTTGGCTCTCAGGCTGCTGTGTTGGCAACCTGGGAAGAGAGCCCTCACCAGAACCAGGTCCTGCTGGCTCCCCGCCTCCAGACTTCCTGCTCCAGACCGTGAGAAAATAAATGTCAGTCACCTCTCCCAGTTTGCACTCTTTTGTTCGACAGCCCAAGTAGGCTAAGGTGTCCAAGTCGGTGCTCCAGATTTTCCTAAAATGGCACATCTGCCTCATTCCAAGACCGGCCTCTGCATTTTGTCACCCGTGGAAGGAGACCCAGCAGAGTCCAGGGGACATGTTTGGTAGTCCTTGTTCAGCGCCGTAGCATTTTAAGTGTACCTTTCAGAAAAACACAGGAGCAGAGACTTTTAGTTTGAATCACTATCACATGTGTCCTATTTATCAAACTCAGAAGGGAGCTTTGCTTCTGAGAAAGAGCATGAATATTTTGTTTTGTTTTTAATGAAGGCCAGCATGGAGAGTGCCACAAACAGTTACTCTCACCCTGCTCTGTGGCACGGAGCAAATTGTCATAGGTGTCCACCGCCTCAGTGCTGGTGTTTTCTTTGCTGTGAATCACAGGGAGGGTTCAGCACATGTATTGAGGAGCGTAATGAGAAATGCGTCTCACTTTGCCTTTGTGGAAAATTATATTAGGAGTAATTGGATAAAACCAAGAATCAACAATCAATCATTCCTCGTTGGGCTCAGGTTTGCTTTTTTGTCATTAGATGCTGGAGCTGGCATCGCCTCTGTCCTCGGGGGCACACTGCAGTGAGATTCTGACAATCACAAGGCCAGCCAGATAGTGAAGGGTCCCCTGAAGGCTTTGTAGATGAGAGGGCTGAGCCTCAGGTGACATTCACAGAAAAGCCAGCCGGCTGTGGGTGCAACGTGCTCCCTAAGACAAGCCCAGCTTGCCAACCATCTCTATTACTTTGTCCAGAAGTGGCTCGTGGTGGTGTCTGGGGCTCGTGGCAAAGAAAGAAAATGTGCCGTGATGCTTCTGCAATCAAGAAGTGGTGAGCAGGAGGCTTTCAAGACACGAAGTTCCCTCCTCTCCTGTGTCCCTGCAGACCTGAAAATGAAACTCACCTGGAAACTTCAGCAATGAATCCCGGTGTAGCTCGAATACACCTGAACACGAGGGCTTGGGCATAAACAGTGTTGGCACACACTCAGCATGGGCTGAGCAGCCTCTGCCAGGTACTACTGGGAACACTTCTCCACAGTCAGGAGCCTTGATGTGATGAGGTATATTCATGTTGACCTTCTTTTTACTCAGATTGTTGAATAAGGTCCAGAATGGGACAGCTGGAAGTCACTAATAGGTGTTTGTAACCTAATGTCCCCATTTCTGCTTACAAAAGCTGGGGATCTGAAGAGTCAACTGTTTGGGCTGTGGCTGCAGAACAGGTAATAGAAGAGCCAATACAAAGCATACTTTACGTCACAACTGGGTTTCTCCAGATGAAGTGGGTGGAGCAGGTCCTGTCCCCCATTGTCCATCAGGCTCAACTGACCTTCAGCCCTGCTGCAGGTACCTACCTCCTGAGTCCAGGACTTCACTGCTGGAGACTCATGAATGTTGGGCTGCTGGGTGCTGTGCTGTTCTGGAGCCTGTGTGTGAGGTGTCATGTTCAGGAAGTGTCCACAGCCGTGGAGAGAGGTGCCCACCACCCTTTTTGTACCAATGAGCAGAAAGGTGAGATGATTGCCCAGGTCACATGGACTGAGGACAGGGCAGTGCTGAGATTCAGGCTACAGCCTTGAACTCTAGATCCCTCAGTCCTAACCACAGGACAGGGAGCTTCCTGGCTCTGTCTGATGGTGCTCTTCTTAGGCTGGGCCTAGATGACCACTGACCCTCAGCCATGTACAATTTCCCAGGGAATCAGAACTTTCATCTCCAGGGTTCCTCTGTACTGCTGAAGAGGAGACGCAGGCTCTGCCCAGGGCTTTCTCAGTCTGTCCACCCAGCCTACTTTTCTTGGTGCTCTCACTACACAGGAGTGTTTGGGGATACACACCCAAAGGTTGCCTACCCTGAGTAACAGAAAGCAAGGGCCAGTCATCATGGTCCCCACATGTCCACATCACTGGTCCTCTGCAGGTCTTCTCACCCCTCTCTGCACAGTAAGAACACCCCCTCAAAGGCCTGCACCAGAATTCACTCTTGTTCTCCACCTGGATGCTTGGGAAGTGTGTGACTCAGAAGAGAAAGAGAGTGGACCTCCGCTTGTCCTATTGTGTCTCATGTGTGTCTTGGTGAAAGGAGGTTAAGGAGACCCTCCATTGAAATCTGATACTTGGGCTCTAGGATATATCAAGATAGATTAATTTTGATAAAGGAATCATTTAAATCTGGTTATTCATCAAAAACATAGGAAATTAATATGATTATTCAATTAATGGCTAATTTACACTTGTGTTGGCTGTTCTGTCACTAAGATCGCTGCTAAATTCTGATGAATGGCTGTTTGTCACTTCCACACCAGTCAATTCAGTCCTTCTCAGAGCAGACGCAGCTTTTCTTAGCTTAACTCCAAATAGTTTAATTTTTACTATTTTACTTGTTTTAAAAATATTTTAGGGTGTATGTGTAACAATATGTAGGTATATCTTATAATATATGCACAAATGTATATTACAAAAAAATTGGAGGTGCACTTAAAACCTTGATAGGACTTTGCCCTTTATTATACTAACCTTTTCTAAATTGTAAGCCTCAGCTGCTCCCATCTGTCACTGTCTAACTTAGTAGATGCAATCACTGGCCCTAAGTTTATTTTAATGAGCACTCCGAGCAGGGTTGTTGGGTTAGCACTTGCATTTGTTCTTTGTTTAAATATTCCCTAAATGATAAAACTCTCAAGGCATTTCTGGAAAGTATGGCTACCGGGACTTTAATGGATATTATATAACAGAGAGATGGTAAATCATAAGCAAAACTTAAGGGACACTTAGAGAATTACTTTATACAAATATTTGGGAAACTCAGGTGGAATATAATACTATCTCTAGGATCTAGCAATCATGACCTGGGCTCATTCTGAGTCAATCACAGTCAGACTGGCCCAAGCATAAATTCAGGCCTATCTTAAAAGTCTTGCTCTCCAAGGGAGAGGGCTCAGTTTCCTTCTTCACACAGCACAAGCAGTAGGTCCAGAGAACAAACACTTCCCATCATGTTTTAGCCAGCTTTTTGTTGTTGTTGTTGTTGTTGCCATGACCAAAAGACCTGACGAGAACAATGAGAGGAGGAAAGTTTGACCCTGGGTTTCAGAGTTCTGTGGCCAACTCCACAGCTCTGGGCCTGAGGTGAAAAAAGACCTCACGGCAGAAGGGCCTGGGGCAGAAAAGCAGCTCAGGACACGGCAACAGGAAGCAGAGAGAGCTCTGTTCACTTGCGACAAAACATAAACCCCAAAGGCGTGGGCCCAGTGACCCACTTCCTGCATGGGCACCCTACCTGCCTCCCGACCACCCAGTGAGTCCAGCAGCAGATCAACACACGGATCAGGCTGCGCCCCTCGTGGTCTAATCGTTTCCCCTCTGCACTTGTGGCACCGTCTCCCACACGAGCTTCTAGGGGACACCTGTTACCCCCAACAATCACACACCAATATGATCTGGTGGAGCCTCCCTCTCACTTCTTCCTTCCACTCTGGGGCAGGAGGGTGCTGTCACTCGTATTAGGCAGACACCATCTGCACAAATGGAGCAGACACCACGCCTGCTCTCTGAGGCTGTGGGAGGCCAGGAGTGAGCACCAGCCAGGCCCTCGGGCCCACGGGACTTCCCGACCCTGGGTTCCCTGTGATCTCCAGCCTGCAGCATGGCAGTGCTGTTCGCCCCTCATTTTTACAATCTACTTTCAGACCCACAGAAAGCGACCAAGAGGCACGATTCAGACCCCCTCCCGAAGATGGATTTGAGGTGTGCTGGCCAGCGGCTCCCAGCTATGGAGCTCCTCCTGAGGCCCGTGCTGACAGGCTCATTAGCCCCACAGTCCTGAAATGGGTTACCGGGGGCGAGTGGAGCAGAGCACTAATGAACGTCTCCCCAGATGCTCCGTGAGAGTGGTGACGCCTGTCCCAGGATTGCCAGCTCCTTGTGCTACATCATGTGTGAGATGACACACGCCTCCCCCCACAGGGGTCTCCACAGGGTCAGCACCACTCGCAGGGCTCACAGCTGCCAGCCTAGGAAGAGGTGTAGACAGCCAGTGTAGAAAGAGAAAAAGGATGCTCCTGGAGCCGCGAGGGCCCCATCATCAGTCACCCGCGCACTCTCAGGTGCAGAGTGACGTCAGAGGCTCAGGATGGATCCAGGGTCGCCAATGTGAGAGAAAAAGCCAAGTGAAGAGCAATCTCAGGACCCTGGGGCCTGCTCCATCTGCTCGGTGGATTTTTAATCAAAGCCGTTCTAAGCATATGTAATTAAACCCACAAGTGTCTATTTTATTTCCTCCAATTACAGACGAGAACATGTGGCTTGTTTCTAAAAATCAGTGTCCGTGTTCTGTAGTTCACTGTTTGAAATAGGTAACGCAACTCTTTTCCCATCTAGGGTCTCACCATGACTTGTGGTCATCCATGGAACCACTTACGTCACCCAGGGAACCTCCCCGGTAGGAGCCTGCCGTGAGGAAGTGGCAGGAACCGTGTCATATGTGTGCCTGGAGTTACACGCGCCTGCACCCACCAGAACTCAGCGAGTCCCTGGCCACAGCGCCCAGCGCCGGGCTCCAGTGCTGGCTTGTTTCACTGAGTTTCTGCATCAGGCACGCATTTGAATTCACGTACTGGGGAGCAGTGTTATCGACAGGATTCCTCATCGTGTGAGCAACGTGAATTCTACAAAGGAGTGGAGAGGCGCTCAGGTGAGGCATTCCTTTGGCTCCAGTGCCCCTTCTTCCCTTCCCTCTTCCCTGCCTTCTATTTCCTCCCTCTCTCCTCTCACCTTCTTCTTCTCCTCTTCCTCCTCCTCCTTCTTCTCTTTACCATTTCCGTCTGGCTCATGCCCATGCTTGGTGCCTATGAGTGGGGGAACTAGATCCCTCTGTCACAGAACCTGCCTGTTGGCTCTTGGAAGAGCTGAACAATTCTTTGTGCTTTCAAACATTTTCACTTCGTCATAAAGGCCAGTTCTTCAGACATCTCTGATGTGTTTTTCCCTGCTGCATGTGACTTCTTGATTGTCAAGTGAATGTCCTTATCCTTGGTTGTTACGCTCCCAAATGGCTCAGCTGGTTGTATGACTCTTGAATGTTCCATCTGTTTTGGTACTGGAAGTTCCTCTGAAGTTTATGCATTTTATATATATATATATATAATATTTATTTTTTTGGTTTTTTTGTAGCCCATGTGTTCTAGAAAAACTAAGTCAGTCTGCATGGCAATAAGAAAAAATCCCTCCCCAACTGTGGCCTCAGTTTGTTTTACGTTGTATTTAAGGAATAAGAAGATTCTTTAATGAAAATTCTCCTGCATAAAAACATTTCATGATACGTTTCACGTAATGAGGGAAATGCGAATCAATCAGTCATCCAGTCGATATTCTTCAGTGCTTTCCACCTGGCACTGGGATATGTGTTCTAATACTGAAGTCGTTGGCCCTTGTACGTGATAATACTTAGTGGACCTGTCCTTGTCTCCAGGTGTCCTCAGGAAAGCTGGGACCACTTGCTCTCAATGGCGCCGTCCTTTGAATGTCCCCTTCTTTGGCTCCTGGTTTCAGAAGCTTCAGTCCCTGGTCAGCTGATTCCACTGTTTGGCCCCAGGGGAGGCGGGGCATCATGGCGGCAGGGCTTGGGGAGGAAGCTGCTCAGCTCATGGCAGCAGGGAGGCAGGTTGGGTAGGGATCAGAAATACCCTTCCAGGGCATGCCCCCAGTGACCTGCTTGCCCCAAACATGCTCCTTGCCCACGGTTTCCACGGCCTCCCAGTGGATTGATCAAGGTACCAATGGACCCGTCCACTGACGAAGGCCGAGCCCACGTGATCTGATCACTTCCCCGAGCCTCCCCTCTGGGCCGTGCTGAGCTCGGGAGAAACGTGTGCTGAGCTCGGGAGAAACGTGTGCTGATGATATTTGGAGGTGCAGCCTTCAGGAGGGAGGTCATTGGGGTCAGATGGGGTCGTGAGGTTGTGACCCCGTGATGGCACTGTGGCCTCCAAGGATCAAGAGGTCTGTGCTGGCTCACACTTGCTCTGTGTCATCATGTGATGTCGTGACACAGGAGGAGGCCTCACCTGGTGTGGTACCAAGCTCTGACTTCCCGGCCTCCAGAACTGGGAGCCACATGCCTTTGTATTCTTTGCAAAATTCCCAACCTCAGGAATTTGACTCCCTTTCCTGGCCCCGTAGGGTCTCAGCTCCAAAGGAGCTTCCCTCCACTTCTCACATCTTCATACCATGGTTCCATGGTCCAAATCAAAAGAAGTAGAGAAATCATGTATATAGGTAAGAGCTTTCCATACGGCAGTGACCTCCAATAATCAAACAATTATAGAGTAAAACAACTAACCTTTTGTGGGTTTCTTTTGAATTGTAATAAAAGACTATGGAACAATGTATAAATGTAAAATGAGATAGAATATAAATTTAATAAAGAGAAAATGTCAATATTTTTGCTCAATTATTCCAGTCTCAGATTTTTGAATGTTAATGTCAGAAAAAATCAAAGGGACTATTTTCCGGAGTCCATCCAAAGTCTCAAAATAGCCATGCATATGAGCATATGCTGAGCCCTTTGATCTTCATCTATATCCACGTCTCTCCACCTTGGCATTGCTGACTTTTGAGGAGGAACACTCTCTGGTAGGTAGCGTCCTGATCACTGAAAAAGAGTGAACAGCAGCTTTGAACTCTGCTCAGCAGATGCTCCTAGCACCCACCCTGGCTGTGGGAATCTAAAATGTCTCCAGACCTTGCAGGAGTCCCCTGGGAGGCAAAATCACTCCCTGGGGAACCACACATCTGCAAAGTAGGACGAAGCACCTCAATTATATACATCATTTCAATGCCAATTTAGGAAGTATAGCCATCTAACTAGTGTCTGGTTTTAAAAGGTCAGGAATATTTATCTCATTTTTCCCTTTTCAAGGAATCATTTTAGCATCGAGCAGATCTCATGAAAGTTTATCCTTCACTCTGCACAGCTCCCTTGTAATAGGTTTTCATATTGTGTCAGAGTTGCTAAGCAGATGGACATGTCTCCAACACTACCGCTGGGACAGTAAGATCAAATCAAGGTCCAAACCATACATTAGTACTCCAGGCCAGACAGGCAGGAAGGCCAGCAGCAAGGGGGAGACCCCAGGGGGCAGTGACATGAACCAAGTCCAAAGCTGTGGGTTCATTTGTTGGAGAGAGCAGCATCAACACCAGCATAGCCAGATCTGGACTTCAAAGAAAAGCACGGTGGTCCAGAGGGCCCACAAGAGCTCCTCTCCCCTTGCTTTCACACCACACCCATGTTCCTTTCTAATAGGAGGTTTGTGAATAGCAAAGTAATCCTAAAACTAAGGGACCCTGGGCTGGCCCCGTGGAAGAGAAGCCCCACTCACTTAGCACCTGGAGAGCATAGCAGAAACACCTGGTTTCCAGGTCACTCTGAGGCTGTCACTGACTAATGACAAGGCTGGACTTCAACAGGACAAGACAATAACTTTTCAGTCATCCTGGGAGAAGCCAATGTGTAAAACCACGGAAAACACACATTCTTTCCTCTCTGCCCCCAAATCTATCTTGATGCACTGTTTATCCTTATAAATGTAGCGATATGCATTTCACACACAGGCAGAAAACAGGTTCATTGCTTAGGACATTAATTGGGAGACTGGAGAGTGCATCAGTTACATCAAAGTTCACAGGCTGCCCGGCAGGGAAAGATTACCTGTGCTCCCCCGGCAAGTAGAACTGGGATTAGTGAGTGGAATCTTGTGACTTGAAGCTGTCCAAGTTTCGTCAAGTCCAATCCTAATGGCTTTCTTCTCCACCTCAGGATTTCTCCGAGCTCAGGAGCAACTTCCCAGCCATAGGCACCATAGATCACCGTGGCCCAACGAACCACAAAATCTGTTCCAGTGCTTGGCTATCATGGTTGATGGACTGTGAATGCGGAGAAGCAGAAAATAAGCTCTGCAGCCAGGCACTTAATCAAGCAAAGGCTTAACAGCTGAGTGAGTCTATAACTTTCTCCTCTTGGGTAATAGTTGAGAGGTGCTGCAATATTGTTTCAGCCAAAGGTTGACGTGCTGTCTCGGGAGATAACCTGGTCCACACTGGATGGCAAAATCATGGGAGGGACTCGCACAAGTGGATCACCTGGTTTTCCTTTTCTTCCTTTTTCCTAAGCAGGTGGCAATAGTTTACCCATGCGGTTCCAATATGTGTACACACACATACACACACATGTACAATCATGGAAATATAGATCTTTCTGTAACAGGTGTAAATTTCTTCAGTCAAATCTAAGACTCCTCAAAATTCCGCTGGCTAAATAACTGAGAAATTCAGTACTTCCTTGTTGACACCTCCATCTCACCCCAACCTTGCCCCAAACCCAAGGGTCAAGTTCATCTCTTCTGATTTCAAAGACAAGAAGAGTAAGCCTGGGGGGGTGTCAATAACTGGTAAGAGAGCTGTTGACATCTCTGTCTTCCCATTTGGTCTTTGCCCACCATGGCCTTGATTTCCATATCGGGTCTCTCAATTGCCCTCATCCCCAAAGACCTCTCTGCTCCAAACATAGGGTGTCCACGTGGCTCTGACTTCCCAGGGCATGACTGCTTGCCAAGGTGGCCATGCTCAAACAGTGTTTTAACCCTGGTCACACTGAGGAGCTAGGCTTGCCCCTGAGCCCGTGGTCTAGTTCCAAGCCTGCATCTCCAGCATGCACACCCCTTCTCAAGTGGCAAGCCCACCTCTGGTGCCTTCCTCGGGAATGTCAAGAGACAAACAACTATGTGGTCCTCCACTTAGTTAATTCTCTCCTGGGAAGAACTAGGAACCCTTCTATCCCTCATTCCCAAAGACCCTAGGAGTGGCTACTATTTTTTTTTTTTTACTGCCTTCTGGCCAGGACATTTCTACAAGCCATAAACAGAGAGAGAGAGAACTGTGGCAGACTCATAAGGCAGTAAGTAGGTGCTTTCGCAGCATTTCCACAAACTTCTGCACAGAGCTAAGCAGAGCTGCTGGAATGTGCCTTGTGTGGCTCACTGTAAAGTTAAGAGCCAGTACACAAGCCACACAAAGCCTATGTGCACACACCACCAAGCAAAAACACAAAGCTAAATCACGAGCTATTGCAATATAAAGTGTCTCAAACTGCCCCAGGCAGATATAGTGGTTCCTCACTGGCACCAAACTTGCTGTTCTCCATTATTATTCTACTCAATTACTATGTTTCATATTTATATGTTCATTCAAATATTTTAGTGTATATTATAACATTAAATTTCCTTCTCTCTCCATATTTACTTTATTCTCTCCATTGGAAATTTTCTTTCTTTATAATGAATGCTGATCTCATTCCTAGCTATGAACATTCCTTGGTTGAAAAAAATCCCAGCACACACACACACACACACACACACACACACACACACACACTAGTAGCCTCTTGATTTTCCTGATTATGGGCATGTAAAATCTAAAACATCACAGGACTATATTTCTAAGAATGAGAATGAGATTCCTTCTATTGTCTCCTACTTTAAGTGCAGACGGAGATTTTGCCCACATGGTCAGAGGTGTAGTAAAATAGTTGCTTGATTCATTTCTGCTGGAATTTTAATTAGGAACAAAATTTCAGGAATGCCATGTATGAAAACATATGATGAAATTTAAAAAAATTAGGAACATACATTAACCTAGAAATCATTTTTCTAAGATTTTCCCTAAGAAAATAATTAAAGGTACACATAAGATAGGAGAATAAATATAGCATTAATTCTATGTAACACATAGTAATGAAACATTGCAGACTGCCTAAATTTCAATAATGATATAATTTTCAATTAAATTGATAGCCATAAAATGGAATGGTAAGGAATATTAAAATTATAGTCTCTGAAATGTATTTAATGGTAGGGATATTATTCTTCATGTAATACTGAATGAAATGTATTATCGTTTAAGCAGCGTCCTATTTTGTGAAGCAGATGCATAGACAAATAACTGGAAGGAAAGCCACCAGACTCTGAAGACAGTGCTGTGCAGGCCACGAGATCTCGAGCTATTTTCTTCCTCACAGCTGTCTGTGCAGCTCCACTGTGGTCATGGTGCCTGTGGACTCTTTAGATGGACAAGATGCTCCATAATGCATCTTTCTCAACCAACAGTGCACTGGCTCTCTAGGGGACCCTAGCAACATTAGAGACATTTTATGGCCATGCATGGGGCAAGGACCTGCTCTTGGCGGTCCCTGTGGCAACAGTTGACCCATGCAGTTCCAATATGTGTACACACACACACACACATGCACACACATGCACAAAGATGGAAACATATCTGTCCCCTAGGACTGGGCTGCTGCTGAACACACAGTGCATTGAACAGCTCCTGCGGCAGAGGGTCACCTAGCTCAGAGGCCCTTGGGCTAGACTGGGACTCCCTGAAGTAGTGAGGAGGCTGGTGCAGAGGCCAGAGCCATGGAGTTCAAGTCTGGCTGCATCACCTCAGTGCACTGGGCCTCCAAGAGACTCAGTTTACACCTGTGGAAAATGGGGACCACAGTGGCTTCTGCTTCATGAGAAAGTCATGGGGCAGAGTGGAGCAGGGCAGGGCCCCACTCTAGTCAGCACATGAGCAGGGGTAGCTAGGAAGGGCCTGCTCTAGATGCATCCCCAACAGCATGTAAAAATTGTGAGAAAATTTAGAGAACACTTAACAGGAAGTCAAGTGTGATGTCTTGTCTTCTTCAGATTGTTGTTAAAACTTGAATAGTACTCAACAGGAAAACAATACTACCAACCAGGTTGTGTTTCTCTGCTTCCCTGTCCAGTCTGATTTACTCCCCTACCTTCTTCCTCAGTCAGCCATGCTAGTTCCTATAACAAGGCAAGGGTTTTGTATGCAGTTTTGGAATTTGTGTTATTACTATTACCATCATTATTATTTATCACTGGTTATTGAACCTGGAGTGCTCTACCACTGAGTTACATCTCAGTCCTTTGCATATTATATTTTGTTTTAGACAGAGTCTTGCTAGATTACCCAGGTTGGCCTCAAACTTGAGATCCTCCTGCCTCAGCCTCCCAAGTTGCTGGAATTACAGGCGTGCACCACAATATCTGGCCTCTAATCCATTATCTTAGCTTTATTACAAATATATGTATCCACAAATGAGCTAGCCATTATTCTATCTGTTACCACCATCATCTAATTATTATGTGTACTTCTAAGTATTCAAATTAGCCTTATTTTTCTTACTCACCTAGGTTTACTTGTTGTTTGTGTCTCCTTTGGAACAGGTAAGGATCTAGCATGGTTTAATTTCCCTCCCAAACCACCTCTTCTGTTCTGCAGTCACTGCCACTTGTTCTTCTCCACGTGAAGCAAACCTTAGTGCTGCCGTCCATCGTGGCTGGCTGAGGTGTTGATGCCCTTGGGTGGTGGACTCTGCTTCCACACCCTGCAGAGGTGACCCATGGCTGGCTCTCCTCCCCGAGCTTGCTCTGCTCAGTCGGCCATGCTAGCTCCTGTGACAGAAGCCCCCGGCCTTGTTCTAAGCCCACTCTTCTTCTCCCCTAACCTTTCAGCAGCTCCTCACTCACCAGCAGGAGGAGTCGGGTCGGTCCTCATGGCCCCTGGAGACCTCTGAGCACTACTCCCGCACCTTCTCTTTCCAGCGGATGAAGCCATCTGCATCTCCCTTCGTGGTTCACTGTGGATCCTTGTCTCAGTCTCCTCTTTTCTGCTGCCCATCTAAGGAACTCAGGAACAGGGAGCAGGAGACTCGAGGGGAGAGGTGGGTTCCCTGGCAGAGCCCCTGTGTGGCGGAGGGAGTCCTCAAGTGGAGACTGGGGTGATGGACCTCGCCACTTGCCACCAGAGTTAGGTGGAGGCATTCAGGGCTGCCCCTCAGTGCTGGGGCTTCCAGAGGCCCTGCCACTTCTAACCTCTAGTGCCTGGTCCTCAGGGCAAACTTGCAGGACCTTCCTGACCATAAGAATACTTACTTCATGGCCAAGGAGCTGCACGTCCTTCTGCGATGTATTCTCTTTCTGTGTTTCCAACCAATTTATTAAACTCCCTTTAACCCCATCCACCTAGCCACTACGATGGTAAGACTTTAGACCAGCGTTTATTTAGACTTCTCTGATGTTGACAGCGTTTTGCTCACCCCTGGTGTACGTTCTTCGGTTCTGTCCATCCTACTGACTTTCCTTTCATTCTTCTTGCTCTCCATCCTGAACAGACACTTCAGTGAGGCGCTTAGTTGCTCACCTGGCTTTTACTGTGTAGATCCTGCACCTGGGGTGCAGGCTTCCAAAAGCTCCAACCTCGTGTAGTGGCTGGGTCTGAACCACTGTTGGCCCCTCTAGGGTGCCATGGACACTACTCACAGTCTCACAGCAAAAACTCCCCCGTTGATGCTGAGAGATGCCTTTTCCTACTTTGCACTTCTGAAGAAATGGCTGAGTTGCCTCAGCTTTTCTGGGTGTTCATGATGGAAGGGTTTCCACGTGAGCAGGATGGTGCTGCCGCCAACAGACCTCTCAAATCCAATACGATAAAAACAATAGCTTCGGAGAGAGAGAGCATTCCAGGTTGGGAACAACTGACCACCAGGGACCAGGGAAAGGAAGTGGGGTTCCTTCAGGACAGAGCACAGAGTTTAAATGGAGAGAGAAGGTGAAAGGTACAGTCGAGGTGAAAGACAGAGTCGTACACAGGGCAAGATTCTGAAGGCTCCTAAAGAGAAGGGGAACACTGGGCCCAGACTGCGAGAGGACTCAGGCTGTCGGGCAGACTCTAATGCTTGCATCTCAGAAGCGTGTGCTACTCTGGATGGATTGGGGCACGTTAATCTGGGTCAAGAACACTGTTGGGGCATATTTGAAAGGGACTAAGCAAGAAATGAAGATAACTTAGGAACACACACATAGAACAGTGATCCTCTCTTTTGTTGACTGAGTCTTTAAAAAATTCAGCAAACTGGTGCATGCCTGTAATCTCAGCGGCTCGGGAGGCTGAGGCAGGAGGATCATGAGCTCAAAGCCAGCCTCAGTGATTTAGTGAGGTGCTAAGCAACCCTCTCTCTCTCTCTGAAGCTGTAATAAAATTCAAAATAGGGCTGGGGAAGTGGCTTAGTGGTCAAGTGCTCCTGTGTTCAATGCCCACTACTCCCCCAAAAGAAAACTCAAATAAAAATAAAACAAAATTATAAAATTAAAAAATTGAGCAACCTGCTCCTCTTTCTGAGCTGCTAGTGAGAGGGCTTCAGAGGACAGGAAGGAGCAGACGGGACCACAGTGCCTCTCTGAGAGGAGTTTTCTGTGCTTTCCAGGAGGTGGGAATGGGCCTCTCTGTGAGCTGCTGTGCTTCTCAGTAGCTGGACCTGCTCTGCTTGTTAAGGCAAACTGCGTGGCCACTGTCCAGGAGCACGGTCAACTTGAGCAGCGCACGGCGGGTGAGCAGGGTTAGTGGGATAAGGCCCAGTATGGCCTGCTGATTTTCTCTGTGTTTCAGAACAGGAAATTCTGCTGTCCCCCTGCCCTAACTTTTCTCTTTGTTTCCTATCCAAATCTCGGGCTTCTCTGAAGACACAGGATACAGCCATCCTCATTATAGGCCACCTGGCTCAGGCATGTGCCGTACAATGACAGGTAGCAAGAAACTCCATCAAATTAGTGAATTAACCTCCCTGTTCACTGACTTGACATGGGCTCCACAAGGGTGGGCATCTCTGTCCACCTCAGACAGCACCCCCAGGTGCACAGTGCAGTTCCACAATTAAGCACAGAGTAGCCGCACGGTCCAGGAGCGCCTGCGTGGTGTGGGCATCAGTCAGTCGAGGGGTGCAGCCTGAAAACACCCCCAAATTAGGATTATTGCCAGGCATACCTTGCATTCTTCTCCACCCCCGTCCCCAGTTCCCAGTGCGAGGCTGTTCTATGTCAATTCAAACTTACCTCAAATATCCCTCGGGTTGAAATAACAGATGACTTCACAGCACAACTCAAAGGGAAGAATATTCCGCTGGAGCCTTTAAGGCAATTTCCATGAGTGTGTTGGGTGATAGCCGGAAAACAGATGGAAAGAAAGCGTCTTCGTCTCCTCCTTATGGCACACCGCAAATAAAAGTTAGAAAGTTGTCACAAGATGAGTTCTATAATTAAAAACAATTTGGGTTGATTTAACAGTCGGTTAAGCAAGGCTCTCAGTTCCTTCCTGCATCACCAGACTGATGGAAGTTTCCTCTCTGATTGTTAATTATTCTTTTTTATTATAGCTGTGACACGGAGGATTTTCTTTCTGCCTTAGTCTTCTCTGTAATTCAAGGTTATGGTGAAAACATTTGATTTTGCCTTGCCAGAGTTTTTCTTCTGGATCTTCCATCAGGAAGAGCACCTCCATTTCTCACTAAACATAAGACAGCCAGGCAGCACGGGCGAGGGGCACCCTGTTTGAGTGGGGTGCCTGTCTGCTCCCCAGGCCTCGGCCACCAAGTCCTCAACCCTCCGGCTGACCGACCCCCAGCTGTCGCTGGGCAGGTCTCCCAACTCACCGAGTCATTGCAGCTCCTTCTGCTCTCAAGTTCACGTGATGCATTTTCCCTATGGAGCACCTGGGGAATGCAAAAAAGTATGCAGAAGAAAATAAAAATCACCTGTAATTAAACCATCACGAGGGAAGCTGATAATGGTTTTCGGAGGCATAGTTGATTGCTGGTATCAATTTTGAAAATCTGTTTAACCAGATTTTACTCTGAGGCTTGGCCTTACTCTACTCTGAGTCTTTTCCTCTGTACAAAGGCTCACCAGGAGAGTATAATTTAGCTGATGAATAGAAGTACTCAGGTGACTTACCCAGCCCTTTAGTGTTGGATATGTATGTTGATTACAATGTTTCAACCTAAGTAATGACGCTTTAGCTTTGCAAATGCATGTGTGTTTTTATCTCTGGTTATTTTATCAGCAGATATTCTTAGAGGTACACATCTTTAGGAGCTGTTACTAAATATCAGTATGTTCTTGTCTTTATTTCATTTTGGGAGAAATAATGATTTCCTCTTATCAGGTTAATACGGTGCTCTATTAAGAATAGAGAATTTAACTGAACAACATACCTTTTAAATGTCTTAGAATTTAGTTGATTTTTCTTTGTGCCAGAAGTTACAGTAAATCACAAAATTGACAATTTGGGTCTCCATACTTAGAAAAGGAGCAAACTTCTTTCTTCCATTTAAAACTTCTTCTGACCTGGGTCACTTCTGGGGCTGTCCCAGTGCAGCCGTGAGCTGAAGTTCCAGTCAGGTTGTGTAGAAGGATGGGGGACAGCGCGTGGGCTCCGTCATTGGAAAGGCTTTACCCAACTCCCTGGGGAAGATGCTCAGTGAGCACAGGGCAGCCACCATGTTCATCCCCAAAGTCAGGAAGAATGTGGTTTTAATTGTCCCCCCCCCCAATCTATGCGGATTTCCTAATCCCAGAGACATGTGTATGTACCCTCACTTGGAAATAAGATTTCCGAATCAAGTTGAGATGAGGTCCTTAGGGTGGACACCAATATGACTGTGTCCTCACAAGAGCAGGTAGACACAGAGCCTCAGGAGAAGCCCTGTGAAGACAGGCAGAGGTTATCGTGAGCCTCCAGCTCACTAGTGGAGGAACACGGGGGACTGCAGGAGCCCCAGACTCCAGGAGAATCAGGGAGCAGGTTCCCTCGGGTCTTCTGAGGGATCATGACCTGCTGACGCCCTGATGTTGGACTCTTGGCCTCCAGCAAGGTGAGAGCATGCATGTCCACTGTCGAAGCCACCTGGCAGCAGAGCCCCAGGAACTTATCTGGGACCTAGGATAGCTGCTCCAGCTTCACAACAAAATGACCCGGGTGCCATCAAAAGAAACAAAACCAGGTAATGCCGACAGGCACACCCTCCCTGGTGCAGAGTTGCTGATTACACATAGGGGCCCGCGGCCAAGGGCCGATGCCTCTGTGGGCGAGTGGGCCTCTGCCCTGCCCCTGCCCCTGCCAGTCTCCAGGTGGTGCTCTCCACTGTGTCTGGCCACACTGTGTGGGATGCACACCTCCAGGAGCTCTTCAGCTTCACCCTGGAGCCTGCCAGCCGCCAGGGCCGCCCCTCATTTCTGCTCTTCCCTGAAGCACACACACTTGCCAGTGAATTTCAGATTTTTCACTTGTTTTCAAAATGCCTGCCTCTTTTTACTAAAAACAACGGCAGTGAACTCAATGTCCCATGAAATTTGGGCTGACACCTTTCAGAAGGACAGTTCTGGGAACGCACAGGTATGGTGCCCTCTGAGTCCCCACAGCCTGATGCCACATCTTGTCCTCAGTCTCCCTTCCCCTCCATGCTTCCCTTACAGGCTCCTGTTTTACCTTCTGCTTTATCCCCTCCTTATCTGCAAGCAAGTTTCACAAATATCTGCAAAATGTTTGCAAAGTAATTGCAAAATATGTGTGAAGTTTGATCAACTGCTCTTCAAGGAGCGTCGTCACACCAGCATTTGAAGGATGCATATGGAATTTAAAGTTCTCAAGCCATTTGTCCAGTGTATTACGTCATGACTGGTGGTACACCATAAGTATGTGATGTTGGGTAGCCCAGGCCATGGTACTGTAGCATGTGGACTCACCACATCAAAAACTGTTGTCTGATATTTAGAAGTTAGTGCAAATTATGTTTGTATTAGTGCTTTACCCAAGTGCTGTTGACTTAATTAGCATTCTTTTTTATAGACTGGATAAAATATTGAACAGACGTTTAAAATGAGGATTCAAGCCAGAAAGAGAATTTAGACAACAAAAAGCTCAATTGTTTCACCTTACAGGATTCACACATGTCATTTTGAGATATTAATGAAATATTTGAATCTTCAGGGCTCCTATGGCAAAAAGAAAAAAAAAAAGGTTCTCAGAAAAAAAAATAAGTTTGGACACCTGTCCATGTTTGAAGTGCATGGACATTCATCCCCACAGAGCCCACTGCAGCCTTTCTGAACAACATCATGGAAGCCACCTGGGTTCAGAGCAGCGGATAGACATCTAGTCCCCAGGTTGAAGAGAGGTGGAATCTAAAATTCTAGAGCAGGAGGAGAAATCATGTCCTCCCTAGGGGGTAGCTTGTGTCCCCCTCATGTCCCTGGACCAGGGGTTGCCAGACTCTGCTCCACCTTTTTCCCTGGGACAGAGCAAGTGTGAGCAACCTCTTGGGCGACCTGCTAGGCAGAGGGGATGGAGCACAGTGATGGGCGCAGTGGTCACTGAGGGGTTACAACTGTGTTCAGCTGAGACATTTCTCAGATAATAAAACAAGCCATTAGGTTGAGAAAAGAATGTCGGTATGATGTAGAGAGTCCCCGGGGAATCGATGGCTCTGTAGATGATGAGAGGTATAAGGAAACTTTCCAGGTGCCAGCATTTCGCTCTGGTTGTCAATTTGTTGACTGAAACCAGTTAAAAGGTCACTTTTCTAGGATGGAGCTGCGTCACCGGGCAGATAATCCCATTTCTGTTGATCAGTGCTCACGAAGCCGATAGCTCTGAGCTGGTCACTCCAGCTCACACCACTGGTGTGTGCCCCAGAAGTCCTGGGTTTCGGGACCCATTTCCCTCCATTCAACCCGGCTCTGTGGGTGGCCATTTTCCAACACTAGTATTAGTAAAGTGAGGCAAGAAGGGGGAACCGATGGCCTCAGGGTGTCTCCTCTCTCTTGGCTTTATGATCTTAGTGTGTGTCTGAAAGCATACAGGAAAGAGCTAGCAGAAAAAAGCAGACCAGTATTTTTACCTATTTATAATCCAAGTTGCCGTATGAGCTGTAGCCCCAGGGGGTCTTGCGGTCAATGTTATCTGGGAGAATCTCCTGGGTGTTCACACTGTCCCCACAGCCAAGTGCCTGCAGAGCAGTCTCTCCAGTGCTGCAGGGATGTCCTGGTCACCTCCCGCCTTCCACCTGAATATTCATCACACTGATTTGTACCTACCCTCTCAGCTGCTGGCACCCGTCCCCCAGTTATTCCACCGGGATGTCCTGAAGCTTATTTTATAACAATGGAGCTAATTTGAGGATCTGATAGAAGCATAGATTAAGGGTCTTTGCTTCAGTTCTCCTCTCTGTCACCACAAACAAATTTACCACTTCTGCTCGGTCCTCTTGGGCCATAATCCCTCCTGACTGGTTGTTTAAGACTGAAGAGAGGATAAAGCTGTCTTCATTTCCTAAGTGCTCTGAGGACTCAGGCACTTATCGGCCCTTGCCCATCACACGTGCTGAGCACCCGCATTCCAAGGCAGGTTCCAGCAGGAGAGTTCTGTGGGCCCAGTACCCCTCATCCTGACGTCACGGGCTCCCCAGCCTCCTGTGTGTGTGTGTCTGTGGTCCTGAACTCTGCCTGCAGACTCTGGGCAAGGTCACTTCCCGGGGCCCTGACTGCCCTGTGGTCATCCTGTCCAGGCTGCTGCTTCCTTTAACAGAGGGGGAAGTGGCCTCTGGGAGGCCTTCCAGCCTCCGGGTTGTCCTGCAAGGATGGAGGCTGACAGTGGACCTTCCTCCGGAAGGTTCTTACTGTAGAGAAGGTGGCTTCATCATTTCAAAAAGGGACTCAGAAAACTCAGTCCTCTCTCAGCCTTAATTAAGACGGGGCACTTATGCGTGTCCCTGGCCTCCTGTCACCTCTCCTGGCCACAGGCGCCCCTCTGCTGTGTTTTCGGCAGTGCCTCCGTTCACAAAGCAGCCGCCTGCGCTGGGTAAGGGGGTCTCCTTGTAATCAACCGCGCTGATCCCGCAGATTTGGCAGAGGGGAATGCTTGCAGGCGATTCACGGGATGAATGCGAGCCCGCTCCTTTTCTGAGCTCTCACTCACAGCTTTGAGTTTAAGATTGCAGCTTACACTGTCAAAACGCATGCTGATTTGATCCCTTTCTTATAGGGCTGGATCCTTAGAAAAGCCCGCTCTGTTGTGGCGATAAAGGCCTATTCAATGTGGGGTCTGACCCTGGAGGCCCGGCGCGGGGCTCGGTGGAACACGCGCGCCCCCTACGGGCCACGAGGAGCTCACGCATCTGGCGCTGGCTTTTTTTTTTTTTTTTTTAATGACTCTCAACGACTTCCTTGATTTGTTTATCATGATGTGTTAGTGCGTTTAAGAGAGTTTTATTTGCGGAAGCCAGATAGTCCCTGATAGACAATGGGAAGTACTTCTGTCCAGTGCTCAGACAGCTCTGCGCCCTGGGAGAGTGTCTGTCTCAGAATGAGCTGCCCCAAGGCAGCCTCTTTCAGATGTCTTGTCACTTGCTCAAGAGTCCTGAAAAAGAACCTTCCAGAAGGTGCTGGTAGGTGCAGGAACTAACTCCCAGCCTCTCCTCTCCAGGGCTGATCTGGCTGGGAGTGGGGAGGCTCCAACCCAGCCTCTCTCCACCAGGGTCAGGAGGCGGATCCCAGAGGGTGCCTCCAAAATAATGCACCCCCACACTCCAGAGCTTCCCTGTCCACCTGACCCAGGAGCCTCCGTGCTGAGCTAGCAGAGGGCTTCAGGCAGAGGACTCCTGCCCCACAGTCCATGAGCACAGGTCTTCTCATTCTGGACTGGAACACAGAGAGGCACCAGAGGTCAGACTGAGGTGTGACAAGAAACTAACTCCCCTATGTCTGTGTCTCACCTTTTGGACACCAAAGGAAGTTGCTGGGTGTGCTGTCCTTGCTGTCCCCATCCTTCCAAATAATCTGGCTATGGGCGGAGACACTGACACTCCATTCCCCAGGCCAGGCTGCCTTGCTGGAGGGGCCACCATCTTCCCTCCTGTCCAGACAGTAGGGACAGTGAAGCCAGCTCCGTGGTCCACACCACACTGGGTCTGCACCCCAACCTCCCAGGACAAGGGGTGCTTTCCTGGGGCCTCGGGTGGGGACGAGGCCACCAGCTCTGTGTGTGAACCTCGTGTGGGGCCAGGGCCTTGGTGGAGAGATACAGTGGATAGATACAGAGAGAACATGTCTGTGGCTTTGGACTGGAGACACGTGGGTGGGTTCATCTTGGAGTGGGTGGTCAGCTCCCTCTCCTGGGGAAAATTTGCCCTTTGCATTCCTGGGTCACCTCACTCTCTGAAGGTACTCCATCATAATCTCCAGTGTGTGGAGAGAAGCACTCAGGGCGGAGCACGGTGCGCTCCGGAGGACAGTGGGTTCTGACTCCAGCATGCAGTTCAGTAGCTCTCAGCCTGGCAGGGAATCCAGCCTGTGTCCAGGGCTCCTGATACTGCTGCGTACGCTGAAAGGCCAACTGGAAAGAGGTCTCTTCCTCCCTGCAATAATGGCACTTTATGTGTCCTATGTTTCTGGGTGTGTGTGTTTGTAAAAATAGGTTAGACATGCTATAGGATAAAGAATCTGGGGATGATGCGAGCAGAGGTAAGCACAGCCCTCCTGCCTGCCAGAGCCCACCAACCGCGGTCCCGCTAGCAGTGCAGGGAGGACTGTCTCCAAGCTGCGAAAGCCTCAGGAAGAGCACCTGTGACCCCTGGGTGACATATTTGAGTGTTTTAGACATAACCATCATCTATGTACTTTCAGGTCCACAATGACTAAAAGAGAAGTTGCACATGGTCCTCATTTTAGATCTTACTCTAGTATGCATGTGTTTTCCACCCAAAGGGTGATTTTTCTTCACAGATAGATTTTCACAATAAAAATCAGGAAAATATCCCATATGCAGAAGTACCAACTAATTTGTGTGAGAATGCATGAAATTAAAGGTTCATATAGAAAGTTCTTGTAAAATGGTATAAAGCACAATGTATGAAACACAATATAAAGCAAACATGCACTTTCCACAAGCAAATTATGCCTCTAAAGAATGAATGTATTCAAAATGCAAAGAGCAGCTAAATAAAGTGTTTTATGGAAGCTGCAGGGGTTTTCAGACTGTTCCTTGGAGGCAGGGAATCCTATTTTGCAGAGCTATAAAAGTTGCTTTCTTTCACCTCGGAGAAGGTCTAAAAAAAACCCTCCAGATTCTTGAACCTGCTGAGAGTCTGAAAAACCCAAACAAACATTAAATTGCCCTTGCCGCACATCCATTTCTGAGAGTTTATGATAAAACTCACTCAAGAGACAAATAATGCCTATGCTTTGATTTATGTAGGTAAATAAATAACTTAAAATACAAACCATGGGCTATGGGAAACAGACGTGCAGTAGTCTGACTTGAGTAGCTACTGCAGAAACAGCACCTGCCACACTGTGCACACTGCAAGTGCTCTGCCGTATTTGAGAGTGGAAACGCATGGCATCCAAGCCTCTGTCATTCAGACTCCAGCATCAGGAGCAGGCGTCTCCAGGGGGCGAGGACGACATCAGAGAACTGTGGTACCCGGATTGACATCGAGGCCATGAAAACCAAAGGAGGCAGAGGCCAGGCCAGGACTCGAGGGAAGGGGATCTCCTTGTCTTTAGGATTCTTCTTCATATTACCTCGCGATGCCTTATATAGTTTATAAGGTGAGCTGCGGCCATATTCACAGAGTGAAGAGGTGAGAACAGGTTGACCTCTCATCTTGGAGCTGGATCACTGAAGCAAAAACAGAAGGCACCCCTGTCCGTCCAGTGCCGCTGTAAGGAGGCAGGGAGAGGGAAGGCATTAGAAATGCATTACTCGATAAAGTCCTCACGTGCAACACCCTCGTGTCGGTTTAGAAAAAGGCGCGAGGCCTAATTTGAAATGGATAAGAGACTTAACCATCATGGCGCAAGAGGCCTTCCAAGTAGCTATTAGCATATGAAATGACAGGAGCTCATTAGGTATCAGGGAAATGCAAATCAAAATGAAAGTTGGCACCACACAAATAAACAAGTGTTTGTGAACATGTGGAGTGGCTCGGAGTCCATGGGAAACTGCTCCTGGTAATCAGAAGTTGGCACAGTGATCTTGGAAAATAATTTGGTGGTCTACTGATGCTGAATATAGACATACATAATCCCCAAATGGCTGCGTGGTGTCCACCTACCCAAACTGTGTACTCACATACTCCTGCTCCATCTGGAAGAGAAGGGCCAGGCTGCTCCCAGCAGATGCAGCTTCTGCACCAGGCTGAAATATGAGCAATCCACATGCCCATCACGGTAGAATGCTATGGAACACTACACAGCACTGAAAATGAACATCCTCTGCTGTTGAAATAACATGGGACAAATCCCACATGTCCCAGGAAAGAATCCAGACATGAGAGCAGGTAATTCTGACAAATCTCCTAATCTGTGTGATCAAAGCCAAAAGAATGACTGCAAGGGAGGTGGGGGCGTTGGGCAACAAAGGGGGATTTCATGGACTGGGGACAGCTGGGGGGAGCTGGCACTCACAGTGTGTGCTCTTCATTCTGTGTATGAAGGACACCGAGTCCTAAGGCAGTCCATCGCCCAGCACCGAAGGGCCCAACAGCCATGGCAAGTGGGTTCTCGGCAACTCTCAGTGTCCTGCTCAGCTCCAGTCCCCACTCCACAAGAGTCAGACTTCAGGAAACTCATCAGAAATGTCAGGAGAAGTGGCCAGAAATCTAAAGATGGGAAGGTTTAACTGGGGAGATGGGGTGCATAGCACTGACTTTTTCCCAAATAGTGAGACAGGTCCACCAAGAGGCAAGATCCTTCTAGCAGCAGTCTTGGAACTGAATTCTCTCTAAACATCAAGTCTTCTAAATTCCATGTGTGTCTTCGCACCGTGGAGCACAGTGGAAATCTCACTCCATCAAGTCATGTGAATGCTGACAGCTTATTGTTTCAAAGCTGTGGCAAGCTGCCTACCTGTGTGCATACTGATCCAGGGTCACACTCTGCATGGAGATCCAGGTCACCTGTGACTGTACAGCCAGGGTCATTGTGTGAATACAGACCCAGGGTCATGATGTGTATACAGATCCAGGATCACTGTATCCATGCAGAGCCACTGTCATAGTTTACATACATTCCCAGGGTCACAGTATGCATGCAGATCCAGGGTCACGTTGTGCATATAGAACCAGGGTCATGGTGTGTACACAGATTCCAGGTCATGGTGTGCATGCAAATCCAGGGTCACACTGTGCATGTAGATCCAGGGTCATGGTGGCATACATACCCAGGGTCATGGTGTATATACAGACCCAGGGTCTTAGCATGCGTGCAGATCCAGGTACCTTGGGCCATGTAGAGGCTGAGCACGTCATTTGCACAGAATGCTGGACCACAGCAGGATGACAGAGAGGAAGACCACACAGACTTCTATCACTCTGATGCTGGAGTGACTGAGGGTCATTTTACAAGATACCTAGGAAGGAAAGTATGCATTCTGTTGGTGAGTAGATTAAAGTGCTCCTAACCCTGTTCACAATGGTGAACACCTGCTCTGGGTGTGTCTGCTGTTGTGTCTTCCCCTGGAGCGCTCATTCCACATCAGCTGCCTGGCCTCCGCACTGACCCACCTTGCCAGCCTAGACACAGGTGCAGGGTCAGTGAACAGTGAGAGGGGGGAAGCAGGACGTGCTAGGCAAGCCGTGAGCACCCTCTGGCTGAAGAGAGTGTCTGTCCTCTACTTAAAGTTGCATTTGTTTTGCCTGCGATTTATTTTGGCATGATTTAAATACTACTGAAAGTCTCCTGTTTTTCCTCTGGCTCATCTGAAGCAAAGGTGTTTTCTTAAATATGGTCAAAGCACCCAGGACCCCTGGGCTGAGAGTGGAATGATGTCCCCATCCTCACTCCTGTGGGCACAGCATGGCTGAGATGTGATAAAGGCAGAGGGTCGGGAACTTCAAGGGCCACCACGTTCTTCTTAACAGCGCATCAGTGCACGGGGCTCGCACAGACGGAATCTGTTCACTGCCATCTCTTTTGAAATGATCCTAACCCTTAGGAATGCAAAGTTGGCACATTCTGGAATGTTCTAAATAAACGCTAATAGATATTTAATATATAAATTGTGTGTAACAGGGCTTTTCAGATTGATTATCTTTTGAGTCAGTTAAATAATGATTTTGATTCCTTTTATTGAATTGACATGTTTTTGGCAGGGTTCAATGAGCTATTTAATGATGTCTTGAAATTCTTGTCTGTGCCAAGCATTTTGTAGAGATTTTCATCTTTTCTTTCATTACATTTTATCGAATGGGTTGAGGGAAAAATGGTGCTATTTTTGCTCTCTGACCACTGTATATGTTAGGATTACATTTAGACAAGAGTAACCGTTAAAAACCTGTAAATCAACATGAAACAGCGAGACGAAATGGTCCCTCTCCCATTTGGAAAATCTGAAGGCTAAGTTGATGACCGGTCCTCTCTGGCACAAGTGATCTGAGCTCACCTGAAGGCACCGTTTGATGCATAACGAAAGTTCCTCCAGTCCATTAGTCAGAAGTTAGTCACATGGCCCTGTGAGGGATGCTGGGACATATGGCCTGTGTTACGAGGAGCCACATGACCAGCTGCAAACCAGAGAGCAAGATCAACAAGGAAAATTGGAGAGAGGGATGCTGCCAGGTCATCAGAAGTCCTTGTCACAGTGCAGATAGTCATTTACAACCCAAAATAGACACTGATGTCAGAGGGTTAGACTCTTCCCACAGATTCTCATGCTGGTTTCTGTTTATGGTACCAAATTTGCTTCAGAAATTCAGGCACATACCTGCAACCTGGTGGGAAAACCCAAGGAATTCTCCCAGCAGAAACCGTCTCTGTTCTGAGGCCTGTTCTTACACTGTGAAAATGCACCAAGAATGTGGTTTTCAAGTGCACGTTCAGGTTACGTGAAAGCAGAAGCTTAAGTGAACAGCGGCATATCCATGGAAAAGGAGAGAGGGAAAGAATCGGGGAGAAAGGAAGAGAGGGAGGGAGGGAGGGAGGAAGGGGAGAGGGAGGGAGGAAGGAAGGGAGGGAGGGAGGGAGAAAGGAAGGGAGGGAGGGAGGGAGGAAGGGAGGAAGGGAGGAAGGAAGGAGAGAGGGAGGGAGGAAGAAAGGGAGGGAGGGAGGAAGGAAGGGAGGCAGAAAAGAGGGAGGGAGGGAGGAAGGAAGGGAGGGAGGGAGGGAGGAATGAAGGAGAGAGGGAGGGAGGAATGAAGGAGAGAGGGAGGGAGGAAGAAAGGGAGGCAGGGAGGGAGGAATGAAGGAGAGAGGGAGGGAGGAAGAAAGGGAGGGAGGAAGGAAGGGAGGGAAGGAGGGAGGGAGGGAGGAAGGAAGGAGAGAGGGAGGGAGAGAGGAAGGGAGGGAGGGAGGGAGGGAGGGAGGGAGGGAGGAAGGAGAGAGGGAGGGAGAGAGGAAGGGAGGGAGGGAGGGAGGGAGGAGGGAAGAAGGAGGGAGGGAGGAGGGAGGGAGAAAGCAAGGGAGGGAGGGAGGAGGGAGGGAGAAAGGAAGGGAGGGAGGGAGGAAGGAAGGAGGGAAGGAGAAGGGAGGGAGGGGGAAGGGAGGGAGGAGGGAGGGAGGGAGGGGGAAGGGAGGGAGGAGGGAGGGAGGGAGGGGGAAGGGAGGGAAGAGAGAGGAGGGAGGGAGAAAGGAAGGGAGGGAGGGAGGGAGGAAAGGAGGGAGGAGGGAGGGAGAAAGGAAGGGAGGGAGGGAGGGAGGAAGGAGGGAAGGAGGAGGGAGGGAGGGAGGAAGGAGGGAAGGAGGAGGGAGGGAGGGAGGAAGGAGGGAAGGAGGAGGGAGGGAGGGAAGGGGAAGGGAGGGAGGAAGGGAGGGAGGGGGAAGGGAGGGAGGAAGGGAGGGAGGGGGAAGGGAGGGAGGGAGGGAGGGAGGGAATTTCCAAAGCTCTCCACTGCCTTAATTGTAGGAGACACAGGACTAAAATTGGCTTCTGGAACAATCAAAGGGGATTCCGTTTCTGCTTCTGGAGAGATCCCCCTGGTTCTCTCTGGTGATTTTCAGTTAACCTTTTGTCTGTGGGACTCGTCCAGGAGTCGTGGTGGAGAGTCCACTGGTCAAAGTCAGCGGTCATCCAGTTGACCTCCTGACCACTAGAGCCCTGCTCCCCAGTCCTGGCAACAGAGCTAGGTGGGCCAGGGCCTGACACACAGCCGGCCTCCACGGTGGCCCCAGCGCTTTCCTGGCTGCTGACCGTCCTCCAGGAACAGGGACACGAGGCTGGAGCCCAGCAGAAGCCCAACTTTGCGGTCACCTTTGTCATTACTCTGATGCTTAGTCTTTCCTTGAACCCAGTGTCTTACTCTCTTCCTGACCACTGCGCTGGGTTTGCCAATGTCCGGGGAGAGTGGGGCAAAGGTGGCGGTCAGAGCTGACAGCCCAGCCTTCCCCCGAGGCGTGGCCTTCCCATAGCCCAGGGTCAGAAACTGTGACACCCAGCGCCACAAGAGCAGAGGAGAACATTTGAAAAAACATGTAAGATTGGGATTTCTGGAACTTTAATAGCTTTCCACTTAAATTTTTGGCTATCATGCACTTTAGCTAAGAGAAAAAAAATAATGAGTTTTACAACCGTCAGCCAGCTTTATGACACTCGCCAGCCGCGCGGCCCCACCGAGGCTGCGCAGTGCCGTAAAACCATGAGGTCACCGTGTTCCCGGTTCATATGAAGAAATTAGAAATAATGGCTCCGATTAGAGTTACCAGAATTATTAAGTCTTTGAATTGAATTCGTCATTCCCAGGGATATACTAATGAATTTGTAGCCTTAAAAAGGGGGAAAAAAAGTTTCATTTATGAATCCACCGGAGGTGAAAGAAGTCGTGTTAACATTTCAGGTTTTATGTGGACTTTCCACAGGCTGGAGCGCGCTCCCCACTCCACCTCCTGCTCTCCGCAGCCTACCTTAATTTCCATTTTGTAGGCCCCAGTGTGAAAATGACTTTTTAAAATCAGACTTTTAGTCTGAATATAGTAATAATGAACTGTCCTCCCTCCAATGTTATTTTAAGTTTAAAACAGCCAAAGCCCCCTCGGCAGTTTGAGGTCCAAGGTGTTCTGCGCGTGGCTCTTTCTCCTTACAGCTCCGGCTAGGCCCTTCCTTTTCTGGAGAGTCCCGCTCGCAGGGTTCCACCCGAGCCCCCTGCATGGCGGGCCCCACAGCCGGCACCCACATGTGTTTTTGCTGAAATACTCTCGAGTTTGTGCCCAATACCTCCAAGGGCGGATGAGGTTCATGGGGTTGGGGATGCGCCACTTTTCCTGGGATTTGTACCCCGTGGAGACTAAAGCAGTTTCCTCAGCAGTGATCAGGAGAAAGAGCAGCACAGACTAAGAGCAATGCCTTGTTGGGTTGAGCGTTGCCACAACTATTTGTCAGAGCCTCTTGGAGCCAGAGGAACCGCAGGCAAAGGGATGCCTCCTGACCCAGAACGTAGATCGTTTGTCCTGCTTTAGAGGGTGCGTAGGCTGCACAAAGTGAATCTCATTGCTTTTTAGGAGTGGGTGGTGAAAGAATTAAGGAAACATTAACTTGGCTACTAGTCTCACACCTCTTGGGAAGATATAAACTCTTTATTCCTACATAATTTTTGTTCGTCCATACATCCATCCTCCACCCATCTCCAATCATCCATCCATCCATCCATCTATTCATCTATACTCTTCCCATTTGCCTATCTACCTATCCTCCAAACATTCATCCATCCATCAAAAATTTATCTATCCATCCATCTATTCATCTGTCTTCCATTTATCCATTCATCTACTATCTATCTATCCATCCATCCATCCATTCATCCATTCAACCATCTCTTGGCCTACCATCCATCATCTCTTTCAGGATTGGAAGAAAACAAAATCTCCTCTAAGAATCAGTGTCTTATGCTGGCATACACATGAGTTTTACTTGGAATTTACCCTGCTATTGAAGTCCAAATGCTCAGGCTGAGAATTAATTTTAAAGTGAGTTAGAGTGGATAGTGGTCCCAGGTTGTAAAGACGAGCAAATGCACGACCCCTTCAGAAGACTCCAGTCTCACAGGCCCGCAGTGCTTGCACGACATCATTGATAGGAAGTTGCAGGTCTATTGCAGAGAAGAGGGAATCAAAAAGTAACTAATCACCCTAGAATCTGTATTTGTGGGTGCTTAGTCATATACGTCCTATGTCCAAAGTGTTTATCCCCCATTTGCTCTAAGTGGATGCATGCGGCTCCTGTGGACTAACCAGGTTTATATGTAGGGCTATGGCACATATAAAAACATGTCCAGTTTGGGGAACATCAGTAATGAGTCCTCTGTTGACCAAATGTCTCATTGAACGTTTGTCCAGCTCCTTTATCGTTTCTCTCTGCAGTCTCCTTCAGACATCAGTCACGTATGTGGAATCGTTTGTAGAGGGGACCCTGCAATATGTCTAGGTCTCCACAGCTACAGATACATTCAGAATGTCATTACAGGGAGTAAACAGTCATCACTTCACACTTGCCAAAGGAGCATTTTGAAGAACCAAAAAAGTTATAAGTGTATATTTTTCTCATCTATCAGAATGGGCTCCTTCAGTGAGACGTGTGTTTTAAGTTTGTCCTTAGATTTTGGAATGCATATTAATACATCATTTTAATTTCTTCAAGAGCATTGTTAAAGTGTCTCTCTTTTGTAAGGCTGCTGTAAAGGTAAACTCTGAGGACTGGGTCAATCATTTTCAAGACTGAAATGAACGACGGGAGCTATGAGCAACACGTCTTTGAATTAATCTGAAAGTTCCTGAAGGCTGGTGGGAATCAGCTGTCTTTGCAGGAGTTTATCACGTAGCCCTGAGCTCTGGGTCTTGGACCAGGGAGTCCGTGTGGTCTTCCTGCATCTGGGTGCTCCTTCTCAGCCTCAGTGCTGCACTGGTCCTGTGTGCCTTCTGCAGATACGTATGGAGCATGTTGAGCTCCATGATGAGCCAGATTCTAGTGCTCAGGGAACAGTGGGGACAGAATCCTGGAGTTGCAGTCACTGATGTTCCTCTTTGGGGATTTTTGTTCCCTTAGCTTTCGGCAGGCCACAGTTCCTGGGTCATGAGAATGATCATGGAATGACCCATGAATCCATAGGACTCTCGTCTACCACGTCGATAACCTGAAAATACTTCTGAAAATGAAATATCTCAAAGAGTTAACAATGAAACACTTGGAAGGAAAGGTTTATCATATCAGCAGACAGAAGCACTCTTTACACACCATTAAGATATGGTATAATGCCAGGGTGTATTCATGAGAATATTTTTTTATTGAATTTACCTATAAACATTTGCAAGCTTTACTAGTGGTATCATTTTCCCCCATCCCTGTCCCTTTTATCCCCTAAAGCCAGTGTTGTGGGTCCACACTGTGTGAGCGTGAATCCTCCTTGGTGCTATGTTTCCCCAAAGCCCACCGTCCACACTAGGGCCGTTCAAAGAGCTGCCTGGCACAAGTGCTGAGTGGCCCTGAGGCAGGGCGTCTGCTTGCAGGGAGAAGAGGTGCTGTCGACAGAGAAGGAAGGCCATGAGAGGAAAGGTCAGGAAGTGAGCAGAGCAGAGGCCATCCAGCTGGGCTTACTTCAACCTCGTGTCTGACCACAGCTGACATTGCTAGAACAGAAAGGCAGGGACAGATTTCTGGGATGGTCGAGTTGTCACAGAAAACACACACATGCAACCTACTCTTCTCAGGTTCTGGTGACTACTTGCTGATTCCCAAGAGGTCCAGAGACATGGCCCATCCTTGGCCACACAGGACTGGAGACGTGTCTCCATGGCTGTGTTGAGACAGAAGGCAGCCACCCCAGGTCAGGAGGAACTCAGACAGCAGTTCCCTTGTCTCTTGCCCACTGGAGATTACGAGGAGATGCTGTTCTTCAACAACGCACGGGCTGCCCTCCCTCTGTGTTGAACTAGAGTGACTGGACAAGTCCATACAAGATCTGTCTCTTGAACCCAACACCTTTGGGATATCCAAGGATTCTTAATTTCTTTTCAACTTTAAGACATTCCCCTGCACCCTAGAGATCCTGCAGAACTTGCCCTGTGTTTATTTTTATGGACCTGCCTAACTTGCATTCTAGAATACTCAAATTAATATGCTTTTTTTTCAAATAAAACAAATTGAAGTTAAAACCAACCACATGTCTCAGTTCTGCCAGGCTAGCTTGTGACTTTGAAAAATAAAAATAAGTGAATAAGTGCTTTTCAAAGTGATATTTTAACCTCCTGCCAATACTGTGGTAGTAAAATATGATTTTTTTTATTATCATTCAAATGTGAGTTTGGGGACATGATTGAGGCTTTCCTATAATCAGTAAAAATAAGGAAACAACTTAAAAATGTTTGGGCAACCTCCAAATAGGAAAAAAAAAAGTTTTAAAGGTGAGTGAGTTAATGTAGCACATGTTATAATAAAAATCCAACAAAACATAGCCCTTATGGTCCTGTATCCTGGCACGCAGCTCAGCGGTTCTTCAGGGAGATTTTACTGCCTCATTTCCAATAGAGAGCCCAGCTTATAACACAAACACGAGAGAATGCTGAGAAGGTCTCACTAATTATCTAGTGCCACAGTCACAAGTGGGCGTGACGGAGTCTGTACCCCGTCACTGGTTTTTTCCACCCCTTAAAAATTCTTTCAATTTACAATGTGTGACATTGAAAAAAACCCTGTCACTAAATGTAAAATGTAAGGTTGCAAAGAGCAAAAGCTGCTGCTTTGGAGGCAGTCTTGTTTCTCAGAGATGACAGTGCCTTTTGCTACCATCACAGCATTTATCTAACCATCACAGTTTTAGCTGAGTTCTCATTTTCAAAACAACAAGGCAAAATGTAAGATATGCTTAAATACATCATTCACTGCCCTTGGCTCTTTTGACTGGATCTAAAATTTGGTTCCTTTCATCAAAAGTGATTAAATCACCATCCCTCTACAATAATACCTTCTAAATTTCCAATGGAGCTATAGGCTTAAAGTTCATGATCAAAAACAGATTTTGTCACCCATGAATGAAATATTATCACAAAGAGAAAAAAGTGTTTGGAAGTAGATTCACATGGGGTTCTCAGGCAGTAGTCGTGAGTGCTCAGGGCTTGCCAACGTGGCCCTCCTGTGCAGCATAAGAAACAGCCCTGCTGAGGGGTCGGGTACACTTGGACCTGGGGTGAGCCTTGCTCGTGTACCCCAAATATGTCAGCTCTGCATATAGTAATTAATGTTCAAGAGGCTTCTGTTGTTGCTGAGAGAGAAATGTGATCTACCAGTAACAGGCAGCATTAAATCCAATCAATGCATGAGCTGCAAAGACCAGGTAAAAATTAGCACCATTTTCAAATTCCAAATAAACATGAAAGCTTCCTCAGCCTTGTCACCTGCAATGAATGCGCAGCCACCACTGACCAGAGGGAAGGAAGGGCTGGACAGCGGCAGGGTGGGGCACGAAGCCCTTGGAAGAACACTAGGAACCTCACAGGGGTCTGTTCCCTCATTCAGTAGCCTCAGAACTGCATCCTCCCTCTGGGGACACAGCATGTGTGTGTGGAAAAGAGGAGGTGCCCAGGAGAGAGTGCACAGTGATCTGGCCAGTCCTCTGAGGTCTGGGCTGTGCAGCTGCAGGACTCATCTGAGTATAGACAGTCTTGGCTCAGGATGGTCAGACTCAGCACCTGGCAATGCTAGGGTCCTGCAAAGACAATATGCACTCAGTGGAAACTGCTTTTCTAGTTCTGAATTTAGCTCTTTCCCTGGGCTAATGGTGTGTGATTTGGTCCTTTCTGGAGACACTGGGAAATGGCAATAATTGGTAGCTCCTGTCTCCTACGTGATCACCAGGGAGACACAGTGTTCTACGGCAACCTTGCTGCAAGCCATGGTGGGTGGTGAGGAGTATTAAATGCTTTTCCACTTGTGATATTAATAAATTCTTTCTTTCTTTCTTTCTTTCTTTCTTTTTTTTTGTACAAGTGATCGAACCCACAGGCACATTGCCCCTGAGCCACCTCCCCAGCCCTATTTATTTATTTATTTATGAGACAGGGCCTTGCTAAGTTGCTGAGGCTGTCCTCAAACCTGTGATCCATCAGAATTGCTGGCATTACAGCTGTGCTCTTACAATGGTTTTATGAGGATTGGGCTCATTATAAATAGAGGACATTGGTATTTGTGAAACTTGAGCAGTCAGGACCATACTTGAAGACAAGAGTGAGGAAATGGGTGTGGAAAGGTAGGGATGACATCTCAAGGTCAAGGTCAAATTCAAGCAGGCAGTTGTTTTGCCAGGAACAGATGAAAGTCAATGCTTCTTTGCCAAAAAGTCATGAACTGAAAGCCAGGTCTGTCTGTGGTCAGTGGCCAACATGTGTGTGGTGGTTCCAAAGAAATTACTCGATTTTCAACCAAAGTCTCATCTTGCACCATAAACTCAGTTCTTTGTCCTTTTTTTATGATTTTATTTAGGTGTGGGGTAGATGTGAGCAGAGGAGAGCTAACTATATTTTCTCACATGGTATTCTTCTGCCTTGGGAAGCGGAAAGTGGTGGAATGCCATCATCTTGTTCACAGAGACGTCTCCTCCTCTCCTCGGTGTGACCACAGTGACTGACGGGCCCATGCTTCGTCATATGTCTTTCACCTGCTAAAATGGTTATTGTGTTCTCTCACATACAGATTTGATATGAATCATGGAGCCAAAGCCTTGTAACACTGTTATGACAATAGGGCACATTTCTTCATGGCAAGGAGATGAAAAGTTGCATTATTCCCTGGTGATGAGTGGGGACACAGGGCTAGGGATAGAAGGAGGAGCCACTGTGGGTCAGTCACTGCCCAAGTGTCCACCCTGCCCCTCCTGCTGCACTGGAGCTGAGCAAGAGGGGATTTCCTGCCCATGAAGGAGCTTCTGCCCACGTCACTCAACTCTGCAGAAAATGGTGGATGAGAAATTTCCAGACTCAAGGCATGTGCTCTGAGCCTTAGTTCCAAACAAGTGGGCGAGTCCTGCTCCCCTGGGCACGTCCATATTGGGGACTGCTTCTGAACAACCAGGTTGTCTAGACCCAGCACCGCTGTGCAAGCAGAGTGGGTGGGGGGCCAAGAACTCTCTCAACAGCCTGACAGAGAATCTCCCAAGAATTAATCATCACGCTGAAGTTCTCTATTTCTTTTGGGGGTATTTTTCCCCTTTCATAATTCAAAGCTTAAAGGAGTTTCTAAAAACCAACTTGGAGAAAGCACTGTTAGTCTAACTCTAATGCAGAACTTTTAAGTTATGTTAAATTTTCAGCCTAAAGGTTTAATTTCCATGCTTTCTGGTTTTAAGCCAGACAGGCTCCAAATATTCACTTAATATACTTTCTTCTGGTTTAATGTGTAGTAATTTTAGCATTTAGAAATTTATTTTCCTGAAAAAAAAATGTGTTTTACTGGTATTTCGGGCGGGGGGGGTACGTTTAAGAGAAAACTTACTAGTTTGAATTATGAAGCTCATTAGTATAATTTGGAGAAAAAATATAAAATATTCCATATGAGTTTTCCCATTTTACCTACAACTCATCACAAATCATGAGCAGAGGAATTAATAATAAAGATATAAATGCAGATTTGTATTCAAATATAAATTGTTTTGTAATCATCTCTGGAACCCCTGGGGTGTTGGTTGCAGGACCACTTGTAGACACCAAAGTCCCAGGATATCCAAGCACCCATACAAAACGCGCTTGTGTTTAACCTCGGTGCCTCCTCCTGGGTGCTCAGCATCCCCCCAGGTGACCTACAGTACCTAACACAATGTGGATGTGCCCTAGAGCCACTGGGCTGGACATTCAGGTCATAATGACAAGAGTCTGGCCACGTTCAATACAGATGCGATTTCTTCCTCATGATTTTTAAGCAGTGGCTGGTTGAATCTGGATTTCACCTGCAGCAAGATGACCAGCCTGACAGACACTAAGGGGCCTGCAAGCCCAGCACGGAGAGCAGCCCGACTTTCCTTCAGAGGATCGGTCCTCATTTGAAGGAGGGAGCTGTTCTGAGCCTGAGCTGCCCGGGTGGGTTTTCATCTGCTGGAAGCAGCATGGTCTGGGGGAGTGGCCCCCCTGGGGCCTTGGCAACTGTCTGTGAGCCCCTGGCACGTGGTAAGGGTCTCAACATGTGCCCAACCCTGCCTCTGCTTCCATGAGCATGCCTGGTGCAAAGAGCTGGAGGTACACACGACCCACTCTCAGGAAGGAGAAGAGTGGGCTCCAGTGGCAGAGAGTGAGTCACCAGTGCTCAAGAGGCTTGATACTGGCACCTGAACATGGACGACAGTTTACATGGGAGAATAATGTACAACCCTTTTTTGAGATGCTAGAACATAAATTAAAGGAGGGGATGTACCTTTTAAATAAAGGTTCTCGAAAAAACTTGGGATAGGAAATAAGAGTCACACAGCCAGCAGATAGCAGGCAGATTGGGGCTGGATGCAGAGGTGACCATGGTATGTGCACTTCTGAGCCACGGGAAAGGACCCTTCCTGGTCCCGAAGCCCCTCTCCACAGCCAGGAGCTGCAGCTTTGGAAACTCATTCTCACTCAGGATCTTGTGTGTGTCCATTTCTCAGTTGGCCCTTTTCCTTTCAGAGAGTATGTCCACCTCTCAAGAGGGCAGAGCGGTGGGCAGGGAGGAGGGAGAAGCCATAGGCCCAGGCAGCTCTGCAGAGCAGGAGGCATTCGCACTGCAGTGGGGTCACAGGAGCCTGTGCTTCATGGGCAACAGTCGAGGTTGCAGTTTGTGCTGGAAAGCAGGTGGCACCAGGGGCCTCCTGAGTGCCCTCCAGTCCAGCAGCCTCGCCTGTTCCATATGCCAAGGGACACTGCCGTGGAGGTGGGCCTGATGCCCTTGTTGCAGGTTGACAGACCCTCCAGGTTGGGGTCACCACCTCACATGCCGATGTGACAGCAGGAGCCTGCTGTCCCTGTCCCTCCTTGTAAGAATCACCCTCCTCCCTCAGCACCTCCCTCCCTCAGCTAAATATCCTCAGTGAGAGCCTCTGTCATTTGGCCATCACTGTGGCAGGCACTGTGGCTGATCCCTCTGGTCAGGGCGCCCTGAGTCCAGTTACAAGGTCCACCATGAACAGCATACCCTGGGGCTAGCCGCGGTGGTCCAGCAGGAACTGCACACCTCTCCCCTTCATGATACCCTGCTGCACGGTTTCTCTTCCTTCCAGAGATTCTCCTAATTAAACACAGACAAACCCCTTCTTCCCCCGGATTACCTGTGCCTGTCACCACTAAGAAATAACTTGGAGGTCACACCTGTGGGTCATAAAAGAATTCAGTATGGAGCCTCACCTTCCCTGAGGAAGTGGCTGTCCCCATCTCGCTACGTGAACAGAATGGCACAGTGGTGGAGAACGTAGTCTTTGTGCAGAAAATGCTCCAGTGGGAGCCGCTCCTTCCTGGGCAATACCTTCTCATCTACCCATTCCTCCCAGGGCCTCTCCTAGACACCAGGTGCCAGCCCCAATAGTTCTCTGGAGCCAGGTTCTGAGCCCCACATTAAATTCTCCTTTTCAAAGAACAGGCCACCTCCACATCTCAAGAGTGTCCCTCTGCTGGGTCGCCTCTCTTGAAGAACCCACTCTGGCCACATGGCCCAGCATGCGTCCCCTAGTCCCTTCCTGGCCTCCTCTTTCAGCCTACGCCCAGCTCACTCCTCTGATTCTCACCACCCTCATGCAAACGGGTGCTCTGTCCAGTGGCTCTTCCTTGACACGTCTACCTGACAGGTCAGGCTCTGCCCCTTTCCTCACCCTCTGCTGTGGGGAGGACCAGGGCACAGGCTGATGCTGGCCTTGGGGGCCTGGGCTACAGCCTCTGCTGGGATCTGGATGTTCAGGTCAGTTGTGCCTTTAGGTGACCCTGGCTGGGTGGTGAAGTCACCATCATCCCACCCGGTGGGAGTAGCGCCTGGGCCCTAAAAGCTTTGTCACTGGTCCTCACAGCAGTGGTTAGGTAGATATCTGTATTTAGGTGGGGGAGGGTCGCGTGGAAATCACGATTTGACAGCAGAGTCATAGTTTAGGCGTGCGTTGCGTCACCTGGGCAGCTCTCTAGAGCACACATTTCTAAGACCTGTGGCTCTTGGAAAGTAAGTCTGAATCCTCAGGGAGCAGCTCGGTCACAGGGACAGAGATTGGATGAGTCAGGTGAATTGGATGCTTCCCTAGCAGGACCCTGGACACCTTGGCACCTACCTGTCCTTCACCTCTGGTAGGACTCAAGACCCAGCAGCACCCACTCTTCATCCAGGACGATATGGGCCACTTGCCCATGACAATTTGGGCAGGGTTCTGACCACACAGTGCTCCCCTAGGGAACCAGGGCTCTCGCAGTGTGAACCCGCCTTCTGTTCTGTTTCTTCCCTTGGCTGGAAATAGATTTTAGTCCTCTAGAGAAGGTTTTCTGTTCAGGAACTTTCCAGCCTCACAGAAGTGTGCAAAGCCCATCAAATCCAGGTCCTGTGACATGAGTGCTCCTGTGGTCACATGCACTCTGTCCAGTGGCTCATACAGGTGTTCGTCCAGGTGCCTGGGGACATCGTGACACTTAGAACACAGAAAGGTCAGGACAAAGGTGCTAGGAGTGACAGTGAGAGTGCTTGGAATAGCTCTGAGAATAAATAGAGAGTGAGCAGACAGAGCCACAGTGGCCAGGGCTGATGCTGTCCAAGATCTAGGTTGCCCTTGTGCTGTCCACTGACCACCATGTGGCTACACGGGAAAAACAAACATGGAATCCAGTCCTGAGCTGCTGTCCTTGGTCATGTGACCTTAGTCCACTAACGTCCTCAGTGTTTTCAGCTCAGGGTTCCTTACTGTCTGAAAATAAACCCCTTCTTGGTTAACTCTGAGCATTTTCTCAGATGCGCCACTCTGGATAACCCCAAGCAGTCCCTGGGATGCTCAGCTTTTGATTTTTAGTAGGGAGACTCAGTCTTTGACAGTATTCTCAACCACAGTCAGTATCTCTGGGGTGTGTGATTCTTTCCATCAGTTATTTCTTCTCTGCCATTATTAACTGGAGAACACCATGCTAGATTCTAAAACCAATGAGGTTGCACTGTTAAAGGAAGAGTCAACACTTTTTGTCTCTTGGCACATATTTTGGAGTGATCATGTGACTGGTGTGGGGATGCCCATCTCCAGTGACAGATAGGTCACATTGAAGATGTATGTGCATACCTGAAAATCCAAATTCCGTTTCAACTATCCTTTTCTTTTAAAAAGTCTTAAAGAAAAGTCACTGAAATGGTCTTAAAGTTGTCAGTTATGTTAGACAGAGGCAAGCACACACCTGTATCATGGAGCGCTTGACACTGCTGGCTCTGGGATGCTCTTTTTGGGTACCCTATTTCACTTTGCTACATATGGATTTCCAGTTTTGCCAGCACCATTTGTTGAATAGATTATCTTTTCTTCAGTGAATGTTTTTTGAACCTTTGTCTAGTATGAGATAACCGTATTTATGAGGGTTTGTCTCTGTGTCCTCTCTTCTGTACCATTGATCAACATGTCTATTTTGGTGCCCATGCTATGCTGTTTTTGTTACTATAGCCCTAAAGTATAGTTTAAGGTCTGGTATTGTGATGCCTCCTGTTTTTTTCTTACTAAGGATTGCTTTAGCTATTCTAGGTCTCTTATCCTTTTTTTTTTTTAATTTCATGGTTACTTTTTCTATTTCTCTGAAGAATGTCATTAGAATTTTAATAGGAATTGCATTAAAACTGTATAAAAGGTAAACAGACATTTTGACAATATTAATTCTTCCTATCCAGGATATGGGAGATCTTTCCATCTTTGGTATTTTTTTTCAATTTCCTTCTTTAGTGCTCTGTAGTTTTCATTGTAAAGGTCATAGACTGGAAGATTGTATTAAAAAGCAAGTCCCCAACATATGTAGTCTTCAAGAGACTCACCTCATGGGCAAAGACATCCACAGGATGAAGGTGAAAGGATGGGGAAAATCTTATCATCATATGAACTGCATAAACAAGCAGGGGTTTCCATCCTCATCTCAGACAAAGTAGACTTCAAACCAAAGTTAATCAGAAAAGAAAAAGAAGGACATTTCACACTTATTAAGGGAAGTATCTATAAGCAGGACATAACAATTATAAATATTTATGCTCCAAACAATGGAGCATCTATGTACATCAAACAAACCCTTCTCAATTTCAAGAGTGAAATAGACCATAATACAGTAATACTGGGTGAGTTTAGCATACTTATCTCACAACTGAACAGATCTTCCAAACAAAAACTGAATAAGGAAATTATAGAACTAAATAATACAATCAGTAATTTAGACTTAACAGATATATATAGAATATCTCATCCATTAAAGAGCAAATACACTTTCTTCTCAGCAGCACATGGCTCCTTCTCTAAAATAGACCATATCTTATGCTACAAGGCAACTCTTAGTAAATACAAAAAAACAGAGATAATATCCTGCATTCTATTAGACCACAGTGGAATGAAATTAGAAATCAATGATAAAATAAAAAATAGAAGCTACTGTAACAAATGGAGACTAAATGATACACAATTGAATGATGAGTGGATAGTAGAAGAAATCAAGTATAAAATAAAAAAAAATTCTTAGAGGTAAATGAGAACACTGATACAATATACCAAAATCTCTGGGACACTATGGGGGCAGTACTAAGGGGAGAGTTTATTGCCTGGAGTGCATTCATTAAAAGAATAAAAAGTTAACAAATAAATGACTTAACACTACATCTCAAAGCCCTGGAAAAAGAACAAATCAACACCAAAATCAGTAGGAGACAGGAAATAATTAAAATCAGAGCTGTAATCAACAAAATCAAAACAAAAGAAACAATTGAAAGAATTGACAAAACAAAAACTTGTTTCTTAGAAAAAATAAATAAAACAGATAAACCCCTGGCCATGCTAACAAAGAGAAAAAAAGAGAAAACTCAAATTACTAAAATATAAGATGAAGAAAGAAACATAACAAAAGACACATCTGAAATACAGAAGATAAATAGAAAGTATTTTAAGAATTTATACTCTAATAAAATAGAAGATATCGAAGACATCGACAAAATTTCTAGAGACATATGACCTACCCAAACTGAATGGTGAGGTCATACATGATTTAAACAGGTCAATTTCAAGTAATGAAATAGAAAACGCCATCAAAAGCTACCAACCAAGAAAAGCCCAGGACCAGATGGATTCTCAGCCAGGTTCTACAAGACTTTCAAAGAAGAATTAACACCAATACTCCTCAAAGTATTCCATGAAACTGAAAAGGAGGGAACCCTTCCAAACCCATTCTATGAGGCTAATGTCACCCTATACCAAAACCAGACAAAGACACAGCAAGGCCAGAAAACTTCAGACCAATATCCTGATGAACACAGATGCAAAAAATCTCAATAAAATTCTGGCAAATCGCATACAAAAACAATTAAAAAGATAGTGCACCACGATCAAATGGGATTCATCCCAGGGATGCAGTGTTGGTTCAACATATGAAAATCTATAAACATAATTCATCATCTTAATAGACTTAAAAACAAGAATCACTGATCATCTCAATAGATGCAGAAAAAGCATATGACAAAATACAGCACACCTTTATGTTCAAAACACTAGGAAAACTAGGAATAGTAGGAACGTACCTCAACATTGGAAAAGCTATGTATGCTAAGCCCAAGGCCAGCATCATTCTAAATGGAGAAAAAATGAAAGCCTTCCCACCAAAAATTGGACTAAGACAAGGATGTCCTCTTTCACTACTTCTATTCAATATCGTCCTTGAAACTCTAGCCAGAGCAATTAGACAAAAGAAAGAAATTGAAGGGATACAAATAGGTAAAGAAGAACTCAAACTATCACTATTTGCTGATGACAGAAGACCCAAAAAAACTCCACCAGAAAACTTATAGAACTAATAAATTAATTCAGCAAAGTAAGACAATATAAAATCAATGCCCATAAATCAAACGCATTCCTATGCATCAGAGATGAATCCAGTGAAAGGGAAATTAAGAAAACTACTCCATTCACAATAGCCTCAAAAAAAAAAAAAAATACCAGGAATCAACCCGACAGAAGAGGGGAGCCAGGGAAAGCTGAACCATGCACTCTGGCTGGGTCCTAGCGGTCTTTGGTGGTAGGAATGGCTTGGCTCCTTGCATTTCCCTCTGAAGGCTCCACCCTGCGGCTGGGCACAGCACGGAAGCCTGCAGCAGCAGCTGGCCCTGGGCGTCTCCTAGGCATGGCTTCGTCCTTCCAGCATCCCTCCCACCTCTGTGCCCCTGCCTGGCCTGGTCTGCCTCCTTTAGGCTTCCGCTTGCCCCTTCTCCACCTCTGAAACTTTTCCAACTCCAGGGCTCTCAGCCCGCGCCTCACCCAAGCCCCTCCCAAGGCTGCTGTTCTGCCCGCGTTCTTGGCGGGCTTTGGAAGGGGGATATCCTTCGACAGAGAGGCACAGTTAGCATCAGCAGCCACTTCGGCGATTCTTTGCTTTAAGTCAGTTGCCAACACTCACTCGTGAGCTGGCCAGGAGGGGGATGGACTCTTGCCACAAAACGTGGCACCTCAGGACTGCCACGAAGGCAGAGGCTGCAGCTGAGTTTGTCTCCAGAATGTTCTTGGGCTCTGCATCTCACATGCTTGACAGCCTTTTACTCAGCTCTGTGGTTGCTCCCTGGGATCTTTTTTTCATCTTTTAAGGTGTCTCTGGGGGTCACATCCAATAAATGGCTAAGAGTGGATTCTACATGATACTCAACATAAATTCCTAATTATGATATTTGTAATTAACATTTTTGCCTTGGAATGATTTCTTTGATCATTTAAAGTATAAAAAAAAAACAACAACTCAGACTTACCTGCTTATACATGGTAACAATTAAAAACTAAACCCATTAATTTCTGATATTAGGAGGTGGCCCCAAAGTGGGAGAGTGTTCAGCAACATGAATGTGATTTACTGTACCAAGGCCATCTTTTATCCGCGTAGACTTGTTCTAATTATGTGAGGGAGAAAGGCGATGGTGTAATTCTCCACTGAAGATGCGGTCGCGTCCCACTGCTTCTGTCCCTTCCCATCAGGAATGAATACACTTGTCAAGCTTTTCAACCCCTGGGAGAAGCCCTCTTCACTCCGTTGGTAAACCCCTCGGGAGCCACCCTCGTGGGCTGGCCCTGAGTGTGTTAGCGGTGCACCCTTCCGTGGGGCAGGCCCGCTGCTGTCTTCATGAGGTGAGACGCAAGGGAAGCAGCATATGGGAGAAATGGAACATGGTCACAGAGGACAGGAGAAGAAACGTGTGCCCAGCAGCATTTTTGTTAAGAGCACAATGCGAAAGCATCCTAATAATTCAAAGCTCTGAGGTTGGATATGTGACTTTTGCTTCAAAATATCAGAAATTGTGATCAGGGCCTCTATTTGCAGAGGCCCTGAACAACATTACTGATTTGCTAATTAAGAAGAAAAAACAGGTCCAGAAATGGCAATTTTGTGTTTGCCAAGGGTCCATTTGCATGAGCCTGTGTGTCTGGGAGATGAGCTTTGGGGTTGCAGCTCAGGGTTCTCTGGTGGCATCCCTCGTGCTGCTCGGTCCCCTTCCCAGCCCTGTGCACTTCCAGTTCTTCCTTCAGAAGCATGGGTGGAGTTACATAAAACGTACCCACAGCCACATCACCATAGTCCATGGTGCCCCCGTGTGAAACAGGATCTTGGTGGATGGCATAAGCTGCTCCATCATGGAGGAGAGTTTGGTGGCTGAACTGTCACTTTAAATTCATAGGTTGGAACCTATCCCCCAGAACCACAGACTGGTCCTTATCTGCAGAGAGTGGCTTTAAAGCGGTAAATAAGTTAAAAAGAGGTCGTTAGGGTGGGCTTGAGTCCAGCCTGACTGGTTTCCCGTGTGAACCTTACAGGAAAAGGAGGTGGGACACAGGTTTGGGGTCGGCCTTGCCCAGTGGCAGGAAGATCCGCCCCTGCACCCAGGGAGTGAAGCCTTGAGAAGTGCCCGCTCAGCCCCTGTCTAGGACTCCCAGATGCTGACTTTGAGGAAGTGCCGTCAGTTGCTTAGGTTCTGGCTACAGCCGCCACCGCAGACTGCTGCAGAGCCGCCCCTGCCCATCAGGAGTCAGGCCACATTGAGCGAGGCAGCTGCATATGTGTCCTGTTTTACCTTCCGTCTACTTTTGAAGTTCATTCTTAATTCCATTTTTTTAAACAAGGAAATGGCAGCACACAGAGGTAAACTCAGCCCGAGTACTCCCTCTCCTTACCTGGCCAAGGCCCGGGGCTCACACCAGCAGCCCAGCTCTAGCAGTAGTGCCTCCCACATAGCTCATCCATGGCTGAAGCGACCCAGCCTCTTCCCTATCAGAGCCAGCTGCCTGATGTCCCATGCCTTCTAAGGGTGTCATGTGCACCCAGAAGTCATCTGCTGTCTTTCCTTGTTTGCAAGGCCAACTCTCCTCCTCCACCTGGTTAATACGCTTGTACCTCCTCAGGATGTCCAGAGGAAATCGTGACGGCGGGGTTCCTGGGGGCACCTTGGTATTGTCACATTGGAGTGCTTGGAGGCAACCATTTGCAGGACTCTACAAACCCCAGTGGGCAGGTGGAGGAAGGACAAGCCTGAGGGAGTCACACCTGCACCTGTTGGTTTGGCTTTAGGAACACCAGAGGCACCAGCACCGTGGTACCTGTTATTAAGCCACTCTGAGTACCCTTTCAATATAGAAGTTCATACAGGTACCCAATAAAATAGGGTATTCATTAGGTATAGGTATTTATTAGCTATTTATTAGGGAAAATTCAGTACAGCCATAGATGGAATATCTACTGTCCCCAGTGGTAGGAAATTTCCAACACTCAGTCCAGGTTGCCTTTATAAAGCTCTGCTCCAGAATGGGAGTTGCTGGTATCACGAGCGTGTCTCAGAGCTGGAGTCACATGAGCTCAAGGGTTCTCCAGCAGTTTGAAAATTGGAATCAGTCATAATAAGCCAATTGCGAGAGACCAGCTCATCTGTTACCAATGTGACAATGGTCTGTTATGGAACAGTATCTCTCTGCAGAAATTAGAAATTATAAGCATAACGGCCCTCCCTAAGAGGAGAGATGATTGCAAATTGTTCTAACAAAAGTAATTTCTTTTCTATTTCATGCATAAGATGCCCATGAAGAGTGATGTTTCTCCCTCTGCCAATCTTTCATCCAGCACAGCACAGCTTCCCCCAAGAAAAACGTAAAAGCTATCAAGATCAGATTGCATTCTAACTTTTATTGTGCCTGCCAAAGGCCACCGGGTTTCTATTGTGCAGAAACAAGATGGCAACAATGTTTGCACAATTGCAGTTCACATGACAAGCCTGCTAATTTATAGGTGGGGAGAGCCTTAGAACTGCAGCTCTTCCACTGATGATAGCTGTGCTGATGGTCCAGCTCAGAGGCAGGTGGCCTCGTATTGTGCCGCAGTCGGATGCTAAGCGGCCAGAGCGGAGGTGCTGTGCTCAGCCATAATTTAAAGGACCATGACATGAAGAAAGTGTTATGATGTTTAACTTATAGGGCATCCAAATGTCATAGACCCAAGCAAGTTCCTATTAGCAATAACTCAGAGCCTCTGAAGGGATTTGACATTCAGAACTGATGAGCACCGTCCCCGGGGCCTGCTCCGACCTAGCCTCGCCCAGGCCACTCTGTAACCTGAGTGGCCCAGGGGTCAAACCATGATAGCCCTCTTCAATTTAAAGAGCAGCTCCTCCCCTGCTGCTGAGGCTCTGACTCGGCACAATAAATTTCCCAAAGAGCATAAAGAGCCATCCAGTGTATATCAAATCAATATCACTGTGGCTCTCAGCGATGTCTGAGGCTACAGTTCACAAAATAAACTAGGCCAGGGGCTGGATTTCTGCCCTTGGCCATCAATCAGGCTCCCGGGGTCATGGATTTTAGTGTAAATTAACACAGCAAGAGCCACCAGGCTCCCCAGACGAGGCTATAATACAGGCTTGGTTTTTTCCCCCACAAACCCGAATTCGTTGCCTGTGTCAGGACGTGGAGTTACACAAGACAGAAAGAATAGCAATCCTGTCTAGGAAGGTGGGAGAAATCATAGAGCAGAAGGTTAGTGTTCTCCTGAAAAATGTTTCCGGGGCAGGTTAGACAGGGAAAGAGTCATGGGGCCTAAGGAAAGCCTCCAGCCACACTGGAGCCATCGGCGACGTGAGCCATCCCCACGTTGCTCTCCTCAAGGAGATGGACCTAAGTACACCAGATGGCCACCTGCGAGGAATGGAAATGGTCCTGTTATAGACAGTCTGAGTGTCCTGTCTGAATGCCGCCCCCTGAAGGCCAAGGGCCAGGGGCTGCTCCCTGGAAATGATGGCACAACGAGTCACCAAGTCCCAAGATGACTGCTCTGTGTGTCATCTCCCCACTTGGAAAATATGCACTGGTTCTCGCCTCCTCTCCCTCGTTGAGCAAGGGGAAGCAATCCTGCTCTGCAGCAAAAGACGCCCAGGCACTCACAGAGGAACTGATATGTACAATTGCACATGCAGACCCAGAAACAATGGCAGACCTTAGAAAAAAGGGACTTACAAGTTATAGACATCTTTGCAAACACAGTCAGTTTCAAGAGTGGAGAGTCATCTAGATTCACTTCTTTTGAAGAAGAAAAACAAACAAACAAAAACAAACAGATTATGACATAGCCTGCCATATTACTTACAGCATGATACAGGCTGTCAGATCAAATTGCTCCTCCGCAGTCTGATGCCCTGGGACTGGATCAATATCAAAATGAGGCATGGATGCATGAATTAATAGTTTTCATAATTTATTAAAATGAAGGCTACCAGGAAGGACATTATTTCATCATTTAGGAGAGAGTTTCATGACCACAAGTGCTGAGCTGGTATGGTGTAAGTAGGAAAATGAGTCGCATCCAGTTTCCCTGCATTTTCACAGAAGGACTTGGAGAGGTTGTCCACTAGCCTTCCTTCCTTCAAAGCATCTTCTTGACCACCTGGACACTGCATGAAAGGGAGCTTGAACAGATTCTAAATCAATGCTACTTTAAGACTTGTTACGATTATTGTCAAGCAGGGGCTTAGGTGTAATTAAAGATTGTGTATGGCCTTACTTCAAAAATTGATTTTTTTATATACAATTTGGTAATTTGTCTGGGATTGTCTTAGACTGTGACATGTGTTATCTAGCTAAAAGTTCCTGACTTCCTGAGACTGTTTGAAAGCAAATATAACTAATACATCAGAACAAAACAATTGTAACAATAGAACAGGCACCATACCAACAGGAAGGGTTGAAATGGCTTTGGGCCTAGCAAGAGGGAAGCAGCACACTCCGCAGTCCACAGCTGACCATCAATCTGCTGAGAGCAGATGAGCTGGTGCATCCCAGAGCTCTGGAGTCCACGGTGAGTCATGTTTAGCAGCTGTGTCCATATTAACCTCTGGCGGCCTTGCTGACCTCACATGGCTGGACTATTTCTGGGCTACAGGTTCACCAAAAAAAGGCACTTGCTACAAAAGGCCACAATCTGGTCTGCTGAAATTAGAAGCTGAGTTTGAAAATAATGCCTGGAACAGCTTAATTTGGGTGACACAGACACATATGGGTGAGCTTAAATTCCAAAATAACTTATGAACCATATCAGCACCAATGGGATTTCCTTAACACAGAATGCCTTAATGACAGCACTCTAAAACACAGGGGGAAAGAAAAGTTGATCTGTACAGACAGTGCTCTCTGATCACAGGGCAAGGGCTTGGGCACAGCTCAAGGTAGGTGCTGGAGTGGAGTCATGACCAGCTGCTGCCTCGCCACCCTCAGGATTCCTGTTCCACAAGGCTCAATCAAAGGAGGCCCTCTAAGTCGTCATCATGTATGTACCCTAAAGGGGAACTCTCAGGGGTGACTCAGGCATGCTGGCCTCCATCTCCCCACCTTGCAGCAGAGGGAGGGGCTCAGCCCCACCCACAGAGGGTGCAGTGGTGCTGCAGAGCTTCAAGGGCCCCTGCTGTCCAGAGAAGGCAGGCAACACACGTCGTTACCACGCACCTCCAAACCCACATATGGCTGTCTATCAGCATCTCAGCTGCATGACTGACTTGACTGAATGTCCCTAATTGAGTTCATTGACCATAATGGTGATTTTGGCCCCATGTGGACACAGCTTCAGTGGAAAATGCTAACCAATGAGTTCTTAGTATGATGGACAGCAAGCAATTAGCTGATTGATTCAGCAGAGCTGTATTTTCATTTTTCTAACAGCAGTCTTGGCATCCGATGGAGAATGTTAAAAGATAATACTCTCAGACCTCCAAAGAAAAGCCATATTGCTGGACCAGTGACCGGCAGAAGAGAGCTAAGAAAGAGAAAGACTTGTCTTTGACCCTGCCTTTGACAACAAGGTTGTTTTTAAGCATAATTCTGAACGTTATTGGAAGTACACATTCTTTTACATGAGGCTTGTGCAATGCAGAAGCTCCCTTTACCGGGAAAGTTCCCTATAGCTTTTAGGAGTTTGCAACCATATAGCAGATAAACATCTTCACATGCAATGCTCAAGGTGTGGCCATCACACAGGACATGGCAGCATCTTGTCCAAGAGACAGCGTGGCTCAAAGACGTGGATGGAAGCCAGCAGTCCTGAAGGTTGTGGAGTGAGCGTGCACAGAGCAGAGTCCTGAAATAGTCAGCAAAAGGGAACTGAGGATAGAGACTGAAAGACCAAGGTCAGCAGAAGGATTCTTGAGAACAGAGGATGAGGTCAGGAAGGGTAGGCTGGCAAGCGCTTGATACTCTAGCTCCTTCTGGACCTGAACCCCCAAAGACATCCCACCCCATGCTTCCCTCCTCTGCATCCAGAGCACCTCAACATATTGCTGGCCCACCTTTGCTGGTCGCTCCCCACTGCCACATGCTGCTGCTCCTTCCCGCGATTCCCTCGCAGCCTCCTGCCTGCGCTCTGGGCACCCAGAGCAGGTCTATACGTCATCCCGTGAAGCACCTTTGCACTCCCACAGCAGCGGCTTTCCCGCGGGGTCTGCTGTGAAGACCCTGGGACCTGGCTCCGGTGGCTTCCCTGGCTCACAGTGTCCTGGCCACCCTGTCCTCCTTGCCACTGTCAGGGGTGACAGATGCAGCTCATCTTGCTGACTCTGCAGTTCCCTCCATGGAAGCTTCTCCCTCCGGCAATTTCCTGGTGAATTCTTTACCCCTTCACATCTCACTTTCTTGAATGAGCCCCCGAGATGCCCCCAATTTAAAGTTGCAAGCATTTTCATGCTGCAGCCTGGGCCCCGTTCTCCATGGAGCTTAGGTCCTCCGAGCCTCGCCGTTTGTTCATTAGCCCTACTATTGGGGGCCATCGGAGCTCTCCAGGGTTAGGTGCACTGAGGACTTGGGTCTTGTCCAATTTGTCTCTGATCTACTCCAAAGGTTGTGAAGGTGACCTTCCATGGAAAAGGCTCACAAATATGCAGAATGGAAGGAAGGAGAGGATAATTGGGGTGGCTCTTAACTGAGTGAGGGAGCCTGCCCTGGAACTAGTTGTGTCCTCTTAGGCCTCACAGGACATAAGAGGGTTCTGAGGCTGAGAGGTGAACATGGCAGGTTCTGGGCTGGCAGCAGTGCACGCAGCAAACAGATCTGGCAGGTCCCTGGTGTTCCTCAGCCCACGAACAGCTGGGCTGCTCAAGGCTGGAGCCTCATAGCTGAGCTCTGGTCTTCCTGTTCCTATGATTGGTCTTCCGAATTTGACCTTGGAAGAAATGGAGGGGGCCATGATGTACCACTCTGGGGTATTGTTAAGAAATGACATGAGTTCACAATACTCCAGAAAAATACCTCATCCTCTTGACTTCATGGCTGGCCATTTAGATATTCATTGGAAGCCAAATGCTTGGGTTAACCTGACATAGTCTCTGTGCACCAAGTTGTTTAAAATCTTCAAGCTGGAAAACCATAAAGATAAGGAAGATTTTAAGAAGTCTTCTATTTTATTATTTTATTTACACATAAAAATCAGCAATCCAGTTCCTGAAAATTTCCGTATATCATCTTATCCTGCCCTAGGTGATGTTGCCCAACACTATAACCTGGATAGTTTATAAATGTAGAAATTTGTTTCCCCTAGCCCCGGAAGTTGGAAGTTGAAGGTCAGGTACTGCAAGATTTGATGTCTAGTGTGGGCTTCTTCCTGGACCCAGCTCTGTCCTCGCATGGTGGAAGGCAGAGGGGGCCCTCTGAGGTCTCTTCTAAGAGGGCATGGATCCCATTCTGGAGGACTCTCTCCTTGTGATCTGACCCTGCTTTAAAGCCTCTGCCTTTTGGTACCATCATGTTGTGGGTGAAGATTTCAACATACGAATTTGGGGGGACACAAACATCCAGACTAGGGCATATATAAAGCCCTTGTTAGGCACCTACATGCTATTTCAACAGTCAGATGAAAGTCACATATTTAGGCTGACCAGTCCTTTATTGTCATGACCTCAAACCAATTTTAATGACTTTTAATATATTCATTCATCTCTTTTGATATCATGAAAAAAAAGCTCATTTAGTGCCATGTTTTTAACCTGGAGTAGATATATCACGAATGCCGAAGGTCCAGGACAGGGAAAAATACCTGACAGGGAAAAACACCAACCCAGGAAGGGTCAACTGAGTTTGCTGGTTTGTCCCCCTGCCCCCACCATGTCATGGTTTACAATTTTTTTTTTTTTGCTAGAAAATGCTTGCATTTTAACCTAATATAATTAGGAAGCCACTGAGCTGAAGCTTTTCATAGGTTGCTTTTCATTATAATTTCTGCACAATATCACTTACATTTTCTAGGTAGTAATTAGATGCATTAAGCATGAATGATTCCTTGGGGGCTTATTCTAGAGATTTTTCTTCCAAGTGTGTGTCAAAGGTCACCCAGGGTGGGGAAGGATGAATGTCACCAAGGAAGATGGCAGATAAAAGCTTCTGAAATGAATCCATGGTCATGGATCCCAAATTGGTGTGCTTAGATTATCTGAGCAGAATACTGACGGAGTGAAGTCTCGCTTTATACATTGCTGGTGTTGCGAGAAGAGAAAACAAGTGCATGGCTTTTCTAAAATAAATACAGGTTCAGACAAAGCAAGCACACAATTGAGATAAAAAATGTGCAACTAGAAACTTAATTAAATTGCAAAGAGGGAGCTAACAAAAGGTTGTTTTCTACGTGTGTTATTTTGAGTTTGCCACTTCAGGTTCCCTAATATTTCTGAGCGCCATTTCATGATGGGGTGTTATACTAGATAATCCCACCTTTTTTATTTTTTTTCTTTTTTGTGGTGTGGGGCTGAAACCCAGGGACCCGTGCTTCCTAAGCATGTGCTCCATCCCTTGCCTTTGTCCCCTTCATAATCTTCTGAGTTCACTCAAACTGTAAAATGTCTGAAACCTTTAACATTTGTGTTGATTCATAATCCTTATGTGAAATAGTATTTAAATATCTATTAGAGCATTTCATATTTTCTTTTTGGTTTTCTTTCTAGAAATGTTTGTGTGCATTCATCCCTTTAATCAGTCCGCACATTTGATGTTTGAACCAGTTTTTTTTTAAATCAAGTTTTCATGAATAGCTGTCTCTTCAAAATTAAATTCCTTCTCTTACCCATTTATATATATATATATATATATATATATATATATATATATATATATATGGAACAAAAACTTAAAATAGCATTCTAAAAATAAAATAATGTTTCCAGATTTAGCAAATAAAAATATAGGGCACCTGGATATATTGGAATTTCAGATTAAAAAATAACATTTTTTTAATTTAGAAGTTTGTTTCACAGATTCCACGGGGCATACACATGCTAAAAATAAGTGTGTCACTCTTCTGTAATTCACTTTTAGCTGTAAATCATGTGTTTTTCTGGGAATCCTAAATAAAATATACATTGTTATTCTTATTTAAATAACCCTCAAAATAAAACATGTATTTAAATATTTCACTTACTCATTTTCCTTCAAAACACTAATCAGCTATTTTTCACTATGTGATATCAAAATTTGAGTGTGAATTTCAAACTTCAGTTGACTCTTTTTGAGAGGTATCAGCAAGAAGACCTAGGAGCAGGCAGGAGGGAGGCGTGGGCTTCTCAGCACGCAGCTGGAGATGCAGGCCCTCATCAGGTGGGCTGCACAGCAGGACTGTCCATGTCTGAGGGCAGCTGTGCCCTCACCTGTCCTAGGTGGGCTGGTCTCCTCTGGGGAAGATGGTTGAGAGAGCCAATGTGTGAGGCAACTTCATCAGGACCCAGGGTACTCAGGCCTTTGGTCAAGCATTACTCTGAGTGTTTCTGGGAGCGTGCTTTTGTGTGATCCTGACTTTCCCATGGACACATCGAGGAGAAGAGACTGCCCTCCTTAGTGGGTGGGCCTCATCCAGTAGGTGAGGATCTGAGTAGAGCCACAACAACAAAATAAGCCCCCCAGCTAAGTCTCCAGCTTGCCAGGTGCAGATCCGGGGTCTTGTCCACCTCCCCAGTTGGGTGAGCCACGCCTCAGCAAACCTCTGAGGCATGCTTGGGAGTCGAGGAAAGCCATCGCAGGGAGCTCCGCGGAATCCCAAGGTGGCTCTGGAGGTGGGATGTTCTTCCCAGTTGTTCCCAGTTGGGACAACATGCTGGTGCCCTGAATCCATTGATTCAGGCTCCCCCTCCCTTCACACTCTCTCCAGCCAAGAGCAATTTCTAGAAAGAAACTCAGCACTGCAAAGTTGGTGGCTCACCTCCCTGAGCCCCAGTGTCTCAGTACTGAGGAGGGTCTGGGTTTCAGACCCCACCCTTCCCACCAGGAAAAGTTATGAACAGGGTTTGTCAAAGCAGAGCATCACATTTCCCTGGGAGCAGATTCTTAGCCTCATCAGACTCTCAAAGAGGATACGGAGAACAACAGAAGCAAGACCAGTCCCTGTGCCAGGGGAGCAACACAGACCTGAGTGCCCAGGATCCTCCTGTGCCCGGTGCTTTCTCCAGCCTCACCGGCCTTGCAAAAAGTGGGGCGTTGTCTGCCTTTCGCAGTGAAGGTTTGCAGCCTTTCGACCCTTTGATCAGTACGGCTCCATGGTCTTGTAACTGCTAATGCTGATCTACCCAGGCTGTCCACAAATCATCCATTGAAATAGATCAAGATATGAAAATCTTCCTTTGTGTGAATACATGGTGTCGTTACAGGGGAAGTTCAACTGACATTAAACTCTAACTTAGAATTAGTCTTAATTTTCCAACTAGATGACAGGAAAAGAGCTGGCTATAATAGCACATTCCTAAAAATTCCTAAAGAGGCACTGCCTTTTAAGCACCATGTCCTGTTATCCACCAGACCCAACTTTAAGCATTTAAAACAATTTACACGTGAGCATACATCTATGGACAGAATGAGAACATTGAGGGTGAGGCTCTAAGTTAAAACAATGCTCCCTCATTCTAGACCCTACTCTCTGGGAAGCCACACGGAAGTTTTAAGGACTGCCTGGCCTTTCTGGGCCCTCAGGGCCTGGGCAGGGGCTTCTAAGGGAGCCCAGGAGCCCAGGCCCCAGAGTGGCAGGGAGGTGACGGGGAGGTCCTCAGGAGCCAGCAGGATTCCTCCCTGGCCAGGCATTTGCATATATGGAACCCTCAGAGCCATTGATTACTTCAACCAGGCTCAATTTGTCTTTGAGAGAGACATTTTAAAAAGCAAAAGAGCTTAAACAAACATGAAAGTAATCTAATTCAGACATAAACATGAAAGCTAATAAGATTACAATGAATTGATCTAAATATTACTTAAAATAATTAGAAATGATTTTTGATGGCATGCCATTTCAGTCAGGACACTTATGTTACATTAGAGAGCAAACAGATTATTGCTTTCTAGAATATTTTCTTGTTGTTTATGACCTTCAAAAGAAGTATCAGTGTTGGCAGACCTGTCAATCAAGGCTTCTCCAAATGATGAATGAATAGAGTGCGTCTAAGGCACCTGACCCTTTTCTAGACTCCTCCCTCCTACTGGCTGGAATGGTGGCTTTGTTCTGCTTCCGACACAATGGCTTACAGTTTCAGAGAGCAGAGATTTTCCATTTTAATATGTCTACAGTGTATTAACTGCTGAAGTCTAAGTTGTACTTGGAGTGGATGAGAAGGTCCCCACTGCTGCCCAGGGAGTCCTTTGTTCATGCACTGGCACCAGGTTCAGGGAAAAGGGAACCATTTCCCTTTCTTTCTTTGTGTTCTCTCTCTCTCTCTCTCTCTCTCTCTCTCTCTCTCTCTCTCTCTCTCTCTCGTGCTCATTTGTGAATACACAGCCAATGAAACTCCACATCATATTCAACCACACAAATGGGATCAAAATTGTAATGGGTTGCACCAAAGTATGTCAAAAGAGCTTAAGAGAGAGAGAGAGAGAGAGAGAGAGAGAGAGAGAGAGAGAGAGAGAGAGAGAGAAGAGAGAGAGAGAATGAATTTAAATTCGGGCAACCTTTGAGGATAGAAATGGCCTTGCCAGGTATCATCTCTGAGTTAAAATGGAGTCTTCGCAGACTGACTGTTGAGCTCTGTGCTTTCACCCTGTCCCTGAGAATCCCGACCGAGGTCCTACAGCACCAAGGCGGTTCTTGCAGTTTAAGGGAAACATCAAGACGAGATGTAGGATCTACCTGGAGTGGAATGGCTACCTTGTCAGAGACCTCACAAACTTCTCCGTTATTAATTTAGTTTTTTATGCTTCAGACTAAGAAAGCAATACCTTAGAAGTTACCATGACTTATCTCCAAGCCATTCGCCCAGAAGAATGCACCATAATTAGCATATCCTTTTTCTCCCCCAGAGAGTAAAAGCAAATTAGAGTGAGTAAAGGGACAATTAGATTTGAAGGTTAATAATAGGCAAACATAAAATTTTGGAGTTGTTTTAGCGATAACAATAAAGTGTAAGCGTCACGTGGAGGAAGCTGCTGCTTTCCTCCCACGGGGCAGGATGTGAGATGTGTCCCAAGGCTCAGGCAGGTGCAGAGTGGATCTAGTGTGTGAGAAGGGCCAGCTACTCAGTGATCAACTGGAGGAAACCTAGGAGGCAGGGTGGCTGGAGCTGGGTCCCTAGGGGATGCCCTTGGGGTGTGCATCAGGTCATGGTGAGGGGACTCTTTCTCTGCTTTCTGTGCCTTGTCCTCAGCTGCTTTCCTGCACTGCTCTTTCAAGCCCCAAGGAATGAAGGTCGACATCCATGGGCTGAGACCTCTGAACTGTGAGCCCCCATGAGCAGCTCCCTCTAAACTTGCCCTTGCCAGCTCTCTGGTCCCAGTGGTGAAAGCTGATGAAGACAGCGCCCTGATCTCATTTGTCCTGTGGGCACTGGCTGCAGGGTGCAGGTGCCCTGTCTTCCGCCACCCATGAAGACGCCCGCCCGTGTCCTGGCTTCCTGTGGGACATGGATCATGTCCTCGGAAGCCCTCGGAGAATCACACCATGCTCTTCAGAGCCAGCTCAAGTCCTTCCCTCCACAAGTTCATGCCTAGAGGGAGCTGCACGCAGGGCTCCCCCATGGGGAATCTAAAGAGGGAATGTGCCAGTGTGGAGAGAGTGTAAGCTGGAACGATGCAACGTGCTCTAATGGTAACAGCTCGTCAGATCTGGGCAGCTATTCTAGAACAGCCGTCAAATCTTTATTGATGCTTTTAGCTCTATTCTTTAATTCCTTTATCCCTTAATTACAAGTACCTGAGGTTAAACTTTCCAAGGACAAAGGAACTAATAGTCGTGTTCCGCTCTCTCACAAGCCTGAAGCAGGAGGCCCTTTCTGTTTGGACCAGAGCTCCACAGGTGTCCCTCTCAGTGCTGGCCAGTCCTAGGAGGTAGGCCTGCGAGGACATCTGTGCACGGCTCCGCAGACGACCTGGTGACAAGTGCACCCCCATGGTGTCGGGAAGACACTGTCAACTGTCCTGAGATGTATTGTTTTGCGTTTCCTTGTTCTCTCTCCTTTTTAAAAACTGTAATTCCATAAGTATATTTTTATAAAGAAATACCAGGAGGACAATTGGTAAGATGAATGGAAAATCATATCTGATTTCCCTCCCATTTTTGAACACAAAGGTGCAAGTCTATTACTGGCAAGTAGTTCTTGATCTGTCTTTTTTTATTTTAAAATTTATACAGTTATGATTTAAATATGAGAAGAGCCACCGATTTTATAACAAAAATAGTGAGTTGTGACAAATTTACATCGTTGTTTAGTCATCAAGTGATCTCAACAAAGAAGGTTTCTCTCACCCCTAATGTCCTAAATGTCTGTTGGGCCACGCTGTGGCAGATGCCCAGCCCATGATGACTGTCCGCTTCCTGACCCTATACCTAGGATGTTTTAAAAGGTTATTATTATTTTTTCAAATACACAGGGCAGTAGGGTGTCTTTTGACATACTATGGTGCAACCCATTACAATTTGATCCCGTTCTTGTGGTTGAACGGTATGGAGCTTCATTGGCTGTGTATTCTCAATGAGCATAGGAAAGTTATCCCAGATCTACTCACTAGTCTTTCCTATTCCCATTGCCCCTCCCTTCTTCCTGCCCTCTCCCTCTACTTGCTTGCTGGCTCTATGCTCTGGAATACGACCTGGTATCCCACACCTGGGTTTGGTCCTTGCAAGACCCATACATACCCAACGAAGATCTCTTTGATAGGCAACCAGTTGTGTCTGAATTGTCCCAAGCACAGTAGCAGTCTCGAGAAAATCCTGTTTCCATGTGGTACGGACCTCTATTTCCTTATCACATCATTAAACGTCATCAGGACTCCAAGTCCTCTATAGTGACAACTGTCGGTGGACAGTTCTTGGAGTATAGGTGACACACATCATTGCTCTTTGATAATGTTTTAAAATGAAACCTAACTTGGCAAAACCTATAATGACCGAAGCAATGAGGAAGGACTGGTGTGTTTGGACACCTCAGTGTCACAGATAACCACTGGCACTAGATGGTGCACTGGGAAGACAGGAGGATGACTGGTCCGTGACGGCAGGAGAGTCCTGTCCCAGCATGACAGCCCTGGAACACGGGGCACCTGCTCTGAGCTCAGAGGTTACCTTAACGAGGGAGCTGCCAGCCGCAGGAGACAACTTCTCATGATGTGAAAAATAACCAATTTGCACAGATTCCTTCTTCAGATGTCTCCTATGTCAGTGTTCAACAGATGGAATACAGTTTCATGACAACATTTTATCAAGACTTTTAGGTAATAGTTGACAAATTAATCAATGTGGGTGTCATTGGGCACTGCTTTCTATCAATATTCAACAGCAAAAGGAGCAGAACTTTGACATTTACTTTTGAGGCCCTGGTGACAAAAGGCAATTATAACAAAGTGGAAGCATTAAAAATATTCCTGCTGCAATAAATAAGAGGGAGATAAGAAGAATTCTGGCTGTAATTGGAAATGGGTTCCCTTTCAAAAAGAGATGAAAAGAAAAACAAAAACAAACGGAGGCTTGACGTGCAGTAATTGGAGTTGTCATCCCTCATCCCGTGCAATTAAAGGTTAAACTTATTTCCTAAGATTGCATTGTTTAATTATGAAAGTAAATAAATATAATTAAAAAGTTAAATAGATGTCAGATGCACCGTCAGCAGAGCGCTGGAATGTATCAAATGATGTCGGAAGATAGTCTTTGTCATTCTGAATGATCACAAGGCAGACTTGTCACCGCAGATGATGCCCATCACCAAGTTATAGCAGCAACTGGCTGTTTATACCGTTTCTTCTTATGCTGCTTAAGAGTAAACAAAAAGCAATTTCCTATTTAATCTAAAAATACATACCACCCACATGTCAGAAAAAGTAAGGTGGAGAATATGATGAAAGATACATTATTTTGGAGTCTGGTGGTTTGCCTGCCTGTGAGAATGAGTCCCCCTTGCAAGTGGCTGCAGAAATCCAGTTGCACCCGTGATTCACGGTACATCCATGCTGCCCGGGAGTGCCTTGCCTCCAGACGGGGAACAGTTCCTGCAATAATGGGGAGTCACTATTCCATTATAAATTAGACGAAACTAAACAAATTACCAGCATGGGTTGCAGCAGGCTCTTTTTTATTTTTTCCTAGAAAAATAAGTGATATGCTCCCTACATGGAGTGTCTGCATTCTATTGTTGCTCCCCCACTTCCAGCATTAAGATCGGAGACCAGAAGCCGTGGCTGCAGAGTCCTCCTGTCTTCTCTAGGGTGTTCTCAGTGTGTAGAGATCTCAGAGATTCTGCAGCCACCCTTGTCCCCTGCCTGTGCTCCAGGCACTGCCAGCTCTGTCATGCAGCACCCTAGGCTGAGATGACCACCTCGGCACCCCATGTGCAACAGAGTACCACGGTGCAAGGGGCTTGAGCAGGAAGCCTTCACTTTCTCACAGTTCTGGAAACTGGACACCAAGATCCAGGTTCTGGCTTGCTCTGTTTCTGGTGAGGATTTTTTCCCTGAGTTGGAGGGGTCACCTTCTCACTGTGTCCTTCTGGTGCATGATCGCAGAGAGAAAGAGAATGTGAGCTGTCTGGTGACTTTTCTTATAAAGATCTGGTCCCACTGGATCAGGGACCCCACCTTAGGTTCCCACTTAACTTTAGGAACTTCCTTACGATGGCCATACGGTGGCTTAGGGCTTTCACTATGAATTTGGGGAAGACACAATAATTCAGACTGTAACATTCTGCCCTTGGCCCTGTAAAAATCACATTCTTTGAACATGAAAAATCTATTAATTCCATCTCAATGACCCAAAACTGTTAACCCACTCTGGTATTCACATTAGAACCTAAATTGCTAAAACCCATGGAAATAGCTGGTAGGATTGATCCCGAGGTTACATTCTTCTCTCTTCTGGTGTCTATCAGACATTCGCGTTCCAAGAGAAATTAAAAGGGTGAAAGGAAGGCCATTTCTGGTAATTCTGAGCCCAGTAGTACAACTTCCATTAAGTCTACGGCTTGGTGCTTTGTCCCCAACCCTGGGGGCAGCAGGCGTCCAGCCCTGGCCCCGTTCGCTGGCCCAGCTCAGCGGGTGATGGTGCTCTTCAGCCCCTGGGCGTGAGCATCTGGGCTCCCAAAGCTGAAGAAGTGGGCTGCCCTGAGGATCCCTGCAGGAGCAGCCCTGCCCAGGGGCCCATGGTGGCCATGGCAGGGTTGTCCTAGTGATCTCAGAACCTCTTCAGGAAGTCTTCCCCTTTACTGAAGGATAAAGCAAGACAGCCCCCTCCTACAGAGCCCCGAGTTCCTCCTTACTTGGTCCTGACTCTGCTCCTGACTTTGTTCAACCAGGCAGTGTTCCTGCCCACGTCCCATCGCCACCCGGGCGGCTCACCGTGGCTGACTGTCCACACGCTCTTCACCTGTTGCTCATGCACACCCTGGGGGCCCTTCAGGACAGCCTTCCTGAGGCTCTGCAATGTAGGTAGGCTGAGAATTTTCCAAGTCTTCTAGTCCTGCCTAACCATTTCTTTGATGTGTCTCTTTCTTCTCCCACACTATTCTGAGCAGTAAGAAGAAATCCAGTTGCTCCTTCAACATTGTTTGGAAATCTCCTTGGCTGATTATTCAGTTTTATCACTCACATGTTTTGCCTTCCACAGGACAACAGAAACCCAGACAAGCTCTTTGACACGTTATAGCAAGGATGCTCTTCATTCAGTATCCAATCCTTTCTGGTCGCATCTGGGTGTCACCAGATGGACCTGCAGTGTCCGCTTTGCTGTGAGCATTCTGTTCCGGGCATTGTAGGCTTCCTCTAGCACACACCTGCCAGCCTCTGCTCATTCTAACACAACACCCACATGTTTAGGTGTGCACTACGGTAGCATCTCATTCCTTATAACAAAATTCAGTTTAGTCAGGGTTCTCCAGAGAATTCAAGCCAATGCACACTGACTGAGTATAGTGCTGAGATCTGTGCTCAATTAGCCTTCTGCACCTAAGTCTTGGTTAGCATAACCTGATCTATAGGAATGCTAGGCTTCCTGGCACTCCTGTGTTCCAGGGGTCATAAGGTCGAGAAAATACAAAGATTTATATAAATGCTGTGAGGTCCATTTGCTTTCAAGCATTACAGAACGTGACAATGTGCAGTAGATAAATCCTGATTCTCAGAAAATCTCTGTGCGCAGTGATCATGGTGTGATTTCCCTTTTCAGGTCCTACAGATGCCAGTCTAGACGTGCTGGACAATGGTGGCACACACAGGTGGGTCATGAAGATGGTGCACCTGGCAGAGAGCCTGATTGTCAAGCGTGGTGAGGGGGATCATCACCATGGGAACGCTGCTTCCTATGGCCCATGAAATGTCAGGTCCCAATTGAAGACTTGGGTGAGAAAATCTGTCTTCCAGATGGCCTGGTCTCTGCAGGTGCCCTCTGATGAAGGGTCACTCAGCACGGGCTGGGGTGGTACTCCTGTCTGGTGGAGGTGGACAGGGAGATGACTGAGCCCTACTGTCCGGCCTGAGCAGCGGTGAAGAGGGTTTTCATCAGGACTCCAGGAAGGACTGCCTGGGGAAGGGGGTTGGATGCGGAGGTAGATGGGGCAGATTTTCAGACACTGGTCAGTTTGAGTTGGTTTCTAAAGACATCCTTTATGTGTAGGCAGCTGGTGGGGGACTTTCAGGACTAAAAGATCACAGAGATCTTACATGGTAAGCATGTAGCTTTGGCTCCTCTATCCTGGGCCCTTGGGACACTTACATGCTCCTTACTAAGTTGAGGCTTTCAAACTCAAGTTGGCAAACATCTAGGGAGACCCATGTGCTGCACCCTACATAGGATGACAAGAGCCCTTTTAGGACACCACCTGAGCAGATGTCCAGGGGACGTGTCCCAGCTTGCAGTGGTCACTCTGTGCCAGCTGTTCTCCTGGCCCCTCCTTGCATGAGCCCACTGGCAGACCCAGCAGCACTCTGAAGATGGCGCTCTGTTATCCCCACTCTGCAGATAAGGAAGGAGAAGGAACGTGTCCGAAGGCACACACCTGGAGAGCAAGGAAGACTGAATGAAGACTGGGGTGATGCTCCCCAGGCAGCCGCTGCATCTCTGGTCTACGGGAACCTCAGTCAGTGAAAGGGAAGGTCCAGCAGCCAGCCCCTTCTTTGGAATCTGGGATCTGAAAGCCTTCTGGGAATCCCACATATGTGCAGACATACCACTCAGCCCAGGGAGGTGGAACCTCAAACCAAGCAGAAGCCACATTCTCTGTAGCCCCACTCACGAGCAGCATGGCCAGTAGAGAGGCCATCAGAGGTGCCTGCCCGGGCCCCAGCACCTGGCTTTATTCTGTGCTCAGAAGCTGAGTTCCTGAGCCTGCAGGGGGAAGCTGTGATTCCAGACCCAAAGGAGCTTCAGAATGCAAGTCAGGGGCCATCTGCAGCCGTAGGCCCTCCTGTTCACCTGAACTAGATCTTTCTAGAACGTGGTGCCATTTGTAGAGCTGCTAGGGCTTTGCTCCACTGAGCTGGGCCGGGGTGAGCTCCAAGGTCATGTGCTCATCACGAGCCCTGAGGCCACAGCCAGGATCAGTGACCACAGGAGGCAGGCAGGTCCCTTTCTGCATCTTTCCTCTTTGCCTCCTCATTGAAATGTCCTCCAGGGCCCTTCCACAGGCAGCAGTTATTGAAATGGGCTCTGGCCCCTTCTCTTGGAAGCTCAAGTTCAATTTACAAACAGATAAGAATGAGCCATTGAGAACTATCAGGGATGAAGGGTGTTGGGAGACAAATCACTTTGGGATTTTGGTGGGCCACTCTCTCTGGAGAGTGGAACACAGTCAAGGAAGTTGGCAAGATGCAACCCTCAGCCAACAGAGCTGTGACTGAAATAAAAGTTCCAAATCCAAGTAGCAAACACAAAACACGACTATCTGAATGTTCTACTCTAGTTACAGTTTTTATCGGTGCCCCTGGGTGAGCTCAAGCACTGGAATGATGTTCACAAGCCTGGGGATGGAGGGAGCTCACAGAGTGAGCCGGGCATCTCATCTGCATGGGGGCTTTCATGTGAGGTGACCGGCACCTATTAGAATCCATGCTCTCTTGCTTTTCCTACACAAGCACATGCACTACTCGATATATTGGTGACCTTGGCCGGACATACAGTCCCCGAGTCTCAGTCCCATCATTTACCATATTATAAAACTGGGATATTCCTATCCATTTGCAAAGACTAAATGGGCTGATATGTGAGAAAAATGGATCTAGCTGTGGACACCAGGTGAGTGTTATTTACGTATGAATTAGTGCAGCTCAATCTACAAGGTCCAGTGCTGAGCTTCTTCATGCTTGCCTTCATCCTTTCTAAATCCTCACTGTAAGACTGCCTACTTTCATGGTCTGTGCTCACTGAACGTGGCCTCACTGGATTAAATGAACTTGTAAATAAAAAGCTGCCTGCTTTCCCCGTGCGGTTGGCCCCACAGTCTCCAGTGTGTTGGTCTAGTTAGCATATCTTAGGCCTCTCTCCTGACACACATTGAGCTCTACCCCACTCTGCAAGAGCAACATAGCTGGTGACTGACCTGCAATGTCACATTGTCACCTCATCTACTTCTCCCTGTTTTCCCATGATTCTCTCAGTTAATTTATTGATCTTTACAGCAGGAAAGCATTATATTTGTAATTTAAAAACACTTGAAATATTGTGGATACTAAAGTATTTGTTTTCTGAAATGATATTTTGCAAATGCAAATTAAATGAACAGTTCAACACATGCAGTTCCAGCCATGAACTGTATCAGAGTCACATGTTCCCACTGTCCTCCTCTATATTATTTTTTGTTACTATATTGGGTTAAATTCTGTCCCTTCCTCCAAATTCATGTTGACCCAAAGCCTTGGAAGGTGATCATATTTGGAAATAGGTTCAAGTTAAGAAGAGGTCATACTGGATTAGAGTCAGCCTTAAACCCAATAGCAAATGTGCTTATAGGAGAAGGGAGCACAGAGGAGAAGGTCTTGGGAACACAGGCACAGAGGTTGGCAAGATGCAGCCATCAGCCAGGGACGCCCAGGAGCCACTGTGAACTGGGAGAGGCAAGAAGAAACTCACCCTTAGAGCCCTGGCAGGGAGCACAGCCCTGCCAGCTCCTGGGTCCGTACTTGTTTCTTCTGACATCAGAGAATACATTTCTGTTGTCCCAAGCCGCTGGTTTGTGGTACTTTTTTTTATCACAGTCTTGTAAAATTGGAATCAGCCACAGCCTCAGGTTCCCTGCCCTGGTCTTTCTCTATTCACTAAAGGGCAAGCTTGGACACGGGATTCCTTCTGGCCTAGCAGCCACAGTTCCTGGGGACCAGCCTGCCTTTCTCCTGCCGGGGCATGATGGGCAGCAGTTCAACCTCTTTAGTGCTCAATTACTTTAAAGATGAAAAAGGGCAATTGAAACATTGATGTAAAGCATACTACTAATAAGAAAATCCCACTAATAAAGAAAATCTTTGCATTTTTTTTTCTCTGATGATAATAAGAACTCTAGGAGAAACATTTTCATGTTAGACCAAGATCAAATGAAAAGGCATCTTTGATGAATTCTGCAAGTAAGTTAGTAAGCATTTAATTTCAGCTATTCCTGACACCTTGAAATACATTTCATGTGCATTTGAATTCAAAGTGTTTGTAAGGAAATAAATGTGGTTTCTAGCAGCAAAGACATGAGAAATGTCTGTGTAAAGTATGATTACAAATTAGTTTGGAATTTTGGGGGGTGGCTTGGGGGGATTAACACCCATGCTGGATACCCAGCTGAGGTGTCAAAGTGAAAATCTGGTCATCTCTAGGCATCAGCAGCTGGGGAACTGGGTGGCTCAGCTCTTTCTCAATGACTCTGTCCTGGAGCTCACCTTGTGTGTATAGAAGCCCACCTAGATCAAGCAGGGCTCAGGAGGCAGGTGAGGTCAGGAGCTCAGATGCTGCCCCCCACCCCCCGGGGTCTCTGCATGGGTCATTTTCCTCCCAGGTCTCTCCATCTACGGAACCTGAACTGTCCTCTCTGTGTCTGCCTGTCACACTCAATGGCCTGGGAAGCAGTAAATTGCAAGGACATCTGTCCATGCTGATGGCCTCAGAATTTTGAGAGTTGCACCAAATAAATGGGAACCAAGTCCCCACCACGCCTGAGTAGTAGCTTCAGAAAGGGGACTTTTTTCCTTTTTCTATGGTTTCACTGGCAAAAGTGAAAGAACATGAAAATAAACTCAAAACAACAACCCTTAGTTTCCATCCCAACAACACGCTGGGTTTTTTTTTATGCATTTTCTTCCAGTCTCACCCACACCCACACAGACACTGGGCACACTCTTCAATTACAATGTAGCCAAGCATTTTTCTGGAGTGTTATGCAATTTTTTGTGCATTGTAAGTAGTTATTTTTTTCCAGTGAATATATTAGAGTTTGTTCTTTCTGGAGATTCACCTTCCAGCTCTTCTTCCTCTGCCCACCAGAGTCCAAGGAGCAGTCAGCCTGGGGGACAGAGTTCGACACCGGCCACTAACCATGTTAAACACAACAGGCTAAGGTGGGCCTGGGACCCAGAAGTACAAGATTATTCAGGACCAAAGAGCAAAGGGCGGTGTCCTAGATGAGCTGAACAAACCTGCAATTGGGCAACATGATGGCAGATGAAATCTGCTGCTGAGGAGCACAAGGTGGAACTTACTGGAAGGAACAAATTAAATGCCTCATCTATGCTGAAGGGCTCTGAATTACTGTAGCCTCCTGAGAATAAGATCTAAAAATCATCATAGCTCAGTGAAAACATCTGGTCTGTGCAGAGCGCCAGTCAAAAGGAATGAAGGAGACGTCAGGCTGTGTGAAGACGCAGGTAAAAAATGCATGAATGATTTAGAGTCATTATGGTGGGCACCCCCAAATAATCTTCTGTAAAAACTGGGCCAAGAAGACTTGAAAGGGGGAGAGAAGTGGCGTCACAGGGGTCAGCCGGCTGAGCTGACTGCAAGAGGGAGACGAGAGGAGAGGTAGCAGAGTCTTCCATCTTGGCTCCTGTAAGTGGGTCATATAAAGTGGTTTATGCAAAAGCCTGAAGTCAGCTGGAGTCATCTTCATTCAGGAAATGATTGTAGGAGACTAAATGTGTCACGAAATTCCAGGGAAAGCACATTTCAGGAACAGACAGTGAGGATATCCTCCTAAGGAGTAGGGCTTAGGCTCCGCAGGTGGCGAGCAGCTTAAGTTGAACCCAGGCGTTTCAGGGTTCCCTGCCAGGACATCTGGCCCACGCTGCCCTGCAAACAACCCTGGAGAACCCCATTTCACATTCATTCAGCACCCCCTTTTCCCTCTGCAGGCCAAAGGCCCCCCAGGTCTGCACACCCTGGCTGCCGGACGCCCCACCCGGAGGCTGGCGCAGCCCCGGCTTAGCCCTAATTAGAAGTACTGAAGAGTGAGTTTTCTCGTGCCGCGCCGGGGTACCATGCTTATTGAGGAGCCGCCCAGGATTTGATACAGCCACTCTGGTTATTGTGATTCCTTCCGTATGTCACCATCGCCGTCTTTATTTCAGTGATATGAATCCTCCAAGGAGAATTTGTCCGTTCTACTGAAGACTGATAAAGGAGCGATTATCAGCAAAGCATTTAAATCACGAGCTTACTATGAATAAATTCTCTGCTTTGAAACAAATTACAGTGTGCTCTCAGACACTGCCTTCTGAAATAAACCTCCCTGGGCTCTAGGCCGCGCCTCAGCTGAGGATGCCAGCCCTGTGATCCCACTTGGAGAAGAGAAGCCACGGAGGGGGGCCCTCGGGGACAAAACTGGAGCTGGACGAGCTGCAGACCTGGACAGTCCACCCCCAGCTCTGAGCCCCACCCACCCATCCCCTACGGCTGTGGCATCTTTTCTGTGGTGAGCATCAGCTGCCTGCACACTTCTCTCTCCACTGTCCTAATGGACTCAAGGCGGCCTTCATGCCCGCCCACTCCCTCCAGCGAGCCCTTTGCCAAGTGACTATGCAGTGTCCTCTGATGACAGATCTGTCTTCTTCCCTTGATCTGATTCCTTCAGGAGAATGAGGTGGAAGGGGATCCAGCTTGTGGGATCCAGCCAGCCCAGCAGAGTCTTCTGGACTTCCACTGTCCCCTTGAAACTCTGTCTTCCTTGTGGACATGGCTCCAAATGGGTGTGGCTGAGTCTCTGTGCTAATTCCACGAGGAGGAGGAAAGACACAGGGGCTGGAGGCCAGACTGGGTCAGCCACCCCTGCCTTGCTCATGCATGAAGCCAGGTCAGCCTGGTCAGCTGGTCCTCCATGCGCGTTCGCTTGCATGCAATGCTAAGTAAGTACTGCTTTGGTGGTAACCTGGGCTGCGGACGGAGCAGGCTGGCTCCGCAACAAGACCTAGCTCTGTGTTCATGTTCTCACTGCTTTCTGCTTCCTTCTCAAAGGCAGGAAGTTCTATCTGCTCTATCCAGTGTTTTTCTCCTAGATCTGCCTGACTCTTAGTAGGGACTCTGAAAATAGTTAGGGATCATGACGTCAATCATTTCGCCAATCAGACTTGGCCACTGAATCCCTCCCATCTTAAAGGTCAATGTTTGGGTCCTTTAGAATATTAGTGGCAAGTTTTTTTTTTTCTATAAATGATAGATATTTATCTTTAAGGATTTGAAGATTCTCTTGTTATTTGTTACTTGTTAGTTTTCTTTTATGATCCTTTAAAATTGTAAAGAAGAAGAAGAAGAAGAAGAAGAAGAAGAAGAAGAAGAAGAAGAAGAAGAAGAAGAAGAAGAAGAAGAAGAAGAAAAGAAAGCATTCTTAGCTTGAGGGCTGCACAGAACAGCCTAGGCTATTGTTGCCCACCCCTGCCCAGAGCATCCATGTTATGCATTGGTTGTCCTGGTGAGCACCAGAGCCTCTTCCACACCACCCAGGTCAATGCTCCACAGCGACTGAGACGGGATGGGATTTGCTCCCACATCACTGTGACAAAGGTTTCTCTGCAGCAGCATTCCCAGAGTGCCCTTCTTAAGCAACTATGCTACATTAGCACAGACCTGCCAGAAATTGTTGTATTTGCATTTCTTCCTGGTTCACCAGAGGCCCAAGAACAGTGGTTTGGCCACTGTTGCTCAAGGAGGCCTAAGGCACACAATATCAATAACTCTTTTTCTCTTATTTTACAATTTTCTGTCCTTGTTTGCTTTGTTTCAAATTTACTCTTTACCTTCTTATTCTATTATATAAATTGCAAAGTGTCTGGATACCTAGTGGAAGAGACAGAAGTACATAAATAGATCTTTTAAAGAATAATATTTGTAAATTAAGAAGATGTTTATCAAATTGCTCAAGAATTTGCTTGATTTGAAGGTGGACACTTAATAGAAATCTGTTGGACTAAATTTGTTCTCAAAGGCATTAGATTTTCTGGAAGGGATTGCTAACAGAAGCTTTTGTGTTTTAATGTCACATTTTGAATTTCTTATTATTAAAAAGCATAGATTAAAGTTAGTAAGTCAAGCAGTAGAAAAGGGTGGCTAGACTTACCCAAATTCAGTCTTCCAGAATCCAGACCTTTTCCTGACTAATGCAAGTCCTTCTATGTAAAGCAAGCTCCCCGGAGGATACTGAGCTCTTAGGTGTGAAAACAGACACTAACAGAGTTGGAATTATTAAGAAAAAAAGGAAAGGAAAGAGATGTTCTCAGCTGAAGGCATCTTAATTTCTTAGGCATGCAATTTCCTTATTAAAACAACTTGCATGGATTCCTCTTCCTAGGTCTCCTGTCGCAGCACGATGGTGTGGCAAGTCAATTATGTAAAGCTACGATAGGGATCTTTGTATCCACTGTTCCTGGTATTGTCTTATTCTCCATGGCCTCCAAAACACCTGCGAAGCCAGCTCCTTGCATGACAGATCTGACCATGCCACAAATTGTCTTGTTCATTCCTAGGCTGCACTCTGTTCTGATAACATCTACCTCTTCCAATTATTTTAACAAAAGATGAAGAAAAATAGTTTCTGTATTGATAAATATATGAAAGAAAACAGGATGCTCCTTCAGAACCAGATTTCCCCTCCTTTATGTCTCTTTGGCTGCTGCCATTTCCCTCTGCTCCTGAGGTGGCTTCCTGGTGGGGAGGGGGACTTCCGCAGCTCCCCTGCCTCTGGCGTCTCTGCCTGTCCACCCCAGAAGCTGTTTCTGACCTGAGGCATCGCTGTCTCTGAGCAGTCCCCACCTGGGCCTGGCCCATCCTTGGCTCCTGGCCCAGTGGCCCCTGGTGGATTCCCACCCTAGCTGGCCTCAGGTTTCCACGGCCCACCCCCACGGTGAGGAGCTGCTCCTTCTTGCCAGGGTGACACCTCTCCTGCTTTCTCTTCCCTCTCTTCAAGGCACCCAGCGTGATACCCTTTTCCAGCTGGACCAGGCCTGAATAGGAAACTGACCCAGAGGGAGCTAAGCTCCACAAAGACGTCCAACATCTTACTGAAGCCAGGTGTCCACACAGCCTGATCCCAGCCCCTGGGAAGCTGAGGCTGGAGGATTGAAAGCCAGAGCCCAACCTGGACAGTTGACAAGACCCTCGTCTCAAAAAAAAAAAAACCAACAACACTCAAAACAAACAAACAAACAAACAAAAACATGGCAGACTTCTTGCCCTGAATTACCAGCTTTGAAAGGGAAAGAGTCTGTCTCCTGAGCCCTGCTGATTCCACTGCAGCTGGCCACCCAAGGGCTCTACTCCACCACTGAGGGCTGGCATCAGGCTGGGTCTGCACTCTATTGGGCTGGCGAGGACCAACCCCTGGCTCCAGCTGCAGACAGGGGATGAAGTGTTTTGACCTTGTTTCCTGGGGACCAACAGTGATAACCCTGCTAAAACCTGTGTTAGATGGGTCAGTGAGCCATTATCGACCTTGCAATGGTAAACCACACCCAATTTGGAGACCTGTAATTGATATCAGTGACTGATGTAGCATAAGGCAGAGCAGGGGAGGACCAAAAAGACAATCTTCTGAAAGAATAGTCTCTGGGCAGCACTTGGAGTGTGCAAGGACTAATCAGAAACATCACCAGAAGTAAGTGCTGCCGGCCATGGCGCATATTAATGACCACAGCGTCTCCCGGGTACATAAATCCAGAGTGGCGCTATCAATTTTTGACAATTGCAAATTCAGTTGTTATCTTCCTTTAAAGAAAGCCTCCACATCTGCACCCTGCAACTCCTTTGCAATATTTACTGTTTGTTTGGAACAAGAATTCAAGTGCTATGCATACCAACATTTCACCTCTGACGCTTCTGGAGCATGTCCACGGGAAAGCAATCAATATTGGTTAATAAGCCAGATCAGTGTTATTAGTATTCTTTACAACCTTGGCTTACTTCATTTTATGTACAGATTGCCTATGAAAACTTGGGCTTAGATCTTGTCTAGACAATGCCGAACATGGCCACTCAAATTAATAATGTGCCAGAATTATCTTATGCTTAATGCAGCTGGCTTTATATTGACTCTGGAAATTAAATTTACTCCACAATGCTATTGACAGCTGGGTCTCTGGCATACTTAATGGACCTGAGTAGTGAAAATGGGACTGTGTGTCCTGTGCCTTCAAGCAAAAGGTTGATAACTCATCATTTTCATAGAAAGTGGGAAAGTGCTTTATCTAGAAATGTTCCGTCTCTCGCTGGACTGAATCAATGTGAGAGGTGTTTGCCAACGGGTGCACTTACTCCTATGTTAGAAAGCAAAGGGGACAGCCCAGCTGGTCTGTAAAACAAGAGCTGTTGCTTCATCACACGTGGAGTTACGGAGTCGTTTTAGTCCCAAGGAGTAGAGCTGTGTCCTGTGAATTCAAATTGAACATGATGAAAATTCTCGTGAATGTGTGTTAAAAGTCAGGAGACACAGCTTTCCAGGAGAAAATGCTTTATTTCAGGCATTGAGGGTGTTGGCCATGCTCTCTGCCGGTGACATCTCTGACTTGGGACAGTGACCCCTGAGGGGAGGTAAGTGTAGACCACCCAATTATTATGTGCTTTCTGTGATGTGGATGGTGAGATCTGATGAATTCATCCTGTCAAGACACATAGACAGGTTTTACTGGTCTTGCCTCTGTCCATCCCAAGTATATCAACACATAAAATAGAAAAGAAAAACTTTCTTTATTCCTAGAAACTCATTCTACTGTGTCCTTGATTTTGAGCTAGCTCTTAATACATTGAGTCTGAAATACTATGAAGAAGGGCAGTTTGGGACCAAAGCCACATGAGTGTTGGTATGGGAGAGAACCAGAGACAGACTGGCCGGCAGAGACGGTTTGGGGTGAGAACAGTAGCTCTCCTCATGCCCCCAGAGCTCCATCTCACCCAAGGATTATTGATCCCTGTCTTGGCCTAAAGCTTTCTTCTTGTTAAGTTGGAAATAACCCTACAGAAGGGTGTTGCTGGGCACTCACGCTGTGGAGGGAAGGATCTTACAAGTCACACCAGGGCAGCAGCATGTTGCAGTTCAGCCCTGTGAGAAAGGGCAGAGAAGAGCTGTTTGCAAGGGTTTCTGGGACCTGAGAAGTCCACGTTGTCCTCGAGGACTCCAAGGTCACCCTCCGTTGCCCTCCTACCTTCAGAAGGACAATCAGGTTACTTTGCTGTGACAGGAGACAGTGGGCTCACAGGTGAGTTCAGGGTGACTGGATGACAAGAAGAAAACCCCAGACACACTGAGAATGGCCATGGAATTCCTGAGAAGTCCTGCTGTTGGAACCCGGGAAGGACCTGGCATTCAGGAGTGAGCGTGTGTTCTTGGTCCCATCCCTGCCTCCATACCTTGTGGGCATGGTTGGTGCGTATTTCGCCTGGATGAGGCTGCACAGCATCAAGACCTAAGCAAGGGGTCTGTGGCTGTATAAAGCCTGAAATCACTGCATTCGAGAAACCCAGGGCTCTGTGCTCTCGACACGAGTTGATACCCTAGGCATGGGAGCAAGTGTTTTGGAGAGATGACTTCCTAGACGACTTCCTCAAAAGTCATTCCCCTGGGGTTGCAGCACCACGGGTCACGTGACTCAAGGCAACAGAAACATATGCTGTCTCACTTTGCAGGGGCTTGAATTCTGAGATCCAGCTGCCGGCAGGTGCGCGCTCTCTGCAGGGCCTGGTGAGACGCTTCCTGGCCCTGTGCTGCTGCTGTGCTTGCTGGCAGTCCGTGGCAAGCATCAGGCACAGTGGCAGACGCCTCCTCCATCATCACATGTCCTCCTTCCTGTCTCTCTGGGTCAAATTGTCCTGCTCTTACAGGTCAGCAGTCATGGTACTGGGCCCACCCAAGCCCAGGAGGATTTCTTAACAGGATTGCATATGCAAGGGCCCTGTTTTCAAATAGGGTCACCATCCCATTGTCAGGAGTCAGAACTTCAGCATATCTTTTCCGAAGGCACAATTGAATTCAAAGCACGTTGCGAAGGGATCTCAGAAAAAACCTAGAATGAGCCAAAGGCATCACAGCTCGCCCTGTCTGTGAGCTCCATCTCCGGAACATCTAGAGAGCCCATATCAATTCTCTCCAGATGTCCTCCTGACCCGTGGGTTTTGTAAAAGTGTGTTTTGTTAATTTCAAAGTCAAACTTCTGGAGAAGAGGCCATTGGAGTCTCAGTTTACACAGGACATGGCCATCCAGGTCCCCAGGTCGCGCTGGGCAGCTCCAGGCAGCAGAGCACTGACACCCCCTTGCTTCAGAGAGCGTGGTGGCTGGACAGAGGAAGCTGTCCCCTGAGGGCCAGGTAGAGACACCTCAGAGTGCTGAGGGCCTTGGGCTTCCAGACTCCACTTTCAGTGTTCAGGAACAACTTCTTATAATGGTTTATTTGCAGAAAAATATAAAATTTCCGTAGCCTTCGGCCACTTTATGCTGGTCAGCCGCCATCCTTACAAAGTAAGCTTGTTGAAATGTAAGAATAAAAGTGCCCACCCTGCCCAATTTTTGACTTTTGATAGACATTTGGCCTCCCTTGCCAATGTAAGTTGCATTCATTCAGTAATGAAAGTCTCCTGATCGTTCCACAGAGGATAAATCAGGTAACTCATGTATGTTAGGAAATCCAACGATAATAGGGTGCCACTTAGAGTCCTCAGAGTCAATCAGATGAACCTCAAGATAAGAAGACATCCCAAACAATACGGTTTTATTATGACATGATGAGAATGTTCTCTGTGCCAAGTCAAACACTGAGCTTAGCACTGGCAATTTCTCATACCTACCAAAAATAACAGAAGAATAGGGCTCTTTTGTGATATAAAATACCCATTGTTCCATCCCAGTCTTTTTTTCTGATGTGATTGAACTGTCTGAAGTACATGAATTTTTTATATTATTTTGGTTTCTAGAAGAACGTGCTTTGAGTTCTTCTAGAAACCGTGTCTCCTGTGCCCTAACATATGTCGTTATGCTCAGCAATGAAGAATACCAGGGCTTTTTCCTAGAAGCATTCTTTGTCCCTATTTTTCACATACATGTGGCAATAACGTATTTCAAGTTTGGTCCTGAGCTCTGAAGGAATCCAGAGTCACAGAGATGAAGGCCTCATCCTCAGAGAACTGAGAACTGACGAAAAGATCTGCAGGTCGGGGTGGAGGGTCCTGCTGGATGCCAAAGGAGGTACCTGTGCTGCAGGAGGTCAGCCTTAACACAGCTCCCAGGACATAACCACTGCTGGTAAGTGCTGCCTGGGCCAGGCCTGGATAAGGAGAAGCTCCCAGCCTGTGAAGGAGGGGGACCTGGGAATCGGAGCAGGAGAGTGTAGTGGGCGCCCCTCTCCTGCCGGCCACACCTGTTGTCTTCCAGGGTACATGATAGACCTTGAGACTCTGAGGCCACCAAGGTCTGAGTAGTCACTGGATGGACAGGGCGGGCTGCCCTGGAGAACAGAGGCCTGGACCCCAACCATGGAGATTCCTGAAGAACATCAGTGTGTCCAATTGAGACTTTTCTTCTTTGTTTTCATGTTGCTTTGGTTCAAGGCTTTACTTATTATCGTTGGTAAAGTAAAGGGGGAAAACAAGGCAGATATAGAGAAGAAAATGATGATGATGATGATTATTTGCCAAACCTTCTGGGATCTTTATAATAAAATCAAACCAAACATTATCCAGTTTCATATGGAACTATTAGGTCTGGTGCATCAAAGGTGCAGTAGCATCTCAGTTCACACAGGGATGGGAGGTAAGAAGGCTAGAGAGAGAGAAGCTGACCCTGCGTCAAGACCATGCCACTTGGTGGCAAACTCTAAGGTTTACTTTCATTTAAAGCAAAAAGAAAGGCTCACAATTATTTTCATTGTTTCCCTTTACGAAAACCAGGTACTCACTGGCTTCGTTTTTCCCTGCCTTTGTTTACCTTGCATTCGGCTTCTTTGGGGAGCCACACGATATGAATCAACCCTCCCATGTCACCTCAGGTGAGTTTACCATCCTCTGTCCACACCCACCTGCTTCCCATGTCACAAGTGGCCATCCTGAATGGCTAGCTCCTGGGGAGTTCCCGGTACTGAGAAAAAAGAGTATTAAGTTATTAGCACCCCTCAAAGGAACTTTAGCAAAGCAATTGTACACCAATTACACTCAGCAAACTTTAAATTTGCATAAGGAAAAAGCTTCCTGGGTAGTTTATCTCTTCAAACCCCTAATTTAAACACAAACAGCCCTTTTTTCTCTGATGGAGAAAAAATTACAGTAAGTCCTTCAGATTACAGAAATATTAAAACAGATCAGAAGTGGCTGAGATAATTCAGTGAGCAATGCAGATATTGCCTATCTTGCTTCTTGACCATCTAGGTATAACTTTTTAGAAGTTTACTAATATTATTTTACAAAAGCCAAATGGAGTTTTGTGTTGCTTTGTTTTAATTTTTCTTCCCTTAGTGAGGCTCCAATTCTTCCATGAAGTAATGCTGAACGAATAATAGAATGGTTCTGAGGATAAATGCTCCTGGTGCACACCTATAATCCCAGAACCTTGGTACGCTGAGATAGGAGGATCCCAAGTCCAAAGCCAGCCTCAGCAAAGGTGAAGCACTAAGCAACTCAGAGAGACCCTGTCTCTAAATACAATACAAAATAGGGATGGGGGTGTGGCTCGGTGGTCGAGTGACCCTGAGTTCAATCCCTGGTACCCCCCAAAAGATAAATGTTCTTCTCCATCTCCTTCCCCCCACTCCCTCCTCCTCCTCCTCCTCCTCTTCATCTTCTTCTTCTTCTCCCTCTCCTCCTCCTCCTCCTTCCCCATCTCTCTTTCTTTCCCCTACAGAGGACTCACACATGCCAGGCACCACTGGGCTACACCCCACCACTGGGCTACACCCCACCCCAACAAGCATTGGACAGGCAAACTATAGGCTTTGTTACTGAGAAGAGGTTGTTAGAGCTGCGTGTGACAGTAAAGTTACAGAACTTAAGTATGTTTCCCCAATTGAGAATGAAGCAGCATGAAGGGAGGAATGCCCGGGAGGCCCCTCCCCACCCAGGGTTGTCTCTGTGGCCCTGGCTGGACCCTCTGGTTGGCCTTATCTCTGTATTTCTTTTCTAGAAACTCAGTCAAGATGGAAAGAGATTTGGTAGGAAAAAAAAAAAAACTATTCCTATTATTGGAAAAGATGAAGACTTGCCTCCAGTAAGGGGCAGCTTCTACCTGGACAGGACAATGTCTCCCAAACTGTGACAGAAATCATTTCCTCCTGTGCCACCTGCTTCAGGCTCTGAGGGTTCCCTAGCTCATGCATTGTTCTCATGATGAAATGACACATGCTCCTGCTCATGCTCTTTCAGCCACCTTTGCCTGACCCCATGATGAAGGAGATTCTGGATGGGACTGAGAACATGAGCACTGGTTACGACATCGGGAAGGCCTAGACCTGATGGCACATGCACCATCATGTCGGTTACCTTCTCCCAGTGCCCCGGCACTGAGGTGCAGGCACTCATCCACTAACGCTCACACGATTGTGAAGTCTGTTGTGAGATTAGATGGGAGCATGTGTTGGAAATTGTTTGGCTATTGCTAAAGCCCTGTATATACAAGAGGCGGTGTTGCGATTATTCAGTTAAGAGGCCGAGGCTGGGCTTGCGTGCTTGCCTTTAGCAAGGAAAACCAGAAGGACCATTTTTTTATCCTCCATATGAGAAAGGAGGGGGTGTGTGCAACACCTGGACAGAGGAGATGGGAACTCAATGACAATCCTTTTAAGCCATGCCTCAGGGGTGGATCAAAGTTTTCTCTCTTGGAGATGGTGGGCGTTCTCCCCGCCATCTGGGGGCTTTCCTGCTCACATAGGCACCCTGGCCACATGAAGGGAAGGCCTGCTGGAGGTATGCGAGCATGCCTGTGCTCTGTGTCATCCACACTGACCATATGTGCATGGTATGTGCCCAAGAGCTCGTCTTATTACAAGAGGGCTATACATCAATAGTTCTGGAACACAGACGAGCGAGGAGGGTTTCAAAGGGCATGCTTCAGTGACTGTGCACTCCTGGGGCTCGTCTGTAAAAAGATTTTCAGGCATGCAGTCAGCACTTGGTCTTAATTTTCTGTTGATTTCTAAGCTCAAGCAAACCGCAAACGGCTCTGTGGCTTCTCCACCAACTCGCTCCCCAGATGCAGATGCAGCAGCAGATCCCGTCCTAAATCAGAATTCCATGCAACAGGGAGGAAAGGGAGCGGATGGCAGAGGCCAGAACTTCACACATTACCCTCCTGAGCCCTTCTGCAGTCAGTGTCTGGACTGTGATCAGAGCGTCATCAAACACAGGCATCAAGAAACACACCTTGCGGGGCGGCCACTTGGTCTTGTTCATATATATATTGTTCTTAATGCATCTCTTTCTTGACAAAACCTTCTTAGATGTCTAATGGAAAGCAAAATTACTCATCTTTTGACCAAAGGATTGTGGCACTAAAGTGCAAATTTTTACCTGCAATTTTTAAATACAACTCACCTACCCACATGTGTTTTGGAGGTTGACCACCTGATGGATGTGTAGAGAAGCCTACCCCCTGTGACGAGGGTCCCCTGCTCACCCCAGTCACCAGCCTTGACCTTCTGCATTTCCAGCATCTTCCCTTTGTGTGGGGAAACCTGCTTTTCTGAGATCTTAAAGTAACCGTGAGCAGGTCCCTGACTCATGACTCAGTGTGGGTATGAGTCAGGACCTTCAGGAGCAGGTCCTGACGTCTGAAATACAGGGCAGACACGTTGAGCATTCCCAAAGAGGCCTGCAAGAATCGAGGCATGTCCAGCTTTGTGTGAGCGTGACTTCATGTGCAACTCAGTGCTGGTTGTCCCTGGCAGGCTGCAATTTCTGGGGAATTAGGGGACTGGAGCCCTGGTGACCTGTCATCATGCCTGGGGCAATTTGGCCTTAAAGAGGGAACTCATATGTCATATGGGTCAATAGTTTTTTCACAGCATTAAGCATGTACTGAATAAAAAATAATCAGACCCATCTTTGAGCACAAAGGGAACTCACTATAATTTATTGTTGCCAAAAGTCAATAGTTTTCCTTATAGGGTGTTCTGTCCATTTTGATTTTCAGTTATTACGCCAGGCCTTCCTCAACCGTGACACTTGTCCACTGTCTGTACCCTACAGAGACCTGGTTCCTAGAGAAGATCAGCCTCATCACCTATTCCAAAGTGGATCCCGTCTCAAGTTTGCTTGTTATTTTCTAATAACAGAAACTAAACTGTGCGTGGCTTCCCTCCTTCTGTCCCTGGCTCCTGTCCTTCCTCTCCCTTCACTCCCCACCCTGTCCCTTCTCCATTCTCTTCTGTTTCTTCCATTTCTTTTTTTCTTGTCTTTTCTATCTGCTTTCCTCTCTTTGCTTTCCACCGTCACCTAACAGGAACCCAGGTAGGAAGCTGGGCAGCTCCGCACTCAGCAGTGGGGACGCCAGGATGTCACAGCAAATGCAGGCTGACAGCAGAGCGCAGGCTCCAAATTAGCTCCACTTCATTAGTCCGTGGTGTAACCTGAAGCCTTTCCATTGAAGCAACAGTGTTTCGTTTTATGATATTGGCTAAGAGTTTCCAGGCCTTAGGCCAAGAAGGTGGCCAAGGTAAAGACTGCATTGGGAAAGACACGGATACTGTTTGCACAAAGTGTGCTCCCCCAGAGCACAGCTTCTTCATTTATTTCTAGGAAAATATGTGGCTGTCATATTTATGAGTTCTAAGACTTTCCCCTCATGTAGGGCAAAAGTTGAAGTGACTTTTGGTTCGAGTTTGCAATAAAAAGAGAAGGAGATGGCGGTGTTAACAGCTTAGGGTGGGAAAAGCCAGCCACTACCAGCTCCCTCGCTGATTTATGTGCTGGAAGAACAGCCTTCAGGACGGGAAGGTGCTTGTTTTCCTTTTGTATTTCATCCATTGATTAATTCAATTTAAAGTCCGCTGCCAGCGGACTCCTGCCAGCCCTTGCTCCCCCCTGTGCCGACAGCACAGGTGCACCTCCGTTTCTGTGGTTCTCTCCAGCTGTCGGCTGGGCTGGGACAGCGTGCGATGTTAGTAAATAAGGACAGTTTTATTTAGCCATGTGGATTTTAAGGTCTTCTTAATCTTTCTGTCTTTCTCTTTTTGGGTTCTCATCAGTCAAAGAAACGACCACATATAGATATCATTGGATACTCCATGATTTTACTGGCACCTCAAAGACCAGAATGTCGCTGTGTGTCCTGGGTCGTGTAAATCTCTGGATTTTATGTCCCCTGTCCCTCTTTTTTCCTTGCTGTTTTCTTGGTGAGTTGAAATCAACATGAATATGAGGTCCACTATGATGTTCCTGTGATTCCTCAATGCCACAGCCATTAGCAAATCCTCCATTACCACCTACTGTTCCCAGGGCTGGCCAAGGCAGCCTCCTGACCAGGGAGGAGAGGGCAGTAAGGGCAGGCCTGGCTCCACGGTGCCCCTGAGCCCCCAGTACCTCCCTTTGGCCTTCCTTTTAGATTTCCCTTATATTTGGGGTTTCTGCTGCTTTGAAACAAGTTACCCTTGTTCAGTTCAATTGGTGTGAATTTTCCAGAAGGGAATGGTCTTTGATCGTGTTTTTTGGGATGTGTTCATTCCCATCTTTGACTCCCATGGGAGACAAAAGCATGGGTGGGCCTCCCGCTGGCCTCCACCACTGGGACACGAATAATTCACTCCAGGACACAGCTGTCCCTCCGTGGTCACCAGGCACCGTTTGCCTATTGGATAATCACTACTTCAGCACAATCAGACTGTTTAGATGCGTCTATTTCATCAACTCTTGGGTAAATGATCTTCTACTATATTTATGGGCAGGTCCTGGTTTGTATCAAGCACAAACTGGATCTCAAGTGCAAAGCATGACCACGAGTCAGCCCATGGCATGGTGCCACCTTGCTCTTGGACTTTCAGTTCTTCCTTACAGCAACACATCGCCTTTTTCTTTAATAAAGGGTGCGAAGAAGAATTTTAAGTGAACATTTTCCCAAGATAATGACTCTGAGAGAAAATATTTCAAACTCTATCCTTCAATTGTAAAAATCTTCTTTTTTATAGGCACTTTGTTTTCATTTTTCATTCTTTAACATTATTGATAATCACTGCACTTAATTTTATTTCATTGGTCTTTAGCTAATCACCATCCACACACAATTATGTGAAACCCCAATGAGATATTGGGCTTATTTTACAAAGTGCTATTACATATTTTGGTCTGGCAGGGATCCAGGAAAACCTCTGCAAATAATTAAAACATTATTTACCTCACTTTCTGTATCTAATTTGTCTACTAATAATCTCATTATCCCAGAAGGACCTGGTGATTCATTAATAAATTTCTGACGTATAAGGAGATTTCAATAGACAGACAATCTGTGCTACACAAGTAGCCCCCTTCCGTCTTCTAAGGCTCCAGGTGTCAAGACATATATGAATTGCTTATGACCTCTACAAAGGAAACACAGGTGCTTTTCACAGAAAGCCAGAACACATTTAGAGTATGCTGCCATCCACAGAACCATGCCAAGAAGGCAGACGAACGAACCTTCAGGTAGATCTTGTACTGGGGAATCGGTTCAGCGTTGGCCCTTACTATTTAAATAGTTTCTACCTTTATTCTTCTGGACACCAGTGACGGCAGAGTCATGCTGCTGAGGACCACCCCTCATTGTCTCCAACATCTATAGCCACATGCTGGCAGCTGAAAGTAGGGAGCACGGAGACCCCGGGCAAGGCTGAGCTTGTCCTCCACCTCTGTGAGTGCATCGTTGCTCACCACACCTCTGGGGCGCTCAGATTCCTTCCCGGGATGCTGTCTGCTCCCTCTCCAGGGCTGAGCCCCCCCCAAGTCCCCATAATCTCCTCCTGGAGCCAGCCAAAGGCCACCGGGCCTCACAGTCCCCAACCTCTGAATCCCCGTTAGCACCATCTCCTCAGAGTGAAAACCACATCAAGCTCACATGCTGGAAACCCCACCAGTGTCCATGGCAGGAATCAGACTCAGGATCTCCACGGCTCCTTCCTCCCCACCTCTGGCCCCTGTGCCCCTACCCCTGCTGCGCTTCCCTCCCTTTAGCTCAGCCCTCTCCTCCAACTCCTGTGTCCTGCCTTGCTTCCAGGGGTCTCTTCTAGCTGGTCCTCCCTGGATCAAGCCCCCACTCCAGCAGTGTGGCTCTCAGGAGGAGCTGGGGACCCTGGCTTTGGAGATGACTCCAAGACATCCTCATGCATTTATATGCAAACAGGTGTATCACTGCAAAGGCACTGATTTATTTTTAACTTAAATATAATTTTACAAAATTACCAATCACTTCCTTTTCTCATTCAATAAGTTACCGTGGAGATGATCTCATTTTGCAACACATGGTAGTATTTCTTTTTCTTTTTCTTTCTTTCTTTCTTTCTTTCTTTTTTTTTTTTTTTTTGAAGCTGCTAAGTAGTATTTTCCAGTTTTTTTTTTCCATGTTTTAGCTACATCTTTTAAAGGACTTGCTGCTGAACTGGATATCAAAAGTGAGGGAAATGAATGGATTAAAGAGAATTCTTATATTGTGCCCTTAAGAGATCATTTATTTGAGCATTCTTTCTTTGGAGATTCTGTATTCATCTTGCACATGTACAACTTTGCCCCAAGGCAGATATAAAAAGGTCCATTGCTGTATATTAGCATATATCTATTTTTATACTTAAAATATAGTGCCAACTTGACCTCACAATATTTGAGTTTATCTACACTAGACTCCCAGAGTCCTAGTCTATGCTTTAAAATTTTAAAATTTGGCCAATTTACAGAATATATAGCACATTTCTATAGTACCATGAACCTAAATAAAAAGCTTTTACCCTAAACATTATTAATAACCTGAAATTCTCAATTTAATAATTTGGGTAACTGCTCAAGATGAAATATCAACATAGTTTCTGTGCAGCCACTCAACACAAAGAGCCCAGCCACATCAGTCTGCCTTTTGAAAAAAGAGTCCGTAATTTATGTACAGGTTCTATATTTTTTTTTGTTTGTTTAGATATCAAGAGAAACCTATATTCTGTTGGGAGATCCATCTAACACTTAGTTTATGTTTACTCAGTTTCTATTCTTTGTGATTCTGATCAGGCCCTAAAATGAAGGGTTTGATTGCTGAGAATGTAGAAGCGTCTCCGACCCACATCCGTTTTCTGCATCCAGGTCTGTGAGGCCTATCCCTGGCCTGCTGGCTTTGGGAAATATACACATGAAGATTCATCATTTAAAGTAAATGTGGCAAATACAATTTTCTCTGAATATAAAGCTCAGAGACTCCCTGGGTAATCTCCATCATTATGGCCAAGAAGGTACACATCTCTCTGAGGAGGGATAAAATTTCAAAGAAGACAATTCTTCAAAGTGTGATATCAGAAAAATGGTTTTTCTGAATATAGCCCAGTGTGCAGAAATCAGAGTTGAGATGTGAATCCATGAAAACCATTGCTGTGAGCTCAAAAGGATGCTCAAGTATAGTGAAGACGATGGCATCAGGCTGGATGGTGGAGAGGGTATTTGTTTTAAATGTAAAGGACTTGGAGACCTCGTGTGCTTCTTATGAATGTAAAACCCAAATCAAAGGTCACAGGTTGCAAGAGCAATTTGCACAAACCTGTGAGCCATGGCACGCACTTTCAGCTGAAGGTCTTGAGCATCGCCTCTCCACCACTGTAGCTTCCCAGGTGTGCACCCAAAGACAGTGGGAGCAAGCCCCAGGGTGCAAACCAGAGAGCCAGGGTAGACCTATCACAGCAACAGATGGGCCTCTAGAGCTGTTCCTGTCAACTCATTCCCCTTCTACATTCTGGAGGAAGAACCCACGTCCTCTTTACACACAGTGTGACTTCCCATCAAATGTCAGGCTAGTAACCTCAACGTCAGGCATTCCTGAAGACTGCATCAGGCATCACTGAAGAGTGCTAGTTAAGTTAGACTCAGAAAACTTGTGGCATAAGATCTCCGTGTCCAGAGCAAGTGTAAGCCCTCATCCATCTCCTCATCCTCAGCACTGCGATATGCTGGGCAGTGTGTTTTTAGGAACTGTGTAGCTCATTGCAAGACAGTTGGTGACATCCCTGGCCTCTACCCACCTGAGACCAGCAACACCCCTTTAGTTACAACAAATAAAAATGTTTTCAGATGTCACCAAATGCTTGCTAGGTGGGGAGGCATATTGCCTTCTATTGTGTCTCACTCACTTAGGCCATTAGACCCAACCACGTTCAACCAAGTTCTGCTGATATCAGAGCTGAAAGAATCACATGCAAAAACAAAACAAAAAACAACCCCACCAATTCCTTAGAAACGTCAAGAAATCCTTGAAATGAAAATGTACTCTGGTCTGATGGAAACCACAGTAGTGGTGTCTATTTCACCAATTTGTTAGAGTGGCAGTGACTAATTGTAACGGGTGTGACATGTCTAGGTTCTAAATAAAACTATTTAGGGACACAGGGCATGTAACTGTATCTCCCAAATCTTCTTAAGTAAATGGTGACGATTAAAAAAAAAAGAAGAAGAAGAAGAAGAAGCAGTCTGTAGTCTGGAAAAATTCACTGGAAATAAGGCTTTTCCAGGCCAGCTCCAGCACAGGTCTGTGAGTTCTGCGGCTGCCTAGACCTCCAGGCCCTGCTGCCCTCCTGCTCGCCGGGAGCTGCCGAGGTCCTGCTGCAGATGCCCGCTGCTCTTCATGTTTACTACTGATTATTTAGATTTTGCTGTTTTACCATGAACTCAATTGGAATATCCCATCAGTGTTAATTTGAAAATCATCGTATCTACAAACAAAAGTTTAGAATAGTGTTCACTTTCACAAACGGAGAAGGATCTAAAGAGCTCAGGAAATCCATGTCAGGGGGAGATAAAAAGAGTCCCTCATCACAAAGCCACAGAAGGTAAAAGGGAATGTTTGAGTCAGAAGTCAGAGTAAGAAGTGGAGCTTCCAGGTAAAAGTGAAATGTGGTTAGTCTCGGTCAAGAGAGAATGCAGGATTCCACGTGGAGAAGAATGAGCGATTGTTGGGCGAGCACACAATATCGTCCATTCTGCTCCTTAAACAAAGGCATTCAAATCCAGCCACGAAAACATTCGCAGAAAGAAAACTGGATGTTGTTTTTGGGGTGGGAAAGAGTGTCCCCTCAGGCTCCCTGGATCATCAATGCTGGACCCAGTGAAGGAGAGGGAGGACAACAGTGGGCCATTGTCACCGTCCAGGCACCTGACAGCAAGCCAGTGCCCAGAGCAGGGTGTGCAGCCAGCACATGTGCAGGACAGACTGGGCCTTTCCCTTGACCCCTCCCCCCCCTCCTCTCCCCACTCCCCCTTCTTCTCCTCCTTCCTCTCTCTCTGCAGGGACGAGGGGGTGTCAGGCCTCTCATCTTCCATCTGAACGGTGCCTTTCACTTGGACTGACAGCCTCACCTGGATCCCAGCCCCAACTCCCCATCCAGCACCCGGAAGCTAGGGGTGTGGACAGTGGAGGGGACAGCACAGGGACCAGGGGGACAGTTGGTTTCTGGGTTTGGGGGAACTAGATAGATGCCTTCTTTACACATTGGCCACTCATTCATTTTCTCATCCGTAGATTAGTTTTGGGGATTGCCTCCCAGCCATGGTGGGGGCCAGGATGCAATTTCACTCACACATCTCAAAGGGTGCAGGCCCAGCTCTTTCCCACTATCACCCCCATGTCAAGCTCCTGGGTTTCTGACCCTTTAAACATGTCTCCTAAGTGGCTAGAGGAGAGCTATTATGCCCATTGTTTTTAAGATCTGGCAACAGCAGAAAAATAAGTGATTTTTAAAAGTCAAATAAGGATAAATATAGTAAAAATAAAGGTAATTAAAAAAACTATATTAGCAGGGAAATTTTTATATTTTCAGTGACTATAGTGGATTAACTATTTCAAGTTTAATTTTTAAATCCGAATTCAACATTAGAAGATTTTCTGAAGTTCAGGATGTAACACAGTTACAAAGGACCCAACTGGAATCCGACTGGAGCTGGTCACTTGTGTTTGGAGTCTGCCTCGACGCCTGCTAGCAAGTCTCTGGGGAAGACATCCAGTCTCTGCATACCTGGGCTTCTGGCCTGCAAATGGCAGCCAGAGTAGCAATGACCTCATGTTAGTGCAGAGATGGAGGAGCAGGTGGGTGTGAGATGCTCCAACACGAAAGGCGGTTTTGCCCAGGTTTTCTGATGGATTCTCCTGGAGTCACTGCAGGAGGACAAGAGCTAGAATCTCCTGGCATCTAGGCACACTGGTGTCACCACTCACACTGAGCCGTACATGCCTCAGTGTCCGTGGTATGCACCTGGCCTTACAGAGCCATGTGTTTCATTCCCAAATCTTTCAAACTCAGAGGAAATCAAAGGACAGATGGAACCAGCATCCGCCTCTTGCTAACCTCCAAGCTCCTGAATGTTCTCCGCTCCTGTTCCTTCCTTCTGTTTCTAAGGACCAGCTCCCACTTTCAAATTACATACTTCAGAAACCTCTTGATCTAAAAATATACTTTGAATTTTTTGCTTAGGAACATCAAGCTTAAATTTTGAATTGTCTCCAGTTTTAGAAATTGAAATTCAGCAACTGTACTGAGAAGCACACTTTCAGGACATTTACCAAATTGTATTATACACGAGTGTCTCTCTCTCATATCACACAAGAAAGATGGCAAGGGAATGAAGAGCCATCCGCGCCTCATCTTAGTGCCAATGGCTGGTGGCTCTTCTACCTCGAGTTGAACAGTTGAAACAAACTATGATAGGACATAGCAATAATAACAGCAAAATTTAAAGATAGCATGTCAGAACTCTGCTTGTTCTGTTCATTCCTTCTAATCCTTACTTCTCGGCTACACTTCCTAGACAAACTGTCATAGTCTCAATTTATTTTGATAAATGCAACTTTTTGCTTAAAGATGGCAGTTCAGTGGAAGAGAGATTTCCAGAATCCAGGTCTTGCACACAGTCTAGGAAACTCCGCACGTCCCTCACAGAGTCCCAAGGGCCCCGCATCCTGGATCCTCTGGCCTGGCCCTTGAGACTAGGTGCAAGTCAGCTAGCCTAGGAGATGGATGGGTTCATCTCTGGCCTCTGAAGTTGCCCCCTATGTGGTCACAGGAGTTCTGTCCTTCATAACAGCACTGCCTGAGCACAGATTCAGGTTGGACTAATGACCCTGGCCTTTGGACGTCTGCATGTTAAAGCTGCCTTGCTGAGCACTCTGGAGAGACTGTACACCACCTCCTCTGCTCTGAGCAACAGGCTCTGAGTCCCCACTGGTTGACACCTGGGCCTCTTGTTCTGACATGTGGGCCGGGACGCTGGAATTGAACAAAAGGCTGTATGTGCCCAGAATGTTTCATTTCAGAGTCAGACAAAACTTTTCTTGTGTTCCACTCTCTCTTCTGCCATCTCACAGGACTTTTTTTCCCGTCTGCATAAAATAAATCACTTTATTGTTCATGGGTTTTCTTGGTGAGATGTTGGGACACGCAGTCTATGAGTCACCCAGATCTCAGTCTCAGTGTGATGGGACATTGTTGAGGCTTTGGGACCATTTTCTTTTTATTCCTTTTCATTTAGGAAACAGTAAAACTCTGAGTCTGTCACAAGTAACGCATACTGAAGACACTTGCAGTTAGGGCCGAGCAACGTCTCCCTGCAACCAGATGAGCAGATGTGGCCACGAAGGTGACCTTTGCAACACCCTCGGGAAAGACTGAGCTCTTGTGCCTGATGTGGCTCCTCACAGTCCACGGCTGAGGGCCCGTGACCCTGGGGGAAGGTCTCAGAGGACTGTGGGTTCCCAGAGCAGCCCCAGAGAGTGCTGCAAGGAGAAGGGGCAGATGCTCCTCCGAGTCCCCTCCTGGTGAAGTTGTATGAAACGATTGTTTGGAAAGTTTATGCAACAGGAAGTGTGGGAGTTGAAAAGCATAATATTTATTTGGATTAGATACCACACATTTTTAATTTGCCCTCAGAAAAATTACATTGGAAAGAGAAGGTTTGGAATGAGAAGATTTGGAATGATTCCTTTAATAGATCCAAGGGATAATTTTTTTTCTAAAGCTGAAGAGTACAAAAAGAACATTCTTCTGCTTTATTTATTTTTAATTGAAGATGCAATGTGAGCATTTGCCAAATTATTCGAGTGAGAGCCATAATTAGGCAAAGCAAGTGGGGAGAGAGAAGCGGTAAGTGCCAACAACGAAGCGTCTATTTATGGATATTGCCACACATAATGAAAGCAAAACAGTTGTAGCTGCGTATTAAATTTAGAGTATCATTCCTAATAATATTCTCCATGTGCAAAACAGTTGGCAGGAAGTATCAACATAAGGACAAGTTCATGATGGTTGGATGGCTAAGAAACTAGTGCAAATAATTAAGGATTAAATAAATGAAAGAACTGGATATGAGCAAAAAATATAGCACAGGCTGCATGACTTTGTAGTACAAAGTGAAGCAGTTCTGTCCTGAATTATCTTTTTTTTTTTATTGCTTTCAAAAAATGTTAACCACATAATTGTAAGATAGCTTCTTTGTAGACCAAGACAGATTTCCCCCTTAATATATTCCCTATAAAAATAGACACAATTGAAAATTTGTTTCATGCAAAGTCCGGGGCTTAATGTGTTAAAAATAAATAATCACTGGCAAATTCCAACCTAGTTGCTATGCCACAGACTTTCCCAATGGAAGTGGGCCATGTGTGTCCTCTAAATCCCCCTGGAGTGCTGGAAAACAGACATCCCCCGGAGAGGCTGGCGGGATGTAGGTTATTGAACTAATGTCACTTTCATCCCTTGGCTAATTCATTCACTCCCAAAAAAGTGAGCGCAGGAAGAATTTCACTGTCCTCAAGAAGGAATCTGAAAGGATGAGTCCACATCAACTTATGCTTTTTTTTTTCTTTGTCAGGTGAATCTTTCACTGGATAAGTGCATAAGAATCCTTTGTCGATTTTAAAATATATATGTATTTTTAAAGTCATGGCAGGAAATTTTATCAGTGGCTCTAAGAACTCTCTCATCACCTCATTTTATCGAAAATTGCAACAGAAAGTCAGTTTTTGCTCTGGGTTCCATTACACGCATGCAACATGGTCGAGAAAGCCTGGGAAAGAAGAGAGGGAGCCTCCTGCCAGACAGACAATGAAACGAGCCTCTGAAGAAGCCAGACAGGCCTTGCCCCAGCAGAGGGCCCAGGCAGGTGCGGCCGCCTCTGCCCAGGATTCTGGATGTGTTTTTTTCTGGTTTTCCCAGGGCTCTAGAAAGGTTATGCACTTAGGTACAAAACACACTGCATTAGAGAATGCTTTCTTTAAAAATTTTCTACAAAAATAAAACTGATTCAGAAAAATGGTTTTCTTTGCAATTTAAATACAACAAAATTTTGAGCTATGCCGACACATACCCTTACATTTGTTTTTTTTTTTTTTTAATTCAAGGAAAAACATAGTCTCCAGTCTCCAGATTTTGTTTTGTTTTTCTTCAGATTGGTGATGAGCAGCTATCGGTGTTTCGACCATTCTGTGAGAAGGGCCAGTGGTGCTGTGGCTTGTGTGACAGCATTTCTGAGCCTTCTTTCTAGCTGCCCCTCATCATTGTGACGCACACATGGCCCCCAGCCTCTGGACACCCTTCCCTGTCGGCAGGTGGCCTTGCCTGGAGTGCAAACCTTCCTGCCTCTATGCTTGCCAACAGGGACCATCCTGAATCCAGGATCCCAGCTGCCCAGTCCCCAGCCTGCTGCCTGCTGCTGGGCGCTGGAATCTTGTCTGATCTGTGGGTGCTCAGGGCTTCAGCCGCCTCCCTGCGGCACTTGCTTGCCATTTGCGCCCGCTGCTTCCTTCTCTGAACCCTCCCACGGGGCTGCTTCCCGGGAGGTCTTCCATGATGGAGTGCTCCAGGCACCCTGCCTGACTCCTTCCCCAGTCCCCCTTCTCTTCCCACAGCTGCCACTTCCTCTTGGTGTTGAGATTTATTTGTGGGATTATTCTTTCTTCTCCTCCCCTGGGATACAAGGTTCCTGGGAGCTCAGCCCCCCTTGATGTCAGGGGTCCTCTCTGCATCTACCCCAGGGACTCACAAAGTAAGGGCTTGATTGACAGGCGAGTGGATGGATCCCTGGTGAGTGAAGGAGAAAGCCGGTGGGGAGTACCAGAGGGACTGCCGTGGGGGATCCAGCGGGTAGGGTGGTGTGGGCACTGCAAGCAGGGCCTCAGTTTGCATCTGGTAACAGAGCTAGATGTGGTGGTTCCGGTTCCGAGCCTACCTGGGCCAAGATGATCCTGTTAGGATTTGAGGAAGGGGCAGAAGGAGTCAATGCAAATGAGCACTGAGCTGTGTGTGGTGACCTTGGTGGCCTGGGGTGGAGGAGGATTCCTGAGCCTCTGTTACCCAGAGGCTGGTGGCTTGTCTGGGCAGGAGGAGGCCTGCCTGGGGCACAGGGACTGTTTCTGTTGAAGCTCATTCCCCCCAGGATTTCTGGGGGCGTTGAGTGCACGATGTCACAAGTGCTGGTCCAGAGGGCGAGCTTCTGGGCTTCTCCCAAGATTCTGCTTTTAAGGTAATGACTAACATACCCACTGTCCTCCCCCCCAGGACTTTGCAAAGACCCCTGCAGGATTTTCATCCATGAACATGAGCCCCGTGGGGGTTGGCATCTCTGTGGCAGCACTCCCTTTGCCGTGGTCTGGGTGCTGTTGGCTCCCTTCTGTTTTCTTGTCATTCCTTGACAAGATTTTGTGTGGGGGAGAGGAAGTGGGGAAGCGCTGTTCCTGAGAAAACGTTAAAGCCTCTCAGATTCCAGCACCCCTCAACGTGTGGCTGTTCATCCTCTAAAAGATCTTTGGCAGCTAAAGTTTGTGCAGGACCGATAGTTAAATACAAGGGATTACAATAGCCTTCTTATTATACAAGCTCTTCAAAAACAGAAATGCACCGAATGACATGGCTGTTGAAATCCTTCTTGCACAACACAAGGGCAAATAAATCACTCTTGTAAAGTTTTTAGACGGAGTTGACAATGGCAGCATGTGAAAGCAATATGGCAAAGCAGAACACCCCTGGGGACCGACGGTTACCTGCACTTAATTCAGCACCACGCCTAGGAGGATTCCCGAGGGGCGGCCGTGTTTCACACCGTGCTTTGCGTGACCATGGGTGTGACTAAGACACTCCAGCAGAGACAGCGGACCATGAGTTAGTACGAGTGTTATTGTTTTCAGAGGTCCTGTGGGCTGGCCACAGCTCTCTTGTGGACACTGCTTTGAGAACGTCCTGAAGAGGCAGCAGAGAGAAGGTGGGTCTCTCCCCCGCCTCTGGAAGCTGCAGCCCCCATGGATCTCAGCCTGGGGTCCTCCCAGTTTTATTTTCATCTTTGCATTTTTATTTCCACTCAAAGAAAATAATGACCTAATTTTCAATGTGAAAAATAAGGAAATCTGAGAATATGCAGTTTAATTATATAATTTTCAAATTGAAAGTCTTTTAGAGGATAAACTTAGAGAACCATGGCAAAGTGTTGTGATTTCTAGGGGCGAGGGTGCCTACTGCTTTGTCATCGTGTGGTGATGTTTGCAAAATTGAAGGGTGAGGAGCACATAGAATGGATTTTTAAATTTTTTTAATGACAATGACAAAAGAAAGAAAGATACTGTAAAATAAGGAAGTAGTGATTTTACGCACCAGGAGATAACATCCTGGGGCCTGGACAGATCTCCCCAGGGAGCTGTTAAAATCTTTGAGTGGTGGGTTTGTCCTGTCGGGAATCTTGATCTTAGAGAACATTTTGCAAAAGATAAATTATGGAGTGTTGGTGTCATGACAAGTTGAGCCATTAGCATAGACCAACCATGTCTGTGTCTTCCACAGCTTCAGAATCTACTGAATGACAATCAACGCAAAGGCTCCTTCATCAGTGGCACTTTGGCCATTCTGCCATAAGCCAGACAATCACAAGTTCTTTTATTGCAGTTTTAACCACTCAAATCTATAACAACTCAAGTCACACACCACACTTTACACAATTGTAGATATGTACACAATTACAGATATTTCATATCTAATATATATATATATATATATATATATATATATATATATATAAAACAGAAAGAATAGGGAAGTTAAAGCAGGGGGAACAGGGGTTCAGGAGACAGAACAGAAAGCAAGACAAGGAGCAAAGAGGAATGGAAAGGGTCACTGCAAAGAGGTGGTCAGATGAAACTGAGCCAGCCAAGAGCTTGCTCAGTTACAGAGCTTTCAAACCACAGGAACTTCTTTTAGGCTGGGGTGTGGCTGGACGGCTGTTGGGTGTTAGCATGAGAGGTCAGCTTGGATTGAGTCGTGCATGGTCTTAACAGGCAGGAGAAGCCATGCTGTGCTGAGGCCTAAGCACAGAGATTCACAGGTGTATGACCTGGTGACTTTCTGGGGCAAGGTTCATGATGAGTGACCAGGACCTTGGGTCAGTATGCCACCATGTCCAGTCTCAGGTGCCCTACTTTTATGGGTCTCAGGTAAGGGGGGTGCTTCACTCAGTCATCTGGTTTGTTCCATAATCTTGTAGGCCTCGTTTTATTCCAAAATGGGTTTGATATACCCCTGTATCCATGTGCTCCTGATTGATTGCATAAGTTTACAGGTGGTCATTTTTATTAGCATGATTGATTTTTCAGTCTTATGGCTATGCCAGGCAGATGGTTGTTGTTTACTTGAGCAAACAAAAGGTAAAATCATTCTCCCTCAGCAGTTATGCTCAGGATGGAGCAGATCTTGACAAGCCACTGCTTTACAAAACGGAGTCACCCAGGGCAGGCACAGCCTGAGGACTGCTGCTGTCTACACCATGGAGTCACCAGGGCAGGCACAGCCTGAGGACTGCTGCTGTCTACACCATGGAGTCACCAGGGCAGGCACAGCCTGAGGACTGCTGTTCTACACACCATGGAGTCACTCAGGGCATGTACAACCTGAGGACTGCTGCTGTCCACACACCATGGAGTCACTAGGGCAGGCACAGCCTGAGGACTGCTGCTGTCCACACCATGGAGTCACCAGGGCAGGCACAGCCTGAGGACTGCTGTCCTGCACACCATAGAGTCACTCAGGGCAGGCACAGCCTGAGGACTGCTGTTCCACACACCATGGAGTCACTCAGGGCAGGCACAGCCTGAGGACTGCTGTCCTACACACCATGGAGTCACTAGGGCAGGCACAGCCTGAGGACTGCCTTCCTATACACCATGGAGTCACTCAGGACAGGAACAGCCTGAGGACTGCTGTTTTACACACCATGGAGTCACTTAGGGCATGCACAGCCTGAGGACTGCTGTCCTGCACACCATGGAGTCACTCAGGGCAGGCAAAGCCTGAGGACTGCTGTTCTACACACCATGGAGTCACTCAGGGCAGGTACAACCTGAGGACTGCTGCTATCCACACACCATGGAGTCACTAGGGCAGGCACAGCCTGAGGGTTGCTGCTGTCCACACCATGGAGTCACCAGGGCAGGCACAGCCTGAGGACTGCTGTTCTACACACCATGGAGTCACCAGGGCAGGCACAGCCTGAGGACTGCTGTTCTGCACACCATGGAGTCACTCAGGGCATGTACAGCCTGAGGACTGCTGTTCTGCACACCATGGAGTCACTCAGGGCAGGCACAGCCTGAGGACTGCTGCTGTCCACACCATGGAGTCACTCAGGGAAGGCACAGCCTGAGGACTGCTATTCTACACACCATAGAGTCACTAGGGCAGGCACAGCCTGAGGACTGCTGTCCTATACACCATGGAGTCACTTAGGGCATGCACAGCCTGAGGACTGCTGTCCTGCACACCATGGAGTCACTCAGGGAAGGCACAGCCTGAGGACTGCTGTCCTGCACACCATGGAGTCACTCAGGGCAGGCACAGCCTGAGGACTGCTGTTCTACACACCATGGAGTCACTCAGGGCAGGTACAACCTGAGGACTGCTGCTGTCCACATATCATGGAGTCACTAGGGCAGGTACAGCCTGAGGACTGCTGTCCACACACCATGGAGTCACTAGGGCAGGCACAGCCTGAGAACTGCTGTCCACACACCATGGAGTCACTAGGGCAGGTACAACCTGAGAACTGCTGTCCTACACACCATGGAGTCACTAGGGCAGGCACAGCCTGAGGACTGCTGTCCTACACACCATGGAGTCACTCAGGGCAGGCACAGCGTGCTGTCCACTGTTGGGAGCAGAGAAACCTGTGTGAAGAGAGCTCTTGGACAAGGTACAGTGTTCTGGCTTCCAGTTCAATAATGAAGCCAGGGAATAAAAGCCACATTTTAGGATAAACAAATGATCTCTCCTCTGTTTCCCTCTCTTACTCTTTCTCTTTCTCCCATCTTCCTCTTCTTTCCATTAATGTACTCCAAAGACTGTTAGGCAGTGCATTCCCTCCAGGTTGCAGAACGTGTTGGGGCCTGGAGGTGGAGGCCAGGATGACTGAAGAAGTGGAGGAGCCTTAGCCTAGCCCAGGCTGCTCCTGCCCATCTCTCCATCTGTCCTCCTTCTGCAAGAGAATCCAGAGGAGAGTCTGCTGCCAGGACTCAACGCTACTAGTAATAAAATCAGGAGGTTCTGCTAAGTCACAGGACAGGGAAGAGTGGAACTAGAAGTTCAACTAGTAGTGTTTGCTACAACACAATTTTATTCAACAAGCTGTCAAGATAAAACAGAAATAGAGATTAAAAAAAAGGATAGAAATAATCCAGGCCCATATCACCCAGGTGTTGAAATCAACGGAAATAAGAAAATACAGAAAGGTAATATGCAAATTATAATTGAATCAACCCAAGAAGTGTATTTGCAGCTTTTCCCCCCTTAGGTATTTGCTTAGGTTTCAATATACTGTGAGTGAAAGGTATTAGTAACTCTGAGAGTAAACTAAGACACCCACCATCAGAGAAGCATCAATAGTCGGCACATCCAAGCTCATGTGGAGTCTGTGTAGCTGACACTGCAGATTGCACACTGAATCTGTCGTAGCCTGGATCACGGGACGGGGCAGGAGGAAAACGAGGTGCCTATATCCTGGCAAGATGGCAGCCCTAGGGTTGGGGTGGACAGAGGGAAGTGAGGCCAGGAGCCAGGGTGGGACACAGGAGGTTCTCTGCAGAGTAAAGAGGAGTAGCCTATGAGGTGAGCAGGCCCTGGGAGGGAGGTGACCACTGGGGCCTTTCTCAGCTCTCCTTGGGCAGTCTGCTGAATGCTTAGGGTTACCTTCTCTGCCCCATGGCTGCCACCAGGGAAGCCAGTTCTGTGGCCTCCTCTACGGGCTCCGTATGCTGTCACCCAGTTAGTCCTGTGTAAACTCATGTGGTCCAGAGAATAGGCACAGCCAAAGGCATCAAGAAGACCTAGGTAATACGCCCAACATGTAGACCCTTAGGACTCAATTCAAGCAAAAATCACCAATTTGAAAAAATATATATATTTTTTCAAAGTCTAAGGATGAAAATATTTCACCAAAAGTAATTATATTATTCTTTTCTATAATATTATTTGTATTTTGTTTGTTATTAGCAAATAGATAAATAGTATATGATAGGAACAAATAACAAACTTACTGATAAATAATAACTTAAAGAACTTCAGTTCTGCTGACTTCTCATTTTGGAGTCATGACTGTTATTCATAATTATTCACCAGAGTTGTCCAGGCAGATTTAATCGCATCCCTTACTAATCACTTCTTATCATGTCCTTTGTGCTAGGGAACTTGGGAGTTATTGAAAATCTGAACTAAATTCATAAATTCCAGGTCCATTTCTTCTCCAGTCTCAATCATCATTGCAGTGTGTCTGCATTTCCCCAGTTTGAATGTGGATGGAAACTAAGGTCACGTGTTTTATAAGGTCGCCTTTCAAGAGAGTCACGATTCAAGATATAGCAAATCTTGACTCAAAACACTGCTCAAATTTTGTGATTGAAAAACCCCAGATTACTTAACCTGGCTCAGCCTTTCTGTCCCAGAAGAAGGGGCTTGTTGGGACCTCCTCCATGGAGGCCAGTTCCTCAGAAACACCAAGCCAGCCGCCCACTCAAAGTCACCCTCACATGTCACTGAAAGCCGGTGACACTGCAGAAAACCAGGCAAAATGAAGCACTTTTTAAGCCTCTACTGTGAAAAAAAAATGGGTTCCCTTAGTCCCAGTGACCTTGGCATGGGCGGTTTCTGAGGATTGATGACTGGCTTGGTCCAGCACTCTCCCAGTGGCCATTAATCCCCAAGCCTTGCCCCGTCTGCATTGCTCTTGCTTAATTCAATTATTGTGGTGGTTGCTCCACTTGGTGAATATTTCATCATCCGCCAGGCTCCTAGCTTTCCTCTCTCCCTGTTCAGTTCTGCTTCTCTAATATGCGCCAGCGTGCTCTGCATTCACCGCACACACTCAGAACCACTCTAATTCAGGGCGAGAAAAATAGGAGTGCACCCCAAGATGCAGATATAGTTAGGGGGACACTATTGTGGGAAATATTCATATTCAAATAGACACAGACTTATCAATGTCCACATGTAATGGTTTCATAAATCACTTTTTGTATCCAAATGAGGATTAAGCACAGGACTAGTACTCTAAGGCCAGAATTTGAAAATCACAATTTAGACAAAGTTGGATGCTGCTAGTTGAATAAACATTTATAATCTCTTAATACAAGACCAGAACTCAAAAATTCACAGGAGAGCAAAAGCAAGCGTGAATGCCTGTCTGCATGTGTGTGCATGTGTGTGCAGGCATGCATGCATGTCCAGGTATGTGGGCCAGTGCCCATGTCCACTCAGGCTTTCAGTCCATAACCCTGCAGACTTACATGAAGATGGGCACAGGACTTGAAACCCAGCTCTTATGGTTAGAGAGATCAGCATGAATGTGGAGCTCTACACAGCAGCTAGTGTGTGTTGGGTAAATCCCAAGCTCTCTGCCAGGCATCTGCACAGTATTCCTCCCACTGGGGATGAGCTTGTGAGGGTTGGCCATGAGGCTTTCACACAGCCTCCTCTTGAGATCAGTGTGCAGATGTTGTCCTTGGGAGGTGGATACATGTGGGTCCATATGCCCGTGTATACAGCTAGATTCTAATCACATTATTCTATTAGTGAACAATTGCTACTGCTTAAGAAATTGACATAATAATAAAAGAGTTTATTGAAATGTGAAGATTGAGCCTCAGTAAAAATGAGTAAGTACTTTAAACAAACTTATTGCATATTTAAATATACATTTTTGAAATTCATTTTGTTGTATTTTGTAAGCATTGAATTTTAATTCTATATATAAATTCTACATAATCAAGTTTTTGTAGGCATGCTCATATTCCTGCACTTGAACCCTTTGTAGGTATAAAATTAGTTGATAAATGACTGGGTGTTGTCCACCACTGTCAGTATCACAGCAATATTAAAATTACATTTTATGATTTCTCTGTGATAATTTCTTTAAATTTTTTTTTATTAGCGTGGATTCAGAATCAGTCTCTCTCTCTCTTTTTTTTTTTGCTGATCTATAATGCTCAACAGCTCACATCTCACTTCAGGCACAGAGACAAGGTTGCCTGCAGCTGGAGCACATGACACATGCCTCTCAGCCTTCTTTGGAGTCCAGACCTTCTATCCCACAGGCCAGATCTGGAGGGGTCTGCCCTTTTCCTTTTCAGGGGAAGCTGCAGTCCCCTTGATACACGGACACAAAACCAACCCTAGCCTACACAGACATAAATGCACTGAGCTTCTTGCTGTGTGAATTGAACACTGGTATGCGGCGTGTGAATGAACACTGCAACCCCCGTGCTCTGTGTCTTAGAGCAGGCATGAGGATGAAGCAGAGTGGGAGACACCATCTCAGGCACCATTCACCAGCCTGGTAAGTAACAATCCAGGCATCACCTCCTTTCAAGAGGAAGACGTTGGCTTTCTATCACTGATAAATTGGAACATCCAAAAAATATTGCCTAGGCTCTGACGGTCTGGAGAACAATGGTCACTTCTGCTTTTTTTTCATGGAACGTGGTCTAAAGTACCAAAGCTCTGTCCATGCTCTGAGCTTTTTCCAACCTCAAGATGCATTTTGAAAACTTTTGAACACCGTTCCTCAAGGTTGTAGATTCAGGTATTAAATTAATATTCCATTAGCAGAATATGAAGCTGGGAAAGTTGACATTTGTCTTTGGTACACTTATGAGCTCTTTCATCATTTTTATTAGACATAGACTCTAAATTGAACACAAATTCTAAAGTAGCATCTAACACCTGTGCCACCTAGAATCCTACCTGGTCTCCCCGATGGAATCCTCCCTCTGGTTCCTAAATGCCATCACAATATTACCATGGGTCTAGTTGGATTAATGAACCTATAATTTTTTTTCTCATATAACTTTTACTTCAGCACTTTTTTCTAATTTTAATTTTACCATTAATTAATGTTATTAATTTCTTTTTTAATTGATTTTATTTTTTAATACATAATAACAGAATGAATTACAATTCTTATTATACATATAGAGCACAATTTTTCATATCTTTGTATATAAAGAATGTTATGCCAATTCATATCTTTATCCATGAACGTTTTTGCATTATAATTCTTATTACACATTTATACCACAGTTTTTCATATCTCTGTATATAAAGTATGTTGACACCCAATTCATGTCTTCATATGTGTACTTTGGATAATGACACCCATCACATTCCACAATCCTTGCTAATCTCCTGCCGCCTCCCTTTCCCTCCCACCCATCTTCCCTATCTAGAATTCATCTATTCCTCCCATGCTTCCTCTCCCTCCTTATATCAGAGAAAACATTTGGCATTTGTTTTGGGGGGGATTGGCTAACTTCACTTAGCATTATCTTCTCCAACACCATCCATTTACCTGCAAATGCCATGATTTCTCTTCTCTTTTATCCCTGAGTAAAATTCCATTGTGTATATATGCCTCATTTTTTATCCATTCATCTACTGAAGGGCATCTAGGTTGGCTCCACATCCTTACAAGTTAATGGAACCACTCTCCTGCTAAGTACTTTAGATGACTTATCTCAGTTGTGCCCAGCACCAAGCTACAGCAGGGAGTATTTCCAACATTTCCAGATCAAAGACAGGGTTCTGAATGAAGACAGAACAACTTGGAGCCAGTCTGCCCAAACCTAAGGGTATACCACCCTGGCGAAACCCAGGACACAGGGCAACATTGAGCAAGAGGGAGTCAGCACCCTGAGTCTATGAACTAAGGTCAGAATTCAGATCACACATAGTGAAATTTCCCTTGACCTCTGAGGAAGATTTTAGAGAAATCTGTTTATGCATCCCAATGGAAAACAATGTCTCCTGTGTTTAATAGGAAAACATGATAATAATAATGAGATATCAGAATGAAAATTATTTTTCTTGGTTGAAAATTTTCAGTGGAAGATGATAAAAATATGATTAAGAAATAAAAATTCATCTATCTTTTTTTTGGAGGGATTGAAAGAACAGAACACATGGAAAGTGGTTTTGAATATATTTGTTTATAGTTTCACACATTAGAATTTCTAAACTTCTAACTTCTCTCTTTTGTGGACAGCATGAGGGCATAAAATACTGTGTCAGGGTTTCCACTGTAAATGTTATTTCTCAGGGATTTATAACTTTTGCCATAAAAATGTGACTGCGGGCATTAACTATCTGTTCTCAGCACCAAGACTGACGTTTTTATGTGTAACTTTTCATACACGAGCTGAAAAAAGCTATTAGTAAAGTTATTTTTAGGCCACATGTAATGGCTGGGAACCTGCTATTATTGTAGTTTAAGATGCATACTTGAGTTGCAGTCCCAGAAAGTCAAAAACATTATAAAAGGGCAGTTAATTAGTCTGTAATCAGGCTAATCGTATTTTATTTGAGAACACTCATAGGAGCCCTGCACTGGTCTGGGGTAGCTTGTTTCTGAGAGCCTCCAGCCTTGCTACCGGCCTCGTCCGCCTCCCCTTCCTGCACGTGCACGATAGCGGTCATTACACAAAAAGTGCTTTGTGGTATTACCAGTTTATGAGAAAGGAGAACGTACGCATCCAGCACTTCCTATGAGAAATGAGCATTGACTTTTTCTGGAGAAAATATAAGTGGAGTTGCTTAATTGGGCTTCAGGCATTGGAGCAATTAATAATAGATTGTGCCATCATGAGGGCTGTGTTTGTATCTAAAGCAATAAATTACAAGTATTAAATGTATATTTATTCCAAGTTAAACTCATTTCTAATTGACATGTTACTTAGCCCAAGGCTTTTAAGATCTTTTAGTATAATTAAATTAATAGAAAGCTATAGATCACAGCAGGATAAACAAACAGCCCAGACTTTAATATGACAGATATACACAACAGGCCATGTAAGTAGATCATTATTTTCAGTTTAGGTTCAGCAAAAATACCACCAGAATGAAAGGCAGCCATGGCTAAAGAGGTGGACATGAAGGTTTGCATTGTGTCCCATCTGACTGGCTGGCATCAGGAGTCCCTGGCTGGGAGGAACTGCATTAGGAAAATGTCATGTTTGGATCGATTCCTTAGGCCTGAAGCTTTAAAAACCCCACATCAAACACTCAAAGGTTATTAGGGTAACTTCAGGCTTTGGCCAGTCCAAGACTGTAATAGTATTTCATGCATATCAGTACAGAATTAGCTTCTTCTAGTTTTTATAATTTTTCAAAAGTGGCTTTGATGACATGGTCCTGAGTGCTACATGCACCTTGTAAGGTGCCCCCATCAGTCTGCAGTTTCGTTCCTGAGACGGCTTCCAAGGGCATCCCTGTAGTCTGAGCCTGGGCTGCTTGACCATGTGCAGAAGAGGCAATTACCACCATGTCCAGGCTCCGGGGAAGCCAATAAATGGGCCCTGTCCCAGGCTGACTCGCTCGAGCCCCCATGAGAACAGACTGCACGCCACGAGACCCTGTTTTCTTGGCATCTGTGAAGCTCTCAGTGAATGTGTCCTCTGGTCCAAGTCCCTGGCCTCCTGCCTGGCTGAGGTCTGTCATGTTATATGGTTTCTTCACATCAGGCGAATGCTCCCCAAGACAGAAGGTCACACATGGATTTTGTCACCCAATGGCCGAATCGTCCTGCATACAGATGTGTGTGCTAAGGGCCTGTTTAGTGCAGGGACACACTGTCCTCCAGACAGCCCTGTAGCTGAAATGGTCCTTCTACAGAGATAGGGCAGGGTCTGGGGAATAGGGTCCTCTTTAGAATACAGGGCTGTGTCTGTCTAGATGCAAGTCCCAAGGGAGATCCTGTCCTCCGGGGTTCTAGATCTTTAGGCCCTTCCCCAGCATGACCCAACTTGTAATAACAGGTCCTAAAGAGCAAACCAGTTAGAGGCTCTTCCTGGTCAATCTCGAATTTCTAGTGAATGTTTCTCCTTTCATGCTTCTGGACATATTCATTTTTGACTCTGAAATGCTGTATGACAGAGTTTTGTGGAATAACCAACCTTGTGGCCTTGCTTCTGCTTGGGACAGGTGAGAGGTTGGACAGTGTTCCTAGCCCTTCTTTTTCAGAACTGCAAATAGGTTTTTGTTGACCTGGTGGCCCGGTGGGGATTCATGTCACAGTCTTCTGTGTATCAACACATCCCCGTGACATCTCAGTGTGGGACTTGCAAAGGTATTGATACTTTCTAGAGCCTTAATCTTAAGATAAATTTTTATTTCAGAAACATTTTAAACTTAGAGGAAACTTTCAAGGTAGGAAGAGTCCCCATCAACGGTTCCCATCACCATGGGTGGCATTACACTGCATCCTGCTCGCGTCTTACCACTGGGGAACCTGGTGGCGTACTACCCCTGACTATGTGCACCGGTGCCTCCAGGTGTTCTGCAACAGCCTCTCTTCATCCAGGGTCCCCTCTGGATAGCACCTTGTGCACAGTCAGCATGGATCCCTAGAGGTTCCCAGGACATTAAAATGCACCTGACTCACCCACAGTGTCCAGCAGACACACTGTGAGTGTTGCCTGACTGTCCCTCTCTTGACCTGATTATTAACTGTGGGGATGTGGCCCATGTGGGTGCCTCCGAGGATTTCCAGACACTCTGTGCATTTATCTGGGTGCAGCAGCCACCCCAGCAAGGACACAGCTTCAAATACCCTGCCCTGCCTGTCCCCAGAGCACCAGGAGAGCCCAGCTGAGGCTGCTTATGCTTTCTGGTTGAGCTCTTTGTAAGTCCCGAAGGTCACGTCCATCCTCCTGATATAATGATTCTCCTTTACCCTCTCTTACAGTGTGTCCCACAGGGAGACTGAAGTCCACCAGCAGAAACCGGCAAAGCACCTGACCAGAAAGGAGGCGATTAGGCAGGTCGTGGCTGGTTCAAAGCAGTCTGGGTTTCATGGGATTGAACAAATAGCAGGTGCATGAGAAGCAGGCTCTTTGCTCAAAGTCTTGGGCAGGAAGCGTGCTGCAGAGGCCGGGCCATGGTTCTTCCGAAACATGAACATTTTAGAAAACTCAAAGTGGCTGCTGAAGCCTGTGCCGTTCCTTGGAGCTTACTCTCCAGGGTGAAGCTGCTCAGAGTGGGCTGAGGCTTTATTTTGCTCCTGCAGGGAGGGAATTCAGTGTGTCTGAGGAGATAATTCAGTCAAGGCTGTGCCTGATTTCAGTGCCCAGCACATTTTTGCTGGGAAGGATGGATATATACTGTTCTAATAAAATGAGCCATTAAAATTTAACTAAGAATATAGGGCACATTCTTAGTTTTTAAAGTCTTACTCAACAATCGGAATTCAATTTACCTCTAAGACTTTTTGAAAGAAATAGAGAAAAATTGATGTAAAAGACTGTCAGATCCACCAGTTGTGTCAACTTGCAAGTGTGAATCTGTTATTTCCGTGCTCTATTTAATTTTGTGCCTAAGGGCTTTGAAAATCATCTATTCTAGAGAATAAGGCTTTATCTGGAACTTAAATAGGTCATTTAATTTTATTGTTATCCTGTACAGTGGTTCTAAATCCAATAATCTCCGCGAAACCTTTAAAATATATTACTAAGTTAAATAACTTAATTAGGAATTAAAGAGCACAGAACAAAAGTTTGATCTGTTCAATTACACTATTTGCCGAATGTTATAATTTCTTTAGTTATACTTCAATTAAAACTTGCAGATTGCTGAATATTATACTCTACTTTTAAAACCTGATAAATTTATGTGGGTTTAAACCAATGTAATTACAGGTTTTATTCCTGATATTCACCACCTGATGCAATTACGTTGTGAGTAATTATTTGATCATGAGCAGTTTATAAGAGTTGTGACTTGTGATCAAGTAATTATTTATAACATAATTGCATTTCAGTTGATTTTATTTAGAAAGAGCAATTGGTACTCCCTCCTCCAACCACAGTAAAGTGATACAGTGATGATCCATCTAAATCCAGAACACAGGGCAATTAAACTAGATGGAAAGACTAATAGCTTTGATTTCACAAAACCAAGGCCAGGCTACTTGGATTGGGGAAGGTGGCTCATGGGCAGCTCTTCAGCCTTCCCCGGTGGGGAGGAGCCGTCAGAAAGCTGTTGCAGGACCAAGGGCACCTACAGGTGTGAGACCTTTTCAGTGAGAACCATCAGTGCTTTAAGAGTGGGTAAATAAATGTGACTGACTGTGCTCAATGGATTAATTGTCTCTTTTATGTAACTTGTGGTTATCCACAAGTCAGGATTCTTAACATTGTTGGGTGTGTGCTCCATGCTGCAGTATCCCACATTCAAGAAGAAGGTCAGAAAAATGAAATTTGAAGCCTCCAGGACATTTTATCAGATGTGTAATAAAGTCCTTTTTGCGTTCCAGCTCAATTTAATAAAACCAAAAGGCTGGAATATTCTCACTAAGGTGTGTCTGGAGGCATTAAAGTTTAGCTGCTTTTCTTTGTGTTAATCTCTAAACCAAATAACAATTGTTCCAATCTGTTTGAGGCACACATGGTTTTCTTTTTACATTGTTAAAGCATGTTCAATTAATACCTAGCTAAAACTGGTTTAAATTGGACAAGGAAGTTTAAAAAGTTGTACAGTTTATTCTGAAAGGAAAAAGTTAGATTTCAACTCATCGTTTCATTATGTATGGGCAACTAATGAGGCTTAAAAACATATTTCAATGGAGTAAGTTTAGATTTAGAAAAGAAAACATAATAAAGTAAACAAAACAGTTGTTTCCGGGTTTAGGAGGGAGAAGGGAATGGAGCTATATGTCAAAGCATACAAAAGAGCAATAGGTAGAATTAAGAAATAGAAAGTTCTGATACAAAACATGAGGTCTACACTTAATAATAAAGTTCAAGAATTTTGCTAATTGAGCAGACTATAGCTGTTTTTCCCACAGGGGTCAGAAATAGCAATAATGAGAGATGTCAGGCATGTTGCTTTGTTCCATTATAGTAACTGTTTGAATATACACCCATGTATCCTATAACATGAGGTTGTCTGTCTTAAATATGCACAGTACATCTTATTTACAGAAAGTTGCTCACTGTGCATCGTCCACTCTGCCCTGCGGTTAACGTATGACATGAAGAGGTCTCTTTTGTCAAAAACGACAAATGATGCTCACAAGATCCACTAAGCTACAGTGTGTGAGACATGACAACTTGTCCATGGATATTCTTTCCCTGTTTCAAGTTCCTGCTCCAAATTGTCACTGGAAATGGGGACAAGGGGGTCATAACTCAGCCTGGCAGGGTCTTATTCCATAGAAAGGGATTTCAGGACACATCAAAAGAAGCTCAAAACTAGATGGGTTTAGGGAAGCAGAGACTCCCCGTGGAAGTGGCAGGCAGGTGAGCTCTGGAAGGGAGAGGAGGGTGGGTGCTGCAGTCTGGGGGTCTCCTGTCCTTCCTTTCAAAGAATCTTTGTAAACAGAGTATGGGAAGTGGGGTGACATCAAAATGGGAACCTCAATTGTCTTAACCATGGCACACAGGGTACTCACAGTGGTCTGGTGTATTCAGGATCTCTAGGTTGATGGCACCCAGTCAACAGATAAGGTTTAGAATACATCATATAAGTTTCTAACGATAGTTTCACACTCTTGGCTTTATTTAGGTTAAAGAAAATATGTTATAGCTGAGCACAGTAGCCCGTGCCTATAATCTCCATGACTTGGAAGGCTGAGGCAGGAGGATGGCAAGTTTGAGACCAACCTGAGCAACTTAGCAAGACACTGTCTCAAAATAAATAAATAAATAAATAAATAAATGACAAAGACTGGTGCTTGGGGTTCAATCTCCAGTATCAAAAACAATCCAAAAAAAGAAAAGAAAGAAAGAAAGAAAGAAAGAAAGAAAGAAAGAAAGAAAGAAAGAAAGAAAGAAAGAAAGAAAGAAAGAAAGAAAGAGGAAAGGAAAGGAAAGGAAAGGAAAAGAAAAGAAAAGAAAAGAAAAGAAAAGAAAAGAAAAGAAAAGAAAAGAAAAGAAAAGAAAAGAAAAGAAAAGAAGAAAAGAAAATCCAGAAATGCATTTGGTCATTGAGACTCAGCACTCTGAGATGAGGGCTTCTAGAATCCAGGCATGGAGGAAGCGGGCGTGGGCAATAAAGGCGAGGGCACTGGTGGAGCCGTCTCGACTTGAAGCCGCAGTTTCTTTGCCCTCTCCTCTCCCGCCCTCCTCAGGATCGCGCACCACCTGCTCATGTATCCTCAGTACGTTTTGGTGTCTGTGGAGTAGAGGTCCTGACTGTGGTGGGGACCACCGAGGGGCTAAGCCACTTCTTCACACTGGGGTTGGGGGGACCCTCAGCATCACTGGGGACATCCCTGTGTTTTCCTTCCCAAATGAGGTGTGCAGCCAATCACTGGGTCTGACCTACCCTCTAGGGCAGAGATGAACTCCACCTTGTGCAGGGCCCCGCTACATATAACATCTGGGCTTCTTCTGGAAGGAAGTGCTGTGACTTCCCGACTGTGCTGTAAAACACCTGCAATGTCTGCTTTCCCACGCTGGAGATTCAGCAGCAAGGCCGGCCAACCAGGAAGCTTCCAGAGATAAAGGTATCATTTTTTCATTCCTTGCTACATTGTATATCATCAACATAAACCAAGACAACTGCAAACAGAACCATCATTTCAAAAGGAAGCCAGCAGGAACCTGGAAATCACAGTTCTGGCAGGAGAAATGCTCCTGCGGGATTACACTTAACATTCATCAGTGGAACGCCCTGCGTTTATTTGTCTCTAGTAAAATAATTCTGCAAATAAGTGTGCAGGTTTCGATCTTTCTCTTCAGGGAAAATGCAGCACATAGGAAGCTACAGGTTAAGTATCAAATGCTAGCAAATGACATTTCATTATTACACATTTTAAAGTTCATTGTTATCAGAATAAATATTGCTACATAATGCAAGTCCATAAAATTTTATGAGTTGTCTGTATGAAAAGTAATTAATTTTAAGTCAAGCTAGTAAAAGTGTGACATTGTATTGTAATCTATTGTTACACAACAAATTATTCCAGAGCTTAGTGGCTTGCAACACACGCTTTCACCTCTTACAAGCATCTAGGTACATCTCCTCTGGATTCTCTGCTTAGAGGTGCTGGCCAGGGCTGAGGTCCCTCCAGAGGTTGGAATGGACCAAAGTATGCCTCCAAGCCGACTGGCATGGCTGGGCAGGACTCGGAGTCTGTGGGCACCCTCCATGTTCCTTACCTGTTTCAGATCAGAAGCCACTCCCAGCTCCTTGACATGTAGGTCTCTTCAACACGGTAGCTTCACCAAAGCCAGCAAGAAGCGTCTGTTGACAAGATGAATGTCACAGCCACCAAAGTGACCTTCTTTTACATTGCCATATGCAACTCAAAAGTCAAATACTCAGAAGTCTAATACTCACACAAGGACAGGAGATATGCAAGTTTGTGACATCTGGAGGGGAGGCTCACTGTAGGCCACTTTAGTAGGTACCTACCATGGGTATGGGTTTGTAAAAAGCACATTGTACACTTAATTAGTAACTAAATTGTACATTAAAATTATGAGCAACTCTTGTTTCAAATCAACTTTATTTCTAGAACTCAAACTGACGAATATAATGAAGGAGAGTGGCAAATTCACAGGAGAATGTCAGGGTTAGCATACATTAGTGATCACAGAAGACGTCTACAGGAGGCAGCTATGAGAGTGACTTGTATCCTTGGACACTGTAATTAGCTCCTTGAAGAAAGAAGGGGTCCCTGGTGGTGTATCAACGGTGCACACCGAGAATCCAGCCTTGGAAAAAACACCCAGGGCTCAGCTAAGAGAAGGTGGAAAAGAAGCAGTCTCTAAGTACATGGGAAGGGAAAAAAGAGAAACTCACCTTGGCATCCACAAATTGTGATCTAAAACTAAACATTGTTGTAAAAACGTTAAAGTGGCCATCATTACTCAAGAGAAACCCAGGCCCTACCTGCAGGTCCCCTGAGGGTCCCCTCCAAGCAAACACAGGTTTCGTCCCTGTTGGGCACCTGAAGCTGTTTAAAATAACGTGGAGTTTGTCTATTGCTTTCTGCTTTTTCTTTCTCTCGCTCAAGAGCTACTGTCTGGGAGCTGGGGAAGCTTTCTCAACACGAGGGGCTGCATTTCACAGCAAACAGAGCTCCTACATCCTCAGCCGCACAGCCTCCTTGCCACGGGAGACGACGTTTGTGCAGAGGGAAGAGATGCCTGGCGTGGACAGAGCCCGGGGTTTGCAGCTGAGGCACGTGGATATTCCAAACCTGCTCTGGCTCTACGTCAGGCCAGGCCAGCTGTGGGCTGGGCAATGCCACTCTGGCCTGTGGGGAGGGACCACACCCTTTACTGAACTGGGGTCTTCGAGAAGCTCCTGACTACTGTGGAGAAACTGGGCCAGAGAGATGCCTCTGAACCACGTATTGTCGACTTCAGATGTGAGACGCGGAGGTGATGTGACCTTTCCTGGGCTCCCTGCCGAGGAGCTTTGGAACTCTCCTCTGGACTGGAGTCTGGACAGTGTGGTTCCCCCTCAAGCCTGTCTATTTTGCTTGTTTGCTGTTTTCTCAACACCTCAGAAAGCTTGGCCAGAGTTTCCATATTCTACCAAAACTAGGAGCTGCAGGTCAGGCTGGTGACTTACCCTTGGATTATAGGGACGTTCGTGTCGTAGACTTTTATCTTTGCCCTTTTCTCAACGTTGGAATTTATCAATTCTGTTGTATCTATATTTCATATTATTCCAGATTTTTTGAAGTATCATTGACAAAGAAACACTGTAGATTTAAAATACATGGAGTGGGAGTTTGATACATGGTGCCCTGTGAGATGATTGCCAGGAGTTGTGGCTTGAATAGGGGTGGCCCCCAGAGCTCACGAGTGACCCAGAGCAGGAGTGGTCAGCATGAGAGGACTCTCTTGTGAGAGCTGGAACCTGATCGGTGGGTGTATCCACGGAACGTGCTGATGATGGAAAGGACTGCCGTGCTGTGTGGTGACGTGGGCAGGGGACTGCGGCAGGTCCCTGGGGCCTGCCTCTTGGGTCCGTATTTTGACCTCAGCCAACAGTACAGCAGCTTTCCTCCTCCATGCCCTCTGCCACCATGTTCTACCTTATCCCAGGTCTAGAGGGACAGAGTTAGATGACCATGGACTGAACCTCTGAAACCATGAACAAAGATAAGCTTCTCTTCCTCTCAGCTGTCCTTTTAAATTTATTTATTTGTTAGTTTTAGTTATACATGACAGTGAAGTGTATTTGGACATATCATGCATGCGTGTGTTACAAACTCCCGTTCTTGTGGTCGTACGTGATGTGAAGCTACATGTGTAAAGTCATGTATGTGAATAGGAAAGTCATGTCTGACTCATTCTACTGTCTTTCCCATTCCCATCCCCCTCCATTTCCCCACTCCCCATCCAGTCTAGTGAACCTCCCTTCTTCCTCCCTGCTGCCTATTGTGAGTCAGCATCTGCATATCAGAAAGACCATTGGTCTTTGTCTCTTGGGGATTGGCTTACTTCACTTAGCACCATAATCTCCAGTTCCAGCCATTTACTAGAAAATGTTATAATCACATTCTTTATGGCTGAGTGATATTCCATTGTGTATATGTACCACATTTTCTTTATCCTCATCTGTGAAGGACATATAGGTAGGTTGCTTAGCTTAGTTATTGAGAATTGGACTGCTGTAAACATTCATGTGACTGTGTTACTGTAGTATGCTGATTTTAAGTTCTTTTAGTATATACCAAGGAGTGGGATAACTGAGTCAAATCGTGGTTCCATTCCAAGTGTTCTGAGTAATCTCCATCCTGCTTTCTAGAGTGGTTGTATTAGTTTGCAGTCCCACAAGCAATGTATGACTATACCTTTTCCCCCACATCCTTATCAACATTTGTTATTACATGTATTTTTTTTTGAGAGAGAGAGAGAGAGAGAGAGAGAGAGAATTTTTAATATTTATTTTTTTTAGTTCTTGGTGGACACAACATCTTCCTTTGTATGTGGTGCTGAGGATCGAACCCGGGCTGCACGCATGCCAGGCGAGCGCGCTACCGCTTGAGCCACATCCCCAGGCCCTATTACATGTATTTTTAATAATATTCATTCTGACTAGAGTGAGATGAAATCTCAGTGCAGTTTTAATTTGCATTTCTCTAATTGATAGATTTGTTCTATATATTTTTTCTTCTTCTGTGAAGTGCCCATTCAGTTCCTTTGCCCATTTATTGGTTGGGTTATTTGTGGGTTTTTTTTTTTTTTTTTTTGGTTTTGAGTTCTTTATATATCCTGGAGATTAATTCTTTATTTGAGTTACATATGGCAAAGATTTTTCTCCATTCTTTAGGATCTCTCTGTACATTGTTGACTGTTTCCTTTGTGTGAAGAAGCTTTTTAGTTTGACATCATCACATTTATTGATTCTTGATTTTACCTCTTGTGCTTTAGCAGTCTTGTTGAGGAATGTGGTTCCTAACCCGACATGATGGAGATTTGGGCCTACTTGTTATTCTAATAGGTGCAGGATCTCGGGTCCAATGCCTGAGTCTTTGATTCACTTTTAGTTGATCTCTCACGGGTGAGAGAGAGGGTTCTGATTTCATTTTGTTACATCTGGATTTCCAGTCTTCCCAGCACCATTTGCTGAAGAGGCTGTCTTTACTCCAATGTATGTTTATGGCGTCTTTGTCCAGGATGAGGTAAACGTGTTGATGTGGGTTTGTCTCTGTGTCTTGTATTCTGTACCCAAAGCCATGTTGTTTTGTTACTATAGCTCTTGGATGTCTTGTTCACAAAGACAAAAAGCTGACCAATCCACTAAGTTGAGGTAATCAACTCATGGGTCATGTTACTGTGTGTGTGTGTGTGTGTGTGTGTGTGTGTGTGAGAGAGAGAGAGAGAGAGAGAGACACTTAAAATCCGCTCTCTTGGAGATTTGAATTATACCCCTATCACTGACTCTAGTTGCTGTGCAACACTTAGATTCCCCACCACAGGTAGCTCACAGTCTATGCCCCTTACCTACCTCTTCCGTTTTCCCCGCCCTATAGCCCTGGCCACCACCATTCCCCTCTCTGCTTCTGGGACTTGGCCTTCCAACACTCTGCAACGGGAGACCTGCCACAGCACGTGTCTTCCTGTGCCCGGCTCATTTCCCTTGGTACAATGTGCTCTGGGGTCACTCATGTTCTGGTGCAGATGACGACTTATCATTCTCACAGCTAGTTTCTGTTCTAGAGTGTGTGTGTGTGTGTGTGTGTGTGCACTCACACACACGTGCATTTGATGTAATACAAGAGCTTGAAGAGACACCTGCAATGCCACGTTCATGGCAGCAACATCCACCGTTGCCAAGATACAGACACAGCTGAGGTATTGGTTGAGTGATGAACAAATACCTCAGCTATGTTCATATTCTCTTGGTTTTATTTCCCCTAAATGCACACTCAGACGTGGGGTTGTGGGGTCAGAGGGTGGTGTGGTTTAAATTTCATGAGGAACACCCATACTATTTTCCCAGAGTGGCCATCGCAGTGTGCCCTATCCCCAGTGATGTTTAAGGGTCCCCTTATCTCTTCACCTTCCTCAACACTTGTTATCTCTTATTTCTTGGTATTTAAACACTAGCACTTGTGACATTTTATCTCCTTGGATTTTAACCTTTCATTTCCCTAATGATTAGTGATGTTGAATACCTTCCAATACATCTGTAGACCATCTGTATATTTTTATTTTTATAAAATGCACAATCTGGGCTGGAGTTGTGGCTCAGTGGTCCAGCGCTTGCCTGGCATGCGTGAGACCCTGGGTTCGATCCTCAGTGCTGCATATAAATAAATAGATAAAATAAAAGATCCATTGACAACTAAAAAATGTATATTCTGGCCCATTTGAAAACAGGTCATTTACTGTTGAGATATATGAGTTATTGATATATTTGGTATATTAACCCTTATTAGATATATGAGTCATATTTTCTCCCATCCAAGGTTGACCTAATTTTGTTGATTGCTTCTTTTGCTGTGCAGAAACTTTACTTGGAGGCACTCCCACTCGGTTTGTTTTGTTATTGTTTGTTCATTTTTGCTTTGGTTGCCTGTGCTTTGGACGCCATACCCAAAAAGACCAGTGCCACAGAGTTTCCCTGACATTTTCTTCTAGGAATTTCCTTGTGTCAGATCTTACAATTAAGCCTTTACTCCACTTCAAGTTGTTCTTTGTCTGTGGTGTAAGGTAAGAGTCCAGTTTGGTTGACTTATCTGCAGATGCCCTGTTTTCTCATATTCTTTATTGAAGGAACTCTCTTTTCTCCTTGGGTATGGGGTCACCTGTCCAAGATCGGGGGACACATATGCATGGGTTTATTTCTGAGTTCTCAAGCCGGTTCCATTGACTTATGTGTCTACCTGTACTGCTGTATCATGCGCTTTGATTACGTAGCTTTCTCACGTAGTTTGAAATAAATCAGAACATGAGATGCCTCCATGTTCCTCTTTCTCAAGATGTCTCTGCTCATTAGGTATTTTGGTGACTCTGTGGAAACTTTAGGTGTGTTCCTTCTAGTTATACCCACAATGATAGTGGCATTTTGTTAGGATCACAAGGAGTCAGGGGCTCACTTTGGACAGTGTGGGCATTCCGACAATATTAGAGTTCCTAGTCCTTGAGCACATCACCTTCATTCATGTGTTGGTGTCTTCTTGAGTTTCCTTAGTTAATATCCTATAGTGCTCGGGGCACAGTCTTTCATCTCCTTGGTTAAATTTTTTCCTAAGCACTTTATTCTTTCTGAGGTTATTGTAAACATTAAGAATTGTTTTGATTTCTTTTTTTGGATATTACACCGTTATTGTGTAGAGAGTGTGACAAACTTTTGCATGTTGCCCTGGTGCCCTGCAGCATTTCAGAATTCATCCACCAGGTTTAGCAATTTTTCAGTGGAGTCTTCAGAGTTTTCTGTTTATAAATCGTATCATCTACCATCAGAGACGACTCTCTTTTAAAATGTGAATGATTTTATTTATTTTTCTTACCCTATTATTGTGGCTATGAATTCTAGCACTGTGTTGAAGTAAGTTGAGGGAGTGGCCCCCCTGGTCTTGTTTCTGATCATTCAGGAAAATCTTTCAGCTCTCCACCGTAAAGTATGATGTTGACTGTGGCCTTACCACACATGGCCAGCAGTACCTCTGTCTATATCTAATTTCTTGAGAATTTTCATCATGAAAGATGTAATTTCTTCAAATGATTTATTTTGTCCATTGAATGGAGCACATGACATTGTCACTTATTCTTTTAATCCAGGGAATCATGTTCATTGATTCACCCGGATGAAATCATATGTCTGTTTCCTGAATGATTGCACTTGATCATGGTGTGTGAGCCTTTGACAAGTTGTTGAATGTGATTTGCTAGCTTTTAGTTGAGGATTTTTGCATATGTGTTCAAAGAGATGTTGGCCTATAATTTTCTCTTTACAGTGTCATCTGGCTTTGATGAAGGTAAGTCTGGCTGTATAGAGTTTGTAAGTATTTTTTTTTGCTTCAGTTTTTTTTTTTTTTTTGGAAGAGTTTCAAAATGGTTGGAATAACTTATTGTTTAGATGCTTGATAGGATTCACCTGGAAACCATAACCATCTTGTCCTGGAATTCTCTTTGTTGGGAGACTTCTAATTACTATTTCAGACTCCCTTCACACTCTGATCCTATTGTCTATTTATTTGTTATTCATTGTTAATAGGTTGTATTTTCTAGGAATTTATTTCTTTTAGGTTCTCTGATTTATTGACACATAATTGTTCATAGTAGTTTCTTATACTCCTTTGTATTTCTGTGATGTAATTCACGGTCTCCCTTATTTCACAAACATTATTACTTATCTGAGACAGCTGGGTTTTTTTTATTATTTGTTTACATTTGTCAGTTTTGTTTTCTTTCCAGAAAACCAACTTTTATCACATTGGCACAATCTTTATTAGTTCCTTTGCTAACTTTGGGCTTCACCACTTTCCTGTTTTTCCAATTCCTTGAGACATGAAGGGAGGCTGTTTATTTAATGTCTCTATTTTACCTTAACAAGGGCTTTGTCTCTTTAATTTTCCTGACCTGTCCAAGCTACTCGTGGGTTTCCGTTCTGAGTTATTTTTTGACTTGCTGTTGACCAGGAGTGCACTGTTTAATTTCCACACGTGAACTTTCCATTTTCATGGTTTTCTTGATTTCTAGCTCCACATCACTGTAGTTGGAGAAGCAGCTCAGGGTTTGCTCTGTGGCCCAGCCCACACTGCGGTCTGGAGACCGTCCATGCTGCGCCTTGGGAAGACGGTGCATCCTTTGCCACAGGAAGAACTGCACTGCTGTGAGGTCCACCTGGTCTCAGTTGGGCCCGTCTGCTGATTCCTTATTCTGTTCTCTCTCTGGATGGTCTGACCTGGGTGAGAGTGGGCACCGATGTCCCCTACTGTTGTTGTATTGCTATCTCTGCTCTCTCCGTCTGTCACTATTTGCTTTACCTGTGTAGATTGACACTGAACGCATGTTTTTATGACTACTGTGTCTCTTGATGGTTGACCCCTTTCTCATTATATAATGGCCTTCTTTATGTCCATTGACAGACGTGGGCTCAAGTCCACCTTGTCTGATGTCCACGCAGCCACCTCTGCTGCCCTTCGCTGCCGTGTGCATGGAATGTTATTCCCTCTCCCTTCCTCTTCCCCTTAGGAAAAGCGAGTCTTCCAGAGGCAGCGGATTGCTGATTTTTTAAAATCCTTTAAGCTACTTTGTTCATGTTGATCATAAAATTCCATCTGATCATATTTTCAGTGTTTTTAAAAGGCAAGAACTTCCTGTTGCCGTCTTGCACAGTGTCTCCCACTCTGGTCTGGAGCTCCCACTCCACTCTCGTCTCTTGCTGTCCTCCACCAACTCCACTGTTTTCTTCTCCTGGTGAATTTGGATTCCTGTCTTCCAATCTCTTGCATGTCTTCTATGGGGCTCTCATTTGTAGTGACCATGAATCTGTAAAGAGCATTTTACAGCTAAAACATTTTATTTTAAGCTGATAACAGCTTATCTTCAACTGTACTAAAATCTCCACTTTTATTCCTCTTCCATTTTATGCTATTAATGTCCTACAGGGCCTAGTTTATTTTATTTATTTATTAATTTCTAATTTTAGTTTTTGTGGGGGCACTGAGGATTGAACATAAGGACTTTTTTACCACAGAGCTATATCCCCAGCTCTTTTTATTTATTATTTTTTTTAAATTTTAAGTCAGGGTCTCACTAAGTTGATTAACCTTGCTAAGTTGCTGAGTCCAGGCTTGAACTTAAGCCCTCCAAGCTGCTGGGATCACAGGTGCATGTCACTGTGCCCATCTCTAATTATATTATTTTTAATACTTATAACTTCTAATATTTATGCTAGAGATATGATAATTTACATATCACTGTCACAGTGTTTGAGCATTCTGAATAGGCTACATATTCAGTTTTGGAAGTACACTTTTTTCTTTTGTGTATTTTTACGTTGTTACTTACATTCTTGCATTTCACTGTGAAGACCTCCACTGAGCATTGTTGTTAAGGCAGGTCCAGTTGTGATGGACTCCCTACTGAGCTTTTACTTATTTGGAAGCATCTGTATCTCTTCTTCTCTTCTGAAAGATACCTTTGCCAGCCATAACCTTCTTATTTGACAGTTGCTTTCTTTCAACATTTTGAATATCTCTTCATAACTCTTTTCTGGCAAAATTTCTGCTGAGAAATCCACTGATAGCCTTATGACTATTCCCATGGTTGTAAAAAACTGATTTTCTCTTGATAATTTCAAAATTCCTCTTCATATTTGATTTTTGATAATTTCGTCCTAATGCGTCTCAAGCCATCTTCTTCATGTCAATTTTACCTGCTGTCCTTTGAGATTCATAAATCTGTATATCCCTAACCTTCCAAAGGCTTAGGAAACTATTAGCCATTATTTATTTATTTATTTATTTATTTATTTCTCCTTTCCTCCAGGAACTGCCATAGAACCTGAGAAGAACTGGGGCCTCAACAGATGTCCCCTCTGTCTGAACTTCAAGCTGCCACTCAGCTCCTACTTCAAAAGGCACACCTGGCAGTTTTGACCGTCTGCACCTCTGCACATCTACCACCAGCTGAAGGAGTGGCGCTTCTCTGTGAGTCATGAGAGATGGATTGTATTATAAACCACCAGTAGGTAATCAAAGCAACGTCCATGTGTCTGTATCTCTGCATCTCTATAGAGGTACGTTACCAACATAATATGATCTGTAAGAGCAATTAATATCAGCCCTTTCATGAAGAAATTCTAAAATTTGTGAAATGTTCACGTCATGTAACGCCAAATGCTCTTGATCAAATGAAGTGTGTGAAGAGTAATTGTGCTGAGTGCCTCGGTGGGTGTGATACGGAAGCTGAGGTTTACTGGACTGCTCCCTCTGTGAGCTCGGTCCTCCAGCCCTGGCTTGCTGGGTGGGCTCTAGGGTTTCTAGGAGCTGTCACTTTCCCTGTCCTCTGTAACCTGCCGCACATATCGTGTCGGTCATGCTGAGAGCTTGAGTTCAGATGAAAGGATCTAGGCCTTGGCAAATAAAAAGCAGTCTTCTGGCATAAACTCACTTACCTTCTACTGGGTTCTCATGATCAAGGTCTTGGTCTGAGGAACCAAGAACCTGGGACTGGGCTTCTGTGGCCCAGGTGCACTGGAGACCTACAGAAGGATGTTGGTTGAATCCCTTTCAGTGGCAGCCATGCCCAGCCTCCAGGCAGGAGTGGGAAGAGAGTGAGGAGGAACCAGAGGAGCATCCGAGTTGGTGTGCTCTGCTGCAAGCAGTGCTGAGATCAGGGATCCCGTGAGAAGGGCTCACTGGGAGCAAGGGGAGTCTTGTCCTCTCTAGGAAGATATCATCAAAAAAGAAATTAATGGGAAGGTTGTTAAAATGTGGATACACACTGGCTACAAATGTAGAACTGAATCAACATGGTGCATCACCCTCAGAGTGCAATTCCACATCAGGAATCAACCACTGTCCCCAAAGCAAAAAAGACAGCCCAGGACAGCACTGCCTGCCATCTTCAGATGAATATTTCACCAGTATAAATTCTATGAACTTCAATACAGGAAAAAGACAAAAAGAAACAGATGCCAACACCAAGTGTATGGGCATGATGCCTCAGTTTGAGGAAAATAAACCTCCCCAAGTGAAGCAGAAGAGGGAGACTGCTGGGCACCGTCAGTGGAAGACAAGAACTGGGTCCTCTACGTGGCCTCCGACAACTTCCACAGGACGCGTGAACACAGCGAGACGCGATAAGGCAGCGTGAAGAATGGTGACACTCAGCACTGGGTTTCAACAGAACAAAAAGTTCATTAGCTGTTTTAAAGAGTGTGCCAGCGCAATGAGTGAAGGAATGAGTTCCGGAGAGAGACCAACGCAGGATTAAAGCAGAAACATAATACATTATCCTGGAATACAGAAAAAAGGAAGATAATTTGACAAAAGAGGATAAATACAGAAGAAAAAATGGACAACTGGGGTTTCTTAGAGGCACCAGAAGATGTGAAAAAGACACATTTTACTGTAAAATATTATAGAAGACAAACTTCAGGAACTAAAGAAAAGCATGTGTGTCTTGATCCACAAACCTAACATGTGTATGGAAAAAAAATACCACCCAAACCAGCATTCCTGGGCTATCTTTGAACCTCAAAAAATAAAAAGTGCTAAAAATATCCACATTTTAAAAAGAGGTTTAAATGTTACTTACAAGAAAAGTTTTGTCCAGACTTCCCACAACAGAAAACGCAGAGAAGACACGAATGAAGCCATTGTGTACAAAAGTTGAAAGTGAACATTTTTCATGATGTGAATGTGGGATATCCCACAAGCTCCTGGGCTGGGCTTGGTCCCCAGGGCAGCATGTGTAAGAGGGGCAGCCATGGAGAAGTGAGCGGATCGTACGGGCTCTGACCTCATCAGTGAATGTGCTGGATGGACACTGGGAGGTGGGGGAACTCGTGGGGGTGGGGCTTAGCTGGAAGAAGTGGGCCCTGGGGCATGATCTGCAGCTCATATCTTGTCTCTGGCTCCCTGACCTCCTCTCCTCTTTCTTTCTGTCCTGAGCTGAGCAGCCTTCTGCCTTACCTCATGATCACAGCAATGGAACCAGCCAACCACAGACTGAAACTTCTGACACCATGAGCCCACATAAACCTTCCTGCCTCTGAGTTGTTTTCCTCAGGTATTTGTCATAGTAGCACAACGCTGACTAACACAACACTGTAAGTCCAGGTCTAAGAAACGCATAGTCAATCAACCGTGAAGGCAAGGCAAACACATTTTAAGACCTTCGAAAAATATCTCATGTACATAATTTTGAGAGAGTCTCACATCCTCCCAGATAATTCAAGAACTTGCAATGAAAAAGTGTTCGCGTCATCTATGAGCCACGTCTGTCCTCCTGATTCCTTCAGAGTCTAATTACAATGGTCTCCATTCCAATGCTCTTCCTTGCTTCCTGCCTCCCTGTGGATTCCCAGGCTCTAGGTGAGCACCCATTTCTACCCTCGCTCTGTTTGCTTTCTTTCCACTGAAAAGTGCCGGGGAAGGTTCAAACCAATTGGGGGCACTGATGGGAAGTGAGGCTAAAAGAGCGAGACCAATGAGGCCGGCAGTGTGGGCACTGGAGGTGGACTGCCTGGGGGAACCCAGCCTCACGGGGAAGCCAAGTACAGCCAGGAGGCACTGCACAGAGGTGTGAGTGGAGAAGAGCACTTGAATACAGTGGTGTGGTGAGGAGCGGGACTGGAACTCACGTACTCTGAGGGAGCATGTGACATGGAGCCGGTGATTTGGAAAAGATTTCGTCAGTTTCCTGACAAAAGGCATCATCCCTATGACATGGCCACATCCCAATCGAAACAAGTCAAGGCCCACGATAGTGAAGGCAGGCGCGGTGGCAAACCCACACACTGGCATACTACTCAGGAAGCTCAGAAACTGTCACATGCCTAACAGCAGGTGAGTTTGACAATAGCAATGCTAAGTGAAGAAAGTGAAGCAGAAAGAACATACACCAGAGGACTCGCTGGGAAACTCTGGATGATGCAAACTGCTTTATTGTAGAAATTGTCGCACACTTGCCCTTCTCACGAGCTGCCCATCTCTCTACTGAAGACTCAGAGGAATTTGGGGGAAGTTCTAAACTACATCCTGGGGACAGATGACCTGTTTGTTTCCACCTGTTACGAAAAGAATGGTTCCGGCTTATTTTGTTTTGAAGCTCATGTAGGGAGAATCTGAAATGCTGTCGAGATGAATACAGGTCTGCAAATCACAAATAATAGATCAGGAAGCTAAATATGAACACATTGTGAGCAATGTTCTGCAGCCATAATAGTAGCTGGGGGTCCCTCAGCTCATTAGGAGATTAAAATAAATTGTTTGATGCTTGATAAATTGTTTACTTCTGATCACTACTTTTAGAGAAAATGACACAGAGAGGACCTGTTGTTTACCTGAAAAACGGAGCGCCTTGGGATTCAGTATGAAGCATCACGGTAAACAGGGAAACGCTGTGAAAATCTCCTCACAGTAGAGCAAGTGCCTGCTCCTAGCTAGCACTGTTCCTGCCGGTCTGAGCCAGGGCAGCAGAGAAGGAAAAGAAAAAGTCAACACTGGAAAACAAACCTCAAAATAATTGTCACCCTCCCTGAGTTTGCTACCTGGGGATTCCCAGGAGACCAGGGAAGAGCTGTAGGAAGTGCCAGAGCTCCGGGACGCCTGCGGATGACCGTGAGCACACACATCAGTCACTGTCCCTCCTGTCAACCTGCTCTGGGGAACTGCCGAGCCTGTGTGAGTGGCTGGAAGACCCCGGCCATCCCCACCTAGCAAAGAGAGCCTGGGGGTGGAAAGTCAGGGAGACAGGGAGCCATGCCAAGGAGTCCAAGCAGGCAGGGAGGGGTCCTGGGAAATGCTGGAAGGTGGAGAGGAAGGCATGACTTTTACGGGGCCACAGAGGGAGCACAGCTCCAGACCCCTAGCAAAGCTCCACGGAGGCCAGGCATCTGCAGGCTCACTGCCCTCCCCTCCCCACTGAGCGTGCTTATAAAGGCCTCCACACAGTGAGCGGCCCAAGGAGGGCGCGGAGTCTGCACCTGCCTCTGCACGGGGGTCTTCTCCAGTGTCCCTGAGCTTCCCCTCCTCCAGGCAGAGATGATCTAAGGAAACAGAGGATGAAGACCTCTGAGGCACAGGCATGGAGACTGAGAGGCTGACTCCTTGCAGTTCAAAGCATGGTAGAATCAGAAAGCAAGCACTCTTGGAATGCGGGTGGTACTGGGCCAGGGCTTGATAGCAGGGCTCTGCAATGGCAGAAACTGGATTCTAGACCAGGAGGCTGAAGGCTGAAGGGGGAGTGGAGGACTGAGCACTTCCCACAGCCCCAGAGCCGACTGGCAGAAGACAGGCCTGTGAAGGTGGATGTCTTCATGGGAAAACCAAGGAGACGAGGGAGTGCTATTCAAAGGAACCGTGGAAAACGGGTCACCTCTGCAGCCAGATCTGTACCAGGAGCCCTCCCTCCCTGTGGCAGGACAAGAAGGCCCTGAGGGTGACAGCGTCTGGTTGGTGCAGTGGAGACCTCGGCCCTCACCTTCGCTGTGTGCTGTCGGCTTCACTCTTCACACCTAAGGAACCAGCCGCAGCCATGCCAGTCTATCCTCCCGTCAACCACACTATCAATCTTGAGGACTTTAGCCCTTGGGGTTCTCATCCAAAGTTCTTATGAAACTGAATTCCTGGCCTCTTTGTTAGTAAAGGGCAGAATGGGAGCAAAACACAAGGCACACAGATGGCCCCACAATGTGCTTCATGCAGATTTTCCAAACCACTGGCATATAAGCCAGCTAAAGCTTTGTATAGAACAACATGGAGGCCAGCATTTCCATTATCTTTGAGAGGTGCTCAGATTATTCTTAGTAAGAACTTTCTTATAAATATGATCAAGCTTTGTTTAAAAAATCCATTAACAAAAATATAAGTCTTCCCTATTTTTTGAAATTGGGGCAAATGCACTTTGGTTTTCTTAATGAACAAATGATCATAATTTCAAATGAATTTATGTAAGTTACATATGCATGAATCCTGGTTCCTTAACTGGATGATGGCTTCTGGGGCAAAAGCTAGAAATCCCTAACCGACCCCATTGTTCAAGCATTTACTTGTTCACATTAAGATTTTGCTAACCTTATAATTTCCTGGTACAGAATTGAGCTATGAGCTCCTCCACATAATAGAGCAGGATTTCACCTCATTTGTCTTGAGATAAAAGTCTCCAAGGGCCATCAGCGTACTTTCCAGAACACCGTGGATGACAGAAGAGCAAGCTGGGCTTGCTCAGCTCCACGAGGGTGCACAGCGTGCCCGGGTAGGAAGTGTTGCCTTTCCTCGGGGGCGTGCAGTTCAGAGCTCTCTGCAGGCTCTGTGCAGACGGAATTACGTCTCTCTTACCTTTGGCTTTAGCAGAAGCCTGGACTCTGTCCAGCAAGGTCACTGGGTGGAGATCGGCCAGAGCACAAGGGCCACAACTTCCACTTCACAGGGTCCAGGGAGGGCTGGAGTGAGGACAAGTGGTGGCCAGACTGTGTGGCCAGAGAGCCGCACAGGCTTCCAGGAAGTCAGTAGCAGGCACGTCGTGGGGCGGGGGTTGGGGAAGGAGGCTACTCTTAAGGGAATAACGAGGTTCCTTAGAATGAGAAAGAGTGATGGTCTCAAAAGGGAGCCCAAGGTCAGTGACTTCACTTCTAAGAGCCACTCACTGCCAGGGGCTTAGGCAGCGCTGCCTGAGATCTGAGGATGACCTCCGTCCCGTGGGGCAAAGTGCTGCCAGCTGCTCAGAGGAACAGTGCCTGAGCAGTTCGCCGTGGGGATGGTGGGTGGGTGATACCAAGAGGGATTCCTGGGACAGCCCTCGCTGCCTCTCACCCCCTTGTCAGAGTTGCAATGTCCATAAATTGTTCCTAAATCTTGCTGCTTCCTTGTTGAGAAATTAGCATCCCTGTTGGAATCTGCTGCTTTGTGATCTGAGCTTTCTGGATTTGATTATACTCACATTATTAAAAGTGCCTTTGTCTGCAAGATATTCCTTTGAATCATGCATGAATATGTGAGCCCTGTATTTCCCACAGAAACTGGGGACATTCATCTCTGTGGATTGTGACCAATGTATCAATGTTCTCTGAGAAGAGTTTTGCAACCAGAAACAAATCCTCTCAACTCCAGTTGTGCCTTTCATCCCTCAAGTCCTTCCAAACAGCCTCGTAAGGATTGTGCCTGAGGCTTTCTCAGGTCAGCACAGCTCTGTCCACAGCATCTGGTGCTGGGCTCTGTGACCTAAAGGGAACAGAGGTCAGAGGCCTGGGCCAGCCTCCTTTCAGGGCACCCAGGCCCGTGTTTGGTGACTTTGGCTGGTTCCCTATTTACTTCAAAGTAACCCAACTAGCAGTTGGCTCCAGGAACCTGCTGTGGTTCAGCGACAAGAGCATCAGTCAATAAACCCGGGGGTGACTTGCCCTTGAAGGCACATGTGCTATCTTAACGTCTGGAGGCACTTCTGCCCTTGGAGGGAAGAGCAGCCAGGTCCATCCAGGTCACTGGGTTGGCACAGTAGCCGAGCCACCTCTGCAGCCTGACCACAGCTAGGAGACCCCTGCCTTCTCCTCGCTGGTCACAGGTGTCCTCCGCCTCCTTAAGATGCGGACTTTATTCTTTTCTTGAATTCATTCTATTTTTCTTTCTAGAAAAAAAAACACTGTAAGGGAACCGACCTAATTTTGTTTCTGAATTACATTAATGGTAAAGAAACAGATCTCTTTGTTCCTCTTCCGACACGTTTAGATGAAGCCAGGCACTTCTTCCCGCTGCCCAGTGCTGGCCTGATCACATCTCGGGGAAGCCAAGCTTTCACAGAGGCCTCCAAGGAGGGACAGATGCTCTCTGTCCAAGAGACTCAGCCTTTCATTTCCCCCTCAATCTTTCAGAATCTTACTAATTCTTTTATAGGTTAAAAGGACATCATTGCAAATCTCACCTAACTAACACGCCCTTTCAATTTTGGGGGAAAATGCAACTGAAGAGCAAATGCTCATCCACAAGTTGCATTTTTCATACTGATTAAAATGATCCTAGTGTCACCGTGGGAGACCAGGAAGGCCAGTCTCTGGACTCCGTCCACCTTTATTTTGGATTTCATGTCAAGTTTCTTTTGGAGGGAAGATCTGCATTTCCAAGGACAGCAAGAGCCTTTCTTGCTCTCCACTCAGCCGGGAGCCAGCAGAACCTTGTTCCCCGCCTTCTTCTTTCCTCCATGGGCTGAGACCTGCTGTGTGCACGCCTGCGTCTGTGTCTGTGCTTCTGTGCATGCAGATGGCTGTGTGCGGGGCTCTGGGTCTCCAGGACTCCAGCGAACACACATGCATGTGTTTCTCTGGGTTAAATAACTTCCCCAACAGGGCCTTTCTGGGATGCCTCTTCAGAGCGAGGAGCTTTCTGTCCCATCCATCACCTGATGTCCCCTCCTCCTCCAGGTCTGATGACCCTGGCACCGGCTGCTCACATCCCCTCACCTCTCTGTGCCCATCTTCCACCCCTACAGGGTAAGTGCTGACCTGAAGACGGTGCTATCTCGTTCAGTGCCAGATTCAGTAACCTGAAGAGTGTCATACCCGGGGCAGGACTCAGGAAGTACTGGCTGACAGTGTCTCAGTACCACGCACCGCCACACCCCTGCACCACGCTCACTCTTGCAGCCTCCGTTCCTCAGGGTGTAGAAAGGGTCAGTGGCATCATGCCTTTCCCCGCCTATCCTCAACAAGCCTGCAGAAAGAAGAAGAGCTCCTCACAGAATGCTTGTAAGTCAAAATTCAGAAAAATGCTAAATCTAGAAGCTGCCAGTCTCAAGCCCAGGGCTAGTGGTGACACGCCTGTCTTCAGGTGGCCAGTCTAAATGGCGCTTCTGAGGTCGTGGCTCTAGGCCTGAAGTGAGGTTGTCCAGCAGACTATCATCTTAAGTCCCTCCTGTGTAAAAGAAGCAGTTGGCTAATCTCAAAACTGACAGACAGCCTTAAGGCTGAGCCATTCGCAAACGTGCTGAGCGCTGCCTGCTCCTCAGAGCTGCCGTTGCGTTATATGGGAGCTTAGAGGCTGGTTTAATTAAAGTTATCTGAATAGAGTACAGTGTGCCAGATGTTCATAATAAATATAATGTAGCTTATGTAATGTTATGCCATCATGGAATATATTGGAATGGTTGTGATTATCCATTATTACCCACAATAAATCTAAATTTATTTTGCTGTTTTTAAGCATTAAGCATTTCTCAACCACTATAAATTAGCTTAGTATTTGAACTTTGCCTTTTGCTGAAGTTTTTCCAATAGAGATAATTAAAGAGCTCTTTTGGCAAAATTAGTTCACATTATTTACATTAGAATTAAGCGTACACGTGGGATACTGCAGTCTATATTGATGCTTATGACTGACATTTTAAAGTTCGAACGTCAAGTAAGCATTTTTTCTTTCCATTTTTTTCCCCTATGGTGTACAAAGGTAAGAACCCTGACTTTGTAAACTCTCCATCTCGACAGTCAAGTGCTATCTTAACATTTAGAGTGCAGGAATCTGATGGTTTCTGAACTGGAAGACCCTGGCTGGTAAGCCCTTAGCACATGGAGACCCCTGCTTCTCCTGTCTGATCCAACATTTCCGTGTAAGTTCAAGAGGGAAGGCACAGTTGTGGGTGTCGAATTTTTTATGAGAAGGACTGGGTGGGGGGCAGTCTTCTGGAAGGGTAGGAGTAGAGGACCTTCGATTTTCTTAAAGATGTATTTTCAAAGGAAGCACTTATGAGATGGGACAGGGCCACGGTGCTGAAGACGGGACATCCTCCCAGTCCAGGGGAATCCCACCTGTCCTTTTCCTGACCCAGAGAGCTTGATTTCCAGCTCAGGAGCAGATCAGGCTGAATGTACTCTCTCCTTATTGACAATTACCTTAGGAGTTAGAGGTTTAATTATTAGTTGGACAGCATGTGTGAGGGTGGAGGTGTTTATGCAAGCGCTTGGAGTTCAGGGCATGGATTTGGGAGTTGTCAACATACAGATGGTTTTAAGCAAGCAGCCAGGATGAGATTTCCCTGGTGGCAGACCTATGGGAAGGTGCAGAGAAGGAGATGATGTGCACCAGCAGAGGGTACACAGAGGTGGGGTTTGTAGGGATGAGATGGGGCAAAGGCACAGAGGGAGGGACCCTGGGAGACTCTCAGCAGCACAACAGCATCTGGGAGTGAGATGTGGGAACTAACTGGTTGTGCACTTCTCACCAGCCGTGCAGGTTGGGCAGGTGTGCCTCCTGGTCCCATCAAGGATTTCCTCCCCCACCTTCTCAGGATGTAAACCCAGGAGAAGGAGCCAGCCGTCTCCATGTGCTTTCACATCTTGAAAAATGGACTTTCCATTGCACAATACTTTGCAATGCTTCTCTTGTTCTAGACATCTAGATAAATTAACTGGAGGAATTCTTTATTAAGGCTACCACACACTATCACTCTTAAATGACACAACAACAGTTTTTTTGTTAAGTGGAACTTTTGTTAACTTCTGTTCATTTTCTGAATAAGTGAATCCCCATATAGAAGCTGAACACTCAAGCAACCATGTAGCAGGTAGCCACACTCGTCCCCAGCTACACCTGTAGGCATGTCTGGCCACACACCCACTGACCCTAACCTATATTGAGTAAAGTGCACAAAACTGTAAGAGACGTGGAAAGGAATGGGATTGTGAACTTATTTTGAGAAAAATTGGCCATGTGAAAAGACGTTTGTGATGGGGGAAAAAACAAAAGAAAAGGAAAATCCATTTGAATCTAATTCTGACACAGGTCTTAGAAAGCTCTCACTGGGTGAGCTAGTGGGACAGCCCAACAATTGCTCCAGAGGAGGGTCGTTCATTCTGCTTATCCAAAATGAGGGCGAAAATAGCCAAATCATTTTGGAAGTCTAGTTTAAGGCAAAATGGGCATTTCCATTCAAGAAATCAACTCTGACAGGCGGTTCTTTCCTAGCTTAAAATTGAGGTGAATACTGGAAGAAAATTAGAATCATGAAGTGATTATTTGGAACTCCACGCAGTAGAAGTATTATTTAAAATGTGGGTGGGGGTGGGGATTGCTCAGGGCGGAGCAGCTGCCTTGTGTGTGCAAGCCTGTGGATGAATCTCCAGCTCCACAAATCATTTTAAAAAATGTGTGTGGGGGTTCTGTATAAAGTTCACAGGCATTTTTTAGTGACATTTATATGTAAAATTTGAACTAGTAATGTAGCTGTGGGCTACTAGCAACACTTCCTAAAGACTGACCATTCTATATGAGGACAGTTCTATTTGCCCTCTCATGCATGCTGTAGGCACGGTGGTATGTAAGCAGAGCTGTTTGTGGATCTACTCACATGTGTGTACAGGTGTACATTTTTGTATGTGTATTTGTATGGATATAAATACATTTCATATTAGTTTACAAATCAACAAGGTAATTCACATGCATTAATGCCTTAACATATATCAGCTTCTTTAACTTTGGAAAGTATAAAGTTAAAAACAGGAAACCATCGTAACACCACCCAGAATGCTGCACAATTAAAACCCATGAACTGTTAATTTCGGGAATTTTCTGTAATTTTCAACTAAATATTTTTTTGGCTATTGCTGACCAAGGGTAACAAAACAGCAGAAGATGGACTAATATATTAAATATCTTTGTGCTTAAAGAAAAAACCAAACAAACAGAAAATCACATTACTTTTATATTTTCAGATTCTTAAGTATTTTCATTTTTCTTTAGAGTTGAATTTTGGGCAAAGATATTTAAATTTCTGAACAATTTATCCTCTGATGTCTATGAAAATTGAAAAGAATAAAGATATTTGCTATTTAGACTTTTATATGTCTAAACAATGGCGGAAATGAACCCAATTTGGACATAATGAGCTCTCTGGGACCCTGCCCCAGGCAGCACATATCCTAGCATCCCAGATGTCACAGTGGCCAGGGTGACCCCCTTGCTCCTGCTCTAGGTTCCTGCTGCTGCCGTGACACAGGACCCGAGCCTGTGGTAGGAAGCAACGTGCTTCTGCCGTCCCGGGGTGTGGGAGTGGGAGCCCACAGGCTCTCCTGGGCTAACGTCAGATTCCGCTGGGCCTGGTCCGCCGGAGGTCCTGGGCAGGCCCCCCCACCGCCCCTTCCAGTCTACAGACTCCGGCACCCCTAGGCTCCTGGCCCACGCCCTGGCAGACCCTGCTTCCACCCTCACCCCCCCCACACTCTCAGGCTTCCCCTCCTGAGGACCGTGAGATTTCTAGGCCCACCCAGGTGCCAGGACCAGTGTCCGCCTCAAGAAGCCTCATCAACCACACCCACAGAGCCCCTTTGCCAGACAAGGCAGGGAACTCATGGGGCTTTCAGGAATTAGGGCCTCAACATCCCCTGGAGGCCATTATGCTGCCTCCTTCAGCTCCCTTTGGTACTCACATCCTCATCATTTTAAGATAAAAATTTAAGGTAGCTCATTGGATTTTTGTTCCACTGAAGATTACTATTAATAAATTAGCCAAATATTTAGATAAAATGAGTATTGAGATAGGATGCTCTCCATCTAGCTCTGAGATATTTGTTGTGTGATCCCATCTGGGACTTGAAATTGTTATTAAACCACCAAAGCACCCAACACCTCCACTTTATGCCAGAGGTAAAGTGCAAGTCACAGTCTCCATCATTTATTCACCCAACAACTTTAGTGGAACATTCAGCCCGAGGCAGGCTCTGCTCCAGGGCCCAGGATTCATCCAGGGAAAAAGGTACCCACCTGGAGAGGCTGCTAAGCCGTGTTGAGAGTTTTTACGTCAGCTAGGATGCCCAGAGAGCGGGTTGAACTTTCTTTCTGGTTGGGTCGGTGAGAGTGTTTCTGGATGAGATCAGCATTTGAGTGGATGGACTCCTCAGTAGCGCCCTCCCTCCCCTGTGTGGATGGGCCTCGTTGGATCCGTTGAGGATCTGAATAGAACAAAGTGCTCAGGAGGAAGGAATTTGCCCCTGACCCCGCTGCCTTCCCAGGCTGGCCTCCAGTTCCCCGCCAGGTGCTGGGTTCCTGTCCTCAGCCCTGCTGGACGGTACCTTGCCCACTCCATCGGAGGGCCTGCCGCCTGGCTGTCAGGGGCTCCAGGTCACAGAAGGCAGATTGTGGAGCTTCTTATCCTCCATCACGATGTAAGCCAAGTCCTCATAGTAAGTCTCCCCAAGAGGGATGCCTAGGGACATTCTATATGTTGGAGGTAGAAAGTACTTCAATATGATTTTGAACAAGTACCCTCTGATTTCAGCCTCTCTGCAGAGTCTAGCATGGCCATGACTTTATTTGATGAAGGCGTTTTATCAGGACCTTCTTGGGGTTGCTGAAGACTCTGGAAAAGCCGAAACAGAGCACCAAGACCAGGAATGGGGCGGGCAGAGGGCGGGAGGCCGGTGTGCAGAGCTGGGGAGGAGGCTGGCGCCAGCCCGCACTTGGCCTGAAGCAAGCGCCGTCCTCCATTTCCGCCTGATCCCTTGGGGCTGAGACACCTCCAGGTGGGACCTAGTGAAAGCCACCGTCCCTTCCTGGTGGCAGCCAGAGGATGAGCCGTTCCTGGGCCCTGTGTCAGGGTCCACAGGCACAGCACACTGCGGGGTTTTGAAGGTGCCAACTTGACCTCAGGGTCTGGAGGCCACAAGTCGGAATCCAGGGGTCAGCAGGGCTGGCTCCTTCTGGAGAGTCTGAAGGATAAACACGCTGCGGTTTAGCTCTGAAGTGACCCCAAGGCCATGGCTGGCCTTCAGCCATGCACCTTAATCGGGGGAAAATCCCTGGGTCCTCAGCTTGCAGCTGCCGGGAGGCAGTGGACCCGTTAGGAAGTGGGGCCCAGCACAGCAGGGGAGGAGAGGCTTGTGGCCTTCACGGGGTGGGGACCCCAGCCCCTTCCTGTCGCCCCCTTGCCTTTTGTTACACTGTCATGGAGTACTTTCTCTGCCCCAGGACCCTCCATGATGATCTGCTTCACCCAGGCCTGACAATGAGGGAGCCAACTGACCTTGGAAACCCTGAGCCCAGATCTTCAGCAGACCGTCTCAGGTATTTGTCACCGTGGGGGCAGCCGGCAGACCCAAACACCCCAGCCTCTCTTCCTCCCGCAGGCTGCCCCCACGTCTCCACCCTTCACGTTCGCCTCGCAGCGGGTCACTGCCTGCTCTCCCCTGTCCACACGTGGCCCTCTCCCAACGTGTCCCGAGTCTTCATGCGGCCCTCCTCCCGTGCAGATGCCATTTCAGATCTGAGCTAGAGGTTCCCAGACGCAGGTTTCTGACAGAATGAACCAGAGAAGGATGACGAGAAAAGCCCGTCAGATGGCTTCCCAAGGACACCAGCATAACGACAGTGTCTCCACGAAGCCTGGCCTTGACCTGACATGGGACACAATATTGCCCAGTGAGATGTAGGTCGGGGCCATTGCTCCCAGCTCTCACTTCTATCTGATTTTGCTTACAAATTTGTTTAAAAAAATTCATGAGGTCAGATCGGGAGGTGGAGACAGGAGGATCCCAAATTCGAAGTCAGCCTCACCAACCTTGCAAGGCCATAAGCAACTCAGTGAGACCCTGTTTCTAAATACAATATAGAAAAGGGGTGGGGCTGCGGCTCAGTGGTTAAGCACCTGTGGATTCAGTCCCCAGTACCAAAACAACAACAACAACAAAATTATGAGGTTTTTAATTTTCCAAGTAAGCATTACAAAAAATAGCAGATTACTCTTTGTGTTTCTTTTAACATCAGCACATCATTTTGGACACCAGCAGAATAAGCATCGATGTTGCATTTCAAAGATGCAGTGGTCAATCCGGGTGTTCTCCTGGCTTTACAATGTGGGTCCTGCTAGAGGAGCTTTCCAGTGAGGCCACCTGGGCCAGCTGCACCCCAGCAGATGGTTTGCAGCCGTGTCTCTCCCACCAATGAGCGAGTGCCTAGGAGAGGCACTCACGCAGTGGCCTTCCTTGCCCCACCCCCACCCCGGGCTCTGGGCACCATCAGGATGCTGGGTGCCAGCCTGGCAATGCAGACCGATAAACTCATGCCCACCTCCTGTTTTCTCTCTCTCTGCCCTATTTTAAATGGTGTTATTTTTCATTAGTTTAAATGCCAAATTTGAAAAAAACAATCATGGCTTAGTGGTGTTATAATAATTTTACATGCAAACATGTTTTCACTGTTCTTCATTCAGTTCTCTGTAATTCACTATTTATTGGTGCAGTGATCTATTTCTAGAAGTGATTCATTTATATTATACCCTTTACTTAACAATCACTTTATATCTTATTTTTTAAAGTTTTGTGTGTGGATTATTTATTGAATATGTTCTATTTTTTCACTCCTCTTCCCACCTATCCAAGTTTAACAAATTTTATTTCCTTTTTGTCTCATTCTCATAGAATTTCAGTTTGGTTCATTGGCCAGAATCTCAGAATTAGATCTCAGCAATCAGGAACTAGGACAGAGTGTGATTTTTGATTTAAAAAAAATGTTAAATGAATACCAGATTTTCCTATTCATTTTTTTTCTAAATACATAAACTTTAATGAACTTACCACATTATATATATAGGGAAACATAGCTACTTCATAGGTAAACTTGAGTCCTTCCTCTTTCCAGGGCATGTACCCCCTTGTAGAACAGACGAGTCAAGGGGCCATGCGTTAAACACCAATAGTGTTGTTTCTGAAAACAACATCCCAGAAGTTCACCCAATTTCTTTGCACTGTGAAATGAGTCAGGCCAAATAGCAACCCAGCTCCACGTGAGGGTTGAAGCTGCCACCCCTCTGCCATTGCTCATGTGAGTGGATTGGAGGCTCAGGAGAGTCCAAGGGATCAGTTCTCAACGGTAAACGGACTGAGCATTGATGGTCCACGGATTTCACTCTGTGATTGTTAAGCAGACATACACGGAGGACTTAATCATTTAAGTTAAAAATCTATTTTATTGTCTACAGACACTCTTTTACTTTCCAGAAGGTTCCTTGGCATATAGCCCTGTCCCCTTGCTCCTGCTGTCGTAGGTAGCACAGGGTGAGGCTGAGGACTACTCTGAACACAAGCTGAGCAGGACTGGTTCCCCACAGTGCCCACCCATGGCGAGCATCCCCTTTACCTGGTGCAAACCCCACACGAATTATAGACAAACGTTCTGTTCCTCTCGGTGCTTGGATTTGCCAGCACACTCCACACATTTCTGACTGCATTCTTGTCACGTCAGTGGTGGGAGAAGCTAAGAGTCTAAAATCCAAAGCTTTAAACCTTATCAAACGTCATTCAAGAGCAAATGGGGAGGAGGGTAGAAAATCTCTCCATTTGCAATCAGCATATTCTGCCCATGATCTTATCTTACCAGATTGTGCAGCTGTTAAGTAAATTTTAAGAATCTCTACTTAGGGCTTCTTGTATTAATCAAGAAAAATATGTTCAAATTGGATGAAAATACGATTGCCGCCAAAATTGACAAGAACATCTGGAGCAGGCTTCAGCTGTCTCCTGGAGGCACATGGCTTCAATATCAGCAGGCAGATGAAGCTTGAGAGAATCAAAGGATGTAGCAAAATTAAAGCCAGCCCCCCTGGGTGCTGTTCCTTTAGCATGCTTGAACTGAGCACAAAATTGGGGGTGCAGGGCTGCGTGTTGTTTACTTTTTACTCCTTAGCGCCTAGCCTGGGATGAGTTTAGGGGAGCCTCAACAGCAGTGGTTGAACTGGAGGAATTAGCAGGTAGGCAACTGCTGGGATGGCCGTAAAGGGTCACAGAAACACAGCCTTCTTCTGCTCCTTCTTCCGCAACGCCCGATGAGCATCCCACCTGGCCTGGGGTCTCTTCCCTGAGAGTCAGCTTTAGGAAACACAGGAGCTGTCAAGGCTGCTCACAGGGACGCAGCATCCACCTGTAACTCAGAGGAAATGTCCCCCCCACCCCGAGTCGAATCCTATAATAGCCTGTATTTCCTGTTGGCTCCTGTATCAGTTAGGGTCCCAGCAGGACATGGAGGCCAGCCTAGGTTAGAATAGCTTGAGGAAAGTTAGACCAAAGGACTCTTTATAGGAGGTGTGAGCGGGGAGGTGGAGAGTGGGGTCACAGCGGGGCAGCAATGGAAATTGGACAGAAGGGCAGAGGGGAGGACTGGTGGAGAGGGCTGCCCTGGGGCGCGGGGCCTGGGAGGGGGCAGCCTGCCTAAGCGGCTTTGCAGGGCATGGGCTGGGAGAGTAGGAACCCAGGAGGAAGCCAGGGTGCAGAAGGGCATTGGTGTGGCTGGTGGAGGTCAGCACCAAGGGCAGCATCAGGGCAGAGGGAGCAAGGTGTGCCCCCGTTCTCCATGGCGGTCTGCCCTCCGCTCCCACACCAGCACTCTACACCAGCTGCACAGGACTCCCTGATCTGCTCGAATGGGCACCTGCCTACTGCAGGTCCCTGAAATCATCCTCATCCTCACAATTTTAAGAATAAAATTTATACAGCCCCTTGGACCTTTATGCCAGTGAAGTTCACCACTAATGAAATCATCCCCCTATTTGGGTATGTGGGGGATGGCTGTCTTCTGAGCACAGCACGGTCCCAGGGACTGCAGACCACCTTGGAACAGCAACAGAGGAAACAGGAAGGAGTTCCCTTCTGAGTTGAAAAGGAAGTCTGCAACCTTGTATGTCACATGTAAGTTTTGTAAAATGTTATTTTTGATTCAATGTTCAAAGAAGAAATGGGGAAAATTAGATTCCTCTTGCACTAAAATCTCTGACAGTTTATTTCCAGGTGGGTTTTAAAAATTATTTTATAGAAGGAGATTTCTAGAAATGATGCATATTAAGTCATTTTTATTTCTATAGTAATAAAAGCACAATTGACCTAAACCTGTGACTAAGACGGGAAAACAACAGAACATGCCAAGTGCCCGTGGAGACCCATTTTGTTGCTACATCCATACTGTTAAATATCATCACATACTGAGCACTACCCTTTGTAGTTCATAGTGCTTTTTTACGAATTAGCGTAAATTGGAATGATATTAATGAGAGTTTTTTTGGCCTGAGTTTGCATTCAGAAATCTCTTCCCTAATGCTGATTTTCCCCCTGATTAAAGTGCCAAGTGTGGGATTCACAGCTCCTCTCCTTCCCCGAAACCCCGCCTGCCAGGAGGGGAAGTGAGGCCCCTGCCTTATCTGCATTCTGCTTCTGACTTCCACAGAGATGTCCAGAGGATAAAGCCCTCACACGTGTGAAATTCTGGGAGCCTCTCAGAAGTAATCTAATTTGCCTACTTAGAAGGTTTACTGGGAGGATAAAGAAGACTCAGATCCCTGTGAAGTGCGTGAGATTTGGGAAGAAAGGCAGCGTGTGCATCCGGCGCCTCTCATCCTGGGCATTGATGTCCAGGAAAGCCCAATTCCAGTGTGGTCACCCTGATTTTAAAGCCCGAGAAAAGGCCTTCCCTTTCAGATGTGCGGTTGGTTTTCTTACTCCTTGGCGAGTGGTATCATTGGACTTCAGGTGGACATAGAGGTGGACAGAGAGGGTTTAGCTGTGGACTTTACAGGTAAACAGCAGCAACAGTGTGTTGGTGAGGGCGATCGCACAGTCAAAGCAGGTGAAGGCAGAAGCTCACCCATTTAGAATGTGGCTGTCAAACATGTCACCTACATGCCCCGCTGGGCTCTCTTCTGGGCGGCGCAGGCCTCTGGATCATACTGGACCTCTCTGCTCCCATTCTGGCTTCTGGGTCCTACCCCAGCATGGCCCCTTCCTGACCCTGAGTCTTTGGCTGCTTCTGGATCAATCTCAGCCTGATGGCCTAGTTCTGCCAACCTTTCTTGTTTCTCTTTTCGTTCAACCAACTCAGGAACATCATTTTATGTGGGTTCCCTTCCAAAGGTGGTCCAAAGTCCTGGCCAGTCCCCAGTGTGGGAGGAAATGCTCAGCTTCTCTCCTGGTGGCTGATGGCACCTCCAGCTCAGGGTTCCCAGTTGCTCTGTTTGATCCAGCTCCAGCCCAGCTCCACTTGTTAGGGTAGCTCAGGGCAGCACAGAAAGCTGCTGGCCAGTCCACCCCTGGGAGTAGTTCTGGTGGACTCCCTCACACCTCCACATTGCATGCCTTGGTGAAATATTGGTCTCAGTGTCCTTCCAGGAAGTAGTCAACTCATGGCTTTAAATACACCTCAAAATCTATAGAAATAAGGTCCCAGGAGTGGGCAGCCCTGAAGGATGGGGCACCCTGGAAGGCTCTGGCTCCCTTCACAGCACAGACCCAAGACGTGAGTTTTTATTCTTCTCCAGCATTTGCATTGTACAAATCCAAACCAGCAAACTCTTGAGAAGTTTCCAAGGCCAACTCTAATAATCCAGAGCTGCATTCTGTCCATGGAATTGGTAACAAAGGTGGAAAATAAACATGGAGGAAAAGGTAGAATGTGCACATCACTTATCTGTACCTTGGGAAAGTCTCCGGTATTCCCAGTGGGTCTTAGGTTACTGCACTGGACACGGTCTCGTCCCTTTCCCTCTGTTTCGGCTGGATCCGGGGCCTCTTTTCTGGGGTGCAGGGACGGGGCAGTAGAGCCTGCTCAAGCAGCCCGGGTGTGATCCTGGCTTCTCAGGGCTCTCAGAGCCTGGCCAGGGGACACCTGCCCAGCAGCAGAGGGTGAAGCCGCCCTTCACAGTCAGGAAGGTGGTGGATTCAGTTCACACCCAGGACACACAGGGCAGGTATGGGACATGTTTTAACTGAACGTGTTTCGATTCGGTGGACTCTGAGTCCTGTCACACGTATCTGAATTCTTGGCATCACTCAATGAGCAGGGATGTGGCACATCTAACCCCACACCCAACACGAGATACAGCCGGCATGACGGCCTTGGACACTTCCATCTTGCTCTAACACATTCTTCTCAAATTGCAGTTAATTGCCTCTGAGTCTGGATCATTTCTATGAGGTGGGCAGGACTCGTTGAAGCTGAGGGCTGTGACTAGTTCACCTCTGTGTCTGCCCATGAGCACCATCTTGCTGTGAGTGTCCTGCGTGCTTCTCCAGCATCTGAGAAGAGGCTGAGAGAACGGAGGGGCAGGGAGCCTGTGACCTGGCTCCCACCTTGGGAAGATTTTGTCCCTGACAAAGAGCCATGGGGACTAATGTGCCACAGTCCGTCTGGAGTCCGCTAGAGAGTGTGAGAAGGACTGGCATCTACATGTGGAAGAGCTTCATGTCATCAGCCAACACCACCCAGGAACGCAAGCAACTCCAGCTTCCAGCTGCTAAGTGAGTTCAAAACTTTTCCCTAAACTTTTTTCTTCTTAAAATCACATGTTTCTGACTTGCCTTCTGAACTCCTGATTTAATGTGCTACTTATCCATCACTGCACATGACAGTGGCCACGAACATTTAAATAAGAGCTAGTGACTGAGAGAGATGGGGACCTAGTAAAAGTCAGGAAGCTGGGTCTTACCTTGGTGCAGAGCATATCTCTACATCAGAGAGCTCTTTCTCTCTATCCTCCACAGACTCCTTGGCTTAGCAAGGGTCAGCGCTCCTTTCTCCTGCACATTTCCCTGGGAGCTGTGCATCGGCTGGGCTCAGCTGCATCAGGTGACCTGGGTTGGGGTCACCCTGGGTGTTTGATCTCAGGTCTGCTTAGGATGTGCTCACAGTAAGGTCAGCTGTCAGCATCGTGAAGATGCACGAGATGGTTTTTAGATGACGTTGGCACACACTTTCACGGACTCCATCAAGTCCTCTGGACTCAGGCAAATCATGTGGCTGGTCACTGAACCAAGAGGCACAGGCACAGCTGTCCACCATGAGACCAGGGTCAAACATTTGGAGAATCCCAGGGCACACAGACTAGGGACATGAGAAGAGAGAAGAAGAGTGGCAATTTCCAAACAATGATCCGCTCTCCTGTGTGTCCAAATGCACTGTACCATTTCAATGCTGAGCCCCGTCAGCCATGAGCAGCAACAATGAACAGGAAAGACCAGCGAACCCAAGGGCGGCGTTCAGTGCAGGAGAAGAAATGAGCATGCCACGGAGAGTTTTCTGCTTTGGCTTATTTTTTCGTTTATCTAGGAGACATTCAGACTTCCATTCTTCATAATATAAAGAAGCTATAATTCCGTATAATCTCTACTTTTTTCCATTTAGATTTTTGACTCTTTTGTATTGAAATTTTTTTTATTTGAAGATAAAGTTCAATGGACTTGAGTTCTAAATAGGAGATTAAGTCCTTTAGTAGCTCAATCTTGAAGCAGATTCATTTGAATCTTGATTGAGACGTTGTGAAGGAGCTGGGGAGTTGTGTACCGCAAGGTTGGATTAATGTAAATTGATTTGTCTGGGGTTGTTTGTTTAGATAACGGAGGTAATAGAAGGAGGGCTGGGGTCTCGGGGACGAAGCTCTGAGACGGCCCTTCCTGTCACCGTATTCCAGGCGAGTTCACGCCAGGGCACACTCCATTTAGGCAGGGAAATTCAATTAGGATCCTTCTGTGGACAGAAGGCTCCCAGTGGGGATCAGGAAGGAGTGTGGAGATCCTCAGTCTTGGCCTAGTGTACGCCGACAAATGACTGTGTGGGGTCCTGTGTGGGGCACGGTCTCTTGTGTATGTGTGTGAGTATGAGTGTGAGTGGTGTGTGTGTGTGTGTGTGTGTGTGTGTTGCTGTATTAACGTGATACAGCTCATGAACCCAAGTTCGTTTCATTCTTATCATTTCTCTCTTACATTTTGCACGTGTCTCTCCCAACTTAGGAAGCACAACGGGCCGTATGTCTCCTGTGGGCCGTTTCAGCCTCAGCACGTGCATCCTCACGTCAGAGTTCTCATCACTGTGACCAAAAGACCTGAAGAGAACGAGATTAGAGGAGGAAAGGTTTAGCTGGGGGTCCTGGGGTCAGGGCTCTCAGTCCCGGGTCAGCCGACCCCATAGCTCTAGGCCTGAGGGGGGGCGGGACACCATGGTGGCAGAGTGTGGAAGAGAAAAGCTGCTCAGGAACCGGAACAAGGAAGCAGAGAGCGCGCCACTCTCCAGCCACGGAATGTCAACCCTGAAGGCACGCCCCGTGGCCCACGTTCACCAGCCACGCTCACCAGCCTGCAGTTCCACCCAGTCAACCTGTCAGTGCATGAATCCACGGACGGGGCCACAGCTCTCGTGATCTGGTCACTTCTCCTCTGAGTGTCATGGCATGGTCTCACCTAGGAGCTTTCTCCACCACGGCACCCACCTTCAGACACGACTCTGCTCAAGGCACCCCAGACCTGATCGCAGACCTGGAGGCCTGTCATCACTGAGTGACCCATGGGGGCGATTGGCGTGCTTTTCCTGTTGGATACTTGATCGTTATGTGAGTACACATCTACATGAAGTCCCTCCCTCCCAGGCCAGCACATTTAAGAGCACATGTTCATACAGAAGGAGCGTTCTTGACCTGTCGCCTACAATCCCAGCTGCACCATGGGCTGTGCAGAAACCTGTGGGCAGGGCTGGCTGCATATCATGGGGCAGTGGGCCAGCAGGGAAAGCAGCCAGGAGGAAGGAGCAGCAGGGAAGAAGCGGAGAGGGGACTGGAGTTGACTTCTAGCTGTCTGCAAACTGGGTGTGTGGGAGGGTGCTTCAGGGTTGACCGAGGACCTGGCGTTCTTTCCCCAGTCTGCATTGCTCCGGGGACATTAAAGCAGAGTGAGCTTGAAGGCAAGAATTCCCCAGGCGCATGGTCTTCTGACTGCAGCATGATATTCAGAGTATGAATGTAGCGCTCGGGGAGGGCTCTTCCTGTTCTGGGCACATCTCAGGTCCGGGGTGAGCAGGGCACATATCATCTTCTCCCAGGGGATCCTTGGCCAGCACCTTTCAGCCTCTCATCTTGCTGACCTTGGGTGAAGAGAGACAAGGGCAATCTTGAAGGTGACGGCTTTGTGGGTGTCTAAGGCAGATGACTTTAGAGCTTGTGTGTTTTATTCACAATTTTCATGGTAAGCAGCAAGGAGCCATCAGAGCCGGTTTTCCTCATTTTTAAGCAACACCTGATATTCATTAGGCGCTGGCTGACTATGGACGGAGACCTCTGAAACCGCGAGCCCAGCTAAACTCTGTCCTCTAATATTGTTCATTTCAAAGTCACAGTTAATGTGGCCTTTGTCATAGCAAGGCTTTCTGCTCTTGGAGACAGCGGTCTCTGCACTGCCCAAGCCAACCCAGGTGAGGCTCCTGCAGCCTCTGTGGCTTGTGTCCTGTTGCCCCCATTCATAAGAGGGCAAGCCCGGGTGCACAGGACTGGGTTGATTTGCTCCAGATGATGCAAAGTGAGTGGGAGTCACCCGTGGGACACAGGTGATCTGGCTCCAGAATCTCTTTACCTGTCTCTCGAGCAGAAGCACTAAAAGAATAATGATACCAACAATCCACTTTTGGAAATGAAGACAGTACTCTGAAGCTTAGAAACAACTGTATTAATACTACAAAATAGATGATAATGGGAAATTGGTTCATGCCCTCCCCTTATGGTTTCTGATACAGGAATAGACACTGTGAGTTGCTAGTGAGCAGACCTCACCTCAAACATCTCCATCGTGATTGACTAGGGTAGCAGGAGGCATTTGAAGGTGGATGCTCCATCCCGTTAAGCACATAAATGTTTTGATGCAGAGAAAATATCTTCCCAAATCCAAACCCCTTTGAACAGTCAAGCATGAGCTTTCAGAAAAAGATTTTCTAGGTCATTTCATAAATACTTATTTGGAAAATTATAGAGGAACAGAGAATAATTAAAATCCAATTCATGACCATGTTTAATATGCAGTATTGTTGATGAATACTTGCCCTTTGAAATTAGCATAAAAAAATCGTGAAAATGCATTAGTCTGACCCTACAATGCTGTGTTAATATTCCATGGTGTGAAGGATGTCACAATAGCTCTGCATTCCGAGTCAGAGCGTCCAGGTAATGAGACCGTGTGATGGTCATAAGTGTGAAGGTTAAGATGATTGGACTTCTGGGGTACAGGTTGATTGGATAGCTTTCATTAGCATTTCCCAAGAAGAGCACTAACTCAAGCTAAAATCTTCCCACCAGCTGTTGGAATATTTCCCTGCAAGTTTTTGCCCAGAGCATCCTCACTACCTGCCTTTGTCTAGCTCCCCTTGTAGCCCCAGATCCAGCAAGCCCAGGCTCCAGTCTCACTACTGGCCTGCAGATGGCCACTTGCCCCTCAGCCTCCAGCATTAGGCAGTCAGTCCCACACAGCCCCGTCCCCTTGCAGCAATCATGCATCCAAGTGCAAGGTATCTGTCCCCCAGTGCGGATCTGACATAGATGGGTTGTTAAGAGCAGAGAAACCAAGGAAGTCATCTAGTTAAATAGGGTTACTTAAACCTTCAAATCCTTTAATAGTCAATGGGACAAGATGAGCTTAGAAAGAAGAGCGCTCTCTCTCTCTCTCTCTCTCTCTCTCTCTCTCTCTCTCTCTCTCTCTCTCTCTGTCATCCAGAGCAGCACAGGGAGCTGTCCAGTTCTGTCCCTGCACTCCCTGAATACACTAGGACTCTGCCGCAGCTCCATAATTGAGTTATAGCCATCATCCATATATTAGATTCCAGCCTGAGCCATGGCAAGTCTAAGTAATAGATTGAAAAATACAATTATTGCTTACCTACAGAATTCCTTTGCTTGGGAGGTAAGGCATATATATCAGAAAAGTTGTTGTGTTTTTTTTCCCCAGGCCTATTCAATAAATGAACGTTACACCAGGATTCTTACACCGAGTATCTCTGAAATGGGTTTTGTATTGATTTTTGCAACTACCCTGTTAGATGACGTTATCCCTTAGTGTGTCAGGTTTAGACTGGTCCGCCCGGAGCAGGTCATTGAGGTGATGACTGTCATTTGGAGGACAGAAAAGCAATCATAGCTTTTTCATTACTTACTGTTTTCCCCCTGCGAGTGTGGGATCATTTGACATATTATGGCTTCTGTGATTTAGGCTGCATTTTGAAATTAAGTGCTAGAATATCACGCTGTGGGTTTAGAAAAATCAGCTGGGTGTCAAGGAACCACAGGCCCCGTGGGTCACTTATATCCTTAATTCCCTTATGGGATTCTTCCAGAATCTTAGGAGAGATTGATGGCTAACAGCAGAAATAAAAATATAACTGGGCTTGAAATGTAGTGCATGCAAATCAGGACAAATTTAAATTACTTTCCTCAGTTTGTAAAAACTGGACTGCTGCAGCTAAGGAAAAATTCCCGAAAGAAACAGACTTACCACAAATATAAACCAAATGCATTTAAAAATTCTAATATATAAAGGATCCAGAAATTTTGAAATTTCACCATCTCATGAAAAATCTCTTTTTTTTCCTAGTAATTGCAGTTGAACTGTGTGACAGAGAAATGAGGGTGACAAAAAAAATTCTGTAAAAATGGACTTTGAGCAACCAGTGCTCAGGGCCATGGAGAAGAACCCAGGGCAGAGCTCACAGTGTAAAGGGTGAGTTCCCATGGAGCGACTGCTGCCCACTGCCCTCGTTGCTTCCCATCGGCTGCTCTCAAGGTATGAGAGGCCCTCTGGGCCACCCTCTGGTCCTTTCAGGTTCTCCCAGGCCCACTCTGTGCTGTGTTGCTGGGGGGGGGGGGGCGCTGAGGGACGGGAACACTGCTGCACAGAGGGTCCTCTTGGGTGACATTAGTAGAATCCATAGGAGCTGCTGGACTTCTCCTTCACCTATCCGTCCTTTAAAGATTTCAAACCCTCATTTATTTCTCTCCCATTGTCCCGCCAGATACAGATATGCCAAGATTGTCCCTGAAGCCCCTCAGCCCGAGCACCTCCCACTCCCACCCTTTTCTGATCCCATGTTTCAAGACAGTCCCCTTTTCCTCCCAGTAAGATTCCCACACACGTGAAGAGGGTCCTTCTTGAGCGGAGTCCACCAGGAGCCTTCTTCTCCTTGATCTTTCTCCCTCCGTCATGGGGCCAACCATATGACCTCTGCTTCTGCTCCTATTTCTCTGGCCACTGTTTGAAATTTACTGTACAATAATTTTTATCACATGTTTTTGCAGTCCTGGGGAGCAAGCCCGGAGATGCTCTACCTTTGAGCTAGATACTTATTCCATTTTATTTCATTCTTGAGATAGGACCTTGCTAAGCTGCCCAGGCTGGCCTCACACTTGTGATCCTCCTGCCTCAGCCTCCTGACTAGTTGGGATTATGCGAGTGGCCCACAGTACCAGGCTATATTTTTCATTAAATATTTTATTACCTGTGTACCAGAGCATAACAGATGACCCCCAAATTTTGTAAACTAAGTCAGATCCAAGCCAGGTTTGGCTGGTCCTCTTCCTCGGTGCTTCCCATCGGCTGCTCTCAAGATATGAGAGGCCCCGGAGAAGGGTCCGCCAGGGGGGCATTTCCTGGGGAGCTAAAGAGTGTGGGCAGAGGCTGGCTGGCTGCTGGAGACAGGGCCGCAGCTCCAGGTGGAAGCTCTCCAAGTGGGGGCTCACCTCATCAAGGTTAGCCAAGGAGTCAGTGGACCAAGATGCCCGCAGGAAGCAGCAGTCTGTGTGACTCTGTTGGGCAGGTGACAGCACTTAATGCTGCCACCTTCCATTGGTGAGAAGCAAGTGGCAGGTGGGGGGATTGCAGGTCAGGAGCACCAGGAAGGAACAGGGCGGCCCTATGTGAAACACAGGCCACAAACGTGACCGCATCTGCTGTTCCTGCTCGAGGAGATTTTCTGTGTTTTGATTGTATTTGGTCTTGACTGTGCTCTGTTCCAGGTTGTGCGCTGCCCTCCCTTGGGGTCCCCCTGTGCACAGGCCTTCGTGACTTACGGCCATCCGCTTATCCCTCCCACTGTGGCCACACACCCCAGACTCCCGAGATCCTGGCCTGCTCGCTGGCCTGTCGAGCTGTGACTTTCCACCCTGTGGCTGTGGCGGAACAGGAACCGTCCCCGGCCACCTTCTGCTTCCCGTCATCCCAATGTGATCAGCCACGGAACATCCTAATTCCAGAGCACCTCCAAGTCTGTCGTCTCCCCGACACCCAGGGAGCTGCCTTAGGAGGGTCTCTTCAGAGGAACTGAGATGACTCAGCTTTCACCCCAAGACTCCCTAGTCCCCCAGTCCTGCGGCTACAGCCTCCCAGGGCCACTCTCCAAGGCGAGCATCCCCTTGGGACTCTGCTACTGTGACTCTCACCTGGAGGTAGCTCACTCTCTGGGGCCTCCAGGCCCTCGGGTGTGCCGAGGGACTGCAGGATGCATCGCTGCTTCATTTCGGCCTCTTCCCTGGTAGCTCCTCCGGCCAGAGGAACCCCTTGTGCCTAGGTCATGGCATCCCATGTATTTGCACAAGGGAGTTCCTGCTTGGACCACGTCCTGCCCGCCTGCTGCTGTGCGCCTCTCCAGAGCCTTTTCCTTTGCCATCCAAACAGCGCTCCTTCCCCTGGGCTTGCGCTCGGCAGGGCACCTGGGAACTGGATCTCAGGCCCTCCTGCCAAAACAGCCCAGCTCCTGCCTGCCGCACAGGGCCGTGCTTGGTACAGATGTCCCTCAGCCCTCTCCTGAACCCTGGGCACACGCACCAGTGCTGTGACCCTACAGTGGGCTTTAAATGAGCAAAGGAGTGCTCGCAGCCATGCTTTCACCCACTCCTTCCAACATGCCATCCCTCCTACCATCCAGGGGATAAAGCTGCCAAGTTTGTGGGAGGAATTCTCTTTATTAAAATCGACAATGTAGGCACAAAATAATTCTGAGAGGAGAAAACAATTAAGGAAATCGGTTGTGGATGCTGCTGAGGTCTGAATATTTGTCTCTCTAAAACTCATGTGTTGAATTCTAAGGTTCAAAGGGCTGGAGTTAGGGTGTGGGGCCTTCTGAAAGGTGGAGGGACAGGAGTGGGTGGTATCAACCAAAAGTTCTTGCCCTTCTGTCATAAAAGGTGGGTGGATCCGAGATTTCCACTGTGCAGCATGGTGACTCTGGGTAGCAAAAATGTATGATTTAATTAAAATGTTGCAAAGTGGACAAATTTTATGTTAAATGTTCTTATTAAGAGATGACACTAACAGTAAATTAAGCTTAAGAGGAAATTTTTGGAGGAATAAACTCTTGGCATAGAATGTGATGATTTTTCACAAGTGTATTCATTGATTTGTAAACATTAAATATGTAAAGATTTTGAATGTCAATCATGCCTCAATGTGTTGATCTAGGAAATAAATGGGTTTGATGAAAGAATTGAAGGCATGAATTTCACATGAAAAATGCTATAAACGGAGAGCACTAAACAGTAATTTTGAGAGATAGAAATTACAATTTTATTTCAACCCAGAATTGTTTACACAGTGAAGTTGAATGTTCTGTTGTTTCACAGAGAGCGAATTGTGAATGATTTGGCAATATATATTTAGTTTTCAATCTAAGGAACTATATCAGTTTCCTGTTGCTGTGACAAACTGCTTGAGAAAATCAACTTAAAGGAGCTAAGATTTATTTTGGTACAAATGCAGAGGCTTCTGCCCATAGTTGCTGATCTGGCTGTGGTTTGGTCTGTGGTGAGGAAGCACACTGTGGCACAAACAAGTGCTGAAGCAAAGATGCTCACTTGATGGTGGCAGGAAGAAAATATGGAAAGCTCACTTTTATAAGAAGCGCCTCACCCCAAACTCATTAAGCTCCGAATCCATAAATGGATGAGCTCACTCAGCAGGTCAGAGCTGTGATGAGCCAATCACCTCCAAAGACCCGCCCACCACTACCACTCTGAACACTGCTTCCTTGGGGACCAAGCCTTTAGCACATTAGCTTTTGGGTGACATTTAAGATCTAAACCATAACATTCAGGCTGTGGGCACGGAAAATCCATCTCCAAGAGTGTCCACACTGAGTGGGCGTTCTGAAGCACCCCAGCTGAAGAAGCCCAGTCCCGACCAAGGGTCCTCTGAGAAACCAGGCACATCTTAGCTGTGAGCCCCTTTAAAAATAAAATTACAAACTGCTAATGTAGAATGGTGGGACAGTGTAACCGGGTCCCTTCCGGAGGAGGAATGGGGAGCACCAAGGAGGAGTGAGCAAAGCCAGCCTGAAACACAGTGGCCAGCTCCAGTGTCCGTCCCACGGTGGCATTCTGAGAGCTCTGAGGGTTGGACCCGCCACCCCAGGGCCTTGCTACACACCGTGGCCGCTCTCTGGACTGGCTCTGCTGGCTGCCTGGGGCTTTCCTTCAGAAGACATCCAATGCTCCTGTCATCTCTGACGTCCAGGAAGCTCTGGTGTCCATCTGTCGTCCAGGTGGCGCCCTGGTTTTCCTTTGAGATCTTGGTGGAAGTTCCCTGAGTCCAGCTCCAGCATCCTGGGTGCCCCCAACCATCAGGATGTGGATGAGGCCAACTCTGCCCCAGTGGGAGCCAAGCCAGGCCCTTGGGCCATGGCCGCAGCAGCCTGGACAGCTGGGCTCAGGAAATCAGTCCTGGGAACATGGCCCTGGTGACTGTGCAAGCAGGGCAGTCTGGGGCTCTCTTCCTAAAGCAGAATCTGTGAGGCCGCCGAGGGGAGGTGACCAGAAGCCCTGGGGGCGTTCTTCCTATGGTCCCCGGGGCCAGGTACTTGTCCTCTTTTAATGGCTCTGAGCTCTTCAGCTCGACTTCACACACATTCTTCAGATCTTCCTGTCCTGATTTTTGTTACTGATTCTCACTGTGAAACCATCTAAAGGCTGCCAGCACTGTCCATGTCACAGCCTGCACGTTGTGCTGCCTTGAAATGTCCTCCTCCAGATCATGAGTCCAGCACCTAAGCTCCGTCTCCCACAGAGTGTCAGGGCAGGAGCAAAAGCACACATTCTACACGAGTGGACTGTCATCCATTTCCCACAGGAGTGTCCATTCCCAGTGGACCTCGGCAGCGCAGCCCTGACTTTGCATTCCCACCAGCACTCTGGTCTTCTGAGTCCTCACCAGACTCGCCCACTAGGCTGCACGCATGGCATTCTAGGTCTGCTCCAGCCTGTGTCTGCCACCTTACCCAAACTCTTCTTGCAAATCAACTCCAAATACTTTTGAAGAATGCCATTAGGTACAGTCATAGCAACGGTCTAACTCCTGGTACCGACTTTCTATGTTAGTTTTGTATGGCTGACAAAATGCCTGAGAGATTCAATTAAAGCAAGAAAGATTTACTAGGACTCATGGTTTCCTAAGTTTTGGTCCGTGGTCACTTGGCCTGGTCACAGGTAGGCCTATGGTCAGGTGGATCACGGTCAGAGCACACTCACTCCGTGGCAAACAGGAAACCAGGAGGAAGAGCTTTCTTTTATCACCAAGAGGCCCCACCAAAGCCCTTCCAGCTACGAATCCATAAATGGATTAATCCATTCCTGAGGTTCATGGTCCAGTCACTTTCCAAAGCCCTGCCTCTAACAGACATTGCTTCCTTGGGGACTAAACTTTCAACACATGAGTTTTTCAGGGGCACTTAAGACCAAAATAATAAGGGTTAGCGTGTCAGCACTAATTAACCAGTCCCCATTATTAAAGCCTAAACTTAGAATAAGGTCACAGCAAGATAATGTCTCCAACACTTTTTCCAACTGAGTGTTTAGGCTTTCACATGTGTGCACGTTCTCTATTTCATCTTGGGATTTATTGACGCTTTCTTATTTTTCTCAACAGATTAATTCAGTCATGAACACACACACACACACACACACACACACACACACACACACACACATACACACACACACAGTGGCCGAAACTTTGAAATCCTAAAAAATGTTCATAAAGAAGTTTATTTTTTTTTCTTTTAAGTATAGTGCACGATATGGTTTCTTTTCTCTGGAGTGAATACATGTGTATTCAAATGCTTTTATGGATTAAAAGTCTTCATTTTAGGGCTGGAGATATAGCTCAGTTGGTAGAGTGCTTGCCTTGCATACACAAGGCCCTGGGTTCAATCTCCAGCCACACACACACACACACACACACACACACACACACACAGTCTCCATTTGACCACAATAAGTATCTCCTTCAGCTCTTGATTTCAAAAGTTTATCTAAGTAATTGAAAATCTGTACTTAGTATCTTGAATAAAAATACAGAGAATTAGCATTCAAACATTTGAAAATATGCCCTGGTCCATGGGCACCCGCGTCTCATCATGGGCCTTTTGCCACATGGACCCTGCATCAGGTGGAAATAGCGGGGCAGGAGCATCCAAGCCAGATGAGGCACAGACAGCTCCCTCACCCACCTGAAGCAGCCCTTTCCATGGCTTTTCTAAATCAGCCCATCTCCATTCAGCTATGTAAAAGGATGATAAAGTAGCTTTACTCAGACTGAAAAATGGGGCACAGAAAGATTATAGCAAATCTTCTCAGCAGCTCTAGTATGGTTCAATTGGTCTTTTTTGAAAAAGCACAAGGCATTGAAGTGGTTCTTTGGAAAGACTTCAAATTTGGTAGAATATACAATTTTATTTTAGTTTCAAGTGTAAATAGAATGAGCTAATAAATAACTCTCTCTTAATCTTTGCACATTATTAGGGTACAAATAGTATATTTCCTACAACATAATTAGAGCAGTGAGCTAGAAAAAGAAAACAATTTTAACACAATTTAATTGTCAGTGAAGTCAAGTTTTCCAGAATAGAGGACTAAGTAGCTCAGAAAATTCTTTGAAAATACCATGAAAAATTCTGAAAATTTGTCAAAAATCTCATTTTAGGTTTCTATGTGTGACAAAGATCATTTGAAAATTGAAAATCACTTACTCCAAAAAAAAAAAAAAAAACTATTCAGAGTTGGGTACAAAGAGTGAGATTCTATGGAGTTTTTTTCTAGGGCTGCTCCAAGTCCCCCTTTAATTGATTAATATAGATGTCGTTCAAGATCAATGTTAGTTCTGAAGCTCAGGAGCTTTGCCTCTGGAGGTAACCAGCCTCCCTTAGCACAGAGGCTCCCATTTCCACAGTAGCCATGGGGAACAGTAGTGACAATAAATGGTCAAAGCCACTTTGGTGGTAATCCAAAGTTATGATCCTGGTTGAAACTGCCAAAGGCCTTCAGCTAAACCAGACCTCTAACAGAGATGTAGGGCTCATACAGCTACAGGGAGCTTTTATCTGCTCCCAGGTGACACTGGTGGCCTGGAAGATTGTGTGCACGTAAACTGTGCACAAGAAGACACCTAGAGAAGCCCAGCTAACCACAGGTCCTCATCTGAGACTGAAGTGACATTTACCTAAAAGGGGAACACAGAGGGGCAGGGAAAGCTAGAGCCAGGGCAGAGCTTCAAGCAGCCTGAGTCAGTATGTTCTCTAGGCCAAGCCTGGATGCATCAGCAAATGATGAAAGCTGCTTGTTCAGTGTTTGGCAATCCACTGGAAGAATCGCAGGTTGACCGCTAAGCTATGTGATCTGACATGCTAGAATGTTAAAATTAAAAGTGAAATTATGCAAGCAAACCCCTCAGGGACATAAGTAGCTAGCACTGCTGCACAGCTACTCTTCACAGATTGCATCCAGATAAGTGACTGAAATAAAACCATGTCAACAACAAGGGTTCCTTAGGCAGGATTAGGAGGATGCCAGGGTGGAGTGAGAATCCAAAGTCACTGCAGTATTAGTTAAAATGTCCAATTAAAAGAAAAGAAAGGGAAAATGTGAAAGCTTAAAAAATTATACTAAATAGAAATGGAATAAATAAAATGGAATTAAAAATGACAAAATAGAATATTCAATGGCTTTAAAAAAGAAAAAAATTGCATAACAAAGAAAAGTTATTATGAGAGTGATTCATGAAATACAGGTTAATAAAGAAGGAATCTACAATTTGAAAAAGAATGGCATGCACGTTAGGACATTGAAAGTGCAGTATATTTGAGAAAGGAGAAAAAAATCAATGAAGTTCAAGGTATCAAATAGAAATAATCTAATGTGAAGAACAGAAAGAAAAATCATGAACATCATTGCAAAAAGAATTAAGAGAATCGAAAAGAAAGAAAAGGAAACGTATAAATAAAAAGGAAGGAGCCTTGAATAAGTCAAAGGCACCATCAACTTGTGCACAATGGGAATTCCAGAAAGAGAGGAGAGAGAGAAAGGGCCAGAGGGATGTGTGAAGCAATAATGTCTGAAAAAGAATCAGCAGTGTTCAAACAGAGATCTACTGTGGGCAGAGTGGAGATGTTGAGAACACAGGGCAGTACGAGAGAACAACTCACAAACAAAGGACAAGTTACTCAGCTAACTGTTAACTGCTAACCCGAAGCAAGGAGGCCAGAAGCAGTGTGATGTCATTTGCATGCTGTTAGAGACAAATTCATCTTATCCAGAGAAAATTTGATATGCACAAGATACCCTCCAGAAACAAGGACAAAGGCAGCAGGGTCATTGCAGACTTGTGAAGAGTTTCCCGAAAGATCAATCAAACAAACTTACAAAAAAGGTAACTGGGGTTTCAGGGGAAATTACCCCTGTGAAATTGGAGAGACAGTCAAACCCAGATTATCCCAGGTGAGACTGACTTATCTGGAGCAAAAACTACTGAGTAGGGCTGGGGTTGTTGCTTAGCAGTAGAGTGGTCACCTTGCACATGCAAGGTCCCTGGGTTTGATCCTCAGGATCATATAAAAATAAATAAATAAAATACAAGTATTGTGTCCAAATACAACTGAAAAATAAATATTAAAGAAAACTACTGGAGTAAAAGTGATTTTGATGGTGATTTTGATAAAATTGTGGAGAATGAGTATGGACTATTACAAGAGTGAGAAAATCCTGGGACCCCAATTTTAGGAGAATTCTTATGATGTAGTTGGTTTAAATGAGAGGACTCCAACAGATTCTGAAGGTGAGGTTCCAACAAAAGATCTCCGTAGCCCTAGAAGTTGGATATAAGCAGGGTGAATCACACAGAGAATATTCTCCATGAGGCCTGGTCTTAATGTGGACATTTTACTAGAACTTTATTTCAGTAGTGAGAAGCAAGTTACTTACACATTTTCTGGCTAACCTTCCTGTACCTCCCAAATCAACAGAAGCCAAGGTTTAAGGAAGGAGATGTTTCAGCTACTAAAATATGAAGAAGCAGGAGAAAGAGGCACTATCAATGGAGCAGGTCATGAAGGTTGTAGCTCAGAGGAACAGGGACAGTGAAAGACTGACATTGATTTATTTTGTCAAATGCTTCTCTCTGTGATCTTCATTCACATCTATTGTTCTATCTCTTGCTCTATCTCCACCTCTATTCCCCAGAAAAACCAAGGCAGAAGATTTTCATCTTAGAAAATGCACATTTATAATTAATAATTAGTTCAAACTTCACCTTCAGAGTGAAAAAAGAAATGCCCAATGTTGGGTGCTGCTGTAGCCTAAATTAAGGACCCCAGAAATCACAGGTTGAAATTCACATCTGAGAAGCACCAAATGTGCCCTTCTTTAGAGAAAAGGTTATTGAAGTTGTCACTGGTTAAAATGGGCCCTTTTCCCATATGAAAAGTGTCCTTTTAAAAAGAATAAATTTGAACACAGGCACACAAATATAGGCAAAATACCACAAAAAGATGGAGGCAGAGAGCAGAGAGATGTTTCAGTAAGCCCAGGACTACCAATGACTGTCAGCTGGACACCACCAGGGGACGGGAGGGGCCCAGGACCAGAGTCCTCCTTCAGCCTTCAGAGGAAAGCAGCCCTGCTGACGCCCTGCGCGTGGACCCCCAGCCCCTCACACTGCCTGAGGGCCTAGGCACTTGCCTGTGCAAGCTGTCTGGCTCATGGGACTGGGCACACCTGCCCTGGCTAGCGCCTGCAGAGGCTCTGACTTTCCCCTAGGAGCACTCTGACGTCAGATTTCCATTATTGCTCCGATGCTGGAAGAAGTCAACACCCTACCATGACTTCCAGGGCAAGGGCTTCTCACTTCTCATGTGTTCCTAATCCTCTGGCGTCTAACCCTGCACTGCTACATCTTAGGTGATGTGCTATTTCAGAAACTTCAGAGGGAGGCTATGACTGCGTACCTTCTCAGAATTCACAGTGGACCAATTTTCCCTCCAAACATCTTCACAATGAATAAATGATTAAAAAAATCAGAAGAGAAAACTGTGTGTGTATGTGTGTGTAAATGTATATATATACACACAGATATATCTATATACATATAAATGTATATATACACACATTATGTACATTCTACATTATATAAATGTATATACAGATATATGTATATAACATTTTATGTACTTTATATATATAAATATATTATATATACATACACATATATATTTGGATTCTAAACTAAAAGTTATAGTATTATCTATTATTATTAGGGGTTCTCCAGAGAAACAATAAGATATGTGAATGTGCATGTCTCTATATGCAGTTTTTACTTTTATTTCTCAACATAACCAAGAATCTTTAGTTTTTCTTTAGTTTCTCTTGATAAATCATAGTAAATGTTTCAGAAATTGGGTATATCTCACAGTTTGTTGAGATGTAAAAGCACTTTGAGTTAATATTATTTTTTCAAAACAAAACTGTTATGTGGAAGTTAATTGTATACATTGTTTCTTTAATTTTGTTTGCCCTCATTGGCTGCTGTCTTGTTTAAAGTACATGATTCCATTCACATGCAGCGTGCATCACACACACACACACACACTAGTTTCCCACACCATGCTGAAAAGTGCTAGGCTGTTAGTCAATGGTCTCAGGGGTTTGCGATGCCTCTCTGCATACAAGGTATTCAAAATGACAAGGTCTGTATATGTACGTGAGTAATCAGCCAACAACCAGCTGCACAAATTTTGCTTTCAGTCGTTTTACTTCCTATGGGCCCTATAGGCTGAAAATTCACCATATACTTTAGAAGAACCCGACCTCCATGCCAAGCTTACTCATCCAAAGGAAGTTAGCTGAGGCTGTCACTTCCAGTGATGTCAGAATAACTGGAAGACACTTGCCCTCACAATCTAAGAAAATATAAAATTGGAAAAATATATGAAGTGACTATTTATAGACACTGTAAAATACTGAGTGCAGTCCTGTGACCACTGTGAGATTAGAAGAAATATCTATGTGATTCTAAAAGTCAACCTAGATTTATGTCAGAGACAGTTTTCAAACTGCAGTGCAGGAAGATGGAACCCAGATTGAGCACAGTGATCTTGCTGAATAGAAAGAGCTGAGGAAAGAGTTCAGGGTCCTTGATGCAATTTGAATTTATTCAGCAGAATATCAGAGAGGGGCAGATATGCAGGAAAAACCCTAGTTATTTGCAGGTAATCCCTCTAAGTCTGTTCTCCGTGAGAAAGGTAAAACTAAGTAAAAGCAAACAAAAAACTTCTGAGTTTCCATTGAAACTGTTCTAAAAAATCACACAGAGCTGTGCAACATTTGAGTTCTCACCAATCATAGCAGAAAGAACTTGCCAAATCCTCAGAATTCAAGGTGACATGGAAAGTTATGCCTTCGGGTAGGCAAAAAAATTGCTTTTCCCAAATGTATACATTCCAATCCCTAAGATCTGTGCATGTCTTATGTTACATGGGCAAGGGGGTGGTTAAATTTGCAGATGCAATTGAATTTGCTAATAATATGATCTTCCTGGAGTATCTGGCTGGGCCCAACATAATGCAAGGGCTCTTATAAGTCAGAGAAAATAGTAGCAGAGGCATCACCAGAAGGGCGCAGATGAGAAAAATGCACTAGTGTCAGCTGGCTTTGAGGAAGGAAAGGTACATGAGCCCAGGACCTGGATGACTTGAGCTGCTAGGAGAGAAAAGAAAGGCTCCCCTTTAAATAAAGCATAAGGGAGCACAGTGTTGCTGGATCTTGATTTTAACCCAGTGAGCTTAATATCAGACTCATAACCTACAAGACTATAAAATAATAAATTTATGATTTTTGTGGCACTAAATTTGTGGTAAATTGTTACAGCAGTAATAAGACACAAAGTTATACCTCAATAATCAATACACAGTGAGATCAAAAAACCAAAAGAGATACTAAAAGATGTCCAAGATAGCCTTTAATTTACTTGGCAATCTGATTAAATACATTTTACCTCTCTAAGAAGGTACACTCAACATCTTGATCAGAACAATGTCAAACTGTTAGTCAAAAATGACTAGACAGTCAGAGAAACAGAAAATGTAATATCTAACAAAGAATCTTTTAAAAGTCAATAGAGGAGTAATCAGAAATAAAAGTGAGTATGGAGTTACCAAATCATTTTAAAGCAGAAATTCAAACTGGTTCAGTGGTCATAGGAAAACCGAGACATAATAAAAAGAGAATGGAAATCACAAAAAGAGAACTGAATGCAAATGCTAAAGCTGAAAAAAAAAATCAATGACAGATTTGATACTAGAGTATAAAATATCTTGAACTGAGTATAAACAAACAAAAGTTCGTGCTTACATAAGTATCAAGAGAAAACAGGCCACTGTGCCAATGAAGACAAACAGGCAGATATGCTACTGGAAGGTTGCTCAACAATAAAATACAAATTATCTTTAAAGTATTTGCAAGAGTTGCAAAATATAAAAAGCAGTCAAAATGGCCATTTAGAGGTAAATCAATAAATAACACGTGGTGTCTTCATACCTTAGAATACTCTTCGACAATAAAGAGAACCTACTTCTAATAAATAAATGGTGTGGATGGACTTCATAAATTTTTCTTGGACAAAATGAGCAAGGAATAAAAGTGTGCATGCCATTTATTTCTGGTTATGTAAAACTGTAAGCGGGGAACCAATGCTTGTTAACAGAAAGCTGCTAAGAGCTGTTCCTGGTCCAGGAGTGGGACTGGGGACTGACTCTAGAAGCAACAGCGAGCGGAACTCACTCTGTGCCGGTTTGCGGTGACTGTGATAGAGATGTACAGAATGTTCAAAGCTCATTAAACTGTACCCGTCAATGGGTGCGAAAATTAAACCTCAATATAGTTTATTAAATTTGAAACAAGGAGTCCCTTCTTTCCCACACACCAGAGAGTTTACCAACCTGCAGTGGCTGCATGTCGTCCCTGGTCAACTGAATCAAAGAGTGGGGAGAACTTGGATGCCAGGCTGCTGCTCCTGGGCCCTCGCTGGGTTTCAAGCGTCCAGCTCTCTCAGTTTCTCCTTGCTGAAGCTTCCCTGGGTGAAGCCAGCGTGCCAAGGTTCCAGAATCCTCTAACTGGACCCGCACATCACGGTGAAACTAGTGTCTCCCCGTTGAACTCGACTCTCCTGAGCTGAGTGGGCTGCATCTCGGCTCCCCTGCTGGGGTCTCCGATTGTGGAAAGCCAGCCCATCTCTCCCAGTAAGTCCCAGCCCCTCTCTTCAGCAGGACTCTCACCCCAGCGTTGTTTTCTTGCCCAATGGCCACATCTGCCCGCAGAGTCAGGAACTGCTCTGGGAATACAGGGGACCCACCCAGGGCAGAAGGGAAGGTTGCTGTGATCCTCAGGAACACCTTCTGCAGCACCCTTCTCACTCAAAGTCTATCCCAGCCACTGACGGAGCTCCATGCCAGGAGCAAGTGCCCTCTGCCATGGGCACCGCGGAAAGCCAGGGCTACCTGGTTGAGCAGAACATCCCGATGATGCCTGCTGATTGCTTTAATGAAATGTAAACTGGGAACAAACACTCCATCCTGTCAGGAAATAGGCAGGTTTGCTAGGAAAGGCAGGAACGTCGCTGTCAAGATATTTCTTACCACGTCCTTTTCATCTTTAATGGCTGTTTATGCTGGTTACTCCTCTGCCTCTGCGTACCTTGCTTTCTTGCAAAGTACTGTTTTCTTTTTCATTTGGACACATTCCCCAGTTTCAGGCCCATCCTGGACTAATGAGTGATTTTAAAGGAGGCCTATACAGCAGTGTTGTCTGCCCCGCCTGCTCTCCCCAAGTGAAAAACAAACACATGAAACACGCAAAATGGGCCCATGGACCACATGCCTCCTCCCGTGTCACTAAGCACCCTTCCCGCTACATCTCCCTTGCCTTTCATCTTCGGGAAAGTACTTTGGAAAGTACTGATCAGTCCACATTTGTCAGTTCTTCCCTTTCATGACACATTTTACCCCAGGTGGGAGTTTACACTTTCACAGTAACAAAAAGAGCACTGCTATGGCCTCCTCCTCCTCGGCTTCCCATTGGCTGCTCTCACGACAACCCTTTCAGGTGCCTGAGAGGCCTTTCAAATGCCTTCTCCTCCCCTCCTGCATGGGCTCCAGCGTCTCCTTTAGAGATGAGCTTGATTTTCTCAAATTCCTATTATTCCTAAAGCGGCATCGCAGCCTGCAGACTGTTCAAAGGCGCGCACTGACACCTGTGCACCACCTAACTAGAAACAAACTGATAAACTTCTAAAGCACCTTTGAAAAAGGGTTCCAGAACAGCCGACTTCCCAGGGCTCCTTTTATGCCTCATCACGGTGCCCTCGAAATTGCTGTCAAGCTCCATCTCATTCCACGTGTAGCCTGACAGTTCTAAGGGGAAAGTGTACCCTAATGCTTCCAAATAAATTAGATTCCATCCACTTTAAAATGAAAACACAGTCTCTGCAGAAGTTATAAACAGTTGCTATGGAATACAGTATCCACAGAGGCTCCTGGAGAGTCCAAGACCATGAGACAGCAATATGTTCATCGTCTCTTTGTAGCCCCAGTGATGCAAATTAATCAAGAGATAAGTAGAAAGTTAAAGCGGGTCCTTCCATTGAGGGCATCACATTTTCCTAAAAAAGAAATAAGTGGGAGAGAGAGAGAGAGAGAGGAGGAATAGATGGAGAGAGAAGAGAGAGAAGAGACTATCAGGGAGGGGGAGAGACGGGAGGAGAGTCTGGCCATAAGTACATTTTAATTTCTGACTTACAAAAAAAATTATCCAAAATCTAACAAGGTACAATTCACATTGTCAGCATCTAATCAGACATTACCAGGCATGCAATAAAGCAGTATATATGAGCCATTTTGAGAGGGAAAATCATTCCATTAAAAAGTGACATAGAGCCAATGCAGGTGGAAAAATCCAGAATTTTCAGATGAGGACATCAAAGCAATTACTGTAGCTGTATCCCTTCTGATCTGACGTTAAACAAGGTTCAGGAGAGCTTAAGGGGAAACAGAATCGACATTCAGGCAGGAAAACTGAGATATGTGAGATAGGCACGTGTTGGAAGGCAGGAGCGGTGGCTTAGGCACTGCAGAAGGAAGGCTGTGGCCTGAGGACGGCCACCCGAGCCCCGCCCACGGAGGCACAGGAAGATGGGAGGAGAAAGGCGACTGCACCCGTGAGCTCTGGAGCTCCAGTGGCCACTGTCCACACAACCGACTGGGCAAAGGGCAAGAGGTGAAGGAGTGGGTGGGACGGTTTCTCATTTGGTGAGTATGACAAATGTAAGGGTGTCATTTGATGAAAAATGTAAAGGAAATTACAGCTGCTACCTCATGTGCAAAGTCTGTCATACCCAGAAAAACCAAGAACAAATAATGAGAAATTGTAGGAGTGGACAGAGGAAAACACAGAGTACATAGGGAGCAATGCGAGTAAGGACGACCTCAGGGTCCCCACCGAACGATGCGGGCCGGGAGAGAGGGGAGGGTGTCTATACAACACAAACAGTAACTATCAAACAAAACAAAAACCGGGAGACTTAGAATTCATTGTCAGAATAAAGCAATGCCTGATAAGAGCTCTCAAACCCAGGAAACCTGATGCTAGGCACATGCGGCTTCTGTCATCCCAGGTGGAGGCAGGAGGGTGGTGAGTTTGAGTCCAGACTCAGCAGCTCACTGTGACCCTCAGCAACTTAATGAAACTCTGTCTTGAAATTAAAAAGTAAAGAGGGCTGGGGTGTGGCTCAGTGGTAGAACATCCCTGGCTTCAATCCCAGGAACGCAGAGCGCACTGGGACCGCACCCGCGAACCTGAGCAAAAACTGAAGCTCAGAGGGAGGTTTCCAACCTGCAGAGCAGAGGACACAGGGGTGGGAGAGGAGAGGGTGAATTACATGTTGGAGAAGTGTTTGGTATCTCTGATGACAAAGGGTGATAATTTAGTGCCACCACTAAACAGCGAACCTAGGAGCTAGAGCTAACAAGCCAACAAAGGAGATGACATCGGATCTTATAAATTAGACTCCAAACACGAGGCCCCTGAGCCACGGCCATTTTTATTCACTACATGCACAGATCTCTACCCAGCACGATAGAGGGAATGAAAAGAAATAAGGACATCCCATTTGGAGAAGAGCAAGATTGTATTTGCAGAGAGCATGCCAATTACGTTAATAATTCAAAGGAAGTTCCAAAAACAAAGCTCCTGAAGTTAGTAAATGAGGGGAGGGGACTACAGGACACCATGTCAATGACAAAATCAATTTAATTTCTTCATATGTAAGAGCAACATCCAATCACAAATTTAATAGGCAATGCTATATACAATATCAACAATATGTCCAAAATATTTATAGGTAGATGTGCAAGACTCATCAGTGATAACTTCAGAAAAAGCACTTGGGGCTATTCAACATCTTTTCATAATAGACACCTTGAACGAATTATGTGAAGAAGAAATATTCCTCAGCATGGCAAGTCCTGTGTGACAAAGTCACGGCCCACGTCAAACTGAGTGGGGAAAGGAGAACTTACTTCTTCTTGGATGAGGAACACGGGAAGGACATTCACTTTAACCACTTGCATTCAACACAGAATTGGACATTCTTGCCAAAACAACAAAATCATAGGAACAGTGCATCCAAATAAAAAATGAGAAAGTCAGAATGTCCTTATGCACATGTCATGATTTTATGTACAGAAATACCTGAAGACCATACAAGAATTATTACAAATGACAAACAAATTCAATAAAGTTGCTGGATTAAAAAAGCAATAAAATGCAGTAGCATCTTTATATACAAATAATAAAGTTGCTGAAAAAATTAAGAAGTCTCATTCACAACAGCTTAAAAAATAGACATCAAGAAATAAATTTAGCTAAGGGAATAATTTTTTATGAAATTGCAAAGCACTAATGAGAAAGATTGAAGAGGACACTACAAATGGACAGATATCATGTGTTATTGATTGGAAAAATAAATATTACTACAATGTCCACACAACACAAAGTGATCTACAGATTAAGTGCAACTGCCATCAAAACACCATTAGCATTATTCACAGAAATAATTTTGAAATTCAGTTGGAATCACAAAAGAGCTAAAGCAAATGTGTCAGTAAGCTTTCTCTGTGACTTGACAAAACACCTGAGATGATCAACTTAAAAAGAGGATAGATTTACTTTGGCTCACAGTCTCAGAGGGTTCCACCAGGGTTTCTTGGATCTGTTATTTTAGGTCAGTGGTCAGGCAGAATATCCCCAAGGGGAAGATGTGGTGGAATATAGCTGCTCACCTCATGGTGGCCAGGAAATCATTTCTTCTTTGATAAGGAACCGGCCAAGGTGCTACTATTCCCTTTCAATGGAGTTCCCCTAGTAACTTAAATGCCTCCATCTGTGCCCCGCTTCTCAAAAGGTTCTGGCACCTCCAACCAGGATTTAGCCTAGGGACATTTGATGCACCCTGCATATCCAGAGCATAGAAGCCATCTGAAGCAGCAAGCACAGAACTAGGGACATCCCAACACTGAATCTCACAACAACCTGTGGTGAACAAAACAGCTTGGCACTGGCACAAACACCAGCACACGTAACAGTGGGGCAGGATGTAGAACACAGGAAAAAGACTCCACAAATCCACACTCAGCTGATCTTAAACAAGGTGCCCAACATAGATTGGACAGGGATAGCTTCATCAATGGATGATGGCACTGGGAAAACTGAGTATCTGGACGGACAGGATGGGAACTTGACCCCATCTCCCACCACATGCAAAAATAATCTCAAAATGGATCCAACACCTACATGTCAACCTGAAACTGGAACTAAGAAGACTTAGGGACAACATGCTAGACATCCGTATGCACAGCAGATTTCAGAAATGATTGCAAAGACTCAGAACTAAAGCAGAACTAGACAAGCAAGAATGAAAGAAGCATCTGCCCAGACAGAGCAGGAAAGTGGGGAGAACCGGAGAGCAGGAATTAGGGGCAACTCTCTCTGATAAGGCATTACCATCCTAATATTCAAGGGACTTAAAAACCCCATCAGCGAGAATCCAACTAAAAATGGAAAAAGAAGATGAATCAATATTTCTGAAAAGATGAACAAAATGTCCCAGGAACACGTATATGAAAACCTGCTGATTATCACTAATTATCAGGGAAATGAAAATCAAATCCACATAAAATATCAAGAACCCAGTTTGAATGGCTATAATCAAAAATCACAAAATAGCAAAAACTGCTGAAGATGCAAAAAAAATGAGACTTACACAGTGTTGATGGGAATGCGACTTGGTAGAGCCATCGAGGACAACAGGATGGAGGATCTGTGTCTATGTCATTACTTCAGATGTCGGCATAAACACAGCAGTAGAGGTAGGTTAGACACAGAAATCAACACACGTAAGATGTGGACAGCAGATGTCAACATCATGCCAATTTCTAAGCACAGAGGTAGACAGACACGGGCTTACGTGCAGCTATTGAATTAGTGGTAGGTGTCGTGTTGGTGCTGATGCCAATGTCAACATTGCACACACACTTTGATATGAATATAAACAAATACAGAGACACGGGTTACATACATACACATGTGGATGAACAAGACAACGTCCAGGTTATAGCTATGGATTACGTAAGAAAATTGATGCTGATGTCAATATTGATGCAGGAAGTGATATGAACTCACCCTTTCTACTTACATCCAATACAGAGGCCGATACAGATGTAGACATTGTTAGCCATATCAATCTAGGAATTGACAGAGACACTGATTAGTTGTAGAAATAAATACAGATGTGGATGTCAACGCGATGTCAATATGAACATAGGTAGATGGATCTTGGATGCCAAGATCAATACTGGTATCAGTATTAGCATATTGATATGTGGCAATCATCAAGGCATGGGTATAGATTATATATAGATCAGATACAGCTACTGAATCTGCTTGGAATAGACCTGGGCATGTACACACATGTAGGTGTATACCAGGGGCCAACACTGGTGTTTTTCAGGTCACTGTATAAATAAGGAGGTCCCACAGGAGGATCCCAGTGGGAACACACTATTTTACCCTCCGTCTCCCCACCCACCTTTGAAAGGGGTGACCTCACTTTCCTAAGCCTCCATTCCCTTGTGGTAGGTGTGTGCATGTGTGTGGCTAACTGCACACTGAAGATTTCACCCGTTCCCTTTCTTTTTTTTTTTCTGTTGCATTTTGTTTATCAAAATCTATAAATGACAAACAATTCCACCTTTATAACAAATATAAATATACCTCCAGACTTTTCTGGTTGAGTGAACAGTATAAAACCACAATAAACAACACACAGTGAGTACTACTTCCACTCAATGGACAGAGCCTAATATCATGCTAAGTGAAGCAAGCCAATCCCCAAAAACCAAAGGACAAATATGTTCTTCGATGAGGATGCTGACTCATAATGGCGATTGGACGGGGGAGCATCGGAGGAGTGGAGGAACTGGAGGTGGAATGAGCTAGACATCATTACTGTAAGTACATGTTGAAGACGTGAATGGTGTGAAAATACTTGGTGTACAATCAGTGTCTTGAAGAATTGTGCTCTATATGTGTAATGTGAAATGAATTGCATTCTGCCACCATGTATAACAAATTAGAATAAATTTAAAAGAATGTTGTTTGGTGATTTAAAGAACAAAGTATTGGGCTAGGGTTGTGGCTCAGTGGCAGAGCGCTTGCCTGACATGTGTGGGGCACTGGGTTTGATCCTCAGCACCACATAAAAATAAATAAACAGAATAAAGGTATTGTGTCCATTTCCAACTAAAAATAATTTTTAAAAAGGACAAAGTATCAAGTGTTTTGCATGGAACCCAGCACATAAGATTTACTTCCTCAATGTCACCCGTTCCCTTCCGATAACAAAAGTGCAATTGCGGGAGGGTAGCTGAGTCCTTCCTCCAGGTAGGCCACCAGGTGTCCACAGGGGCCTTAAGGGAAGGGTGTGCCTGACACCACAGCACCTGTGCCAAGAACTGTTCTGTGTGTGGAGGGCGAGGGCACCCGCCCAGCTCCCACGGGGTTCTGGCCTTGGCCTCACCCTCCAAGACGGCCCTGGGGAATCCAAGGCCTGGGTGAGACTGGGGAGCCCTGCAGTCTTCTCAACCCTGAACTCACATCCACAATACCTCTGTCCTTCCAGCAGACAGCCCGGGGGGCGTCTACGGCAGTGAGTCAGAGTGAGAACCTCCTGCTTATCCTTATCCACTTCTCTCCAGGAACCGCAGCATGGAGTCATGTTTTATTTCAGATCAAGTTGAAAGGATTTCTCCTGGAGTTCCCAAGAGCAGTTGCCGTGAGGCTGTTCCTGACTGAAGACGCAGAGCAGGGAGGACACCTGGGCGGGAGGAGGCACATCCCACCTCACAGCAGCACCAGGTGGCTTGGATTTGGGGGTGGCCTCCTCGTGGTGCACTGGCTGCTGCTCCCTATGGGTCACCAGGTGCCCCAGGTTCTGTAAATCTGAGGAAGTTACTGATCAGACATCTTACGCTTTAATCATTTTAGAGTAGCTAATTGTGCACTCCATCTAGGAGACAAACGCACCTTCATTGGAGAAGAGGGGAAGAGAGTGAGAGGTAGCTGTCCCTGAGGCCAGGGGACACCTGAAAACACTTTCCCTGGACAGAGGAGTGAAGTCAGCTTTTCACAGAACAGTTTTGACCCACTGGGTGGCTCTGGTCAGAGATGTCGCCGCAGCACGGTTAGTGTAAGACTGCTCACATACTGCTCGGCTCTTGACCTCCAAAATCAGCAGTTCTTGAAATCCACTGGCAGCAAGTGGAGAAAGAGAGTTTATTTATGTTTTCCTTCAGTAACAAAATGTCTGCACCTTAAAACAAATTTCCATAGAAGACGACAATTAGAAAAGTCAGCAAAATAAACTGAAACGTCTCAGGAAGACTCTGGAAATACAATTCCATATTCAACACGACTGCTTTGAAGTGTCTCCATGTTTGACATTAGTAGCAGTGCTCAGCTCTGAGGCTTCAAACTCTTCTGCATTAAGAAGCTGTGCACCTCTGATTTACCTGACGCTCAGGCTTCTCTGTGTGCCAGGCAGTGCCATCTGCCACAGAGGACCAGCCACTGACAGCTCTGAGTGCTTTTTAAACTTTTTTGCAATGCTTGCATTTTTATTTTAAAAGTGAATAATTGTGGAGGAGTCAACAAACGTGCTTGTTTGTTCTGTTACATCCTCCATACTGTGAGCCCGGTTTGTTCTTGTTTTCATACACTCTTCTTCATGGTGAGATTAACTGGATTGTGGAGTGGCTATATCCGAACAGTCCTTCCAACTTCTCCTCTTAACCACTGTGATACAGATTAACAGATGGCAGTAAGTTATCATTTACTGATTCTGAACATAATTAACCAGAAACTATGAAACGTTTATTGTCTTGTCCAAGTTGAGGTAGTTGAGAACAGAAAATCTAAGAATCCAGATTTTGTGGACCAAGGCAACTCCTTGGAGCTTATCACAGATGAGGGTGTTGATCTACCTTCTCCCTCCTCTTCCTCCCCCAGTCTTCCTCCTCCTCCTCCTAATTTCCTTCATATCAACATTTGCATTGCCCAGAAACCATTCTCTAAAGAAGAGTCTAAAGAGCTTATTAAAATCTTACATTGTAAATAAGTCTAAGGTTTGGGCCATCAAATAAGCATTTGTTAATAAATAATCTTTGATAAATTGAAATTAGTTTCATCTCATTATAAAAATGAGACATATTTCTTGACAACAAATTATTTTAAATGAATTGTAACCATGTCTTCATTTACAGTTTCGTCAGATATTACATGCCTAAAGATTTTAGCTGAGTCAATTTGAGTACACAGGGAAGCATTCTTTGGACCCCACCCCATGTTACCAAGAGTCCCCTAGTTAGTGGCTACAACCGAAGGGAACAGCTTTGTCATGGGAATCCATGTCCATGCAAAAACACTTCATTATTAAACCAGTATCCCGGGTCCTATTACAAATGAGGGACCTTGAATTACATGAGCCGAGGAGATAAGACCATTGAATTAAGCTTTCCCTTCCTTTTAAATTAATGTCCTGTTGTTTGGGACGCTGTTTTCACTACTGTCAAGAAACAGGTATTAAAATACAAGTTTGATTAAAAATGCTTTGTGTGGATGCAGACTCCACAGTAGAACATTTTTTTCAGTATAAAAAATGAACAGAAAGAGATCTCTGCTTTTTTCAGTGTAGTATTACAAAAAGAGTCACATGATAAATGCTTGGAAGTACTAGGTTCAAGGCTCCTCGCACATGGAGACTCAGTTTTCCAGAACATTCTCTGGGTTTCTGGTTCACATAAGGTGCAGTGCAGGCATTCCTGCACCCCCTTGACCCCCACGCCTGGAGAACTAAGGCAAGTGGTGCCCCTCTTCCTGCTCCACACTTTGTTCAGAATGTCATTTTCCAGATGGTCGGGTATTTTAAAAATTAGATTATCAAGAAAAGAACCCAGTAGAGAAACAAACCAGAAGCAAAGACTTTTTTTAAGTTCAATGAGTTTGGCTCAGTAGGCAGTTGTGACTCAATTCCTCCCTCACCCTCTTCCTCACCTGAATCCATATGCACAAGTGTACACTGCTCTCCAGGATAACTCAGTTAGTCCCCGACCTGAGACGGCACTGCAGGGATCTGCTGAGGTGCACACCTGGGTCTGTAGAGACCATTTCCAACTCAACAAGAAAGATTCTATACTTGCACTTTTTATGCAATCTGAATAAGCACCTGTAGATGATAAACAAGCAATACCATTCTGTCCTTCTCTCATAGAAATAGCTCAATAATGATTGATTGGCTTTCTATTTTTTTAACTTTTAGCGATTTGTTTCCATGAACATTTATTTTTATTTAGAGAAGAATCTGTTTATAATCTATGAATAATGAATATGGGATTTTGGCTCACATATCACCTCAAGTTGATAGCATCTATTAAACTGTTAAAAGGAGCAATGATTTTACCTAACATTATTAAGAAAATAGATGAAATCTGTAGATTACATGGGGAATACTGCTTTTGCCATTGAACTATTTTTATGGACAAAACATGAAACATTAATGGTGCTATAGTATTCGTGTTTGTGTCTCTTCTAAATTCATAGCTGGAGCCTACTCCCCACATAATGGAATCAAGGGGTTGGGCTTTGGGAGGATATAAGGCCAGGTCCTCAGGAATGGGACTGGTGCCCTTCTCAAAAGGCCAGAGGAAGCCTGTGATCCTTTCTGTCCTATGGTCCTGGAAGGAAAGTGTCACCTTTGTGGCAGAGAGACGGTTTCCCTGAACCTGCTGGTCCTTGACCTTGGACTTTCCGGCAGGCAGACTGTAGCAGTGTATTGCTTCAACTTCATATAACCCAATCTAGAGGGTGAAGCCACAGCAGCATGAATGGACCAATGCAGATTCTATGTCATCGCAGCAGAAGGAATGTGTTTTCCCCAGTTATAAACAAGGATGGTGAACAGGAGTGGAGCTAGAGGTTCACAATCCTATAAATACTCAAATGGAAGCGACTGGCCAGGGAGGTATCAGTATTGACACTTAGACTGAAGATCTGGAGGTTCATTAAATACTGTGGGAAGTATAATACCTTCTTGATTTACTTCCTCATTTTATGTAGCAATGATGAGCTAGAAAAAGGTGACAAGATTCAGCTTACCATTTATATTTTAACTGGCTTGCATACTGAAACAGCAGTATTTCAAACAGAGGCTCTGATATATGACTTACTAGTAACAGTATTTATAGCTCATAACTCTAGGAAACTTAAAATTATGTAAATTAGAAAACACTATATTATAATTAGAAAATTCTCAAATACTATTATATCTGAACTTAATAAGGGATGTTTTTGTGTTTTTCTGGAAAAAAAATAGATTGATCTGAGTCCTTGTTTACATACCTATGATCACTAAAAGATTTATTTCATTTCTATTTGGAGGGTTGACCTCATATAAATTTATGTTTAAACTGGTGGCTCTCCATAGATTACATACCTGGTCTGATGACTCCCTCCTCACCAATCCAAAGGTGAGTCCTAGCTATGACAACTCCTGACTCTGGCCGCACTGTCTCTTCCTGAAGTCAGCCAGGTGCTACAACCAGTGTAGAAATGAGGAGTGAATGTGTCTTCCTGATTATCATCCAATATGCTGCTTTTTCACCAAATGGTGTCATATTCTTCTACATCCTTCAATAAAATAGCAAACTGAAATGGTATTTTTCCATATAGAAAGCAAACAAAAAGTCCAGCAAAAGACAGAGAGTGCATCTCGACAGACCCTGGACTCTCATGTCCCTGTCCTGTGTTTACAGACAAAGCATCCTGCATGTGGGGTGAGGCTCCCTCTCCCCACTGCCCTCCTGGGTGACTCTGTCACTTCCTTCTCCGCTGACCAACGTGCCCGTGAGCTCACGTCCGTTTCCCCTCACCACCACAGGTTTGGAATGGGCTTGCTGCTTGTTCTCCCTTTTCTCCCCTTGGTTTCAGCCTCTGAGAACAGGTAGCCTGTGGCCTCAGCGTCCATCCCAGTGCCTGGAACACAGAGGAGCACTCCCTATGGGCATCGTTGGTCCCCGAATCCTAGTGTCAGGATGACGATAGTGAACAACAACTGCATATAGAAAGCTAGATTTCCATTCACGTCTCAGGTATATGAGAGTTGATATTTAGTTCATTTATTTGTTGTTCACAAACTGGAACAAAAATGATGATGAATATTGTAGATCACCATCTTACTTTGGTAACTTCACCTTTTTTTCCTGTCCTCGGACACTGAATACATCTCTAAATACTAAAAATGATGCCACTTGTCACCAAAGATAAGGAGCAAAGGCGTGTGGTTTTATCAGGTCAACCTTCTTTCAATATTCAAACTCCAACTCAAAGACTATGGGGTGATGGCTGCTTTTAAATTCAACAGAGAGACATGCCTATGTGCACACACACACACACACACACACATGCACACAAGTTCATTGGCAGTAATAAGAGACAAACCCACTTCCTTCCCCTGCAGATATGGCTTTGCAAGATTCTAAAAAGCATTTCTGCCTCTTATTCCAGCATGGTGCACTGGTCATGCACACACACACCCTGAACTCAGCCCAAAGACACAAGGAGGACTCTCCCTGAGAGGGCACAGAGCAAGTGGGACCTGCTCTCCCTGCTTCCTCCCACAGGGGGACATTAGCATACAGGTCACCCACCCCCAGTCATCCAACATGGAGAACATCAGGAGCTCTCTGGGAAGACCACGTAACAAGGACATTACGTGGAAGCAAGACGGTGTGGTTCCCAGGAAGCATGGTTACTGTGTTAACTTCTAAGAGACGTTCCTGTTGTTTTTCTTAACACTGAAAGGGCTCAAGCCACATTGGTATGATTGTATTTCTGAACAAGGTGTGCTTGTTCTACCAAGGATATACCAATAATTCAAGGTAATCAGCAGAGTACATTACAGGGGGAAAGCTGAACCAACAAGCTGTACAAACAGAATAGCAATCAGAAGATTTAATGCATTTCTGATGTACACTTAAGGCGCTGACACTGGGCCACAGATGTACATGTGTTGTGTTTTATATTGCCGAGATATGGCCTGCGAGAACCTATTACAGCATATCATCGTCCACAGCGGAGGGGCAGCGGAAGGAGAATTCCATCACACCTTGCTCCTGTGGATGGATTAGAGAAACAAATTGTACTCGGAATTGAAAAGTCACAGGCTTATTCTGTCTTAATAAATTTCTGCCAAAAGGCTAAGTGTAAGACCAGAAATACTTCCCAAATGTGGTTACTGTATTATCATCTGTGACATCCTGGGCTGCACCCGGCACCCTCAGATACCAAGGCAGAGGCCTCACCATAAATTCCTTTTTACTTTTCTCTTCCCTCTCTTTCCATGACTCCTTGATTCCAGGCAGCCACTTGAGCTCCTGTCCTTGAGACAGAAACCTTCCTTTGGCTGAAAGGAAAAGGTAGTTTTAAATGTTTGCCATGGGGCCATTCCCATTGGTTAATCTAGATAGATAGTTCCCTAATTCAAGGAACTGATCCTCAACTGGAATTTCCTATAAATTTGTTGGATGGCTTTCATGATCCATTGGAAGAGGATAAAAGGAGAAGCAAAACCAGCAAACTCTGCTCCCATAAGAGATTGCAGGTCCTCATCGTATCAAAGGCTGCAGTGCTTAATACCTAGTGTGGAGCTCAATTAATACTATCTACCAAATGAATAAATGAGTGCTGCTGTGATGAAAAGCAAGGTTGGCACATTAAAATATGCTCATGCTCTAGTTGTTCACCTAGCTAACATTTTATAGGCCAAGATATCAGATGACAATGTTATCAAGAAAATGCCTTAAATTGTGCCTTTCTACCTCATTTGTGTATTGAGACTTCATCTCTTCAGAGTGATATTTTATATTCTTATTATGCCAGTATGGCACATATCAAAGTCTGGCGTTATTTTAGACTGGAAAACAAAAGAAAAAAAAAAACTAAAAACATCCAGTGTTGGAGAGTGATTGTGCAGTCCACAGGTTGACATCTCAACGTGGAATGTGGACTAGGTCAACGTGGCGATGTAAAAACTTACCCCAAGGTATGGAGTCCCTCAAGAAGCAAGCACTTACCATCTCTGGTTTCCGCTGCCTGGATGGAGGGTGCAGTTCAGTCTGGTCCCAAGCTCAGGACTCCCAGGGAGTTCACTTCAGCTGCCACACAGGGCAGCAGCAGCCAAGGCAGGGCCCTCCTGGGTCTGCACCACCCACTGCCAAGCCCCTCAGCTGCGGACATGTATCTGTCCTCAGGGCGTGGTTCTGGTGACCCCAGTCAGCCCTGGACTTACCTTGTGACCTCTCACTGTCATAGCTCATCTTTTGAAGCAAATCATTTAGACCATCAGGTTTTAGGAGGATGTTGATCCTGGAGCAGATACAAGAAATGGGGCTCATTAGAGCTACTGTAACATCTACCCAAAGCCGGTCGGCACAGGGTGTCGAGGTTCACAATGCTCGGTGTTATAAAGTGTTGTAGCAGTTTGAGTCAGGTTGTAGCCTCGGGAGCAAGGTCCCCCACCCACACTGGCACATTTTAGTGGGAAGGACAGGAGTGAGAGCAGGTGGAGGGATCCAGTGTGGTGCCTTTCAGGTCCCTGCCTGCTGGTCCTCCCACAGCCTCACCAGCTCGATGATGTTGCCTGTGAGTTGTGGAGGCCCACAAGCTCGCGTGTTCACGGTCACAGTCTGGCCAGGGCTCGGGTCCAAGCTAGCTCATTGGAAATCCTGAGCTTTCTCTTCTGCTTCAATATTGCAGTGTGGATCTAGCTGGCACTGGGGGCTGACAAGTGGATCCTGAAACCCACCCCTTCCTGTGATCTTAGGCAGGGAGGGTCCTGCCAACTCTCAGATTCCTAAACCACAAAGCTGTGGATTCTCAGTCCAGAGCTCCTTTGTTTCAAGATATGCTCAACTTTGAATGACCGGCCAGTTCAGCCAAAGGCCTGCCATTGTCTGATGGCAAAGGTAGGGCTGTGGTGGCAGTGACAGAAACAGCCATGCTTCCTGTCCTGGGGATGCTAGTGAGCACTGTGTGAGCAGAGTGTGCAGGAAGGGTAACTCAGGACTCAGACAAAGGTGACCACAGAACTCGCATGAGAGCACTGTGTCTGAGAATAATGTGGTGCTTGCTGATTATGAAAAGGCCTTCTTCTGCATTAATAAGCTTCCTCTTTTCTAAAAAACTTCCCCAAGAAATTTTTCAGAAAGTCAAAGGACAACATGGCAGAGGAAAAAAATAGTCTTATATTTCAAAGGTAAAGCTACTTATCCCTACAGAAATTAAATAAAATTTGTTATAGCCAGTAATAAAGAGCTCTTAGAGATGAAGCTGAAGTTAATGATGTATTAGCCTTTTCAAGAGATGACCTGGGTCAAAGATGTATCACCCACTAAAACATGGCCTACAGAGAAGGCACACACAGTGTGTAAGGGCTGTGAAGTGTGTCTCCGCACACCAGGGAAGGCAAAGGAATGGCTCAGCTGTAGAGCTGAATGTTCAAGGGCAGATGTTGGAGTCTCCGGCCAACAATACACTGCCTTTCTACTACAGCACCTGCCCAACCACCGGGATGGACCAGGGCTGGGACAGAGTCCAGCAGCCGCCCATCAGCCTGAGGGAGAACATCTTCGGAGGTTACAGTCCCATCTAAAGCAAACCTGTTCCCATCACGGCCTCGTCACAGGGTCATTCCCACCATGAGTGTCCAGGATAAGCTCTTTCTTCCTTTCTGCCTTCAGGTAAAGATGGAATGGATTTGAGATTCTTCTACAGCAAAGACTGGGGAGACCCTCATGGAAGGCGCTGTGTTGGGACCTGAAAGACGTGGCCATTTCTATCCCGTCACAGGTGCCAAGGACATTTTGTGGACTCCTCTCAGAGTCAGAAAATAGTCATTTTCCTCAGTAAAGTGAAATGGCAATCCCTTGCTAAATATTTGAATCTGTGACATCCATGGAGAAAAAGTGGAATTTCTTGATCTTTCTTTTAAGTATGTGGAGGAATTATGATTCCAGAGCTCCTCAGAGGTCGATGAGCACAGATGTAAAGAATCACTAATGATCATGCTCATCACTGAAGTGCTCATAACAAACATAACCTTCTCTCAACTCTGGGAAACAAACAGCACTGCCAATTGTGATTCCTGACTCCTAGGGTATCTCCCCTTCTGCAAAGATGACACAGAAGTAATTAGGAATTAATTGAAGCTACTGTAAGCTAAAGTTGATCTCCCAGGACACATGGAGTTTACAACAGACCCGGGGCTTCCCCTCACCGCTCTTCAAATAAAATTCAGTTAATTCCTGGTGGAGTAAATTTTTTTTTCAATAGCTTTGATGAGAAGAGAATGTTCTTCCAAATCAGAGAATATAAAGTATTACACAGTTGAAACAGGTTCATGTTAGTTGATCATCCTGGAATAACAATCATGAGAAGCAACAAAGACCTTAGGGTTTCTGATCTTTTCCACTGTAGAAAGTGATGTTGAAGAAGTTGTATTTGGGAGATTTATTATATTGTTCACTACATAAATGAGGGATGCTTTCTTACCCCAGATTTTCCTGGAAAATCCACAGAGAATCTACACCATGCATTAATAATTGTAGTCACTAATATTTCTCAGATGATTGACATCCCTTTTACAGTGCCTCCAGTGCATTCATTCATTTAAACCTCAGTGGCAATGCTCCACGCACTGCTCAGACAGGGCACGTTGTCGCCTGGTGTGACAGCATTAGAAGGGGTGGTAACAGTCAGGAGAGGCGAGATAGGTTTCTGAAACAAATAGCCCCAGTGCCTCAGTGGCTTGCAGAACCAAGAGTAGCTCACTGACACGCCATTCCAGCATGGTCTCCTTCCCAGTGGTGACTCAGGGACTCAGGCTATGAACAAATGGAAACCTCACATGCTAGTGCCCTTTGCTTCTGGCTAGCGGGCCAGGAGTAGGGGATGTAGAGAATGAAAAATGGATAGAGTAAGCTCACCTCTAATTGCACTGACCAAAAAATGACCCATTACTTCTATTCAAGGTGTGTGGACAAGAATTGCTAACAGGACCCCATTTGGATGCTTGGAAGCACAGTAATGGGCCCTGAAATGGCCCTAACTATGGGAATGCTGGCGATGACCTCAGGAAGGCTGACACTGCTAGTCACCTCTGCCCACGACCTCTGTCATGGTGCACTGGCACAGGGACCTTGGCTGAAGGAAATGCACAGGATCCCGTGACAGAGGCCTGGAGATGGGTCCCCAAGTGCTCCTGGTGCAGTGCTGTCAGCGCCTCTCAGCGAGGACAGGGAGCAGCGGGGGCTCTTCCACCCAGCTGGGAGAAGGGCTGCCGAGGGCCAAAGCTGCTGTTGACCCCATGAAGAATCTGATCAGCAGCCAGCGGTGCCAGACCTGCGGCCCTCGCCTATCAGCAGTGGTGTGGAAACAGCCTGCCTGGGCTTGGCCTCCTGGCTGCAAGGTTTTTCCACACATAAATGGATGAAGTCATTGAAGGGTTCCTAACAGGAAGCCGCTCCTGGGAAAGCTGCTGCAGCCCAGCATTTGCAATTCATGTGATGCTCGCTCGCCTTCAGGGGCGCCATCCGCAGAGTCCTGTTTGGTTTAAAATGTAACTTACAGCGCTGTAGATGGAGCCTTCAGATCTCAGCTGGGTGACTCTTGAATTTATTAACTTGAATGGAAATACACTTAAAGAGTTCCTCTCTTTCAGGAACCACTTCTCGACTCCTCCATTTTCAGAAGTGCCCCCTTCTCCCAGCTTGTGGTCTCGCAGTACCTCTGACTTCTGTCCCCGGGACCCTCTTGTTTCCCAATCCTGCAGATGGTGCTTCCACAGCGGTGTTCTGAGTCTTGCTGTCTCTTTCTGCATCGTAATTGTAGTTCTAATACTCTGAAACTACACTTGATTGCTCCCTGTACTGCTAACTAAAATAATGTATTGCCCAGGCTTTTAGAATTCATATCCACAAGTAGTTTGGTAATGGTACTATTTTCCTCCCAAAATTTAAAATGATTTTGGGTCAGCTTGGAGAAGACCTTGAAACAAAACAGTCAGTGCTGACTCTCTCAGTGCAGCTAGATTTGCACATGGACTGAATGAGTTTCTGGAGTTATGCAGCCATCCTTAAACAGCCTGGGAGAGAAGGGAAGCCCACAGGTGACCCAGGGAATGCTGGCCTCCTGGTGAGAGTCAGTTGCTTTGGGCCGCCGCTGTCACCTGTATATTTTCACTTGCTGACCCTTCTAGCCAGTACTCTTTTCTCCTTAGGAATGTCAACCCCTTCCCTAAAGCACAGAGATGATTTGCCCCAGGGGCCTGACTGGCATGGGAGGTCTCCTAGTTTCACTTTGTCTACTCAATAGTCTACCCCAGTCCCCAAAAGTGGAACAGACACGAAGGGATATTCCACCCAAACACCAACACATGCCAATGACAACCCCCCCCACACACACACACCAAAGAAAAGAGTACCAGGAAGTGTGCAACAGAGCACTCGGAGCTTGCTAAAAGTGGCAACATGAACACGTGTGATCCCAGGAAGGAGTTCCTTCCCCCTCTGCAACAGACACCAAGGGAGAAAATGCACTGTGGCCAATGACCGGTCACAGGGCAGTCGGTCGACCAGCTGTCCACACGGTAGCAGGAGTGGGGAATGAAAGCAAATCAAATGTTAAGGGCTCTGATAAGCTCCTTAACAAGAGTCTCAAAAGTCACAGCCCTTCTTCCCACGAGCGGGCAAGTGTGCAATCCCACGGTGACAGCACACACCGCAGACCCCATTGTGCCGCGGGATCTGCGTATGCAGCTGTAGGTCAAGGCAGTTAATCACCAGAAGGCCTCGGGGCAGCCACAGAGAAGCTTATTTATGGGCAAATCAAGAAACAGAAATACTGAACCGTGCCTGATTAGCTGCACTAATATGCTACTTGTGGCTAATTTCTGAGCCGCTGCGCCCACAGGTGTTTGCCCTCACCCGTAAATCATGTGTCCACCTCCTCTTTGCCCTACCATGCATACAGATAGCCTGCTTAAATGACAGGCAGGAAATAATGGATGGCGCCCTGGGTCATTCCAGCACCAAGTCACCTGGCCCTCCTCTGAGACAGCCCTCTGCATGTTCCCACAGCCCAGCTCCTTTCAGATGTTATTGTAACCCAAGTCCTCTGCGCCACTGCATGCAACCTTTCAAAGTACAGAGTGTATGTTTCCCCATTTTTATTTGTTTTACTTGTAGAGCACACCCTTTGCATAAGAGAGCACCATTAAAATTTCCACAACAGCCGGCCGTGCGGTGAAGCAGAACAGAATCCCAATGACTTAGATGGCAAAGGGAAATTCGCACTGGGAATTTAGCAGCCCTGGCCCTCCATTTACCTTTAATTTATTTCTTTAAATTAAAGGTGTTAATTAAATGGATCACAAACCAAACAATCTAAACACTAAATATTATGGGCAGGAAATACTTGGTTTGCATATAATTTGATTCTCTGGAGTAGTTCCCTGTTTCCAATCAACTTTTAGGTGGGTATGAAAACCAGTAGCTATGAAAATGTGCATTGTACGTATATTTACACTGCATATCTTCTCTTGGAGCAGAGAAAATGTAGAACTTGGAAGATGATCTCCCCTCGCCCCCCTCACCCCCCCGCCAAGCTCTGGTTAAGAAAAATTCATTAGGAGAAAAGATTCATCTTCTAAGTGGACATAATGCATGAAAAAAAAAAATCAATGTAAAGCAAGGGAGGTGGATTTGGTATATGGGACCAGGGTGGTCGTAGGCGTGAGTGACAGAGGACGAGAACTTGAACCCCACGGGTGGTCAGGAGGAAAAGGGCTGATTAACACTTTCAATTATATGTCACGTGCCCCCCCACCTTAGATAGAAGCATGTTAATTTAAATGTTGTTTTGGGCACTTTCTAACTGAATTTAAATAGCCACATATCATGACAGGGTTTTGATCATAAAAGTATAACTATTTTCAGGAAAAGATAGAGTGACAGGAACCAGATTTATCCTTCTGGCTGGAATAGCTGGTAAACAGATGAACTGTATGATAGACTGGATTCCAAGTCATTGGACTCCAAGCGGTGAGGTCCCCTGGGATTTGGAAAATGTCCAGCTCACTGCCGGGAGATTTTAGGCCACTGGGCATGGAGGGGTATCCTGAGAGCCAGGGGCCTCCTGGAGGTGAAGACATACAGGTGCACATCGCGGGTGGTGATGCGGCTACAGCTCTGCTGAACAGGGTACCCAGAGCAGAGACAGCCCTCTGGAGACAGAGCCCCCTGCTGCGGACCCATCCACACAGCAGTCAAGGAGCTACCAGAGGCTGGCACAGGAGCTCCAGACAGGATTAGAGACCACAGTACTGGGCACTTGCCTAGGGCTGGCAGGTGCCTGCTCTCACCAAACAGGCTGGAGAAACCTGTGATCCACAAGCACCGGGTAAAATACTCAGGACACCTCATTCAGGCCAAGGACTGGTAACTGCTTCAGTCCCACCTGCCCGCCTCAGGAGCCAGACCAGTGGAAACAAACGGTTCCGATAACATGACTCATCATCAAGTTTGTAGAAGACAAGTATCTTGAAGCCAGAGAGATGAAACCACCGTGGCCAGGATGCAACCAACATACAAAGAAGCAGAAATCTCTGCTCCATGATGAAGATGGAAATCACTGGGTCAGAAGCAACCAGAAACAACACAGATGTCAGAGGTAGCAAAGAACTAGCTCAAGATCTTCAGTCGAGGTTTAGATGTCAAGAACGCCCAACCCGAATTCCAAGAGATAAGCACTCTGTGTGAATTTAAAAATTCCTTGACTGGGTTTATTTGTTTAGACACTAGACAAGGAAATCTATGTAAACCTAATGACACTGAAAAAGAAACCAAAGAAACTGAGAGACTGAGAAAATGAGAATTAAAAATTAACAAACCAGGCTGGGATTATAGCTTCACGGTAGAGCACTTGCCTAGCACATATGAGGCATTGGGTTTGATCCTCAGCACTATATATCAATCAATCAATCAATAAACAAACAAACAAATAAATAAATGTGTTCTGTCCATGTATAACCACCAAAAAGAAAATTGCAAAATTTCAGTGGGACAACTTCAAATGAACCAACCCATATGCTCTCAGAATCTCTTGAGGATTGTAGGGCCAGCATAAAAGAACATTGAAGAAATAATGGTTGAAATTTTTTAATTTGATGAATGTCACCAACCAAAAATACAAGAAACTCAAAAAAATCCCAAGCATAAGGAGTATAGCAAACAAATAAACAGCCTGCATCCAAACACCATAATTAAAATACCCAACATGCCATTAACAAGCAATGTAAAAGAAAACAGTAAAAGTCATGTTGTGTGCAGAGGAACAAAAACACGCATGGCCACAGGTTTCCCATCCAAAACAAATGAAAACTCTTCAAATTTCTGAGAAAGAAAAAAAAGTAATCAACATAAAAAAAATCTTTCAGAAGAATAGCTGAAATAAAGGCTTTCTACCTATGCATAAACAGGGAGACTAATCATAAACAGATCTGCACAGAAAACAATGTTAGAAGAAATGTTTTAGAGAGGAGAAAAGGGTGTCAGAAAAGTCTGATCATGTCAAATGGAATGATGACCTCACTGGAAGGACAGGTATATGAGGTTTTATTTTCTTATTATATTTTTTAAATATTTTTAAATATTTTTCAAAATCAATTCATTGTTCATATATAAAAATAAGAAGCATGTACTATCAGATTTAATGTGTGCCAGCAAGAATGCTTATTTGAGAGGTTAGGAAATGAAATGTTACTATTGAAAGCTTCTTAATTGCTCATGAGGGACTGTGATAAGAGATTTTGACTAACATGCCAAAATAAAGACAGAATAGAAACATAAACATGATTATTTCAAATGAAGTCAGAAGAAAAGATAATTAAAAAAAAGGAACAGAAGGGACAGTTAGAAATCAAAGCACAAGAGGATAGAAATAATTCGAATCATATCAAAAATTGCATTAAATATAAATGGCCTAAGAACCCATAATAAGAGGCAGAGATTATCAGATTAAAAAATAGAAACACCAACTCATAGTCTACCTATAATAAACATGTTTAACTACAGGGACACAAAAAAGAGCTGGGGTTATAGTTCAGTAATAGAGCACAGATTTTACCAGTGAAACTTCCTGGATTCTATCCTCAGGACCACCAAAAAAAAAAAAAGGGGGGGGGGGAAAGACACAAAGTAGGTTAAAGGAAAAAAAAACAAGGAAAAAATACATCATAGTAACAATAATCAAAATAGAACTGTAGTGACAATATTAATGATAGACAAATTACATGCCAGATAAAATGATATTACTTTGTATAAACAAAGTCATTACATAATCATAAAGGAGAAAATTTATCAGGAAGAGATGTCAGTCAGTCTTTAAGATTTATGAACTTAATGAAAGAATTTAAAATTCATGAAACAAAGAACTGTAGGGGGAAATTAAGTCAAAAATCATAACAAAATATTTTAATACTCTCTCAAGAACTGATAAGAGAATTGACCAGAGATCATTAAGGATGTAGAATATCAATACAGTGTTATTGACTTTTAACTGAGTGATGTTTCTACAACATCCTATAAAATAAGAGAAGCATGTACAGTATTTTTAAGTACATAGGAAATATTTACCAAAATCGAGAATAGTTTGACACATAACACAAATTTCAAGAATAAAAGGATTCAACTTGTTCAGAATAGATTATCTTACTGCAATGAATTCAACTAGAAATCAACAGTAGAAATATATCTAAAAATCATGAATATTGGAAACTAATGACTTATATCTTAAAAACCCATATAGGAGTGAAGAAATCAGAAATCCAGAAATCAGAATTATTTAACTTAATAGAAAAATATCTACACATTTGGGGAATACAGCTAAACTAGTGTATTGTGGAAGAGGATGAGACTTATAGTAATAAATTCCTCTATTAGAAAAGAAAATGTGTGAAATAAATCAGACATTATTACTCTTTGTGCATATATGGTTATATGACAGGTGTAATTCCACATCATGTACAACCAGAAAAATGAGAAGTTACACTCTATTTATATATGATATGTCAAAATGTATTCTACAGTCATGGATAACTAATTAGGACAAACAAAAATAACTTTGCAAATGAAATAGAAAGATGAGAAAGTGTATCACATCCAACAGCTTTAATGTTCTTTAAGAATCAGATAAAGAAGAGAAAACTTCATCTAAATATGAAGTAAAAGGAAATAATAGATAACAGAACAAATAAAAATGAGAGAAACACCAGGAAATCAATAGAGAAAATTAATAAAATCAAATTGTTGTCCTTTGAGAAGACCCACATAATTAACTTGATAAAATGTCCAATATCATGCATGAGAGAGGTAACATTATTGTAGATTCTTCTTACGTTGATTTGGTACCCAAAACCAACCTAGAAATACACATATTTCAAAACTAATTTTTCTTACTTTCTACAAAAATCCAAATTTGTGGTAAAAAGGTATATTCACCAAGATAGTGTGATATTTACACAAAAAGAAAGGAGATGCAGATCCATGGAAAACAGCAGAAACAGACCCACCCATATGACAGCTATGTTTGACAAGATGCAAAGTTGAAAAGGCACCCATTCAACACCCAGTCCAACACAAAGGAGTATCCTCACAAATGGCAGCCAAAACAGAGACAATCGCACTTTGGTTTCTTGCATAATATACAAAATCAGTTAATAATGAATCATAGACATACATAGTTGCTTCAAAGTATAAAACTCATGCATGTTTTCTTTTTCAATTTCATAAATGCTTTCAGAATCTGCTACTATATTTTTGCTCTTAAATAATACATATCCCAGAGCTGTGCCCACATGCTGGTGGAAATGACAAAGTTGACCGATTAAGCCAGCGGAGCTCAGGTCTGTACAAGGTAGCACATGCCTGTGCTCCTAACATACAGATCATGGAAGTCCCTAGCAGGGAGGTGACAGCATTTCCACTGAGGCTGCCCAGGAGGTGAGAGACAGACTAACAGCCTTGAGATGCTCTTTGCATAAGAAATAAAAGCCAACATATTGGATTGTTTCCTCAGTTCATCCTGTTGACCTTAATGTAAATGACGTCCTTGTTAAGATATTACAACATCATATGCGATGTCATCTGTGAAACCCTGTTGCCAAGCTCCTCAGTGTGGTGACATGAAACTTCTGCTCACCTTAATTAGTCTCCGTACTTTCTACTCTCTATATAAAGACACTTAGGACCACTTTAGAGTTCAGGGAAGAATTCCTTTTTGTAAGTACGATGCTGAACATTTAATAAATGTGGTTAAGGACTTAATATTTTCAGCACAGCCTAGTATGTTGTACCCGGGTGAGTGTAACCAGATGCCACTCTCTCCCCACATGTCAGGCAGGGGCTTTATTTGGCAGCCATGAAAGCCAGTTCAGCATATTCAATATTTGCTAGAGTCGTGTTTAGAGAAAAATAATTCTAAAACAAAATAGAGAAATATATGCCTAATACAGTACATTTGATCAAGCAGATTTATAGCTTCTTGCAAAATTTTATTTTTAGATAATAGCCCTGTTTCCATGAAGAAAGAGCTGCATAGAAGTGGACCTTTGGCTTGCCCAGGGCCTCTCTGGTCACCCACCCTCCCATGGTGGCCTGGTCTTTACCAAGGCCTTGAGCCCTGCCTTCTTCCCACCAGATGCACGACGGCTGACTCAGTCAGTGACTTTGGTCTAGTGAAGAGAAACAGAATGTCCTAGATTGTGCCTGCAGCAGCTGCCTCCGTGCTGCCTCGCCGGGTACTGCAGAAATGTCCCCCACCCGCTCTCCCTGCTGTCCTGCTCCAGACCCCAACCCAGCAGCTGTTTTTGTGCTCTGTTTGAATGATCAAATCAAAAGTGCGATTCTCGTGGTATTCCTAGCCACTCCTGGCTCACCCCTAGCCTTCCGTCACCCTGGGGATAAGGCATTGACCTGTGTCGTAGTGGGATAGTGGCCAGCGGTGCCTACTCCCATATCCTCTGTGTAGCCCTCAGCCCGTGTTAGTCCATCTTCTGTCTCTGTAATAAGGTACTGAGCAAATCACCTTTAAAAAGGGGCCTTATATAGCTCGCAGTGTTGGGGACTGAGAGTACAAAGAGCACGGCACCACTGTCGTGGCCAAGGGCAGTAATGGCAGCAAGTGCAGGAAGAAGAGGGCCCGTGGCCAAGCAGGAAGCCCCTGGGACAGGCGGGCGAGACTTGGGCTTTTGTACCAACAACCTTGAGAGCACAGACCAGGACGCCAGGAGAAATGCTTCCTCCTCTCCGAGGACAGCACCTCAGAGCCCGATGGCCACCACCAGGCTGCACCTCTGCGAGGTCCCACCACCTCCTTCTGCCGGCTAAAGACCAAGCCTCCAGCACAGGAGCCTTGAGGAGACACCTCACCCACGTCAAAACCATGGCGAGGGAGAGTGTGAGCCAGAATCAGGTGGAAGCCTTAACAAAGTTGGCACATCAGCTAAATCCAAAGCAGGAAGGTCACCCTGCCTGAGCTCGGTGGTCCCAGTGGGATCACAGGGGTCTTTTAAAGTGAGCAGAGAGCAGAAAAGCTTAGACCAACTTGATAGGAGAAGGGCTTAGTGTGCGGTGCTGGCTTTTCAAAGGGCGGGAGGAGCCGTGCACCAAGGGAAAGAGCGACATGGAAACGGGGAAAAGCCGAGAGCGAGATTCTCTTCTGGGACCATGGAGACGACTCCAGACCTACTGACACCTGGATGTTGGTCCCTGGAAACCTGGCTGGCCCTCCGACCTGCAGACCATAAGTACACAGACATGCTGCGGTCCACTGCCCAGTGTGTGGTGACTCTGCAGCTGCAAAGTCCAACTCCAACAGGGGGCTCTGCCTCGTCCACAAAGTCACACTTGCAGTAGTTTTTTGTTGTCCTGTTGATGTTTTTCCCGTGGCTGTGTGGCTGTTCTCAGACAGGCAGTTTCGTGAACACAGGGGCCTCGTCTGTCCTCTTGTGTCATGCACACCTGCAATAGGGTACACAGCACGTGGCAAAATCTGTTTGTAGAACAATATGTGGGTGGCATAATCTCTTCAGGTCACCTAGACACTGAGCATCGTGACCTAGGTGAGACCAGGAAACACTCAGAGAAGAAGATTCCCTCCAAGGTGTGTGGGCGTGGGTGGGGCTGCAGTGCTTACCCGCGGACTGTCCTCAGGGGTTTGGTGCTGAACACAGAGGTGATGCCAACACACTGACACAGCGGATGAGGCAGAGGCGGGGCAGGCTGCCATCACCTTGAAAGCAGGACACAGCAGCAGGCATGCACCTTCTCATGGCCCTTGGCAGAGAGGAAGTGGAGTGACCAGGAGGGCCTCCTCCTTCTGATGTGCTCCCGAGCCTGCAGGTGACAGGCAAAACTTTGTGAGGCACACATCAGTCCTCCCGCCCAGATGGGTCTCACTGACGAATTCTATGTTTCCGTTACATGTCTTTAGGCAAATGACTGAAAAAGTCATCTGACAATTCCAAGAAGAAAACCGAGTGAGTTAAGGGGGGAGGGGCGCTGCCTCCAATTTAAGCAGCACAGAGGAGTCGGGGCAGGCGGGAGGGGTTCTAGACAGGCAGGTGGCTGCAGCACAGGAATTAAAAGGGCACCTGCGAAATCTGTCAGAAGGCACTTTGGAGATGTAGCACCAAAGAATTATATCAGAAAGGTCACTCAGAGAAATACGAGTGTCACAAAGTTAAGTACATCTGGGGAAGATCAGATAATAGGAAATATCTTTTTTCAAAGCTGAAATGATAGATTGCAAGAATGGTAAAGTAAAGCACACAGCAGATATGAAGAGAAATCAAGACGAGGAGAAAAATAAAATAGGAGGGTAATACAATAGAAGGGAAGCCGTAGAAATCATAGAAGCTATGCTTGGAAACAGCAGTGAAACTTATTGAATAAAGGGAAATTTATTCAGAACATTCAGATGGTGAGATTCAGAAAAATAACCCGCGGAGTGGCATTCTGGCTGATTGCAAGAGGCTGTGAAGAATACATCTTTAAAAAATTGTCATATGCTCTCGTGGAACACCGAATGAATAATTTAACAGGAATGCCCAGAGATTTATGGAAGGAGTGTTATTGGTGAAATGCTAATGCTGGCCCTTTACAAATTTGTTTCTTAGGTAATGGTTTGGTTCTAACCAACATAATCATTTCTGGTTTTCACCCTGATGGTGAAACAGAGAGCTTTAAGACTTTGGGATTTGAGATGCAACCTATGACTTGTCCTCTCAATCACTTAGAGCTGCAGGTCCTGCTAGGCAGACTCTCCACTGTCACCTCTTCACCAGCTCCAGCTTTGTCTTTGCACGGCGGGGTGTGGTCATTAGCTGGGTTTCCTCGCCATCCCAAAGGCTTTCGCGGCTGCTGTTGGTTGCTTGTTCCACATGGGGCAAGTGGGAACGCCTTCCCACTATGCAAAGCACTGCAGGGACCTACTCTTGAAGGACAGATGAGGACAATCAGCCCCTGCTGAGTGGCAGTCCCTTGAGTCACCTGGTGAGAGGCAGGGCTGTGAACTCTGGGTAGAGAGTCCTGGGAAGATTCACAAGGCCACTGACCAGCTGGGGAGGGGCACTGGGTGACATTCCCACTGAATTAACAATGCCAGCATATGCACAGGTGGCCATTTGTCACTTAGCCTGAAAAATGTTCACAATCACCAGAGCAGAAATGCAAGTTCTTTATTGCGCATCATGAAGGGAAGGTTGAAATAAGAGGCTAGAGTCCTGCGTCAATGATTTTATCTTTGCAACCCTTTCAAAACGGTGGTTAGCACTTGACATTCTCTATAGAACACAGAAGGCCTGTGGAGGTACAGTGTTAGCCCCGGGGGCCTGAGCATGTGGCATGTGACATTGGACCACATGATTCATTCTTTTCCAACCTTTTGCCCCAAGCTAATCTGTGCTTTATCTACTGATGCAAAGATAATTCAATTTATGGAATGTTATGCAAGCACTCATTGAACTTTATGAGACTGTTAAAAACCAGCCACTGTTCTTACAAAGGGAAGTAAAGAAAGCCAAGGAGAAAATTGCTCATCAGATCAAGTTGCTGATGATGTACTTTCAAAACTGACATGTAGATAAGCTTTGGATTTCTAACACTTGCACTGGTTGGATAGTTTCCTAACATAAAATCAGTTCTTTTTTTTTCTCTTAAAAATAAAAATAAGCGAATAATAATTTAAAAATGGAAAGATGGTAAAAGGCAGATACAGACCATTCAGGTTTTATAAAGATGGGCTGGATAGCACTGTAGTTTCTCCAAACGACTTTCTATCTTCTGAAAGGGTTATTTGCAGATATTGCTTAATTTCATTAATAAAGCTTGAACTGTGTACTTATTCGACTGCCATAAAAATAAAATGGAATAGAAGTAATGCAATTATAGATACGAGTACTAACAAATACATCAACTAAGTAAATCCCAATAAAATCCAAAATCTACTGTGTTTTACTGACGGGGCATTGAGATCAAGTGTCACTTTTATGACCCTGTGCCACCTTTAGAAATGAGATGCTTGTTGCTCTTCATGCACCATCACAGAAAAGAGCACCCTGGATATTCTAGCAGATAAAGAAACACTGAGGAAGTAATTTATGTCTCTTATATAACATCTGCAGTGGAAAATAATTATACACAGCTTTCATCACAGATGCAGCCTGCATTGGAAAAGGCTTCAGAAATTCTTTCCTAATATATAGATCATTCATTGGTTAAATTTAGGATTCCTGTCTCTTTTTCTCTTTGTTAAAATAAGCCCACTTGAAAGGCAGAGTACTCATCACTCATTTGGGGGAATGACTTGCTATCGCACTTAAAAATCACGCTTTCTATGGCCACAGGGGAACCAAGAAAAAGCCAAGCAAATGACATCACTTCCACCCACTTTACGGTCTCCTTCTCCCCATCCAGTGCATTGAGGCCAATGGTCCGACTGCAGATGGCACACCCGACACCCAGGGGACTGTCAACCTTCCCACCACGCTGCAGCCTTCCTTCCTCCTGAGTCTTCCACGGTTGCTCCCGCCCCAGTTGGCCAGACTTATGCCACCAACGGCAGGGCTGGCACATGCTAGGTGCCACCATGGTGACTGGGGCCTTAGGGTTATTGCCCAGGACCTTAGGACCAGGGCCATCCTATCTCCTGACCCTGTCGACCTCCTTCCCATCGGTGGCTCAAGTCCTCGCGCCTCGTCACCTGGATCTCTCCTTGTGATTCGCTTATTTCACTTGAGATAATATCTTGAAGGTGGGTCTGTGTCACAACACACGGCAGCCTTCCTCTCCTTTTCAATGCTGAATAATTCACGCCTAAGCCAAGCCTTTCCTCCTCCTCACCCTTCCCTCCAAAAGCATGTGGGTTGCTGGAAGCATGCTGAAGGATGCTGAAGGATGCAGAACGATGCCACAATGAATACGGATACAAAGTAGCTCCCTGTCCGGCTCTCCGTCCTCTCCAATCCTTGCAGCCCTGGAGGTGGGGCTGTTCCTTCAGAAAGGAGCCCTACCTTCCATTATCAACAGAAGCAGCACCGCTTTACTCTCTCACAGAGAGCGCCCAGGACTCCAGCCCCTCCCTGCCAGCTCGGCTGCTTTTTCTTCCTTTCCTTTTTTATAGCAGCAATCCTGATAGAGCGAAGTGATATCTCCTTGTGGTTCTCACTTGCATCTCCTTAATGATTGCTGATATAATCACCTTTTGCTATTCTTGCTGGCATATTATACCTTTTTGGAGGAATGTCTATTGACATCCTTTACTGGTTTTGTAAATGGGTTGTTGGATTTTTACTGCTGAGTTGCAGGCTGTCTTGATCCATCCCGGACATTCCTCTTCTTAGATGATGACTCGGTGTGTCTTCTCCCCTGCTGGTGGCCGGTCTTTCACTCTGGCTGTTGTGCCACTGCACAGAAGTTTTTTCAGTTTGGTGCAGTCCCAATTCATTTATGTCATTTTGTTGCCTGTGTCTTTGGTTACACATAAAATAAATCATCACCAAATCCAGTGTCATTGAGCTTTCCCCGTGTTTCTTCCAGATTTATAGTTAAGGCCATGCATTTTGAAACTGGGAATTACACAGACCTTAGATTTACTTCTTTTGTGGGACTGTCTGTCTAATCAGGAGCCCTTTCACGATTTCTTTTTCTATTTCTGAAAAAAAAAAAGTGCCCTTAGGTTTTTGATTAGTGTTGCTGTGACCTGCACTGTGCAGCATGAGCATTTTAACAGCATTGTCTTCAAAACTATAAACACATGAGGTTTTCCCATTTATTTGTGTTACAATATTTTTTCCTAGTATTCCATTGTATGCTTGTATTGATTATGTAGTCAGTGATTTAATTAATCCATGCGTTATTGCTGACTACTTGAATTGGTTCAATTGTATAATCAGAAAAAAAAATTTGTGGTATGTAACCACCTATGCACCTATGTGCATGGTTTTTTCATGTTATACAAGGATGTCCAGGATAAATTCCAAGAAATGGAACTGCTGAATCAGAATCTGCAGGCTTTTGTAATTTTGATGGATAATGCTCAAGTGTCCTCCAGAGGTTGTCAGAACCATAAAGATAAGAGCATCTCTCTCTTCCACACCACTTCACAAACAAGTAGGGAATCCAATGTCCAGGCTCCTGCCATGCCATGTGTGGAGGAGAGCAGCTGAGTACATTTCCAAGGAGACCCAGCAAGGAGAGCACTTGGACTCACCTGCATTTTCTGTCCAGTGAAACCTCTGCCTATTTCCTCCTTGACTTGCTGCTTTTTTCTTATCAACGTGAAGAATCTGCATGTTAGAAGAACACTTCAAATGTGTGGCCATAGTTGCTCTCCCCTGCCTCTGGGATTGACTTTTTGTGTACCCCTGCCCCCTCTGGCTGGTTCATTCAGAAGATGTTTGGGTTCAGCAGTAATTTTTGCTACTTTTTTTTTTTTTCAGCTTCTCAATATGAAACAGACTTTCCTTCCTCCAAATAGAAAAATGTGTCCGCATAGCCACACACCTTTGTAGTTGTGTAAAGGGTTCACTTTTAGAGTTAAACATTCAAACACTGGAATTTTCTGAGGTGCAGTGTTAAGAATGAATCCAACATCAGTGTTTCCACAAGTCAATCAAGCGCTGCTGATTGAAAAGCCTGCTCTTGTCCTCTCGATGTCATGGCCTCACCGATTACATTCCAAAGCCCCTGTGCACGTCAGTGTCCTTCCCTGGTTTATCTCTTCACATGGCAATGCCATGCCATTTTAATGATGAACATTTTGTCAGGTGTTTTCAGATCTGGTAGGACTGTTACCTTTCATAGCTTTTCCCCTCTGATTATTTTTTAGTCTTATCTTCCATGCAAGCCTTGGGATAAATTGGTCTTATTCCTCCTGATGTATCCGCTGGTGGCCCATTAATTGCACCATGTTAAACTGTAAACTAGCTTGCAGATAGATCTTAAGTGTATCCACACCTCTGCATCATCCTGTATTCTTCACTTTGTATTCTTCAATACTGTTGAACATTGAAGTACATGTTCCTTCTTTCCTCTTAAATTTAGTCCTAGTTACTTTATATTTCAGGAATTTTCCTCTATAGGAGCTATTTATGAATTTTCATTAGCCCTCTACCTTGCATGAGTTCTGAATTGTAATATTTTTCACAACAGTTTGAGCTGATTCTCTTATTTTTCTCAGGAAACTTTATTATTACACGGTGATAGAGTTGATTCATCTTTCTCCAATTTTGCATCTTTGTTTTTCTCTCATGTAATTGTTCTGGTCATTATTAAATGATGTTGATAACAATGAGAATAATATGATAGTAGAATAAATGATTTCTCATACAAATGTCTCAGCAATTTCACTTACACATGTAAGTGCAAAATCATAAATGAAAACTGAGCAAATATAATCAAAGAGCACTTTAAAAATGTAATCATTTAATAATCCACTGGAGTTTATTCCAGATGCAAGGATAGTTGATGTTTAGGAAATATATTGATCTAATTCATAACATTAAAAGATCTAAAGAAAAAAAATTATGCTCATCTCCATAGATGTTGACAGGCATTTGGAAATATTCAACAAACATTCACAATTTTAAAAAAAATTAATAAATCCGGAACAGATGGCCATTTCCTAATTGATAAAACATGTCCATCTCTGTCTAAAAGCCAGATTATCCTCAGCACTGGGACACAAGAGGCACTGCTGTAGCTCAGGTCTCCTCGGGCCGATCACATGGGCACTCCTGGCCTATCATGGTCCCAGGAGAAGAAGAGTCTTCACTTTGCGGACACAGCACTTGTTGTAAATAGGTGGCTTTTCTTGTTTCATTGTGATCACTAGCAATTTTACCCTCTTTTCACTGAAAACCTGGTCTGTCAGGGAAGAGAAGAATCCCCTGAGTTGGCCGCCACTCACCTTCTTCTAGTTCTCCTGTGGCTCCTGGCTCTGCCGTCTGGTGAGCTACCATGTACTTCAGGCACAGACGCTCATAACTGCGCCTTCTTGTTTGGCAACAATTGGTTTTTATAATTTCTCTCTTTCTTATCTAATAGTTTTACCTAAATCACTACTTGTTTTGTCAGATAGTACAATTGCTTCCCTGATGTTCTTTTTTCTCTCTTCATAGAATAATTTTGCTTTTTAATTCAGTATTTTGATCTTTATAGAATCATGTTGTTCTAGGTGTGTCCTGCTAAATAGCATAAATTGGGGTTTTACCTTGTGATTGCATTTTACTTGTCTTAAAATAAGAAATAATGCATGGACATGGTTTTTGGAATATTATTGTATATATATTCTATAATGAGAGAACTTTTAAAAGTCTTCGTGGCCGGGTGCATTGCCGCACATCTGTAATCTCAGCATCTCGGGAGGCAGAGGCAGAAGGACTGAGAGTTCAAAGCCAGCCTCAGCAACAGCAAGGCACCAAGCAACTCAGGGAGACCCTGTCTCTAAATGAAATACAAAATAGGACTGGTGATATGTCTCAGTGGTTAAGTGACCCTGAGTTCAGTCCCCAGTACTCCCCCCGCCAAAAAGCCTTTGTGTTCAGTTTTCTATGTGTTGATCAATAAGAAGACTGTGGGGGTTTTTGGTGTTCTATTGCCTATCTTTATCATTGTAACTTTGTGTGATAATTTTAATCCTTGATCACTTAGGCGGTGTCTGTCTGTCCTTCCCTGCACACGATGGCTAGGTTACGTGTTCTCTTTGTCCTACCTGTTCTCCCTGATTCCGTCCAGAGTGCTGTCCTCCTTGGCATTACCACTATTGTGTAAATGTCCTGATGTGTTTCTCCACATTCCACTGACAAGGGGAAGCTCCTCTCAACACTGGGCTGTTGTTGCTCTTCCTGCTGCTTGGTCAGTCAGTCACCTGCTTGTCCTCAGAAAAGCCTGTGTGTGCTCAGTCACCTGATTCCTCACCTTAGTCTTAGTTCTGAAGCTCCAGGGTTCACCGTTGACCTTGAGGGTTAGTTTCTGTAGTCACTGCTTGATTGGCAGAAGTTCTCCATCTGCTGATTTCCTTAGTGGAGCCTGAGAAATGCAACAAATCTTTCAGTTTTTGTGTGCTCAATTTTTCCAGGATAAAGTTCAATTGTTAGGTTAAGTTTTTCTGGTACAAAAATGTGACTTTTCAAAAAATAGTTCCAAATCTTCATTTCATAAAAACACATTTGTAGAAGCTGTCTCTCTCCACAGCAGAGTAAAGAGAACTTGTAAATGATACAGCTTCTAGAAATTCTCTTTTGCACCCAAAGAAATTTTTCTACTCTTTATTGTTCAGTCTTAGTCTTTTAGATGATCCAATTATGCATATATTGTATCTCCACATAAATTTTAGAATTTGTTATTGTTTTCATCAAAAATGTCTGCAAGGATTTTGGCTATGCTTTTTAAAAATCTATAAATCAATTTGGGGAATTGACAGCATTATTTGATTTCTAAAGTATGAACACTATCTTTTTTTTTTAATTTAGATTTTTCTTTAAAAGTTTGATATTGAGATAAAGGGATTATCACAGTATATCCATGTAGACCTAATTTAATTACATGAATCCTTAAAAATGACAGAAATTCTTTGAAGAATAAAGAAATGAGAAGGAAATTACAAGGGACCCTGTGTATGAAAAGGAATTGACTCATCAGATTTTTGATGGAATTTGCCAGTAAAGATCCCTAGGTCCAGAACTGTGTTTGTGAGACAATTTTAAGCCAAAAAGAAATTATTTAATAGGATCATACTGTTTAGTCAACTTATTTTTCCTTAAAAGAGATTTGAAAGTTTGGAGGACTAAATTAACCTGTTTAATTTATATCAGTAGTTTTTGATATTTTTATTAATATTTTCTTATTATCCTTTAAAAAAACTGTATAAGCTTTAGTGATAGGTAGCCTTCTCTTATTTCTTGGATTTATAACTTCTTTTTTGTTTCTCATCATTCTGACTTGAGGGTAATTAACTGCATTGATCTCTTTTAATATGATTTTTATTAGTGCATTAAAATTATACATAATAAGGAAGTCATTGTGACTTGTTTGTATATGTGCATAACATAATTTTCTCCATTTTATGCTCCAGTACTGTAAAAAAATAATCTGCTTTTTCTAGGAATGATGGCACACACCGTAATCCCAGTGACCTGGGAAGCAGAGACAGGAGTATGGTAAGTTAGAGACCAGTCTTGGCAGCTTACAGTGTCCCTATCTCAAAATTTAAACAAAGTATAAAGGTCTGAAAGTGTATCTCAGTAGTAAAGTACCCCTGGATTCAATTCCCAGTACCACTCAATAATAATATTAAGAAGAAGAACAACAACAAGAACCTACTTTTTTTTAATAGTGGTTTTTTTTCTGTTTTTTTTTTTCCTGCCATTGATTTCTACTGTTATATGTTTTATTTTCTTCTTTATGCTTACTTTAGGTTTACCTTTCTTTTATTCTGTTTTTAATGTAATAGTTTTAGCAAATTTCTTAAGATCTTTTTTGTCTTTTATTATTATTATTATTTATATATGACAGCAAAATGCATTACAATTCTTATTACACAAATAGAGCACAATTTTTCATATCTCTGGTTGTATACAAGATATATTCACACCAATTTGTGTCTTTATTCATATATGTTGTATAATAATGTCCATCACATTCCACTACATTTTGTTTTTAATTTGTCTTGAATGCTATAAATTTTCCTCAGGGCATTGCTTTATCTGTATTCCATATATCTTTATAAAATGTGTTTACACTGTAATTTAATATGAAAATATTTCCTGTTTTCATGAGATTGATTCTTCTATGTATATGCTATTCAGAGGTACATGGTCTAGTTTTCATACGTGGGACATTGCACAGATACCAGATATTCATTTCTAGTTCATTTATTGTAGTCAAGAATATACATGTGGTTCCAAGTATTTTAAATTTTTTGAGTTCTAAGGATTTATTTTTTTAAATAGCTACATAGTTTTCTCAATACCAGTTGGTGAACAATATTATTTTTTACTAGTAAGTAAATGTGTCAGGATTAGCATATACATTAATATCATATTTATTGAACCACATAAATAAGAAAAATAATGTTTAATGGAACTCGGCAGAAAATATACTTAATTTCCTTCTTAGCTTTTTCTTGTGAACTACATTCCAAAGAAAATCAATTATGGGAACAAAGTCATAAGAAATTGTGTGATCAAATGTTTTTCCATATCCTTTTGAATCGAGCTCAAGGATTTTTCATAGATTGAGTCATATCCTCCTCAATAATTATTTTTTTTGCCAAGTTTACTTGTCTAACACACTTTTAGGTATTCTGGGTTCTTTCATACAGTAAGAATTCAAAACTTTTTACATAACTAAAGGAGGGTATTGTTTTTAATTTTGGCTTCACTTTCGAATCCCGAGTGTCAAGATCATGGAGATACTGTTGATATAAGACTGTACCTGTTCCTCTGGTCTGTGCTATACTCAGAAAGAATGTTCAAGTAAAAGTTAAGATCCAAGGTCAAAGGTGATTTTTCCCCCCCAAATTTCTAATCATTTACTTCTTAAAGAGCTTGACAAAGATGATACACAAAAGGCAGCAGAACACCTCTACCTGCCCCAGGAGAGCAGTTAGACAGAGGCAGACATACAAATCAGCAGGTGACACTGAGAGGATTCACGCCAGCCAGGAGTGTCTTGCTCTGCCTCTGCATCTGTATCTGCATCTCTCTCTATTTGTACACAAAGGGCACAAAGCAACCTCCTGAAGTAAATTCTCCCTGGGAAAGAATGAGAAAAAGCTTTACAAGTGCTTTCAAATTCATAGTCGCTTGGAGGCTTTAGAGGATGTTCCTTAAGAGAGAAACCCAGCTCCCGCCCCAGAGCAGACCCCAGAGGGCAGCGGAGCATGGGGTTCTGTGGATTGAAGACTGCTTCTGCAAAGCAGGTGTGCAAGGGAGGGGGAAACCTCTGCTCAGAGAGGAGTGTCCCTCTCCAGCTTCTTTCAACAGAGGATTCCTCCATTCCAGGAAATGCCTGCGCAGGAAGTGGACCCTCAGGCACAGATCCGGCAGCCTTCTCAGTAGAAGATCTCCCACTGGTACCTGGGTCCTTCAGGTTCTTCTTGGAAGATGGCTGCAGGCATTTTTTTCTGTTGGTTTGTTTGTTTGAGGAGTATTTCCTACAGCTTTTCAGACCTTGGCATACATTTTTAAATATGTAAATACATGTACCTAGATGCATATACATGATCTTTTTAATGCGGGAAAGCATCTTTGCCCCTAGATGACATTTCATATTGACAGCGCCTTCCAGAATATCTGCTCATTGATGATGAGGATCCCGTATTTATGGCAGAAATATTTTCTTGGCATTCCTCAAGGCGTGACTATCTTGCATCTTTGCAAACCGCCCAGGGCAGAGTATTCTAGCGCTATCTGTTAATACCAGAAGGTTCTGCATTACATATTTTATGTTAAGATGCAAAACAGTGTCACCTAGGGGCCTCAGATCTTTGAGGAGAAATGATATTTTTGTAATGAGTGTGTCCTTTTCCTTCATCAAGTCACTTTCCCAAGCACCAAGAGATGTTAATTTTTTGACCCTTCTTCTGCAGTGATGTTAAGAGGAATTTTCCATATGGATTTATTGGATGTAGTTAAGGTGAAACATGCTCATGAGTTAAATGCTAAGAAAGCGGAACGCCCCGGCTGCAGAATTCCATACAATTAATATCTAACTACATCTCAGACAGCACGGGTTCATTTCATCTATTATTTTGACTCAAACTAGAAACATCAGTGACCCGCCTCCTGTCTGGGTTTAACAATTCCTGGAGTCCTCCTTCTGCTCCCTGTGAGGTGGAGAGGAAAGACAGAGGGCTGCTGTTTTTATACCGAGCAGCATCCACCAAGCTTCGAATAGTCATAACTCACCATTTTATTCTAAATATAATATCGCCTGTGCAAAAAAAAATAATATTATTATTGGGTAGGGGGACAGTAAGGAAGTCACAAATGACAGTTAGTTCCGACTGTCAATCTACACATTTAATGAGAATCTCTGCCCAATTTAATGAATCCCGGAGCTTCCCCTGGCATCATTTGAAACAGACACCGCCCGGCGGTGTCACTTTCCGGGCTCCATTATGGCAGCTGGCTGTACCCCTAATAGAAGGAGTTTTCCTTGTGAACTATTAAGCATATATAAGCAATCACTACTAATTTACGCAGACAGAGAGGGCAGGAGGTGTGTGTGTGTGTGTGTGTGTGTGTGTGTGTGTGTGTATGTGTGTGTGTGTGTGCACGTGCAGAGAGGGTGTGTGCATGAGTGGGTTGTCAAGCAGAAGAGTTTTAATCAGGACTGGAAATGCCCTGTGTACATATTAGCACAGTAGCAAAAACAACGAGAGAGGAAAATGCACAAGTTCAAGGAGACTTCTGAGCCTAATTGGGGCACAGTTGAAGGTGCATTGTGGTCATTGTCCCCTAACTTTCTTCCCTGGAGAAGTGGGTGATGTCCTCCAGCCTGATCTTGCCCACAGTGCCTTCTCCTCTGCCATGTTTATGGCCTGGAGAAAGTTACAGGAGAAAAAATGACCCTGCTTTCTCTACTTGGACTCCTAAAATCCTTGGAATTCATTTTGCTTCAACATTCCAGATCCTACCAATCTTTCCCTTTATTATGTGAAACGCACTCAGGTGCTTACTCCACAGGGTCTGTGGGTTGATCACCACCAGTGATCACTGGAACCAAAGGCCATCATCTCAGTCATTTCTAACCAGGAGGAGACACCTGCCCCAGCCCCTGGGTCAGGGCACGTCTTTTATCACCTCCCTGGCCCTCTTCTCCTCCACTCCTTGTGCTTTCGGCTTGGGTCTGCTGGTGACTCTAAGCCGTGGGAGAGGTCAGTACTTTCTCTGTGGTCTCAGACCTCAGCCTGGCAAGTTCAAGGTGGAAGAATTCAGGTCGTGTGGTGTGATGCCGCCGTCAAAACAGTGAGTGGATGTGTGATTCAGAAAAAACTGCTACGAGCCAGGTGACGCTAATTACTAGACTCAGCCTCAAGCAAACAATGGAGCCTTCAAGGAGATGACAATAAATTCACAAAAGGTCAAAGGACCCTTCTCATGCAAAACTTCCTGCAGGACAGACGTGTCCCTGTCAGCAAGCCCTGGCTGCGTGTGACAGTGCTGCCACCTGCTGCTGCAGGAGGCTGAAGATGCAGGGCTGCTCTGCCCCTTGCTGCAGTGGGGCTGCCAGCTCCAGTGATAGCAGAGCCTGCAGGGGCCGGGGAGCAGGGTCTTAGGGTGGAGTTGCTTTAGCAGATCCCTGCTGACCCCAGTCAGACCCCTCCAGGTGAACCCCAGACGCAGGTTAGGAGCCGAAGTGCAATGGGGAGGTCGTGTGGGCTGTGGTCCTCACTGGCAGGTCATGCTGCAGGTTGGCTCCTGGGCCCCTGCACTCTCTGCTCTGACGCTGAGCAATCAAACACAGAGACGGAGCTAAATGCTGAGGCAGCTGGGTTTTCTCATCAGGGTGGAAGAGAAACTTGAGGGGTTTTGCTCTTGCTGTCTGGGGATGAGGCAATGCGGCCATAAAGAAGAAGATGCAGTGTAACGCGATGGAGGATGCGGATCAGCTGGAATTCCAGCCAGCCTCCCTGGGTACAATCCATGTGTGACCAGCTCTTCAGAGACCTCTCCTCAAGTGCAAATGCTCCTTCTCCTTTAGCACGGCGATCCTTTACTTCCTGCTCTCCTCAGCTTGCCTCGAACCATGAGGTCGCCATTAGCAGAGTCAGATGCTCCTGAGAGATGATCAGATCACCTACAGCTACTTTGTGATTTTTTTTTTAAATCCTGTCCGCAAAAGTGGTTCTCAAATATTTTCTTTTTGCCTCCACATTTAGGGCCAGCACCATGCCTCAGCTGAGTGCAGGAAAAATAACATCTCTTTTCCTTTGCATTATGAATGGAAGAAAAGCATCTGAATAATCTCCTTTTGCTAGTTTAGAAATGGCCTCATCCCCGCCAAAGGGCGATTCATGTTTCTATCCTCAGAGAGAGCAATGGTGAAGGATGGCAGTGCTCATCAGGGTCCAGAGATGAGCAGGGAGCAGGGACATCCTGACAACAGTGGCTCGGGCAGGAGAGGAGCCACCTGAGCTCTGGCTTCTGAGGAAATGAGGAGTTCCCAGCGAAGGAAATATAAAACCAGAGCAGCATTCGCACGCAGCCAGTTCTATAATGGTAACTGGGAAGAAGGATCACTCCATCACCCAGGTGAGCCATCGTTGGAACTCTTCCACAGGCCACTCGTCATTCTGCAAGGACGGGGACAACAGCCGTCCACAGTTCGGATGGAGCCTTTCCAGGGAAGGAAAACGTTTCCTATGAGGCTGGTTTCTAAAAAGTGTTGCATCATATGAATTTTCTTTTGATTTCTGATAAAAAGCAGTGCTCTGAAATGGGTCCCTTAAGTATGAACCCTCATTCAGGAGGAAATTTGATACTGATCAGGAAGCCTCAGAATCACTCATTACTTTTTGTAAAAACAATTTTGTTACTTGAAAAAAAACTATTGGGAGGGCGGTTGGTGATGGCTTCTCTTTGACTTGGGGAAGAACACGTGCTCTTCTCTTTTCATGTTTCCATACCCTGCATTTTGTGATAGGTTTTGATTTTGATAAGCATATCAAATATCAGAAATCCCCCCACACTACAATCTCCCGCAGCCCCTGGATTATAAGACAACCTTTTGAATCCCATCCAGCAGCCCCTCCAGAGTCACACCACACCCTCATTTTTGCACACTGCTAATCAAGTATTTAAGTAAAAAGCACAAAATCCAACACAATTTTAATTATGCTCAAGGCTTTTAGTGGCGAATAGGATCCCTGGCATTGCAACAGTCAGATAAGCACTTTCCTGCCTGTCCTTAAGAAATTGGTCACCAGCCATGTCACTTGAGAAGCAGTGGGCACTTCGGCACACCAGGTTTGGACCTGACTCAGCGCATGAGGGGAGTCTAAAAAGATGGAAAAGGCAGAGCTCTTTGGAGAAATATTATGATAAATTATTACGAAGCACTGTGAACTTTCGTTAAATATAACCTTGGGCTGACCTGGCATGGCATTTCAACAGGTAGATGGGACCATCCTTTGTTTCACAGCAAATATCAGGCCCCAATTGATACTTACTCGACTCCCAGGAGTCGGACTGTCAGATAGTTACCCTCTTTAATAAAGTGTGGAGGCAAGTGCAGAGAAAGGGAAATGACCCTGCTTGCACCTCACAGCCCCGGCAACCCCGCGCACCTCTGGGCTAAGAGTTCTGTATGGCATTCAGGGTGCCGAGGTTCTCACTCCTTACACCATTCCCATTCTCACAGGTGGATTTACATAAAGCACACACTTTTGTTTAATCTTTTTTTTTGCAATGTAAATGTATAATGTTCATTTATTTTAATTTAGACTAATGTTCTGTAATAGATCTTCTCCCAAGTCTTCAGCAATATATTAATGATTTTAGGAAACACAGTCTGGAATGAAATGTTTCACCATTTTATCTAATGAAATAATGTTCTTTTCTATGTATTCTTTTCACTTTCTCCTAAGTTTTCATACTAAGGTTCAGCCTTTCATTGTTTTCCAGAATTTTTTTTTTCTCCTGAGTTCTTCTGCCAACATCCCTGTTTAGAATTCCCTGAAAGCATTACATAAGACAGACAAAATGCAATTCGCTATTATCTACGCTTCTTTTCATTCTTTCCCATAAATCAATCCTCCCAGTCCTTTATCATTTTTGCTTCTCTTCTTTGTGCTTTTGAGTTTGTCAACATCATTTTGATAATGAAGTGCACCAATTCTGTGCGGGTCTGTTTGTGTGACGGTCGCCAGGGTAGGTGACACAGAAATACCAGGTGGAGCTTCCTGAGGAAAGGACACACACACACACACACACACACACACACACACACACTCTCACACACAGGCTCCTCCATTCTGGCAGTCCAATCAATTTAAAGACCTGTCTTGTTTTAACTCTCGGCACAGACAGAGGCCCCTCCATCCCAGCTCGATGCCAGAGGGCTTACACATAAACCCTGCTTGACTTGGAAATCAAAGAGGGGTGAGAGAGTTCAGCCTTTCCATGCTGAGGCATGAGCTTGCCAGGAGACAAGACTGGACTAATAAGGGCTGGAACCAGCTTTATCTAGTTAATAGCAGCCTTTGACATCACAGGACCGTGTGCCGCTGCCTTGTGTTCGTGTCCTTAAGAAGTGCCACGGTTAGAGCATTAAAGATTTTAATCTGTGCACTAACAGATCTAATAAAGATGTGGAGTGAAAGTGAAATGATATCACGCTCCCTCTACACCACCATCTCGGGAAGGTCACATGGTATTAAAACGGTTATTAAAGGCTAATTTTCTAAAGTTTGCATCTGCGTTTGTGGCTCTTCTCTCATCTGCATCTGAAGTCACAGATTCCCCTTCAAAGACCGTCTCCTCTTTCCTGAAATATGGTCCATCATCTATTCTAATATCATGCATTATCTAATCCCCTCTGGCCCACGAAGTGCTCCAAGAACTTGTGCTTGAGTTTGCCTGTATCGTCTCCTGTGAGCTCATTGCTTGAGAAAAAGAGAGCTTGGCTGTGAATCTAAGTGAGAGTCACAGATAGGCCGGCATTCTCATTAATACCAACCCTGCAAAACAAGTCTTGCCTGCAATTCAACACTTCCAAAATGAACAAAGAATTACGATGCCCTGCAGTCAAAGTCAGCTTAATTGCATTCAGCCAATATTTATTTTGTGCCCACTGTGTGTGACACATTGAACTACAGAGTATAAAACTTGGTAATTCTCAGTCCCTGAACTAAATAATCTCACACTCTCACGGGAGGAAGAAAGCACAATAAGTATACAAATAACAGCTGGGATAGCAATAACAGAGGAGATGAGAAATGGTGATTAAAAAGTCGTTCCGCAGCAGTACTGGAAGCAGTATTTTAGCATTCACTTGCTTTTACATATGCCATCCATACCTGTGCTTGTTCTCCCTGTGTGTGTTGAGTTCCTACTAGGTGGAGGGGTTCATGGGAGTTTCAGATTTAAGGGCACATGAGCAACACACTCTCACACACCCAGACACACGCATGTGCACGTTCATCATGAACTCTGCAACCCAGACAGTGGGAGTGAGGCACTGAATAGCTACCTCATCCAACTCTTAGGGCTGCCCTGCAATTTAATCCCCTACGACATGTGACCACCCCCAGGACAACCATGGGATGGCCCTGCTGACAGCCCAGATGAGGAGCTGGGGGGATTCCAGGTGTCAGCTGTGTGGCCCTGGGCATTCGGCTCAATTTCTCACTTCCTCATCTGAGGTTTCTCCCTCCTTCTCCCTTTTCTCTTCCTCCCCCTTCTCCTCTTCCACTTCCTCGTCTGCTTCTTTGCCCCTCCTCTCCTCTCCTCTCCCTCCTCCTCCTCCTCTTGCCCCTCTCTTCTTCCTCTTTTTTTTTCCACTTTTATTTATCTATTTATTTTTGGTACTGGGGATTGAACTCAGGGCACTCGACCTCTGAGCCACATCCCTAGCCCTATTTTGCATTTTATTTAGAGACAGGATCTCACTGAATTGCTTAGTGCCTCGATGTTGCTGAGGCTGGCTTTGAACTTGTGATCCTCCTGCCTCAGCCTCCTGAGCCACTGGGATTACAGGCGTGCACCACCACACCTGGTTATTTTTTTTTTCCACTTTTGCTTTTGAATTAGCAATGAGCATCATTAGTCACCTCTTCAGCAGCAGAATTAAGTTCCCAATACCCTATTTAATTTCTCTAACTTCTACTCTAATTCACTAGTAATTTATCTTCCAGGGGAGAAAACCACAAAAATTTAAGATAAAATGGTTCATGATAATATGGTTCACATATTTTTTAAAACCATCTCCATACCCATATTCTGGAAGGCTCTGGAACTCTTCAAATGGTGGGCAATGGGAATTTGAGTCACAGTAAATAAGACATCGACTTCTGATGCACTTGTGTTACCTTAAAAATGGTTAAAATGCCAAAGTGTTTTTCTTTTTTTTAATATTTATTTTTTAGTTGTAGCTGGACACAATATCTTTAATTAACTATTTTATTTTTATGCGGTGCTGAGGATCGAACCCAGGACCTTGCCTGTGGTAGGCAAGCGCTCTACCGCTGAGCCACAACCCCAGCCCACCAAAGTGTTTTTCATCTGGTTCACCTAATGGGGAATTAGAAGACAGGGCCCCCCCACCAGGCTTTGTCTGAAGGGCGCTGGTGATGGAGGAGCATGTCAGAGGCATCAGGGTCCTGTGGCCAGTGTGGTGCCTGGGTCAGGTGTTCCCGCTCTGCTCCGAGGTGCAGCGGGCCCCAGGACTGTGGTACATATGAGGGTCTCTCACACTGCTGGAAGGCTGGGATACAGCAAGGGTGCACTCATGCCATCCCACACACTCAGTCCTTCCTGAGGATCTTCGGTTTACTAAATCAGGGAACGCTGCTGTTTTTATGAAATCTGTGCCCTTGAATGTGGCTTCTTGAAGCAGGAGATTGCTCAAACATTGTAGTTTGAAGCCATCCTCTGCCCTCCCTTTAGCTAGAAACTTTGGTTTGGGGAAAGCATACCACACTTTATCAATTGCAAAGTTTGTCTCCTATTAACAACAAAAGGCCGTCCCTAACTTTTGTAAGGACTCCGGGGTCTGCAGCCCATCCTCTGCACTCTACTTCCCCATGCCACAATATCCCACCCAGCACTCCAAGGTTGAGGAAGAAAACCAGGCATGTCAAGAGAGGAGATCGCCAACTTAATGAAATGTTTCCTACCAATGGCGACCATTCATTCAATAGCACTCAGAGATCAAAGGTAAGAGCAACATAAAGATCACTGGGCTTTGTTATTTAGGGATATTTTATAGATGTGAGTTCTAATTAAAATTTAATTGTTAAGGGAAAATCAAGAATGTTCACTTTGTGGTCAAGGGAAGCCTAGTGAGTGTCACTGTTCTCATTGGTCCAGGAATTGAGCATGCTAAAGCGGTACAGTAGTACATGTCGTACATGGGATGGCATCATTTGAAACTTGACCATTTATGACATAATTATTCAAAAATGTACAATCATCATCTATAAGTTTACTTAAAATACATATAGGTTCTCTATTTTCAAAGATAGTATACTACTTACAAAATGTATAGTGCATTATCTATTATGTAAATAAATGCTCAAAATAGGAAAAAAATTTCCATACTAGCAAACATCAAATTATGGCACAGTGAATAATCTCTATTTAACATTATGTAATGTGAATGTTTTACCTCTTTCAAGTAATCATTACCACCTATTCAGAATTCCTATTTAGATGATGGAAATTTTATGGCAAATACTGTCTTTTTAAATATCTCAACTTTAAAAATATTAAGAAAGTTCCAGTGGATTTCTATTTGTGCTATTCTAAATAATATGGAAGATTTGAATTTCCTCCAAGAAGAGGGATCCTTTAGAAGAGTGTTATCCCCAAAGGTTATGGTAGGAAATATAAAATTGAAAAGAACCGTTATTATAGAGCACCTCTCAATATTTTTTCCCCAACTAATCCAACACCTGGGATTATAGTCAACCCGGTTATTGGATAATTTAACATCTAGGGTATATCAGAATAACCACGTGGAGGAGGCTCAAGGAGTCGTCTCTCCTGTATTGGTTTGAAGTCTGGAAGTGGGTGCACTGCCTTCCACATGGTGTCTTGGGGATAGCACAGGCTGCGCCATGCTGAGATGTCCCCACACCCGGAGCCGCCCCCAGAGGTTCCAACCCCAATGCAGTCAGCAAGGTGGCTGCACAGGCAATCAGCGCCCTCATGGCCCATTTCTGAATTCCAGTATCAGCATACAGAGCAAAGATCAAAACCAGCACCTTACTCGGCCGGCCCTCTAAACAGGAGCAAAACTGGTAGGAGAAGGGGGGAGATGAAGAAAGGGAGATTTCAACTCCAAACAACGAGCCCCCACCTTCCCCAAAGTGATGCTGCGCCTGGAGAGAGACAGATGACGGAGGAGAGCGGCGCACCTGGCCTCTGCGCGCTCTGACTTCGGCTGGCGGCGGAGGGTGTAATTAGAGCGCTCTGCGCAGGAACAAAGGCCTGTCACCGCGCAGAGAGGCCCCAAGCTAAGCAAAACCCTGCCTGGTTACATCTTTCAGCTCCCTGCGCTGCCTCAGAAGAGGAAACGGAAGAAATGGCGTGGTGCGGGCTCTCCTGCCTCTTGGAAGGGCAAGCGCTCTCTTCTGTTAATGTCCTTGCAGAGAGTGATTATGGCTTCTTGAGGCCAGGGAACAACTCGCCATCCGTGGGGACAAATGACTGTGGCAATCGGATTAGAAGGGCAGCCCACTCTATTTCACAGAGACGCTGGGCACCCAGTTGATGACCCTGCGGGGTACTTGGCTGTGTGGTTCTCTCCCTGCCCAGCAGAACAGAGCTGAGTGGGCGTCAGGGGTGGACACCTGGAGCCGGCTTCCCTTCCTCCAGGGCGCCAAGTTCCTGGACAGGAGAAATCCCAGCAGTTTACAAAGGTGCATTTTTAAAGCAAACGTCAGTCCTCTGGTTTCATTAATTTTAAATAATTGCAAAGTGTGCTTCTCCATAAATCCTGATATCTATTTATATCTTTTTACATGTTCTCCATCTCCCTGAATTTGCCTTAATTCTTAGATCCCTACAAGCAAAACTACCACATCCACAGACTATGTAGAAATTATTATTAGGTTGAATATTTAAATTTTCCACTTTTGTAAATTTCATCAGAAAAGCTTGTCTTTGGGGACAAGGAAAGAAGGACAGATACCCTCTAAAGACAGGCTTGCCAGGTAGTCCACAGTGTGGTTGATTGGCTGTTATTGATCTGAGTGCAGAGCCTACCTGGTCTAGACCCACAGCCCACCTCCAAAGTGGTAGATGGCTGAGCATGCCCCAAAGATGCTCATCTTCAAGGGCTTCACATTTCAAAAATGAGACACAGCCCCTGAGGGTCCCAGGGCTTGGGAAGCACATAAGGGCCCCACTACAGGCTAGTGCTAGCCTTCTCCATCCAAACCCCAGAGTCCTGAAAGAGAGCATCTTGCTAATTCCCAACACACCATTCTCACTTGGTCTTATGAACACAGACCATGATGAAAGAGACAACAAAATGTAAATACACAATAAAGAGTGTCACTTATAAACTGTTACTGACTGAATTTCTATATTTTGGCTGATACCCTGAACCTCAGAAGAGGTTGAACTGTGCATTCATAAATTTCCGTGGCAATACCCCTAGGTGGCAGGGTAATATTACGATACTTGAGTTCTGAAGGTACTCAATTGCCTAATCTTGAGAGACAGAGAGAGAGAGAGACAGAGAGAGAGAGAGAGAGAGAGAGAGAGAGAGAGAGAGAGAGAGAGAGAGAGAGAGAATATATCTGAAACAAATTGCTAGAATTCTTAATCTTGATTTTTGACACTTCCAAAAATAGATAGCATAGAAAATTGGTTGGTAGTAGGTGATAAGCAGGTTTCACCACCAATATTGCACCAAAGACATGTTTGACTGTTCCACAGGCAACATTAATCAGAACAAGGTTCTCTTGTACCTTGAAGAAGAAGGGGGAAGCAGAGGTCTCAAAGCCAATTTTCTCCTCATATACACAAAAAGATCACTACTGAATGGTAATTTTTTTTCTAAAATATTCCATATTGTTTATTAATGTGAAGAAGCTCAACAGAACAATGTATCAATTATGAGGCATGGTCTATGGCTAACACACTTTTCATTTAAAAAAATAAGGTTTCAGACCACATTGTAAAATATTTTTCATTTCAGGTGTGGAGCAAGAATCCTCAGAAACACTGATCCTATAAATCACTAGGAACACATTTGGATGCACAGATAGGAAAACCCAAGAAAGACATTTAGAAACTCGGAGATAGCACTTCCACCTTTTAAACTGCTCCCATAGAAAGTATATTAGATATAATTTAAACATAATATCACACAAGACAACAAATAATAGCCCATATGCATACTGTTGAACCTCTACAATTATAGTTTATAAACGAAAATAACTATGTATTCATGTGATAGAACAGTTTACAAATGCCAAAATCATGTTGCACAAATATTATTTAGCAAACTGAAAAAATATTTTTATTAATAATCAAAAAATCATAACTTAAATCATAAAAATATAGATCATAGTAATATATTCAAAAATAGTGGGGCTGGGATTGTGGCTCAGTGGTAGAGCACTTGCCTCACATGCATGGATGGAGCACTGGGTTCGATTCTCAGAACCACATAAATAAATAAAATAAAGGTATTGTGTTCATCTATAGCTAATTTTTTAAAAATAGAAATACCAGCATAAAATAACATGATATGTAGAAGAGTTTCCTGTAGGTAACAGAATTATGTGTTATTTTCTTTTTGTTCAACCATTTTTAAGATTTCTTCAGTGAGTTCATATTGCTTACAGAGTAATAAACTATTTTAGGTAAAGTAGTTTTTTGTGTTATATCTAAAACCCAAATATTAGGAGATGGATAATAAAGATATAGCTACGTGACTCTCTCTGGGACTTCTATGACAATATTCAGGCTGAGGACTGTCACTGAACTTATCTGTGCTGGCTCTTTTGTTTGTTTTTGTTTGCTTAATTCTTAAGAAAAAATCTAGGTGGAATAAAGTTACAATAAGGTGACCAGTAAGATATTAAAATCCTAAAATTTAGAGATGGGTAACGTTGTGTAAGGTACCTCTGTAAGGATAGTGTCAGCTCAGGAAGTTTGAATTCTGTACCTGACAATCTGGACATCTGTGGTGTGTGTGTGTGTATTCGTGTAATCCATTTGCACATTATCAATGAGCAACATTCTTCAGCTTCTAAGCAGGATGCGTAGCTTTGTGATCACTAATTAAAAAATAGACTTAGCTCTTCACACCTTTGCAAAATGCCATGAGATCCATTGCCGCAGGGTCACTGAGACTCCTCACTTTCATACCTCAGGTTTAGTAAGTGCCTCTTAGGAGCCTCTTGTGAGCTGAGCTGGAGATGGAACTGGGAGGAGTTCACCCCACCCTGTCCCGGGAGCAGCCTTCAATTGAGCCTGGAGGCAGGTGGGAGGTTGCTCCTGGGCAGGCCTGAACCTCGGGAGCAGGTGGGTTGCCCTGGGTGTCTGGGTGAAGCAGGTGGGAAGGGAGGTCTGCGGAGGGCTGAGGACCAGGTGAAGATGGCCTGGTTACTGAGCCCTGGAGGGAAGGGCCCAGCCACCCCGTTCCCTCGTGAACCAGGTGAATGTCTACACCACCCCACTGGGTTATTTTGAGGATGAAAGGGGTAGCAGGTGATGGTGAGAAACACACAGGATGGGGTCCTCGGAGCCACGGCGTGGTGGCCAGGTGGAGAGAGTGGCTTGGAGAAGGCCCACTCTGGCTGGGGCCTTTGCGTGGTCAGGGGTCCTGAAGTAACAGCAGTGGGCCAAGGCCCTGTCTGGAGTGGCCAGCGAGGGAATGTACCGGAGGCCCCCGGGAGGCTGAGCAGGCCAGGTGGAGGAGGGGGCATGGCTTCCCCGGACCCTGCATTAGCTGGGACAGAGCCCAGGAGGGCAGCCAGGACTCACCGAGGAGGACAGGGATGGGTGGAAGCCGCTGGTTCTGAGCAGCATCTGCATCTTGGTCCAGCCACGGTGTGATGGGTCTGGAGAGGGGACCGCATCAGGAAGACGAGTTTCCACCACGGGCTTCCGCAGGCCTTTCCCTTCTCTGATTCAACTGTGCCCTGACGTTCTCCGTGCCTCGGAGGCGAGGGTCTAATAACCATTAGACGTTATTTATATCTAATATACTATCTAATACTCACTAGATATTAAAGGCAAGAGCTGGGAATGGCATCACCAAAACCTACCCACAGGTGAAGCCTGGAGACAAAATGATACAGGGAAGGTCAAGGGTAGTGGCCCCTAGGGGGCAGGGCCTGGCATCCATTGAAGGACAAGCAGCTGCATCGTGCCGGGCAGGCAATGGGGAGATGGAATGTCCTCGTTCCCTAGGGGTCGACGGGCTTCAAACCCTCAAGATCAGAAACCATAGAGTTGTGATTCACGTAGGGTGGAGGGAGATGGGGATGGAGCCTCTGGGTCCACCCTCATTTAGCTCTGCAGGCTGACGCTTAGGGAGGCACCTAGAAGCTGTCCTCAGGGCTGAAGGGCTGGGTGACTGATTTCTCTGACAGATATTTATATCGCATTGGTACTATGCTAAATTTCTCTCCAACAGATCTAAAACTTGTGGTGTATACACAAACATTAGATGGATATGTAGAAATAAAGCTGTTTCTTGGATGGTAAGTTTTCATTTCATTAAGATTGCAAGTTTGCCAATCTAGTTCATAAATTTCAGCAATAATTCTCAGACTTATCCAGAAAAGAGATGCACAAGATAGGGATGAAAATCACGGATGGAAGTGTAAAGAGGATCATGTGACTTATTAGACAGCAAGATTCATTTTATAGCTAAAATTAAAATGGTAAGTAGAGTATTGACAAGCAGCAGATGGTGAGATAAGAACAGACTGAGCTTCTAAAGTAGATTACCTTTGAGAATCTGAAGTTTGATAGAAATGACCTTTCACCTCTTGGGAAAATTGGGTTTTCCAATAAATGATGCTCTTTCAGTTGACTAGCATTTTACTAAAAAAAAAAAAAAAAAAAAAGGAAGTTTAGAAACCTCTTTGTTCTTTATGTGGAAAAAATGGCAAATGAAAACACAAATCCTATATTTTTTGTTCAAAAGTTTATATTCTATCTTGTAAAGAAGGAGAGCAAAATTTATATTTGGCACATTTAGTATCTTGATTGATATTTGTTGAAATATGAAAAAATATGTTCTTGGAGTTCAGGTGGGTACCCAGTAAACATCCCCAGTTACCCTCCCCTCCCCCACAATATGAAAAAGACACACTGCCACCTCTGGTGAGGGCAACTAAACCAAGGTTAAAAGTCAGGCAGGTGACTGATAAAAAGATTTGACACAAAAACAACACGGATTTATTGACTGGTCCCTGCGTCATCTTACACATCAACAGGAAGAAACCTCATGTCAACCACTCACAGGGACTGAGTGCGGACCTGGAGCTGACCTTGGCAGACCAGCAATGCCAACGCACAGGGAAACCAGGGGCCACTCTTCGTCCCCTGGCAAGCTCACACTCAGGAGCAGGCAGCACGGGGAGGTCGAGGGCCAGTGAAGTCGGCAGTATTCATCAAACCCAGCGGGAAGCTACCAGAAACACCCGCGTGGGTACATCCTCCATGGTAACAAGCACGTGCTGAAGTTTCATGAAACAGGTTCAGAAATTTGAAATGTGAGAAACCAAAGACTAAGGAATTGCCCTTAGTGAATGTGCTCCAGCAAAATAAACCCAAGAAATTTCATCACGACATTGGTTAAAATATGAAGAATTGTGGTCAGAATAAGTAGGCATTGATATATGACTTGTTGACCAATTAAATTAGGAAATATTCATAGAATGAAGATACATGCAATCATCAAAGGAAGCCGTAATTTTATTTCTTTAGCTATAGAAATACAAGTGATATGCTATTAAATCAATAAATGTAGGTTAGGAAAGAGTGGATGGCATCACATGATCTGCATAATGTGGTCCTATTTGGGGGTGTCTCTGTGCGTAGACGATTGTGCCTGACACGTACCCAACATCAGAAGTGAGCCACATTTTCATGTCATCTTTATTTTCTTCTTTGCCCTGCTTCTGCGTCCCACTTCACCACGCAGAGGGAAACAGGAGTGTTGTAAACAGGAAGCATGCTGATATCTGGGAGGAATGAAATAAGAATGCAGGCCCTGTCTCCTGCAGTGCTTCATGGCTGTGGTCAGCACCGGGCAGGAAGGACAGGCCTGTGTGGTCCACACCTGAAGCCCAGCCCGGCGGCTCCCACCTTGGAGGTGCCTTGCTGACCTCCTTGGAGCATGGCTCACCTTCCTACAGCAGCTGGTTCTGATTAAATAGGAGCCACCTGGAAACTCTACCTTTGGCCTTTCAACCCCCTGAATGTGCATTTCACTGTGGGGGAGACCCACGGAGTCTGCAGGCAGAGGTCACTGAGGTGGAGGTCCTGAGGAGAAGGGCAAGATGCCCTGCCACGGGAGCCCTCTGGTTCGCCAGGGACTGAGGGGTCAGACAGGCTCCAGCCTGAGGTGACAGGTGGGAAGCAGGAGCGCAGGTGGGATGGGACAGACGGACGAGGTCTGAGAGGTGTCCGAGGGGACCTTCCTGTAGCCCGAGGGCTTCCACCCCGAGAGCTTGCAGTGCCCCCTCAGAGGCATTTCAGTGGGAGAGCAGGAGAGCATGGCACCCGACCTGTCTCTGGGGGGACCCCGGGCCGTCACGGAGCTTGAAATGGGGTCTGACACCTTCAACTGTGAAGTGCAGACTCGGAGCAAGTGGGCCTCAGAGGTAAGTGGCCAAAACAGGACCTTGGGGAAGGTAACAGGGAGCCGCGTGGCCTGGCAAGACCGCCAAGTGACCTTCCTGCTGGAAACAGGTTCCAGGTGATACTCAGGCCAACACCTCCTGGGCCTGTTCACAGCTGTGTTCAGGGTCAGCCAATGGCTGAACTGACCCCATGAGAAGCACTGTCCCCACAGAGGACAGTGTTGGAGGCCTCCTGTGAAAGTGGGCAAGCAGTGTCCTGGTGGGAAGGCAGAGCTGGAGGCCGCCCTACTACCCTGGAGGTCCTGGAAAGGACAGCCAGCTCCAGCGGGCAGTGTGGTCACTTGGTTTCCACGTGCACCTGTTCCTGACTCAGGCTTTTGGCCAACTCTTCCACATGGCGGTGGGGGTGGGGGTGGGGTTGAGGATGAGTTGCTCAGCTTCAGGTCACAAATTACTTAACCTCTCTGTGCTTCTGTCCATTGGTGTAATAATGATAAGAATCACGATCATCAGTTATCATCATCACCTTTTATTAATTAATAGTAACAAGTGATAATATTTAGAATACTGCCTACTTTATGAGACTATGGAAAAGGGCAGAGAAAATAGTAAATGCAACAGGCTTCTGGCTTACACAGGAAAGGTGAAATAAATAACTTTTATCGTAGACAAAAGCAGTTCGTTATTTAAAATGTCCTTAATTGTTTTTAAAAAAGTCATTTTGAAACTTGTTTTTGACTACTTCTCTCATACAGCTTAATTCTGGGCAAGGCTGGGGTCAGATCACAGGGGCCTCCTTGGTAGGGACGTGCTGGACATGTAGGCACCTTGCAGCCATAATGTGATAGGAGCTTCAGCTGCTGTGTTTTAATGCTGTGTTTCTCTATGGTTTTGCCCCTTGAGTTTTTTGTTGGAGTCACAACCCCATGTGGTTGAAAGTTTGAGGGATGGGATGGAAACACAACAACCAGTTTAACCAGTGGGAAAACATTCCTGTGAACCAGGCAAGGAGTACAGACCTGCTGGCCCTAGTGGACCCTCCCAGTTACTTTGCTCCTGATGTTGGTGCCGCAAAAGAAGCTGTGGCCGTGAGCCGAGCATCACTCCACCACAGCGCACCGCCCTTTCCTCACTCCAGGGAGCTGCGTGAGGTGGGGGTACAAGCCCGACAGGTTTGAGAAGTCGGTTTAAATCGCCCAGTGCCCTTCTCCAGGCCCGGAGCCATTTCCCCTGTGCTGCTGCTATGGTTTGAGGTGAGGGGTCCCTCAGAAGCTCATGTGGGAGCCAGTGCAGGGGGTTTAGAGGAGAAATGACCTGGTCAGAGAGCCGTGGCCCAGTCAGCGCGTTAACTCCCTCTAGAGATCAGCTGAGCGGAAACCCAGGGTGGGCAGGGTGCTGGAGGAGCTGGGGATCAGGGCTCCCTGGGTAGGTGTTTGTACCCGGCCAGGGAGCCTCTCTCTGCCTGCTGACCATCCTGTGAGCTGCATGATGCTCTGCTCCTCTCCGTCCCAGAGGATGGAGCCGGCTGTCTGGGGACTGAGAACTCTGAACTGTGAGTCCCCAGATAAACCTTTCCTCCTCTAAAGCTGACTAAACAGTTGTGAGGAGCGCCCTGCTGCTGAGGCCCAGGCAACTACTCTCACAGGCTAATCTCAACCTGGGCCCTGTCGATCTCTCTCCTTCAAATTCTCAGAAATCTTGTTCCAATTTTGTTTAAAAGAAAATTTTGTGGAAATAGCAAAATAATTGTCAGGCTGAGCCATAATTCCTTTGCTTTTAATAAAATTAATGTTCAAAAGATAACATATTTTTAAACATTTCTAAATAATTTGAAATTTATAAAGGCATATTACTGTCATTTTAATCTAAGAAAATGATGCACTGAGCTTCCAATTGCTCCCAGTAAGTGACCACCAGCCCGTGTGTTGTCTCTACAGCGCCAAGGGTCAGCTTGTGTTGGTGATTTGAGGCTGTTAACCACATTCACCATTGAGAATGGCGGGTCCTGGTGGATTGTTGAATACAGCTTCTCAGAGGAGAGCTTGGAGGGAGGACCAACTTTTTTGGGTTTGGGATAGAAAAAGCAGGACACAGCGTTTTGCTATTTTGTTAAATTTCACATCAGATTCTATTTGGAGGCATCCAGCGCACCACGTCTACTCATAAGGACTCTTGGGCAGGAGCTGGCCCGGGATGCACCTGCTTCCCTCCCCAATGCTGGAGGACGGGCCTCCTCCTCGGTCAGACACTTGAGCACCTGTGGACAGGAAAACCGCTGGGGACACAGGGCAGGGGGTGCCACTGAATCCTTTCAGCAGCTCAGCTTTACCCAACAATGTGTGAAGGAGGAGGAATTTCACACACGCTTTTGAGAGGAAAAATAAAACACACTCCTACAGCCACGCTCCTTCCCCCAGAGCGTAATGTGGCCTGACGCGAGCCCAGCAGAAGGCCTGGGCGCCTCTTGTCATGGTGACCTTGAACACGCCAAGGGAAAGCTGGGGAGAAAAGCAATTTCATCTTTGAAATTACACACCACTGTTCTCATTCATCTTGATAAGCACTTTTCAGGAATAAAAGGGGGTGGGAATATTGCTTCTGTAAGGGCTGGGGAAGCCACCTTCTGCCAGGTCAGTTTAAAGTAAATTCAGACGTTCAAAGATGCATTTGATTTCTATTGTGAGCCTAAATTGGCCACTTTAGAAGGCCTAAAACAAAAAGAAAAAGGAAAAAAGACGGACAAAAAGAACAGTGGGAGAAGTGTGCCTAAGAACAGTATTATTTTGTATTCTTTTAAAAATGTGCATTTATTCTGATGGTCGTGTTTCAATGGAGAGACAGCCGTCACTGCTTATGGAGACGGCTCACTGAGAGGGGAGAGGAGAGCTGTGCTTTTAAAGCAAGTGGCAGTCACAAGAGGGTACCCCAAAAACAGGCCCAAGGAGCAGGCTCCGCCCAGAGAAGGGTGGGGCTGTATCTGGAAGGGCCTCGTGGTTCACAGAAAGAAGGAAAAGAAGAAAAGCAAGTTCAAACATCATCCTTGTCCTTGACTGGAGGCCACTCAGCCCCTCAGCCACTGGGCAAGCTCTCGGGAATCAGCCTGGTGCCCAACTAGGGTCACGGCCTCCAGTCTTGGGAGGATGAGAACCTGTTGGTGACAGACAGCTGCTTCTGAGGGGGAGGACAGAGAACAGGACACCACAGGGCACTGGACGCTTCCCCCTCTATGTGCTAAAGCCAGGATGGCAGTGCACCCTTCCCCTGGGCCTGTCCCCTGGTACCTCCTGGGCACCTGTCCCAGCTGGACTGTCACCCTTCCCTCCATGTGCCTGTCAGGGTCATGTTGCACACTCCAGCTGGCCATCACGACCCAGGAAGGTCAGCCAAGGCCAAGAGACAGGGAGGACAGCCCACAACCAACAGGTGACAACGTCCCTCGGGGAAGACGGTATTGAGGACAATCCTCCTGACGCACAGTGGTCCTGACGCGTCGAAGCTGCAGAGCTCATCCTGGGCCCCGCAGAGCGTGCCACGGTGCCTTCCCAGTCCCAGGCTTTGGGGTTGGAGACAAGTTACACAGCCCTTTTATATTCTCTTCTTTCTTTTGTGTAATGAGCATAAAAATAAAACATGCCACAAAGTTCTGTAGGTGCCAATTGCTTGGGGTTGTTCTTCAACAGGATCATGGTGACATTACCGTTGTTTTTTCCATGAAGATGAATGACCCTAGAGAAAGCCCGTGACATGAGAAAATTCTTCCTAAGTCCCTCATTGACTTATTCAAAAATAAGTATTCAGAGTATATTGAGTACATAGAATATATTTAGCATATTGACAATCATAACAAAGAAGTATTATCATAAGAATAACTACAATTGCTAGTTGTTCCTTGGCCACATCTTACCTGCTGTGGGTGGGGTTGTAAAGAAGTTCAACCACTATGGAAACCTGTAGGGAGATTCCTCAAGAGACTAGGCAGGGAATACCAGTGACCCAGCTAGGCTTCTCCTTGGTAATGATTTTCAGCATTAAAGCCGTCATACTGTAGTGACACACATGCACATCCATGCCTATAGGAGAGCAAGTCACAATAGCCAGACAACAGAGCCAGCCCAGGGGTCCACCAGTGGATAATGGATAAAGAAGATGTGGGATATGTACCCAGTGGAGCTCAATTCAGCCATAAAGAAGAAGGAAAGTATGACATCTTCAGTAAAATGAATGGAACTCGAGAACTCTATGTTAAGTGAAATAAGCCAGACTCAGCAGGTCAAGGCATATGATTTCTCCCTGATGTGGAGGTAGAAAGAAAAGAGGTGGGTAGATCTCATGAAATTCGAAGGGAGACCCCAGCAGAGAAGAGAGGACCCGGCGGAGGGAAGGGAAGTCCTAGAGAACGAGATTGACCACATGGTGTTGTTACATTGTGTGCATGCATATAGCAGTAAATCCCACGATTCTGTTTAATAGCAAAGCACCGGCAAAAAATAAAATAAATATGCTATGACGAGAATCACTTTAACTGACAGGAGGCCCAGGTGATTTGTTTTTCTTTTGGCTCTCAGGCTGTCAGAGATCAGCTTTCTTGGACATCCCATCCTAACTGCCCTCCTGCTTCTCGTGGCCTCGGGTCACCTACAGTAGGAGAGCACATGTTGCACACGCTTCTGTACGTACAAAAACCCAGTGGAGAGCGTGGGTCTGACACTTAACGACCCCTCCTGCCATCTGTCCCATCTCGCCCATGTCAGGTGCTTCAGGGTCGAGCAGAGCAGGAGCACACGGGCTGCAGTTCACAGAAGGTGGGTCCAAGTCTTCAGAAACACAGGGTGGACTACGGGCCTGCTGCCGAGGATGCAGTCCATGAGACCACATGGGCACTGGCAGTCCAGCCCTGAGCCCCTCCCCAGCTGACTCTGGGAAGCCCCCCTTGCTTTTGAAGCCTGGGATCACTTTTGTAAGTCTCCAAATTCTCAATCATTTGCTTCTCAAGGAGAAAAGAATGCCTTTTAGTGGGAGGGGAGTTACCTCCTCTTTGAAGATAGTTCTCCTTAGAAGCCCGGGAACCCCTTTATATGGTGATTGCAAACTCCCCCGACATGTCCCTGTGGGCAGAGTTGGCTCTCCCACAGAGGTCCACTGAGGAGCTGCTGGTTTCCCAGTGCAGAGTCCCAGTGCAGAGCCTGGCCACAGAATCCCAGAGCTGCGAGGCCCGCGCTGTGCAGTCCAATGACGAGATAAACTGTAGATAGAATCCGAGAGGCTATGCCATTCCTCAGGCACTCACCAAACTCGACTGTGACCCTTCTGTGTCACCTACTGCCCTTGGGCTGCTTGAGCCAGAGAGCAGGTGGGACTGCCTGACCTGTGGCATAGAGTCCAGGTGCTGAGTGAATACCTAGGTGATTAAGTGGATCCCTTAGGCGACCTGCATGGAAATTCTTGAAACTTCAAAGCAGCATGTGCCATTAGAAAGTTGGTTGCACAGATAGCCAGGCCAGCTGCTGTGGGCCACTACCGTCTGTAGGTGTGAGCACAGTCACCTTTCCTGAGTGCTGAGCAGGCAGGGCTGGGTCCCCTCCTCAGGGCACCCCTGGGGGGGAAGAGCTCCTATGAGTCCCATTTTCTGGAGGAGGTGATGAGGCACAGGGGGCAGAAACTCCATGGAGTCTCATTCACACAGTAGGACGCCACCTGGGTGGTGTGTCTGCAGGGGTGCTCAGGGCTTCAACCGAGCTTCGGCACAGTTAGAGGCCCATAGTTCATCAACCTCAGCAGAGTAGCTGTTGGGACCCCCCACCGCGCACCTCTGGGGTGCACCAGTGTTTTCTGGCTGCAGCTCTCGGCAGAGGCCCTCAGTGTAATATTTAGGGAGTCTTCAGGCACATTAATATCCATTTTGTCTGGAAATGGCTGGAAATAATACTGATATCACAGGACTTCATGAGGTTAAAAGTCGTTGTGTAAATTTTCTGAGAATGGCCTGTTATACATGCCCCAAAATTATGATTTTAAGTATGGTAGTAAATTATCTGTATTTCCACAAACCTTGTATATGTGACCCTGTGACAAGGCACTGTCCACTTCTACACAAACAACGCAAGGGCAAATTGAAAACTTCAGACTCATTATTTGCCACCTGGGTATCTTGCCAATTCGAAAGCCGCGTTGAATGGCAATCGATTTGCTCTTCATTGTATGTTGTCGAAGTTATCTGCATGTGGAAATTTCCTCTCAGTTTTCCCTGTTTCACTCAGAGTCCAGGCCAACTTCCTCCCAATACTCCAGTAGGAACTCCAGAGACCAGGAAAATGTGTCAGAGTCCAGGGCTAGAGGTCTGAACCTGGGACACAGGGGGCACTTGGACCAGAGTCTGTTTTCCTGAAACCAAGGTGAGAGATGCTGCTGTCGAGGGTCATGAGGAGGTTCAGAGGCCGGGGCGAGTGACCAGGGCTCCTGGCCAGTGAAGAGTTGGGTGGGTTCTTCCCTGAATTCTGGTCGTCACCCAGGCTGGAGAACAGGGCAGGGGCCGCCGCACCTGGAAAGCCTCAGAGCATGCTTTCTATGCGGCCACGCTGCACTTGGGAGGACCCTTTTCCCTGTGGGCTGCCACATATGAAATAATGTATTAAAACAGGTCCAATAATAGGCCACCTACTGTGAAGTCTCTTTTGTCACTGCTCCTACGACACCAAGACCCTGCTCTGAGACACTGTGTCCAAGGGTTGGCCTCCAGGGTGCTCCCCAACTCTCAGATTCTCCAAAGAAAACACGCAACCATGGTAGAAGGGACTGGAAGAGAAGTCGCTTCCTTGCCAGAAAAATATTGCCGCAAACATGACGTAAGGAGGAGGGAAACAAATTGCCATCCACCCCACTCGGCAGAGAGAAGGCCGGTCCAGGAGCGCGGGCTGCATGCCTGGGCCGGGTGCAGAAGAGGAACCTGGCCCCGCTTCCTGAAACCCGGTAAGGGGAGCATGTGTTTAAGTACATAAGCGGGTCCTGTGTGCCAGCTCTGGGCTCTGACGAGTTGATCTCAGATTTAAAGTTTAGACAGCACACTTCCTAAAGGAACTCGATCCCTTCCGATTTTATTGCAAACCAGGGAGCTGTGTTCACAAAGGCCTCTTTCACAGACAGGAAGATCTTTCACCTGGAAAAATAAACGGACAAAGACAACATTTACATACTGCTGAGGACAGAGGCCCCAGGAAGCCTGCCTGGTCTTCCAGCTAAGGGTGCGTCTGAAGAGGCGGGAACGCCTGTGGACGGGAACACGTGGTGACCCGCCTGCTTCCTGTCCCAGGGCCCTGGGCTCCCAGGCGCGTGTCCCTGGCTTGCCCCAGCAGCATCTGTCTTAGAGAACAAGCCCGTCTTCTGACAGCAGGCCCCAGGTGCTGGGCTTCCCTCACTCCTCTGTACGTCCTCTGCAGGCTGGACAGTGGTCTTCAGCACTGACGAGCTTGAGAGAAACACACAGAGGAGAGAGACACGGTGACATTCTCCACTGTCACAGAGCTCATCCCGAGCCGCTCAGCAGGAAAGTGCACGCTGGATCCTTCTGCAGGAAAGGAGGAAGGACTCAGTCAGTGTGAAGTTGACTGCTCAGATTGTCGCAGGAGAAGAGGTGCCTCCAAAGACAGGCCCTAGGAGCTCGTGGAGAGAGGGGAGAACTTGACTCAGGGACAGCAGGACCCTTGGAAAGCACACCCCAGGCAGCCACAGAGACGTCTCGCCCCAGGACAGAAGACACATATGAGTCAAGAGGTGGACCTGGGCAGGGCCATCTCAAGAGGGAGAGCAAGGGATACTAATTCACGGGAGGATGCAGGTCCTCTTGAGAGCGAGAGAAGCGGTTTCTAGGACATTGGTGGTTCTGGAAAGGATTGTAGGAGTGACATCACTCCAGTGACCTCCTGTTGGGAGGGTCAACCTTCAGAACCTCAGGCTCACGAGTTTTATTATCTGACCAATAGGTCGCACTGTCTTTCCCATGATACTACTAACAGTGCTCACCTGGGTTTACAGATTCCCCAGGAATTTGGGGCTAGCCGGTCTGGAAAAGTGTGTGGCATTTCTGGATTAAGATCTTTTTGTCTCCTTTCTAACCCCGTCTCATTTCTTTATCCTACCTCAATACCAACTAGTCAACGGAGGGCTTGGTGTGACTGATTTTGGAGTTGGGAGATGGAATCAGGGGACAGCTGCTGGGGACATGTTACAGATGTGGGACCTTCTGGGAAACCAAGGCAGTGCCGAGTCCCATCCCTCAAACTTGGTTCTGGGTTTCAAGTCAGAAATATGCAGGCATGTCACTTAGAGTGACAAGAATGAGTTCATTGAAGGGGTAAGAAAAGGGTCCTCTCAGAGAGGAGAGGGACAGCATGTCTTCCTGTGTTTATTGAGGATTCCAGGGAAGTTTCCCAAGAGTCCTGCCCAGGTCCACCCCTGAACTGACAGCAGGATGACATCAGACTTTCAAGCACCCGCTGCCCTGACAATTCTAGGTCACCTTGGCATATATGCTGACCAGTTCCAACTGGATTCTCCACCAGGCGTTCTCAAAGATTTTAATATTAGGAGGAACTAGCTTTACCTCCCTAAGTTTCAGAATCTGGTCACAAAAGTCTCCTGGTTTCCTCCCATTCCCATTCTCTTGGGGCCTGCATTTCTTCTGCAGAAAACAGGTAGTTAGTTGAGGAATGTGACATATTCTGTCCACGTAGGTCAGGCAGGACTCGAGGTAAATTACTTCTTGGAAAAGAAAGCATCTGGGGGTCATCACAGTGGGCCATTTATAGCATTAATCTCTTTACCTTGTGCTCCCAACATCCTCGTCTGCCTGTCCCCTCACAGACAGAGGAACTCAGTGTATATATCTAAGACAAATGCAAACGCAAAAGCTTCTGCTTTCCAATTTCTCTGCCCCCCTTCTTAGTTCAAGCCCCTCTGCCACATTAGTACAGACCACTGTGGTGTGGCAGGGGGCTGTCATCCTTCTCTCTTTCTGGGAAAGACTTCACAGCCCCACTAAAATTAGGAAGTGGTGAGCTGGTCCAGAGGAAGCCCACACGCTGGGATCTGCTGAGCTCCCTGGAGCCACCTGCCTTACAGGAGGAGAGAGCAGAAATTCATGTTAAGCCATTGTATCTGTGGACTTCTACGTCAGTAATGGTCATCTGCAGATCCAGAGACACATGTCAGGTGCCCCCTGGAAGAGTGCTACCTGGCTTCACGAATTTCTGTTGTGAAATGTTGGTTTGTTGTGGGTCTGATTTGAAGGGGGAGAGGTGTGACTGTTCTACAGCTCTGTTGGCCTGGCAATGACCCCCAGAAATCTTCTCACAGACACCTAAAGTCAGTGTGCTTGTCACTCTGCAGACCAGTCCCCATCCTCCAACACATGCCCTGTATGAAGGCTCTGGACCTTTTCAAAGCTTACTTTAAAGGCATGGTTAAACTCTGCCCTGCATCTCTCCAAAGTGGCACCAGAAGTTGTGGTTTATCCCTTGATCAGCAGAGCTCACCTGTAAGAAAACTCGTGTGTATATTAACTGGAGTGGCTGTCTTCTCGGCAGGCTCTGGAGGCATTCTTGACCGGCTGGGAGTCCTCAGCTCCCCAGAGTGCCGGGCAGAGGAATGGCTCTCCTGCCCCTGCCTCAGCATTTTTAAAAGCCTCAACCCTCAAACAGATTTCCCCCTAGATACATCCATGGCTGATTTATTGAAATGAGCAAAAGCGTGTATGTTGGCAGGGTAGTCCCTGGCACAGATGTGTACAATAAAATATATTGGATGCTTTCAGATAAAGACCTGGCCTCCAATTCGCAAAGGATCGGATTACTCTGACAGGTGGCCCAACAAACCGTCAATCAGCAGCTGTCAGGCTCTACCTGCAAGCATCTGGCTGGGGTCTGTGGTGGAGGAAGGGCGGTGGAGCACTGCAGACCAGCACTGGCCTTGGTGCATCCTTAAAGATATTCTTCCAACCTCAACTTGCTTCATGGTCAAGAACATTTATCTTTAATCTGCTTCAGCCAATAAAGAGGAGTCTATTACTCCTCCCTCCCTCACGCTCTCCCTCCCTCCTTCCTTCCTTTCTTCCTACTTCTTTCTTTGTAAACAGATATAAAGCCTTGAACAGATCTCAAAGAACAATGAACTGCCCTTGTGGGTAACCATTATCATTCCCCCTAATTTTTTGATCTTAAGAACATTAATTCAATAACAAATCCATTTGTGACTTTTACCGTTAAATATTGAATTCAACAAGTCGGATTTTCCAGTTTCACTTAGGTGCTACCACGTTAAACTTATTTTGAGTTATTTTTAATAGGAGAGGGATTGAAGCAGGCCACGCTGCATCTGGAGATGATCAGGATCATGAGGCTGTCTCTGCCCCTTGAATGCCGTCCCTCTTCATGAGCTTGAAGTTCATCCTTTCCTTCTGCAAATAACAGGTAGTTATCGTCTTTACAATTTGTCTTTTGTAGGGTGTAAAATTTGTTGATGGCGATAGAAAAGAAAAATGACATAATTATTAGGTGTTTGGGGACATGACTTGTTGTGATTTTTGGATCTCTCTAGACCTTTCTCTGCACACTGCTGTGGGTTGAGGGTTTCCTTTCTAGGTCACAGCCAGGTGTGGGATACAGGGGCGCTCAGTAACAATTGAATGAATGGCATCAGCCACTGGGGAGGACTGACCACCATCCAGCCACCCACAGTGAAATGTGAGCTCATGGGTACAATCTGCCTGCAGTGGAGGGTCAGGTCCAGAGGCTGGGGTTGGGGAAATGCTATCCATCCCCAAAAGGAAATGGTTCATTTGCCTCTCGGAACCCCAGGTTCTCTGGCAACTCTGCATGGCTGGAATAAGAGAGCAGGCAGGGAAGGGGTGGAGTCTGCCCTGCTGCTCCAGGGTTGCACATGAAAGAAAGAGGCTCAGAGGGTGGAGCTGAGACTGAGGGAAAAGGGGCTCCGCAAACCTGGAGGAGATCAGGCCAGTCCACCCTGCCTCTCCAGGGGCATGTGTCGGGGTCCTGAACAGGGCAGGGTGGGGGCCTGTCCCTCCCGGTTCACAGAAAGGTCCAGGAACATCGAAAGGACGTGTCGTCAACAGAAATCAGATTGTTAGAAAAGATTCGTTTACACATCTTCAATGTAAGTCCTTTTACCATGGTAACATAAGTAACTTTGGGTATTTTTTATTTTTAATTCAGATTATTTTATAGCCATAATAATTTTTTTGATTGATCTCAGTCCAATTTTAAGACAAAAAAATTCTAATTACTTGGAAGTGTCTCTAAAGATTTTCCATGTTATCCAGCCCTCACTGTGACACATGCACAGGCATGAAATACATGGTTAAGTTCAAATAACAACTGAAGACTCTCTCAGCAATTCAAAAGGCTTAAACACAGATTTCATTTTTGTCTTTTTCTGCTCCCCATTTCCCAGCTCAGTGTCCTGAGTGTGGTTTTAAGATGAGCATCCACAAGGCTGTCCTCAGGCCTCTGTGCTCGGCCTCTGGTGAGCAGAGAGGCCACCCTGGGCTGAAGTTCATGAGTTTCTCAACAGCTGACTTCCGTGGCTGTCCTGTTTGTACTGGGTGCCCATCAGGACATTCCTCTGTGTGCCTCCAAACACCCTAGAAGGTCTCAGGGGCGCAGCAGGCTGCAGTGAGCAGGGGCCACGGTGGTGTGCTTCAGAGCATTCAGTGTGCAGACGGCTCTGTCCTCCGGCTCCCTCTCCACCTGTGGCCAGGGATCACTGTCTCCCTAGGACACAGCTGTGCATGTGCCTGTTGCTCACTTCTCTCCTCCTTCCTTTCGTCACTCTGCCTCTATAATCCACGCCCACAGCTTGAAGGAACGATGGCAGGTACACGATTCTTTTAGGGAGCATGGTTGGTTGCTGGTAGTTAATAAATATTTAACAAATGCAGAGATGCCACTGAACCAGAGAATTGAAACTTCACCCCAAACTGAGACAGACTCTCTAGTGACATCTGAGCATAGAGAAGACAATAAGCTATTTTAATCACCACCAGGTTATGTGCGTTAGAAAATGGAGGGAGAGAGAAGACAGGGAGTTGGAGAAGAGGGTTTGGGAGAAGGTGAAAAGAAGAAAAGAAGAGAGAAGGAGAGAAGGAGGCGGATCTGATCGGCACTTGGGCACGGCCCAGGCATTTGGCCAACCTGTTTGGCCTCACCTGATGTGTCCCACTAACCCCAGAGGTCAGTAGGACGTCTGGATTCCTGTCCTGGTTTTCTGCACAGCTGATGGCCTTGTAGATTCGGGACTTCCACCTCTCAGCACCTGCTGCCTCACAGTCATGGAGCTCCTGGTGTTGGCTGAATCATTAAAAGGTGTAAAATCCTTCCTCATCCCCAAACTGCCCCTCAGTCACAATTAGGCTATCCCCTCACCCTGGTCAGGCCAACCTCCTAGAAACTGGTCCCGTGAAACACGGGGATGTGACTTGGGCTGCTCTGAGGCCTTGCAGAGGTTATTGGACACAGGCTGGTGGGTGGCAGGTGAGTACTCTTCACCAAGACCCACGGGGTTTTCAGCTCCAGGGCTTCCCAGCCGTGTCTCTGGCCTTTGTGGCTAGCAAAGGTGGAGTTTGGCTTTGCTGCTCTCAATGGCGGGTAGCACCTGTGTCTGAGCCACGTTTCATGACACTGGACAAAGGCCAAGGGGGACCCAGGAAGCTTCATTTTGACTCAGTCTCAAGAGTCTTTGTTTGAAGTCCCAGAAGGAAAATGCAGCTTTCAGGAGCTGTTCTCTTCACTGCAGGCTGACCCCCATGGAGCTGCCCGGCCTCCAGCAGGTGTATGCTCTGCAGTGGCCGGAGTGTCAGTTTCCCCAAGGTCTGTATGAAAATCTCAAGGGGATGAGATTGGGAGATAGGTCTTTGAGAGCTTATCATCATCCTGATTGGGATGAGCACTCCTACAGGAGAGTGGCCTTGCCCTGCTACTGTGCAGGGACACCTTGAGAGGGCAATATGTCTGAGCCAGGGAGCACCCTCTCTGGACACTGAATCTGCAGGCCCAGCCTCCAGCACTGTGGCTCCTTGGACAATTTCTGGGGTTTTGTTACAGCACCTGGATGGATGGAGATGTCACATTCTCATGGTACATGGCTCTTCCTCAGCAAAGATCGGCGATGGATGGAGTGCCCCTTAGGTTCCAGGGTAGAACACACCCCTTGTCCCAGGCCCAGTGTCTGGGCTTCTCCCTGCCAGACCTTCCAGGCACCCACTGCCCACCGTGTGGCTTTTCCTTTCTCCCAACCAGCTGCCGCAGTTCTGCTTCCCCAAAGGCTGCGTCTCCACTTCCTCTTCTGACTACACTTGTGTTGACTGGAACATTTGTTGGTTCTCACCTTTCCCTCAAGGAGTTCCCACCTCTGACCCCAGCACTGCTGGAAACGCCTACCCAGGTGGCAGGGCTTGAGCACTCACTGAGCTGGCTCACGGGAAGCCTACTCTGTGCCAGGATCCTCTAGAGATGGAAGGCAATAATGAATCAAAGGACAGTGGGCATGTCCACTATTGCTTAACCGGAAATCAATGAAGAACACATTGGGAAGATCCACACTGTGAGAATGAGACACAGGCGAGTAAGGTGACAGAAAAGGACTACCAGGCAGCAGGGACAGCTTCTGCCCCCTGAGTACAGTATACATGGCAGCAGGGATTCTGGTTGGAGCGCCATCCATTTGTTCACCCCGAGGTCTGCAGCACTGCCCATGGCCCCAAGGAAATGAATGAGATGTCTGCATTTCAGGGAGTGGTTCCAAGGAGACAGGGTTTGGGCAGCGACCCGCATGAAGGAAAGAGGGATGTGGGATGTGAAGGCCTGGGGTAGCAGTGTGAGCCCACAGAGCAGGTGTGGGAGCCAGGCCCCGAGCAGAGCAGCCCTCCAGAGACCAGGCTTAGCTTCTGCCCCAGCAAGAGGGCCAGGGAGGCAGACAGAGCCCAGGCCTCAGAGGTCCTGCAACCGTGAAGGGACTTTCCGTATATTCCAGGAGTGAAGGGAAGGCTGTGAGCAGTTTTTCAGCCCAGGCTTTGCCTGTTCTGATGGATGGGTATAAAGACTTTAAATGGTTTAAAAAATGATCTCTAGAGAGTGACCTGCTAGAAAACAGGGGAACACATGCAGGAATGTGTTAATGAAGCAAGCAGATATTTAGGTCTATAATTAATTATCAAATACAGGAAGTTTCATATAGAAACTGTGCAGGACCCTCTAACAGTCCTCGAGGTTGTGTCAATGTGTGGCTCAACTGGAAATTATTAAGGACCTGGCAGTTCAGGAGAGTTCAGTCCTTCCTAACCTGTCTGCAGTCACCAGCAGCCCATTCTGGTCTGGGTTTCTGGCCCCTGATGGGAAGCCCCTGAGCGGAGCTGGTACAGATGGTCCAGGGCACAGAGGCTTTGGGCTGGTCCAGGGCTCTGGGGATCATGCAGGGATTTGGATCCCAGGACAGTGGGGAGCCATCATGGCTTTGGTGAGTCATGGGTCCACTGGGTGGGCTCAAGGTGCCTCTGAGGTTGCCATGGAGAGAAGAGTGGAGGGGCAGAGGTGCTGGGAGCGGACCAGCCTGCACCTGTGCAGGGAGCAGATGAGGTGGAGACCCAGCATCAGGACTAGAGTCTGAGCACGCAGGAGCCTGGTCTACAGCAGCATCCAGGATGGGCAGACTCTGTCACCCCTGGCTGAGAAGGAAACCCCCGGTGGCTGCAGCAGCCAGGGATGAAAAATGCAGGGAGTGTGGCCCTCTCCCTCTCTCTGTCACCCCTCCAGGGGCCAGATATGCCTTGCCGAGTGACGATGGGCTTGGAAAAATGTTTTCTGCAGAAGATGAATAGATTCCAATTTACAATTTAGCAGCATGCGCCATTGTCCATTCTTCTGAACATCACCGGCTCATCTGTTGATAGGGTTGAGGTCCTGACAGGTAAACAATGGCTGGGCAGGGCAATGTGGGCTTCTAGCTCCCTCCACCCTGGAGGGGGGCATTTAATTGGCTCACTCAGCTACTCCTGTGCTGAGGCCCCCCACCCAGGAGGGGCAGTGCCGCTGGTTCAGGAGAAGGTCTTGCCAGGAGAGAGCCAGAGGGTGGGAGGCAGAGAGGGCACAGCCCCCAGCCTCATCAGCCCACACAACAGAAAACCCAGACGGAGAGGGAGGTGCGTGATGAGGTGTTCAGCAGAGCACAGGGACTGTACCAGTCAGGCTGCTGAGTGACCCTGGGTAACGGCACCCCGCCTCCCCTCCACCACCAGCAGCACCCAGGGCCAGCCGCACACGCATTGGTGGCTTATTTCTTGGAAACACCACCCAACCCTCCCGGGGTGTTGCCAACTTCCTGCTGCAGTCTGCGGGCCAAAGAGCCACTCTCGTAGGATAGTCACAGGACCTCGGGGTGAGATGGACCACCCTGCTTCCTTCTCGGTGGCCAAAGCCAAGGGGAGCTCAGCAGAGCAGGTTGTGAGTGTTTCCTAGGGAGCAGAAGGAGAAACGGAGGAAGAGCAAGCAGGAGGCGGGGTCTCGTGGCCGATGGTGAACGGGCCTCGCTCCACGTCCTGTGAGAACAGAGTGCTAAGCATTTGAACCACTCTTATTTAGTTATCCCCGTCTCTGCAGGAACATTCCTGAACCTCAGTACCCTCTTCTATCAGGTGTCATATCTCCTAAGTCACATGGGACTGCACAGGGTCTCCCTGTACAGAAAGATGTCAATTCAGAAATGTCCTCCCCACCACTCCAGTCCCTCCAGTTTCTGACCACAGTTAACTCTGACTTTAACTTGATAATACTCGGGGTGATCATTATGGGAGCATGACATAGTGGTGTGAAACTTTAAACACACATACAAAAATCAACTACAGGCAGCTAGTGTCTGCTGTGACTTAATATTTGTTCCAAGTGCTCATGTGCATGGCATCTCAGCACGATGCCGGTTTGTTCTCAGGAAGGCACCTTCCGTCTTTCAGAGGATTCTTACAAAAGCCCACAATGAGGGGAGGCAGGTCCTCGCTCTCCTAGAATCAAGGAGAAGGTGCATGTGGTCCGTGCACACCCTGAAGCCACATGCTAGCACAGGTTTCTGGCCTCTCGCTCCTACGCAAGTGCCTCCTTCCCTACCCAGCTGTCCCCCAAGCCCTGTAAACACTGCAGGGGGCTGCACTGGCCCTCAGCACACCAAGAGGCCTGGAGTCCACCGCTCCCTGCTTCTTTTCCCTCCCTCTCTGTACTCTTAGGAGTACTGACTCTGGTTAAGAAGCATGAGGAGGTAGCTCATGAGCATCCTTTACCCAGGTTTTCTTTATTTTACCAGCAACAGTAGGTCCGACATGAGGTCATCTTTTCATTGTTGGCATCCTTTAAAGAAGTTTTATTAATTTGAGGGCATTTAAAAAAGTTCCCAGAATGGTGTTCAGGTGCATCCCTACACCAACCAGGACAGCTGCTGGACAAGTCACAAAAAGTAGCCTCTCCAAAACCAGACGACTGTGGACTGACACTCAGGCAGGAGGCTGCCCTCCCTGACATTCTCACCCATGGCCCCAGTCACCCCTCAGCCAGTCACCGAGTCCCAGGAATTGTCCGCCATGGGTTTAGCACCCCACTGGAGAGTTTGGTGCAGCCTCTATATTAAAGGGACAGTTGTCGGTCTGTCTTTGTTGTGCACACAGCCCCAAAGGCTGTGTTCCTGGTGACAGGTGTGGATGGGAAGGGGATGAACACACCCGACACAGGAAGGGCTTGAGGATCAGCTCTGCTCCCATCACCATTTGTGGGAGCCCTGGAAGGGACTCCCTGCAGACCTCCTCCCTTTAGTACCAAGATGGACCGAGCGACAATGGACCGAGCGAGGTTTCTGAAGTTGTGAGTCATACCGGAGCTGTACACATTCACGAGGAGCTGAGCTTCCACCTCTGACCCCTGACCCTCTCTGAGGCTGGTGTGTGCAGGGAGGTCCTCTTGCGGGGCTGGGCCAACCATATCTTCCACGCAGCTTTAGGACATGAGGGGAAGAGCCATGCTCTGCAGTGGACTGTGTGGTCAGTACTTTTTAAATACAAATATTCAATCAGTTTCTAGAGATATCTGACATGTCATTATACAGTAGACTCTGTATGAGATGATTCTGCCCAACAGCAGGTTAATGGAAATGTTCCAAACGACTTTGAGGTAGGCTGGGCTGGGCTGTGATGCTGGCAAGTTACTATTTTTACATTTATTTTCAACTTAGGATGGGTTTACTGGGACAGAACCTTATCAACAGTTGAAGAGCATCTGTGTTTTTATTCATCGGAGACTTCAGAGACCCCAACCTTTTTGTAGACCAATTTCCAGGCCAATTATTGACTCTTGAGCAGAGTTTGAATCGAATGGATTATGTGGAAAAGACCAGGTCAGTTAAAATCCTCTCTTCTCCAGGGGCTGGATGGCACCCATCAACACAAGTGGCTGTGCTAACGGGGACAACTTGGACAATTCTCTCTGCTAAACATCAAGTCTCAAACCTGCCACTTGCTGTCTTGCTGCAAGAAGGACAAAGACCCTCAGGTCAAAAGCCACCAGCTTTCAGCTGAGTGGGGAGCAGGGTGTCATCCTCAATCAGCGCTTCCGACAGAAGGTGACTGGCCAAGGTGACAGCCACCGGGAGCTGCGTGCAGCCATGAGCTGGGAGGCCTTGGTGACCTAATCCAGACGCAAGTCCAGGGGAGAACAGCAGCCTCTGAAAACACAGCAGCATGAGCAGCTGAAGAACGTCACAGAGGAGCAAAGATGGGGAGACGGTGTGGCTTTGTGAACCTCCACAGGGCCTAAGAGTGGGCATCCTGCTGGCCTGTAGAGCAGGGGCAGCTCTGAGGACAAAGCAGTGGTGTGGACCCTCCAGCACACACATCCTCCTGCTTCTTGACGACAGTGATGGGCAGGCGAGGGCCAGGCCTGCGGGCAGTGCAGGGACTGTTGGCCCAGTCCTCCTTAATGCTGGACGCCACCAGACACCATTCTGGGAGCAGAGGAGCTGCGGCCAATCCTCGGAAGCCTCTTTCCTGAAAATGCAGAGGTGCAGCCTCCGGGTGTGGATGAGACTCCAGAGCCCCTCCCTGGGGACAGCTGCCTGTGAGTGTGACTGGAGCTGCTGAGAAGGTTCCTCCAGGAGAGCCCAGAGGCTGACGGTGCACCTGCAGGGAGCTGTCCCCTGCTCCCTCCATCCCGCACAGCTCCCCTGGTGAGACGAAGGCAGGAGGATGGCCCCTCACCACGTTGGCTTCTATCCACACGTCGCCTTTGCCGATAGAAGAAGTAAAAATCTAACATATATTTCAAAAAAAAAGTCCCTGATGATGAACGTGGCTGAAAGTGGGAAGTCATGAGCAGAGCTTGTCTTCGGCACTAGTTCTGGTGAATCACGAACGCAACGGTCAGGCTGCCCACGCTGGGGACCAAGGGAGCCCGGACGGGCAGCTGGCACAGGAACGTCCCCCTTGGCAAGGTGCTCTCACCCTCCCCTGGAGGCCAGCCAGCGGCCTCCCTGAAGCCCGCCAGCAGAGTCGCGCTTCACTGGGGTTGGGGTGAACATGGCTTGAAAACTCATTTTCATCCTGAAACCTAACTGGGCCCCGAGTGCAGGAAGCTCCCTGGAAACACAAAGGGCAAACTCTACACCCAGTAAAACACCCGGGGCCGGCCTCTCCCGGCTCCTGCCAGGGCTCTGGAGTCGGGTGGGGAGGCCACGCTTATGAGGAATCCTCTTCTTCCAGGTTCGTCACCAAGAGACCCCCTCGACCTGGTCAGCACATGAAGGCCAGGTGGACACCACTGCACAGTGCTCTGCTGAGGAGCTGGCCTCCTGCAGGGCTACTGTCAGCCCTGGTGGGGGCCTTGAGGGTCGTCTCTCCAGGACACCCCCTGTCCCTCGCCCCGCCTTCTGCTTCCTTAGTGAAGGTGTGATGGAAATGGGGTTGGGGATTGTCCCACCTGCCCTCTAGAATGACAGACGGCAAGGTAAGCTGGCCGAGAGTCCTGCACCTCCCCAGCCATCCCACAGGCCTCAGCCGCTCTCACTGAAGCCCCTTGTGCACACAGAGGAACACGCAGGGGCGTGTGCTCTCCACTCGAAAATTCTCATCGTTAAAAAAGTCTTCACTTTGTATGCTTAAAACTGTCTGTCTTAGAATTAAATGAAGATTATATCAAGTTTAGCACAAGTTTAGACCTGATATTTTCAAGTTTACTGCAGAGATCAAGTAAATTTCATAACCAACCCAATTTGAGGACCACTTGAAAGGGTGCAGTGACATCAGTCAGCCAGCCAGGAAGTCCTCTCTGCCTTCAAAGGGGAGGAGATGGGAAGACACAAGGAAGGATGGAGGAGTGAGGGCAGGAGCCGGGGCCCACAGGAGCCTGAGGTCATCAGAGGACGTAAAGACAGGGTGGACCACAGCAAGACAGCGTGGAAAGGTGGACTCTGAATGCACAGGGAAAGAGGGGTCTAAGAATGAGAAAGTGTCCATAAAGTCCCACCGCCAGTGCGTCTCACAGTGCTCTACGCATCTGTTACAATTTCCCTGACAGGGCAGATTCCTGTCCGGTGCGTTCACTCCAGAGCTGCCCTATCCCATAGGAGCAGTCAAATAACTCCTAACATTACATGACAGCATTCTGTAATTTTAACGTCTAAGACGTCATCTTCTTTGATCCTTCGAGGAATGTCCTGGAGACGTGGAATTTACCCAGTTTTCACAGGTGAGGAAACTGAGGAATGAGAAAGCAAGTCAGCTGGACACTTTGGTCATGCCGGAGACCGGGGCTGATCCTGGACCTGCAGGGAACACACTTCTTTTCTTCCAGTTGATGCCCTTTCCAGGATTCGGGGGCGTGCACTGCGGTGGGGAGTGGCCCGACTCACTCCTCAGTGACAGCTGTGTCCCACCCTCCAGTACAGGAGGCTGTTCCCAGATAACACCGCAGGTGACAATGGGAATCTTTCCTCAGATGGTCTCTGGTGGATTTTTTTTCCTTTTACTTTTCCTACACTTGACCCGCTTCTGTCTTAACACACATTTTTTTAATTGTGGTTGTACAATTAAATGTTCTCACGGGTGACATTTGGGGGGGAGGAAGTCTTGAAGTTGTGCTATTAATTCCTGAACAGAGACCTGCAAGAGACTTCCAAATCACTGGACATCACCCAATCAAAGAGCTTCTCAGAACACAGCCGTGCAGGCCCAATTAGCAGTTCACTAAGTGAAAATTATAAAACACGTTGATGGCCAAAATCTCCCTAAGTACTTTCCTTGTTACCACTCCAACATCATTCAAACCCGTGATTAAAGTTAAAATTGTTTCTAATAAATAACTCACATCCCACCCCACCTTTTAATTACCAAATGACCTGTGCTGCTGGCCATTATCAGGACATGGGATTAACTGGACAATGGGGAAAGAGTAATTTGGATTCCAGAGGCAGCTTCTCTCTCTCCCCAATTAACACTAACAACACGCGGGCCAGAGGCAATTCTCACAGTGCTTTGCCTGACTTAATTTTGCTTTTAGCGTTCAGTGCCAGGAATACCTAGAAAATTATCTACCAATTATCTGGCATTATCTATGTCAGTTCATGTCTAAAGAGCAGCTCATCTAATTACAAGCCCCCTTGCTATTTACCTCTAAAGAGTGGGTTTAGCTGAGAATTTCTCTAAAAGGGTTTGCACTAAAGACTGGTAATTATGTGCTTTGCATTCTTCAAGGGAGCTCTCTCAGGTGTCAACAACAAGCGGAGTCACTCACAGGAGCCACTCAAAGGGAGCCTTCACAACAGGCGAGCTGTAAGCTGTAATCACCTCTGGACATTTCCAGTGTTTTCTTCCACTAGACAATTAGCAAACTGTATGCTAACTCATCCTAATCTTCCCAGAGCAGCCAGGAACCCCCTTAGCCCCCCTAAAGACTCCTGGGATAGTCTCCAGGCTAGACACACTGCAGAAGTTAAAAGCTGGGGATCTCTGGGCATGTGGTTCTTGAACATGTTTAGAACTGAAGAAATAAGGATTGATTTTTCAGTAGGCTGCCATCTTGTCCCAATCAGAATTTTGTTGAGAACATGAGGGGAACTGCAAAAATGTAATGGGTAGTTGATGACAGAGTATATGCGACCATTTTCCCCATTCACTGCAAGCAGGTAAAATAGTGCATCTTCACCCCAACACTGGCAGATTTATGGCAGGGCAACTAATAGAGGAAAGATTCTTTACTTTTTTCTTTTTAAAATTTTGTCTATTATTTTTAGATATAAATGACAGTAGAGTGCATTCTGACACATTAGATGTACATGGAGCATAATATTCTAATTAGGATCCCATTCATGTGGTTGTACATGATGCAGATTCTCTGGTGGTATAGTTATATACATACGTAGGAAAGTTATGTCCAATTCATTCTACTGTCTTTCCTATTTCCATCCTTCCCCCTTCCCTTCGTTGCCTTCTGTCTATCTACTGAATTTCTGTTTCCCTCCCTCCCTCCACTTATCGTGAGTTAGCATCCACGTATCAGGGAACATTCCACCTTTGGTTTTTTGGGACTGGTTTATTTCACTTAGCATGATAGTCACCAGTTCCATGCATTTACCAGCAAAAGTCATAAAGTCATTCTTCTTTATGACTAAGTAATACTTAATTGTGTATATACACCACATTTATTTCATCCATTCATATGCTGAAGGGCACCTAGGTTGGTTCCATAATTTTGCTAGTGTGAATTGAGCTGTTATAAACATTGATGTGACTGTGTCTCTATAATATCCTGATTTTGAGTCTAGAAAGCATCTTTAAACTCCTAGAGAAATAGGATGCCATTCTGTTTTTTTTTAATATATATATATATATATTTTTTTTTTTTTATTTTATTTTAAAGCTATTACAAAAGTTGGAAAACATTAGAAGCATGGCTTAAATAGCTTTTTCACAAAACATTTGAAACTCACCAACCTGATACCATAGCACATGTAAATATTTTGTTGTGCATTTTCTACAGGAAAGGAGAGTATCCTGCTTAACAGACATGTAGCCTTCAGAATCTGGAAGCGACTCTGACTCCCACAACCTCCTGCTCCAGCTCAGGCTCACTCCTGTCCTGCTGATGTCTTTTTAAACAAAAGGTCAGTCCATTTGGCAATGATGTGCTGCACTAATGTCACGAGCTGGTCTTTGGCTTTACCAAGGACCAACAGTTGACCACATGGAAACACTACCACTGGCTGCATGGAGTCCCTGGGATGACCAAGGACCAACAGTTGACCACATGGAAACACTACCACTGGATGCATGGAGTCTCTGGGATGGCCGTCCCCTCTGAGCTGCGGTCACTAACTTTCACTCAGGTCACTTAAACATCTAAATGATTACCATCTTTACTGTTGTTGGTAATAGCACAGTGAATCTCAGCTTTCAAAAATTCTGCCTGCCCAAATATGTGGCCACCAGCGCTCAGAAGTGCCAAGGACATTGCTATGAAAAAACAGAGGGTCCCTGGCAGCTTGGAGCAGCAATGGGTTCCCCAGCAGGACCACATGGTGGCCGTGGCCCTGCTGCAAAGGAGGGCACCTGGGACAGAGCCTGCCAGCTCCGCAGGTGTCCAGGGGAGAACACTGGTTCCCCAGAACCTGCATGAGCTCGTGCCTTCTTCAGCCCTCGGTGCTGGAGACGAGGTGGGCTGCGGCAGGAGACTCTTTGGAGTCTCACAGCACCTCCCAGGTGGCGGATGCTAAAGGTTTGGGAAGTGCTGCCCGTCCTGTCCGTGTCCCACCTAACTGGCTCTCAGACTCCAGGGCCCTCCAGCGGCCCAGGTCCGACGCCGCAGGTCCACGAGCTCCTGGCTGCCCCTCAGCATCACTGTGCCCCACAAGCAAGGGCTGCTTCGCCCCAGAGCTCTCTCCAGTTCTTTCCTCTGCTCTCCATCTGCACAGATGGCAAGTCCTGCACCAGCTCTGCCTCACGGAGGTGTCTTAGTGACGAACCACTGTTGTCCTAGATCCCTCTCCCAGCTGCCAGCAGTCCATCCAGGGTGAAAATGGAGGACTAGGTCTTTTATTGCATTTCTTATATTGTCTCAAAAATTTATTTGAAGTTAGAAATGTACATTCAATTTCTGACTAAAGTGTGTTCTCCAAACCTGACAAGTCCCAAGTTGTTTGTCATTCCACCACAATATTTTCACAGTTACCTATTTCTCCCTTTAATATCAGGGCTATTAGTAACTAGTTTAAGATTTCCAAGTTCTCTTGTTCTTTGTGGCTTTGAGCCTGAGCAAAGTGTGATGCTCACTGTTCACGATGTACAGATTCTTCTTTGTTTTCTGATTCATGGTCTAGGTGGTAATGTACCAAACTCTGTATTTTTATTGATTAAATAAAATTGTAGACACTTTTACATAGAAATTAATGATTGTGTTATTTATGTATTTTATAAATTTCCTGGTTTTCTTTCTCTTAATATTACTGTACCAGTTCATTAAAGGATGAATTAATATTCACTTTCCTCCTATACCCTCTTCCTGTTCATTCATTTTCATATTTCAAAGTTGTGATTTAAAGTACACTTATGTTAAAGATGTTCATGCCTTCTGACCAATTATCCTTTACAGGCATGTGGACTCATGCTTGGTGTCCTCAATCTGCTCTCTCTCTGCCCTTTAAGTGGCCACACAGAGAAGCTATGAGCAGCTGAAGCAGGATGGGGACCCAAACCAGGAAGACACCCACAGGTCAGCATCTGTTCTGTTTATTTTAGTGCTGCTGAGCTTTGAGCCCAGGACTTCTTTCATCCTAAGTATGTATGGTATCACTGAGATAAACCCCCAGCCCATTTATTTTAAAATTTAAATTTATCACAGAAAGATAAGAGGTGCTCTTGGACAAAAGCAGAATAAAGAAAACAATCTGTAAAGAGAGACTTAAAACTGTATAATGTAATATTTCACCATTCCCTCCTTTCAGACAGACAGACACACACACACACACACACACACACAAAAACCAGCCTTGAGACAAACAAACAAAAAAAAACTAACAAAAAAGCAATTAATACTGTAAATATGGTGAGGATTTATGTACAAATTCAAATGTAGGAACTAGCTTAGAGCAGAATTTCAAGGTAATGTTTGGCAAAACAGAAGGGAAAGGCAAGATAAAATCCCATCACTATTGGAACAAAGTTGTAGAAAAAGAGAAATAAAATCGTGACTTACAAGGAGGAATAACTAACTGGAAATACAGTATTAGAAATGGAAGACAGAGTCTCTGTGGAGGAGGACTGCAAATTCAAGCAATGTAGTGAGTCTCTGTTTTAAAATAATACATAAAAAAAAGACATGGAAATGGATCAGTGGTAGAGCACTTGCCTAGCATGAATGATGCTGTGGGCTCAATCCTCAGGAAAAGAAATAAAAAAAGGAAAAATGAATAAAGAAAAAAGATGATACAATCAAACAGCTGAGAAAATTAATCAGAAGTAAGAACATGAGCAAAAGAATGGGAAAGCAGTAGATTTGAAAGATACACAAAGAGAGTCCAACAGACGTACAAGTGCCTTCCTCACCCTTCCCCTCCTGCCCTTTTCTTTGTGGAAAACAATTTTGTGGAACAAAATGCATATTTCTTATTATATCAAGCACATCTACATACATTCTCTTGAAACAAAATATCACATAAATTTGTATATTGAGAGAGGGGCCGATCATATTTCTAGAAATTATGACTCAGAAAAAATAATTCTAGCACATATTGTAATAAAATATTAAATTAAAAATTGTACAATGTAAAGTCCATGTCACTTTCAAGAAAAGGACATCAAGTTACTCTAAGATTTCTTACCATAATTGTAAAATTAAAAAAAGAATGGAGTATGAAGCAAGGACATTTTATCAAGAAAAAAAGTATATTTCCTCAATATAATATTATTTTAGTGTAGACAATGAGGAAGATAGTATGATTGAGGGATATAATGTATACTTTAGTTTACTTTAACATAAAGTTATGCAGTAGAATATTTATTATGATATATTGTGTGTAGGAAGGAATATAAAAATGCACATTTCTTATCTTTGATAAACATTGGCAGTGCAAACTCAGTGAAAATAGAAATTGCTATTTATAGAGTGAGATAAATGGGAATAGATCATTATCTCAATCCATAGTACCAAAATATATATCTATATATGTATATATTTATACATATATAAATATAAACATATATATTATATTTATAATATATATAGAGAGAGATAAATAAATATATAGATATATATTTTGGCACTATGAATTAAATCCAGAGGGGCTTTATCACTGAGACACATTCCTAGCCCTTTTTATCTTTAACTTTGAAACATGGTCTCTCTAAGGTGCTTAGGGTCTTGCTAAGTTGCTAGGGCTGGATTTGAACTTGCCATCCTCCTGCCTCACACTCCCAAGCAGCTGGCATTAAGGGTGTGCACCAACACACCCAGCTGCACATATAATTTTAATAGTTTATTGGCATTTAAATTGTGTCAGTACTTTATATATTAACAGATAAAATACAATTTTAAAAAGCATTAATCACTAAATTTAAGAAAACAGGCAAATCTAATTGTATTAGATGGCTAACATACCCACACAGATAAGAGATAACTCAAATTATTTTCAACACAATTCTGATAGTCCATGCTCAATGTTTTATACTTCAAAGAACAAAGAACAATAACTATTACAGGTAAATCTTAAATTTTACGAAGAGGTTTTGATTTTAATGATGATAATGGCAGCATAATTTTGGTTCTAGTATCTGCAGACTGTAAGAGAAATAAGCAAACGTATCCGTGGTGATAGTATGAACAAGCACTTTAATGCAAGAGAAAATAGATAAAAATAGAAAACAAAAGGAAAGTTTTCTAAGCTTTCTTAGGATAGCGAAGTATCTTACAAGGTTAAGTTTGGTTTGGAAATATGAATTCATAGTTTATATTGAAAAACGTGGCTTGGAGATGGGCTAGAAGCACTGATGTCCAGTGACAGGCCCCTGTCTCCAATTCCAGGCACCTGGTAGGGCCAGCACCCTCAGATGATGGCCAGTCTCGCTCTCAGCAGGTAAGTTCAAAATGTTCAGAGAAAAACAGGGGCCTGGACCAGGGGACACAGGGCGCCATGGAGGGGCTGACACTAGCTAAACACTTTGATGTCAAATAAAATAACTGCCATTGAGTAAAATATGTGGAACAAATAAAAATCTGGCAATCCTTCAAGTAAATACAAAGAAGAAAAAAACCAACTCATCAACCTGTCATTGCAGGTGGGTATTACATCAACCCCTTGTTTGTAGAATTTTAAACAGAAGGGGTTAATATTTTCCTCAAAACTTTTAGGTGGAACATAGATAACCCCAGTTGACAACTAAAGTGTTCTTTTCATAATAGTGCCAATTAACAAATATAAAAATGATATGACTAGGAATCACTCCACAGCCCTGAAGTCAAGTCGTTGATACAGACAGTATCGCCAATGGATGTTAAATACCGTAGACGAAAGGTTGTCACCACCTCAGCCAAGTGATTAGACTCAGCTCCACTAACAACAGGCCACCTGACAGGAGGCCTCTCCTGACTGTGGAAATGTCAAGGGCCTGACATCATACAGGAGCTCTTCTTGCTAAAAATACCAGCGTGAGTGTAGACCTGACCTTCAGTTTATACAGCGTGCAAGAGCTGGGAGACGAGTTAAACAAAATCAGGAGAAAACCACCAGACGGTCCCAGAGTGTGGGGCTCTAAAATAATTGCCATGGTCTCCTTAAAAGTCAGAGCCATGGAACCCACTTAACATGAGTGGGAGGAGAAGGGGGCTGCTCCGAATTTCAAACATAAAGAGATGGAGCAACATAATGCCCCTCGTATATCTGAGTTCGATAAAACCAGGTTAGAATATTTTGGGAAAAAAAAATCTAGAGACAATTTATAAATAGTCTGGTATAAAGTGATATCAGAGAATTAGTGTTATTTTTATATAATCTGATAATAGTGTGTTGGGTGTATGTGGTTTGACAAAGCATTATCCACCATCTCTCTCTCTTTTCATCTCCTATTTACTTATCTATCTAATCTGTCTAAACTTATAGTGAGCTGGAGATACAGACAGACAGAGCTGAAAAATAAAAAGCTAAGAATGAAAAATGTGGCAAAATATTTATTCCTCAATTGAGGTAATTGTTGCATTGGTTTTTTATCTATTTTTAAATGGCTTACAAAGAAAATTAAATTTGCATGTAAAAGATGTTTTCAATTCAGAGTAGAATTTTAGGTATGATCAAATATAATTTTTAAAGATTTGATATCACTCTAGTGTTTCAGGGATTTAAGACATTCAAATCTGAAATACAGTTATATTGAAAGTTATTTTTATATTCCACGTTAAAAGAACAACAGCCACCTTTTTTAAAGATTTGATTATGGTACAGTTATTTCATGCCAATTAATGAATTTCTGTGAAGAAGAAAATTCAATAGTTGAGGAATTCTTGTTGTGAGCTCTGCAAGGTGATGTGTCCACCTGCCTTCAACACATTTGCTTATTCAAACCAGTCATCCTCTTTTTCCTGGCTCTTTATTCCTTGAAGCAAATTCATCTTTTTTCCCATTTGGACACAATTCCTTCCCAAAGTATTGGCTCCCAGCATTTCTTAAAGCACATGGGATTCCTGAAAAAAGAAATTCTCATGGTGGCTGTGTGTGTGCACATATGTGCTCATGTGTGCATTTGATGTGTGTGTGCATGTGCATGTGCATGGGAAAGTGTGCATGTGTCACCCTCCTGACCGTGAGTGACATGGGCAGCTCCTGAGCTGGCCTACACACAGCACAGAGACCCGTGGTCCCCTGCCTCTCCTTGGGGTCTCTGGTTATGGACATGTAATCAGAAACACTTACATTCTGTAGGTGAAGGCAGCTGAGATCCAGTGGAACAATGGAAGTGACATTAATAACATTAAATGTCATAACTCTTGACAAGCTGATGCAAATGAGAACCTTACTAAGCAAGCAAAAAAAAAAAATCCCTGAATATTTTTTCTTTACAGTACATTCTGTATTAAAAAAAAAAAAATGTTCAGCCAAGATGGAAGCAGGAATCTAATTTTGGCGACCTCAGCTACATTCTTCCAGGCACAAATTAGCCACCTTTCCCAACTGTAATCACCTCAGAGCGCCACGCAGCGCTGTTCTGATACCAGAACCAGGCAGATGCTTCTTCTGTTTGTCCTTTTCCCCTTGGACTGTGCCCCCACTTCCCCCTAGTCTTGCTCTTTCCCTTCCAAGCTGATGTGATTGACAGGCAGAGGGACAGGCTAACCACTTCCAGGCCTAGGCCCTCCTCTTGTCCTCAGAAGCATAACAAAGGTGCTTTCAGCCCTAAGTGGAGCAAGGCCCAGCCCTCCTCCCTTGTTGTCACAACAGATTCCACAGGCCCCTCTGATGTGGCTTCCAGCCTTCTCATCTCCCCTGCCTTGTCAGGATTGCCATCACTTAGAAAGGTACACAGCGTTTTGAAAGGATTAAACGATAAAACACAACTCAATCCTTTATGAGAGACAGAGGGAGAGGGAGGGAGAGAAATGTCAGATGTTGGGCGACATCAGACAAAGTGACGCAGACAAAACCAGCCAGTTGTTGGAACTCCTGCTGCTGGAGCCAGGGTAGGAGGAGAGCACTTCCTGCCAGAGGTGGTGGGTGAAGAGGAGCAAGGTAGGCAATGCTGAAGGTCGGCCAATAAGGCGGCTCTGGGAGCAGCTGGACATGTGGGTCACACCTATGTGTTCTTGAAAGTCCCAACCAGGAGGGAAACAGCAGCCATCCTTTTGCCACCTTTGGAAAGAAAGAAACAAAAACTCAATTTGTCCTGGAGAAGCTGAAGGAGCTCAGACAAGAGTCTTTTCAGGGAGAACCATGCGTCCATCGCTGCTGAGCCCTCAGAAGCTCAGGGACTCTGAGAACAGGGCTCCCACTCGTTGGTGCAGGCCACCCTGCTATGACGGGGAGGAGACGGATGCTCTGAGAGCACCCACGATTTACCTGTGGTCCCACCGCTGGCTGACTTGGAAGGTCACAGAGTGCTCAGCTCTGCGTGAACCTGTTGATAAGCCCCATGCAATGTTCGCAGTCATCTGCCAATGGGTACCCTGGATTCTTCAGAAAGGGCAATCCTCTTGCTCACCCTAACAATGCTGGAACAGAAACACTTTGTTTTTTTCTCAGAATAATAATCTACAAAGTAAACCATACACAAAGTTCCTACGGATAACATAATATAAAACAGTTAAAGACCTATGGGTACCCTTCATGACAGTTACCAAGACCTAATACAACTGGTTTCCTCCCCAGATTATTTACTTGGATAAAATTTATACTTTTAAAATTTGTTCCAATTAGTTATACATGCCAGAAGAATGCACTTTGACACATCACACATACGTGGAGTATGATTTCTCATTCTTCTGGTTGTACACGACGTAGAGTGATATGGGAGGTGTAGTCATATCTGTACATAGGGCTCTAATGTCTGATGCATGCTACTACCCTCCCTACCCCCACACCCATCTCCTCTTCACTCAAGGTCAAAGTGTACATTTTTAGCCTTTACTAAAGTGAGGAAAGAAAGATCAAGATAGGAATCCCTGGTTGAGCCGGAGAAATGTCAGCAGTGACGGCGGACTGGGCTTGTGGCTGGGTTCACTCCAGAGCAAGGGGAGTGGGCACGGACGAGGTCTGAACACGATGCCCCCGGCCCAGACTGCACCAGCCACTCTCTCCCACACTCGGATAAGTGGAGACCTTCGCTGATTTGCTCGTCGTAGGTCCATAGCTAGCTCAGTGCATGTTTTATTTTAGTGCCGAAGCTGCAGGAAAGGAGAGAGGCCAAGCCCAAACTGAACTGTGAGGATGTTAAGTCACTTCTAGATGCTGGTTTGGACTTGGAGGTAGGAGCTGATGCTGAGGTTCACAGAAAGGTGCAGAAATATTTGCAGCTGGACACACATGGCTCTGTATGTCAGAGAAGGGAGCCGCGGACACCTCTGTGGCCACAGGCTCACTCAGCACCCAGGTCTGCTCTCTAAATGAGGAGTTCGTGCAGCCATACTGACCGTTTCCTTGTTTTTGTCGAGGTTCCTACATTGAGGAACATCTCAAGGAGAAGGGGAGGCCGTGTAATTAACCTGCACACTTTGGGCTGCTAGGGGAACTCTTTACTCCCAGAGATTTTCCTGGGTTTTAGTTTTACAAGTTCAAGGTAACCACTAAGCTGGGAGAAGCTGCCAGAAGGAGCTGAGAGGGGCCCGTGGAGCAGGGCAGCATGGAGCACCTCTGCAAACCAGAGATGCCGCTGTGTGTGTGCCCTTGTGCTCAGGATCAGCGCGGACTCAGAGGGCCCGCAGCTTTGGAACACACTTGGTGACTGTTCTGTCAGTTATAAAATCAGCAAGTGTTGAATGGAGGACTTGGGGGACATGATTGAGAACATGAACGCATGTCCATGGCTGTCTGATCATTCTCTTTAGTATTTTTAAATATGTGTGGTCAGGGCTACATGTGATGCACTGCAGACAAGTCCTTTTAGACTTATTCAAACCCAAGGGACAAATTGAGCTAGAACATTCACCTCAGCCTGGACAAAATTCCTCCAAGTTTACACCCAAACCATAATTTCTATTTCTCAATTGAGTTCAGGCATTCAAATGTGACCTCTTTACCCTACAATGAACAGGAACCATGTCGGATCAAGAGATGGACTCTGCCAGTCGGTGCGGAATTATCTTGTGTTTTCTGGTTGTCCCCACAAGAGTCTTTCAGAGCTCCAATGAAACAGGGTGAATGCACCACTGTTCCTGAAACAGAGTTTGGGAAGATTGGAAATTGCATAATTAGGATGTGCAATTAAAAATTGCGTATCCTAATACTGCAAATGAGGTGGCGTATCATTGGGGATTTTAAGCTATAATCCCCCAAGCCTTGGCACAAGGATGCCCCTCGGCACCAGAAAGAGCAGCTCTTTATAAAGGCTTCATTCAGAGCACGAGAGGAAGCCAGTGGAAGGGACTGCCTCGGTACGTACACTAGCGACTGAGGCGTGTTGGGGGACTGAAAGAGACACACATCCCTTCTTTCCCAAAGAATGCCCCTTTCCTAATAGTGAATGGAGAGGTAGATAATTTAATTCCAAATAAAATGAGATTGAAGCAAATGTGCAATGCAATAGGTGGAAGAGTAGATTTATCGGCTTATAGTTGTCTGGATTATTTTATTCTGAATAGCTGCACGAGTTTAAAATATTGCTTCTTGCTCCTTTTCCTGGAGAAAGGAAAGCACCAGAACATGGCTCCACGTAAATTCGGTGATCACCTCCCGGAGCCACGGGACAAGATGATGAGTGTGTCATGGAGCGTCACAAAGAGGAGCCCAGTGTTTCCTAAGCAACTGGGTTCAGGACAAGAGTTTGGTGCCACCCTAGCTGGGGACCTGTGGGGGAGTTGTTGACAGCAGCCCAGGGGCTAGCAGGGGGACTCTGAAGAGAGCACCTCCCCCAGAAGGAGCACGGAAGGCAGGTGGTTGACGCTCTGCCTGGTGGCAGCAATTACCGAACCGCAGCCTAGAGCGAGCCAGGGGCATCCATCAAAGCCTGAGCCACTCACGTCCCGAAGCAAGTCGCGGTGTCTGTTTATCATAGAGTTTAATTCCCCGACGGAGGGAACAAAGGCAAGTATCAAAATAGAGCAAATTTTTCTGACACTAGGAAGTGAAGCAAGGGACTAACCTCTCTCAATCCCGTCTTTGTTAAAATAAACTCTCGCCTTAGCAGCTCATTCCAGATGTCAGTCAGGCCCCGCACATTAGCACCAGATAGCACCCGTGGCTGAGGCCACAAAGCAAACAGAGCGGAACACCAACGGGGAAGCGATTCCAGGTGACTTTCCTCAGAACCCGGCCTGAGCCGTGCTGGAGTCAGATGTGGACACCACGGGAGGACCCTCCGGCGGGCTGGGCCTGGTCTCTCTGCTTGGAGCTTCTACCAGTGGGCCCTGTGGTATTGGCACGTGTTTGGCAGTAAGTGGTGGGGTCTTCTCAAGCAGCTTGGGGTGCTTTCCAAGGGGTGCAGCAAGTCTTCATTCTTCTGTTTTCTTCTGCCCCTTTCCTAGAGTTATGTTTTCCCAATTTGGAAAATTTACACCTTGCCATGTTCTTTTACAAATATCCCACCTGCTCTTGTACTGGATACCACGAGGAAACCTCCCAAACAGTTCAGTGTAGGTGAGGGAGAGGTGCTTTCCCTCTCCCTGTCTGTAGCCTGGGTCCCGGCAAGACCTGGTTCCCTAGGCATAGGTCACGGGGAAGGAGCAGGAGGACTGTTCTGGAATCTAGTGTTGAGATAGGCCCATGTTAGAGGTCATATCCTGGACATTCCCCCGATGTGTGTAGTCTACACATGAAGGGGCTCTGGGTGGTAGAGATTGCCCCTGGTTGGCATCACGTTCAGAGAAAGCACCTTCTGACTGCCTACACTGCTGCACCTGTGTAGATCAGGTCTGTTCCAAAGTGCAAGAATCAAACTGAACATTTCTAATAGAATCTCAAGCACAACAGCAATGCAGTCATGAAAAGCCTGAACTCACGATCTCTGTACCCCCAAACCAAGAGCATCTGGTCAAGTGTGCCTGGTCCTCACTGGCTCCCCAGGACCAACCTCCCCAGCCTGGCTGTCCTCCTGTGTCCTCTTCTCATCCCAGCAGTGGCCACGCTGACCCCACCTCTCAGCTCCCTGTTGGAATAGAGTGAGCCCTGAGACCACAGCACCCTACAGCTGCAGCAATGGGGCATTTGTCCTATGACCCACCCCACAAGTGAGCACGGAGTAGGCAAGCACAAGTACAGAGTAGGACATTTGTTAGAAGCAAACACTAATTTCTGATCAGCATTACAGCATCCAGGGCACCCATGAGGGCTGTCCCAAGGCCATTGTCTCCAACCTCAGGGATCCGTGCAGCACAGCTGGAAGACCCATGATTATCATGCTGAGATATGGGCCTTAGAGAGGTCAGAAGCAGGCCTGACCATGACCCTTAGTTGAAGACAGCCGTGAGCAAGCCATTGACCTGCATTCCTGGCTCACATCTCCCATCTAAGGCTCCAAAGGCTCCAGTATACCAACACACGGCTCTGCCTGCCGTCCCGTTCCTCAGGTGCTAGCACACAGGAATGGTGGAAGGCTGGCTCAGACACATTTTTCTCTCTTCCATTTTCAGGTTTTTATATTAATCCCATTGGCAGAGGGATGGAGGATATGAGAACATAGTGGCAATCATTTTCACCTTCAGTACAACAACTGTGTTCAGAAAGAAGGGAATCCCGGGCCCTGTGGTGCTCACCTGTAATCCCAGCTACTCGGGAGTCTAAGGCAGCAGGATCGCGAGTTCAAAGCCAGCCTCCGAAACTTAGGGAGGCGCTAAGCCACTCAGCGAGACCCTGACTCTAAATAAAATACAAAATAGGGCTGGGATGGGGCACAGAGGTCAAGTACCCCTGGGTTCAATCCCCAGAAAAATAAGGAAAAGGAAGGAACCAAGATTAAAGAGAGATGAAGGGTTAGAGGGAAAACTTGGTCCCCATGAACGGGCACTGGCGATAAAACAGAGGGACCCAGAATTTCCATCATGTGATGGCTTGTCCCAAGAAGGGGCCCCGTGTGTCACCTGACTGCAGGGCCCTGACACCCTCGTGGAGCACACGTGGGCAGAGGAGGGCGTAACCCGTGCCTGGCGGCGGCTGGGCCTCCAGGAAACCAGCAGGCAGCTCACTCCCACACCCACTCACTCCCCTCCACAGACGGCTTTGTGGAGGCTAAAAGGTAGAGCCAGTGCCCTGTACCCTGCGTCCTGTGATGCACCAGTGTCCACGCTGTCCAGTTAGCCTCCACCAAGGAAAGGTGCCCACAAGGCTCAGGGATGGGACGCCGAGGCTCCCCCGTCGTCATGACTGCATTAGAACTCAAGATCATGCCCGGTCTTCCTCATCCTCCTTGTCCTGCAGGGCCCTCACTCAACCGCAGATAAAAGTCACCCTGAATGGAGTCCAGCAGCAGCACCTTACTTGTGATGAAGGTGATCCCGGGCCTGGTGACCAGCACTCTATAAGGACTGTTTTTAGAGCGCAACCTGGAGTGCGTACCCTTTGAACGGCTCCACGTTCATAAATCATCACACTTGGCCCCAGCTGACACAACTTCGACTTCCCAGTAATCCCCAAACTATTTTCTGGTTTCATCGTTAGCTTTCAAACTGTCAAGACAGTGCGGTAATTGCAAGTGACCTTGATCAAAGGGAAGCGGCCGTGTGTGCTGGCGATCTGGTTCCGATTTGTTCCCGGGATGAGAGGCGTGGAGGCTGCTGCAGCCCAGGGGGACTTCTTACCAGCCACGTAGGCAGAAGCCCAAGCGTGATGAAGCATGAGACATTTCTGGTCTGAGATCAGCCTCCTGCGGTTGGAGGCCGACAGCAAATAAACTCCAGTGACCTCAGCAGATGGCTTCTATCACCTCCCACCCACAATAGGAGACAGATCCTATGGCAGCCTCAGTTTACAGGGAGGATGCAGAGGTGCCAGCATGAGCAGCTTGTCATCAATAGCCCAGCTGATACGTGGCACAGCCATGCCAGAACCCAGCGAGGAGCCACAACTGCCTTCCCACCTTCATTTGGACTAGGAGAACATGGAACTTAACCAAGAAGGAGAACACACGAGACATTTTGTGCTAAATTTGTTGTATCAGTTAGAAATAAGAATTGTTTTTTCACAGCCATTGATTATTAAAGCAACCAAGGGCTTGGAGGTGGTCTAGTTTCAAGATGGCAGGACCCAGGCCCAGGCTGCTCAGGCCCCCATCCCAGGCCACAGAGGAGTGTGCCGTGCTGTGGGGCTCCTGAGTTGGTGATGAAGGGTGTCTAACACGACATGGCTTCCTGCAGGATCCACCCACGCTCTGCCTGGAGGCCCCGCCTGGGTTGGAACAGGATAACCCTGTGGTTGGGCTATAAATGTTGACTGGCTAAGGAGAAAGAATCCTCACCACTCTGAGAGGAAATACAGTGCGCTGATGTACAGGATCTTGTCTTCATGAGGCCAGCAAGCCCTTTCCTTGTCACTTCCTCTCTCCAGGCTGACTCAGGCTTCAGGAAGCTTGGCTGGAATGGGAATCTCTTCCTTCCTGCCCTGGCTGGCTAAAGTGCAGGAGGACCCATGGCAGCAACTCTTGGCTCCCGTTGGCACCAAGAGACCCATGAGAGCAGGTCCTCATCTCTGGGATGAGATGGTGGGCCTCTGCAAACCCAGGCGAGGCTGACACATCCTCGGCGGGTCTTCATTCAGGGAATGTGTTTTGCTCATTGTGTTCTGAATTCATATTCGACTTCTTGGTTCTTTGTTAGGCACTAGTAAAACAAAGGAAAGGAAGAGCGACATCTGGCGTCCAGGGCCTCAGACCCCGTTACCATAGAGTATGCCCCAATTACAGACAGAGTGTCTCCCATACCTGCAGAGCTTTTATAAAATATTTATTTCGCGTTGGAAAAAAATTTGAGAAATATCAAGATATATATTCATATTTGATTTAAACTTGAGCATTTTAAGTTGTCTTCATGAAAAATATATAACATCTTTACCTAGGCCATATGGAAAAACTTCCCTATTTTTAACATTTTATCATTGCCTATAGTCCATAGATTATTACATGGTAATAAGTAGACAACATTTACAAAGTCTGACACATCAGGTATGGACTGGGTTTCCTTACTCCTCCTGGCATCTTGAGGAAACTTCTGCAAGAAGTACCCTCTGCCAACCACAAAACCCTCCCAAGACTGGGGTCAGATCTGCACCGATGGGTCCTTTCCACCAGCCATGGTCAGGGTTGTTTCTGAGATCTCATTCTGTAAGAAGGGGAGTTGTCAGGTTCAGTCACCCGCTGGGGACACCCACTGAATAAGGAGCAGAAATGGGGTTTGATGCCATACTGTACTCCAATCCAAGATGTGACCTTAAGATCCACCAAGCCCACAAACACATGTGTATACACACACACACACACACACACACACACACACACACACTCACAGAATAGTCCTTCAGAAGAGTGTGAGCAGCTGCTTAGGATGGTGCAGGTCTCCAGCAGGAGCCTTCCAGTCCTAGCAGAACAGAGAACAATAGCTGTCCAGCCCAAAGGGGGTGGAGGGGAGACTGGGATCAACCTGACTCTTCCAGCTCCAAGCTGCAGGATCCTGTGAGATGGGGCATGAGTGGAGGTGAAACCCACATTAATTCCTAACAGTGCTCAAGGGAAGACTATTCAAATGGGGTGAGTGGAGCTCATGGGGTCTTCTCTTCCCCAGGACTGTGTGTGCCTCTGCAACTTGTCACTCTGAAGTATGTGGATGGTGGTGTGACTAGCCCAGCACTTGTCTCAGCAAGCTGACCCCCTTCTCCATGTTGGATGGAACCTCTCTCTGGCTGACCTCCTTCTCCATGTTGGATGGAACCTCTCTCTCTGGCTGACCCCCTTCTCCATGTTGGATGGAACCTCTCTCTGGCTGACCTCCTTCTCCATGTTGGATGGAACCTCTCTCTCTGGCTGACCCCCTTCTCCATGTTGGATGGAACCTCTCTCTGGCTGACCTCCTTCTCCATGTTGGATGGAACCTCTCTCTCTGGCTGACCCCCTTCTCCATGTTGGATGGAACCTCTCTCTCTGGCTGACCCCCTTCTCCATGTGGGATGGAACCTCTCTCTCTGGCTGACCCCCTTCTCCATGTTGGATGGAACCTCTCTCTCTGGCTGACCCCCTTCTCCATGTTGGATGGAACCTCTCTCTCTGGCTGACCCCCTTCTCCATGTTAGATTGAACCTCTCTCTCTGGCTGACCCCCTTCTCCATGTTGGATGGAACCTCTCTCTCTGGCTGACCCCCTTCTCCATGTGGGATGGAACCTCTCTCTCTGGCTGACCCCCTTCTCCATGTTGGATGGAACCTCTCTCTCTGGCTGACCCCCTTCTCCATGTTGGATGGAACCTCTCTCTCTGGCTGACCCCCTTCTCCATGTTGGATGGAACCTCTCTCTCTGGCTGACCTCCTTCTCCATGTTGGATGGAACCTCTCTCTCTGGCTGACCCCCTTCTCCATGTTGGATGGAACCTCTCTCTCTGGCTGACCCCCTTCTCCATGTTGGATGGAACCTCTCTCTCTGGCTGACCCCCTTCTCCATGTTGGATGGAACCTCTCTCTCTGGCTGACCCCCTTCTCCATGTGGGATGGAACCTCTCTCTCTGGCTGACCCCCTTCTCCATGTGGGATGGAACCTCTCTCTCTGGCTGACCCCCTTCTCCATGTTGGATGGAACCTCTCTCTCTGGCTGACCCCCTTCTCCATGTTGGATGGAACCTCTCTCTCTGGCTGACCCCCTTCTCCATGTTGGATGGAACCTCTCTCTCTGGCTGACCCCCTTCTCCATGTTGGATGGAACCTCTCTCTCTGGCTGACCCCCTTCTCCATGTTGGATGGAACCTCTCTCTCTGGCTGACCCCCTTCTCCATGTTGGATGGAACCTCTCTCTCTGGCTGACCTCCTTCTCCATGTTGGATGGAACCTCTCTCTCTGGCTGACCCCCTTCTTCATGTGGGATGGAATCTCTCTCTCCTTGGCTCCTCATGACCAGCTGGAAGGACACTGGCAACTCCAACTCTGATGAACTTCCTTCCCTCCTCTGGAGAGAGCAGTCATGGGAGCAGAGAGACAAGAAACTGGGCTGTTGTCAGGTCCTGCCACTCTTGGAGGACAGGCACATCCTCAAGGCTGGGAGTGCCCTGGGTGCTGGGACCTGCAGACATGCAGAACCATGGACTCCCAGGACACTCCAAGACTGTGACCACCATGTTCCATGTAGCTGGAGCCAGTTAACTCAGTTAAAGAGTCTTTCTGAGTCCTGCAGCTTTAGGCATTAAGCTCTTTACCTGACGGGCAGCTGCGCTCACAGAGCATCAGACTGTGATGGCCCATGTCACAGGAGAGTGGGTTTTCTCTATGGGGAACATAATTATGTATAAAAGCCAAAGCCAAGTAAGAAAAGGCAAGAGAAAGAACTTGGCCATGATGGGTCCTTAAGCTACGGAAGGTCACGATGTCTGGGCTGGTATGGACTTTCAGATGTGAGTGCAGAGAACAGATGCACTGTTGTAAAGGCCAAAAGAGAGATGCTTCAGAGCACTGATGAGCTTCTCCCTGGGAAGGGCTGTGTCAGACAGTGGACGGGCTAAAGTTTGGACTCTCATGATCTGGAAGACTTGGAAAACCCTCACCCCTCACTAGAGTCTAGACCTGGCATGTCCCCCAAACCCCATGCATTTCAAGTGTGGTCCCCAGGCGGGGTCTGTGGGGAGGTGGTGGGACCTTCAAGAGGTGGGGCTTCGTCAAGGGTTTTTGGCTACTGAGCCTGTGTCCTTGAGGGGATAGTGGGAATCTGGGCCCCTGCTCACTCCCCTGCTTTCAGGCACCGAGGTGAGTGGTTCTGCCTCACCATATGCTCCTCCCATACTGTGCTGCCTTGCATGGGCCCAAAGAGGAGGATCCAGTTCACCATGAACTGGAGTCTCCAAAACTGTGAGAATAACCTTTTCTTCTTTGTAGGTTACTTCCCTGAGGTACTTTGTTATAGTGAGGGAGAGCTGACTAGGCCACTCCTGGACATGCTCCCATCCCAACACGCTCACACATGCCAGTCACATACAGAGGTGCATGCCCATCCTGATACAGCCCAGGTTAGAAGGTTGCAGTGTGGCTCCTGGCAGTCCCAGCAGAGACTCTGACCTCAGCAGAGTAGAGGCTGTCAAAGTCGGGGAAACAACCCGTGGGAGATTGACATGTGTATACACACACACAGGCACGCGGACACATGTAATTACATGTAATAGATCTGTATATATTTACCCATGAATATTAATGGAGGGGGGTGTCGTTGCAGGGAACTGACTTATGTGGTTCTGTGGGCTGTCCATTCCCGCCTGAAATCCACAGGGCAGGGCGGCAGGCTGGCGAGGCTGGACCTCTGGGGCACAAGATGAGGAAGTTGTCCACAGGTGGAATTTCATCTTCTTCCCGGAAACCTCAGCTCTTAAATCTCTCCAAATGACTGAAGCAGGTCCCTCCAGATTATCTTGGATTGTCTTCTTTGTTTAAGTGAATGCTAGGTAGATGTTAATCACATCTAAAAATTACCTTCCCAGCAATGCCTAGAGGAGTGTCCGATAAAGTAACTGAGAAGTACATACTAGCCAAGTCGACAAAGAGAACTGACTGTCCCAGCACCCAGTCTCCAAATCATTATCAGCTGCTGAAGTTCAGGAGTCTTCTGGGAGCGATTATCTAGGTTGAAGGAGTGGAGGGGTGAGGGATGAAGTGTCCCCAGGAAGCAGGTTTGTAAGCAATCCCATGGGAAGGCTGCTGCTCACAAAAGAGTATGGGTGGGGGCTCCTCCTGAACAGCCCAAATGCACTGCAGTAACAGAGTCCTGGGGAAAAGGGCCCCAGGATAATGGAAATTCAGAGTTTTTTCCTATTAGCTAGAATTAATGCATTTCAACCGACCTGTTGAAATCCGTCACCATGGCAAATTTGAAAACCTCACGTGGAGTCAGCCTTATTTCTTTGGCTTGTACAGATTAAACACTTCTCTCTGGTGTGAGCAATACACAGGGACCCCATGAAGCTCAGGACTGGACGATCAGGTGGGTACACTGGACACATACAGGGACGGTGCTCCTGAGGAGCAGCCGTGAGTTTCCTTACCGTCTCCTCAGCCAGCACTGAGACTGTGCTCTGCCCTGCAGCCTCCTGGTTTTGTGTGACCTGCCCACGGGTGCGCTGAAGGAGGGGCCCTTTCTAAGTGGGCAAGTATAATGCCAGCACTCAAACAATCATGTTACCTGCTTCATATAAGCTGAATTGCATTATACCTCACACTGGACGAGAAAAGGATACTTCCTGATGGAGCTGCACCCACTTGGCCAGAACTGTAGCTAGTGAGGAACCCCTGAATCCACACAGCAGAGAACACCCCACTGCGACAGCCACCTCGGGGACACACACCTAAGATGGGCCTCCGTAACAGCCACCAAATGTTAACTGGGAAGAATCTTGTCACTTTGTAAAATTTCTGTTTTACAATTAAAGGATTTTATATGTACATATTGTTGCATACCCACACATACCCTCACATACACACACGCATGTGCACACACACACACACGCATGTGCACACACACACACACACACACAAATCCACACACATACAGACATACACACACACACCCACACATACACACACACATACACACACATACCCACACATACACACATACCCACACACACACACATACACACACATATACACACACACAAATACATACACATACCCACACATACACACACATACCCACACACACGCACACACATACACACACATACAGACACACACATACGCACACATATACACACACATACCCAGACATACACACACATACACACACAAACCCACACACATACAGACACACACACACATATACCCACACATACACACATACCCACATACACACAATACCCACACATACACACACACACATACACACACATACAGACACACACATACGCACACATATATATAGAGCCATTTAATCTCTTTGAAGGATTTCTGAGGCACTAGATTGACAAAATGCATAAGACTTGGTCTGAGAAATAACATTGGGAGTGGAATATCAATAAGTGCTGTTGGAGGAGGCGAGAGGACCTTCAGTGTGGGTAATACAGGGTCAGACAGAAGGGGGCTGAGTCAGGAGAGAAGAAGGTGTCAGTACCTTAGGCCCGTCCCCTCCTCCACCTGTTGCCAGGGACACCCCCTCCAGGGGATCCGTCCTGGGGGTGTTAGCTGTGGGAGCTGTTGATGAATGCCCCTGGCCCTCCCTCCTGCCTGTGCCCCTGGGCAGCTTCCTTCCTGCCCAGGATGCCTCCACCTTTGTCCCACCTTTTGGTCATTGTCACTAGGCAGAATCCGGAGGAGAAAGCTCAAGAACAAAGGACATCGGGAATGTGGAGCAGGGCTGGACACTGCACGTGGACGCCCAGCTCTGGAGCCCTTCTCTGTCTATCCTTTGAATAACAGCTGCTGCCACCCTTCCTCAGGTTTCTCTGGTGTTCAGTCTTCATCCTTCTTCAACAAAGCAGACTGGGCCTGATTCTCCTAACCACTGGGACCTCCTGCCTATGACATTGGAAAACCTTAAAGGTACAGTGTGAGACTGAGGCTGGACCAAAGGGTGGAAAGAGCCATGCATCTGGGTGGCCACCACCTAGTGCATCAGTCCAGTCAGGATCTGGAAGGAACCCAGCGTCCCTTGCTCCCAGTTTCCTGAGGGAAAGCAGGTAGCACTCCTGGCCTCTCGCCACCCTTCTCATTTGGCTCCGGGAACAGATCAAGAACCTGACCTTTCAATTTGGGAGGCTGAGAGTGGAGGAGGAAGCTGCCTCACTGCTGAAACAGTGGGCCTCCACTCTTCCTAGTGGACCCCAGAACGTCCAGCAGCGCTTCCCCCTTCCCTCCAGGACAGAGGCTTGCAATGCAGGAAGTGCCCACCTGCTCTGGTCCCACACTGGAGACAGCCATGTGGCCCAGAGAGGGCCCTCCATGTCCCCTGCTCCACTCCTGCCCCACTGTGTCTTCTGCATCCTTTCTCTGAAGTGTGGGTGCACCTCCTCTCCTAAAGTGACTTCCGAGGCTGTGTGATAAATTTCATGTCCTCTGGTCCCCTCTCAGGGTCTCTAGTGAAGGTTCATCACTGTCACCTTGTTTTTCCAAGCTTTCTTTTCACGAACAAAATTCATAATAAAAATCACCCTAGCAAACACAGCACATTATTCCTAAGTACTGGAATAGCTGATGGTTAAATATGTGTTGAAGTCTGACCTTCTGCTTTCTCGGTCCTGCACCACACATTTTTGTTATACATAAAAAGATGGGCCTTTCCCGGGCATGTCCTGCTCCATCGAGGCCCTCGATTTTTATGTTGACCTGGAAATATTTTGATCAAAGACCATTACCCTCTGGTAGGTGTCTCACTCTGACAGAATAATATAACCCCACAAGACCTCTCCCAATCTGGCCAACTCTTCCCCATTTTTCTTTTAAGAAGTCTGCCCTCACTCACTCTGAAACCCCCGTATCCCAACCTCCTTTCCCATGTTTTCCTCTACCTGAGCTTCTGGGGCCCTCCGGATGGGATTCCACCACCCCACCGTTGTAGAATTCTCTTATAAATGTGCCACCACTTAACTGTGATCCTGATAAATCACGCACCACTTTGGGGCAGGAATTGTCTGGTTCGTTTCTCAGTTTCCTCTGCCCGCACTGGGCCGAAAATAATAGATTTCCACACAAGTCTATCAAATGATCCGACAAATGACTGACTGATGGGAACACAAATTACTTGATGAGAGAAAGAAGAACTGAAACAAAGCAGCCCCCCCCCCCGTGCAGTCACGTGATGCGACAACCATGGAAAGTAACCACTTGGACAGGATCTTAAACTTCTGAAGATAAGCTGAATGCTTCTGCAGGCTCGCCACTGAGACCTCCGAGATGCGTCCTCCCGGCCCGCACGCTTCTCCAGGACACAGCAGACTCTTCACACCGAGGCCAGGACCCCGGGACTTGGCTTTCAGAGCCTCCAGATGCTTCCTGAGGTTGCAGTGTTCTCTGAAGGAGAAGCTCAGGCAGCACGGACCCCAGGAAGTCAAACCTGGCCGAGTGCGCTTGCTCCTGAGTGCCACTGCAGGGTGACCTTACCAGGAAGGGGCAGCCCCGCAATTCTATCCTTGGTTTTGCTTGTTTGTTTGTTCTGGAGATCATCAGGCTCTCCTCCAGGATGGCGACTCGATGCTGACGACTTAGCATGAGCAGCCTGTCACTGATTCATCTAATCCAGGACTGGGAAGTGTCTTTGAGATGGATCATATTATTCCAACAGAGCTGAATGCCTACCAAAGGTTAATTCGTCTTCAACCAAAATAGTGAGCAGATATTTTATTAAGTTCAAATAAAAATTTCTAATTTAGAGGGAATCTAAATATTGTAGGGTGAAATTAATTGGTTCTATTAATTTTAACTGATGTGAAAAGAGTCTTTCCTCAAACTTCCTTTTTTTTAAATAATTGGAGTGTGCCCAAGGACCGTCATTAAATATTAAGAGATGGGGGGAGCCATATGGTCACCTCTGAGGGATTTCAGTGTCTTGATGGCACTCCATCTGCATCCGTAACAATTTACTCATTACATCAAGGACATGGGAGACTCAACAGTGGACTCTTCTGGGAGGAAGCTCAACTCTGTGGCACGATGCCACACCTGCTATGCTCAGATCACTTTCTCTCAGCTGAGCACACTTGGATCTCGTTGAACTTGTTAAACATATCACTATGGCAAGTAATAAATTTTCCCAGCAATGCCTATTTTTTTTTTCCTGATTTGCAAGATGACATCATCTGCTTTGAAAAACAGATACTGAGAAAGCATTTGCTCCTACGTGCAGGAAGCACCCTATTTCAACATCACACACGGGTTGTGAAGAGCTTTTCTGCAATGTCGAAATGGAAAATATTCATAGTTTCGTGGGATTTTATTTACCCTGTAAACTCAGTTCCTAATTTAGCTGTAGTCTGAATCGAGGGACCTGCTCATCTAAAAGGGAACAAGGCATCTGCCAAGCAGGTCCTCTCTACCCTCCATCCATGCTCCCTGTGATCTTCTCTAGTTGCAGCTCACGATCTCCCTGCATTGTGCTGTGGAAATGCCCTTGAAGTTCACTCCTTTAACTAAGGTTGGCAGCATGTCTCAGTCCTGTGAGTGACAGCAATGACACGAACAGCAGTTTCTTCTCAGGAGTTCAAGCTCTGTGTATGTTTATCTACTGAAACCTGTAATTTTCTAACCATCTCTCTGTTTTATTTCCAAATCTGAAACGAATTAACTCAGTTGTCTACAATTTGTACATTAAGTGCTATGACTCAGAAGAGTCTAGTGACTGGTTTGATATCACATGACAAGTGGCAGATCGTAAACCTAATCCCCTATCTATCCACCTGCAAATATTGATCACTTTCTCCATCATTGAAAGCATAATGAAGCTTAAATAGATCACTACTTTTTTTTATTTACTTAGACTGTTCAAAGGCATGGCATTAAGATAATAAGAAATTTCATAGACATGAATACCTTAAAATCATTTTAATGTCTTTGTGTTTCTCATTTAAAAAATTATTTTTTGATTCAACGTGTAAATGTGTCCTGTTAATTATTATAAGGGGAAATGGGCAATTCTATCAGTCTACCTTAAATGACTAAGCCTCCCAATTATTCTGCTTCTAGTGTTTTCAAATATTAAATTATAATTAAAATCTATAAGTTGCCCATGAATTTCCTGGAATCCCTCAGAGTAGAAAACACCTGTTATAAGAACATTGGTGTTTTCAGTCATGACAGGCAAGTCTACTGAACACATTCATGATGTCAAAAAGGCCACTAGGCCCTCAGTGTGGAATGGTCACTGTTGAAGTTTGGATTTGTGGCTTCCCAGAGAAGGCAACATTCTGTACCTGACCACAGCTCAAATGGTCTTCCCAGGATGGACCCCAGGTGACGTCTCCAGACTTCTAGCAGGTGCCGTCTCTATTGTGTCTCATATGAGCATCCTGATGTGACCATAGCTCCATCTTCTCACTCGCTACGGAATGAAGCTTTAGAGTAAGCAATCACTTGGGCATATGGCTTCAAAATTTCCCTCAATTTAGAAATTTAGAATACTTTCTTGTATGTCAGTTTATATATATATATATATATATATATATCAGTTTATCCAGGAGTTGCATTTTTAATATTGTCTCAATGTCGGAGTACAGGGATAAGAAGTGTACTTGCTTTGCAAATTATTTACTTTAATAATTCTAAGGAAAAACTGACTTGTTGTGGTAGTCATGAACTCAATCAGGTTTGAAAATGCAATGCAGGGTGGACCTCGGGTATCTTTTCCTTACTTCCTGTCCTGCAGATAACACACATTTCAAGACATCTCCATAATGTGCGTTACATAACTGGTCGGCACGACTTGAATCCAGGCAGCTCTTTGAAGAACTGGAGAAAAGGAGAAATGCAGATTGAAACTGAGACCCAGTGCAATGTGCAGCAATGTTACACACCCTTAAAGTGCACGGAAGCATATTTCTCAGAGTGTTTGTGGAGTCAGTTCTAGTCCATTTATAAACAATAATGATGCTGGGGACTTGAAGTGATGGTAGGTTGGTGGAGAGCTGACCGCGGCCAGCAAACGGGACCCTGGAGATCACCCACTCCTGAAAACACTGGCGGAGGGCATAGGTTAGTAGACCCTGCTCTCTCACCCTCTCCCTGGCTGTGCTTCTGGCCACAGGAAAGGTGCTGCAGAGCATGGAGGATAGACCAACTCAGGCGCCATTCCCCCGTCCAGATACCCACACCTGGGCTGCCCTTTCCATCCTTCCCTGGACATTTCTTCAAAGGTCTTAAATTCATTCACGTACAGTTACTGCAGGTTTTCCTCTATTCTCCAACAAGTGAGCCATGTCCCCAATGCTTTTTATTTTTTATTTTGAGACAGGATCTCATTGTGTTGCTGAGGGCCTCACTAAGTTGCTGAGGCTGGCTTTGAACTTGTGATCCTTCTGACTCAGTCTCCTGAGGCACTGAGATTACAGGTGTGCACCCGTGAACCCAGCTATTAGGTTCCTTTTGACTTCACTAGACCAGTGATGCTGTCTCCTGTTTCATCTGATTATTGAAATGTGAGTCTTCTCTCATTTTGTCTTGGACTGTGAAGTTAAATGTCCGTTTTCTTAATCTTTTGGTTTCATTGACTTTTTAAAATCTTTCTCTCTTCCTTATTTCATATTTTTCTGCCTCTGTCATTATTATTTCATTATTTCTGCTTTGCTCTTTGTAGTTTTGTGGGGTAGAAGTTCAAGTTATTTACTTGATATTTCTCCATTGCTTCCTAAAATATGGGCACTTATCAATATAAATTCCCCTCTGATGCTGCCTTGGCTGTATCCCATAAGCTTTGGTGTGTGGTATTTTTTGTTGATCTTTTTCTTAAAGTGATTTGTCATTTTCCCTGTTTCTTCAGACAGATCCTAAGAACCATGAGATTCTTCAGATCTCACTGAAGGAGTAAATGCATGTGCCCTTGATGGCTGTGAGAAATTTGCTTATCAATTCACTGGTTTGTAACACTTTAAAAACTAAGCTCCAAATGCAAAAAAATTATAATCAAAATTTTATATTAATTGAGCATTATTTTTCCAGTCTCAGGCAGGGTGCATAGTGTTTATTATGTGCATTGAATGTGTGCATGCTCATGACTGTGTTCTCATGAAGAAAACTGAGTTCTAGTTTGGCTGGAGACTCTGCCTGGAGCTCCTCAGGTGAGATCTGTGCAAGGAAGGTCATGTGCTTTCTTGCAGTAAGCTCAGCTGATGCATCCGGGGTTGGTACTGTGCAGCAGCAGCACCTGGCACCCCTTTCTCTGCATCTCCTGAAGTGCAGCTGCACACCTGGGAATACAAAGGTGCAATACCACACACCTACATTCAAAATCCACGGGCTGCCCCTACCTCAGAGGGGAGTTATTCTCTCTGTTGATTAAAACACAATATGGAATAAAACGACTTCCAGCATTCATCTCCATGAAGACACAGCCAGTGCTGAGGAGGCAAAGTCTACATGGTGAGAAAATCTACCAAGCCTGTCCACACTGAAGGACAGTGTCATAGAGGGTCACAGACCCAGATGACTAACAAAAAGCTAGAGGAATGTGAGGCCCGAGGCTCTGCATAGAGGAAGCATCTCTTTCACTGTAGAAAATGGAGGAAGAAGAGCAAACCAAACCCAAAGAAACAGAAGGAAAGAAATAATACAGATTGTAGTGGAAACAAATGAAACAGAGGATAGAAATGCAATTGGGAAAAAAAATCAATGAAACTTGAACTTGGTCCTTTGAAAAGATGAAATTGATGCATGGCGCTTCCAGTCGCCTATTATCCTTTCTCTCCAACACCTCCTGGTGCTGCAGCAATGCTCTTAGCGCTTAATAAGAAAAAACAGACAGCAAATATAAGTTTAAATGCAATAACCTAAATAAAACCCAACACATTTGTTAATATTTTCCTCTCACTTGACAAGGATTGATAAATGTTTTGACACACAAATGTCCTTAGGCCTAGAGTCCCACACATTCCTTTCTAAGCAGTGGGTCCCTGAAGCAGACCTGCAGAGCACACAGTCCTTGCCTCTGCTGAGGGACCTGAAGGAACTGGGCAGCATGGCCCTGGAGCTGAGGCCAGGCCCGCTTTACAGAGAATGGTTTCCTTGCTGGGCAGAGACGAGATCCCTGGTGGTTTTATGAACTTAATTTTGTCAAGAATGCAAGTCTTAATATGAGGCTCATAAAAGCTCAGAGATTTAAATAGAAGTTAAAAATCTTCCTTATCAATTCAGTGAATAGTTAATAATCAGGGTACATCAGCTGTTGACCTCCATAGAGCAATAAATTAGCCATTACTTTTTTTGTTAAACTTTTAAAATCACGACTTGAGGAAGATTCACTTGCTGTTATAAGACGTAACATAGAAATCTGTAGAGCTTTTACCAAGTCACAAAAAAGCAACTTCTGAGAAAACTATGGACCAAAGTCAAGAAGAGGAGATTGACACGGGTGTAATCAGAACGCAGGACATTCTCCTTACTGCAGGACCCCACTCTTATTCCTGCTGCGTGGGCATCCTCACAACCTTGGCAACCACATACCAATGCTGGGTACTTTCACAATTTCAAGAACATGACAGAAATGGGATCCCATGGTAGTAATATGTTAAGGTTGGCTTTGCGATTGATTTTTTTCACTGAACAACTCAGGAATCCACCAAATTGTATCCATGGCTCGCTCTTCCTTGCTGAATGGAGTGCCACCACAGGGAAGTACCACAGCTATTGAACATTCAGCCGGCAAAGAGTCTCCCAGTGTTTTTGGCTTTTAATGATAAATCTGCCTTTAATATCTGTGTATAGATTTTTGAGTGGCTCCACATTTTTTGCTTTTCTGGGATAAATGCCCAGGGTATAATTGTTAGATCATATTGTAGCTCCATGATTTTTTTTTCTCTAAGAAACTGCCAACCTGTTTTCCAAAGGGGCTGTGCCATTTCACTCTCCCACCAGCAATGTGTGGGTGATCCAGCTTCTCCACACCCTCATCTGCTGGTGTTATCAAGATTCTTGCTTTTATTTGACTCACTCCAGGGGGTGTGTAGTGATGTCTCATGGGGTGAGATTTGCATCTTCCTAACGACTATTGGGGCTGGACATCTTTTCCTGTGTCTATCAGACTCCTGAGTATTGTCTTCTGTGAAGGGTCTATTTCTGCAGCCCACCTTTCATGGTCTTCTTATGTTCATTTTACATATGGTCACCCCATTTTTTAATCGTTGTGCTTTGTGGAAGGAGTGAGGAAAAGCTTATCTATCCCTTCTTCAAGGAAGTGACAGAGTCACCGAAGTTTTCTGTAAGTGATTCAACTCCTGGCCATTTCTTAAGTCCAGTGATTAGCCACAATAAAACCAGAAGAATCATATACGATTGTCAGATGATGAGGAGCAGTTTGGGATAAAGCAAATATTGATTGCAGGCTGATGTCTGGCACGGCATACTGCCAGGGACTCAGAGGGAACAGGGTGGACCCAGTGGCCCCTGGCTATCCCACAGGTTGCTGGACACAGCAGAGAAGAGGCAGGTGAGCCACCAGCCGAGGATGAGGGCTGGGCAGTTTTGAGGGGCATTCTCCCCAAGGGATGCCCCTTATGGGATTGAGAGAAGATGACTCCGAGGAGGAGTCAGGTAAACTGAGACCAGAAGGGTGAGGAACGCTTGCTGGAAGAAACTGGGTTTGATGCAGAGCAGGAAAGTGGTCCACATAGCAAGAGGAACACTCACGGTGCTCATGCCAGATATCTGCTACCGCCATACCTCACCGTCACACTTGTTCTCCCCAAAGAGGAGGGAACACTTATCCTGAGAAACTTCCAGAACATTTCCTTAAAGAAAGAAGCATTTTTAACAAATGACTTTTTAGAAGGCAGAAGTGTGACAAATTGGGAGGAGACTTTTCTATTGAATGAGATTTAAATTATTTTATGAACTAAAACAAAGAAGTAATTTTCGAATATTATAAAATAAAACTCATGTTCCAAATAGTTTTTAGCTGGACTATATGGAGTGAATATATGCATTTTCCTTAGTATTTTATGACACATTAAATTTATATATTACTGCCTGCAGTTTTGAAAGATACAGTTCCTCTGGAAGAATAATATTCTCATTTCTTGGGATTCAAAGTTTTGGATTTTCAAGCTGACTGGCCATTGACTGAATTTAACATGATCCATCTGTCATTCTCTATCAAGTCTAATATAAAGTTGTGGCAGAAAGCTTCTGCCTACATTTTCTTATTTTAAACAAAAAAGATACTTGATATGAAAATATTCTTGATATTCTGAATACTATGACAGCCAAATGGTCTTCCAAGCCTTCATTTCAAACAAATATACTTAATATTCCAAGTGGTTGTTGGAAAAAGCACACGTGTCAAAGATTTGTCAAAAGGAGAAACAATAAAAGGTTGGAGTAATGTTTTTTATTACTTTTCCTCTATCTTTGTCTAAATTTTTAATCTCAGAGCAAAGCTGATCTACAATTAACTCTGAATATGTCTAGGGCACCCTGGACAGCAGTATTTGTTCAAACAAATGGTTCATAACTGTTGGTGGCAGCGTCCATGGGTTCTGGGGCTGGGATGGGGGGCTGTCCCTCGGGGACACCTTCCAGATGCTGTGTGGTCTCAGGACCCCTAGAGGACCGAACTCCAAACTCCTTCATTGCACAAACCCCAGCAAACCCCTTGTCCTTGCTCATGCCCTCCTTCATTTTCGTATTGATTCACGGATGAGCCAACAGTTTATTAAGAGCTTTTTTCTCTGTTAGTTAAAGGATCTCTGGGAAAAAGCAGTGATTTCAAAGTCAAAGCTCTTGGGCATATGGATTTTAGCACAAGGCGCTGTCTTCAAATCCTGGTGTGCTTCCCATGAAGGTGTATGATATAGAAGGGCCTGGGAACATTCAGGGGGTCAGCTCTGCAGATCTCTGCCTTCCTGAGTCATTCTTCTTCTCCTAGACTGATTGGCAGTAGGGCAGGCCAGAGCTCTCTGCAGTCATCAGCCCATTTTATAAGGAAAAGACACTCAGCTGTTCTGTCCCAGGTGCTGTCCTGGCCTTCAGGTCTGACAAACCCAGTTCCCAGCACCAGCCATCCAGCCTCTCAATGCAGCGATGCCTCAGGAGCCAGCGCCCTGAAGTGTGAAGTGAGAAAGTGGGCCTCGGTGTGCCCTGCCCCCATCTGATATCCTGCTGGGTGTGCAGGTCCAGGTGCATGAGGGTAAGAATCGGGGCAATCAGTTTGTCTCCTGATCCGGTTGCTTCCCTCTCTCCACTGCTGAAAAGAATGTGCAGTTACTGCAGAGACTGCCACAGGGGCAGAGCAGAGACTGTGGAACTTCCTAGGAAGGCCCCACCTCAAGGCCATTGGAATCAGACGCTTGGGCAACACTGCCTGGGACTTGTCTTTGTCAGGTAGGACTTGGGTTGTCCTGTTAGGTCAGAGAGTATGTTTTATAAAAAGTCATCACAAAGTATTGTTCCCAAAGTATTATTCTCAATGATCTGATAAAACAGGTACCGGTTTTACTGCCAGTTCATTTAAAAAATGTGATACTCAAGCTAACATCCTGATTGGATTTGGCTATATACAAAATTCTTCATTAAATGGATAGAAAAGTTTGAACATTTATCTCGTTCAAAAATGTTTCTCGGGCTAGTGTATAGCTCAGTGGTGGATACGTGCCCAGAATAAGGCAGCCCTGAGGTCTTCCCCATTATAACAAAACATAAAACAAAGCTGCATGTCTAACGAAATCTTATCATTTATCCTTAAAAATCTATAAAGTGTCTAAGTAGTGCTTTGTGGTTTCAAGTAATCGTACACTCACTGATCTTCATTGTACTATTTAATTCTCAGTCTCATAATCTCATAATATAAAAAATGAAAATTTTAACTTAAATATTTTTGTTTTAGATAAACATGATAGGATGATCTCTAAGAAATTTTAATTGCAAAATGCATTTATTTTCATAAAAGTTGAAAAAAAAGTGTAATGGGATTTGTTCCAGGAGAAAATCAATGGTATCAATAATTATTACATTAAAGATATATATATATATATATATGTAGGTATCATATTAAAATGACATTGGGGCTCAGGGTATAATTCAGTGGTACAGTGTGTGCTGAGGCCCTGGGTTTAGACCCCAGTGTGTGTGCACACACAAACACACACACACACACAAATGGTGTTAGGATTCCACTGGGTAAATTTAACTAACGGTGGTATGCCATTTTAGTTTTCAATAGTACTATTTATAGTATGTTCAAACCATAGAAATGCACAAAACATTCTAGAGGTCAAGGTCAAGCTGTGTGGCTTCATTGCAAGTGCTTAGAGAGCTACCTGAGACACCTGTGCAAAACCATTGCTGGCCAAGGGCATATGTGACACCAAACATGGCCTCTTCTCCCTCCTCAGCACACCCTGGGATGCTACAGGCTTCTTGGTTCTGTGCAGGAAGAGAACTCACATCTCTACAGCCTGTTGATGACAGCATGGAGTTCCCAAGTCCGGCCTCAGACACCAGATGCAAGCTTGTGTATTCCTCAGTCTTTCCACCCGTGACTTCTCCTCACAGGGGCCCTAGCGGGAAGAGGTGTGTGTGCCCACAAAGCCTGACCAGGAAAATCAGTCTGCATGAGGTCATGGAGGCCCAGAGGAAATCGTCCTAGTAAGTAACTTGCTGCCTCGTGCTGCCCTGAACGTCCAGCACTCTTGTCTTCCTGTTTGGTTTCTTACCTCAGTGGTGCACTCCATCCTTTCGCCCCACCTGCACCTTGGGATGCACCATTGTCCTCTCCGGTCCCTAGGCCCTGGCACTAACCTGAGGAAGCCACAGCCTTATACTAAATTTACTATTTAACCTTGAGGGTCCTCCCACTATGGGAAGTAAAGACCAGTGCTGCTGAGACAAAATCTACCAGAATTGTTTATTTGTCCCTGGAGATGAGGGAAATACTTAATTCTCAGGATCTTATAATTAGAAAAAGTATAAAAAATGGAAATTTTAACCTATGCACTTTTGTTTCAGATAAACCTGATAGGACGATCTCTGAGATACTTTAATTATAAAATACATTCTATTTTTATAAAAAAAATTGTAGAAAAAAATTGTAATGGATTTGTTCCATGAGGAAGATCAAAGGTGTCAGTTATTAGAACACTAAATATATATGTGGATATCACATTAAAATGACATTGGGGGAAAAGCCTGTGTGAAAGGTAAATCGGCAGATGATATAGGAATGAAAATAGTGGAGACCAACTCTGGCCAGCTTGATAAACAAACAAACAAACAGAATCTGTTAAAGATAAATTAACATAAATTACGGAATTCAAGGAAGGTTGAAGCAAAGGAACACGGGGCAGCAACAGGAGGCAGCTCTTAGGAAGCGAGGAGCTTCCTGGTGGAACCGCCTCTGATGTAAGTTGGCTCCAGCACTTCTCAGCCTCTCTTCATTCTCAATTCAAACGTCAAACCTGCTAAGAGAAAATTTGATTACTTCCATTTAGAATAAGGGTCAACGTTTTAGCCAATAACCTAGAACGGTGGCCTAGGCTATTATAGACATGATCTTGCTTACGGATTCCTCCAAACAGCAAGCAGTTCTTAAATGAGGGAGGATGGCTGTGAGCCAGGGCCTCCCTCCTCCTTCCACCAGAGAAGTGGCCACCGCCTGCAAAAACTTGGTCAGGCTTCCTGTAGGAAGTGCCATGTCCCCTTAGAGAAGGGAGAGCAGTGGTCACTGTGTCGACACTGGCCTGTGTTGAGTTGTGCCCCTCGAATTTCCTATGTTGCAGTTCCAACTTCTAGAACCTGTGTAGGGTCTATAGGGATGAGGTCCAGTTAAGGTGAAGTCAATTTGACAAGGGTCCTGATGAAAAAGAATCTGGAAACACAAATAGACACTCATGGAGGAACAGTATGTGAAGGGGCACAGAGAGAAGATGACCACCTGCAGGCCCAGGAGAAAGGCAGGAGCCCAGCCCTCTCTGCTCACCAGCCAGCAAGCCAACCCTGCTAGCACATGGGAGTTCTAGCCTCCAGAACTCTGAGAGACCCAGTGGTGGTCCAGAGATCACCAGACGTGTATGGCTTTGTTATGGCTGCAATACAGAATCACCAAGGATATCTGTGGGCTAGGCTGAGCTCCCAGCGGGGCACCAGCTGCTCCTGGACACCTTTGATACCATTTCTTCTGGGATGGGAAGAATGTTGCTGAGGTCACACCAAAGATGGAGCAAATGGCTACTCCCGACCACTCAGCTCAAGAGCCCTGTGCTAGCTTCAAGGGCAGATTTGTTAGCTCAGCATTTAAACAGCAATTGTGTTTTCAAATGCACCCTCTGTGCCGGATGTCAGCAAAATTAATAGACCAGTAAGTACTAACTTAGAAGCCTGGATAAATAAGTCTGATCCCTACAATAATATTTCTGACTTCGCTGAGGATATAAGCCATTACTCTTCATCCAGGCTCAGAGGAATTAGCTAGTGGTCACTCCACATTTGCTTCCCTGGACGTACGGCATAATGAAGTACATTGGCTTGATTTCTAGCAATATCGTTAAGTAGGGCATTAAGAAAAGCATTCGTCGGAAGTAGAGGTCAATGCTGGGCCTTTCCCCTTGCAGTTAAATTAGAAAGAAGAACAGTCCTGAAATTTATCTCCTATGCCTTGACATTTTCTTTTAATATATTCAGTACACTTTTCGAAATTACACTTACCATCACGAATATAATATATTATGTCCGGAGTATACTTGACATTTTAGAATTATATGTTGGTCACTTAATTTCTTTATTTTATGTTTTGAAGTGAAGCAATATATATTTTAAAAATGCCCAGCAGCTTTTTTCTCATAATAACCAGTGAGATAGGCTACAATTTGTGGAACCCACTCTTGATGTCATCCCCTGTGTGTAATATGCAGGTTGGATTCTGTGACCTGAGAGAGGATGTCACCAATAAGCTATTGTTGGAATTCATGTTATGATCCACTTTGTTAAAGCCTCTCCCTGTCTTGTAATGGGTACCACAGTCTCTTCTGATCAGCAGCACCTCTGTGGCCAGGCTGCCTCCAGCAGGCAGTGGTCACCTTGATAGAGACCCTGTTGACCTGCCCTCCGGACTCCGTCACACCCACTGTTCCCCATTCAGATGGCAGGGAGAAGGATTTAGAAATGGCACAATAATAATTCATTCTATTCCAGTTTTAAGGAACTTATATTGAGTAAAAACTAAGTGTCAATAGTTAGAAAAGGAACTGGACTGGATAGTCCATGGACAGAGAGTAGGGGTGGGTCTGCAGGAAAACCTGGGATATTCATTTCTGCAATACTCAGCGTTTGCTGTCCTTTACAGAAGTTGGATTCAGGAAGGAATATAGTACAAGCTGTAGGTCTAGAAGCTTCCGCCAGGTGGAAGGAACTGTGGACTCTTCTGTTGAGTGTCAGGAGCAAAGATCCCAACGATGGAGACAACAGGGGCCAAGGGAAACAGAGGGAGCCAGCGCTCTCACAGACTGGCCCACCTCCACAGTTGGTAGGGTAGCCTGTGAGATGGAAATGAATAATGAGGACTGCAGAGATGGACACCCAGTCGGGTGACGGAAAGAGGCACCCACCAGGGAAAGTCTTCTCTGCCAACGGCAAACGGCAAAGATGCACCATTGTAGTATCCTTGAAGGCATTACACAATCCTGTGATATTGTGTGACAACCTTATCCATGACATACGTGGCTCGGATGTCAGTCATCTCAGCAGGCCAGGATGAACACCCCTCCCCAATCATGGTTCAGATATCAAGAGAAACAATCGCACAGGTGCTCACTAAGAAGGCGTAAAAAGTACCATCATGACAGTAATGAGCTTCCTGGGTGAACAGGCAGGTGTCCTCACAGACCCCAAATTGGCTTGGGGGGCCAGGTGGGCAAGTGGTGTGCGAGAGCTAGTGGTCAGGGATGGGCCTGTTTGAGGGTTGGGCTGGTTTCCACGGCTTGACCTACACTCTTGGCTCTTTGTGAACTCTGGCCAATGTGGGGTGAGAGGGATGGGGAACATGGGGAACTTGGGGATTAGCAGTGGGGAGCCAAACTGGAGGCAGATGACCACTGTCCACCCACAAGCTAGGGCGGGTCTTCACCCGTGTTTCTGAGGTAACTGAGGATGGCCTGCGGTTTCTAAGACACAGCTGGAAGCCCTCACTCCTAGAATGCTCTACAATTTGAACCAGTTGCTTTCAGCAGAAAAGTTCCTCTGGAAAGTTACTCTGTGCCATGTAAACCTCAGTCTCCAGCGGCCATCAGGAGCCAGAGTGAGGATGCACATCAATGTTCTCAGAAAACTCTACAACTGGGAAGGAAGAAAAGAAACAAAACTCAGTTCAAACAGAGGAAATTTCAATGCACTGGGCTTTGTTTATGACAGAGAGTGACTGAAACCCTGATTGCAGAAAGACGCAGACCGTACTCTAAGATGAAGTAACACTGTGTTTTATTAGGAGGCTCCAAAGCTCACTGGAAGATGCCTAGTGTGTGGCCCTTCAAGTAAAGGTGCTGTGGAAGTAAACACACAAGCAAAACTCACGCAGATAAGGACGATAACAGGCAGGACTGTGGGCTCCCACGATGGCAAAGCCACACAAATTGCTGAGTGCACAGCCAATGTGAGTCAGGCACAGTGGCTCTGGAGCTACTGCTCCACCACAGAGTTCTCCCTGGAAGAAGATGAACTTCTGAAGAAATCAAACTTCCCAGCACTGGCTGAATGCTGTCATTTCTGGTAATATCCAAAGGCATACCATGTAGACTTAAAGACATAATATGCAGATAGTAGAAACGAGATTTGGGGAAAATCATTTTCTAAGTGCAAACTAATTTGTCAGCTATGATTCAAATAAATAAAAACATCTAGGATAAAACTGATACTTTGTGTAACACAAATAATCTATTATAGAGTCAGATATGCAACACAAGGCCTTTCAATTATAACTGTGAATATTCCAGATGGGTGAAATGGGAAGAGTATGGAAGACCCATGATTAAGACAGACAGCAGTGGAATTTTATTTTAGGATCCCAGTAGTATAATATATTTAGATTCATCTCTGTTTTATGTCATTATTCAACCACTCAAGATCACAATAAATTATAAACTAAGCAACATGGCTCTGTGCTTTCCACGCCCATACAATAGATTCTCCCACTGGCCAGGAGCTGAACATCGAGAGGCTGATCTTCAACTCTTGGTTCCGAGACTCTGCTTCAAGATATTGTTGACAAATTACACTGTGTTTTAGGATCTAAGAATAATTTCAAAATCATGGTATATGTCTAAGAAATGCATTCAAGGATAAGAAGCAATATGTATGCAAAGGATAAGAAGGTTAATTATTTTGTTTCTAGCTACAGCTTCAAACTAAGATGTTCCCAGATATTTTGTCAGTGAAACTAAAGTAATTTTCGTAGTCTTGTTCCTGAACAAATACAAATTCAGTTGATGCCTGTCTTCTCTACTACCCCTTCATTTTGCTTCTAACTTTCATTGATATGAATTTATTTTAAGTGCCGATTGATTTATTAGATCTTTGTGCGAGGCACAGAAAATCAATACAAGAAAAATGGATGCAAAATATAAGTGGCCACAAAAGAGCTTGTGTGTGTCTAAAGCTATTATAGAGGGAATCTTGACAAAAATTCATCTCAAGAGCACAATTCTGTTATGCTTTTATAAAGTTCGTCTTTAAAACAGGGTTTCATGAAAGAGGGAATAAAACAGTAGCATGCAATTAGCAAAGAGAACTTCTACAGAATCCAAACGATTGAAGGGGCTCTGTGTGAGCATGTCAGACAGACGTATTTGTTTTTCAAATGGATTACTGTATCCTGGGATAAACGAGAATTCACACTCGGTAGTAGAAAACACACACACACACACACACACACACACACACACACACGAGAGCGGGTTCCCCCCACAGTAACTGTTGGGAAAGTTATAGGACAGAGTCATAAGCAGGATGCTGACTCCCATACCTTCAAGAGCTGGACTCCGTCCATCACCACGAGGATCTGACTACTCACAGCCACAGCTACTGCTCTCCAGAGCTCCAGGCCACCAGTCACCCGCAATGGCCCCCAGCTCCCTGTCTGTCGCCTTCTCACTTCAGTGCCATGGTAACAGTGACCTTTGAGGCGGTCCCCCTCCCACCCAGCACAGTCCCTGGAGTGTCCCCTGTGGGTGGGAGGGGCCTGTAGATAAGGTAGCATTTATGTATTTATTTCCAAGTTCTTTTGCCTTTTTCTTAGGTCCTGAGGGTTTAATTAAGATGTGTTTCGGTATCAACTTCTCTAGGTTTATCTTATTTGGGGTTCACTCAGCTTCTAAAATCTGTGAACTCATGTATCTTTTTAAATATAAAACACTTAATCTCTTGTACCTCTGGAGGCCCACGTCTGGGCTGCAGTCCAGGAGCAGGTGTGGCTGGTGTCCTCTGGAGTCCCCAGAGAAGGGTCATGTCCTGCTTCTCCAGCTCCTGTCTGGTGGCACTACCACCCCTCCCCGCACAGGGCAGCTGCCCACCGGCACCTCACACCACCTTCTTAACCACAGCCAAAGCCTCCCCCTTTCTCTTCAAAGCCACTACTGATATATTTAAGGTGCACTTGGATAACCCAGAGTCACCCCCTTCTCAGGACTATAAACCCCATCTGCAGAGCCCGCTGTGCCACCTAAGGGACATGCACCGGTTCTGGGGATTAGGCTGTGGGCATCGTGGAGGCCAGGACTCAGTCTTCCACAACCATTAGCAAAGCTGATCCAAAACCAAGGCCCCCGCCCTGTCAGCCACCCTAAACATGAAGACGCATCAGGCCTACAAAAATTCACAGTCAAAAACTTTAGTGTATCCAAGGGAACCAAAACTCCTTGTTTTATTAAATTCAAAATCAAAGAAACAATATGAAACCTATTCAATGTATATCTCTATCTAAAACCACATACAACAATATATGAAGAAGATTATCAGAAAATAATGACTAATGAATAAATTCTGACTTATGGATATTCATGTAAAAAACCTCATTAAAATGCAAGTAAAATCAGATGTAATAAATTCAAACATAGTTAAGCACCAGAAAAATCTATTTGTATAATGTAATCAATAATAGTTTATGAAAATATCACATTTGATCATCTTAAAGATGCATAGAACAATCTGATTCAAATGTATGATATGTCAAGATCACTGTACTGTCATGTGTAACTAATTAAAACAAATAAAAATAAAAAATAAAATATATTTGATAAAATTGAGTGCCTATTCATGATTGGATATGTGGATGCTAATTCACAATAGGAGGGGGATAACGAAGAATAGAGGTACGTTGGATTAGAAAGAGAGAAGTGAAGGGAGGGAAGAGGGTAAGGGAACAGGGTGGGAGAGACAGTAGAATGAAACGGACATTATGACCCTATGTGCACATATGACTACATGACCAGTGTGACTCTGCATCATGTTCAACTGGAAGAATGGAAGTTATCCTCCATTTATGTATGAAATGTCAAAATGCAGCCTGCTGTCTTGTATAACTAATCAGAACAAATTTTTAAAAACTGGCAAATGAAGCTAGACATCATGGAACATACCTGTAATTCTAGCTACTCAGAGAGGGTTGAGGAAGGAAGATTGTGAGTTTGAGTTCAGACTGGACAACTTAGTAAGACCCTGTCACAAAACGAAACAAAATGTTGGGCTGGGGATGTGGCCCTTGGCCTCGCCTGCTCTAGCACTTGTGAAGCTGTAAGTTCCATCCCCAGTGATGCAAAAAATAAAATGAAACAAAACACCACTAGCAAATTACATGTAAAAGGTAAATTTCATAAGCAGCATTTTTCTTTCTGTGTGAAGGGAAAAATAACACAATCAATATATAAACAAATCACGGACAATAAACACAAATACCCCAAATACAAGAATCCCGGTCGACTTAGTCATCAAGGAGAACCACAGAAAAATATTGACCCTGACTTTACTAAAAATTAAAATCTCATCAAAGCGGCTCTTGCTGAGAATAATGATTAAACCGAGGCTCCACATCCTGTAAGGGAGCTTAACAAAATAGAATGCCAAGGCCACGTGGGGACCACAGCAGACCTCTGCAGCCCGTCTCTGGTCTAGGTGGGCTCCCACACCCTCACTCTAGACAACTTGGCGCACAAGGACAAGTGTGGGCTCCTCTCAGGAGACCAGAGGACAGGGCTGGGGTCCACACCTGAGGGCAGTTCACCCACCTTCCTCCTCCTCCAGGAAGGCCCTCTGCTCCCTCCACCCCAGGACTGCTCTTCCAGCCAGGAGCTCTCCTCCCCACAGTACTCAGCCCTCCCCGGCCTCTTCCCCAGAGGAAGAGAGGTCTGGCAGAGGCTTTTGCCCTGATGGACAGGGTTCCGGGAATGCTTGATCAGCGTGACGGAGCAGGAAAGAGGGTCCCAGGACTCTGGGTATAGAGCATGTGATGTGTATCACGCACACAAAAAAAACACACCTGAGTGTCCATGCTTCAAATGTCCTCTCAAGAGAGTGCACAGGCGCACTCCGCCCACGTACACAGTGGACGGGCTCCATTACAGCGGCCAGTACTAGCTGCATCCAGAGGCGCAAGCTGCACCAACTGGATCCACCAACTTGGGGCAGAGAACCTGAGATGTCACGTCATTTCAAAACCAGGAACACAGATCCTCTTCTCACGGATCCAGGCCTGACCGCTACAGACACAGAAACGAGGAAAGGGGCTCTATCCGGGAAGGAGGGGACGGCCACCCAGAGTCCGCGCGGGCTCCTCAGTGGTGGTCGGTGCACAGCTGTTCACGACATCACTGCTGCACTCTCCCATTCCTGGGAGCACGACAGCAGTCCCCCACGCCTGTGCGCACCACCCGGGGCGCTGGAGAAGCGGAGCAGCCTGGAGGAGCTTCCTGGCCTCTTCCCTTCCTGCTCTCCCCTCCCCGCCACCCTGGCTCTTTTCCTTTGGACAGTGAGAGCCAACATCCACTTAGCCTCAGCTGAGAAGGCTGCAGTGGAGGAATTGGATGTGAGGAAGCTGGGCGGCACCAAGCCCAGGAGAGCAGAGCCGGGATGGAAGGTGGGATCCCGACTCCTGCTCTCCAGAGGCAGCTACTCCTTATCTCGAAACTGGCCCCAGAGGAGCAGGGCCACAGGCGAACACACACAAATACCATATCCGATGACCTTGGGGGACATCTTCATTCGGGAACCAGAGTGTGGGAAGCCCCAGAGCAGAGAAGGCCCAAGTGTGAAGATGCTCAGCGGGGAGCTTGGCTGTCGGAGCAGGGTGGCAGCACACAGCGGTCAGAGTGCCTGTCCCGATTAGGAGGAAGCCCTGTCATTCCTCTGATACTAGATGGACAGTGGAAGCAGGTGGTAGAAGGAGAATCCATGGATGCCACTTTGTGTTTCAGAAAACAAGAAAGATGGGTCTCAACAGAGACTTGCAGGGTCAGTCACATCCATAGGCAGCAATCGGCCTGGGTTGGAGGACAGACAATGAGGTTCCACCACACGGATGCAGGAGTGTAGGAAAAGAAAAGTGAACTTCCTCTCACAGTCCTGTCCTGTCCTCGGAGGCCGACTTATTCACATAAAGTCATGACTGCAGACTCCAAACCAGGTTTGAATCCAGCTTTTCTCCATATCTCCATACATGAGTCTGTATCAATGTGGTCAATAGACATGAGTTTGTTTGTGTAACAACAACAGTGACAGAACATGGAACCGTTGACTTCATAACAAAAATCCCAAGAGGGTCAGCAAAGTGAAGGCGTGGCAAGCAATGACACGTAACCCAGAACTGCACAGGGACAGAAGGACACTCATGTCTGGGCCTCAGAAACTCCCATGTGGAAGCTCTGGCCTCCAACTCGATGGCAAGGGGGTCACATGCCCTGCCTAGGGAGGACTCCTCTCTCTCTCTCTCTCTCTCTCTCTCTCTCTCTCTCTCTCTCTCTCTCTTTCCCTCTACCTCCACCCCCAGGTGACCACACAGAGAGAAAGCAGCAGCCTCAAGAAAGGAAGATGCCTCACCAGACTCACCAGGATCCGTGAGGACAGCACCTCCATCTTGGCTTTCCTGCCTCCGGGACCATGGGAAGTGTCAGCAGTGAAGACCCCGTCCACAGCCCTTGGTCATGGCAGTCAGAGCCAAGAGACACTTGAACCAAGCAGAGAACAAGAAGAGCAGTAAACAAATTCACACAATAACTGACAATCCTGTGGAGGGAGAAAAACATAACACAACATGGAAAATACAACAAGGGACTTGAGAAAGAAGAAGTAAGACTATTACTAGTAATAAAGGGCTCAAATAGGATTATAGGAAAAAATGCTACCAAAAGGAGAACTAATATGATATTTGGTAGTCCCTTCCAAAGAACAAAAATAACAAATAACAACCAAATTATATCAAAGTTTCCTACTGAAGAAGTTGCCAGAAATAAGACTTTGACCCACAGGCTGAAAGGGCTCGCTCCACTCTGTTAAATGACCAACACTTATGCTAACTATAGTACGTGTGTTAAACTTCAAGATTTAAAAATCTTTTGACATTCAACCCAAATACCAGGTCACTATTAAAGTGAAAAGCAGCAGAAACCTTGCACTCCTGTGGCCACATCCAATGTGAAGGTAAGAAGAGCAAATCAATAGGAATAACAACATGAGACTCTGGAATTTCATATCCATCCAGGAAGCTATGTAAACCAAAAGTATGGCAAAACAAAAATCCTCCCTCTTAAGCAACAATGCCGTTGGTGTCCCCTGGCACAGTGAGCTGTCCACACATGTCCCAGGCTTTCTAAAGTCTAGAACCTGAGTGTCTCAGCTGGGCATAAACCACAAAGAAAGAAGACCCCATTTCCCAGCCTCATTGGCAGCTGGAGGATCCCAGGTGCTGGTTCACACTCCCAGCCTAGGCAGACTCTCAGTGGACTTTTTTCTATGTGATAAAGACACTTCACGTGTCATTGCTCTTTTGGATATTCCCTCACTGGCAGAAAAGTCCTATCTTGTTTTATACTCACACATGAAAAAATTCAACATCCGGGGAAAAGAAAGACAAGGAAGGAGGCCTGCAGAAAAAGTCTACTATGAATGTGAAGCTGAAGTCCCTGAATAAATCATTAGCTAACAGATAATGCCACCCTAGTACAAATAAGAAGCAGAGCAGTTTCTCAATAAAAGGCAATAAATAAAGAGTCTTTGTGTGTGAAAATGCTTAATGTTTTCTCTATGTTAATAGATAAGAATATAAATTCAAAAGAATATACCTATGTATGCTGAAAAAACTATTTTTACTTATTATGCATTATTTTAAAAGTATTACAGAAATAAGAAAATATTCTGGTTTATTGGATAAAGTTCAATTATCCTCATTAGAGAATACCCAAGATAAAGAAACAAGTTTTCTTTATTATTACAATTATCGATGTTGCTCTAGAAGTACTAGCCAATGCAATTGGACAAGCAAAATCATAGAACTGAATGGGCTTAATTTCACAAATTATAAGATTTTTAATCTGGAAAACCAGCAGTCAATTAAAAGAAGATTACAGAAGACTGAAAATAAAATGTACAGATGATTCTTCAAATAAAATGAAGAATCAAAATTTAATCTAACAAATATTGTGGAATGCATATTTTATTTATAAAAATACAAAAAAAATATCAAAACATTTACAAATACTCTTAAGGGATGAACAATCCCTATGTATATAATTCCTGCATATGATATGAAAGACACATCACTTATTAATAGAGATATTATGAAGATAAAACTGGTCTTGAACAAAATTACACATATATATATAGACACACACAAATACATACATATATAAAATACATACACCTATATTTTAAATGTAAACATGTGTATACTTTTTCCATATATTTACAAATATAAATATATGTGCATAATTTTACTAGTCAATAAAAAAGACATACAACACAATTTTATGTAAATGGCAAAGGTCTGGATAGGTAATTTTCCAAAAAAAAAAGATATGATAATGGAAATTAGCATATTAAAAGATTCTCAAATTATTGATCCCCAGAGAAACACAATTAAGACCACAAGAAGGCACTGCAGGGTTCAGTTCCTGCTGGGGTGTCCTGCTCAGGCTCACTCTTGGTGCAAAGAGAGCTGACCATAATACTTTAAAACAACAACAACAAAAACATCAGTACACAAAATCAGCCTACTCTGGAGAAGAGGGAAAATCTGATCTCCAGAGTGTCCACATTATTATATTCAAATGTGCAGTTACCCAACACGTATGCACACTTACACAGACACACACACACACACACACACACACACACACACAAGCATAAACAGACCCCAAAAGTCAATCCCACCAAAGGAAAGAGACAAATCAACAAAAACTGTCCCTGACAAAGGCACGATTGAGGATGTACAGACAGAGACTGTGGAACCACTCTCAGGTTAAGGCTTCCTCCTAGTGCACACACCCCAAATCCTAGCAAGTTCAAGGCCAGCCTTGCAACTTAAGGAGATCCTGTGTCAAAAAACAAAACAAACAAAAAACAGGGCTGGAGAAGCAGCTCAGGGGTGGAACATCCCTGGGCTCAATCCCTAGTACCATAAATAAGTACATGAATAAGTAAATAACAAATGTACTTAAAACCTATGAGGCACCAAATGATAATTAATTATATAACATAATAAAAAAATGAGAAAAGAATTAAACATTTCACTACAAAAATTATTACAGAATAGAGAACACAGAGACTAACCCAGATAACTACAGTCATCTTATCTTAGTCAAAGGGCTCCTAAAACATACATTGTAGAAAAGATAGCCTCTCCAACTTATCGTGCTGGGAAACTGGAAATCCATATGCAATAAAATGGAATCACACCTCTATTTCTCACCATGTACAAAACTCAACTCAAAGTGGATCAAGGACCTAGGAATTAAACCAGAGACCTTGCACCTTTTGGAAGAAATAGTAGGCCCAGATCTCCATCATGTCGGATTAGGTCCCAACTCCCTTAATAAGACTCTTATAGAGCAAGAATTTAAATCAAGAATCAACAAAAGAGATGGATTTCAACTAAAAAAATTTCTTCTCAGCAAAAGAAAAAATCAATGAGGTGAATAGAGAGCCTACAGAAGGGGAGCAAATCTTTACCACAAGTACATCAGATAGAGCACCAATCTCTAGGATATATAAAGCACTTAACACCTAAAAAACAAACAACCCAATCAATAAATGGGCCAAGGAACTGAACAGATACTTCTCAGAAGAGAATATACAATCAATCAACAAACATATAAAAAATTTCAACACTAGCAATTAGAGAAATTCAAATCAAAACTACTCTAAGGTATCATCTCACTCCAGTCAGAATGGCAGCTATCAAGAAATCTAACAACAATAAGTGTTGGTGAGAATGTGGGGGGGGGAAAGTACACTCACAAATTGCTGGTAGGACTGAAATTGGTGCAATCTGTGAAGCAGTATAAAGATTCCTTGGAAAACTTGAAATGCAACCACCATTTGATCCAGCTATTCCACTCCTCAGTGTATACCCAAAGGACTTAAAAACAGCACGCTACACAGCCATATCCATGTTCATAGCAGCACAATTCACAATAGCTAAATTGTGGAAGCAACCCAGGTTCCCCTCAGTAGATGAATGGATAGGGAAAATTTGGCATATATATACAATGGAACATTACTCATCATCAAAAGAGAATAAAATCATAGCATTTGCAGGTAAATGGATGGAGCTGAGAACATAATGCTAAGTGAAGCAAGCCAATCCCAAAAAACAAAGGCCAAATGTTTTCTTTGATATGAGGATGTTGACTCATAATGGCAATGAGGCAGGGGTATGGGAAGAATGGAGGAGCTTTAGTTAGGGCAAGGGGGAGGGAGGGGAGGTAGGGGGAAGGGGGCAGGAATGACAGTAGAATGAGTTAGATATCATCACCGTAAGTACATGTATAGGATATGAATGGTGTGAAAATACTTTGTGTACAACCAGTGACTTGAAAAATTGTGCTCTGTATGTGCAATATGAAATGAATTGCATTCTGCCATCATGTATAACAAATTAGAATAAGTAAACAATAAAACATCATGAACACAACATTCAACAACAATGGAGAAAACGAAGGACAGCAGCAGCCCTCAGGTGTACAGAAGAAGGTGCAGTGGTGGCCACTGGCTGGGGCTTATAATGGCTAAGAGGGCAAATTTGATGGTAGGTGTTTCTAGTTCACACTAGAAAACTGGGAAGACCACGACCAACACTCTTCCTAAAGCCCAGGAGCCTGCCGCCGGCCACGCCTTCTCAGAGCTGCCAAGGAGAAGGTCCCCCCAGCCTCCTCCTTGCTCCAGGGCTGCCTGGACTCAGGGTGTCCTTGGCTGTGGCTGTGTCGCTCTGATCTCAGCTCTGACATCACAGGCCCTTTCCTCTGCTCCTCCTTGGCATTCCTCTTCTCCTTAAAAGGACACTGGTCTGCAATGGAGAAGAAAGTTGTAACGGAAGATCGGAGGTTCTGTGGATCAAACCTGCCTTTCCTCGTAGCTGTCAAAAGGAAATCAGGAGAAATCTGTGGATAGTTATGACCTCAGATCAGATATCGAGTGTGAATGTGCACCTGCATATGTGTGGATATGTGTGTTATGTATTTATTTTAACTAGAGAATTTAATGGACAAGAATTTTAGGCAACACTTTAATTCCCTAGTTCTGTTAATTCTCAGGAGAAGCCAGCTGCACACTGGGGTAGGGTCCTGCGCAGCTGGGGAGCGCTGGCCAGCACCACAGTCCCTGTGCTCTTCAGCTTCTTCAGCCACAGGTGAGTGCCTGACAGGATACAGCGGGATACGCACCCAGCTCAGATTTCCCTCGCTTCTGATGACCTGGGAGGGGTGCATCTGTGTCATCTAGGTGACGGAGGTGCCCTGCTGGCTGCTCTAGCAACCTGCTCTGTCACTTGCTTGATGGCTCATCAGCTGTCTACCTCTGCAACCCTCCAGAAGACTTCCATAGGGTGACCCCCAGGGTGTGGCGACCATGGGGTAATCACTCCCCTGGGTTTAAGTTTACAGCTGTGGCTCCATCTCATAACACCCAAGAGGCATGATTATCTGCTGTCATGCTTTAATTCTCAATTAAAACAAGAACCAGCACTAAAATAGGATTGAGGAGGGGATTATGCTCCCCTCTAGTGACACCAGGGGTGTGTGGGCTCCTTGTGGGCTTCCTGCCAGAGCCCCTGAGGAACATGAACTGGGCACCCAGTTCCCTGTGGGAACAGCCCCCATCCGGCCAGTGGCAGAGGTCTTGGGACTGTCCTTGTCCAAGGCTCTCCAGGGCACTTCCAGCCTCACCCTCTCTTGACCCTTAGGCACACTTGGGAGCGGTGCTCTCACTAGCAGGTGGTGTTGAGAGTAATACTCATTACTCTTATTAAAGAAAATTAGTAGCTGGGTGTTATATTTAATATAGGAAGGCTGAGCTTGCCATTAAAGAAAGCAATTTTAAACCATGGTGAAATATTCATATTTAAAGTATTGTGAGGACAGGAATCTAATAACACAAGTTTTAAAAAAAGGCTGAAATGATTCTAATTTTATAATCTTTTAAAATGAAAATTAACTATATTACAGTGCTCTCCATAGGTGACATTTAAATATATACACATATATCTAACAAAGTTCCAAGCAATTTAACTACAATAGATTTTGACAAGACAGAATCCTGTCTGCACAATCTACCTATTTTTAAATTTTATGAGGTTCTTCTGGCAGAGTTTTGTAGCAGTTAAGATGAAAATCCAGATGCATGGCACCCTTTAAAAGAAGGCAAAGAAGAAGAGGAGGAAGAAGAAGAGGGAAGAAAAATAATCAATTTGGTATCAAATTTATTCCAAAGCAGAGAAGTGCACATTTTTTTTTCTGATTGTGAAAAAAAAAGACATGCAGAGAGGTCAAAGGTCACACAAAGAGGAGACAGTATTGTGTAGGAACTGTCACGCATCACCACCTATTTTGACATGCACGGGCCGTTTGTTGTCTGTCGAACATGCAAATTAAGTGCCTGCTGTCATAGCCAGCCAATATCTGAAAGTGGAAAATGAGACCACCTGTAACCAGTGAATGGAGTGATGGACAAGCATTCAGGGCCCGTCATCTCGGAGGCCATTCACACCACCTCCGAATTGCATATGACATGTAAAAATCTTTTCTTAATATTCACAACCGGGAAGTTTGGGGAATTATGGAGGCTTCCACTGCTGCATCTAATGGGTTCTCCAAGCAGACAGCTGTGACTGCGAGCTGGCTTGATAATTAGGTGTCCAGGAAGATTTTATGCTACGAATCAGTTAAAAGGGAGAAAAGAAAAAGAAAATAATGGCAAGCAAAACTCGCTGGGATGGAAATTGCATTAACCCTTGTGTGTCTTTCTGTTTCTAGGCTGGGACTATTTTCTTGGATCTAGAGCCATCCCACCGCTCGGTACAGGTTTAATTTGTAAGCATGCCCCAGCGTGCGGGAAGCAACGTCCAGCTAATTCAGGAGACTGTCCAGGAGAGGGTGGCTCAGCAGCGGATGTCATGCCACTTTCCAGAGCCACGTAATGATTGCTAGCTTGCAACAAATCTTTTTCTGTCAAAATGATATTTTTGAGAGGTGTATTCTATCAAAATGAGAGGGAAGCACAGGGAATGACGGCGACCTCCAAGCAGATCAAAGCATTTAGTGCACAGCTCCCGTCTTCCACAGTACTTTTACACCAAGCGTTCATAATAATCTGTTCTCGGGGCACCAAAGGAGACCAGTGAGGCAAAAAGAATAGAAAAATGCAGCCCGTTTGAGAATAGTGCTTTTTATGCACTTAGATTGGAACTAAAAATTTGGGAGCACCGAATTACCCCTATGTGAGGCGGGATCATTCAAACCAAAGGGTGCGGTGGATACTCACCATCCCTCTCACTCTCCCAACACTGACCCCTAACACCACACTGAGCTTAAGGGGTGCAAGGGAAAGTCTGGCATTTCCAGGAAAGGCTCTCTTTTCCCTGAACCCCTCAGGGATAGGGACTCAGAAAGCGGGTGAGGCCTCCAAGTCTGAGCAGGGACTCGCCCAGTGCTGAGCTGCAGTGCTGTATCTTTGTGCCATGGGGCGGGGGGCGTGCGATGGGTGCGTGCATGAGAACTCCAGCCTTCATTGAGCGAAGGGCACAGCATCTCTACCTAGTGTGCTCTAGGACATAGGCAGGTGTGCAACAAGGACCTCCGTCAAGGCTCAGATATTAGGATCTCACCTTTCCTCCATCGGAAGCTCCCAAGGATTAAAGGCCAGTTCTGAAAAGGCCAGGCCGTCTGCTGCCCCTCAGCTGTGCCAAGGACCCTCTGTTTTGTGCTGGTCTGGGCAAGACAGCTGTCCTTCGTAGCTCTTCCATCCTGAGGCCATTAGTGCAGGAAAGTCAGCTGGCTCATGCTTGGCATGCCGCTTTTCATCTGACAAGTAGGTTTGGAGGGCCTCTGAGCTGGGCTGCGGGCACCTAGGGTGCTTCCCCGAGCACAGGGGCGAGAACCTCTGTCCTCTTGACACTTAGATTCTAGTGAGGAGCAAAGCTAAACTGCAAAACAAATAAATGTGTACAATGACACGACATCACATGGAGAAGTAAATAATGCCAAGCGGCAGGACATGGGGCAGGGCGAGGTATCGCCACGTGGGCCCCGTGGGGCCTCCAGGAGACTGCTCTGGTCGTGGGTCTCCAGGCTGAGCCAAACTCAGGGCAGGAAATAGACGCTAAAACGCCCCAAGGGAGGGGAGGCAGAGCGGCAGATTACGTGTTCTTGAGTGCAGACCCTGGCCCTAGCAACTCGGTCTCTGTGGCACCATGTCTGCCTTTTGTGAAAGCTCACCTCACCCCTGAAGGTGACCTCGGGGCCATGATTCCGGCCCCAGTCCCCAACAAGTGTTTCCTCTCCATCATTACCAGGAGAATCCCCAAGAGGCGTTGACACAGATGATCTTAACCTGGAGTGACTTCCGCTCAGGAGAGTTCCAGAGCTCAGGAAGAAGAGCAGCGGGACTCTGACACCTCAGCTCAGCGGCAATCTGCTCCTTGGAGTTGGCACAGGCGGTGAAGTGCGCCGTTCTCGACCTTGGGTCCTTGCTGCCTGAGAACAGGCCCTTGAAAAGCACCTGGGCCCTTTGCAGCAGTGTCAGGCTATCTGCAAACCCTCCCCCTTGAAAAGGGCAGCTACAGGATGCGGTGGGTGGGCCCCGCCTGGGTAAGGGGCTCTGGAAGCCTGGAAGAGAGGCAAAGGCTTGGATAAGAAAGCTGCGGCGTCTGGGTGTGATGTTTCCACCATCTGGCTGCATTCTTAATTTCACAGCAACTGCTCGGGAGCAGATGCAGCAGCTCCTTGTGCTCAGTTTAGGTTCCATGATGAACAAACCTGAGACATAGAGTCTGAGCAAATGTATCCCAGTTACACTTGCCTGGGCCGATCACTTTGGCATCTGATTTTTGTTCAGTTAAAATTACAGGGAACAACTAAACCGTATTGTCCAGTGAATTCAAAGGAAAAATATAGTCAACTGCCACACTTACTTGTGCCCAAATCTGCACAAAATCAGTAGCCTCACCAGTGTTGTGTTTGTGCTCTTGTGTGCATGGGTGTGTGTGTGCACAGGCAAGATTCAGTGCGAGAGTCGGGTCCAGGAGAGAGGGGATGTGAACCTCAGCATCCGACTGAGGACCTGCTGCAGCTGCAGAGCCCTGAGCAGGGTGTTTGTCCACAAGGCCACCCCCTGAGGGAGGAAGGCACCCATCCTCCAGACGGGAAATGGTAGCTGGCTAATCTTAAAGGGAAGATTTATTTTCAACACCAGGTTTTCTGACCAACAGGAGTTTTGTTCCTCAGCCATCAGGAAAGGCTGAGAAAGTAGAATTTGCGAAGTGGGTGCAAGAGACAGAGGGGATATGGAGAAGGGTCGTGGGGAATGTGAGAACTGCCTCCTGGAGCCAGTGGGAGAAGAGTCGTTAAGACACTGTTTCAGGGTGATGGAGAGGGAGACAGAGAGCTGCTGGAGGGCTCTCCTTAACACTTCGTCTGGTATCAAAATCTACCTTGAGTTTGTAAAAAAAATTATTTTGAACCACATATAAAAGGATATATTATCATTTTTTATAAAACCTTGCCCTTGTGCCATGTATTGTACACTAAGTAGTCTTTAAAATTCAGGACACTGGAGCAAGGTGCTCTTGTACCCATCCTACAGATGTGCGGGCCACGCTGGGCTATGCTCTGTGGCTTGGGTGATACTTGATTCCATGTTCTGTTTGATGAATAGGTGATACTACTGGTGGGGTGCATTTTTTTCCTTGTAAGCACGTAGTAAACCTCGTTTAATTCTAAAAATCGGAGCTATTTGCATTAAAATGAAAATTTAAAATAGCAGTCTAAAAGGATTATTTCTAACTCCTAGAGGTTAATTTACTAATTTGTACGCTGATGGGAAACTATTCAAGTGATATCTTTGACTGGTTTTCTTGCTCTACTATATTCAAGAAGCAGGCTTTCAACACTGAGATAAGAGAAATACCATTCATATTTACATCATCCATTCAGTCCATATTTATTTGACGGACTACTAATGAGCCCTGCATTTATTGTTTCTGTGACATCAAACACTAGGGTGGGGATAAATGAGAGAGGTCCTCAAGGATCTAAGATGCTGGTGAAACAGAGAAGTAGCAAAAGTTGGTTTTCTTAGCAGACAGGTACCCTTTCCCATGCTGTAACTGTGAGCAATTTGATAACATCTTCTGCTAATATTGGACTGAGAAAATTCTACATTTTAAAAATGTATGTTCATGACATCATTCAAATATATAAGTCAGAGTGGTATTTTATTCCTCTGAACTGGGAGAGGATTCAGCCTGTATTCAAGTCTCTTGAAGACAATCCACACCCCCTTTTCTCTCCGTTCAGGGGTGCCTTTGCCAGCCCTGCCAACCAGTCAGACTCTTCCACAGAGTTCACCTGGGCATGGTAGGAAAATGACAGACGGTCAACATGAAGACAATCACTGTGGTTGACACCTTGCTTTACACATGAAGTCTTGCACCAAGAGGAAAACTGAACCTTTCGATTGTACCTTTCCTGGAACATGTGGCTGTGTTTTTCACATACAACTGGACGTGGTTATGATGTCAAGTTTTACAAAGGCGTCAAGTTGTGGACAAATAACCATAGAGGCCTTTGGCACTGCGGCCAGGCACTCGCTAATTCTTTCATGTTGTTTTCAGTTGTTTGTAGTAAGGAGCTGAGTTGATGAGAGAATCTTCTACATGGTTAACTACAATTTTATGCAGACCTTGGAGAGATGTTCAGTGTTTCCTGCTAGGGCTATTTACATCTAATGGCGACTCCCTTCGTCACACTAATGTCAGGTTATGATATTACAAAAAAAAGGAAGGTTTGCACACAACCTAGAAGTTTGACTACTTCTTTTCATATTAACTCTACACTGAAACTAACCCTAAGGAAACTTCCTCACTGCCACCCCCCACAGTGTAACATGAAGAGAGCTTGAAATATCAGCAGATGTTTGCTATTGCACCCACTTTTCAGAATTATTTCTACCTTCATTTCATTTAAAGGAGGATCTTATGTGCTAATCTTGGGGACCATCAGATCTTTTGAGAATGTTTGCAAGATAAGCAATGACCTTGCTGTGCAGGGACTAAGTGTACAGGCACACAGAGAAAGGGAAGCTTCATTCTCCCCCTTCAGCAATGACATCCGGGTGGCCCGATTCTTATCCAAACATGATGTTAAGGAGGGAGAAAGAACACTGGTGTTCTTTTATAGGAATATCAGCAGGTACAAATCCACACACAGGGGTCTCCATGCTGCAAAGACTCTATGCGGAACAGAATTACAATCTCCTCAAAAGAGCTCTTGGATTACTGCTCTCATTTAGTGAGAAATGGTGCATTTGGATTCTGAAGAGCCAGAATAGCAATGCTTTTCCCGTCCTCAAAACAAAACAAAACAAAACAGACAGCCAAGCCCAGATGTGGGCAGCCTGTGGACAAACATAGGAGGGCTGCAGTGTGGACAGGCCGGGTGGGGACTTCCAACACCACAACAGCATGCTGGCTTGATGAGTTCCAGCAGAGCTTTCAGTTGCAATTTTTTATTTATAGTGTGTGCAATTTGGCTATAAAAGCCTTACAAACACTTTCCTCTTCAACAAAGTTGAGTGTCTTCCCACACATCCTTTCTTCTTATTTTTAAACAGCGATGACTGCTGACTGTCAACCACATTCATGCTGGGAAGAAGTTCATGTTTACATTCATTATCCCTTCCTACGTGAAACAATTACCAGGAATTAGACACAAAACAGAAGAAGTCAAAAGTCTGATTTGTACCCTCCTTTCCAAAATTCTGGTCTTCCTGCATTTCAGTCTTATTTGAAATCAAGGATATGATTTCTTTTTAAAAATTTTATATTTTTGAAATTTAATTTTTAATTATGATCTTTTAAGTTTATATGCCTGGAACAAAATTCTCCCTTCTTTGTTTTCCAGGGAGAGGCAGAAGGTTGGAGCAGCTTCTCCCTGGACCTGCAGGGAGGCTCCTGCTGGCCCCCGTGCAGCCAGCTCTGCAGAGGACTTGCCTTTGCCTTCATAAAACCCGAGAGCTCCACTGCACATCCATAAATATGCAAAACCAGACATGACCTTATGTGCCCTATGCAGAGGCTCTCCGTGGTCCTTCTAAACAGAAGGTGGTCTCAACTCATCCTCAGGTTAGGGTCGAAATGCAGGACACTTCCCGGCCCTGCAACAAGACCAGCAAGACGCGGCACCACTCAGCTGATGACTTCCCACGTGGCCTTACTTTAAAACAAATACAGAGCATTATGTTTTAAAATAGGTAGGTTAGGTTTACTGTATAACTTTTGCATTCTATTATTTTTCAATTACACTGTTTAATAGTGTTGAATTTCTCACTTTTCAACACCAACTTTGCCCTGGTTGTCATAGTAGCTTTTGTTTTGGAGAAAATACAAAAGCTCCTTTTCCTTCCCCCAGATGTCTTGTTTAAAATCTTACTTCCATGTGCTGAGTGCAGAGCAGCTCAGAGATAAGAATTTTTAAAAAAAAAGAAGGAAAGAAAGAAAGATGCTGTAATTAAAAAAAAAAAAAAAAGGGCTTTTGGGGGAAATGTGCCTCTATTTTACTTACTTTATTTAGACCTATAAAACCATTTTTTGCATTTATTTTATGTAATTAACTGTATATGCACTTGATTTTGCTTTTGTAATGCTGTTACCCTTATTTGTTATCTGGCCCGTTGCTGTGAATTACTATTTTTAAAGACCATTCATGCAAATATGCACAAAGCCATAAAATGTATTGAAAAACCAAATACTAATAATGTTTTGTCTATCTATTCAGCCTTGTCTTTTTCCTCTCCCATTTTAGCAAGGTTATTTTGAGAGGTGACTTTCAGGGAACTTTCCTAACCTGCTTTAAAATAGTTGATCTCAGAGACCTAGGAACAAAGCCCGGTATGAATATAAATTATTTGTCAACATATGGTAGCAGGGCGTTGCCCAGCTCCAAGTCTGCACAAAGAGCAGCATTGTCGGCGATGATGAAGTTCTCAAACTGAAGTTCCACACTGGCGGCAGGAAGTTGCTGGCGTGATCTAGGGCTACAGCGCTTGGTAAAGCAAGGGACAGCTGCACCAATTCTACCTAATTAGTCAAGGTCAGACACTGCAAATGGAGGACATTCCCATTTGTCAGGAGGACAATGGAAGGGGACCCAAGCATTCTCAACTGGGAACCCCGGTGCCAGGGGCTCATTGAATACGGGAAGCGAGCCTGCCCTTTTTTTGTGCGGGCTGGAAGGCGGCAGCCACTCAGGACAATTCAAATGTTAGCTCTGGCAAGACTAACCAGTGTCACAAAACACAATCTTGTTTTAACTACCAGAAGCATATGTTCATTGACAGAGCGTAATGTTGGTGACACTTGAAGGAAACACTGCAAAGAAGAAACGAGAGGAAAAAATGTATTTTTTACATATGTTTGGGATTTCATGTCTCCTTCCTCCCTTCAATGGAGTAATCTTTTAAGTTGCCAATTGATTCAGTGTAATCCTTTAAATAAAGGGATGATTGCTTTCAGTGAACAGAAGGGTTTCGGAATGAAAAAAGAATGAAATGCTGTTGTCCTAATGGTTGCTGAGAGGAGTGCTTTATTTCCAGCCCAAAAAAAAAAAAAAAAAAATCATCGCAGATTCAAACAGTCCACCATGATAAACTGGGACAGAGGAAAACTTTCGGTGCTGGTAGGTATTTTAGACCTGCTAAGAAATTCTAATCTGCCACAAGCAAGTATGCAGTATAATTTTGAAAGCTAAATGAATTTTGCACTTGTTTTTAAGAAACAGGGAACAAGGACACTGGTGTTTAAATTGAGACCTACAAATATTTGAGAGGTAATTTTTTTTAAACAAAAGCTTTCAATTTTCTTCCACCCCAGCCTTGATGCTCCTCTTGGTAGCCCTGTGGCTCTGTTGAGTACAGAGAGGGCTGGCGCCAGCCTGAAGCGGGGCACACGGAGAACAGCCATCCTCACCTCCCCTTCTCCATCCCTCCCTGCAGAGACCTGCGCAAGTAGGCAGGGAAGGCTGGCAGAGGGGGACGGCGGGTGGGGCCTGCAGAGATTTCTCATCAGCCCGCTCTCCCTGATCACAGTTTCCAGGTGACATTCTTTCTTTGGACTCAGGCCCTCATTAGTGTCTCATTAGAATGTCTTCCCACATATCAGGTTTATTTCAGTCCGTGCACTTTGCAACAGAATTTTCACCTGCAGTGAGAAGAAAGAAAAGGGTCAGAATCACTCTAAGAAGTTACTTGATGGAGTGTGTACACACTCCCCCCACTGACACACCCAGAGAACCTGTTAGAAATTACAGACTATCCAGCACGGGTGGAAGACTCCGGAAAAGCAAGAGGGTTAGCACCTTTAATTATGCACCCTTATATCAAGAATTAATGATCTCACTGTGTACAAAGCAGTACACTGCCCATTCCCCCTGGATCCCACTGGCATTTTTAAATGAGTAAGTCCTAATAAGAAGAAACTGCTCCGAAAAACCCCAGTTAACTTCTGGCAAGGCCAGTGTGCTGCACATGGCGCGTGATTTCTAAGTCTCCGCAGAAGCTGCTCACGCGTGGACACCAGCACAGGTGCAGCGTGTGCGCACACAGAGTTCAGACCCCACTCTTCCATCATTCTGGCTGAGAGAACGATCCTCAGTGCTTTCTCTCCCGACCCCCTCACCATGTCAAAAGGGAAGAACAAAGCAAAGTGGGTTGGCTCTGATAGTAGAACCATTTCTCCACCTTCCTCACATTGCTGAGTGCTTCTCCTGGGTCTTCCTGAGGAGAGGGAGGGTCTGATGTGTGATTCAGACAGTCCCCAGTGCAGTGGTGCTGGCTTCACTCAGCAAAGTTGACAGACACCCCCTGTTAACTTCTTTATAACTCCATGGTGCGGCTGCTCCTGGGGCACAAGAAACTGATGATTTTATGCAACCATGGCAAACTATGTGCTTTGAATTCTCACAGGAAAATATATTCAGCAATTAAAAATGAAATGTACCATCATCAGCCACTTATTTACAGCATTCCCTCCCTCCACACTTTCTCCAAGTGTAAAATAAATGCTGCCTTGCTGTCTAAGAGAGTTGTGGTAGTTCCTCTAAGGAAGGTTTTAAAAAATATATCCTTGAGATTGAGCGCTGTGAGCCAACACTCAGCTCTATCCCTGAGCCCACAAACCACAGTACCGAGTAGGTCCCTCGGAGTTCGTCATTTCTGGAAAATGATACACAGCGCACAACAGGCCACCTATTGTTTCCATTTAGTCTGGAAGGGGAATAATAAGTGCTAATGTGAGCATACGATTCAGCATGTTTATTACGATGTCATTATGTCTGATCATTTTTACTTCAGTCACTAACATGTGCAATTAGCACAGTCTCTAAGGGCTTAAAGGCAGTCCTATATTTATTTCTGATCTTAAATGTGACTAGAATTGATTAAGCTAATAGGAAGAAAAAAATATTTATCATTAAGCCTTCACTGCTTAAGCCTTGGTTGTTAATAAATGAAGAATGGGTTTCACAGCCAGAATGCCTCAGACTGAACCCCAAAGAAGGGCCACACTGAACCCCAAAGAAGGGCCTCCCCAAATCTGACTCTCCCAGTCAGATAAAAAAGCATTTTCACAGGTTGGTTTCCTCCGACTGGAGAGGAGAAGCTGGCATTTTTCTAATAAAATGTAAAAGGGCATTAATACCCCAAAACATCTACTTTTCCATTTAAATTCCTAAAAAAAGAAAATAGTAGGGGCTGGGGTTATGGCTCAGTGGTAGCGCACTCACCTAACATGTGTGAGGCACTGGGTTCGATCCTCAGCACCACATAAAAAAAGTAAATAAACAAAATAAAGATATTGTGTCCATCTACAACTTAAAAAAAAAAAAAAGTGTTGAGACCCTGTCTCTAAGTAGAATACAAAAAGTGGCTGGGGATGTGGTTCAGTGGTAAAGTGCTCCTGGATTCCATCTCTGGTACAAAAAAAATATACATATTAAAAAAAAGAAAATAGTAATTAGTGCATTGCTTATAATTTCTGATTACACCATATCACAAGTAATCCTGGAACTTCAGATGGTTGGACTTGGCCACTACGTATCATAAAACAACCCAAAAATGCATTGACTGAATAATTCTGGGCCTGAGGTATGCTGTGTTTTCTGTTTCTAAATTTAAATGTGCATCAAACTCCTCCATCATTAAGCTTAGCAGATCATGTTCTGCATCTTAACTGTAAAAAGAAAGGGGACTCAGTACAAAACCTGGATCCTCTAAGTTAAAGCTTGTTCTCACTTTCCAAACTAATTCATCTGATGTTCATATAGTAGGATGCAAATCTCTGAAAGTCTAGAAATCTGTAAATTAGCTGCATTTCATTTTAAAATTTCCTCGTCGTGTCATCAATAATTGTTTTCAGCTTTCAGGTGTCTTAAAGCTGTAATTATTACCATTAATCTTTTTTTAAAGACCAGACTAAGTTACTTCCTGGTCATGAATGTTAATAACTCCCACCGAGTCCCGGATGAAATCCTGGTGACCTCAGGTAATTAATGCTCCCAGGAAGGCCGTGAGCTAATCAGGAGCCTGCCAGGGAAGTCCCGCACACCCGTCCATCCCTCGGGTCCGGAGACCCTGCACCGAGGGCTCACGGAGGTGGCTTCCAGTGCTGCAGCTGAGTCTGCCTCTGACCACGGTGCTTGCCTGGTGAAGGGCGCAGAGCCAGCGCCCCCGCTCTGCACTCCTGTGTTTTCTCTATGCAAATCACCCACTAACTACGCATCTCCGCAGAGTTTTCTGGGTTCACGCTCCACAGGCTGGGAAGAGGCAGCCCTGATGAGCCTGCGTGATAAGAATTTCTGGCTGCGCCCAGGCCGGGCCTGAAGGCCGCCTGGGTGGGTAATGAAGGCGCGGCGCCGCGGGCCTGGGCAGGGGATGCGCTCCGAGCAGTTCTAATAGATGCACTCGCTGTTCCTTTGGGTATCAAATAGGAATCATCAGCGTTCAACCACCGCTAAAACTCCATAATCGAATATCTCGTTGCCTTTATGAATGTGAGAGCAAAAGGGGAAGGGAAGCTTCACCCACTTTTGCAAGAGATTCTGATTCGAGGAAATATTTGACATTTCCATTATAAGCTCCTAAACCTATTGGCATTACCTCAGCATCTGGCATCACTGAACAGGGTCCAGAAATCCCGGTGTATAGGGAATGAGGAGTCATCCATCTAAACAATAGCATTATTAGTGATCTGACCCAAGTGTTCCTCCTCAGTTGATTCTGCTTTTTTTCTTCTTAGATTTATAAGAAGAGTCACAGCTAAAAGTACATCTTAGCTCCTTCCCCAAATATTAATTGTGGGACTCCTGATTTATAATAGTGTCAGACTTCTGGAAGGGATTTGTAAAAGATGACCAAGAAAAACATAAGCAAAAAGAGACTTTTCCTAGCAGTGGTAATCTGCAAGACAGACTCCAGGTCAGGGACGTAGAAAGCCCCGTTCTGCCACAGTCCTCTGCATGGTCCAACAGCTCCCTCTACTCCCACCAAGTGGGAAATATTAATCATAACACAACTGTGCAGAGGTGTTGTGAGCACTAGCTCTGAAAGGCGCCTACTGCCTCTTTGCTCAGAAAAGGATTTTAACAGGGCAGGTAGGAATAGACCCAGCAGAAAGCAGAGAAACCCTCCCATGAATGCTTCTCAGGTCCATCTGTGATCAGTGTCCCTCCACAGCTGACCTGGGGACTGCCCAGAGTAACAAAGGGAGCTATTTAGAACATTATTAGTGCAAGAAATATTCAAAGTTAGCTCCGATAGTCATGCCTTTCTAGCAAAAAGCATGGGAAATATTAAAATAGCCACAAACGCAGCCTCCAAAATATTCTGCCAAATTGATTTGACTTTCTGAGTTCCCCTCCACACTAGCTCTTTCCAGTCAGAGAGTGCTGGGGCTGCCAGAGGACCCGCTGGTCTGGACAGTTATAGAGACGTGGATTACCTTACCACCGTGTCATGCAAAATCTTACCATTCTGCAGGATCTCCAAATTTCCAAAGTCCCTTTCCGGGAGATATACTTCTTCTCAGGTGATCCATGCTCATATCCTTAAATTCTAGGTTGGGCCAGGAAAAAACATGTGTATTGATTTTTACTCAATACACATGGATTTAGACACAGAGCAGGGGGCCTTCTGTGTGCGGATGCTCATGTTCAAAGGAGCCTGCACTCTGCTTATGAGAATGACTCCGCATGGGTGTGTGCATATATACATGCACACTTATTTATTTTTATATAAAAATCACAGTAAGTGCATTTATCCTATTTAAAACTTCCCATGTCATATTTTCCCAAAACAAAGACCACTTATGCTAATTACATGCTACCTAATTTAGATATTTGAACATATTTAAAGCATGGTTCTTTGGGGAAAATGATTAAGCCTGCAGTCATTGCTGGTTAAAACCACACTTATCATCTGAAATCCTTTGCCGTGGTATTTCTTGCCACCAGCCTGGCTCACTGTAGGTAACTTCCTCGTCAGGTTCTTCTCCCAACACCAACGTGGTATTCACTCACTCACCCATCCCTTAATTTCATATGTCAAAGACTTTCTGAGCTCTGAGTAGCCCCCAGCCAGTGTCTGGGAGCACCTGGCAGGGAGGACACGTGGAGGAGGGTGGGGGAGCTGGCCAGGGTCAGCACTGTGTGTCTGAGGGAAGGTGCAGGCCTGGTGGGGGCACAGGGTCAGCACTGCGGCGTCCCTCCTCCTGCATAGCCAGCTACCGCCTAAGTACTCACATGCATATTTAGAGAGTATTGGCTTTTGCATATAAGATACACAAGTTTTTAAAAAACTGCTTTCTCTCATCCCTTAATCCTTGCTCATTTCCCCTTACCACATACACACATGCATGCTCAATTTATCAAATTAAAACAAAAACAAATTATTTGGCTTTGTGCAAAGAAACAGGCTTGTAAATAATACGAATTTATTAGCGCCATCGTCCCGATGTACCTTGATAGGAAATGTAATTTAATCAGCGTTTCTTACCTCTCACTCAGCACAAGGGCTGCCAGCTCTGCAAGAGGCACGGGAAGCGTTGTCTGTGTTCATGAGGACAATAGTCTTTGAGGCTGAGGCCTTTTGTTTTTTTCAACCTGCAAAAGATCTCTGTTTCAGAACCCAGGCAAATAGAGGCAGATGGTGAATAACTTTATTCCCACCATGCCACCAGAAATTATCTTCATGCCAATTGCCGCTGTACTGTGTTCATGTCAATGAACCAACAGCTGACAAATGGGTGGCTCTTAGAAGTCACTAATCATTTGACATCTAGCATTCAGACAAGATAAATCCCAGTAACTCATCAATAAAAGGCAATCCTATTGCATGGTACAACTCTTTGTAGTCTGTCATTTTTTAAATATTTTTTTATACCTTTATTTTATTTATTTATTTTTATGGGATGTGGGGATCGAACCCAGCTCCTCGAAAGTGCTAGTTGAGCACTCTATGGCTGAGTCACAACCCCAGCCCTCCAGCCTGTTTTTAAGACCAGGTACTGTCTTAATTTGGGATATTATAGCAGAACACCATAAACCCAGTGAATTAAATAATGAACGTGTCCTTAGCACCATTGGAGCTCAGGAGAGAGATGCCATTTGAGATCTGCTGGGAAGCCACTTCCTGTTGGTAGAGGGCACCTTCTCCTTCTGTCCCAGCATGGCTTTCCCTGGGTTGTGCATTGGGAAGCAGAGGTCTTTAACTTCCCCTCTTATCATAGAGGTACTAATCTCAACATGAGAGCCACATCTCCAAATACCATCACATTGACAGCCTGGGTTCCAACATGAATTTCAGAGGGTCACAGACATTAGCAGGTACCGTGAGTTCCATATACAAGCTTGGCCCCTGAAGTTCCACTTCTTCAGAATCACAGACTGTGTCAACATGGTGCGGTTTAATTTTAAAAGACTGAATCTAACATAAGGTAACAAAATGCAATCCCAACTTACCAAAAACCAATAGGATATTCCTAATTGTCTTTTGGACAATTTTAACTTCCTGGAGATAGGAGGACCCACTCCCTAATGTAGCCCTGTGCACCATGGGGAGGGAGAAGGCAGGCCCGGGGTGCTGTGTGGAGGCTGCCGTGGACCCCATGCTTCCTTCCCTTGATGCTATCCTGCTCTCACAGTGCACTGAAGCACCTGGGCGTCCATCCTACCTCCCTACCCTGGGGCCGTTTCCCATGCTCCTTCCTCAAGCTTTCTTGAACTTCTTTGGCTAATTCTGTGTGTGCTTTTCTTGAAAACTTGTCACGAACGAGGACCTGGAAATTTGACTTCAAACATGTTCCTTTACTGCCCTGTAGTTCAGCTCACTCTTCTATTGCATTGAGCTAATGCAATGCTATTAAGTGACGTATTTGTGGTGGTGCTAGGAAAGAAGATAAGTTCCCTGAAACACGCATGGTCCAATATAGACACATCCTCTGTCAGCACTGGGTAGATGAAGCAGCTGTGAGCTGTGAGTGCCAAATTAAAACCAGGGGCATCCCCAGCTGCTAGTGGGACAATGAAGACCAACAAGCTCTGAGCAGAAGGAAGGCCATCTAAGAGAACAACCCTCTTGCTGCTGTGTCCTGTGAGAAGGTGATGCCAGAACACATTCCACAAAACGGCTGCTGTTCAGAGCTCCCCAGAGCTATCAAAGTGACAGGTGGTGGTCTCACCCTGTCATGGGACATAGTTGTCTCTCCCTGTCATGAGACATGGAACTTCCAATTTTATGGAGAGGAATTTTCCCACCATCCCTAATCACATTAAAATGCCTTTAAACTAGCACATTTGAAGAAATAAAAATATGGAAAGGTGGGAATCTGCCTACATAGGGGAATCTTTTCCTGCATTGTAGGGATCAGGTTGCAAGTGTAGATGGCACGTTCAGGGAACTGGTCCATGTGATACCCCTATGGCTACTGAATGCAGGCATGGGACCAAGATTCTCAAGCCCACACCCTCAACCTTGGCTCCAAGCAGATCAGTACTCACGACAGGTGGATTGCGGAAAATAGACACTCTTTCAAAATAGACACATCTGTAAGAGATCATAGATTTTAAAATAAAATTCCCTGACTGGCTCAGTGTTCACCTGTGGATTGGTGTGTACAGAGGGTTCCATAAAGTATAGAGTACTTACTGTGAACACCTTAATTCTCACATCACCCTGTCTTGCTCAAATTCTATTCTTATCTCCCTGGGGACCAGGAAAAATTGGTACTCATCCGAGGACAGGCCAGGAGGGTTGTTCAAGAAGCCAGCCTCTGGGGCCAAGACATGGAGCTCCAGGGAACTGAGCTGTGTCCGGGAGCAGCGTCTGGCTTCTTCTCTGGTCAAACGACCCTAATGAAATGTAGGACAGTAGGACAGTAGGACAGCATTTGGAAGAAGGTCTAGCTTTGCTTTTCATTTACCTGTTCAACTGCTGAAGAATTCCAGCCTACAGCCAAAGGGATCCTTCTCAACAGTCTAGTGAAGTAAATCTCTTGGTCTGAACCAGAGGTGTGTCTGGCTGAGCTAAAGCTTGTCTCTTCCAATGGAGAAACAGTGGGGTACAGGTTAGAGGAAGGAGAGGAGGCAAGAAAGAGGAGGTATCCAGGGGCATGGCCCTGGGGACGGTTTCATCTGATGAAGCTGGTCAAGACCATGCTGTGGTCCTTGAAGGCTGGGGACTTCCACACTATGGTGAGCATGGGCAGAGCCTTAGGGAAAGCAAGAGAGCCAGGTCGTGTTTAGAAATTAAAATAGGTGCTGCCTGAATACATCTCTCTCTCACACACACAGGCAAGGCTTCCAGACAGCTTCAAAAATGCACACTGTGTGATTCAACTTATAGGAAATCCAGCTTATGTGAAATCAGAGGAAGGCTGCGAGAGGAGGCATGGGTGGCCACGGGCACAGGGGACCTTCCAGGCGAGGGACTGTCACGTGTCTTATTTGGGTAGTGATTACTTGAAAGCCTGGGATGATCTGTGCTCGCTGACTACAAGGCCTAAGGTCTGTTTTACTGTGTGTAAATTTCACCTTGGCCACAACAAGAATAACTCCGTGCTTCCTGGGTCTATGTACCCCCACATCCGGCTGTGGAACGCAGGTATTTTAAACAGAGCAACCTAAGGAAGCGCTCAGAGGGGATCAGCGGGCGGCAGCTTGGCTTCCTTTGCAGGTCTCCTGTGCCCTGTGACACAGCGCGTGTACATGAACAGCGGTGGCAGCTCGAGGCGCACACACAGCCTGTGAATCACAAGGTTACTCCTGTAGCCGTGTCCGGGCTCCGGCGAGGAGGGTGATTTATGGTTTTCAGCCGAGCTCCATCATCATTGTTCTCACCTTTGTTTCCATCATAGTTAATTAAAGGGAAGGTCATTGTCACCTTATGTTTTAAACCTTCTTAACATAATATATCACCTTGCTATGCTTTAATAAGGGGTCTGTGAAGGAATGGTGTAATAGGAAAAAAGTTTACGGCATAATCCATCCTGTTCACAATTACACTTGAGCTCTGCACATAATGAAAGTTAATAAGTAGACAAAATGAAGGGTCTGTCTGGGGATTCGCTCGAGTGTTGATTAATTGGCCGGGTGATGTAATGGAACAGGAAGACACCAGCCTGTCTAAGCTGCAGGCAAATGTGGCCCAAACAAACCATTTAAAGGACAATAGCGCCTTCTTTTTTTCTTTACAAACAGCTACCCTCAAATGATACGAAATTAATTAAGCAACTGTTTATGGAATGTCTTCCGCGAGGCAGGCGCAACAAGAAACCCAGGCCGTAAAGGGTGAAGTAAACCGTCCCCAGCCCTGAGGGACCTCCATCCAATGTTGGTGGAGACACAAAGGAAGGACACATTATTTATTCTAAAGTGGTGACTCCTGAGGATACCAGAATTCGTTAGGATTCATAAGAACGACGGAAATAACATTAAGTACTCCGGGCACATCTGCGAAGGAAGTGCTAAAGCCTTTCTCCAAAGCCATTGATTTTATTTAACAAACACTTATGAAGCACTAACTGAGGGACAGAAATTGTTCTAAGCATTCTCCAGATATCACATCATTTATAACCCATAACGTCTTCATCAAAGAAGGTACCGACAGTGTTCTAACCTGAAGATGGGGAAACGGAGACACAGAGGGGTCAAGCACTTAACCTGAGGTTACACAGGGGCTACATGGTACACAAGAACCCGAGTCCAGAGCCATAAAGCTGTGCTATCTTTAAAATCGGGGTTTGCATAAGTTTTAGAAATAATTTCTTTTGTAACATTTTAAGTTATTCAGCCCTATGATGCATAAACATCTTTCAAGATTGTGCATCGCCAGCAGTAATTTCTATTTTGTTTAATAACAGAAATCACCTAATTTGCATTTTCAACTGTCTCTCTTTATATAAATTGTAAACTGGAACAGGGTACTGAGTGTATAGCATTTGTTTTCTGGAGAAACATGTTTACCTTTTAATAACAGGAAAGGAGAATATTTTAAGGTGGACGTTGAAACACCAGTCCTGTGGGAACCGCTTCCTCTTGTTAGTGTAGGATGAACTGTTTCAGTCAGGTTTTTCATCGCTGTGACCAAGAGAACTAACAAGAACAACTTAGAGGAAGAAAAGTTTGTTTGGGTTCACACTCTCAGAAGTTCAGTCCAGCTGACTCCATAGCTCTGCGCCCGAGGGGCGGGAGAGCATCACGGAGGAAGGGGGTGGTGGAGGAAAGCAGCCCAGGACCTGGCACCAGGAAACAGAGGGAGCTGTGTTAACCATGGACAAAAGGGCAGGCCTTGGTGACCCACCTAGCTCCAGTCACATCCTGCCTGCTTACTGTTGTTTCAGGTAAGCCATTCAAGTGGCTTCAAGCACCAATTAACTTAATTAATTGATGATTCAATGGAAGCCCTAATAAGTCAGTCACTTCACCTATGAACATTCGTGCATTGCCTCATAGATGAGCTTTTGGGAGATGCCTCATATCTAAACCATGACACCAGATACATGTTCATGTGTTCATGGCCAGGGCACAGGGCTACATCCCACAGAGGACACAAATCTGCCTCAGTTGACCTAAGATGGGCCACTGCCTGCTGCGGGTGGGGAGGTGAACAGAGCCCATGGAGCCCTGTAGGCAGGGCCTCGCCTCCCAGGGACGCCTCCTCCACCCGTCATCTTGGAGCCTCACAGGAGTGACAATCATTTGGAGCCTCAGCTTTCATCTGCCAGCATTTCTGACTCCCACCTCAAAATGAGGACTTGAAAACAGACGACTTTCCCACGGCACAGAGCTGAGTGACTGTCACAGGGTAGGTGCTCATTTATAACAGGGTTGATGATTTCTTCTTCTTCAATTCAGTAATTGCTATTTACAGGGCTGTTGCATTAAAATGATGAGTCCCGAGTCTCTATACCTAAGTGAAAAAACTCACCTGAGGAACTGGGAAACAAGAAAGTAAAACCCGTCTCCAGACTCCTTTCAACAAGAGTTTTCTGAGACAAGAATGGCACGTGTCAGCTCCCTCCACCACAAAAGGACGGAGAGGAGAGCTTCCTGGGCCGCCCAGGCCTGAGGCTGGGTCTGTGCTTCTCTCCACTCTGTTCCCTGGCGCCCTGGCTGACACTAGTAGGCCTCAGTAACTGGGAAGGGACGGGATTCTTCCACGTCTTTGAGGCTATTAAGCACTTCATCCTTCATAATTGCTTCCGGGAGTGCCTCAAGGTACTGAATCCCCGAGTTCCTTCCTGGACGGATGTCTTTGTCTCCCAGAGGGGCTCTTCCTTTGTTCCTTCTTGGCTTGGCTGAGGCCCCCAGGAATTACCTTAGACTGGTCGAGATCCTACTCGACCCGCCGATTGCCTTTGATTATTATCCTTCTCGATGGCAGCTTCTCAGGAGTGGCTATTCTCCTTCAGGGAGCCTGTCACAGATCAGCATGACTTGCTGTGCTCCCGGGCCTCCAAGAACCCGGATTTTTAAGAACATGAATATACTTTTCTCACCAAATGACAGGGATTCATGTTTTCCAGCAAGTCCGGGAGAAAGGCTGAGCCTGGCGCAGGGGTTGGCACAGGTGGCTGGAAGTGTCCACGCCGAGGGGAAGCTGCTGAGCTGCTCGGGCCACCGTCTCCTTTAGCTTCATGGAATTTGAGTGGGTGACTTCACCTTTGTCCAGCCCAAGGCCTGGACTTCCTCAGGGATGGCTTCTATTATTTATTTTACAGTTTATTTTTTAATAATAAGGGCATGCTTTCTTATCTCTTTCTATGCTTCAGAATTTGTCGTTATTGTGGAAAACTGGACATTTTGAGTTTTATAATATGGCAAATCTGTGAATCAGCATGTCCCCTTCCTGGCTTGCTGATGCCCCTCACCCAGGGACTTTGATTGGTTTATTTAGTAGTTTTTCAGAATGAAGCTTTCATTTTTGTCTGTAAAATGAAGACTTTGGTCTAATTGAATTGTGTCCTGGTCCAAACTTCAATTATCTGTCTTACTGCAGAAGCCATCATCAACTCTTTCTTCCCTGATACAGGGATCAAGGTCTTCCTGCACCTACGTCATCTTCTTTGCCCCTGAATTTCCAGCTCCCTATCAGTAACTCCTCTGCCAGCCTTTCTCCTGTCCCTCACTGACTCCATCTCTCGGGCCGTGAGTCAGATTCACCACCTGGACTCTGCATCCAGAGATGCCTACCAGACCAGCCTCAGGCACTGAGGGAAACTGGACAATGTGGAGTTCCCACAAACAGGGTGTGAGAAGCACCCCACCTTCTCTGTGTCCTGAGGAAGGTGGTCTTTGGTGAAGTACTCTCAGGGTCCAAGTGAAGCAGTTAGGGATATCTCTCCTCATCTTCAAAGGGGCAGAAAATGTGGGACAGGACCACTGTGGAGCCCTCTGGACAGGACTGTCACTTTTAAACACACCACAGGGAGGCCCCTTCCCTTATTTCAAAGGAAGCTTCTCAAGTATCCAGCGTCGCGGAAGGCCACAGTGACGTCTGCCTTCATGTGGGTAGCTGTAGCGGAAACACCAGAGACAGGGCTAGCAGAAGGGACTCATCCCCCACGGTTCTGGGGCTAGAGTCCCAGGTCGAGGTGCTGGCCCACTCGGCTCCTGGTGGGGCCCCTTCCTGGTTTGCAGACAGACAGCTCCGCACTGAGACCCCAGGCAGAGAGAGAGATCATTTCTCCTGAGTCAGTGCTCGTAAGAGTCCTGACTATTCACGGAGACTCCAGTCTTCCTGGCCTGATCATCCAAAGGTGCCACTTCTTGACACTGTCCCACGGCCTCAGGGATTCAGTGTTTGAGTGTTTGAGGGATACACATCTGTCCCTTGAGGCATCTGTCTCTCTTGCCCAGTTACTTACCTGAGCCATCCCTGAGCTTCTCAAAAGGGTTGCTATGCACTGTCTTACCTCGCGAAGTCGAAGAGGTGTGCTGGTCTCTGCTACACCATATCATGGGGCAGAAAAATCTTGAGGAGTTTTGACAATAACCCCAAACTTTCATGAAATAATTTCAATTCTTAGTAATGCATTTTTTTTCCAGGTAACTGGGTGACTTTTTCAGATATCATGGTGAATTTTTTTTTCATGAAAGTTCCTTTCCAAAATTACCAAACTGCTTTTAGTTCATTCTAGTGGATCAAAGTTTTCCCCAGCTTTGATCATGAACTTAAAAATTTGAAATTGTGCCTTTCAATTTCACAAAAAATTAAACACCGGCAGGATAATCAATTTATCAAGACAAGGGTACACTTGGTGTTGTGTGAGATGCATGCACCGGCCCCTGAGGGGCTGTTTCTGAGGTTTCTAATAGGCCTCCCAGCGAGTGCTGGCCTGTGACATGTCCTTCGAGCTGGCAGCGTCTCAGAGTGGAATCACTCAACGGAGGTCCTTTACTCCCACTGTCCCAGCAACCAAGTTCAGCCCCTGCAGGTATGTAATTGCTTAAAATGAAGAAGAGTTTGTTGCCTGGCTTAATAACCAACTTCATGCAATTATGGAACATAATGAATTAAAGTTGACATTTAATTTATATCCACAGGTCTTAGTGATTAGGACTTTTTGGGCTTGTTATTCTGCCTACCACAATGTCTTCATTCAATTCTGCATTTCTTCGTTATTTCAAAGGGACATGTAGACACAGGTGGACAGGTCAGGGAAGAAGGTTTCTTCCACCTTCGGTTGAGTCACATGGGATTTGGTGGCTCTTTCTGGGAAAAGCCAATATGGCCTCACAGAGGAACCAACACATAGTTGCATCAGGAGAGAATCGCAGGGGTCACTGGGAGGTGCACAGCAGGAGGAGGTCCTGGTGGGAGGTCACACCTGGGTCCTTGAGAGTGGACCCAGGAGGGAGAAGGAGGCAAGGGGGAAGGGCTGGGTCCAGCCCCAGAGGCACTTTGTGGGATTCCTCCACACTGGGGCACTCCAGGGTCATAGACAGATGACAGCATGACCAGGTTTTCCTTTGGAAGGATGAATGGAGCTGCCATCTGGAGGCTGGGCAGGAGGGGAGCAAGGCAGAGAGCAGGGACGCCGAGGGATGACTCCACCAGTTTAGAAGAGATGCCGAGCCTCAGAAGCCTGAGACTGGAGCAGAAGACGTGGGTCCAGCAAGGTATAAATGCAGGACTGGGTGCTGCTGTGCTGTAATAGGAACCAGGGGGAGAGAGCAGAGCTGGGGGGCTCCCGCTTCCTGGCTGAGCTGTGACGAGGGCCCACTGACCTGGGTGGAGGGACAGATTTTGGGTGAAGACCTGGGGTTGGTTTGTTCAGATGGAGTCTGGAGACCTCTCAAGAGGTGTATTCAGGGTGAACAGAGCATGGAGCTTATGCTTGGGTTGGATCCAACAGGGATGCAAACCTGAGGCTCACCAGAAGCTCTGGGAAAGGTCTGGAACAGAGAGAGAAGCCTCCCGAGGGACCACAGGATGGTGAGGTTCTGGAGTCCTAGGCAAGAGCCCCGGCCCAAGGCTTTGGCCAAGAAGAGGAGGGAGCTCTGGAAATGCCACGTGCAGCCCAGAGACCACAGTGACAGATGCCCTGTGATTGAAACTTGCCAGCGGGGTGGATCTTAACTGTGTCTTCACCACAAGGGGAAAAGGACAGAAAGGAAAATAATATATGAATGACAAAGATGTGTGTTGTCTTGATTGTGCAAAGTACTTCACAATGTATACTTACAGCAAGCAGCACGTTCATTGCAAACCCTAAATGTCGATAATCCCCACTGGGCAATTGCATCTGAATAAATCTGGAAAATTTTTAAGAAAAACAAACAAACGAACAAATATAAATGCCATGGATTCTAGCCCTAGAAGAAATACATTGAAAATGTATTTCAATGTTGCTAGCATTTCATGGGGTTGTTGGTTTTCTTAAATTCTGGACCTTTCTTTAAGGACCTTTCTTAAATGTTAAAAGCCCTAAAGTTGCCTTATGTTTGTTTTGGTGCATGAGGAACATTCTTCTGTTCCTTCACAGAGCAATGGCATGAGTTGTTGAGCACCACAGCGTGTAGAAATTGAGCCCTCAGCAGGGTCTTTCCACCTGCCTGTTATCCTCACGTGTTCAGGACAACCAACCAGGACAGCTCAATTTCACACTTAATTTCCAGCCATTAGCAACTCAATGTTTTAATTTTAAAAAAAAAAACTACCAAAGGGGGGAAAAAAAGAGGAAAATTGAAAGGAAACACTGATCTAAGTATTATCCCCATTTGTTAGCTTTGAAATCTCTGACATCATGCTCATTCCTTTCCTGTTCTTACAGCCTCCTGGGTCTCACAACTTCCTGTTCTCACAGCCTCCTGGGTCTCACAACTTCCTGTGTGCTACAGTTCCTGGCTGGGAAGACCCAGACCCTGCTCCTGCCATGTGTCAGGGCTATCACCAGGATACCACTGGCTTCATGGGACATCCCTTTCAGCAAATACGTGTCACACCAGAGCACCTGTCTACACTCCCTGTGCCTCTTCTCTATCCCTCTTTCTTGCACTACCCAGGAACTTCAGGATGGTGCCTGAACAGTTGATTGTTGTAGTGTAGAACCATGAATAAAACCGTGCTTTGAAGTTTTATGTCCTTGAGAAAGACTAATTTCAAGTCTCTGTTCTCTGCAATAAACCTTCTTCAAAGAACAAGTTCTATCAATGCAAAGAGAAAAAAAAAACTCAAGGCGCTTACCTACTCCATCCTTAAGTGAGGAATCAATAAAAACCTACTAATTTATTGTTTCTTGGTTACCTTTAAAACGGTACCAACGGAAGGGCCTATGAACATTAATGAATGCAAATAGTTCAGGGTTTAACAATAGCATGGAAATGTTCTTAAAGGAAGAAGCGTGCACACATGCTTTCTCATGCGCACTCCAATTCATCATGCATTCTCTAAAACTCTGGGGTGTTGCATTTTAGGGTCCTACTAAATAAATCAAAACAGTATGTTATCTGAAATTAGGAACCAGACGGAAGAGCAGCTAAAATTAATTCACCATGGTAATCTCCACCTACGAGACTCCCCTGAGGAAAAACATTATATGCCCGTTTCCATGGGCAGAGATTTAAATATATCTCTCCTATTAGTTTTACATGCCCAAATCCCTGTGCATTAAAATAAAAATGTATCCATCGTCCCAGAGGAGAAAGCTGGAGGTCTGCACTGACCTCTAAATGAATCCAATTAAATGCGATCAGGTTACATATCTACATTTTAGAATCATACTGAATATTTGAGAAGGAAAACAGGTCTAATAAAAAATGTGTCCATGTATATTTCCAAACATTGCAACCCCTCCTCAGCAGTGAAAAGAAATCTCAAACCGAGAGCTATCAACACAGACACACAGATACGAAAATCCCATCCTCCTAAGCCTTCATCTTGAAGCTACATGTGCAGAAAGAAAGACAGTGTTCGACACAAGTGTTGTTGAACATCGGTACCCAAATTCCATTTCAGTCCCCCTCCAGTGGGCTGGGGTGGGGGGCACCAAGCGTGGTCGGGTTCGTTGGAGATAATATGATACAGGGCTCGAAGCCCTCCTCGGATTTCAAACAGGTCAACTTGTCAAAGCTGTATGTGGGAGCCAATTACATTAATTTTCCACAGTCACCAAATACATATTTCATTTCCATCTCCCACCAGAGACGGGGTCCAGGGATCCTGTTTCGAAAGGCTCTTATCACTAAGTAACATTCATACCCCCAAAGGAACCCTTGGCAGCCGGTGGCCCAGTGCAGGGATTGAGCAAGGCCCAGGCCGCCTGATGCTGAGCGGAGCGGTCACACCGCACACGCTTGGGGACAATGGGGCTTCCGCGTCAGCCACATTGTCAATAAATTTCAATTACACTAATTGCCAAGAGTTCAATGAGTGCACTTTGAAAGAGGAGAGAAAGGAATATAAAAACAGGGAGCTTATGCCTCCTAGGGCTGAAGAAAAGGACGTAATAAATAGTCTGTTTTCTAATGGGGCATCGGCGTATTTTCCAACACGGCTTAACCAGATTTTACAAGCTGTTCCGGTTTCGGGCCCCCTGTTTTACATATCTTTGTTACTGTCTCCAAACAACATAGACAGAAACACAATTCTGTGGGGCTCTATTTCAGGGGAGATTTAATTTCTAAGATTTTCTTTGCCTTTTTGAACACACTGGTCCGCTCTGCTTTCGTGGATGACGTGCTGAGTGAACTCGGGAGGTTGCTTCAATGAATGCACGTGACTACTCCATAACTCACCCAGCAGGTGACACAAAGTCAGGGCAGTGTCCCCGTTACACAACCTCAAGGAATGCAAGAAATAGAGGAGGAAGCCCTGGCAGCCCGTGGCCTCGTTCAAGGCAGCAGTAGGCACTCAGCCCACTCCATAAGGCAGGGGCCACGGCCACTTTCCAGTGTCGGGTAAATCCCAGACTCAGGCTCTGGCCCTCACAAGGAGGGGTGGAGCACAAGGCAAGACTGGTTTCACGGCCTCCAGGGTGCTGGGTGGCTCCTGCAAGTCCGCCCAGCCAAGAGCTCCAGAGGGTGGAGACGCAAGGAGACCCGTCCACCAGGCCATTGGCTGGAGGACCAAGGAGCCCTGAGAACATCCAACCCCGGGACCCAGCCACGCGGCTCATCCCTATGGCTGCGTGCTCCCCAGCCAGAGCACAATGAGGCCAAGATGACGAGAGCCGACGCACCTGCTGGTCTCCCCTGTAGCCGAGTTTTAAAAAGCTAAATGAGGCTTTTTTCCAGAGGAAGCCTCATTTATCACAGCTCGTTACAGGGGAAAGGACAGGCGTGGAGTCAGCCCAAGCGCGCCACAGCCGTTCACCTGCGTGGGCCGCCGCTTCACGGTAAGTGGGAGACAGTAGCAAACCCGTGACTGGGCAGAGGCCCTGCGCCAGCCCTGCACCGAGCCCTTTATACCTACCAACTCACCCACCCTCAAATTGAATCCTCAGGGTCATCTCTTCTCATCTTCCAACACAAAACCCGAGCACCAGAGAAGAGTGGTGTTAGTAAATCACACCTCTGTGATACTTTTAAGTCATTGCGCTGCTTCTTCCAAGGATGTTTTCATCTTAAACAGTATCCCTGCTCACGGAATGAGAGGCTTTGTGCTCCGTAAAGGGGTTTTAAGCATCCAGGAGCAGGTGGGGGAAAGCGGCATGGCTTGACCTTGGGAAACATGCTGCTAATTACACCCTGGGAGGGCTAACAAAGAGGGGTGGGCACAATGACGACCTTCGGAGCACACCCAAGGGAGGTGGCCGTGGCCTATGTTCCACGCGGCCTGTGTCCTGGTGAACCGTCAACAGGGCAGCGAACGCCTCGTGCAAAGCGAGACTGGGGCTGTTCCAATAGGGGCCTGTGGTTAGTGCCTGTTTGGCCACGTGACCCCCCTTCATCCCAGATCCTATAGCAGAAGGTTAAGCAATTAAAAGCAAAGAATGTGGAATGTGAGAGGAGTGTTGAGGGTCACTGGACTCTTTGTTCCTTGCAGTGTCTGAAAACGACACGGAGGACCCTGAGCATGTGTTTGTATGAGAATCTCAGAGGACTGAATTCTCGGACCTTGAACATTTTATTAAGATTTTGTACAAATAGAATTTGAAAAACATGAAGCATTGCAGCCAAAGTTGCCAGGAAATGTGCACCATCCTCCAATCCTGCTCCGCCCTCTGTGCTGCTTCCAGCAGGTAGGAGCAGCCAGGAGGTTCTGCCACCTTGGAAAGAGGGTTTTCTTTGGGGACATCTAGTCCTCAGCACCACCCGGCCTGCTCCTGCTGGTAATGGTCTCTGAAATCCACGACTCTCGGAGCCTCTCGGAGCTGTCCATAGGAGGAATCACCCTTGCAGTATGAAATAAATACCTGGCCATCATTTTGTCATTATCATTATTATTAGTTGGTTTCTTTGTATGTTTTATACAGTGGAGATTAGCTGGAGTCCATCTATCCATACAGTCTACCTTTAAACGAAATATAAAATTAACCCGTTTGAGGGAGCAGAAATACAACAGTTAGTGTTTGCATTTTAGCAAAGAGAGAAGCAGCAGAGATTCACTAGGAGACATCCAGCTACGAGGGCAAACGTCCTGGTAACTCCGAGTTATCACTCAGGAGGGAGCGATAACCTAAGGGGGGAGGAAACTTGCACATGGCAGCCATCAACTCAAGTTAGGTTCTGGGAGACTGATGTGTGTACCACAGGCTTCAGGAGACACTGTACGGCGTGGGAACCAAGAGGGAGCGTGCCGCTGCACCCAAGGAAAACCACCCCTGTGAATTTATGGAACACACACACACACACACACACACACACACACACACACACGAAGCTGGGCAGATTAGGGCAAAATGGGCAAAGATTATTTCCATTTGAATGTCATATAATTTTATGTTGAGGGTTAAAGAGGGCTTTATCACTGACATTTGGGAAATTTATTTATTCTTTGTCCTTGGACTTCTCTTAAGCATTTGCTCCTGCCACGGGGCTTGCTTGTCCAGTTATCCATTTATCTGATGCAGCGTGTGTTGGCATCTGCAGCCATTGAGGGTGTGGCTTTCTGATCAATACCCTGCCCCAAACCCAAGAGGTAGAATGGGAAGCATCTCCGGCCTGGAGCATTGATATCAGCTTTGCTCTGCAGGCCCCGCACTTTACCCAGGAAGCCGTGTCCAGCTTCAGGGTCACTCAGCCCACAGGCCTTAAAGGATGGCAGGAAGGGACATCACCACTGCTGCTGTCAGGAAGGCTAGTGGCAGTTGAGGTCTGCTGTCTTCTGTCACCGAGTGAAGAGCAGGTGTTAGGACCATCTCTGGGCCCGACCTTGCTTATTCTCAGAGGAAGCCACGTGCTTCCCTCTGAGCTGCCTCAGGGACGGTGACAGCACAGTCTCCCAGGTGAGGCCCCTGGGCTCTCCCTCCAACTCAGGCCTTGGAGAAGCATGTCCAGCAGGAACAAGCACAGGAAGCCTCTGGAACTCCCCCTGGGGCCAGGAGGCAGGCATTCCTGCAGGGGGATACGGATAACACAGGGTGACACAGCTGACGGCTGGTGAGGCCAGATTCAGGGCCCTGGCCACCGTCTGCCCAATCCTGGGTTGTTGACCCCACTCACTGACCTCCTCCCACCCCTTCTGAACACAGACGGCCCCCCACAGCCAGGCAAAGTGAGCCTGGTACGGCTGGAGCTGGGGAAGCAGAGGCTCTGAGCGGCCTCCGCTGAGGCGGAGGCAGACCAGCAGCACCGAGCACCTCCAGGGAGCTTCCAGGACGAGGAGGAACAGCCTCCATCAGCCCATTCCTGGGCACACCTGGGCACGGCTGAGGACACCTGCCTCCCCTCAGCTCCTGGACTCCCCTGAGCACTACTGAGAGCTTGTGCAGAATTCTCCAGAACAGTGTGGGGGGGCCTTGGTGTCCCTTGGCCTCCACTTAGTTGTCGTTGTTCCTTCTGGACAAACAGGACACTAGGCATATTTTGACATAATTTGCATACATAGAGCATAACTAGCTCGGATTAGATCCCAGTGTTGTGGTTGTGTATGGTACAGAATGACATTGGTTGTGTGTTCATATACACGGACAGGAAAGACATGTCCAAGTCACCTGACTGTCGTTCCTATTCTTATCCCCCTCCCTTCCCTTCATTCCCCTTTGTCTAGTCCAATGAAATTCTAATCTGCCTCTACCTTACTATGGGTTAGAATATTAAAGAGAACATTCTGCCTTTGGTTTTGGATGACTGGCTTATTTCAGTTAGCATGATATACTCCAGTTCTATTCATTTACTGGCAAATGCCATGATTTCATTCTTCTTTAAGGCTGAATAATATTCTATTATGTATATATATATATATCACATTTCTTTACCCATTCATCTATTGAGGGATACCTAGGTTGGTTCCATAGTTTAACTATTGTGAACTGAGCTGCTATAAATATTAATGTGGCTGTGTCACTATAGTATGCTGATTTTAAGTCCTTGGGGTATGAACCAAGAAGTGGGATAACTGGGTCAAATAGTGGTTCCATTCCAAGTTTTCTAAGGAATCTCCATACCGATTTCCAGAGTGGTTGCACCAACTTGAAGCCCACCCACAATGTATGAGTGCGCCTTTCCCCCACATCCTCACCAACACTCATTGTTACTTGTATTCTTGATAATTACCATTCTGACTAGGGTGAGATGGAATCTCATCGTAGTTTTGATTTGCATTTCTCTAATTGCTAGAGATGTTGAACATTTTTTCATATAATTTTGATCATTTGTATTTCTTCTGTGAAGTGCCTCTTCAGTTCCTTTGCCCATTTATTGATTGGGTTGGTTAATTAATTAATTTATTAATTGATTTATTTATTTTGGTATTAAGTTTTTTGTGTTCTTTGTATAACTTGAATATTAATGCTCTAAGATGCTGGTGGTAAAGATTTTTCTCCCATTCTGTAGGCTCTCTGTTCACATTCCTAATTATTTCCTGTGTGGTGAAGAAGCTTATAGGTGTGATACTGTCCCACTTACTGATTCTGGATTTTCCTTCTTGTGCTTTAGGAGTCTTATTGGGGAAGTTGGTTCCCAACCTACATGATGGAGACATGGGCCTACTTTTTCTTCCAGTAGGTGCAGAGTCTCTGGTCTAATGCCTAGGTCCTTGATCCACTTTGAGCTGAGTTTTATACTGGGTGAGAGATAAAGACTCAATTTCACTCTACTGCATATGGATTTCCAGTTTTCCCAGCACCATTTGTTGAAGAGGCTCTCTTTACTCCAATGTATGTTTAAGGCGCCTTTGTCCAGGATGAGGTCACTGTATTGTGTTGGTATGATTCTGTGTCTTCTATTCTATTTCATTGGTCTTCATGTCTGTTTTTGTGCTAATACCATGACAATTTTTGTCACTATAATTCTATGATATAATTTAACATCTGGTATTGAGATTCCTCCTATTTAACTTTTTTGGCTAAGAATTGCTTTGGCAATTCTGGGCTTCTTTTTTTTCCAAATTAATTTGATGACTGACTTTTTTTCTATTTCTGTGAAGAAAATCATTGGAATTTTAATGGTAATTGCATTAAATCTTTATAACACTTTTGGTAGTATGGCTGTTGCCTATCCAAGAACATGGGATATCTTTTCATCTTTTAAGGTCTTCTTCAACTTCTTTCTTTAGTATTTTGTAGTTTTCATGGGAGAAGTATTTCACCTCTTTTGTTAGATTGATTCCCCATGTTTTTTGAGCTATTGTGAATAGGGTAGTTTTCCTGATTTTTCTTTCAATTAATCTGTCAGTGGTGTAGAGGAATACAACTGATTTGTGTGTGTTAATTTCATATCATATTACTCTGCTGAATTCATTTATGAGTTCTAGAAGCCTTCTGTGGAGTTGCTGGATCTTCTAAATGTACAACCATGTCACCGGCAAATAGAGATGGCTTGAGTTCTCCTTTTCCTATTCATACCCCTCTAATCTCTCTCTTCTGTCTGATTGCTCTGACCAGGGTTTCAAGGACTCTGTTGAAGGTAAAAGAGGGAAACCCTGTTTCACTTCAGACCAACATCCCTGATGAACACAGATACGAAAGTTCTTAATAAAATCCTGGCATTTAAGAACGTCTTTAAAAGATAATGCACCACCATCAACTGGGGCTTATCCCAGGGACGCAAGCCTGACTCCACATGCGGAATCAATGGTGTAATTCATCACATCCATAGACTTAAACATAAAAAAATCACATGATCATCTCAATAGATGCAGAAAAAAAACAGCATTTGGCAAAATTCATCATCTGTTCATGTTCAAAACACTATTAAAACTAAGAATGTGGAACACCCCTCAACATGGTAAAAGCTGTGCATGCTAAACCCAAGGAGAAATGGAGAAAAATGGAAAGTGTTCCCTCTAAAACCACGCCCTCCATTCTCCCTGCTACGGGACTGCTCTCTGGGCTCCTGTGCTGGACTGGGACTCACTGAGGCACCTTTACTGGAGACGGCAGCAAAGAAACCCGGAACAAAAGCAGAGGTCACTCCCAGTGACTCAGGCTACTCAGCTGGGCTGGGGCTGGAGGTCCCGTCCACCCCCCTCACGTGCTCAGCTCCCCTTCAAGCCTGGAGAGAGGAAGAGGCCCCCAGTGCCGGGTCGCTGACCTGTGGGCGTCAAAGGCTTTCCTTCCATTTTAAAGGGAAAGCCAGTCCACGGATGTGTCAGGCTGCAGTGGAATCTGCTTCCTTCTGTTTCTCCCCATGGTTTTTCCGATGTCTACCAACCAGCTGAGGGGACAGACAGAGCCGGGCTGGTCCTACCCTCTCCACATAGTTCTTTGCTTTTCTCCCTCTTAAATGGGACATAATAAACCTTCATATTTAAAGAATTTAAAATGAGAAATTCTTTCAACTATGCTGAATTTGTCTTATTTCTTTCCCAGCTCTAGTTCTGATTTTTTTTTTTCTGGAAATTCCAGGAAATCTTCAAGGGGTTTTCAGCTCTGAGGCGATGACCATGGCTCACAGGCCAAGCAGCCTGCGGAACGGTGAGGCGGGAAGCCTGCAGTGGCCACTCATTCATCTCTGAAGAGTAGCTGGGTGGCTCCGAAAGGCTCCCGTCAGAATGAAAAGCCCCTGGTGGACACCGAGGCTGGCTTATTGCTTCCTGTCATCATCCATTTGTGTCTGCCAATAGCCGCTGGTTAGATCAATGCTCCTGATAAATATTGCTTCACTGAGGAATTAGAGCGAATCATCATTTCTTAGTGATGGATATATTTATCTCTTCTGTGACAACATTTGTTTCTCAGATATGCCATTATACAACCTGTCCCGATTTTATAAGCAATTAACTGCATATTGGGATATTTGAAGTTAAAACTACTGAATACACATTTGCTCACGTTCCTATATTTTCCTTCGTCCTTGACTAGAATGAATTAAGATCTATCAATATCAGATGCATAGGACAGAACCGAGACAGGAAGCCACCATTACCCAGCTCTGACGCTTAGGTGCATCCCCTTACCTCTGAGGACCAGATGTCCTTATCTTCCTCAGTCATTCCACATTCAACGGGGCCCCTGCTCCCGTGTGTGCCTTGCAGGGGTCAGCAGGGGAACACAAGCGGGCTCTTGTTTGCAGTCATGGAATCAACAGCCTGGAGTAGAGAAAGAAAGGACTTCCAAGTCACACCAACACCTGGGGTGTTGCAAGGGTGACTGGTCCTGCATGAAGGCCAGAGCCTTGCCATCTACGATGACAGACATCACCTGCCCCGGAAGCCTGGGCAAGCCTTTCCTGAATAGGCAGGTCCACAGCAGGGGGTTGAAAACCCACAGGGGTGTCTGAGAGCTGCCCTGATGCAAGCATATTCCAGACAGAGAGAGCAGCCTGTGCAAGGTCCCCAGGACCTTGCATGGGAGGAAGATCACGTGGAGTGAGTTAGAGGGACATGGGACAGGGGAAGACGCTGGGACCACCAGGCAGTGGATGCACCTGTAGTCTCATGAGAGCAGAAGCCACTGAAGGTCTGCAGAGTGGGCACGAGGGGAGAGCTTATGTTCACAGTTATGGGTTAAAACAACAGCTCCATTTGGATCATGGAGGTCACACGGTGGGGAAGGGGACAGATACCTTGTGGAAGCCCTTGTACAAGGTGACCACTGAGCAGGCCTGAGTGTGCCTGGCAGCTGTGGTGGTAACAGTGGTGGAACCAAGTGGAGTTGGAGACACGTGGGTGGTGAAACCGGCAGCATTTGTTACCTGGTTGGATGCTTCCTGGGTTTGAGAAGCTAGTGGAGGTAGGTACTGTGCCAATTTCTAAATCCAGAAATGGCAAGAAAGAGCCCTGTTTATGCCAGAGCTTGTCTGTGTTTCAGTATGAGAGAAGACATTGGTGAAGCGATTCTCTGTGGATAAAGCACTTGTGTGCACCTCCAGCGCTGGTGTACAGCAGGGGTGGGACTAAGTTCCACCTATACACAGGCACAAGCCACTTAAGGATGCATTGGGGATGTGGGACAGCGAGTGGAGATGCATTCTATGAAATGCACCATCAGATGATTTCATGATGTGTGAACCTCGTCGAGTGTCCTGGACACCGAGATGTCTACTCACCTGGGCTGTGTGGCATAAGCCACCAGATGTGCCATCTGACATGGAATAAGACATTGCTGCGTGGCCCCTGACAGTATTAGCTTAGTCTTTTCTCATCATGAACCCAAGGTTACTATTGTCATTGTCCTCCCAGAAGTGGAGAAGCTCAGGTCATTGTGTGAGAATTCACAGCTGAGAAGTGGCAGCCTGGACTTCTGATGGGCAGCACCTAGGGCTCTCACAGGGCAGCTGCCCCTCTACACTAAGAGACTCAACCAGCTCAGGGCTTAACAGGGAGCAGCTTGGCTGCCTCCACCTCTGTGCCACCTGTACTGGAGCCACACTCCTCCTAGCAAGTCCGTGGCCCCCTTGGCCAGAGCTCCCCTGGCCCCACACCACGAGTCTCCACCAAGTACTTAAGATTGCAGGTGAGCTCAGAACAAGACTCCTCTGGGTTCTTCTTGCCTCACTTCTGTGCACGCTAGAAGGTGGACAGCTAGAGTACAGGCTGAAGCCGGCTGTCTTCCAGGTCCCGCCCTGCCCCCTGAGCACAGCTGCTCTGGAGGGACACAGAAGAGAGGGGGAACAGCAGCCTCGGTTTCACTGGTCATCTGAATTACCACCTGTTGGACTGGACACGTACATTTTAGACGCCATCCATAACAGAAACAGAACAATATATTATTACACAATATGCAATAGTATGTGTCATGCAAGAACACTTAAGAAGCTCTGTCACAGGCCCCCACTCTCTGCTCATTCTGAGAGCAGTGAGCTTTGAACCCCTGCTCTCCTGACCAGCACTGCTCATCCACAGAGAAACGCGTCTCCACCAGCTCTCCCACATCCCAAGCAATGGTCCCTGCAGATGCTGCCAAGGTCAGAGATGGACAGAACCTTGGAATGCAGGCAGGTGCTGAGTGGAAAAAATAGGAAAGAGAGAAGACAGGCGAATTAACTCATCACTCCCTCACATAAAGTGTGAGCACAGCAAACCCTAGCACTGCAGCGCTCTCTCCCAGTGCAGAACACTTGCTTCTTCCTTCTTGTGTGTCCACTCGTGGTTCAAGAAACTGAAAAACCCACACAACTGTGTATAGTGAGGGCTGACCAGTTTGCAAAATCAATCAATCTTAATCCAGTATACACTGGCCCACTCCCTGCACAGGGGAACCGGACACCATCTCTTCATGCCTGCAACCCTGATCTGTTCTCCTCTACTTCTCCTTTCTTTGCTGTCTTCCTCGTTTCCTTCCTCATTTTAGTCTCCCTAAAAATAAAGCCTGTTTTAGAAAGAAAATTACATAGACTCACATGCTCTCCCTGGGATCATGTGGCCATCAAATCATCAAGTCAAGTTTTCTCTGATCCCAAAACCCCAATGTAGACAGAAAACACAAAGCACTTCTGGGATTGACCCTACCAAAGAGCACAGCCCAGGGTACACACACCCCTCCAGAAGCCGCCTTCAAAGCGACACCTTGTCAGGCTCTGTGCTGACGCTAGTTATAAAAAGTACAAAAGTAGACTTTGTACAATCTTTAGAGTGACTTTCAGGGACAAATAAATGTTTTAATTCATGACAATAAATAATGTTTTAAAAGCTAAAAATTCAACTTTTTCCCCAAATGGAGAAAACATTTGGTTAGAATACAGTATGATAGACAGAAGCACCTGTGCTTCTCTGCGGACAGATAAATAGAGTGTGTCTAGCTACCCCTGGTTCAGCAGTGCTCCCCTAGCATAAGCCACCCCTGTGGTCCTGACACTTTGAACCTGAGGCCATGGTCTCCATGTTCCTAGTGTGACCTCACCTGCAGCCAGCAGGTAGCTGACATTCCCCATGGTAGCTGGCAGGTGACAAACTGGGGCCATGGTGTGTCCTCAGGATCCCAATCCAGAGGCCATCCTACCAGGAGCCCTTGCTGCGACCCACTGAAATGTGTGGCCATGCTGACTCTTTAAAACAATAGGGAAACCTGTTTCCGAGGCCACATCTGCTTGGCTCTAAATATGAGGACAGATGGTTATCCCTCAGCTTCTGCAAGAACTCTGGTCTCCTCAAATCACACCTGCGAGACTCAGGGTCACCCCTCTGTGCGGGGATGCCCTCACTCTGGAGCCTGTGGTACCTCCCCTGAGCTGGCATGCTCCATTGATGCCTGTGCATGGGAGAGTGCATGCGCCCTGCAACTGCCCCATCCCACGCCCAGCAGTTGGGACAGTTCTTCCCTGTAGGGTTTCTGCAGGGACCATCCTGACTGGCTTGTCCTGGTGCAGGCTCTGCAGCACTGAGGTCCACCACCCAGCCTGCTTGAAGGTGCTCTGCAGAGATCTCCCTTTCTGTGGCTTTAGAAGGTCACGGCCAGCCTCAGGGTGCTCAGAGCTTTGCCGTGTCCACCCCCCGCAGCTGGAGACAGGCAGGAAGCCAAGCGCAGGATGTCTTAACTTTTCAGCCTCCCACATGTTTTAGGGAAATGACACTTAAGAATCTTTTTGTTTTCCTTTGAAACATCTTTATCCTGCGTCTCAGGAATATAGTCTTATTAATGACAAGGGCAAATCATACTTAGAAATGTGTTCATTTTCTACTGCTGCATAACAAATCACACCAAGATGTTGGTCTTGGAAGATGCACGTTGATTACCTCAGTTTGGGTCCCTGGCTGGGGTCGTGCAGGCTGCAGTGAGGTGTCAGCTGGGCTGCATTCTCACCTGGAGGTTGGACTGGTGGAGAATCTGCTCCCAGCCCCCTACAGCAAGCTGGCAGAACACCTCTCCTCAGGTGGTCTGACTGCAGTTTTCATGTCCTTCCTTTCTGTTGGCCATGAGCACTCACAGTTCCTAGAAGACCCCTGTCCTATGGGAACATGGAAACTGGCTTTTCCAGTCCCCAGGAGAAGGTCCCCTCCCACCTCCAGCTGTGATGAGCAGTCAGGGAGAGAGTCCACACAAAGGCTGCAGCCTGCCTGGTCACAGGTCTGAACTCCAGCAGTGCCTACGGTTTATGAAAACAACAACCCACAGTTTGTATAAGTCACTGACTCCATGGGGTGGGATTCTCTCTCTGGGGTAGGAGAGGGGCATCTGGCATCTGGAGAGCAAGGAGAACCATTGTGACAGGCCACAGCAGCACACGCGTTGGGCACTTCAGCCTCTTCAGGCAGCCTGTGCAGACACTAAAGAAACACTTCCCTTGCAGCCACCAAGAGTGACCTTCTGCAGGTCAGGACCAAGACCTGCCACTATTTGTGGTTCTGGGAAGGACGCTCGCTGCTCCAGTCCTCACTGCCCTGCTGTGGCTGCTGACCCTTGGCAGAAGCAGGGGGTGTGGCTGTCAGGAGGCCTAGTGCTCAGGCAGGAGAAGGAAGGAGCTAAGCAGGGAGCTTTGTGCCAGGACAGGGCGATCCCAGGAGCCTTTGCCACAGAAATGAGCGGAAGGAGGCGGGTGGGGGTGGGGGTGGGGTGTTCCCGGCTCCACAGGCTTGAAAGCCAGAGCCAGGCTCAGAGGGTTGTTTGGCTGGGTGTCCAGGGAAAGTTGTCCAGGTGCCATGAAGAGATGCAGAAGCACTGCACAGCACCCAGAGGAGACGAAGTCGTACCTGGACCTGGTCAGACAGGGGGCAGGAAGGCAGGAGAGAGAGGGGGCAGGAAGGCAGGAGAGAGAGGGGGCAGGAAGGCAGGAGAGAGAGGGGGCAGGAAGGCACATCACAGCAGGCCCCGCCCACTGCTCCCTGGGCTGTTCTGCTGTCCTTGCAGGGAGCTGAGCCCCAGCATTCCCAGGGAGCCTTCCTGAGAGGTGAGACCATGCTCTGCCCCGGCCTCACGTCCCACAGTCAACCAGCCCCACAGTTGGGAAAAAGCCAGTCTCCACACAAAACCAGGATTGTCTTTTTATCTTTTCAGTATTATTTTTATCTTTAATGCCATGCATATGGCTCCTCGTGGTCAACGCGGCCATCGAGTTCACCCTGCAGTCCTCAGGAAGTTACAGCTCAAACCAGCAGCATCATGTGGGCTTTAACAGTGACGATGTGGCCAGGACAAGCACATCGCCACCAAAGTCACTTTGCCATATGTTCATTAATTAAATGATGCTAAGCTCCTGGGTATAAAGGATTTCACCCTTTAATTCACTTAAGAGGAAGTATGTCAGTCTTTATGACAGGAAAGAGACACAGTATCTGCACTGAATTGCCACTGTGTTGCATTCAGAGGAGATTCTTATGTTAAATAATGATACTATCCCCTTATGTGAATGTCCCTGGAGTTAGAACTGGGAAGTGGGTGTCTCTCCCAAACCCTCAGTCACTGTATAAGACTGTCACATGATACACAGCTCCAACTTCACCTAATTCCTAGGGACCCCATTACCCTCTGAGTTGCTCAGGTCTAAGAAGGCAGTGAAGAAATTCCCTCAGAGTTAAGATGTAAAACATGTTTGTTTGTTTGCTTTAATTCAGTGCATAGTCCTTCAGCTACCTAATAAGGCCCCAGGGATGAACCTTATGAATTTTCCCATAACAGACAAACTGTGATTTTAGTGACACTGTTCCAGAGAGCCATGCTTGCCGGAACAAAGTTAATGTGAACAAGACTGCCTGGGGTTGGGAGCTGCGTTAGTTCTGAGGACTCTCAGGAAAGTCTCAGGGAGGCTGCACCTGCTGGGGCCATGCAACTGGCCCTCACAGCCTCTCCCAGGGTCCACTGTGAGCCTCAACATGCTAGCACATCAGTCCACCACGGCCAACAGAGTATCACCATCGCCACCCACCTTCCCAACATCGGGGACATCTTCTCATCAGAAAGCAATGCTGAGGACATTGTCCTTCAGCGCAGAGGAGCTTTGGGAAGGGTGTGGTTACAATGTGCAGTCGGAGACAATGATCCACCATGATGCGCCATTTTTCCAAGTCACAGTCAATACACTGCTTGACCACACTAACTCCGAGTAAAAACAGTCCAGCCAACTGCCTCCACCTAACTTTACGCAGCTCATGTGCTCGTCTTCTTTCCAAAGAGGGACAGAACCCGCCAGGGTCAACCCATCTGCCAAAGATGTCTGTTCTTATTCTTGTGGAGTCGCAATCTTGTTCTGAATAGATAAAGTAGATGGAATAAGAAACAATCCATTAATGTAAACACTGATAGTCATAACGGCACAGAAGTGTGGCGGGAGCTTCCCCTGGGATTGATTGTCCATCTCCCTGGTTGTGTGTGCTTTCCAGAGCTGTCCCTTTAATCTCCTGCTGGAGAGGTACCTACCTCCAGGTCAAGAGGTGAGTGTGGCGCACAGTTTTGCCCAAGTCTCTTTTCCTCCTCACACTTCTGTGTCATCATCCACAGGCTTGAGAGCATCAGGGCACCAGTTCATACGTGGACAGGGCAGGTCTTCAAATCCTCTAAGCACCTGGAATGTTTTCTTTTCCCAAACCCTTCCCGGGTCCCTTGGGAGCCTGCCCTTCTGTGCTGTAGTTCAAGATGTGGATCATTCCTATCCATGTTCCTCAGTCCCTCTGCTGTAGAGGGTGTGTGTATTTTTATTCCTTTTCTGTAATTTTAATTGAGATCCAACAAGGAGAGGAATAAAAGTACATAACTGACTCATGGATAATTCAGCACTATCAGGTATTGGAAGGAAACATTTACCACAAGAGAATGAAATGCGACAAACAGGAAAACTTCAGGGGAAAGAATCCCAGGCCATGTAAAAAAATGGAGAAAGATTAGAAATGAAATAGAATCAGTATTTAATAGGGATGAAAAAATGTGCCTATGCAAATCTCTCTGAGAAACAGGAAGGGCTCGGTGAGACTTGAAGGTAGAAGAGACTCAACCTCAAACATAGAAGATTGAATGAAAACTCAAGGAAACTTGGAAAAAATGAACAGCAAAGATGAGAAATACCGGAGACCTAAACATTCTGTTTAAAAGAGGACATCTGAAAAGAAACGATAAGGGCAATGATGGAAAGAGCCATTAGTGAGGAGTTAAAAAAACAAAAGAACTAAGCAGGGACTGTCACTGGAGGACACACCGGAGCCCAGGACAGGGCAGGTCGGGCAGCCTGAAGGTGGGGTCTGGGGCAGAGGCAGACAGACCATGCGGAACAAAGAAACAAGTTAGAAAGAACAGAACCTCTGAAAGGCAACAGCGGATGTTGGACTTTGCAGTGATTAGTCCTGCATGTCTCCAGCCTTCTGCTTTGGAGCACTACACACTCAAAAATCATTTAGGAAAAAAATGGGTAAATTGCTCTATATGTACAATCTGAAAATACCACATTATTAAGAAAATCTGAACAGACCACTAATAAAGGAGTCCGAAATGGTAATCAGAAACCTTCCTAAAAAGAAAGACCCAGGACCTGATGGCTTCACTAGTGAATTCTACCAAACATTTAAATAATGATTAATACTAATCTTTTTCAAGCTTTTGCAAGAATTTCAATGGAAAGAAACAACCCCAATCTCATTTGGCAAGGCCAGCCTTATCCTGATATCAAAGTCAGACAAGGACAGTATAGGAAAAGAAAATTATAGGTCAATATACTTTTTTGGTGATAAATGAAAATATCCTCAAGAAAATATTAGCAATCTGAATTCAATAGCAAATTGAGAGGATAATAAATCTATACCAAGAAGACTGATCCCTAGTGTTCAAAGATAGTGAAACAGGAAAATCAATAAATGTGGTACACATTCATTATATGCATGATGTATATAATATAAAAATAATATAAACCATATGAAAATATCAATGCAGAAAAAAGTATTTGACAAAATCAAACTTTATTTCATGATAAGAGCTCTAAACTAATTAGGCATAAAAGAAATGTTTCTCAACATAACAAAACCACATATGACAACTCAAAGCTAACACATTCAAGAGTGAAAGCTTTTGCCCAGGACAAACAATGAGTTAAGGCTGCCAATCCTCACCCCTTCCAATCAACATATTATTTGAAGCCTTAGCCACAGCAATTATATTAATAAGAAAAAGAAATCAAAGACATCCAAATGAGAAAGCAAGGAGTAAAATTTCCCATGTTTGCTAACACATGTAAAAATTTTCTATGTATCATTTTACACATGCCAACCCTAAAACCTGCACACAAATCTCTGAGAAGTAATAAAACAATTCCATGTATAGTTACAGGATACAAAATCAACCTCCAAAATCCTGTGCAATTTCTATGTGTTAATAATTGAAATATCAAAATGTGAAATAAATAATTTCATTTACAGTAGCATACAAAAGGCTTAGGATAAATTTAACAAAGGGGATGAATTATCTGTACAATGAAAACTGTAAGACATTAATAACTCACATTGAAGAAAACACAAGAGAAAGAAAAGATAGCCTATCTTCACGGATTGAAGAAATAGTATTACTAAAAGGTCCAAACCACCCAAAGACATCTATGGATTCATCACGATCCATATAAAAATTCCAAAGGCATTTTCACAGAAATGAAACATTAAATTGAAAAATCTGTGTTGTACCAAAAAAAAAATCTAATAGCCAAAGCTATCTTTTGCTAGAAGAAAAAATAGGAGAAAGCTCTGGATATTGGTCTGAACTTGATTTGGGGACACGATCACAAACGCATGAGCAACAGAAGCAAAAATGGATTAATGCCTTACTTCAGAAGCTTCTGCGGAGCGAGCGCACAACAGAGTAGAAAGACAAGCTGGGGACAGGAGGAAGGGTTCAGGAATGACCACCAGGGCAGGACTACCCTGAAATACAGACGGAGCTCATTCCTAGCGGCTAGGGGAAAATGGCCCAGCTGAAACCAGGCAGGGGACCTGGGAAGTGAGCTCTGAAAAGGTGTCGGGAAATCAGCCTCAATGTCTGTTACATCACAGAAATGCAAACTGAGGCCTCCAAGATGCCACCTCTAACCTGGGAGAACGGCTGTCATCGAAAAGACAGAGCAAAGTGTTGACAAGGACATGGAGCAAAGGAACCATGGTACACTGTCAGAGCAAACGTAAGTCAGTACAACCACCTTGGAAAACCAGTCCCTGTGCTTCCAGGTCATCGCAGCACTGCCCACAAGAGCAAGGTGTGCAATCAGCCTCAGTGTCCAGCAGTGGATGAAGGGATGAAGACAGAGTGAGTGTGCACACACACACACACACACACAAGGGACTACTACTGAGCTTAAAAGTAAGGAAACCTTGTCATTTACAGCCACACTGATGAGCCAGGCAAAGAGGGGCAAATATGCATGACCTTGTTTAGGTTTAGAATCTGGAATATTTGAACTTACAAAAGTGAAGAGCAGAAGAGTGACTGCCAGGGGTCGAGGGGGGGGAGACAGGGAATGGGGAGATGCTGGAGAAGGGTCTGAAGTTTCAGTTAGAAAGAACAGACAAGTTCTAGAAATCTACTATGAAGCACAGTGACTATAATCAATAGCAATGCATACTCAAAAAATGCAAAGAGAGTAGATGTTAAACATTCTCATCACAAAAAAAATGATAAGAATTTTGGTAATACATCTGTTAGTCACCTTGATTTATTCATTTTACAATGCATGCATACATTAAAACCTAAAATTGCACACCACAAATATACAAAAATCTCCTTTGTTAATTATACCTCAGTAAAAATGGAAGAAAAAAAATAATTCTCTCTATATAGGTAATATCTATTATATATTTACTGTATTATCAATCAATCTGAGAAATACTATGTACTTAATTTTTACTTATTTACAAATAATGAGTGCTACACGCACATAATCTATTTTTATAAAAATATAATTGATTTTTTAAATGGAAGAACAGTGAGAGAAGAAATTTTTTGTGTGTGTTGTTTTACCTTTTAGCAAATCACTTTGATTCCTGGATCCCTAGAAGATGACTGGATCTTCTCTCTCACTGGGCACGTAATCCATTCGGATGTTCTGGTTGAAGCCCAGGTAGAAAAGCTGGCCCTCAGAAAAGAGAAATATTGCAATAACATTTTTCTATAATCATGGATATTTTCTGTGATACTGTTGGAACTATTCAAACTAGACAAGCAGAAGTTTTTGGGGCTGTAGAATCTGAAACAAATAAATCAATTTTTCATGCTCTGTTACATTAAAATCCACCACTCTATTTTGTACTTTGAATGATGGATCTTTTTACCCATGTATGAAATTGTAACACTCTGCATTGGTCATTTAAAAGCTATTGGTTCACTGAGTTTTACAGATACTCCAAATCTTGACACATTTTATTTTAAAATATCAAAATATTGCCTTTATTAATAACATCACCAAACTCATCAGAAAAGCCTTTAAGTATTGAGAAGCTGTCAAGCTCCGTCTTGAAAACTCAAATTTCGTCCTTTGCAACAAATGCTGTCAGTTGTTTTACTTGAAGTGTCAGGCTCACTTGATTTGTTTTCCAGAAAGTGTCTACCCAGTGTCTACCAAAGTCTGCATAATTATAGCTCTTCTGTCAGATGTTGTTTCAATTAAATGTGGTGTTCAGGGTGGAACATGACTCGTTCAACTTGCAGCCTGGTCACTCGGGGGCTCCCCAGCCATCACCAGGTGGGGGGCAGCAGGAATGACCATGGTGTGTTGCAGGGGGAGCTTCAGGGGACCTTCCTGCCGCCTCACCAGAGAGTCCAAGGGCAGGGTGTCCCGAGGGCTCAGCCCAGAGCAGCAGAGGCAGGTTCTGGAACACACAGCCCCTTGCCAGGCCAGGCTGGAGCTCACTGTCACAGTCCAACATCTCTCCACGAGTTTCCCTTGGAGGTTCCTACAGAAGAGGTGCCAGCATCTTTAACTACAGTTATTAAGACATTTTTAAGTTATTAACTGACTCCTGATAACTTGATGTATTAATTTACAGGTTTACTTTTAAGATTTAGAGTATCTTACTTTTTAGAATATTTTATTATTTAGAATATTTTATTACATAGAGATGTTTTTATTCGGTCAGGAATTTGAAGTACCCATAAAGATAATATGATAACCTAATACATGAAAGTCAAAATAAGGCTTTAATATTGAAGATGATTTATTCAAATATGTAACTTGATGATTCTGATATTTTAAAGGAAGTCCTAACAGTTCATTGGGTTAATTAAATATTAGTTTTAAAAATAACGAATGCTGCTAGATTAATGAACATGACAGTAAGATTTATTAATCAATTTTAGCTACTTTAATAAAATTAAGGGAATACTGTTTTTCTACTAACACACTGTATATCACAGGAAAAAGAAAAAAAGAAAAAAAAAACAAGTAATTCATCCTTGTTGGGTGTCTCTTAGATCCACAACACTTGGGCACATTCATATGCATCTCCCAGTTTAGAATCACAGGCATTCAAAGTAGTAGAATAGCTAAATTTAACTTGAAGTAATGAAATTTTGAATCAGATGAAATAATCAGAAAATACCATAAAAATATATTCAAATAATAAAAAATAATGTTTAGAAGTGAAAATACAATAAGCAAAACATATATTATAATAGATAATTCAACAACCAACATTTTGCTTAAGGAAGAGAGAATTAGTGAAGTGGAAGTTGAAATTAAGAACATTATTAGGCTGCAGAGAGTAACAGATTGAAATGATTTACAGTAGAAGGGGTAGAGAGAGAAAAGGGGAGGGGAGGGGAGGGGAGGGGAGGGGGGATAGTAGAGAATAGGACAGACAGCAGAATATATCAGACACTAGAAAGGCAATATGTCAATCAATGGAAGGGTAACTGATGGGATACAGCAATCTGTATACGGGGTAAAGTTGGGAGTTCATAACCCACTTGAATCAAACTGTGAAATATGATGTATTAAGAACTATGTAATGTTTTGAACGACCAACAATAAAAAAAATAAATAAATAAAATTTAAAAAAAAAAAAAGAAAAGAAAATAGGTATGAGAGACTTAGACGGTTAAGACAGGGTTAAATAGAGACAACACCCACTGTATTTAATGAAAAAAAAGGGAGTGGGAAAGGCCGTGCTCCCAAGAGCACCTATAATATATTTTCAAGAATGAATGAAAGGCCAGTAAGTGAAATCTGTTACAAGCGGAGTAGGTTAAATTAAGTCCACACCCAGACTTGTCTTAATAAAACAGCAGAATCCCACAGACAAAGAAAACCTAAAAGTATCCAAATAAAAACAGCTTCCAAACAAAGATTTCATTGACAAAGATTAAGTTAAAATCATCAATATCTATTTAGAAAAAAAAATTGGTAAATTTCAACCAATTCTCAATCCTCACAAAAGATTAGGTGATTCAAATTTGGAGTAGAAAGGACTTTCTCATTACTTTCATGACACTGCAGTACAAGCCAGACCGAGTGATTCAACATCAGAAGCACTCGCACGGAAGTCAAGAGGAAGGACAGGAGGCTGGGCACAGCTGTGCCTGTTGCGCATTGTGCTGAGAGCTGAAGCCATGGGAAGCCAACAGGCAGCTCATAGGAAGGATAAAAGGAGCGTGGCTGTGTGTATAAGATGACGTACCCCACACATGTACAGACGTGTGCATACCTAAATACAAACACAATGCCTTATGAAACATACACTATGAATTATGCAGACACATGTATGTGCATTATAATCATGGTAGTAAATTGTAAAGTGTCATAGGTAAAATTAAGATCTTGTTCAGAATATAAATACAACCTGTTGAGTTACCTAGGAAAATGGAAAGCCACGGAAAAACAAAAAAGACCCAAAGAATGTAAGAAGCCTACCTGTCATGTTTATTTGTGGAAAGAAAGGTTGTCAGTTCTCTCCTTAGTCGATAAATGCAATGAAATTTTGATCTATGAATTTTATGCAATTCAATAGAATTACATGAATATGGACACATTGATCATTATGGTTCAATGGAAAACCTGGGCAGCATCCCATTGGGTCAGAATTCAAGAGCAAAGTTAACATAGTGAAAGGTGTGCATACTGGCATGTAGACACTGACAGACTGTGACAATGTACAGACATTCAAAATCCATGTGTGAGAGAACATTTTTTGTACAAAAGAGAGAGTGAAAAAAATTACTATGAAGAAAGCTCTGGTAATCATCCATATGTGGAAAAACAGCAATTGCTCCTTAGATCACACCAAATAATAATTAAGTCCCGGATGAATTAACTACATGATTAAAATGCAAAAGTCCAAACTTTCAAAAGATAATAGAAAATATTGATAAGACATCAGTGTATGGAACTACTTTTTAAGTGATTTCAAATACCCCTCTCAAATAGATTGAACATTTAGCATTTAAACTCCTTTGTTACAAAAGACTCCATTAATAATTATGGTAACAGGTTTTTAAAAATATTTTTTTTAGTTATTGATGGACACAATACCTTTATTTTATTTATTTATATGTGGTTCTGAGGATCAAACCCTGTGCCTCACACATGCAAGACAAGTGCTCTGCCACTGAGCCACATTCCCAGCCCCGATAACCAATTTTCATGTGGCAACTTTTATGTGCCCGGCCTTCTCATCACTGAGTATGTTAACCAGTTTAACCCTCAACATACATCAGGTCGATGATATTTCCAGCACAACTCCTTCCTGTGAGCATGTTGAGGAAAGGTGGTTGAAATAATCTTCTCAAGATCAAGCAGATAGGAAGAGTCAAAGGTGAATCTAAGACTTGGAGCTGAAAACCCTCTGATGAGTTAGAAACCACACGTGTGAAGAGAAAACCATTCAAAATGACGACTGAGAACACGTTAAGTCTCAACAAACTAATGAGGACTCTCAACAAACTAATCAAAGACTCAGGGAAACGGGTAAGAGTGGGATCTATTTTATTAAAGGTGAAGTGATACAAAGTGCAGTTCTCAAGTGCTAATTTGAGCAAACAGCAGTTTGTGGATCCAGCAGCTGCAGGTCAGAAGGAGTGCTCCCCAGAGGTGCTCCAGGGAGGCTCCTGTGGGAGGAGCACAGAGGTCGAGCCAACCAGTTGCTTTGTGTGGTCTCCTGCTGCGAAGTCCCTAGTTATAATTCTGCACTTTAGTGGGCTGCTTCTGATGGGTTAGCCTTGAGTCTGTTTCTCTTTAATATAAGTTCTTGCAAGAAATAGGTCAAGTTTGGCCCATATCTGCAGGTCAGGGAAGGTCAAAGTTACTCCTGAGGCTCACCAGCTTTGCGTGCACAGGATTCCTCAGACATGGCCCCTGTTGTAATTTACTCTGACAGTTGTCATGAGCTGCATGATCACACAGCAGTGGGGACGCTCAGCTTTACTGCTTCACCAGGAGGTTTGAGGTTCTGCTGGTCGGGTTCCCCCCACATGTTTAGACACACTGGTGGGGGCTCCTGGCTCACAGGTATCAGCATCTGGGGAAGAAAATCCAAATGTGTCCACACGTGTTTGCTAAGGAGAGGCTCTGCCACCGTTTCCCGAGACACACCAGATGGCAGAACTGCCTGGGGTCCCTTCTAAGACAGGAATGAAGAGTTGTGGGTCTCCCAAACAGCCTCAGAAACATGCTGTGGTCTTAAGTGGGAAAGTAGATTACAGGTACCATGAGATGGTTCTGCAAAAATTAAGGATTCCAGATGCCCCTGGTGGGAAGGGTTCAGAAAGTGAGTATCAACACTGGGCTGCGAGGGAGAATCTGCTGCTAGCCCCTAGGAAAACAGCTGGCAATAACGCCCACAGATGAGGTTCTGTCCTAAACATGTATTTTAGACCAGTGAACTAGGCACATAAAGCTACTGTCATGTACAAGAATGTAGACTCAAAATTGTCTGTAATTAGGAAAATATGAAAACAAATTTCCCTCAGGAGCTGAGAGTGTGAATAAAATCTAGTTCATTCATTCTGTGGAGTACTTTGCAGCAGATCCCTGGATCTACTATACACAGGGACATTGCTAACGTCCCAAAAAATCCTGCTGAGGTTTAAATATCCAGATGAAAACAAATGTAGGCATTATAATGCCATTTTATATTTAAAAGTACAAAATGGTAATGTCTTCATTGTTTGCATATGTACATGTGTTAGACCACGACACAAAGAAAAAACCACCAGCTCCAATTGAAATCAAATTAAAGCAAGCTTATAATTTCGACCGGCCAAGCTGCCTTTCCCGAAAACCTCGGGAACAGAAGACAGCCCCACAGCTCTCTTGGAGCACAGTTTTATAGCACAGAAAGTTACATAAAGGGGGGTTTGAGAACTTACAGATAACAAAATTTTGATAAGCATAGCACAAAGGCTAGTTAATATTTTTGCTGGCCCCAACATCAGAATTTATGAGGGTCATTAGGTCATTTATGAGAGGGTTGTTACCTGGACAGGGAAAGCCAGGCAGGGGTGAGTTCAAGGCATGGGCAGGCATTCCAAGCAAGTTTAGAAATCACAGTAATTTATAGTAAAGCCAAAGTTAGCTTTTCATGCCTTTGTGGCAAGATGGCTCCCAATCTTAAGAGGGACCCTCTAGAAGTACAGAACATGAACAAAGTTTTACATATTGAAATAGAGAAATTTAATTCTTGGGAATAAATAGGTATTGGTCAAGATATTAGTATGTGTGTAAAATTAGAAGACTTTTATTTTTCCAAATAAACTTTAGGACATTTTTTTCTATTTCAGTGAGGAATGCCATTGGTGTTTGATGAGGATTGCATTGAATCTGTATAGGGCTTTTGGTAGTATGGCCATTTCAGCAATATTGATTCTGCCTATCCAAGAACATGGGAGGTCTTTCCATTATCTCAGTCTTCTTTAATTTCTTTCTTTCATGTTCTGTAGATTTTATTATAGAGGGCTTTCACCTCCTTGGTCAGATTTATTCCTAGTTTATTTATTCCTATTTCATTTTTTGAGACTATTTTTAATGAGATAGTTTTTAAAATTTCTTTCTCAGAAGTTGCATTATTGTAGTATGGGAAAGCTATTGATTTTTGTGTGTCAGGATAACCAAAGCCATCCTAAGCAAGAAGAATGATACGGGAGGCATCACCATACCTGATTTTAAAGTATACTACAGCACTTGGGTAACAAACAGCACAGCAATGACATCAAAGCAGATAGGAAGACCAGTGGGAAGAGCAGAAGACACAGAGACAAACCACATAGGTCTAGTTTTCTCATACTCAAGAAAAGTGCCAAAAACATATGTGGGAGACAAGATAGCTTTTTATAAGTGGTGCTTGGAAAACTGGACATTCACACATAGAAGAAGGAGACCAGACCCCTATTTATCACCCTCCACACGAGTCAGTTGAAACTCTGCAACTGCTGCAAGAACATAGGCCCAGCACTCTGATGTACTGATGCAGGCATTGATTTCCCTAGTAAGACTTCCACAGCTCGAGAAATAAAATGAAGAACCAGTAAGTGGAATGGCATCAAATCAGATTAAAAAGCTTCTGCCCAACAAAGGAAATAATTAAGAGCCTAAAGAAAGAGTCTGCAGAATGGAAGATTCATATTCATAATATATAAAGAACTCCAAAAACTTCATACACACCCACGCACGCACACACACACACACAAAATAATCAACAAAGGGGCAAAAGGACTAAACAGGAATTTCTCAAAATAAAACATAAAAGCGGCCACCAATATGTGAAAAAAAAAGTTCAACATCCCTAGAAACCAGGGAAATGGAAATCAAAACTACATTGAGATTACATTTCACTCCACTTAGAAGGGCAAACATCAGAAAACACATAATAATAAATGTTGGTGAGGATGTGAGGGAAAAGGTCCACCCATACATTTTTGATGGACTGCAAATTAGAACAGCCATTGTGGAAATCAGTGTGGAGATTCCTCCAAAGACTAGGTATAGAATCACAATATATATTAAAAAAGTTAAAATCAGCATACCATAGGAATGCAGCCACATTGGTATTTACAGCAGCTCAATTCTCAATTGCCAAGTATAAAACCAGCCAAGGTGAATAGATAGAGACTGGATGAAGAAAAGGTGGCATATATACCCAACGGAGCATTTCTCAGCCACAAAGAAGAATGAAGCTGGGTCATTTGCTGGTGAGCAGACGGAGCTGTAGAATGCATGCCAAGTGGAATAAACCAGACTCAGAAAGTCAAGGGTTGAAGGTTCTCTCTCACATTCAGAAGCTAAGGAAAAATAAGGGGAACATGTGGGGATTTAAAAAAAAATAGAAGGGAGATCAGTGGAGTAAATGAAGGGGATTGGAGGAAGAGGACTAGGGATGGGAAAGGAGGAAATGCAGAATGAAATTACCAGATGATGCTGTGGACATCGATGGACAGGCCCAGTGGATCTTACCTTTATGTGTGTCTGTGAAGTACCAAATAAAAACTTTAAAAAGAAAAAAAAGAAACATGAGTAGAACAGAGGAAGGGATGCAGGGAGAGAGTGGGAGAGGGGACTGTGATGGAGCGATGATGCGTACGTGTTGTCCATGCCAACGTGGATCCCCGCTGTGACCACTGTGGAACGTGACAACTTTTAAATAAGAAAAGATAAACATGAGAGAAATCTGGAGCTATAAACATATTTATGTTGAAAATCCAGCGGAGAATATAAGGCATGTGTAACTGTTGCCAGTTCTTGTAGGCTGGGTTGGGTCATAGTGAGCCAAAGATTTCGTCTTGAAAAGCAAAAGACAAAGTGAAGGAGGGAGAAAGGGAGGGAGGTGAGGGGGAAGCAGGTGGGGGGGAGTGTAGAAGAAACAGGCCCACAGGGAATGAGCCTCGAAAAGGAGGTGTAGGGCCAGGGGAAGAGCCCAGGGGCGGGGGAGGAGCCCGGGGGCAGGCGCAGTTTGGATGTCTCACACCTGCAGCACAGGTGCACACCTGAGTGGGTGAGGGCAGGAGCTGACAGGACCCCCGCTCTAGGCAGGATCTCAAGGAGCATGGAAATGCCCTGGGGCAGCTGTCCTCCAGCTGGGGAGACAATAGGTCAGCTGATACCCCCAGAAATGTGGGTCAGAGATATGTCCTCTGGCAACCACCATGCATACAGTGTGGGGCCTCCAGGTGGAGGTGTGGCCTCAAAGCACAGGTTGAGACAAAATAGCTCTCTCCAGGCCTGCAGCCACCCCCAGCATGAAAGCTAGCACAAATTGGTGGACTGGTCATCAAGGGGAACAAGTGTTGGTCGAGAGGATGGTGCCTTTATTTCTCAACTTCATTGATGTGTACCAAAGCATATACTGTAACTTTGTTTAATAATTCTTAAGGAGCTCTTAGGTGTCAGCGTCCTAGCCCCTAATGGTTTAAGGGTCACTCAGATGCTTATCAAGTGGACACAGGAATGTGTACCCACGTTGGTGGAGAAGGAAATGCACAGCCCCATTTCCAGAACTCAGAGAAGGGAGACCAAGCCATATGCAAACTGAGCAGAAGAAAGAAAACAATGATGTCAGAAGAGGCTACCTGAAGTCAAAATGGAGAACAGAAAACCAATGGAATCAAAATCTGGCTCTTGTGAAATATTAATAAAACTGCTGAATGAGAGTGATGAGTAGGGGACTGCCTTATGTGAAACCATGAAATGGGAGTATTATGAATAAATTCAACAGCTTAGATGAAATGGATCAATCAGCTATAAGATGAACACTCATACAAGAAGCACATAACTCAAATAGCGCTACATGCATTGAAAACCATGAACGTCATTAAAGACCTTCCCACAGACAGAATCTCCATACCCAGACATATTTGCCAGGTAACTGAAGAATAAGTAAAAACTATTTAACACAAACTCCTCCACAAAATTGTAGAAGAGGAAATATTTCTAAAATCATTATTTCAGTCAATGAATATTCTGATACTGAAACCAAAAAGACAAAAGACAACTAGGAGGCCCAGGACAGCCTTGCCATCCCCCACAGAGCTTGGGGCCAGGCCCAGGACAGCCCCACTGACTCCAGCAGGGCCGAGGTCCAGGACTGCCCACCCTCTGAGGACCACATGTGCACACCACAGTGTGGCATCTTCAAAGAGGCCGCTCAAAGCCACCGTTTGGCCTGCCTGTTCAGCCCCATCTCTTAAAGTGGTCACTGCCATCTTGGGATACCTTTAATGCCATCTTAGGTCACCTCTGCTGCCACTGCTAACATCTTTAATTTCAGCAACTTCTGTCTTGGGAGGCTGGCCACGGGCTAGAAGCCCAACACCAAGGTAGTTTCAGGTTTGACGTCACCCCTCCACAAAGTAGGAACATGGGTGCTTCCATCTAGGGACAACAGCCAGGACCCAGAAGACCGCCACCAAGGTCCCAGCAGGCTTGCTTCACCAGAGGTATCCCTGCTGGGTGGGCTAATGGCCACCATCTTGATGCAGAGGCAGGAGAGCCCTGCATGGGACCATCTCCTTCTCTCTTTTCTCCTGTTAACAGTGAACTTCTTTTGATTCTGTAAAACCTCAGATCCACACTGCCAGTAGAAAGAGACATAGAAAGCATGAAAAGACAAGGTAAGAAAGTGCCCCAAACAAACCAAGATGGTACAATGATAGAATCCACTGACAGCACAGTAGATGAAACGTCAGAGTGTACATAATTCAGATGATCTGCAAATCAAACAATGACACGAGAGAACAAATACAGGCAACAATTGCTCACTCCAACAAAGAGATAAGAGAGCAAATACAGGTGGCAAAAGATTACTTAAAGAAAGAGGTAGAGATTCTGAAAACAAAGAAACAAACAAACTAGAAATCCTTGAAATGAAGGAAACAATAAACCAAATTTAAAAAAAAAAAACAATAGAAAAAGCATCACCAACAATCTAGATGACTTGGAAGACAGAACCCCAGACAATAAAGACAAAATATACAATCATGAAAAAAAGTTGACCACAGTGAAGATGGTAGGAAACTATGAACAGAACAGCCATGAATTATGGGATAACATCAAAAGACCAAATCTAAGGTTTATTGGGATAGAGAAAGCTACAGAGATACAAATCAAAGGAATGAACAATCTATTCAATGAAATAATATCAGTAAATTTTCCAAACATGAGGAATGAATTGGAGAATCAAATACAAGAGGCTTACAGGACACCAAATGTACAAATCATAACACATCCACACCAAGGCACATTATAATGATAATGCCTAAAAGCCATAAGAGAAAGAAATCAGATTACATATGGGGGAAACCAATTAGGGTCTCTGTCGATTTTTCAACCCAGACCCTGAAAGCTAGAAGATCCTGGAACAACATATAACAAGCTCTGAAAGAAAATGAATGCCAACCAAGAATCTTACATCCAGCAAAAATAAGCTGAGAATTGATGATAAAATAAAATCTTCCATGATAAAAAAGAGTTAAAAGAATTTAGAGCAAGAAAGTCTGTACTACAGAACATTCTCAGTAAAATATGCCTTGAGGAGGAAGTGAAAAACCATAATGAAAATCAGAAAAAAGGAAAAAAATCAAAGGAGAAACCAAGTCAAGTGAAAAACCAAAACAAACCAAAATTACCAGGAATACAAGCCATATTCAATAATAACCATGAATGTTAATGGCCTAAACTCATAAATTAAAAGACATAGACTGGTAGATTGGGTTTAAAAAAAAAAAGATCCAACACTATGCTGCCTTCAAAAGCCTACCAACCAAGAAAATCCCAGGACCAGCTGTATTCTCAACCAAGTTTGGAAAGAATTCACAGAAGAACTAATACCAACACACCTCAAATTATTCTATGAAATAGAAAAGGAGGGAACCCTTCCAACTCATTCTGTGAGGCTAGCATCAACCTGATACCTAAGCCAGACAAAGACACATCAAGGAAAGAAAACTTCAGACCAATATTCCTGATGAACATTGATGCAAAAATTCTCCATAAAATTCTGGAAAGTTACATACAAAAACATACTTAAAAATAGTGCAATATGATCAAATGAGGTTCAATTTAGGGATATAAGGTTGATTCAACATATGGAAATCAATAAATGTAATTCATCACATCAATAGACTTAAAGATAAAAATCATATGATCTTTTCAATAGATGCAGAAAAGGCATTTGCTAAAATAAAACACCCTTTCATATCAGAACACTAGGAAAACTAGGGAGAGTAGAAACTAAGCCCAAGGCCAACATTATTCTAAGTGAAAAAAAAAATGAAACCATTCCCTCTAAGAACTGGATCAAGACAGGGATGGCCTCTATCACCACTCCTATTCAACATACTTCTTGAAACACTGGCCAGAGCAATTAGACAGACAAACGAAATTAAAGGGATACAAATAGAAAAAGAAGAACCCAAACTATCACTATTTGCTGATGACATGATTCTAAGAATATCCAAAAAATTCCTCCAGTAAAATTCTAGAATTAATTAATGAATTCAGCAAAGTAGCAGGATATAAAATCAATACCCATAAATCACATGTATTTTTATACATCAGTACTGAACTCTCAGAAAGAGAAATAAGGAAAACTACCCCATTCACCATAGCCAAAAAAAAAAACCAAAAAACAACACTATAACAAAAGAGGTGAAAGTAATGAAAACTACAGAACACTAAAGAAAACATTGAAAAAGACCTTAGAAGATAGAAAGATCTCCCTTGTTCTTGGATAGGCAGTTTCAGTTTTGTCAAAATGGCCAGACTACCGAAAGTGTTATACAGATTTAATGCAATTCCAATTAAAATCTCAACAACATTCCTCATAGCAATAGAAAAGGCAGTCATGAAATTCATTTGGAAAAATGAGAGGCCCAGAATAGACAAAGCAATCCTTAGCAAGAAGGATGAAGCATGAGGCATCCCAATACCAGACTTTAACCTGTACTGCAGAGCAATAATAACAAAAACAGAATGGTATTGGCACCAAAATAGACATGTAGATCAATGGTACAGAGACATATATATGGTTATGGCATACGAGACAAAGATGTCAAAAACATACATTGGAGAAAAGATAGCCTCTTCAACAAATGCTGCTGGGAAAAATGGAAATCCATATGTAGCAAAATGAAACTAAATCCCTGTCTCTCACCATGCACAAACTCAACTCAAAGTGGATCAGGACCCTAGGAATAAAACCAGAGACACTGCATTTAATACAAGAAAAGTAGACCCAAATCTTCATCATGTTGGATTAGGTCCTGACTTCCTTAACCAGACTCCTAAATCACAAGAAATAAAATCTAGAGTTAATTAATGAGACAAATTCAAAATAAATATGTTCCTCTCAGCAACGGAAATAAACAATAATGTGAAGAAGCAGCCCACAGAATGGAAGAACATCATTACTACACACACATTAGACAGAGCACTAATTTCCAGGATATATAAAGAACTCAAAAAAACTTAACACCAAAAAAAAAAAAAACAATCAATAAATGTACTAAGGAACTGAACAGACACTTCTCAGAAGAAGATACACAATTGATCAACAAATATATTAAAAAGTGTTCATAGCAATTAAAGAAATGCAAATTAAAACTACTCTAAGATTTTATTTCATTCTAGTCAGAATGGCAATTATCAAGACTACAAGCACTAATAAGTGTTGGTGAGGATGTAGTGAAAAAGGTACACTCATACATTGCTGGTGGCACTGCAGATTGGCACAACCACTACAAAAAGCAGTATGGAGATTCCTTAGAAAACTTGGAATGGAATCACCATTTGACCCAGCTATCCTACTCCAAAGGACTTAAAATCAGCATACTTCAATGACACAGCCACATCAATGTTCATAGCAGCTCAATTCACAATAGCTAAACTGTGGAAGCAACCTAGATGTCCTTCAATAGATGTATTGGTAAAGAGACTGTGGTATATATATACACAATGGAATATTGCTCAGCATTTAAAAAAAATTATGGCCTTTGCAGGTAAATGGATGGAGTTGGAGAATATCATGCTAAGCAAAGAAAGCCCAATCCTCCAAAACCAAAGCCGAATGCTCTCTCTGATAAGTGTATGTTGATCCCTAATTGGAGGCAGGGGATGCATGGGTAGAGTAGAAGAACTTTGATTGGGAAAATGTGAGGAAGGGAAGGGGAGGGAGCATGGGGGCAGGAAAGATGGTAGAATGAGATGAACATTGTTACTCTAGGCACATGTATGACTACACATGAGATGAGACTCTACATTGTGTACCACAAGAGAAATGAAAAGCTGTGCTCAATTTGTGTATAATGAATTGAAATTCATTATGCTGTCATGTTTAGCTAATTAGAGCAAATAAGAAAGAAAGAAAGAAAGAAAGAAAGAAAGAAAGAAAGAAAGAAAGAAAGAAAGAAAGAAAGAAAGAAAGAAAGAAAATTAAAAGAGAATATCCAACAATATTTTAAAGGGCAAGTTTCTTCTTCATTATGTTGGTTCATCACAAAAATTTAGGACTATTTAACTTGAAAATCAATCAATGCAATTCCTCACATTAACAGACTGAGGGAAAAATATTCTAAGAACAATATTATTATTTAAACAGATACAGAAGAGCATTTAATAATATCTAAAACCTATTCCTTATAAACACTCTTAGGAAATGAATAAATCAAGGGGAACAATCTCAGCTTCATAAAAAGGATCTTCAAAATATTTACAGCTAATGTCTTACTTAATGGCAGTTGACCTGATGCGTCCCCACCCCAATATCAGGAACAAAATGTGAATATCTCTCCTCACAACTTTTGGAGGTTGTAAACAATGCAATAAAGCAAGAAAACACATTTAAATTAGAAACAATGAAATAAAGCTGTCTTTATTTTAAAAAAACATAATTGTGTATTTAGACAATCTGAATGCCATTTTCAAAACATGACTGAAATAACTAGTGAATTTAGAAAGCTTGCATTTTCCTATATATGTGCAGTTTAATGGGGGAAGAAAATTGAGTAAAGAAATATATCCATGCATATAGACACATGACTTTTGAAAAAATAGCAAGTTGGTGATGCAAAACCATTTGCAAAATGCAAATATACCATTTGTATGTGGTATAAGGTATAAAACTATACTTTATACCACATACAAAATTTGACTGAAAATAAGACACAGATCTAAATATGAAATATGAAAATTTAAAGTTTAGAGAAGAAAACACAGGAGCTATAGTGACCTTGCCCCTGGTAATGACATTCCAGGTGAAACTCAGAAACACCAATTCATAAACAAAAATGGATACTGAATGTCACCAAAAATTGTTTCCCCAAAAGGCAGCTTTTAACAGAATAAAACACAAGTACTTCTGAAAAAAAATTTATAAATTGTATCTAAAAAGAAATTTCATCAAGAATGTGAAAAAAAACCCTCAATAGTAAGAAAAAGCTGCTCAATTTAAAAATGAGTAAAATATCTGAACAAGCAAACTGTCAAAAATAACCATACAGATGGCAAATAAGCACATTAACAGATGCTCAGCCACAGGGTCATTAGGGAAATGCAGAGGAAAACCACAGTGATAAACAGTGCACAACTATTAGAAGGACTCAATTGTAAGGAAAAGAAAAAGGAAACACAGACTGTTAGGGAAACTAGAGGAGGTCAAGCACTTGCACACTCCTGAGAGAAATGAAGTGTAACTTTGGAAAACATTTTACCATGCCCCAGGTGCCTAGCAATCCCATCCTTAGATGTTGACTCTGCAGAAGAAGGCTGTGTGTACACACACACACACACACACACACACACACACACACAGGAATGCAGATGAATGTTTACAATGACTTCATTAATACTGAGACAATTAGAAGAGCTCCAGGGCTCCTTAGGAGGTGCATGGATACACTACCCTGCTGTAAGGACCACTGGGCAGTTAAACACCATGACCTGTTGATACGTGCTGAAACCTGATTGATATCAAAATAATTACTGGGAGTGAAAGACGTCAGAGAATAGATACCTATTAGACGATTCCTACTGAATCAACTTCAATTGAATGCCAATTCATTTACAGGGATAGAAAGTAGATCAGCAGCTGCCTGAAGGAGAGAGAGAGGAGGGTGGCAGGGTGGGACGCAGGGCACTTGGGGAATGAGCAGTATGTTCACCACCTGGGTCGTGGTGATAGAGAGCTTATGTCAAGGTGTTTCCAATTGAACTCTTGGAACATGGGCATCAGTTCCATGTCAATCATACGTCAAGGAAGCTGATTTCTCAAAGCCTTGTTAGAAACATTATGTCACCTCTAATGCCTTTCCAGCCTTCATATGTAAACGTTTTTCTTTTCGTTCTTCACGGTCTGCATGACCACAGCCTGCTGCTAGGTCAGCACGTCTGACCTGCAGATACCTTTTCCTTTGTCCCGGTGATGGGAGCCACGCTGAGGGCTTCAGGGGGAACACCTGTGGACACTGGTTGCTGTGACCAGTTCAGATCCTTCACAAGCTGAAGTATGACACTGGAGAAGCACGCCAGGCAAGCATAGAAGGCGGGGCTGACTTAACAAGGAGGGAGGAGGGGGCCACACCTGTGTCCTGGGGTCCCCAGAAGCCAGAGCGTTTTCCTTTTCATGTGTCCAAGGCTTCCTTTGTTCTCTGCTCTTTCCTCCTTCTCCTCCCTGTGTAGGTGACTAGGCTCAGAAGGTGCTGTGGGATGGCCAAAAGGTGAGAAGCAAAGAACGGGGGAGGGAGAGGGGGAGAGGAGAGGGAGGGGAGAGGGAGGGGAGAGGGAGGGGGAGAGGGAGGGGGAGGGGGAGGGGTTAGGGGGAGGGGGAGGGGTTAGGGGGAGGGGGAGGGGGAGGGAGAGGGAGGGGGAGAGGGAGGAGGAGGGGGAGGGGGAGGGGGAGGGGGAGGGGGAGGGGGAGGGGGAGGGGGAGGGGGAGAGGAGGGATTCCTGGGACAGTTACCTTCTGCAGCAGGTTGGGGCAGGGGCAGGTTCCTTGATAGGGTGGAGGAAGGGTTCGGAGGCATTTCCGTCTCTCAGGGGGCAGTCTCCAGATTCCCAGACTCACTCAAATTGGCCTCCTTGATCCACCTGACTCCATTTACCTACCTTTACTGACTGCCTACTGAATTCTGGCTTCACCTGGGTTGACAGACTGGTGTGAGGCTGAGACTGGATTCTAGAGGACCGCCCATCTTGGCGGTGAAGCCTTGGTGTTGAGGAGTGTGCCTTTCCCTCAAGCTTACAATGAGTGCTGGTTCATCTGGGAGAAGGATGCATCGGTGCAGTGACACCCGACCCCCTGGGGACCTGCACTGACTCCAGGGAGGTGACTCAGACAGGACCTGTTTACTCTAGAAAGATGCATAAAGGACAGAAGTGGTTTCTGCTTCTGTGAAGACTGTTTTTGCAGCCTTTTGTGCTTTTATTATTATTTTTTAATCCAATCACGTCCATGTTTTTATGTGTGTCTAGCTTGGGAGGATCTTCACACCCCCCTCTAGGTATGCGGGACTCCCGTTGCAGGATCGCCCCTTCCCCTCCACCTGGCTCCAGCCCAGCCAACCCCCACACCTGCCGCTCCTTTCATCCTCTGGGCTCCTCCTGGCCTCAGACCTTGTGATGCTGCCCATTCTTGTTGACGGCACTGCTCCAAGACCAGGGCCTGGTTCTGCAGCCTGTTCCGAGGAACTGCTTCCTCCTGGGGGTCTCGGCATGCCCTTCCTCGCCGTGCTCCTGTTGCAGTACTGCGGGCTGCACACATGAAAATACTCAGTAGCGTGCTCCAGGAATTCCTGGCTCTCAGGAAGTGTTAGTCACCTGCTCAATAATTAGCTTTACCATCTGACTCTATAGCAGAAGGCATTCACTTAGCAGTAATTAAGAGGAAAAACTGATTTTTACCGGTTGCAACTGTTAAGGAAGATGTGGTGCACGCCTGGCAGAGGCCTTGACGGCGTAAATGTTGTCCTGCGCTGCCACCCACCGGCGGCTCCTGGGATGACAGTGCCAGGCGCCGTGGAAGACCCCTTTTCACCCGCTCTCCTAACTTATCTCCTCCCTCGAGGGCGACTGTGAAATCCATGAGCCTCACAAAGGAAAATGATTTCTCTAAAAGCCTTAATGGTTTTTAAAGTCTTTGGCCACGATCCAAGTTAGCTTTACAATGGCCAAATAGGCAAGAAGAGAAAATGAAATGTGCTCTGTGTTTGCAGATGTATTCTTGTCAGATACATTTCAGAAGATACGTTTTAATTAAATCCCTGAGCAGCGAGGGGCTAACCAGGACTTTTTCCTCCTATGCATCATGAAAGATGAATGTAAATCAATGTGTTGCAAAGAAGTAGTAAATCACAAAAATATTGTAGGATTTTTTTTTTCATTTATGGTGGATAAAATAAGCAGCAAAAAATATTGCACTGGAAATTTTCATTTTATTATGTTAGTTCCACTTTCTCTATTGAAATATTGGAATATCATGCCACTCAAAGGAGGATTAAAAAGAAAACACACACTAGGAGAAACACTCCAAAATATTCTGAAACACCCAATAAAACCAAAGAAATTGCTCTTTAATAGGGCATGGAAAATGTTGCAATTATTACCCAGTGAACCACATAAATTCTTTCAAGTTACACTTTAACTGTAGACTTTCATTTCTATTCCCTGGTTATACAGAAGGGAAACAATTCCAGTATAATGTTTAGTTTAAATTGAAGGTGAAAAACTGCTTTTCTTGACTCAGGTGCTTCATATAACTGCAAAGGCGAGAGATTCTTACTAAAACATAACCTGTGTACCCCTTGTTCTAAAGTATGAGTCTGGAAAGTCTCTAGCCTTGGTTCCACATTTTACATTTGAGTCAAAAAGCTCAGAAAAGTTAAATGTCATATGCAGACAGATTACACAGCTCGCTAGTGATGGAACTGGCTTCTTGGTTCTCAGGTGAGTGGTCTTCTCCCATCACTACCCTCCTCTTTACTGAATATTAATATTTATGTGTCCACATGCATGAGAATATTATAATTCATACGACAGGGAGAGCATACACTTTATAAGAATTTGGAGAAGATCTATTCTTTTAAATGCTGTGGAAGTCAAAAGCATTTAAAATATTCTAGGTTTTAAAATTTAGTTCTAGATTTAGAAAGATAACATGGTAGCATCATTATTTTCATTGCTATTCAATTTTTTTTCTACAAGAATTTGAAAATTCCATGGACTTCTTGCCTATGATTGACAGATTTCAAGGTCCTGAAACTGAGCAAGGTAATACTGTTTTCTGCAAAAATAATTACAGGGAGCCACTGTACAACTGGGATGATGTGTATTCAAATGAACCATGGATTGATTCTGTCTTCTTGATGACATCCATATGTGTTGTGTTTTTCTAATTTTCTTTAATAAGCAAACATTTGGAAGTGTGAAAAGTGTAATAAAGATAATCAATAATTTTGTTACTGAGTCTACCAAGAAAATTAAAATTGTTTTGCTGACTCAGTCTCTGTATCTATTATCATCTCTCTCAATCTCTCTGTTGGCCATATTGCATTTCTCACAGCAAATGAGCTAAAATCTCCTTATTCTAACAGGAGGGTCTGTGAACAGGAAAAGTCCACACATGTCCTGATTCAAAGCACCTCACATTCTCAGGGTCTCTTCATTTGGGATCAATAATCCAAAGTGTGGGAAGTTGTGAGGGCTCACATCAGGTAGTCAGTATTTACTGGGATCTAAAACAATAGGCTCCTAAAATTTTATATTTTGCATAACATTTTATATGAATATTTATTTTGTTAATCTTTGATAATTTTGCAAATATTGATACCTCTGTTATTGTGAAGCCTTCTTGGAGGTTCTGACATTAAAATTCACATTAACCAACTTATCAAAATATTTTAAAGCTTCTCTTTTTCTCTCTTGATTTTTAAGACCAGCAATTTTCTCTTGACTTTCAGATCTGAGATTATTACATATATATATATATATATATATATATATATATATATATATATATATATAATCTTTATCTGGTCCTTATGGTTCACTAATAGTTTGCTTAAACATACAGCCAAGATTTGCTTTTTAGTACTATAAAAATAAACCATCTATATTTATATTTTCTTCATAGTTAACAGGTTTTCAAATGCATCTTGTTAGAAAACCATAAAGCATAAAATAAAAAAATCCATGATTTTGAATGTATTAAATTGGTGAGGAAATACTACATTTTTTTTCCTTTTCTAATTTCCCCGGTTCCTAATGTGTTCCAACCATGACCACTTTTATATCAGCAGCGTACCATCTGATATCTGCTACAGAGCCAAAAGCTTTGGGTCATTAAATTTGAATACCATTTCTGTCATTTGTCTTTGATTCCCTGTATAATTACATTTGAATGGGCACCAACAAAAATAGGGGGCTTTGATTGTCATTGAACTTTATAAATTAAAGAGTTGTTTTTATCAATAAATACTCCACAGCATATTTTAAATATTTTAAAGTATGCCATGCATATTGATTTAAACCATATTTGGCCTTCAGATAAGAATAGATAGTTCCTTCTTGGGGATCCTGTGCACTTTTGCTTACATTTCCATACATTTTCTGCTTTTGTGGCCATTGTGAACGGGCTGGCAGTTGCCATGATAGTTGAATAAATGGTCATATTCAGTGTTAAAGATGCCCTTGATTTTATGCACTTTATCCAATAGTCATGCAGTTGCATATTACATTTTGGTGAATTGTGTTCAATCATTTTTTTTTTTTTTTTGCAGTTTGTTAACTGGAGTCTTAGAACCTCTAAGTACTCACATGTAATCTTCCCTTTTGTAGAAAGTCTTGATTTTTTTGTTTTATGTGATTATCTAAAACACTTAGGAATGATAAATGATAAAGAGGAAGACCAACATTATTTACCTTAATAGCAATAACTCTGCATGAAGTCTTAAGGAGGTGTTGGTTCTTGGCTGAAGCAGAGGTGGCTTCCTGAGTGTTCTCTCCTCCTTGGACTTTCACTTGCTCTAATCAGGAAAAACTATTGAACATGGTCGGGGCATTGGGGACCCTTGGAGTCAGCACATACAGGCACGCAGGCCGTGTGAGGAGTTTCCCACTGTCCCCTGATCGCGCAGAGCTGGCTCCTTGTCTGAGGATGCAACACCCTCCCACCCCGTATCTCCACCTCCTGCTGCCTTGACTTCTCCAGTGTTTAAGTTGAGCTCTTCAGATCAATAAGAGCAAATCAATCATTTCTCTAACTCTGCAACACTTATCTCTGCAGCTGGCATGGTTAAAATACAGCCACCAGTTTCCTTGGTTCGTCTATTTATTTGAGAAATTCTTCATTACAAATTTTTCATATATCTTATTTCTTTTTATTTAATTATGAAACTAATTAAGATTTTAATTTTTGTTTCTCATCTCTCTAGTAGACACACACCATGAGGAATTTTCGCAGGAATATATTTTTCTGTTAAATTTAATTAATGGATGTTATATAAATTTTAGAAAATAACTTATTTTACAAACACTCCCAGAAAATGGTATTCTTTCCATCTGTAGTCTCTGCTGCTGCAAAACAGCATCTTAACCTCAACAATATGATTACACTATGTGTTTTCTAAGCTAAGCGGAATGCTTTTCTGCTCGTGTAGTGCTGGCTAGATCCAGAGCTGCTGGGATGTTCTGGCTTCCCAGGACCTTACGAATGTCAGTCTTCTTCAATGCTATAACAGTGCTCTACTTGTTAGAGCATTTCTCAGATGAGGAACAGAAATGTACAAATGGATAACCGCACAGCACAAAGGTGAGGCGACCTGGGAATGGTGCCAATGCTCAGTCACAGCACATGGACCACAGTAGTGCATTCTCACAACCCAAAATTAAATAACAGTGTGCATGAATTAATTGGAAAATGGGCAAAATTACATCTGAGTCTTGGTAAGTACCTTGAGTGAAAAGCAACACCAGAACATATTTTATCTATCCTTCGTCCATCCATCCATCTTCATCAAGTTGAAAAATGAGGCATAGGGTAATGTATACTAAAATTTTCAAAGTAAGGAAATAACACAGTGTTCAGGTTGAGGCTATCTGGTGGGTGGAATGGATGGATCAGGACCCTGTGCAGAGGTTAGTATTGGTGATGTTGTAGTGTTGAGCTGAACAGTAGGATCATTGTATCATTAAATCTGTGGCTTACTCAATTAAATTCAAGCAGAGTGGTGAGTCATGGACCTCACATGACACTGTGACACCCCTCACGTGCTCTGGAGCATCATTCGGCTACTCCTGCAGCACCTACTACAGCTCTCCCCTCGGGCTCTGACCAGCACCTCTGCTGTCTTTCCGGGGACACCTGTGCAAACTCATTCTGACCCACAGGTACCCAGAGGTGCAAGGGATCAGTGGCTGTGTGGCTTCCCCTGGACCTAAGGAGGTCAGGAGCCAGAGGATAAGTAGAATCCCAGTGAAGCCATCCAGCTTTTGAATTCTCCAGTTGAAAGTTTCTAAATTGCAAATTCATTTTCTTTAAAAGAAATTTGACTACAGTTGTCCTGCTTCTTTTTTAATGGGTCTGTTGTTTTTTGGTTCAAAATGATTTTTCCGTCTAATTTGAGTTGGCCAATGCATGCTGTGAGGTTGTTTGCAAGGCTAACTGTAACTCAGTATAGTCTGCAAGATGGGCCCTCTCACTCCTCAGATTCAGGGTGTGTGGCCTCTCTCTTCCCTGAACAGTCTGGCCACAGGGATATCAAAGACCTGGGTGTTTGTTTCATTGATTGTCTCTCCTGTTTTTCTGCTTTCATCTTTATTATTTCCTTTCTTTGGGTTGTTTGGGGTTTAAAAGGACAGGGGTGCTGGAGAAGACCAGGGCCAGTGTCCTCAGCCTTATCTTCAAGGAACTAACAAGAGCTCTGGGGACCAGCAGGGAGGGATAAAGTCAGGGGAGCAAGCAGTGTGTGCAGTGCGGCTGTCTTGGGGGGACCTCTTCAGTACCTAATGCCCGTTCTTATAGCGAATGTCCCAAAGACAGAGAGCACTGCTGCCGATGGATGGCATGATTGGAGCAAATGTATTTGGAAGCAGAAACGCAACTCTGGCATTTGCATTTCTACAGGTTTCTGAAATAGCCAAGATAAACCTGAAACCATGGTAGAACAATACGTCATAGAATTCTGGCCAATGGGGTCAAACAGATTGTGGAAACCTGCCAAATGAGACGCAGAAAAGGCACAACTGCTAGAAGGACCAGAGTGAGAGCCTCATGTCGGCCCAGCGTATGGACCCCAGTGAGTCAGGGTCGTCTTCCTCACTTCAGGGAATGTCCAGTGTCAGCAGAGCTGCGCCCACTAGCTTAGGGTAAGCCATGTGAAAGTCCCCAGGGCCAGTAGTGGATCCCCTGTGCCTTTCCATTTTGTCCCAGTGTCCTTTGTGCCTCCGTGTGGCCAAGATCCCACACACATAAGCCTGAAGCCCGGTTAGCTGTGCAGGAACCTAGAGCCAGCACTCCCTACACACTGATCCGATGGTTCACATAGCCCATGAGCAACGAAATCTGGTTCTAATGACCACTGTGTTCCCACAACCCAAATCGTCTCCCATCCCAAATAATTTTAAGAAGCATCCTATAAAAGTATTTCTCCTGTAACCAATCAACCAAAATTGATCAAAATGGACGAAAGTTGAGCCAGTCAGTGCCCACATGGAGAGTCAGTGCTGTGCCCTGGTGGACAGCGAGGCTCGCTGTTGGGCTGAGGGTGATTCCTCCAACCTCACAGAGACACTCTGCATTCTGCATCTGCGGAGTGGAGGACAAGGTCTGAGCCCCAACCCCCCAAAGCAGTGTTTTGTTGCTGTATAAATAGCTTCATCAAAGTTGAGATTTTCTACCATCATCTTTGCAAGACAATTTACTAAGGAAATGGAACATCCCAGAGGATTTCTTCAAGGATTTGATTGAAATTCTTAGCAATAAGAAAAACACACACCAAAACAAAAACCTGATTTTACCAACTATCAACAGACAAGGGCTGTCCATGCCTGATGTCCCTGAAGCAGCTCCAGGTATGTGAATGGGGAAACTTTTGCTGGCAATGTCCCTGAGGTCTCCTTCTGGGACAGTTTGGCTGTAGATGGTGATGTGGAAGGAGGGATCCATGGGAACCCTTCAGGGCTGAGGGCATCCAGCTGCAGGTCCTGCTGGGAAAACCAAAGCTCTGGCTATTTTTCTGGGAGTGAAAATCTTCAGCATCCATGAAAATTTGAAGTCTTATTTTGTACATCTCTTTTATTCTAGATGACCTTTTAAACTGAAATATGAATCACCATTAAAGCCAGAGACATGGTGAAAGATAACGTAGTTGTATTGAGGACAAAGGAAAGCATGGGACACAGAAGACCCAGCTGGTTTGGGGATTAGCCTACTATTTTTTTACCTAGTAACTGGTAACATTTAATCTATATTGTTATTTACTCACTTAAGGATTCAGAATAACGTTACTCTAGTAATCTAAGGTCAGAAACAGCCTGCATTGCTGTGCGGTTTGTATACTTACACATCTGCGGTAGGTTAGTCACAGTTTATTGCAAAATCTGAGCTGCATTCTTTTCGAAACTTGTTTTATTTCTACAAAAAGAAATAAGCCCAAAAGCTACTCTTTAGATGTTGAGGAAAGGATCCTGGTCCAGGAAAATGCCACGTTCAATTTAGTGATAATCCTGATGCCAAACTTGACTCCGTCAGACACTGCCATCAGTTCCACTGGTGACCCTGCTCTGGTTTATCTGCACTTCCCTGTGCACAGGGAAGCTGGGACTGTGGTTAGTGTCAGTTGTGCCCACTGTTCCCAGCATGGCCTCAGCTGGAGCTCTGAAGAACCTCAAGCTCTAATACTGCATGAGCCTGCCCTTTGCATTTGCTGTGGCGTAATAGGGGACTGTCACCGTCCATTCACCTGCTGACACGGGAGGAGCATCCTGGCACCTCTTCCCATGGGGCTGTCACTTGGTGTGGCTGCTTGAGTTCTCTAGTGTTGAGTCTGAGCTCCAGGCTGCAGGCCAGAAAGCGTTTCCTGGGCACTTGACCCTCCACTCATCAGAGACCATCATCGCTTCAGACACACCAAGAAACCATTACTGATACAGTCGTGTTGACAACTGTCAGAAACACTGGTGATAAAAATGTTTTCCAGAGCAGAAAGTAGATGATACGTGCTTTCTGGTGCCTGGTGGAGGGAGCAACAGAGGTGGAGGCTAGAAAGAGGGCTGAACCGTGATATTCATCATGGAAAATGAGCTGTTGCAAGGCTCAATCAGCAGGGAAAACAAAAAGTATACATTATGTCAGTGTGGAGGGACCCTGAGATTGTTTCAGTCTTAATACTTCTACCTCTAACTCCACATGATGCTCAATTAATCTGCCCTTGTCCACATTTTGTCCACATAGGGAGAGATCATAAAGGGTCTTATTCTGTCCTACGGAGAGGCCCTTTCCCCTTGGAGAATTCAGCATATATTGCAAGATTAAACCTCTTCTTGGTTCTGAAACCTGAGCTAATAGAGCAAAACCTTGCAATATCTTGCAAAGGAAAATAGGTAGAGTGAGATTAGGAAAGATAAATTATAGTAACTGCAAAGATCATTCAGAGTCAATCCACAGGGCTGGGGAAAATTTCTCCTATAAGGGAACTTACCTAAGAGAGAGATGTCCTTTGAATTCACTGCCAGAAAGATCAGGAAAGGAATGACTACCTCGAAGCTGGAAAAGTGTTGAAACCCCAAAACCTCCACACTTAGAGGTCAGTAGCAGATTCTCCAGGGCCCCACAGGGCCTTGTTTCCCCAACCTTAACCACTGGGCAAGTGCTTCTGTTGAAATATGCCCAGGACTCTGGCCGATGGCCTTTCAAAGTGGGGGAATTTGCTATGGCTCTGAAGCCCGAGTCCACATGGTATTTTTAGAAAAATGATGACCTTCAGTGTAGCATCCATGAGCCACCATGAACCAGTAGAGGTGAGAAGCATTTGTTTCTCAGGTCTTGGTAGGGAGCAGAGAAAGTGGCCAAGGATGTTCCTGACGGTCATATCTATCACCCATCAAAGGAGAACCCTGGGGGATGCTGAGGCTCCATTGTCTCACCTTCCAAAGCCCACGGCTCACCTTGCAAGTCGGGCGCCCTGGACTGAGGGCTTCTCGGTGTCTTAGTTATCGATTTCCTTTGATGACAGCAGGAGACCTCCACATTGCTGGGATGGTACAGAACAGTGTACCTGACACATCTCACAGAGTAAACAGGGACCCTTCCCCAAGGTGACCTGAGGGAGGGTCCTCAGCAAAGAGAATGGACATCAGCAAAGATCAGGTGCAGGCTAGAGACCCAGGCATGTGCTCTCGACAGGACCGAACGTCTCTGAGTTCAAGTGGAGCAGCCACAGCGCAGTTCTGCACCAGGGAAGGGCAGAGTTCCCTCCTCTTGTCCCAACACCATGAGCTTTTATTCAAGGATTCAGATGCCAAATAAAATTTAAAACGTTGTTAAGTGTCTGATAATTTTCTTCAAATATAGCAAAAAGAAAATGTGAATGTGGTGGATAAAAGAACATCTATGCTTGAGGTCCATGTGCTTCTCCTCTCAAAGAATCATGCAGGAAAGAGTTTCTATATGTTCCTTGGAGAAAACGCCAGAAAGTTCAAATGCTATCACCATCGATGTAAAATTAACAAGGTTTTTCTTTTCAATGATGTTGAGAACCAGCTGCAACCATACCCTGCCGCCAAGGTCAGAGCGAGAGGAGGAAGCACTGGTGCTGACCCGAGGCCCGTGGAGCAGCTGGCGTGGTCCTGCTCCCAGCGCTGGCATCTAGGAGTCTCATCAGCTTCCACCCCAAACAAGGACCTCGAGATACTGAGTGGGCATTAACAGGCCCCGCCAGGAAGACAGGTGGGAGCTCCGCACACCTGGATATGGGCAGTCACCTTGCAAACAGGCCAGGAAGGGAAGCAGGAGGTCCCAGCTCATAATTGGGTGTCCACAGCCATGTTCTCAGGGTTGCCACACAGGAAGGTGTGTCCCTGGACACGTGCATTATTGTTCTGGTGGCCAAATCCAGGACTCAGCAAACGGACACTTTATTCCATGGTTTGCAGCTTGGATTTTAATTGTGCTTATGCTGGGGAAAATTCATTGTGTTCACAGTCACTTCTCCGACACACCCAGGTTTACCATGTCTACCTTTGTGTTACTTTATACGCTTATTTATGTTGTTCTGGTTTTTGTTTAGTCATCCCACATTTCCTCTCTGACAGCCTGAAGTCTGATCTTTTCCACAGGTTGTCAATGGACGCTTGCTCTTATGACTTCAACCAGCCCTCCAAGTCCTTGTTAGCGGGTTGGGATCTGAACCCGGGAGCCCACTTGGAGCTTAGGGTAACTCACTACTGTGGGGACACTCACAGTCAGCTATTTAGGGGTTAAACAGAGGAGAGAATTTTTTTTTTGATAGGATGTGATCCAAATCACCCCAAATGCGAACTTGGTGACAGCAGGGGACCTGTGTATCCTTTCTCTTTTTGGCTCCGTTTCCACTACTACAAAATCATAGCACAGAGGAAATTTATTTCTTCCAGTTCTTCTAGAGTTAGTAAAATATTCGAACAGATTTTAGAGTATTTGAAAAAAGGTTAAATGTATTAAATTCATAAACTATAAGTGAAAATATTTGAAGTATGTTACCTTCCCGCTTCTCAGTACCAATTTCCGGCTCAGACTGCTCTAACAACATACTATATTCACCCGGTGGATCATAACAGAAACTTGTCTCCTGTGGTTCTGGAGGCGAAATCCAAGAACAAGGTATCAGCAGATTTGGGGTCGGGTGAGGGCCCCTTTCCTGGCCCCAATTATGGCCCCTTCTCCCTGTGTCCTTGCAGGGCAGAAGGAACAAGGGGCTCTCTCTGGGCTCTCTGTAAGGTCGATCTTCCCACTCCCAGGACCCAGCCTCTTGACCTCTCACCTCTTACAGGCCCCACTTCCTGCCCCCGGGGTTCAGTCTGGCTGTGAATTTGGGTGGGGTGAGCAAGGTGTTCAGCTCTGAGCCGTAACTTCTCAGTACATGTTTAAAAGGTGAGAATGAAAATACACATGGGAAATGGGAAAGGCATTCAGAGTCGAAGCTTTTTATGTGTCTTTTGTCTCTTTTCAGTTAGGAAGATTATTTATTAAATTGATGGATTTTAGACAGAGTCAAATGAATATTTTAAAATCTAAAATTATTTAAAATATAGTTCAATAGTTGCAAAACTTCTGTGGGCACCCACCTCCCTGTTACCGCAGGCGGAGCAGCCCACATCCCTGCACTCTCCTCTGAGAGCAGCCTGCACACAGGCCTGGGAAAGACCTGCCAGGTGTTCACAGCCTCCTACCACCCTCTCTGGAGGCTGCTGGGAACTCTGTTGAGTGGTCCAGGGAAGACACCAGCCTGGGATGAGGTTGCCAGGCTCTCCAGATGTCCCCTGGTGGATGGGACCCAAGGTAGCTTCCTTCACCCTATTCCAACCTTAGCATATTCTCCTTTTCTCCTGAGATCTGCTCCTGCAGATCCAACCTCAGACAATTAGTAATAGAAACAAATTTGATTTCCCATGAAATCACAGGGACTTTCCAGGTAGAAGCAAAATGTTAAAAATGATAAACAGAACCCCAAATTTCTTCCAAAGCATTGATCCTATATCAGGCAAACACTAATCAATAGGAAGTAAATATATCTATATTAAGGGGAGAGAAAATGATTCTAGGCACAAAAGTGTAGTGACAGATCAAGACTACCACTACTTCATGATAAGTCGTCTCCCTTAAGAGACAGCACTTGCAGCAATATTCCCAACAAAATTATGAAGGGTGGAACATTAAGAGAATTATTAGAAATGGATAAGTTTGCAATGAATTTAAACATGAATTTATCAGACCTGATGAAGAAAATAGTCCAAAACAGTAGTAAGAACATGGGTATACAGAAAAACACAATTAGCATTCATGTCTTCATGGAATATAATTTATTTTCTACCCAATATTTAGAACAAATTCATATTTAAAACGCATAGGAAATTTACAAAAATTAAACACAGCAGCTTGGAAAACATCACTCAAAACAGTCCCTGAGATGTACACTTCCATACTCATTGATGGTGATCATACCAAATAAATATAAATCAATGCCCAAAAGAAAACACCAAAATCTTATGTTGTTTGCAACATAAACACACATAAAAGAGTACCACATTAAAGACAAATGGTAATAGGGCATTAAAAGTTAAATATGTACAGGCTGTGGTGGCCCTGCCTTGCAGCCCCAGCTCATTGGAAAACCGAGGTGAGAGGGTCGCTTGAGCCCAGTAGTTGGAGACCACGCTGGGCAAGGGAGCAACAACCCGTCTTACTGATAAAGGAAAAGTCATGAAAACACAATGTCCAGGGCAAGTCAGACGATGTAAGAATGAGCATTTTGTTGATATTAGGGACATACTTCAGTGTTCCACCCGAGGAGGTCCTCAGTGCATCCCAGACACAGAAATCAAACTCAGATCTTTTGTTCTGAGAAGCTGTGTTTTTAAAATTCTTTTGTAAAGCCTGCATATTAAAAAAAATGTAGTTAGTGAGTCTAATTTATCTAAGGAAGTGGATTGTTCCAAGCAGAGTGCATCTGCTTGGAGTACCCTGGAACTTTCTTGGTTTTTCATAGAAAGGTCTGCCAGCTCCTGAAATCTCCCGGATACTGTGTTTCTAAGGATGCTGTTGGGCTAATGAGTACCGTGGGCGACTGGGGCAGTGAGCACTGGACACGGCATAGCTTCTTTTTGGCGCCACATTCTGTAGTGAGTTTCCTTATTGCACACGGTAAGACCAGCCTCTGTGAATGTGGTTAAATTAAATTCCAAGGTGTGAAGACACATCTGCCCTCTTCTCTTCTTTTGGCTCTAAATTTCCCTGCATGACAAGAGACCAAGTTCTGCCAGGGGAAATTCCCCTGCTAACCCGCAGCCCAGCGGTACCCTTGCCTGCCCCTTGGAACCACTGACTGTCTGGCAGATGCTTCCAAATGCTCCTCTGCCTAGACCGGCTCTGTCTGCCCTCTCTTCCTAGATGGGGACTGTCTTGGGGGATGCTCAGATCAAAAAGCTCAACGTCGCCTGGACTCTTGTCTTTCCCTGGCACGCCCCAGCCACAGGGAGGACACCTGGTGGGCTTCACCTTCCAGCTCTTCAGACCAGGGCCCCTCTCAGCACCACCCTCAACCCAGGCCAGGGACAGGTCATCCCTTTCGCCTCCTGGAGCACTGGTTCCGGGGGCTGTTGCCAACACTCTTGCCCTAACCGCATCAGTGACCTTGCAACCTGCCCTCCCGGGCTCCCCTGAGTACTTGGGCTCAGCTCTAGGTTTGTTTCTTCTCAACATGTTCCGGGTACTTTCAGATGTACGTAGTCATTTTTCTCACTGTTTACTAATTTTTTTCCTCCACCTTCCAAGATGGGAAGGCATTATTAATGCTTAAAATAATACACACTTGCTAATTTGTGATTCTGGATTGGCTGGAAGCAATTCCACAGCTTTTAGCCAGAAGAAGATGACTCCCCACATTAACGAGGGTCCCACGGCAGTGTAGCCGCTGCTACTGAGTCTGCAGAGCCTACCGTACCCGGGGCAAGAAGGAGCACATCTCAAGGAAGGACAGTCCAGGGGTGACACTTGCACTTGGGACAGTAACTGGTTTTATTAACAAAACATTTCATGGTAATATCCCGTATAGATAAAATACCAGGAATAAGCTTTTTAAAAATTATTCATTTCCAGAGCAAAGCTTTAACAGAACACGACCCAACAATCTGTTAATTCACATAGAATCAAGGACCATCTCAACAATGTTTTGCACAAAGCAAGTATTAAGTACAGAGTGTGAGGAACTCACAGAATCTCCTGGAAGGAGCAGCCCCAGGGCACTGAGCACCCCACCAGCAGACACAGAGCAGGCTTGGTAGACACAGATTCAATCAGGATGGGCGATGGGGAGGACGTGGAAGGAGACAGCTATTTATCTTTCATGCTCCTTTTTAAATATCTATTTTTCATTTCAGAGTTTCTCATCCCTTAGGTGCAGTATGAACTTAAAAGCAACCTAGATTCTTCATAGGACTTTTAGAGAATATGATAGATCAATAATTTGTTGGTTTGTTTACGAAATATGCCAACTTACTAGGACAGAGTCATTTTTAAGGGAAAGCCAAGATCAATATATATGTGCATAGATTTATGGGTGTTTTTGTTACATTCAGAATAACTCTGTTTAAAGAACCCTAAACGGCAAGGCTGGCTGTTTTTAGTGTGATCTATTGGCTCATGGGTGCCACTTTAATCCTAGAAACTAAAAATATCACGTCTGAGACTCTTACTCTGATAAACTCTCCTTGAATGTAATTAATTTTAACAGCCAGATTTTAAAATTGCAGACACACAATCCAGCTGTAACTTAAAAGCCCAATCTTTAGAATTCACTCCTTTTCACGGGACTGTCAAGTATTTGTATGTATCAATGAATTTTAGAGTTACAGCCTTCTGAATTTTCTCTCGTTCTGTATTTTTCCATCAGAGAATGAAAGACAGGTAGCGGATATTGTGTATCTAATTCCAATCAGCAATCTGTGACTCTGTGACTCTAGGTGGCAGGGATCTCAGCCGTGATGCTCTGAGCACTCTGGTTGGGGCAGAGACATAAGACAAAAGCAGACGTCGCCATTTTGTTCACTAATTCCATGAGGCTGAGCTGCCAGGCAGGAGCAGGTGGTCTTCTCCAGGGCCTGTAGCTGGCCTGCCCAGAAGGATTGTGAACTTCTCTGGATATGTGGGGAAAGTGCTGGCTGTTGGCCCAAGCCCTGGCCGTGCACCTGAGCCACAGGGTGAAATCTACAATGACCGAGTCATGTGGCTGGGCTTGTCTGTCCAAAAGCAGCTGAGCTAGACTGGAACCCTGTCCATCCAGCACTCCCGTGCATGGTGCAGGTGTGTGGAGTCCCAGTGAGTGCACCCCTTCACACAGCTACCTAGGCCAAGCGTGTTTCTGGCTGCCTAATAAGGCCTCCTCTACCCATTTCTTGCTCTCCATGCCTCCCACATGGTTGACGTCCCTCTTCCTGCATGTCACCTGCTCCCAGGGCATGTTTCTTACCCTTCCAAGAGCGCATCATAGGTCCTTTGACTGTGCTCATTGTCCTCCCTTGTTGCTGTGGTCACCCTCAGGCCCAGCCTTGCCAAGCCATGCATCACCTGCCAAAGTACAGACGGTGAGGAAGAATCACACTCGGGCACGCGCCGCTCATTAGCTCATCCGCATCGTCTCTCTTCCTCTAGATTGAAGCCCTTCAAACAGAAGAGCCCTGTCCTGAGGGTTAAGTTTTGGAGTCAAGAATGTAAAAGAGAACTGGAGGCGAGTACTCCTGCCTTCAGACGGAGCTCCCCTGACGCGCAGCTCCAAGGCAGCTTCTAGGAGCATCACAGGTGAGTGAAGATGCAGGTTCATTAGAAATTGCTCTGGGTGTGTCAGACAGAAGGACCCTGGGAGGAAGGGACGGCTTAGGGTGCAACAGTTACACCAGGAATGTAAGGATGTTTTGGGAGAAGAGGGGTCAGGGGAGAATAGGGACAGTGGAGACAGAAAGCTGGAGAAGGGCTTGTCATGCTAGAAAACTGTAGGAGGTACTTGATAATGCTCCAGAGATGTCCATCAGGGAGCTGGTCCATCCAGCCTGAAGATGCCGTGTGGGGATTTTCTGTTCTAGATCAACTGAGGAATCCCAAAGGGGGCCCGGAGCAGGGGTTCATGGCCCTTCTCCTCCCTGGGCTTTGCCAGGGCACCATCCAGGGAGTGGAGGCAGGACAAGTGCTGGAGACCAAGTCCCCCAAGGTCCTCAGGAAGGACAGTCCGTGTTCATTATCCAGCTTGCCCAGGTCACAGACCCCCACAGGCCTGCTGGGCACACTGTGAGTGCTGTAGGATGGCAGGCTGCGCTGGGAGGCATCCATGTCAATGGTCACTGAGTCCCACTGGAGGGGAAGGGCAGTCAGAGTAGCTGCGCAGACCTGAGACTCCAGGCTGCCGTAGAGAGCTGTGTGGTCTCTGAAAGGTACGGAGTACCCTGGGTTGGGACTCAGCAGCCCAGGGGAGGGCCTGTCCCTAAAAACAGCAGCCGCAGCACAGCTCACAGCTCTCCATGCCCGGCTCTCTTTAGGGACGCTCTGCTCCCGGTCACCTGGGTGACTCTTCCAAGTGAGCCAAGTTCCCCTGTTCTCCCATCTAACAGATAAAGCTGCCTCCCCACGTTCCCCCAGGAGACCTCGTTTCTGAACCCGGGCACACAGATCCTGGCACTAAATTCACACCTGTTCTTCTTCTATTTTGCACTATTTCAGAGAACTGAGAATTATCGCAGTAGGTAGTTGACAAAAATGTACATGTCCATGCTGCATGCTGTGCACTGTGTATGTGGCCACACCCCACAAGATCTGCAGACACCCCAGGGCTTCAGAAAGTCCGTCAGGAAGAGGGTAAGCCCAAAGCCCATCCTAAATGCAGACTGCTGCACAGATCTCCATCCTCCGGGGCCTGACCCTCCAAAGACAGGGAGGGCAGCAGAGTGGCCCACACATGGTGCAGTGCAGGTGCACAGAGATCATCTTCCCCTGTGTCCTGGGCACACAGCAGGTGGGACCCAGGATGTCATGCCAGCCCCTAAGAGTGCCCCCAAGTTCATACACTCAGGTCCTCCACACTAAGGATGCTGTTTCAAATCTAACACTAAATTCAAATATGCTCATGCATTATCCTTATGTTTATGCAAATCTCAGTGTGGATGACTTGGGCAGGTCCAGGCGCGTGTGACCAGTGCAGTAGGTGAGTCAGTGAAGGACAAGCCCAGGACAGGTGTGTCAGGAACACAGGCAACATGCTCCTGCAAAGTTCTTAAAGAGCGACTCCCTGCTTCATTGGTGAACACTATTTAGGAAACCATCGCTTTGATCATGACTTCAGCAAACTTCCAGGACTGGGTTGAGGGTTCTAGGGCTCCCTCATTCTTTGGCTGATGCTTTAGGACATGGGTGACTGGAGCACAGTGCCAAAGGCTATCATCCCCTGGCTCTCTGTAACATAGCGCTGTCCACGAGGGCACTATGCAGATGAGGGACATTCGCACATGCCAACTTCCAGGCATGATGGATGGATTGTGGCTGATGGATTGAGTGCTAATAAAATCATTCTTTCATAAAACTGAAACAACAACTGACCCTCACACACGGGGTCTAGTCAGTGACATTTTAATGATGCATAAGGAAAGAAAACGGTTAAAATGTTTACAGCTCGCAGTTTCAGGCCATCGGCCATTTTATAACAATAAAATCAACCGTGTGTGTGGGGGGGGGGGGTGTGGGGTGTGTGTGTGTGTGTGTGTGTGTGTGTGTGTGTGTGTGTGTGTAGAAAAGCAATGGTGAAAACACATCCTTAAGATTCTCAGCGACCCTGCCATTATGGGAAGTGTTTGACATGCAAGGAGGAGGCTGCTGGAGTACCTCAGGCCCTGGTGGGGAGACAGGAGGCAAAGACAAGAGCAAACACAGCAGAGTCATGAGGGGCCAAGTCCAGGCCGAGTATGCGCTTTGGGATGTTCAGAGACAGAGGAGTGCAGGGTGCAGTGCCCGCCTTCGAAGGGACAGGAGGGAGATCACATTGGTACCCTGTGCATGTTCCTGATGGCCAAACCATAGCACAGGTCACCGGCTGGTTATGCAGATGCTCACTACGGGGCACTGACTGGCTAGTTGCTGACCAGTTTCTAGAATTTCCAAGGACTTATGTAAAAGTCAAAATTTGGAGAACCTGTCATTTACTTTCTATTGACTTTTAATAGCATCACTAAGAAAGGATTCGTAAACTTTTGGTAGTCCAAATGCTACACAACTATATAGAGCTCTCTCCCCTTAAACGCCTTCTGAAGGCTCTGTGGCTCAAAGTTAATAGGACGTTTTTATTCTGAACCAAGAGACCAACCACTGAGCGGCTCTGCCAGCACATGTCCAGAAGGCGTCTGAGCTGCTGGTCAGTGCTTCTGAAGGTGGAGACAGGCGACTGCTCCCTTCCCGAGACAGGACAGCCAAAGGCCAGGGCTAGTCAAGGTAGCTGGGGTGTGGGGAAGGGTGGGACTTTGTGCTTAGCACCCACACCTTGGAAAGACATGGCCTTGTTCAATTTTTATGAATGAACTTCCGTGTCAGACTGTTTTAGCCTTGCCGATCCTGGCACCAGACCCAGTTTCCCAGGAGGGCAGCTGATGTGAGCACAGTGTGTTGTTACACTGATGGACGATTTTGGTGTGATACTACTACCTGAGGCCCCTCTTCCCTGTAGGACCTAGGAGATGGGTGTGTCCCAGCCACCTCTTGAGTGTGATGGTTTGGGGACTTCCCTTGGTTCTGACGACCTTGGCAGTTTTGAGGTCCTGGAGTTGGGGTTGAAGCCTTTATCGTGACGAGACTGGGTAATGTGTTTTAGGAAGGAGACCAGAGGTAAAGTCCCGTCTTCCTTCCTGGTGTCAAGGGGCTTGTGGTGGTGGCAAGCAATCCACAAAGGTCACCTCCAGCTCCTCATCCCAGGCCTGTGTGAGCTTATCTGGGATTGGGCTTTCTGCAGGTGCATTGCACCAATGGTCTTCTGAGGAGATCGCCCTGGATTTAGAGTGGACCCTGCCTCCAAGGCCTTGCATCCTGGTCAGAGAAAGGAGACGATGGGAGACTCGTGACACGGGCAAGGCCATGGAGGATGGAGGGCACTGACGCAGCAAGGCCTGGAGCCACCGAGGGGCAAGGGCAAGCCCCTCCTCGAGCCCTCAGAGGCTGGGTGGCCACCCTGACACCTTAGTTTTGGACTTCTGGCCTCCAAACTATGAGATTCTGTTAGTTTAGGCACCTCAATCTGTAACAATTTGTCAAAGCAGTGCTGGGAACTAAAAGGGCACCCACCATCACGTGAGACCACCTCAGGCTAGCCTGGTCACACAGCTGAGGTAGCCACTATGGGAGGGTGGGTGGTGGTGGAGGAGGAGAAGGGAGGAGGAGGGAGGAGGAGGAGGAGGAGGGAGGAGCAGAGAGGAGAAGGAGGGAGGAGGGAGGAGCAGGGAGGAGAAGGAGGGAGGAGGGAGGAGCAGGGAGGAGGAGGAGAGAGGAGGAGGAGGAGGAGGAGGAGGAGGGGAAGGAGGGGAAGGAGGGGAAGGAGTTGGAGGGGGAGGGAGAGGAAGAGAAGGAGGAGGGGGGAGGAGCAGGGAGGAGGAGGAGAAGGAGGAGGAGGGAAAGGAGTTGGAGGAGGAGGGAGAGGAAGAGAAGAAGGAGGAGGGAGGAGCAGGGAGGAGGAGGAAGAGTTGAGGGAGGAGGAGAAGGAGAAGGAGGGAAAGGAGCTGGAGAATGAGGGGGATGAAGAGAAGGAGGAGGAGGGAAGAGCAAGAAAGAGGAGGAGGAGGAGGAGGGGAGGAGGGGAGGAGGAAGGGAGAGGGGAGAGAGGAGAGAAGAGGAGAATAGAGGAGCAGGGAGGAGGAGGAGAAGTTGAGGGAGGAGGAGAAGGAGGAGGAGGGAAAGGAGTTGGAGGAGGAGGGGGAGGAAGAGAAGGAGGAGGAGGGAGGAGGAGGGAGGAGCAGGGAGGGGGAGGAGTTGGAGGAGGAGTTGGAGGAGGAGAAGGAGGAGGAGGAGAGGGGGTGGAGGAGGAGGAGGGAAAGGAGTTGGAGGAGGAGTTGGAGGAGGAGGAGGAGGAGGAGGAGGAGGAGAAGGAGGAGGGAGGAGGAGTTGGAGGAGGAGGAGGAGGAGGAGGAGGAGGAGGAGGAGGGCTGTGGGCTGCTCCCCAGTCACTGCACACTGTTACGCTGTGAGTGTATTACAGGTAACTAAGCTTCCTGTGCAGTCACTGTCCACTCTCAGTGCAGAGCTATGTGCCCCCCCTCCTGTGCAGGTTAGACAGACATTTTATTTTTGAATTCTGGGATTCATTTGCCTGAGCCTTCTTCCTCTCCCTCCCCATTCATTTTCCACGCAGGCAGTTACTTATGTCAGTGTGGCCTGTGGCTACGTGGTCTCCTGTTGGCATCCCAGCTCAGGGCTTCATGATCTGTGTGATTGGCCACTGTTCCGGGCCTGCCTTGGGAGCTCAGCCAGATCCTGTCTCCATGACCTGTTCCCACCTCTGCCGCTCGCTGTTTCTGTATTTTGAAGGATCTCTTAAGCTCTGATGGCATGGAGCACTCCAGGCTTGTCTTGAGGGTTTGCTGCTTGGTCCTGGGATCAGCCACCTCCCCCAGGACTCCGGTCCCTCTTGCTGGGCTGGCATCAGGAACAGAGCAAGGGTGCGGGTCCCTTGGGTCAGGCTTGCCTTTGGATTGATGCTGGGTTCTTGTTTGCCTTCGGCTGTGTTACTTAACCTCTTCGAGTTTCCTTTAATTGACTTTTTGAAACGAGGATTATGCAGCAACCACAGTAGCTCTTAACTGATCCTTACTTAACAAACCATCAAACGGATCCCATGACCACTCCTAAAGTCATCTAACGACCACATGAAAGATAATTTGATTAGGGAGGTTTTTTCTAAAAAAAAGTCCCATGATGAGGAATGTGAACAACTCACATGGAGAAAACAAAGTATAAAAATGGAATCATTTAATCAGTTCAGATTAATGCATACACTATTTTTAAGGTAACTCTGCCTTGTAAAGTCATTTATGCAGAAACCATAGACTAAGCTTTATGTACATATTTTTTAAGAACATAGAAATTCAAACAGCAGTAGACCCATATTCAAAGAGATGGTTTCAGTCCGTTTCAAAAGATCTATAAATAAATGGATTGTATACCTTCAATTCTTTAAAGAAGTAGTTCCCCGGTTGTAGTATGGAAACATCTGTTTGGTAGGTAAAGCAAAGCCAGCCATTCAGAGTGGGCTCTATCCAGGGCCCATGTGGGAACACTTTACAGTAGAGAGGGTCCTGCGGCCTTATTTCTATGGCAGTTATGTGCTGGGAACTACCCTTTTTTTGCTAGAATTTGGGCTGGAAGATTGGTTCAGTGTTGAGGGGCTTGAGTCTGCTGAGCAAAGACTACTATTCTCCCAGCGTGTGGGGCCCTGATGACCAGTCCTACCTGACCTGATTCTGGAGTGCCCAGAGTTCCTGGCTGACTGGTATTTACCTACGGCCCCTGCATGGGGCTCAGAAGATCACAGCTCCAGGTAGTTCAGAACGGTCTTCCCACCTGAGGGCTGGTGAGACCCTCTCTCACCACCATTGTTACCTCCTCAACACTGGTCCTGACTCTGGGGGCTCAGCCAGAGCCTTCCCTGGTCAAGCCCCTGGCTACCTTCACGTTCTCTATAAGTGGGCAGCAAGGACATTGGGGTTAAAACCAACAGCTCCATCTGTGCCACTCTTAAAACTCATCACCTCCAGTTTGCTCATTTATACACAAGGAAGTATGCTGCTCGCATTTATACAGCAGGCATTAAAGTTTCAGAATTTAATGTTATAAAATGATCCTAGGAAGCACTGCCCATGAAACATATCACTGAGCATGTCCTATGACATCACTGGGCACTTCCTATGACATCATTGAGCCTTCCCATGACATCACTGAGCTCTTTCTATGACATCACTGAGTTCTTCCCATGATATCACTTAGAGTTTCCTATAACATCACTGAGCTGTTCCCATGACATCACTGAGAGCTTTCCAGGTGGTTCTCATTTCCTCTCTGAGCAGCCAGGTCAAGTCTTCTCACTTCACTGGTCTCAACCTGGGGCATGAAGAGGGCAGTTGCTTGCCCAGTGTCATTGTCAAGCCACACAGCTGAAGTGGGAACAGTGAAGGCCGCCTGTCAATGCAAAGGCTCCTAAAGCTCAGGTGACAACTGTCTGAGCAGATGAGACTTGGGAAGGATGACGTGTCTCCCGCCCACCACTCGGTACCCCATGTAGTCAGGGAGCTCTCTAGCCAGGTGGCTGCTGTGGAGGACTCTTCGTTGCGGCTGCACTGGAGAACCCAGGCAGGGTGTTAGCAAGTCAGTGTGCATGTTAGCCAAGGTCCATCTTTGTGCTAAAAATAGACTTTTCAGGGGCTAAAAAAATATGATTCTCCTGAGGTCTTTAGCAAGTGGAAAGGGAAGGGCTAATAGGCATATAATTGAGCATCCACTTATTTTATTCTAAGAAAATATTTAAAACTCTAAAAAATCTGTACTGTGGGTGCTGTATAAAGGGGAAAAAATGGGTGCCCGTCAGAATATGTTATTAGCAAGTGCATCAGGGACTGGAAACCCAAATACCACAGGCTGGGAAATTAAAAAGTAGAAACTCATATCCCAGAGGTTCTGCAGGTCAGCAGGGCTGGTTCCCTCTAGGGTGAGGGAGAATCTGCCCCAGGCCACTCTCTGAGCTGCTTGGTGGCATCTTTGGTCACCCTCAACCTGTCATCCTCTGATTCATCCTCAGTGATCTGATCCCTGTCTTCCTTTCTGTCTCCAAATGTTTCTTTCCAATAAGGACATCATTCCTATTGGTGATCGCCAGCTGCAGGACCTCATTGGACTCTAGTACCTCTTTGAAGACCCCACCTCTAAATAAGGTCCCACTCTGCTTGGCATTCAGCACATAAATTTGGGGGGATGAAATTCAACCCACACCAATGAGAATAGTTTCAATCATATAACACCTGTGAAGTAGAGCAATGGAATAGTTCCTGTTATTTCAAACAAAAGTTATTCCCCAAAATCTCTTCAGCCAGTAGTCCCAACTTCAGTTACACTATTCAAATGTGATTGCCCCCTCCAGGCTGTTACAAAATGGTCTAAATTAATGCAACGTCAGTGTGCCTCGGAATGTGCCTATGGCATCTGGGAATTGTTTGGTGTGGTTTTGTCACTCATAAGGAGTGAATATATTTTTGATGTGGCATTGTCAAAGTATACAAAAATAAAGTCATCTCTAAAATGTATTTTGCACAGTCAGAACTTAGAGGACAAAGGTTTATTCTTGTGTCAAAGTAATTTTGTGCAGCCCTTCCCTGGTACATTCTGGGTTAAATCACATTTACTTTGGGTAACCTAAAAATCACTATAATTTGTATTTAAGACATTCCTGACTGGAAGAAGTCTACTTTATAGGCCAGGAGAACAAAGGAAAATTGTAAAACTAAAGTTTTAAAAATGAGTATTTCCCCCCAAAGAGAAGCTCCTCCCCCTCCACCAATGGGTGTCATTTGCAGCAACTGTTCACAAATTGTTCAGGGACGTGTGCTCGTCCCTGAGGTCCCTGTAGGTGACCCGCAGGCTAATCTCATGTAGTATTGATGCTTATAATATGAAAATGTCTATATTTTAGTTTCCAGAATAGATGGTTCATGAATAATGTATAATATTTAATAAAACCAGACATTGCCTCATTAATGTCTCATCAAAAGTAGGATGGATCTTTCCCTTACATCTGGCGTTTTTGGGTCATGTACTGGATAAGATTGGGTGGATAGATATGCATTCTCTCGCCCTATTAAACACATTTATAATCCAGTGCGTCTGAGAATTAATTTTAGAAGGCTTTAATCACTAATAAAATTGAATTCAAAATAAAAATCTCATGCATTTATTAATTCACTTACTCTGCAGTGAACATCTTTGTTTGCTTGAAATGGTTATGATGACAATAAGGTCCAGAGATATGAAAGGACTTCTGTAAGGGACACCGTAACTTGGGATGAAGATTAAAGACAGGTAGCTCCTATTATTCGTTAAGTTGGGCTGTTTGCAGGGAATCACAACGTTTGTTTGGGGGACAGTGACCAAGTCTCTGTGGGAACACACCACTAGAAGGGAAGCCCTTTGCCCTGTGACACTGAGGTGCATGTACTCTCAGCCCTCAAATCACTTAAGAAATGAGGGATGGATCCCATTAGTAACTGTGCATGATATCTGACACATTACTCCCAACAATTATAAATGTAAGAGTGAATTCATAACTTCTTTAAATGACCATAGTAAATAATTGATGTTGTCTAATCGTGGCATGAATTCCTGCAGAATCCACATTAATCTCGAAATTATGAAGACAGTGATCATTCGGTATCCTCACGAGCTGGCGTGTTCAGTTTTGGGGACCTAAATGTGTCCTGCATCTCTCATGAATGGTTCCATGCTTTTAGCCATTTCCTCTCTCCTTCCCTGTCCTCTTTCAGGACTGGCTGGGTGGGCCTGGCTGCAGTGGGGGCCGCTTGTCCTGCAGCATGGCTGCGGCAGGCCGAGGAAGCACCTGGGGGAATGGACGTGCTCCTGCAGAGGAGGCCACGGCCGCCTGGGTCAAAGTGCCCATCTGTGAGTGATCACCGCTGAGCCTGGTCTCCGGATCAGTGAGTTCTAGAGATCTCCAGGATCCTGGGGATCTTCCACTCTCACCCACACCTTGCCTGAGAGGATGAGCTGGATTCAGCCGAGTCATCCAAGAGAACGTCACGCCCTCTCCTGCCACCTCCTTCTGGGTAAAACCCCTTCTGGATCAAACTCCAGCCGCCGTCACGACCCGCACAGCCACCTCTGCAGGGTCCTCCCGCTGCATCCGCACTCAGGACTCAGCTTTCAGAGGGATGCCACGGGTGTCCTGGCCCTGCCCCCAGCCCTGCCGCGCCCAGGCCCAGCTCTGACACTGCATCAGGGCCACTTATCCTTCCTTTAACTCTAGGGTAGGGGCTTCCACGCCGTCATGGGTCTCTCCACAGCAGTCTGGGTTGACCCCTTCCCACCTTACCTCCCAGCCTCCCCACCCCTCTTTCCCAGTAGCTGGAGATTCTCTTGAGGTCACAGGGGGTCAAGATCCTGCATTTCTGTTCCATGGAAAGGTGCAGCATGTGTGGCGGTGCCCTGGAGAAGGCTGGATGAATGAAGAAGGAGACTGGGTCAGGCCCAGGTCCTGGTCCTCTGCGCTGTCATTCCGCCAGCCTTCTGAGCCTTCCGTTTCTGTCTGGGACTGGAGGGAAGGAGTGGTGCTTCGCCCCCACTCAAGGAATATGGCTGTGGAGGTGACTGGAGGGCGTGTTTCTAAACTCACTCAGTTTGAAAAGGATAATGGCTTGTTTCAGTCTTTTATTTAGAAAATTTCTCTGATAATGAGGCAAAGAAAGAAACCAGGCCAGGGCTGGAGTGGTAACTAGGAAGAGTGGGAAGGTTCTATTTGTCTCCAATGGCCTGACAAGCCATCCCCTGACGGCCCTTGAGGGGACCAGCAGACGGGCAGCTCAAGGTGATAACATTTTCATGAAAAGTTCCAAATAAGCCCCTGACCACATGTTCTTCCGAATGCACTTTTGGTTTTGTAATGGAAATCATGAGGGACCCCGGTGTGCTTAGCTAGATGACACTGATTCCCTTAATTAAGGTGCACATCCCAGAGCTCTTCTGACTCCCTCCTAATTTGCTGAGCTTCTCATCTCCTACTCTGGCTTCTCTCCCGCTCCATTGTATTTTCATCCACCAGATTCTATTTGTGAATCAATTTGTCCCCAAGAATAGAGCAGGCTTTGCAAAAATGTTTCAGCACACAAAGAATGGAAAGTACAAGAGAGTAAATCCACGGCGATCCAATTAGTGATTCTTTTTAGGACAGGGATTCTGAGTCTTCATTTATTGTGAGGAAAGAATAGAGAGCAGCAACACAAAATGAGAAGTCTGGTGTCCTTTCCAAGTAAGAAAAGTGCAGATGCATTTGAAAAACTGCTCCTTTAACTGAGCTAACAGAGAGGTGCTCAGGACCAGGTGTGTCCTGAGGAAGCTATTTATAGCAGAACTAACAGAAGATTCTGAAATGCTTTGATATAAAACCAAATACACTGAGTAGAGCAAAGGTGACCATCACCAAAATATGGAACCCACTGTGAATGTTGCAGGCGGCAAGAAGATGAGGAGCTGTGATCCTGCCCCAGGGCTGTGGCTCTCAGACCTGGAAAGGACCTACAGCTACAGAACAGGGGTTGCCTGACCCCCCACCACTGTGCCCCCTGGGACCATGGGCCATGTGTCTTTACTCACACACAGGATCTCAGGACTGAAGTCCTCAGGGCCTCCCTATCCACATCCTGGCAGCGCCTCCCTGACATGACTCTGGCCCCCTAACTGTCCCACCCGCCTCTGGATCCGCTTTACCCTGGGACAGCCTCCAGAGTTCGGGGCCAAGGATGTGCAGCACTGGGGTCAAATGTTTGATTTCTTTCCTTAATTGGCTCTAGACCTTGGTGGATTGAATGTTCAGAGAAACACATAAGTAAATCTCAAAAGACACAAAAAGACTCATTGACTGAATCAAATCATCTGTGAGTTGAAGCAGAACAAAGCTTAAAACAGGTTCCTCCAGTAGCAAGTTTCGTGGCACAAATGAGCCACGGTGCTGTGACTGGCACAGAAGGACACAATGTGACTTCACCCCGCTCACCTCTGGCACCGAGTGGGAAGATAAGTGGGTGCATTTGGTGGAGTGCGGCTATTTGTAGGATATCTATTGAAGATTCCCAGGTGCTAGCTGGGCCCAGCCTGATAGAAGGTAGTGTGGCTTTATTGTCCTGGCTGTGTCACAGGACAGCAGAACCCATGAGCAAAGCACAGGTCCAAGACTGCAAGCACAGAGAAATTCAGCAGCAGTCACATGGTCCTAGAGAATATTTGTATGAAGCAATGAAAGTATGTACATGGCTAAGATCTAGAAAACCTTCTTGCTAGTTTCTGGATAGAATAAGAGAGGACGTGGTCCTGGTGAGGCTTCGCCAGTGAGGCTGACTTCATTCACCACCCTTCTTATAAGAACCAAATGACAGCTTCTGAGTGAGTCTAGTTTATCACAAAAATAAAATGCAAAGTGAAGAAAAAATATTAACCAAACTCTATAACTTTGGTAAAACTTGTAAGGATGAAAATTATAAAGTGATTAAAATAAAAATGGCAGTTTGGTCATGGATTTGATATCACTTCTACATTTTTTCTTTTCATACATTCAACAAGGAAATTCCCCTTGACTCCAGGATGACGTGTGATTAGGACGTCACTCTGTTCTGTGGACACCATCCTTTTAACCTTTTATTTCATTTTGCCCAGCCCCAGTGCTACCAGTGCTACAAGTAGCTACAGAGGTGCTCATTGCTCCGCAGCAGAGATGGTGCTGAAGTGGGTACCAAGTAAGGGTCCTGACAAAGCCACGGTGGCAAAAGAGAAAAGTGAGATTAGCTTTGGGATGAGGTTTGCATACGGTGAGCAGCAGGTAGAGGAAGCCCTGTGGAAACCGAGGAGGGATTTTGGTGGCCATGGGAGACTGGAGAGGAGGAGAGCTCTGCAGGGAGGTAAAGGAAAGGAGCACATTCAGACACGGGCCAAGTCCAGATGAGGCCGCACACATTGATCCAGCCCATTATCAAGAACCTGTGTCCACACTGCTGCCACCAAAACTATTTTTAGCATGTTAAGTCACCTTGACTGGGGCTGAGAGTCTACTTTCAGCATGGCTCCCCATGCGGCTGGCAAATTGCTCCTGGACTTGGGCAGCAAGCTTTAAATTCTCAGCACACAGACCTCTTGAGTGCCGTCAGGGGGGGCAACTGACTCCCCCCAGAGTGAATGACTTAAGGGTAAGGAGAGCAAGACCTGCCACACTATGGTGTATGACGGAGCCTCCGAAGCCACACTGCAGCAGATTGTCACTGAGGTCAGCCGTACTCATGGTGGAGGGGAATATGCTGGGCTTATGAGTACCAGGAAATGAGTATCCAGAAATACTCCTCCTGAACTTGCACAGAGAGATCCACTGTGGCCCCAGAAGCTGGAGACCAAGGTCTGCTTTACGTATAGACAGCTGAGTATGCAGAAGAGCTGTTCAGACAGCTAATGCACAAGTGCCCTGTCACTCCGACTGCACTCACTACCTGCATTTCTCCTAAACCCACCAGAGAAGCTGCCTCTCACCACTGAGTTTTTGTTAGTTTTGGGTAACGTTCTCCCAAAGGCCACTCTCGACGTCCATTCCCTGAACCCACAGACTGCTGTCCTCTACCTCTGATCCTGGGCACATGACCCCCATGGAGTGCTCTGAGTGACCTTAACTGTTCTTACCAAGTCCCGAGTGGCCTGGCTCCAGTGAGAGGTGTCTTCAGCTCCCTCAGAACCCCAGCTCCAGCCACACCCCACCTCCTGCTCCAGTTCACAAGTTCCCACTGACTTCAGCCTCCGCCATGTCCTTTCCTTCCTCACAAACCTGACATACAGAGAGGGCAACTTCTAGGTGCATTCACTTCTGATCCACCCAAAGAAATCTAGTCTTCAGTTCACTTAAATTAAAAATCTGCTGGAAATCTGACCCTCCTTTCCATTTCTTTTAGTGGAAATGCCTTGCTTAGGTGGTTCCAAGTGCACCCTATGTGGGCACCTACCTGGAGGCGATGAGCTCTAGTGCATCTCCCAGGTGCTGCCTGGAAAGAGGTTTATACAAACATAAGACATGGCCTTCCTGAAGTTCTTTGTGTCCCATAGAAGTTCTGTTTTACTGTTTTCTTCTTGAAGGTCTCTTCTAAGACCTACCTACTTTTTTTTTTATTTCAAATGCTCTGTATTTCAGTTTATATATTTCCACTTGTCTCTATATAGTTTTAACAATTTCTGCTAAGATTCTGAGGCTTTTCATTTTGATCAGGTTTTATCCTACGTCTTTGAGAGTAGTTATAACATCCATTTAAAACTGGGTTGGCATTGCTCCGTATGGATGTCTGTATAGCCACACTCAACCAAAGGCACCCACTTATCTTCCCGGCACAGCCAAGGTGACACTCTACAGCCAACTGGATCTCTTCCTATGCTTCTTCAACAAGGAGAGGAGAGCTGTTATTTTTACTGACTCTGCTTCCAAAAAGTTGATTGTAATATCAAAACCCAGGGAAAATCTCTCCTGAGTGATTCTCTTCCAGGCCTGAGCAAAGGAGACCAGATCACTTCTTCACGTTGTGTAGGAAGAGAAATTTAAGGTTAATTTGTCTCAATAATGGTAAGCAGTACTATAGTAATTTTATTCAAAATATATTTTATTTCCCCCAATGACATATTCTGTCTCTGTGTACTCACATTATCATGGTGCATTCTACTTATTTTCCCCATGTATGTTTAAATTGTCTGCATAGGGAATTTCTGTCCACTGGTGGAAATCAGCTTCATCTTTTTTGTTAAACCTCCTCCTCATCAATTGTTGCCTGCAGCTGAGGCTGAGCTGCTTCAGTATCACATCTGCCAGGAATCCTGCCATTTCATGGAAATACTCTCCCTCTTGGAGGGGGTGGGAACATTAAAGTCCTTCACTCTATTTTATTTTGTTGTGGTACACGAAGAGTTAAGCATCAGATGGCTTCAGAAAGTCAATTAAAAAGGGATAGTGTAGCTTAATCACGGGCTTTTCCTATCTGTTTCTTCCAGTAGTCACTTTAAAACTGCTAACTTGAAATCACAGTCCTGTGCTGTCTTCAGAAGTTCACTCAATCAAAGCCAAGTGCTGAGTAATCAAAGATCTTAACTAACTGCAAGTTCTAACCCTAACCACAAGAGGATTAAAAATCCAGTAGCCAGAACTCAGTTCTTCGATCCAGCAAGCGCCAGTGCATAATGAGAAATCCCCAAAGCCCCAGATCACAGCCCTGTCCTTGCCCAGCACAGAACTAAGTGGAAAACCTCTTTAATTCCTTAAGAGATCCTATCTGCCTGATGAAAATAGATATTGGCCCCTGTGCAGCATGATTAGAAGAATGGAGGAGGATTAGTGAGATGCCAGGGACAGGCTGGGCCTACTCATTTACATGGCTTTACTGCTGACAGGTGAAGGTAGCAGAAGGCAGCAACCCAGAGGCAAACGGCACCCAAATTAAAGCCACATTTGTTTATCAAGTTACAGAGGGATCAAGATCCATTTATTGTGCCATATACAATTTTTAAAATCTATTAAGCTATTTGATGCTTATTTATTTTATTTTTGTAGCAAACAGTCAAGCTGCTTGGAGAGATGTTTATTTTCGTTCAAAACAACCTGTCAACTGATTGCAACTGAAATGAGGTGGATGGAGCAGGGCTTTCCTCCTGTGTGCTGGGCTGAATGGAAATGAGGCCAGTTTAGTTACCAGATGAATACCTGAAAGCTCGGATTCTCAAACACTGTGTCTCTGTTTACTTATTTCTATGGGGTGAGACACGCACACATTGTCCATATGCACACACACAGCACGGGTGCTATGCTCATTTACATTTTACAGACACACGTGTAAATATTTAGGGCATCACAGCAATATTTGATATTAGATAATTTATTGAAGTGTTTATCTATTTTAGAATATTATGTCTTTAATAAGCCCATAAATTTTCCCTCACGTAAGTGTAAAATTTGTATTTAGCCAATGCCAAATGTGGTTAAAATACCTCAGAGCTGGGCGCACTGGTACATGCCTATGATCCCAGCCGTTCAGGAGGCTGAGACAGGAGGATCCAGAGTTCAAAGCCAGCCTCAGCAAAAGCGAGGCTCTAAGCAACTCAGTAAGATCCTGTCTCTAAATGAAATACAAAATAAAGCTAGGAGATGTGTCTCAGTGGTTGAGTGCCCCTGAGTTAAATTCCTAGTACCCTGCCCCCCGAAAAACCTCAGAGATAGCCAACCTTCAGAAAGATGAGGCAGAATTTTATAACATGCACTTCCACTTCTCAGGTTCCAATAGATTTTTCCCTCTGAAAAACTTTTTGAAAAATTAAAATGTCAATTACCTGAACAATTCTAAAATGCAAAATTACTTTAAATAAATAAGATTTCCCAGCTAAAGTATTAATAGTATTCAAAATTATTACATAAGCAAAATGCTTACACACCTGGAATGTTTTTCAGAGATGTTTTTTAAAATTGGTTTTTCTACAAAGATGATTTTTGCCTCTAAATTCAGAGTGTTTTTATATAACATAAAAACATCATCCTATATGAAAGTTTGAGATCTGTTGGAATGCAATGGGTTTTACTTCAAAATTTAAAACACAGGATCTAATGCTCCCATTAGGAAAAGCAAGCAAACAATACTGCAGTGACAAACCAAACACAAAACTACAACAATGAGACAAGCTGGGTAGTTCTGCACTGGAGGAGGAGGTCAACATAATCAGAAAATATTCCAAAGAGATATATCAATTTTAATATAAATGCAAAATTATTTTATACTTAAAATTAAAAAATGCAGAAGAACGAATTTGGATAAAGCTTTTTAGCAATTTGAGGTATAATCAACATAGAACAAAGAATGCATACTCAACATGTACCATGTGACAAGTTCAACCATGCACACAGCACCACAATGAAGGAAAGGAATGTGTGTATCACCCCCAAAGCCCCGGACGTCCTGCCCTTCCCACTCCCAGCTGCTGCTGCTTTCCAGCCCTTTCTTTTCCCTGGTGACAGTGAGCAGCTTCAGGTCACTATAGGTCAGTTTGCATTCCCTAGAATTTTCCCTAAATGGCATCAGCTAGCAGGTACTGTCTTTTTTACTAGGTTCTTTTACTTGGAGTGATTATTGGGGGTCCTTATATGATGTTGAGTGTAGCAATAGTTGGTTGGTTTCCTTGCTGAGCAGGATCCCATTGCATAAATACCCAACATGCTGATCCATTCACAGGTTGGTGAATTTGGGTTGTTTCCAGTTTGGACTAAGACAAGACAGGTGCTACGTCACCTGTGCATGGTCTTGTGAGAATATGCGCTTCCATGGCTTTTGTGGGAGTATATTGCAGGAGTAGCCAGGTCATGCCACAGGTGTATTTTAACTAAGAAACCGCACACTGCATTTCAAAGTGTGTGGTTTCAGAGTATCCTCCTCTCCACCTCCTCCCTTCCATCAGGTGTCTTTGAGCTTTAGAAACATCCTTGTGATTCCAGTTCCCCGTTCTCCTAACTTGGCTCTATGATCCCTCTGTCCCTGGGGGGCTGGACGCTTCCTTCTGCGTACTGCCTGCATGTTGGTATGCCTGTTACACTGCTGGCCCTTTTTGTTATCTTTATTGTCCATCATTCAGTGTTTTCAAATGTCCTGGATTAATATTGTTCCCAGGATTAAGTATTATTCAAGGAGTTTTCCCCACTCTGAATCCTATCTTCATTCTCTTAATATTTTCTTTCAAAGACCAAAAGTTTCTGGGCTGGGAGTACAGTTTGGTGAAGAGCCCTTGCCTAGCACAAGCAAGGCCCCAGGTTTGGTCCTCAGCACTGCAAAAAAAAAAAATGTATAACTGAGTAAATAATAAGTAAGTAAATGAAAGACCTTGAGTTTTCCATTTTAATGGAGATGAACTGATCAGTGTCCTGATCAATAGATTATGTGCTCGGTGTCACATGTAAAGAAGAGTCTTTGTGAACTGGAGACCTCAGGCACACTCTCCTGCATTTTATAATTTTGAATTTCTCATGGAAATCATGGTCCCTTTTGAGGTAATTTTTGTGCACAATATGAGGGAGGATGGGAAGGTTTGGGGTTTGGGCTCTGCTATTTCATTGCCTTTCTAGTTGGCTAGGTCTGCCCTAAGAAGACACTAGGAAAGGAAAGACTTCACCCACAGGGACTGCTGGTCTACAGTTCCCGAGGCCACAGGTCCACGGTCAGGTGCCAGCACCGCCCGTGTCTTCCCAGCCATCCTCCTTGGCTTGCAGAGGGCCACCTTGGCCTGTGACCTCACACAGCTCTCCTTCTATGTGTCTGTGTGCTGATTGCCTCCTCTTCTAAGGTCAGCAGGCACACGGGACTACAGCTCGCTCACGGCTTCCTTTTACTGAGATCACATTTTCCGTCCCAGTACTCTCCCTTCTGAGGTGCAGGGGTGAGGACTGCACACAGGGAGTGAGAGGAGCACTCAGTACAACACTGAGCACCCTTTGTACACACAGTCTCTCTGCACCAAGTCACCTGTGCACCTTCCCAAGACACAGTTGTCCATCTAGGTGTGGCCTTACTTCTGGTCTCTGTTCTTTTCCTTTGAAGTGTTTGACTGTAATTAACCCAACACAACATTGTCTTGATTAGTGCCATTTTTAATAGGCCTAGAAATTAGGTGGTAAGTATTCTCCAACATCTTTTCAAAGTTTCTTTGATTAGGTGCCATAAATGAATTTTAGAATCATCTTGACAGTTTATACAAAACTTGGTGCTAGAGTATTGATTAGAATTGCCTTAAATGTATTGGTTATTGTGTACAGAACTGACATTTTAACAGTATTGTCCTTCCAACCCTATGACCGAGGTGTATTTTTGTGTCAGTTACAACTTCTTCTGTCACTCGATTTTTATATTCATTTTTTGTATAAACCTTTAAAATGTTTTGTACATTTTATCCTTATTTAACATATTTATGATGTCACAAATGTCATTTTTTGACATTTTCATTTCTAGCTAATACTTAGATAAAGTTGATCATTTATATTTTTCTTTTATCCTAATGCCTTATTACAATCGTTTAGTAGCCCTATTAGATTTTGTAGATTACATCATATTTCTACACCAATGTTTATAGCATTTGATACTAGATGGTTTGTTTCCTTCTTTCTCAGTTGGTTGCTTTTTATTTTATTTCTTTTTCTTGTTGCATTGGCAACTTGAAGTACAAGTCGAGTAGAAGTGGTTAGAAGAGGGATCATTCTCTTGTTCTTGATCTTAGAAAGATAGCATTCATTTTTTTCAATATAAAATATGACATCAGCTGCAAGTTCTCTGCAGATGTGATTGCAAGTTCAGGCAGTTGCTGTTCCTAATATTGTAAGTATTCATCATTAATCAATACTAAATTTTGTTAACTGTTGTTACGACTGAGATGAAGATCTGGCTTTCTTTACTTGCATTTTGACTTATCATACATAAATAGGTATAACTTCTCATTCTTCTGGTTGTACATGATGTAGAATCCCACTGGTCATGTAATCATGTCTGTACATAGGGTAATTATGTCCAATTCATCTTATTATATATGGTAAATTAAATTGATTGATTGTAAAAACTGAAAAAAACATAGAATTTCTGGCACACACCCCACCTGGTCACAATGCATATTCTCTTAGTTCACTGCTGAATTTGAGTCCACAATAATTTACTAATTATTATACCAATGTATGTGAGAGATATTGATTTTCATCTATTGTACTCTTGTCTCATTTTACCATTAGGGAAATAATGGCTTTATAGCATGAGTTGGAAAGTATTTTATTTCATTCAATTGTATAGAATTAGAATTTTTGCTATGTATTTAAGAAAGAAAGACTGGTGTTCATCAATGAAGCCAACTGTTTCTGGATTTTTTCTGTATAGAAAATTTATAAGTACAAAATTACATTATCCAATGGGCCTATTCATGTTATCTGTTATATCTCCTGTGAGACTCAGTGAACTGTGTCTTTCATGAAATTTTTTCCCTTCATCTAAGGTGTCAAAGTATACATTTGTTCATGTTATTCTTTTATGCTCTCCAGATATTTGTGATACCTAAAGATAATTTAGGTATTCACAGGTATTACATGGCTCTGACAAAACTCTAATATGTGTAGTGACTTTAGTGATGTCCTTTTTATACCCAGTGTTGTCTTCCTTAGTTTTTCTTATTTTTTTCTCTTTAAAAATATGTTTAACGCTTTGTCAATATGATAATCCCAAAGAACTAGCGTTAATTTTATTTTATATTTCTTACTGTGTGTCTTTTTTATTATTATTTCATTGTGCTTCACTATGATCCTTATTATTTCAACCTTTTGTTTTGGTTTTAACTTCATCTTAGATCTAGTTTCAAAGGTGAGTTTCAAAATCAACCAGTTAAGAATTCTCTTCTTTTTTAATCATTTTATTTTAAAATATTGTTTTATTTTAGTAGAAAGATAATAATTTTATATACTTGTGGAGTAAATATGATGTTTTGATCTATGTATACAGTATATAAAATTTAAATCAAACTCATTAACATATTCATCACCTAACCAATGTGTGGGTTTTGTAGTGAGAATATTAAAAAAAGATTTTTAATAACTTTGAAATACATAATACATTATTATTAACTGTGGTCATCAGCCACTGCAATAAATGAGTGAAATCTATCCCTGAAACTTTTCAATATCTCTCTATCCTCCATCCCTTTTAACCACAACCTCTGGTGATCCACATTATTTTACTTTCTATTTTTTGAAATCAATATATTTTAAATTTCACATTTCAATGAGATTATATAGTATATATATGGCTTAGTATTTCTAAGCCAGCCTTATTTAACATATCAAAATGTATTTATGGTAAGTTGATTTTAAGGACAACATCTTCAATACATGGTGTTGGGAAAACTATAGCCACATTCAGATGGGTGAAACTAGACCTTTATCTCATACCATGTATAAATACCAACTCAAAATGGATTAAATAATTAAATGGAAATCATGAAACTCTAAAAACTCTGTTTGAAAATAGGAAAAAACAACAACTTCTGAACATTGGTCTGTGCAATGATTTTTTGGATAGAAGTCCCAAAGAATAAATAAAGAAAAAAATTACAAACAGACTAATAAGATTCCAGCAAACAGAATACTTTTGCACATCAAAGTTAACTCTTAACAAAGTGAAGAGACAACCTACAAAACTGGAGAAAATAGTTACCACTAATCTGCTAAGGACGTATATCCAACATATATAAAGAGCCCAAGCAGCTCAATAGAGAAAAAACAAATACACAAATTAAAACTTGGACAAAGGACCTTAACAGATATTAATCAAAATGAGACATAAAAATGTCCCATAGATAAATGTGAGAAATACTCTACATCTCTAACCCTCTGAGAAATAGAAACTATAACCAGAAAATGCTCTCACCTCATACTTCTGAGAATGGATGTTGCCAAAAGATGACATGTATCGGCAAATTCATGGAGGACAGAGTATGCTTCCTTTATGTGTAGATGTTCAGTGTTGTGAATTTATTTATATTACTGATTTAGTGACATGCCATGAGTTTTGATATTTATTATTTTTATATATTTCTAAATATATTCTTATCTTATGTTTAATTTACTCTTTGACCTACCATTTATTTGAAAATACATTTACTTCTAAATTTGGGGGTATTTTTCAGAGATATTTTTGTTCTTGATTTCTAGTTTATTCAACTATGCTTAGATCACATATTTATCTGACTTCAAACAGTGGAACTTCTCTAGATTTATTTTATAGAACAGAACACAGGCTGCCATGGCAGCAGTCTGTGCCCACTTGAAATTTATGTTTACCCTGGTTGTTGAAAGGGTGTTCCAAAATTTGAATGCAGTTAATTTGGTTAGTAGTGTACTTCAAGTCATTTGTGTATTTACTGAGTTTCTATCTATTATATCAATTATTGAGGAAGAGCAGTAGAGCCTCTACCAATAATATTCTGTTTTATTTCTCACCAATGTTCTTCAAGTTGTTGCTTCATGTTTCACACCTGGTCAGTCTGTCCAACTGGATAAAATAGAACATGAAGAGTGTGGTCAAGTTCAAAGGGCAGCTAAGTTCCCCCAGGGAAGTCACTGATGTAGGATTCCAGGTGGCCCACACCAGATGGCAAACACTCATCCTGCTACGGTGGCACAGGGTTCACGTAGGGAAAGAGGACAGGACATGAAATGTGGGTCCTTGCAGTGCATTGATCCCCCATGGAGAAAATTCATCCCACATCCTGGGTGAGCATTTTCTGCATGAACCCACTTCTTGCAGAGGGAGGTGGACTTAATGTGGTCCAGTATGTTCTAAAATATGGAAAGCTGGGGATGTTCCTGAGGGCCATTGATGCACACATTGTAAAGAGCTACACACACACACACACACACACACACACACACACACACACACACGTTTATGGATCCAACATCGTGTGAACAGGAACTCCCTGACTGTGCTTGGAGCTGCACTGTGTTTGCCCGCAACTTCCATGCTGAGCACAAGGTTTTTCTTGGGAAAAAATTGGAAGTGCTGTGCTGTCTCCATGATTCATACTTTAAGATGCTGTTAACATGTGAATAAACACAAGAATCGGTATTTCTTCCTAATCCACCAAGCTCTACCATTCTAAAATGTCCTTATTTTCCCTGAAGTTGACCAAGTAAAATCAGCTTGTTTGATTACTATTACCATAAAATATATTTTTGATTTTATTTCTTTTAACCTATTTGCATCTTTATGTTTTCCTGTTTTATTAAGATATAATTGATAAATAATATTATACATATACAGGTATAAAAGGTATATATAAAGGTATAAAACATGACAATTAACATGTTTTATCTCTATTGTTTTATTTTTTTCTTTAACATACACATGTTGTTAAATGACTACCACATGCAACTTAATTAAGATATTTGAAGTCCTCATCTTGCAGGCTAAATATATTTAAGTTTTACTTTTTCTTCCAATTAGATAACCTCTGTCTTTAACTGGTAGTTTAGACCATTTATATGTAATGTGATTATCGAAAAGTTTAAGTTTCGTATCTACTCTTCATTTTCTGTTTGTCTCATCTTTTCTTTGCTTTTTAAATTATTCTACAATTTGGGAAGAATTACTGAGCATTATTTAGTATTTCAGTTTTTGTTCACCTAATAACAATAACATTTTATTTTAATATTTTAATGGTTACCCTAGATTTCACAGCATGATAAATTAAACTTATCACAGTTTTTCTTTAATTGATACTCTCAATTTCTACATAGAATATAAAAATGTTGTAAGAGTAGGATTCTATTTATTTCCTACTGGTCTTAATGTTATTTTTGTTGCACTTTTATTTGTTCACATATTTTAAGCCATATTCCACATTTTATTATCTTATTTAAATAATTGATGAAGTTGAACTTTTAAAATCAATTGTGTATCCATATAGATCTTATTCACAGTTCTCTTTATTCCTCTGTGTGGATTTATGTCTCAACAGGTGTTCCTTTCTTTTCAGTGACTTTTCTTGCAGTGTACATCTGTATGTGATGCATTATTTCATACTTTATATGTTTAAAAATTCTCATTTACATATTTACTCAGCATTTCTCTATTGTTTTATTTTTTTTTCAATAGACAGTGTGCTGTTCACTCTGTTCTTGCTCTTCATGTTTCTGATGAGAAATGTGCACTCGGCTTTCTTTTTCCTCTGCATGTAACATCTCAACTCATCCTTGCTACTTTTAAGATTTTTCTACTGGTTTGAAACATTTTGTTATCATGTGTCTTGTTGTGGTCTTCTTCATGTTTCTCATCTTTTCCATCTACTAATATTTCGTGTATATGTGGACTTACAGATCGCACCAAATTTGAAAATTAATCAGTGACAAATTCTCTCATTGTTTATTATTGTCCACTTCCCTGCTACATCTTATAAACCTAGACTATGAATTTATAAGCCACATAATGTTGACATTGCACTCGTTCTTTCTTCAATGGTTTATTCTACTTTTCTGTGTTTAACTTTGGGTAATTTATATTTTTTCTTTCTCCACGTTAACTTATCTACTAATCAACAGTGTTAAATCTCATTCTACTCAGTGTATTGTCTAATACATTGTACTATGCTTTTTTAGAAGCTTTGTTTTGTTAATTTTGATCTTCCTTTGAATATCATTATGATACATTTAAAAATATATTATTGTGAAGACAGTGGGTTGAACTGCAATATACCCAAACCAGGTTCTCTATCATGGGACGTTCACCTCAATTCCCTGTACCACACACACAGAGAAGTGATGACTACTCTTTCATTCTCTCATTTCTGATACTTATTGCCGCAGTCTGGCTGGGCACAATTCAGGAGCCACTTGTCAAAAGAAACGAACTTTATTTTTAGAACCACACGCCAAACAAAACAGCTCCTCAGGGAAAAAACCCTCAGAGCCCAACTGCCACCACCAGCTTCCACAAGCCTCTCACCCCCACACCAGCCTCTCAACCTCCCACAATCCTCCTGCTCTTGAGGCCGATTGGCTGGGTTGTGTGGGCAGAGCCAAAGAAGTCCCCCAATGAGCAGCTCTGTGGTCTGAAAGGGCAGGAAACAGCCCAATGAGCATCACCGCAGAGGAGCCAATCAGTTGGCAGCTAGAAGTTGCTGGGGCCGCTGTGAGCCAATCATCAGCTGGCAGATGGAAGTTTGCTGCCAGCTGGAACTTTGCTGGGGCCCCTTTGGCTGTGGCTCTCAACATCTCCCCCTCTCTGTTTAAACAACAAGCATGTGGCTTAGGGACCGTGCCTGCCGTAGGTTGTCCAATACTACATATGGTCCTTACCCATTCTTAGGTTGGTACCATTGCAATTGGATCTTACCCGTCACTGACTACCGGTCCAGTATACAGCCACACCTGTGGATAGGTCTTTGTATCAGCCAGGGGGTGGGGGGGGAATGAGGTTCTTTGCCTCACCTCTGTTGGCCCCCAAATTTTAGCTGAATGACCATGACAAGCAGAAGGGAGGAAGATACACCAAGCCAATTGACGGCTCCTTTTGGAAAAATTGTACCACCGATGACATCATCAGTAAAAATACCCCAACACTATCACAAGTCGCTGCACCAACAGATAGTTCACAATGCATACAGGTGAGTTCACAATGCATACAAGTGATTCATAGTCTAAGCAAGTTCTGCAAGCAGTTCAGTGATGGCTCCTTTTGGAAAAATTGTACCACCAATGACAACATCAGCATAAATACCCCAACACTACCACAAGTCGCTACACCAACAGATAGTTCACAATGCATACAAGTGAGTTTGCAATGCATACAAGTGATACATAGTCCAGGCAATTTTGCAAGCAGTTCAGTGATGGCTATTGCAGAAGCTGAGGATTGGTTTTATTTTTGTCTTCACCGGCACTGGGATGAAGATAGGAATTCTGGCAATAATGGCTAAAGAAAAAATTATATAACATTCCAGAAGGTACTAAAAGAAAACAATTTTTTTAGAAAACAATTTACTTAACAATGTACCTTATCTTCAACGGAATTATTAAATATAATGAAAAGGAAAGGTGAAAGTAAACAGATCTGTTAACCTCCTTTTTTGTTCATATATTAAAACAATCCTCAACAGCTGTTTACCCAATTTAAATTAAACCATTTAAATCACATGAAAAAAATATTTGGATCCATTTTTTCATGAGCGCTCATCATATATGATATATGGACATACGTACATTCAAACATATAACACAAAACACAAGTGTGCACACATAATATAATAGATACAAGACATAACATAATAGTAAAGGCCTTATAACTTTTTACAGGTGAAATCTCCATTGCAATGTTTAAAAACTCTATAGTCAAAAAAATAGAACTGATCAGCAAAACATTAACCTAGGTGTGTATGAGCTCAAAAAAAATAGAATTTCATTATATGGCAAAGGGCAATAATAAAATAGATATTGAAAAAAGCATCCTGGTTCAGCCAGATGTAAGAATAGCCAAACTGGAGTTTTGGATATGAGTTGTTATGGATTGGAGCCAAATCATCTTCTTTTTGGTCTGTAGAAATCGCTTTAGTTAATCTTTCTGGAGTCCAAATCGGCTGCTGTTCTCCCTGTGGAAACACACAAACAGACCCCCAACTCCAGACAATTACTGGGTCAGGACCTTTCCATTGTCCTGTTAGAATATCCTTCCAAAGTACCTTGGGCTTATGTACATTTTTTGGATACATATGCCTTTCTGCAGCACTAAGCCCTGATGAATCCAAATTTAAAAAGTTTAGAGTAAAAAGGGTTATTTTAAGTTTATCTTTGGGGAATATATACCCCTTCCCAATTCCTTCTTTTTGCTTTAATAAGTACATTTTAATAGTTTGATGAGCTCTTTCAACTATGCCTTGTCCCTGTGGATTGTATGGGATTCCTGTTATATGAGTAATGCCAAATGTTGAGCAAAATTGTTTAAAAGAGGTAGAAGTATAACCAGGGGCATTATCTGTTTTTAACTGTTTTGGAATGCCCACAGTGGCAAAATTTTGTAAGCAATGAGCTATAACATCTTTAGTTTTTTCTCCGGCATGAAGGGAGCCCATCAAAAATCCAGAAGAAGTATCAACTGTAACATGCAAATATTTTAATTTTCCAAATTCTGGCAAGTGTGTGATGTCCATCTGCCAAATATGGTTAGGCATCAATCCTCTAGGATTGACTCCAAGATTAACTTGTGGTAAAAAGGTCACACAATTTTGACATTGTTTTATTATTTGTCTAGCTTGTTCCTTAGTTATTTTAAAACGCTTTTGTAAAGTATTAACATTGACATGGAACTTTTTATGAAAATTTGTAGCTTCTTCTAGTGTAGAGAAAATATGTATGTCATGTGTAGTTTTATCTGCTAACTCATTGCCCAAACTAAGGGTTCCAGGCAATCCTGTATGTGCCCTGATATGTCCTATAAAGAATGGATCTTTTCTGTCCCAGATTAGACTTTGTATAGTGGAAAGCAAAGAGAAAACAGTAGAGGAAGGGGAAATCCTACCAGCATCTTCAAGGGATACTATAGCATTAACTATATACTGACTATTGGAAAATAAATTAAATACAGAATCTTTAAATATCACAAAAGTTTGTAATACTTCATTAAGCTCTACCTTTTGAGCTGATTGTTTGGGTACTAAAAATGTAAAAGTTTGATCAGGTGTAACTATTGCTGCTGTACCATTATTTGACCCATCAGTGAATATATTTGGAGCATTCATGATAGGTGTTTTTCTTGTCATTTTTGGAAAAATGACAGGATGCAATGACCAAAAAGACAATAAAGGATTAGATGGTAAATGGTTATCAAATGAAACATTAGATTTGCACATGATTATTGCCCAAGTATTTAACTCATTAGCTAACTCATCAATTTGATTCATAGTATATGGAGTAATAATTTTGTTGGGAGAAATTCCTAACACTCCCTTTGCTGCATTTATTCCTTTGAGTATTAATTGTCCTACAGCCTCAGGATACCTAGTAAGAATAGTGTTAGGAGAATAAGATAAATGTATCCATAATAATGGACCTTCTTGCCAAAATACTTTTGTAGGAATATTTTTTGTTGGTAGAACAATAAATAATAAAGGCAAACTTATATCAATTCTATCCAAATGCATATTTTCCATATATGTTTCAATGATTTTTAATGCCTTTCTTGCTTCAGGTGTTAACATTTGGGGTGAATTTGGATCTGATGGTCCTTTTAGGATATCAAATAAAGGCCCCAACTCTCCTGTTGATATACCTAGATAAGGCCTTATCCAATTTATGTCTCCTAATAACTTTTGAAAGTCATTAAGTGATTTGAGTTGATCTACTCATATTTGAATTTTTGGTGGACGGACCATGGTTGAGGATAATAGAACTCCTAAATAATTAATTGGAAAATTTAATTGTACTTTATTGCTATCTCTAGATTATAATTTTTTAATAAGTTTGTAAGTGTGGCATAACATTCTAGCAATGTGTTTTTATCTTTGTGTGCTAATAATACATCATCCATATAGTGAAATATTTGTAGTTCAGGATTTTGATTTCTAAGTGGCTGGATTACTTTGTTAACATAAATTTGACACATAGTTGGGCTGTTAGCCATCCCTTGAGGGAGCACTTTCCATTCATATCTCTGATCAGGATCTTCATGATTCAGTGCAGGGATTGTAAATGCAAAATGTGGACTATCCTCAGGATGAATTGGAATTGAAAAAAAACAATCTTTAATATCTATAACTAAAACATACCAAGTTTTTGGCAAAGCAGACAATTGAGGAATCCCCGATTGAGCAGGTCCCATAATAACCATTTCATTATTAATGGCTCTTAAATCTTGCTGTAATCTCCATTTACCAGATTTCTTTTTGATGACAAAAATGGGAGTATTATGGGGAGATACAGAAGGTTGTAAATGTCCTTCTGCTAATTGTTGTTTGACCAAGTCATGGGCTGCTTGTATCTTTTCTTTAGTCAGGGGCCACTGAGGAACCCATACTGGTCTTTCTGATTTCCAAGTAATTTTTATTGTCTCAGAGGCCCTTTCTGAAAATCCAACCCATGTCTGTCTGTTCCTTGATCTATTTGTATTGGTGCTGCTATACCTTGTTCTTGTTTTTCTAATCTTTTTCCTTTCCTAAAACCTTGTCTAGCCATAATAGTGGGTGCATTTTGATTGATGTTATTTGTTAATGTCAAACCTAATTGATCTAGGACATCTTGTCCCCATAAATTTACGGGAAGATGATCCAATACATATGGCTGTATAGTTCCCTTACATCCTTCAGGATCCTTCCAATCTAATACCATTGCACTTCTATGGGGATTAGTCGCCACTCCTAGGCCTCGAAGCATTTGAGTGGCTTGTTGTAATGGCCAATGTTTTGGCCATAAGGTCTGCACCTGTATCCAGTAGCCCATTAAATTCATGTCCTTGAATATCTAGTTTTAGCATGGGGCGAGAATCTAAATTTAAAGAAAGCATAGCCCAATCTACACCTGTGGAACCTAATCCCTTGGAACCTCTTTCTACAGTACAATTGAAAAATCTATTATGTAGGCTGGGTATTATTAGTAACTGTGCTATTCTATATCCTGGTGAAATTACTGATATACCCTTTGGAGAACTGGCTATAATTTTTATTTCACCTTCATAATCAGGATCAATTACCCCAGGACTTATCATAAGTCTTTTTAGAGTAGAAGAGCTGCGTCCCAATAATAAGCCTACTGTTCCTTTGGGAAGAGGTCCTTTTACCCCTGTGGGAATGATTTGAACTCCCATCTCTGGAGTTAGTACCGCTCTGGCGGAGGCGCAGATGTTCAACCCTGCGCTCCCTCTGGTTTGTCTGATGAGGGATCTGATGGACAATGTGTCCTGGGCACTACCCTGATGGGGTTGCTGGGTTCCTCCAGTGCTCCGTATATTTGTGGTTTTGGGCCCCGGAGCATTGGGCCCACCTGTCCATTTTTTGGCAATGGAGGCCAAGCCTTTCTCCACAATATCATGGATAAACACCTAGTCCTTGTTCTTTTTTTGATAATGGAGTACCCTCTATGGTGGTTTGAGAACGCCATTCATTAGCCCAATGTCTCCCTCTACAGCATCGTGGGCAAATTCCCAGTATTCTACTCCTTTGATACCTAGTTTTGTTAAACCCTCCTCCTATGGGGCAATTCCTTTTAAAATGTCCTTGTTCCCAAATTGTAGCATGTTCTTGGCCTGGCATCTAAAGCCTGTTTTACTGCAGCTGCCATGACTTACCCTTGTTCTAAAGCCTGTTTTACTGCAGCTGTCATGACTTGCTCTTGTTCATTAATGTCTCTACATAATTTAATATATGTGTTTAAATCTTCATGTTTCCATGATCTAATGACTTCTCTGCACCAATGATTCGCTTGCTCATAAGCCAGTTGTTTTAGTAATGGCATTGCTTGTTTTGTATTCCCCAAAACTCTGGTAGCTGTTTGAATAAGCCTATTTACAAATTCAGCATAAGGTTCATTAGCTCCTTGTATTACCTTAGATAATTGACCTTGTAAACCTCCATGTCCTTGTAAAGTCTTCCATGCCTTAACTGCATCTACAGCAATTTGTGCGTATACACCAGGATCATATGCAATTTGTTGCTGCTGATCCTCATAAGGTCCCTTTCCTAACAACATATCTAGATTTCTCTGAGGATAACCAGCTGCTGCATTTCGCCTAACCGTCTCCTTGCAAAATTCCTCATTGGCAACCTTCCATAACAGGTATTGTCCTCCATTTAGCACAGCTTTACACATATTAGCTCAATCTTCTGGCGTCATGTTCAAGTTGTTAATGGATTCGACCAAGCTTACAGTGAAGGGTGCTTGAGGACCATAGGTTGTTACAGCCTCTTTTAGCTGCTTCACTGTTTTGAAATTTAAAGCATGGTGAACTCGCTGCCCTCCTACCTCAAATACAGGGCATGTTAATATTTGAGATCCTGTCTCAGGATCCCAACTATCAACTGCAGGGGTTGGGAGCCTCCCAGCATATGGAGGTGGCCTTGTTAGTTGGACACGTTCGTCCTCTGGTGATAGAAAGGTGTTAGTAGCAGTCTCCTGTTGTAAATTTCCCCCTGAAGGCTTTTTCTGCTTTACACTTTCTTTTTCTGTCTGACTAGCTCGAGAAAACTTCTCTTTTACTTGAATATTTCTACTATACCTACAATACAACCCAACAAGATGACGCCAAACAAAACTGAAACAGAGTGAAACAAAATTAGAACAGAAAATCATTATAGCCTTTCTATCCTGAAATGTCCATCCATCCTTTCTCTCTATCTGTTCCTCAGATGTGAGCAGTTTTTCTTCCATCTTACACATCTCCAGGGACAGGCAACCTAAAACAAAAGTGAAGCAAAACAAAAGAGGAATTTTAAATGGCTACTCATCCTCTCGCCCTGCCCTCAGGGGCGAGCAGTTTACCTTATCACTTAGCCTCCATCGTTCCCCTTGCGAGCCACCAAACGCCACAGTCTGGCTGGGCACAATTCAGAGCCCAACTACCACCACCAGCTTCCCACAGCCCAATGAGCATCACCGCAGAGGCAGTTGGCAGCTAGAAGTTGCTCGGGCTGCTGTGAGCCAATCATCAGCTGGCAGATGGAAGTTTGCTGGAAGCTGGAATTTTGCTGGCAGCTGGAAGTTTGCTGGGGCCCCTTTGGCTGTGGTTCTCAACAACCTATAATTTTTATCTTCTTATTCTCTTTGCATGAAATGTTAATCAACTTTTTCTTTCTGTGCCCAAAACACCTGAAAAGGATAACTTAGAGGAGGAAAAGTCTCTGTTGGCACACACTTTCAGAAGTCCTATACATGATCAAATGACTGTTGTTGCAGACCTGAGCTGAGGCACACTGTTATGGCAGATAGGCGTGCAAAGGAAAGGGCTCTGCACATGGCAGTCAAGAATAAGGAGAAGGAGAAGGGGAAGGAGGGGAGGAGTGGAAGAAGAAGAGGAGGAGGAGGAGGAGAAAGGGGAGAAGGAGAAGAGAAGAGAAGGAGAAGGAGGAGCAGGGGAGAGAGAGGTGGAGAAGGGGGATGAAGAAAAGGAGGGAGAGGGGTAGGGGAGGAAGGGAGGAAGAGGAGGAGGAGAAGGATGAGGAGGGGAAGAGGGAGAAAGAGGAGGAGAAGGGGGAGAGAGAGGAGAAGGAGGAGGGGGAGAGGGAGGGAGAGGAGGAGGAAGGGTAGAGGGAGAGGAGGGGAGAGGAAGAGGAGGGAGAGAAGCAGTGGGAAGAGAATAAGAAGAAAAAGGAGGAGGGGGAGAGGAAGGTGAGGAGAAGAAGGGGAGGAAAAAGAAGAGGAGGGGGAGGGGAGGGGAGAAGAAGAAGAAGAAGGAGGAGGAGGAGGAGGAGGAGGAGGAAAAGAAGAAGGAGGAGGAGGAGAAGGAGATGGTGAAGGAAGAAGAGGAGAATAAAAAGAAGAGGCAGAGAATGAGGAGGAGGGAGAGGGAGAGGAGGAGGGGAAGAAGAAGAGGAGGAGGAAGAGAAGGAGAAGGAGGAGAAAGGGAAGGGGAAGGAGGAGGAGAGGAAGAAGAAAAGAAGAGGTGGAAAAGGAGGAAGAGGGCGGGGGAGAGGGAGAGGGAGGAGAGGGAGGGGGAGGAGAGTGAGGGGGAGGAGGAGGGGGGAGGAGGAGGAGGGGAAGAAGAAGAAGAGAGGAGGAGGAGAAGGGGAAGAAGAAAAAAAAGAAGAGGAGGCGGGGAGGAGGGGGAAGAAGAGAAAAACAGGCACACAGCCAGACAGAAAAATTGATGGTTTAAGAATGAGATACAGTCTGCAAGGTATACCTGCATCATCTCCTCCTGGAACCACGCTCCAACACCTACAGTCACACTCAGTAGGCCATTCAAATCATTAGTTTACCAAATGGATTAATCCATTAAATTAGATATAGGCCTCATGATCTAACTATTTCACCTTGGAACATCACCACATTGACTAAATTTTGAGCTTTTGGAGGGGAGGATCATTTCTATATCCAAATCATAACTACTGTCCTGGCTTGAATCAAATTTTATCAAAAGAATTTGGTGTATTTTTCTTTTTTCATTGACTTCTATTTTTCTCTCAATAATTTCTTCTCTAACTCATTATTTATTTCTTTCCCAGTTATTTTAGTCTTAAGTTGCCCTCTTCCTCCTGTTTCTAAATGTAGAAGTTTTAAATCATTATTTATTTCTTTCCCAGTTATTTTAGTCTTAAGTTGCCCTCTTCCTCCTGTTTCTAAAGGTAGAAGTTTAAGTGATTAATTTTAGTTCTGTTGTTTTCTGATATATTCAGTTAGTGCTGTACATTTTTATCTAAGCACTAATTTCACTGCATCTGGCAATTTTTGATAGGTTAATTATTCAGTTCAATTTATTTCACTTAGCTTAGTCTATATTAAATTTTATCTTGAAATATGTTCTGTAATTCATATGCTTTTTAGAATTTTGCTGTTTAGTTCAAAATATTTCAGAATTTTTGGGTTGTATTTCTATTATTCACTCCAACTCTACTTTTATGTGTTCTGAGCAAACTTACTTTGTATGAATTTCATATTTTTTTTGAATTTAAAAACTTGTGATTTTATAAATAAAATTTGGCCATTTTTAGTGAATGTCCCAGGAAAGTATGTGTATTCTGGTGTTGTTGGATTGTTGGAGGGAGTACTCCATAAATGTTAATTACATCAAGTTGATCAATAAGTGCCAATCAAGTCAAATATATCTTTACTAATTTTTCTTGTTGTTCTGGTTGATCAATTAATTACTAAAATGGGGAGATTAATATTATTAACTATAATGGTAAATGTGTCTGTTCATCTGATCACAGTACAACAATGTTGAAATACGTGATATAAAATCAGAGCTTTAATCTCACATACATCAACATTGTTGTAAGAACTGTACATGTAAGTATTATTACGTTTTGAAAAATTGACTCTTTTATCATGGCATAATACTATTCTTTATTCCTGCTGAGTTTTATGGATTTGAAGACTATTTACTCTGAAATTAATATAGCTATCAAACTTTCTATTGATGTTTTCTTCCCACAGCTTGGAGAGGCTCTGATAAGTCCTTTGCCTTTGGAAATAAGTGTTCCATAGAGAAAACAGGGATTATTTCACAAGAATGAGTCCCCCCTTTACCTTCCAGAGTCATGACAGGATTCCCTATCAGATTTTCATTGTAAAAACATGGTGGAGTCTCTGATGGCAAAATTTGTAGAAGAGTGTGTCCCCCTAGGACTGCAATCCATTCTTACCCTCCGTGGGCAATTTGTCAAAATTCCCACCAGTGTATCTCCAGTGTCTCCTCCAGGTCAGCAGATCTGGCTGTGGCACTCTGGATTCACTTATCTCTCCAAATTTACGGTAGAAACTTTCCCTGAAATCTCATTTTTCTGAAGTGCACAAGAAAAATCGCCAAATCTTACTTGTTCAACTTTTTATTGTTGTAAGTACAATTAACATTTTGTAACTGCTAACACAAACCCATAGTAACCTTTTAAATATTCTTTTAAAATTATTCTAATATCTCTGTTAATCTTGAGTTGCCTTAAATTGATTGAGTCATCTCATTATGCTTTTTGTTTTTCTCTGATTATTTATACCAATAGCGAAAACATGTACTTTAACATTTTAGGAACTGATATTTTTGCATTCTTACAGGTTTTAAAATGTTTCTGTCTCTTGACAGGTACTTCATGTTCTTGTAAATCAGTACATGTGTTCAGGTCTTGCTTTCAAGATTCTTTGAGTAGTCAGCACTGAGTTCAGGGCTAAGTTCCTCCACAATGAAGGTAACGCCTTTCCAAGGGCTCTACCTGTGCCCACTGAGTCTAAAGTGTTGTAGGCTTTTCGCAGGTAACAGGCACCATTCCTCAGCTTGTTTGGACATCCACACTTGAGCTTCTTGGAATCTCATGTGGATTTACTCCCTTCCTCTGGTGGCCTCTTCACACACGTGCACTGAGAAGCAACTGCTGAAACTACGGAGAGTCAAGTGCAGGCCACTGACCTCCTCTGCCAGGGAGCGCCCAGCACCCCAGGACTATCCCACGGGCTTCTTGGATTCTTAGCTCCATCTGTTCACTGGGGAAGCCTGCTGGGCCTCCCAGGACTCTTCCGTGTGGTATTCTGGAAGCTTCCTTAAGGCAGACCCAGGGCCAGTTAGGGCTCACCTTTCTTGTCTCCAACTCTCAGGAATCCCCTGTCTTTTTTTCCTAGTCTCCATGATTTAAAAACAATTATATATATATATATATATATATTCTTTCCACAACGTTAAAATTTGCTGAATAACAATAAATTCTCAGGCTATACCACTTTCAGGCAGGCTACCAAATGCTCGTGCATCACTTGGTTGATAGTCATAGGTTGACAACACAAACACAGGTCCCATGATCCCAATAATAGTTTCTATAATACACACACCACTCCTTACAAAATCACACACACACACACACACACACACACACACACACACACATACACACACACACTTATATATTTTGTCCTTTTGTTATTATTTGCGGAGAAAATGAATCTACTCCCTGTTACTCCATCTTGTGATGAAGCATAAGTTCCAATTGGTGTGAGTTTTGATCTAATTTGGATGTTACTTGAAAGTGCTCTTTACTTGTAACTTAAGAGTAAATGCTCAGGGAGAGGAAATTTCTGCCTATCCTGTTAGGCATTCTTTCCATTTGAAAGTGTGAACAGGAAAAATTCACTGAATGAATCCAGTGTGTGGATTTGGTGATAATTTACTTAGCAATGTCCCCAAATCTCCCTTTAAGGTCATTCCATGAAATGATGTCATACATTTAACTGAACAGCAAGCAAACTACTCTGTACTACATGTGTATTGAAGGAAAGCTGAGCAACACAGACAAGCAGTTTCACAGTCCATCTTCAGCTCCTATTTGACTGGAGAGAGGGGAGAGGAGAATGTGAACATGGGGCAGGAATCCAGTCCTGAGTCCACGCCACTTCCTGGGCTCCGAGCCCAAAGCATCTTGATGTCATTTTTCTTAAACTTTTCTAACTTATCATTACCTGGTTTATAAAAATTCTAAATAAATACTAAAATACTACCTTTTTCATTCAATATTTTTATTTTTCACTGCCACCCATGGTCATAGATATTGACCTGGCACATATGGATGTTGGAGTTACAGCTGATCACTTTGTGCTTTGGCAAATTGCATTGCCATGAGATTTGTATGTTGAAACCCTGACCCTCTGCACTGGTCAGCTCTTCATCACTATAAAGAAAACCTGAGATAATCAATTTATGAAGAAAAAAAGGTTTAATTTGGTTCCAGTTTTGGACGTTTTAGCTCATAATCCTTTGACCTTGTTGTTTGGGGCTGAGATGAGTCAGCACATCACAGAAGACGGAAATCGCTCTCCCTGTGGCAAGGGAGCCAAAGAGGAAAAGAAGAATGGGTCTGGGATCCCAGTGTCCCCCCATCACCCCAGGAAATGCTCTCAGCAGCCTGAAGACCTCCTGCTAAACTCCAACTCTTAGGTTTTACCACCTCCCTATTGCTCTGCCCTGAGGACCAAACCTTTAGTACAAGGAATTTTGAGAGACATCCAAGATCCAAAGTCTAGCATCCCAATGCACTGATATTCAGTGATTGGGAGCTTTGGGGTCATGGATATTACATATGAGGGGTGAGACCCTTGTGATGGGACTGGTGTCATTGTAAGAAGGGTCACCAGACCTTTGTATCTCTCTCCACCCCCAAATGACACAGGGCTATTGGGAACACACACAGATGGCAGCTGTCAGCAAGCCAGGAGGAAGGCCCTCACCAGAGTGACCGCAGTGGCCCCCTTATCAGACTTCTGGGCTCCAGGACTAGTCTTCTGTCCTTCCAGTCACCCAGTCTGTGGCATTTGCTCTATGACGGCCTGAGTGGACGAACCCTTCATTGTGACAACCTTCGTACACTGAACTTCCTGTAACAGAACAGGCCTGCTCCAAACTGTCATCCTCTCTAGGGGATGCAGTCCTGTGTCCTGCTAACAAGAGGAGCATGGGGTCCTGAGCTCTCCCGTTTCAGAGCAGTGTCCACGTAGTGTTTGCTGGGAGACTGGCTTGGATGCTGGTGGTGAAAGCCAGGTCCTGGTGCTGACCTCTGAATAAGTTTGATGGCTCTGTGCCCCGTGTGGACCTAGGACTGGGGGCACCAGGCTGGTGAACCCTCCACTTTCCATCCCATGTCCAGTAGCACACATGACTTTAGGACGTAAAGTGGGCCTGGGTGACAGGAGCAGGCTGACCCTCCACGCAGTGCTGGGCCTCACTGCATGGACAGCTGCGACCTCACAGCCACCCCGTCCTTCCAGTCAGTCTCTGCTGCCTGCCTCAGCCCTGCGCCAGGTGCAGCAGCTGGCCTCCGCCTCCGTCCTGCCCTCCCTGCGAGGCAGTCTTCCTTGTCTAAGTACCTGTATTTCTCTCAACTCCACCTTTCCATTACCCACCACATGAAGTCAAAGGTCCTTCAAAGTCCTGCAGCCATAGTGTTAGAACTCCCAGATTGCAAACCCTCCCACATAATCGTAGACAAATACTGCTTCTAAAATATCATTAAATATTGATTCATTTACTTGACGGAGCAGACTTCCATGCACATATGTGAATTTTGAAGAGGATTTTCCCTACAAAGCCTAATGTTAACAAGACAAATGAAGAAGCAAATATCAAGCTATCTCCATGGCCTGCCCCTGCCCAGGCTGGAGAAGCTGCTGGTCCTCCACCTCCTGTTCCCATGAGCATGCATGAGAGGGCGTGTGCTCTGTGCTGTCCCTGCTGTGTGGGCTGGAATTAGGGGAGGACTTGTTAGCAGGAATTCTACTGCAAACAGAACACACGTTGCTGTCCAAAGCGAGTACTCCACAGAAGGCTCCTGAAGACACGTGGTGAGGACTAGTCTCTGATATCAGAAGGGGGTGCAGTGCTACGCCTTTGAGCTTCTGTCTCACCTCCGTTTTATCACTCTTCCCCTTATTCGGTTTCTGTGTGCTCATGCTCCCACTCTGCTGCTGAGGAGATGCAAACATGGCAGGAACATGCTCCCTACCCTGATGACATCGAAGTTACCTGTGCAAGTAGACAGGGGAAGCCAATGTTCCTGGACACCATCCTTCTGACCTGAGTGCCACAGTGATCGGGAGCATGTTCCCACAGGGAACACCATGACGAGGTCACAGAGGTACCACGATTTGGATTTTAGTTAGAGGTCTCCACCTCCTCCTCCCGTTCCTTCCATTTTTCTTGAGAAATGGGGACTTTTCCAGGGGCACTCTTCAAAGATCCCCCTGGAGATTGTGCAGCAGAAGGTGAAAAGTTAAGGCCCTTTCCATGCATCTGGAGGGTCCTTCCACCTGGACCCCCCAGAGGGGCCCTGGGCACTGCACTTGAGGAACGGAGCTCCCAGGCCTTCGGAGGAAAGCCACTGTTGCAGGGGCCAAGGCCGGGAGGACTGTAGAGAGGTGGCAACAAGAAGAAAAAGTTTCCCAGAGAGGGACCAGGCTGAAAAACTAGGGTCCTGGTGTTGAGAGCCACAGCCAAGTCAGGATGGTGCCTGGCATTTTGCCAGAAGGAGTGGTTGGGAAGTGACGCCAGCAAGTCATTAAGATGATGATAATTAAGTTAAGCTGTATAATTTTTAAGATAATGACTGATTGCTGTAACTGGATGATGCTAAATTGAAACAGCTGTGTATTCAGTTGTGTATATAAACCTCTGCTGTCCAGCAGTGGGGCGGCTCCTGCTACCTCGGGTGCCCGCTACTTTTGAGTCCCCATTGAGTTCTCGCGGAGTTTCTGGGGAGTTCTGGAGAGTTCCCGTGGGGTTCGGGCAATAAAGTAATTCCTGTTTGAACCTACAAGTGGCTCATGACCTCCTGATTTTGTGCCCAGCCAGACTGCGGCATCCTAGTGTAATTTCCTGCAAGAAACCCCAGAGGGAATGTAGGGATAAAAAGAAGAGATGTTGAAACGGAATTCAAATGTTCACGAACTAAAACAGCCAGATCTCCACGCCTGCTGGTTCTGCTCATCCGAAAATGGATCGAAAATATTCAGAAAATGGGCTGGGGCTGCGGCTCAGTGGTAGAGCACTTGCTTAGCACGTGTGAGGCACTGGGTTTGATCCTCAGCACCACACACAAATAAATAAATAAAATAAAGATTGTGTGTCCATCTTTAAAAAATTTAGAAAAACATTAACTTCTGTACCAAACATTACAAACTTTGTTAAACCTTGTCATTATTCCAAGACGATAGTTTGTCATTTATTTACATGGCACTTTTCTTGTATTAGGTATTAAAAATCATCTAGAGAGGAGTAAAAGTGTTCAGGAGTCTGTAAACAGGCCAAGTTCAGTTTCACAAGGACACTACACCATCCTATACAGAGGCTTGAGCTATCTTAGAATTTGCCATCTGCAGAAGTCCTGAGACCTGTCCCCGTGGTCACTGTGGGGGACTGCAGTAGGACCCTGCCATTGTAGCTGGGTGGAAGCACCATTATCCAAGGACCCCAGTGGTGAGCAGCGGTAGGAAGGTGGGACATGAAATGCAGATGAGCCATCAAAGCTGGAAGAACAAGAGGAGAACGGAATGTGCTGAGACAAGGCCACGTCACCACTGGGAGGAAAAGCCCTTCCTGGCTCACCAAATTTCACACCTTCTCCATAGATGTTGTTTGCCACGGGAGCGAAGGCTACCTGGAGCTCTTAGACCAACACAGGAACCGGAGTCTTACTGCTCAGTGCAGGGCACAGTCCCACACAGCTGGGCTTGGGTCACTCTGGCAGTGTCCCTCGCTCCATCTTGGGTTCTGAAGTTTGGTATGAACACTGCACTTTCAACATGGAGGTACTGATTCCTTCTGATCCTCAGGGACAGGATCCTGAGTGCCTTTCCCCTGTCTGCTTGTAGGTGGGGTGTCCCTCTGCTACTTCTGTTCCTGGGGCTCCATGTCCTCCATGACTCCCATCCGCAGGTTCCCCTGGGCACCTTGACACCTCTGCCTCCTCACTGAGCACCTTTGTCCTAGGGCCTCACTATTTTCAATTTCAGAAGAAGGAAACAGTGGTTTTCCTTCTTGCACGGGGCCCCTGGAGCCCTTTCACAGTGCTCAGAAGCAGGTGACCGTTTTATACCTGAGTCAAGGGTCTCTGCTCACCTGCAGCCATGGAGTTGCTAACATTCACATGGATGTGTGAATACGGCTAATGAGGAACACGTAACCATCGGAATCCCCAAGAGCAGGTTAATTTTTACAACCATGTATCTAGTTTCCATATAGGAAAAGTGAATTTTAGTCAATTATTTTAATTAAAGCAGCAAAACAAATAATCAGATTTTTTTTGATGGAAAAGGTAGCAAAGATGTTGAGATAATATAAGATGGTTCTGAAAGAATTCAGTTTTAAATTGCTGAGGAAAAAATATTTAAAAATGAATACCTCTGAGAAAATAGGCTGTTGAGAGCCACAGCCCAAGGGGCCCCAGCAAACTTCCAGCTGCCAGCAAACTTCCAGCTGCCAGCTGATGATTGGCTCACAGTGGCCTCAGCAACTTCTAGTTGCCAACTGATTGGCTCCTCTGTGGTGATGCTCATTGGGCTGTTTCCCTGCCCTTTCAGACCACAGAGCTGCTCATTGGGGGACTTTTTTGGCTCCTCCCATGCGACCCAGCCAATCGGCCTCAAGAGCAGGAGGAGTGGGGGAGGTGGAGAGGCTTGTGGAAGCCGGTGGTGGCAGTTGGGCTCTGAGGGTTTTTCCTGAGGAGCTGTTTTGTTTGGCATGTGTGGTTCTAAAAATAAAGTTCGTTTCTTTTGACAAGTGGCTCCTGAATTGTGCCCAGCCAGACTGCGGCAATGCGCAGATACAGGAATTGGTAAGGTCAAGGTTTTGATTTTTTTTATATCCCAGAATCTGTAAAATCCCACAACTTGCCACTAAATAAAGGTTTTGTTTTATAAAGAGATGAAATTCCTATGTATGCTGGAAAATAACTCTCGCCAAACAGCCAAACTTTGCAATTTGGTTTCTTTGGACATTCTGATATGTCCTGTGAGTTCCAGGAGTTTCGGTTTATTTATTTATTTTTTATTTTAGATGAATACAATGTCTTTTATGTTAATTATTTATTTTGTGTGGTTATGAGGATTGAACACAGTGCCTCACATGTGCTAGGCAAGCGCTCTACTGAGGTATAACCATAGCCCAAGTTCCATAGCTCTTAAAATAATACATTCCCTATGGTTTGTTCTAGAGTTTTCTCCTGCCTTTTTTTTTTCTTTTTGGTACCAGGGATTGAACTCAGGGGGACTCAACCACTGGGCCACATCCCAGCACTGTTTTGCATTTTGTTTAGAAATGCAACTCATGAGTTGCTTAGCACCTCCAAGTTTCCGAGGCTGGCTTTGAACTTGCGATCCTCCTGTCTCAGCCTCCTGAGCCAGTGGGATTACAGGCATGAGCCACCGTACCCAGCTTTTCCGGCTTTTAGCTTGGAAAACATGATTTAAAAATAGACCTGGCTTCTCCGCCTGAAGCTTTCTTCCCAGAGCAAACAGCACTATGGCCCCAAGCCTGGGACCACATCTTTATTCTGAGCTTTGACAAGGAAAATGTCCCGGGAATATCCTGGAGCCTCCTGCTCCCTGGTGCCCTTTCACCCTCCTACTGACAACTCGCCCTTAGCACAAATCCATCTCTCCACCCTGCTTCCTCAAGTGCGAACCCTCTCCACAGAGTACCCCAAAAGCTGTGCTTCGGGTAGTGCTGCATGAGTGACCCGCATGGTAAGTTCTGCTCTCTGCAGCTGGGATAGTCATGTAATTCATCATCAAACAGGACACTTCATAGGTGAAGGAGACACTGGCAAACTCCAGAATTCAGAGTCACCCATCTGTGACCAGATTGCAGGTGTTCCCAGGTTAGGACTCGGCACACAGCCGGTCACATAAGCACCCTCCCGCGATGTTGGCCTGGAGTAAATGCTTTAACGTTCCTTCCTCTGCGTGATGCCCTGCCATGGTGCAGAAGCGTCCTGCTCAACGGGCTGCGAACAAGCAGTGTTTGCAAGGACGGGGTAGAACCCAGGTTCAAGGGGATCCTACAAATTTAATTCTTCCCTGATTCCAGGGTAATTTTTCCCTCTGTGACAGAAGGTGTGGAAGAAAAACCTCTCCCTCAACAGTTCATGCTCCTCTTGTCTTAGTATTGATATTAATGCCAACAAAATTAGTAATTTGACAATTAGTTCCCCACTTACCTGAGAAGACATGAAAGGGAGAAAGAAAGTATTTTAAGCAGATTATAATGCGGCTGTGACAAGCCAGGATCCTGTCATGTTATAGCCTTCCAACTTTAACATTTTCATGTCTGCTTGGCAGGTTATTAAAATAAATGAGGGTGAGTGGGCTGCGGCTCTGCTCTTCTCTAATGGGAGCTGAGGAATTTGCAAGCCACCAATGTAAATTGACCGATCTCAGAGACTGAAAGGATTTAGCTAAAGTGGACAATTAGGATCATTTCTGCACAGCTGAGTGAAATATTCCTTGTTATTTTAATAATTCAGGCCCAGGGTAATTTTCGGAGGCTGAGTTTGTCAAGATAATGTGCCTTGTGCTTGTCTGCTTGTCATTTTTAACTCAATCTCACATGTTACAGGTGCAGTCTAGCTTACAAAACAGGAAAATCATTCACTGGAGAATTTGCATATGGAATACAGATGCATTGCACCGAGGGAAAGCCGAGCGGGAGATTGACAGGAGCCGTGCGAGAATGCCTCATGATGGCGAAAGCTGATGGCTGCGGCCGGCTTTGTTGATGCCATCATGAGCGAGGCCGGGCCGTGTGCATCTGCAAGCGCGGACCTGGCCGGCAGTTCTCCTGCAGCTCGCACTGCTCCCGCGAGAAGTGGGCGAAGGTGAGCCATTCCCCCGCGGAATATGCCAACGCTGTCTTTCAGCTGGTTTTTTATCACACAGACTGATGAAATAATCGCTTTAACTTTTGGTAGCAAGACACATTTAGCGAATTATACATGAGTTTAATATCAAGAAAGTCTGAAACTGAAGAGTTCAACAGTGCACTGCTCTAAGTAGAAGCTTGTTTGCCAGATCTTGTGGTCTCAACAGATTAAAACATCACTCCTGATTACGGTGATTGGTGCAAACCCTGAAGTGACCCATCCTGTCCACAGGGCCGGCAGGAGATGGAAACATCACATCAAATTGAAGTCAGGAAGTTACTAAAACCAAACCCTCCCTGAAGGTGGGACTCTGCCAGCTCCATCCCTGGGCCCTCTGCTCGGGTCCCTCTGAACTACTCCCTGACCACGCACAGCCACAGGCAGGACTGTGCAGCCCGCCATCTTCCCAGGACCCCTGAGGGTTTGGATGGAACATTCCAGCAGCCACCTTGTAAGTTTCACTTTCCTGAACTTCCTCTTACCCACACCCACCCCATCAGTGACCCACCCCATGGCACCATAACCCCAAGCCAATCCCACGCTATTCCCACCTGCCGAGCTCTGATGCAAGCACCCCCAGCCTGTCCCACAGCACCACAGCTCCCACCCCAAGCCCCTACCCCACAAAAGCTGAGCCCCAGACATCTCGGGGCCTCTCTAGAGAGATGGCCTTTATTTGTCAGCTTTGATAAATAAGCCTCTGTGTGGACCTCTGCCTGGTCTCTGTCCTTCATTCCTCCCTCATCCCTCTTTCGCTTTCTCCCTTTCCTTTCACCCCCATACAGCTTCTCTGGCACAGGTCTCCCTCTACCTGGTTTATTTTAACCCTAACCCTAACCCTAACCCTAACCCTAACCCTAACCCTTTCTTGCAATGATTTCTTTAAAGGTAGGATTTATGTTGAAAACATTATCAACCACAAAAAATAGTGAAAACATTGCTTCAGGAAACATTGAGAGTTCATAATCATGTATGTTAACATAAGAAGGAAAAACACAGCCATCATCAGCTAAAGATTCTTTACATGTATTATTTCATTCCAGTAACACAACTGTGCATCAACAAAAGGAGGCTGATTCCTCACACTGCAAGGTATGCAGAAATACAACCCAACACCATGTCATGAGGGGCACAGGTCTAAATTATGTGGGTCATGGAAAAGACGTCTCCCACTTAAAGTCCAAAACTCTCATCTGTTTCATAGTCATTACAACAGCCCTCCTTGAACTCTGGGGGAAGAAGGTCTTGTGAGGTACACAGTCCACAGGTTACTTTTCCCCAGAATAGAGTCTGCCTTCAGCCTGGACCAAGCTGATGGCTGTGGCCCGTGGTCAAGCCCAGCTGTGTATCCACCGTGCACCCAGCATGAGGGCTTGTGTGTCAGCTTTGGGAGCCACTGGCCTCAGGGGACAGATCAGCTTCTCTATGGGGCTCACTACTGACCACCGGTCAGCTGAGAAGCACAGGTAGGAAGGGAACCTCGGATCCCGACTGAGGCTTTTCTTTATCTCTGGCATGGCTTTTATAATGGAGAGAGAAGGACAGGAGGTTCTCTTTTTTGAAATCCTGGGCCAAAGAGGATTAATTACAAAACTGAACCTTTAACAAAGAGATAAACAAGGTGGTGCAGCGGACCCCAACCGACATGGCTGGCTCTCAGCATTTTACTGGCAGACGTGTCCTGTCTGCGCCAGGCTGATGGCAATAACTCAGCACACCGGGTTCAGGAAGTCAAGACTGCTTTCCCACAGAACCTGGGCAGGCTGAGCGGACGCCCTGGCCTCTGTCAGTCCGGAGCACTGGCTCAGCAATCGTGATCCCTTCCCTGGGTGTGTCGCTAATCTCAGATTGTCTCTTCCGGCCTGTGAACAGATGAGAGGGAGAGAACTAAGCTTCCCAGACACTACCAGCCCTAAAAGACACTACCAGCCCTAAAAGACACTGCCAGCCCTAAAAGTGGACAAACCACCTCCATCCAACTGCCATTGCGGGAAGCATCTCATGGCCAGTCCCACTGACGGGGAGTTGGGGAAATAGAGCAGCCACGTGGCCTGGAAGTCAGTGAACATCTGGCTGGCCTTTGTCAGGCGGACCAAGAAGCTGCAGAACAATGAGGTCTGTGCACAGAAGGTGTGAGGTGCCCAGCAGAGCAGCACAGGGTCTCCAGGAAGACACAGGATGCCCAGAGGAGAGGCACACATGCTCCTGCAGCCTCCACCCACGCAGGTCCTCAGCAGAGGGTCCACGCATGAGCACCGCTATGCCTGATTTGGTCATGGTATCATTTTTAAAACAGCATATTTAAGAAATAACTGGAATTTTAAGAGTTGTCTCTGAAGTACTTTTCAGATGGTTTGTTGTTGTTGTTGTTGTTGTTGTTGTTGTTGTTAATTGTTGTTTTGCATTTGTCACTAGCCAGATCAGTACACCTTTCTTCTTGCAGAGGTTTGTTTGCATATTCTCCACTTAATTGTTCTCTAGTGGCAGGGAGTCCTCATGTCAGCTGCCTCTTTTACATCATGCTATTGGGTCTGCTGTGGCTCCCAGCACTGGAGTGAGACTTTTAGTTCAATAAGTACTTAACATAAAGTGTAGTGGGTTATGCACTAGACTTTACTGAATGATCAATAAATGGCTAATACTCAATCACTATTAATTACAAAGAATTTCGCATCAATGCCCCCAGAGGCTACAAAATGAACACTTGAGACTTAAATCTGAACTTAGCCAACTATTCCCCAGATGGTGGGTCTGTGGAACTCGTGTTTTCTGAGGTCCCAGGAACAGATGAGGTGGCCACATATCCAGTGCCCCAGACACATGGTGCACTCCTCAGTGAACACACCCATGGGCATCCTCTCCTCCTCCCCATTTGATTCGAAAAGCAAAATATTACTTCTTATGTGAAAATCTATAAGAAATTGGAGACATCCGTTGTCAATTCCAGGAGACACAGAAGCTGGTCTGACTTTTTCAGGAAAATGATGGAAATTCAAGGCCACGCCGGGATCATGCCTCACTTAGAGCAGGCGGAGTCCTCTCAGGGCTGTGCTCTTTCCTTCTGATGGTCCATCGTGTAGTCTGGCTCCTTGGACGTGCAGATGTAACCTGGCAAAGAGGCACTCCTTGCCTTCCCTTGGGTCCACCTGGTTTCAAAGTTCCTCCTCAAAGTCTAGACCGCTGAGCACACGAGATAGGACATCACGAAGATGCATTTCCTTATCTTACCACAGATTGATAAAATGTGTTGGAAAACAGAAGGCTTGAACCCTTACAGAAACTGCAAAACTAGCTCTTAAATATGTTTTCAGTCGCCTCCAATTAGGACCTGCACTAGCCTGGGACAGGCCTTTTGCATGGTTTACAGTACCCACTCCCTGATGGTTTTGCAAGCTGAACATGACTTTTGAGAATACACGTACCCAGGATGCAGGATTTCCTTCTAAACTACACCTATGGAAATGTAGAAGACGTGCCAGCTCCAGGGTGGGTCAGAGACGGTCCAGCTCGCCGGTGTCCTCCCCTGGTTAGAGGGTGTGCTCGCCTCTGAAGGTGGAACTTGGTTCTCAAGGCAAATGCTCATCAGGATGCAATCAATCAGGAGAGTTTTCAACTACCTGCTCAGGAGATTTGTCTAAGTCACTGCTCAAGCTCAAACACAGGTGGCTCCTTTGTCATCTTTACTAACATGATTACTAACTCAATGCTGGCATTTTAATCTACAACTTAACTAAACTGCCATCCGAGGTTTCTGTTGTGCTCCTTGAGTCTCCTGTGCTACATGTCTTATTTAAAACTTAGCCCTTAGGGTGGAAAGTACCTCTCATCCCTCTGGCTGTCCCAGGAGTCCTCCAGCAGCCAGCAGCCTGTTAGCCACTGTCCCTGTGGGGGATGCTCAGAGGCACTCACTGGACATGCTCCAGGCCACAGTCACCCTCTGCAGTCACAACAGAGATGTGCAAAGGTAATGACGGACTCTGACTCTCTGGTAGGTTAGGTGAGATTTATGAGCAGCACAGCTGTTCCACATACTATTCAGACAGCGTTCTCTCTTAACTCTTAAGAACACCAATAGCTCTCATTGGTTTTCCTTCTGCAAAATACTATATGATGAGACTCACAGCACAAAGACATCAAATAGATCACATTTATGCTCCAGCTGTTTACATGCACATGGGTACAACTCATCCAAGGAAAGGGTTCTTGCTCTCAGATGACAATGCAGGGGTTTTGCAAAGAAGGTGGTGTTTACCTGGGCTTGCAGAGTGTGCAGAAGTTAGACAGGTAGGGGTACTGTAGAGAGGAAATGAGAAGCTGCCACCCACAAGTGGGGACACGGGCCTGATATGACTTGGCCTGGTGGCATTTAGGGGAACATAGGTGGAGAGATAAACACAGAGGGCCTTGGTGACCAGGTCAGGGTTTAGAACTATCTAGCAGACAGTAAGATACCATGGCATGTTTGTGAACAAGAAAAATATAAAAAATGGGCAAGTTTTAAAAATTGATTGCTCAAAACTTGCCTGGGTTATATGAGAAAGGGAAGGAGTTTGAGTTACTTGGAAAATAACTGTTTTATCAATATCATTACTGGTGCTCACATTAACAAAGTCAGGGTTTCCACCAGCTTGGGGAAGGATGACAACAGGTGACAGTGGATCCACCAGGGACAAGAATCCAGCTGGTGTCTGAAGTAAAGAGCTGGAATGCAGAGGGGCAGCACACCTAGGGATGGGCCACTGGAGTTGGTGGCTGCCTCAGACCCAAGCTCCCCATATTCTCCCCAGCACAAAGCTCCGTTGCATTATTTCATCCACAACCAAATATTTTATACCTCAGATACAGGGTAGAGAGAAGAACAAAAAGAAGATACAGAGAATTAGCAGGGATGGATTGGTTCTGTGGCCAAATGAGAGAAAGGACAGTCTTAGCGTGAGAAGCATGGGATAGGTTTCTTCCAAGCACAAGTGGTTGCTTTGCTCTGTGTACATCTGTGTTATTCAAAGGAAGGAGAAAGCATGTCTCTTGCTTTTCCATAGAGGAAGCAATCCTGATCCCAAGGCCTTATAAAAGCACAGGGATGAACTCTGACATGACCACAGCTGCTCTTCCAAGAGCCACCATTCACAGCTGAAGAATGAAATTCAAAGCTACGTGCACCCTGGCTCTCCCTTTCCCACATGTGTGTGGTGCCAGCCCACACTCTCCCTGCACTGCTGAGGGCAGCCCAGATCCCGCTGCATCATACACACATGGCTCCCACATCCATCAGCCCAACTCCTGAGTCCCAATACTGGAGCAGGTAGTGGAAAAGGGAGACAGAGCAAGAAAGAAAGACACCATTTATTATATTTAAAACACTGACAACAGTATCTTTATCTCCTGCTATCAGAGGAAAGATCAACCAATACATCAAAACCTCAAGCTCAGAGATATGCATGCTTTGGAAATGTCGCCTTCTTCCTGGCAATCCTGACATGTCAGCTGGTCAGAGGGGCTCCATGTTTAAACAGCCTCCACGCTAATCTGACATTGATATAAAACTTGCCATTTAAATGAAAATGCCGGCCCTCCCCCAGGACCCAGAGGGCTTTGCTGTGCACATCCTGCAGAAATGGAGGAGGAGCCTGACCTCTTCACATCCTGTAGAGAAGGAAGGAAGAGCCTGACCAGTGCACACCTATAGAGAGGAGGAGGAGCCTGACCTGTGCACATCCTGTAGAGAAGGAAGAAAGAGCCTGACCTGTGAACTTCCTGTAGAAAAAGAAGGAAGAGTCTGACCTGTGAACATCCTGTAGAGAAGGAAGGAAGAGCCTGACCTGTGCAAATCCTATAGAGAAGGAAGGAAGAGCCTGTCCTGTGAACTTCCTATAGAGAAGGAAGGAAGAGTCTGACCTGTGAACTTCCTGTAGAGAAGGAAGGAGAGCCTGACCTGTGCACATCCTGTAGAGAAGGAAGGAAGAGCCTGACCTGTGAACTTCCTGTAGAGAAGGAAGGAAGAGCCTGACCTGTGCACATCCTGTAGAGAAGAAAGGAAGAGCCTGACCTGTGAACTTCCTGTAGAGAAAGAAGGAAGAGCCTGACCTGTGCACATCCTGTAGAGGGAAGGAAGGAAGAGCCTGACCTGTGCATATCCTGTAGAGAAGGAAGGAAGAGCCTGACCTGTGAACTTCCTGTAGAGAAGGAAGGAACAGCCTGATCTGTGCACATCTTGTAGAGAAGGGAGGAAGTGCCTGAACTGTGCACATACTGTAGAGAAGGAAGGAAGAGCCTGACCTGTGCACATCCTGTAGAGAAGGAAGAGAGAGCCTGACCTATGCACATCCTGTAGAGAAGGAAGGAAGAGCCTGACCTGTGCACATCCTGTAGAGAAGGAAGGAAGCGCCTCACCTGTGAACTTCCTGTAGAATAGGAAGGAAGAGCCTGACCTGTGCACATCCTGTAGAGAAGAAAGGAAGAGCCTGACCTGTGAACTTCCCGTAGAGAAGGAAGGAAGAGCCTCACCTGAGAACTTCCTGTAGAGTAGGAAGGAGGAGCCTGACCTGTGCACATCCTGTAGAGAAGAAAGGAAGAGCCTGACCTGTGAACTTCCTGTAGAGAAGGAAGGAAGAGCCTGACCTGTGAACTTCCTGTAGAGAAGGAAGGAAGAACCTGACCTGTGAACTTCCTATAGAGAAGGAAGGAAGAGTCTGACCTGTGAACTTCCTGTAGAGAAGGAAGGAAGAACCTGACCTGTGAACTTCCTATAGAGAAGGAAGGAAGAGTCTGACCTGTGAACTTCCTGTAGAGAAAGAAGGAAGAGCCTGACCTGTGAACTTCCTGTAGAGAAGGAAGGAAGAGCCTGACCTGTGCACATCGTGTAAAGAAGGAAGGAAGAGCCTGACCTGTGAACTTCCTGTAGAGAAGGAAGGAAGACCCTGACCTGTGCACATCCTGTAGAGAAGGAAGGAAGAGCCTGACCTGTGAACTTCCTGTAGAGAAGGAAAGAAGAACCTGACCTGTGAACTTCCTATAGAGAAGGAAGGAAGAGTCTGACCTGTGAACTTCCTGTAGAGAAAGAAGGAAGAGCCTGACCTGTGAACTTCCTGTAGAGAAGGAAGGAAGAGCCTGACCTGTGCACATCCTGTAGAGAAGGAAGGAAGAGCCTGACCTGTGCACATCCTGTAGAGAAGGAAGGAAGAGCCTGACCTGTGAACTTCCTGTAGAGAAGGAAGGAGAGCCTGAACTGTGAACTTCCTGTAGAGAAGGAAGGAAGAGCCTGACCTGTGCACATCCTGTGGAGAAGAAAGGAAGAGCCTGACCTGTGAACTTCCTGTAGAGAAGGAAGGAAGAGCCTGACCTGTGAACTTCCTGTAGAGAAGGAAGGAAGAGCCTGACCTGTGCACATCCTGTAGAGAAGGAAGGAAGAGCCTGACCTGTAAACTTCCTGTAGAGAAGGAAGGAAGAACCTGACCTGTGAACTTCCTGTAGAAAAGGAAGGAAGAGGCTTACCTGTGAACTTCCTGTAGAGAAGGAAGGAAGAGCCTGACCTGTGCACATCCTGTAGAGAAGGAAGGAAGAGCCTGACCTGTGCACATCGTGTAGAGAAGGAAGGAAGAGTCTGACCTGTGAACTTCCTGTAGAGAAAGAAGGAAGACCCTGACCTGTGAACTTCCTGTAGAGAAGGAAGGAAGAGCCTTACCTGTGAACTTCCTGTAGAGAAGGAAGGAAGAACCTGACCTGTGAACTTCCTATAGAGAAGGAAGGAAGAGTCTGACCTGTGAACTTCCTGTAGAGAAAGAAGGAAGAGCCTGACCTGTGAACTTCCTGTAGAGAAGGAAGGAAGAGCCTTACCTGTGAACTTCCTGTAGAGAAGGAAGGAAGAGCCTGACTTGTGCACATCCTGTAGAGAAGGAAGGAAGAGCCTGACCTGTGCACATCGTGTAGAGAAGGAAGGAAGAGTCTGACCTGTGAACTTCCTGTAGAGAAAGAAGGAAGACCCTGACATGTGAACTTCCTGTAGAGAAGGAAGGAAGAGCCTGACCTGTGCACATCCTGTAGAGAAGGAAGGAAGAGCCTGACATGGGAACTTCCTGTAGAGAAGGAAGGAGAGCCTGAACTGTGTACTTCCTGTAGAGAAGGAGGAAGAGCCTGACCTGTGCACATCCTGTGGAGAAGGAAGGAAGAGCCTGACCTGTGAACGTCCTATAGAGAAGGAAGGAGAGCCTGAACTATGAACTTCCTGTAGAGAAGGAAGGAAGAGCCTGACCTGTGCACATCCTGTAGAGAAGGAAGGAAGAGCCTGACCTGTGAACTTCCTGTAGAGAAGGAAGGAAGAGCCTCACTGTGAACTTCCTGTAGAGAAGGAAGAAAGAGGCTGACCTGTGCACATCCTGTAGAGAAGGAAGAAAGAGGCTGACCTGTGAACATCCTGTAGATAAGGAAAAAAGAGCCTGACCTGTGCACATCCTGTAGAGGAAAGGAAGGAAGAGCCTGACCTGTGAATTTCCTGTAGAGAAGGAAAAAAGAGCCTGACCTGTGCACATCCTGTAGAGAAGGGAGGAAGTGCCTGAACTGTGCGCATCCTGTAGAGAAGGAAGGAAGAGCCTGACCTGTGCACATCCTGTAGAGAAGGAAGAAAGAGCCTGACCTATGCACATCCTGTAGAGAAGGAAGGAAGAGCCTCACCTGTGAACTTCCTGTAGAGTAGGAAGGAAGAGCCTGACCTGTGCACATCCTGTAGAGAAGAAAGGAAGAGCCTGACCTGTGAACTTCCTGTAGAGAAGGAAGGAAGAGCCTGACCTGTGAACCTCCTGTAGAGAAGGAAGGAAGAGCCTGACCTGTGCACATCCTGTAAAGAAGGAAGGAAGAGCCTGACCTGTGAACTTCCTGTAAAGAAGGAAGGAAGAGCCTGAACTGTGAACTTCCTGTAGAGAAGGAAGGAAGAGCCTGACCTGTGCACATCCTGTAGAGGGAAGGAAAAAAGAGCCTGACCTGTGCATATCCTGTAGAGAAGGAAGGAAGAGCCTGACCTGTGAACTTCCTGTAGAGAAGGAAGGAAGAGCCTGACCCGTGCACATCCTGTAGAGAAGGGAGGAAGTGCCTGAATTGTGCGCATTTTGTAGAGAAGGAAGGAAGAGCCTGACCTGTGAACTTCCTGTAGAGGAGGGAGGACGTGCCTGAATTGTGCACATCCTGTAGAGAAGGAAGGAAGAGCCTGACCTGTGCACATCCTGTAGAGAAGGAAGGAAGAGCCTGACCTGTGCACATCCTGTAGAGAAGGAAGAAAGAACCTGACCTATGCACATCCTGTAGAGAAGGAAGGAAGAGTCTGACCTGTGAACTTCCTGTAGAGAAGGAAGGAAGAACCTGACCTGTGAACTTCCTATAGAGAAGGAAGGAAGAGTCTGACCTGTGAACTTCCTGTAGAGAAAGAAGGAAGAGCCTGACCTGTGAACTTCCTGTAGAGAAGGAAGGAAGAGCCTGACCTGTGCACATCCTGTAAAGAAGGAAGGAAGAGCCTGACCTGTGAACTTCCTGTAGAGAAGGAAGGAAGACCCTGACCTGTGCACATCCTGTAGAGAAGGAAGGAAGAGCCTGACCTGTGAACTTCCTGTAGAGAAGGAAAGAAGAACCTGACCTGTGAACTTCCTATAGAGAAGGAAGGAAGAGTCTGACCTGTGAACTTCCTGTAGAGAAAGAAGGAAGAGCCTGACCTGTGAACTTCCTGTAGAGAAGGAAGGAAGAGCCTGACCTGTGCACATCCTGTAGAGAAGGAAGGAAGAGCCTGACCTGTGCACATCCTGTAGAGAAGGAAGGAAGAGCCTGACCTGTGAACTTCCTGTAGAGAAGGAAGGAGAGCCTGAACTGTGAACTTCCTGTAGAGAAGGAAGGAAGATCTGACCTGTGCACATCCTGTGGAGAAGAAAGGAAGAGCCTGACCTGTGAACTTCCTGTAGAGAAGGAAGGAAGAGCCTGACCTGTGAACTTCCTGTAGAGAAGGAAGGAAGAGCCTGACCTGTGCACATCCTGTAGAGAAGGAAGGAAGAGCCTGACCTGTAAACTTCCTGTAGAGAAGGAAGGAAGAACCTGACCTGTGAACTTCCTGTAGAAAAGGAAGGAAGAGGCTTACCTGTGAACTTCCTGTAGAGAAGGAAGGAAGAGCCTGACCTGTGCACATCCTGTAGAGAAGGAAGGAAGAGCCTGACCTGTGCACATCGTGTAGAGAAGGAAGGAAGAGTCTGACCTGTGAACTTCCTGTAGAGAAAGAAGGAAGACCCTGACCTGTGAACTTCCTGTAGAGAAGGAAGGAAGAGCCTTACCTGTGAACTTCCTGTAGAGAAGGAAGGAAGAACCTGACCTGTGAACTTCCTATAGAGAAGGAAGGAAGAGTCTGACCTGTGAACTTCCTGTAGAGAAAGAAGGAAGAACCTGACCTGTGAACTTCCTGCAGAGAAGGAAGGAAGAGCCTTACCTGTGAACTTCCTGTAGAGAAGGAAGGAAGAGCCTGACTTGTGCACATCCTGTAGAGAAGGAAGGAAGAGCCTGACCTGTGCACATCGTGTAGAGAAGGAAGGAAGAGTCTGACCTGTGAACTTCCTGTAGAGAAAGAAGGAAGACCCTGACCTGTGAACTTCCTGTAGAGAAGGAAGGAAGAGCCTGACCTGTGCACATCCTGTAGAGAAGGAAGGAAGAGCCTGACATGGGAACTTCCTGTAGAGAAGGAAGGAGAGCCTGAACTGTGAACTTCCTGTAGAGAAGGAGGAAGAGCCTGACCTGTGCACATCCTGTGGAGAAGGAAGGAAGAGCCTGACCTGTGAACGTCCTATAGAGAAGGAAGGAGAGCCTGAACTATGAACTTCCTGTAGAGAAGGAAGGAAGAGCCTGACCTGTGCACATCCTGTAGAGAAGGAAGGAAGAGCCTGACCTGTGAACTTCCTGTAGAGAAGGAAGGAAGAGCCTCACTGTGAACTTCCTGTAGAGAAGGAAGAAAGAGGCTGACCTGTGCACATCCTGTAGAGAAGGAAGAAAGAGGCTGACCTGTGAACATCCTGTAGATAAGGAAAAAAGAGCCTGACCTGTGCACATCCTGTAGAGGAAAGGAAGGAAGAGCCTGACCTGTGAATTTCCTGTAGAGAAGGAAAAAAGAGCCTGACCTGTGCACATCCTGTAGAGAAGGGAGGAAGTGCCTGAACTGTGCGCATCCTGTAGAGAAGGAAGGAAGAGCCTGACCTGTGCACATCCTGTAGAGAAGGAAGAAAGAACCTGACCTATGCACATCCTGTAGAGAAGGAAGGAAGAGCCTCACCTGTGAACTTCCTGTAGAGTAGGAAGGAAGAGCCTGACCTGTGCACATCCTGTAGAGAAGAAAGGAAGAGCCTGACCTGTGAACTTCCTGTAGAGAAGGAAGGAAGAGCCTGACCTGTGAACTTCCTGTAGAGAAGGAAGGAAGAGCCTGACCTGTGCACATCCTGTAAAGAAGGAAGGAAGAGCCTGACCTGTGAACTTCCTGTAAAGAAGGAAGGAAGAGCCTGAACTGTGAACTTCCTGTAGAGAAGGAAGGAAGAGCCTGACCTGTGCACATCCTGTAGAGGGAAGGAAAAAAGAGCCTGACCTGTGCATATCCTGTAGAGAAGGAAGGAAGAGCCTGACCTGTGAACTTCCTGTAGAGAAGGAAGGAAGAGCCTGACCCGTGCACATCCTGTAGAGAAGGGAGGAAGTGCCTGAATTGTGCGCATCCTGTAGAGAAGGAAGGAAGAGCCTGACCTGTGAACTTCCTGTAGAGGAGGGAGGACGTGCCTGAATTGTGCACATCCTGTAGAGAAGGAAGGAAGAGCCTGACCTGTGCACATCCTGTAGAGAAGGAAGGAAGAGCCTGACCTGTGCACATCCTGTAGAGAAGGAAGAAAGAACCTGACCTATGCACATCCTGTAGAGAAGGAAGGAAGAGCCTCTCCTCTGCACATCCTGTAGAGAAGGAAGGAAGAGCCTGACCTGTGCACATCCTGTAGAGAAGGAAGGAAGAGCCTCACCTGTGAACTTCCTGTAGAGTAGGAAGGAAGAGCCTCTCCTCTGCACATCCTGTAGAGAAGGAAGGAAGAGCCTGACCTGTGCACATCCTGTAGAGAAGGAAGGAAGAGCCTCACCTGTGAACTTCCTGTAGAGTAGGAAGGAAGAGCCTGACCTGTGCACATCCTGTATAGAAGAAAGTAAGAGCCTGACCTGTGAACTTCCTGTAGAGAAGGAAGGAAGAGCCTGACCTGTGAACTTCCAGTAGAGAAGGAAGGAAGAGCCTGACCTGTGCACATCCTGTAAAGAAGGAAGGAAGAGCCTGACCTGTGAACTTCCAGTAGAGAAGGAAGGAAGAGCCTGAACTGTGAACTTCCTGTAGAGAAGGAAGGAAGAGCCTGACCTGTGCACATCCTGTAGAGAAGGAAGGAAGAGCCTGAACTGTGAACTTCCTGTAGAGAAGGAAGGAAGAGCCTGACCTGTGCACATCCTGTAGAGGGAAGGAAAAAAGAGCCTGACCTGTGCATATCCTGTAGAGAAGGAAGGAAGAGCCTGACCTGTGCACATCCTGTAGAGAAGGAAGAAATAGCCTGACCTATGCACATCCTGTAGAGAAGGAAGGAAGAGCCTGACCTGTGCACATCCTGAAGAGAAGAAAGGAAGAGCCTGACCTGTGAACATCCTGTAGAGAAAGAAGGAAGAGCCTGACCTGTGAACTTCCTGTAGAGAAGGAAGGAAGAGCCTGACCTGTGCACATCCTGTAGAGAAAGAAGGAAGAGCCTGACCTGTGAACTTCCTGTAGAGAAGGAAGGAAGAGCCTGACCTGTGAACTTCCTGTAAAGAAGCAGAAGAGCCTGACCTGTTCACATCATGTAGAGAAGGAAGGAAGAGCCTGACCTGTGCACCTCCTGTAGAAAAGGAAGAGGAGCCTGACCTGTGAACTTCCTGTAGAGAAGGGAGAAAGAGCCTGACCTGTGAACTTCCTTTAGAGAAGGAAGGAAGAGCCTGACCTGTGCACATCCTGTAGAGAAGGAAGGAAGAGCCTGACCTGTGCACACCCTGTAGACAAGGAAGGAAGAGCCTGACCTGTGAACTTCCTGTAGAGAAGGAAGGAAGAGCCTGACCTGTGCAAATCCTGTAGAGAAGGGAGAAAGTGCCTGAACTGTGCACATCCTGAAGAGAAGGAAGGTAGAGCCTGACCTCTGCACACCCTGTAGAGAAGGAAGGAAGAGCCTGACCTGTGAACTTCCTGTCGAGAAGGAAGGAAGAGCCTTACCTGTGAACTTCCTGTGAAGAGGGAGGAAGAGCCTGACCTGTGAACTTCCTGTCGAGAAGGAAGGAAGAGCCTTACCTGTGAACTTCCTGTAGAGAAGGAAGGAAGAGCCTGACCTGTGAACTTCCTGTAGAGAAGGAAGGAAGAGCCTGACCTGTGAACTTCCTGTAGAGGAGGAAGGAAGAGCCTGACCTGTGCACATCCTGTAGAGAAGGAAGTAAGAGCCTGAACTGTGAACTTCCTGTAGAGAAGGAAAAAAGAGCCTGACCTGTGCACATCCTGTGGAGGGAAGGAAGGAAGAGCCTGACCTGTGCATATCCTGTAGAGAAGGAAGGAAGAGCCTGACCTGTGAACTTCCTGTAGAGAAGGAAGGAAGAGCCTGATCTGTGCACATCCTGTAGAGAAGGGAGGAAGAGCCTGACCTGTGCACATCCTGTAGAGAAGGAAGGAAGAGCCTTACCTGTGCACATCCTGTAGAGAAGGAAGAGAGAGCCTGACCTATGCACATCCTGTAGAGAAGGAAGGAAGAGCCTGACCTGTGCACATCCTGTAGAGAAGGAAGGAAGAGCCTCACCTGTGAACTTCCTGTAGAGTAGGAAGGAAGAGCCTGACCTGAGCACATCCTGTAGAGAAGAAAGGAAGAGCCTGACCTGTGAACTTCCTGTAGAGAAGGAAGGTAGAGCCTGACCTGTAACTTCCTGTAGAGAAGGAAAGAAGAGCCTGACCTGTGCACATCGTGTAGAGAAGGAAGGAAGAGCCTCACCTGTGTACATCCTGTATAGAAGGAAGGAAGAGCCTGACCTGTGCACACCCTGTAGACAAGGAAGGAAGAGCCTGACCTGTGAACTTCCTGTAGAGAAGGAAGGAAGAGCCTGACCTGTGAACTTCCTGTAGAGGAGGAAGGAAGAGCCTGACCTGTGCACATCCTGTACAGAAGGAAAGAAGAGCCTGACCTGTGGACATCCAGTAGAGAAGGAAGGAAGAGCCTGACCTGTACACCTCCTGTACAATAGGAGGAGGAGCCTGACCTATGAACTTCCTGTAGAGAAGGAAGGAAGAGCCTGATCTGTGAACTTCCCGTAGAGAAGGAAGAAAGAGCCTGACCTGTGAACTTCTTGTAGAGAAGGAACGAAGAGCCTGACCTGTGCACATCCTGTAGAGAAGGAAGGAAGAGCCTGACCTGTGCACATCCTGTAGAGAAGGAAGGAAGAGCCTGACCTGTGCACATCCTGTAGAGAAGGAAGGAAGAGCCTGACCTGTGCACATCCTGTAGAGAAGGGAGGAAGTGCCTGAAATGTGCACATCCTGAAGAGAAGGAAGGAAGTGCCTGACCTCTGCACACCCTGTAGATAAGGAAGGAAGAGCCTGACCTGTGCACATCCTGTAGAGAAGGAAGGATAGCCTCACCTGTGAACTTCCTGTGAAGAGGGAGGAAGAGCCTGACCTGTGAACTTCCTGTAGAGAAGGAAGGAAGATCCTGACATGTGCACCTCCTGTAGAGAAGGAAGGAAGAACCTGACCAGTGAACTTCCTGTAGAGAAGGAGGAAGAGCCTGACTTGTGCACATCCTGTAGAGAAGGAAGGAAGAGCCTGACCTGTGCACCTCTTGTAGAGAAGGAGGAGGAGCCTGACCTGTGAACTTCCTGTAGAGAAGGAACAAAGAGCCTGACCTGTGCACCTCCTGTAGAGAAGGAAGGAAGAGCCTGACCTGTGAACATTCTGTAGAGAAGGAGGAGGAGCCTGACCTGTGAACTTCCTTAAGAGAAGGAAGGAAGAGCCTGACCTGTGAACTTCCTGTAGAGAAGGAACGAAGAGCCTGACCTGTGCACATCCTGTAGAGAAGGAAGGAAGAGCCTGACCTGTGCACATCCTGTAGAGAAGGAAGGAAGAGCCTGACCTGTGCACATCCTGTAGAGAAGGAAGGAAGAGCCTGACCTGTGAACTTCCTGTAGAGAAGGAAGGAAGAGCCTTACCTGTGCACATCCTGTAGAGGAGGAAGGAAGAGCCTGACCTGTGAACTTCCTGTAGAGAAGGAGGAAGAGCCTGACTTGTGCACATCCTGTAGAGAAGGAAGGAAGAGCCTGACCTGTGCACCTCTTGTAGAGAAGGAGGAGGAGCCTGACCTGTGAACTTCCTGTAGAGAAGGAAGCAAGAGCCTGACCTGTGCACCTCCTGTAGAGAAGGAAGGAAGAGCCTGACCTGTGAACGTCCTATAGAGAAGGAAGGAGAGCCTGAACTATGAACTTCCTGTAGAGAAGGAAGGAAGAGCCTGACCTGTGCACATCCTGTAGAGAAGGAAGGAAGAGCCTGACCTGTGAACTTCCTGTAGAGAAGGAAGGAAGAGCCTCACTGTGAACTTCCTGTAGAGAAGGAAGAAAGAGGCTGACCTGTGCACATCCTGTAGAGAAGGAAGAAAGAGGCTGACCTGTGAACTTCCTGTAGATAAGGAAAAAAGAGCCTGACCTGTGCACATCCTGTAGAGAAGAAAGAGCCTGATCTGTGCACATCCTGTAGAGAAGGAAGAAAGAGCCTGACCTGTGAACTTCCTGTAGAGAAGGAAGGAAGAGCCTGACCTGTACTTCCTGTAGAGAAGGAAGGAAGAGCCTGACCTGTGAACTTCCTGTAGAGAAGGAAGGAAGAGCCTGAACTGTGAACTTCCTGTAGAGAAGGAAGGAAGAGCCTGACCTGTGCACATCCTGTAGAGAAGGAAGGAAGTGCCTGACCTGTGAACTTCCTGTAGAGAAGGAAGGAAGAGCCTGACCTCTGCACATCCTGTAGAGAAAGAAGGAGGAGCCTGACCTGTGAACTTCCTGTAGAGAAGGAAGGAAGAGCCTGACCTGTTCACATCCTGTAGAGAAAGAAGGAAGAGCCTGACCTATGCACATCCTGTAGAGAAGGAAGGAAGAGCCTGACCTGTGCACATCCTGTAGAGAAGGAAGGAAGAGCCTGACCTGTGAATTTCCTGTAAAGAAGGAAGGAAGAGCCTGACCTGTGCACATCCTGTAGGGAAGGAAGGAAGAGCCTGACCTGTGCACATCCTGTAGAGAAGGAAGGAAGAGCCTGAACTGTGCACATCCTGTGAAGAAAGAAGGAGGAGCCTGACCTGTGCATATCCTGTAAAGAATGAAGTAAGAGCCTGACCTGTGCACATCCTGTAGAGAAAGAAGGAGAAGCCTTACCTGTGCACATCCTGTAGAGAAAGAAGGAAGAGCCTGAACTGTGAGCTTCCTGTAGAGAGGGAGGAAGAGCCTGACCTGTGAACTTCCTGTAGAGAGGGAGGAAGAGCCTGACCTGTGAACTTCCTTTAGAGAGGGAGGAAGAGCCTGACCTGTGCACATCCTGTAGAGAGGGAGGAAGAGCCTGACCTGTGAACTTCCTTTAGAGAGGGAGGAAGAGCCTGACCAGTGAACTTCCTGTAGAGAAGGAAGGCAGAGTCTGACCTGTGCACATCCTGTAGAGAAGGAAGGAAGAGCCTGACCCGTGAACTTTCTGTAGAGAAGAAGGAAGAGCCTGACCTGTGCACATCCTGTAGAGAAGGAAGGAAGTGTCTGACCTGTGCACATCCTGTAGAGAGGGAGGAAGAGCCTGGCCTGTGAACTTCTTGTAGAGAGGGAGGAAGAGCCTGACCTGTGCACCTCCTGTAGAGAAGGAAGGAAGAGTCTGACCTGTGCACATTCTGTAGAGAAGGAGGAGGAGCCTTGTCTGTGAACTTCCTGTAGAGAAGGAAGGAAGAGTCCCTCCTGTGAACTTCCTGTAGAGAGGGAGGAAGAGCCTGACCTGTGAACTTCCTGTAGAGAGGGAGGAAGAGCCTGATCTGTGAACTTCCTGTAGAGAGGGAGGAAGAGTCTGACCTGTGCATATCTTGTAGAGAAGGAAGGAAGAGTCTGACCTGTGCACATTCTGTAGAGAAGGAGGAGGAGCCTGATCTGTGAACTTCCTGTAGAGAGGGAGGAGGAGCCTGACCTGTGCACATCCTGTAGAAAAGGAAGGAAGAGCCTGATCTGTGAACTTCCTGTAGAGAGGGAGGAAGATACTGACCTGTGAACTTCCTGTAGAGAGGGATGAAGAGCCTGACCTGTGCACATCCTGTAGAAAGGAAGGAAGAGCCTGATCTGTGAACTTCCTGTAGAGAGGGAGGAAGAGCCTGACCTGTGCATATCTTGTAGAGAAGGAAGGAAGAGTCTGACCTGTGCACATTCTGTAGAGAAGGAGGAGGAACCTGATCTGTGAACTTCCTGTAGAGAGGGACGAGGAGCCTGACCTGTGCATGTCCTGCATAGAACGAGGAGGAGCTTGACCCCTGCTCTGTACAAATGAACTATAAGACAGAGGGGAAGCTGCAGGAGGAGGTTGTGATTGAGACACTTTGGGACCCGATGACCAAAGTTGCATTAACAAAGCCCATCATCAGGTACCAAGTTGGGGACTTGGAGCAAAGACAAGGTAGCTCTTCAGTGGCCACCAGGAAATATAAGCTATGCCTCTCCTTGGTTTCTTTAAGTATACAGAAGAGTAAATGGAAGGATGCTTTAGTAAGTGGCAAAGCTGTAAAAGTTCAACTTGAAGAGGAGAGACCACCCTCAGTCTTCACTCTGCTCCATATCAACTCATTCTTACAGCACTTCCTGCAGAGAAGGAAGGAGGAACCTGACCTCTGTTTTAATAAAGACACCCTCAATCTTAATAAAGACTGGTTGCAGTCTTTATTAAGTGCAGGAAAAAGAAAATGGAAGGTCACCAAGAAATATCAGGGAAAACAGGAACTTGCCAGAATGGTCTATTGTGGATCATGACACACCTGCTGGACACAGCACTGATGCATAACTCTGGCTCTGAAAACATGTTTTCTAGAACAATCACTCAGGCCTAAACTACCCAGGGGAAACCTGCACTTGTGATCATATCACCAGTGTTTGGGGATACCTCAAACTTTTATGATATTAATCTTGCAGCCTTATTATGCATCATTCTTTTCATAATTCATTCAGAAGTATTATGATAGCTTCCACAAGAACCAAATGGTTAGGGCAGAAATGCAGAGGTCAACAATTAATAATATTGCATGTGGCCCCATGGCAATCCATAGTAGATGGAATGGAACAGCCAGGGTCAAGCCTGGCCAGACCAGATTCAAGAGCATGTTGCAAGAACAACTACCACCTGCTGTGGTCACAGCAGTACCCTCTCCTAGTCCTTACCTATCACTCTGTAGAGGGTCCCAGGTGAACAGCCAATGGGTAGATTAAGTTTATCCAAGTTGGGAGTTAGTAGTTTTCACAACACACAACATTTTTGGCAGATGTTCATAAAAGACAAAAGAGAAAGAAAGGCTTCTCAATGGACAGACCCAGGGACGATGAATCACTTTGGAAGAACTGCACCAATGTGAGAATATACTCAGATTTCTGGACAGTGGCCAACAATGCAGAGAGCTGGAATGGGACTGGACAAAATTGGGAAGAAAATAGACTGGAATCTTTCAAACAATGAGTTTGATTAAAGAAATGCAAATACCTGTGTTTGTATAGGAGCAGAGATGCACATGACAACATTAGCATTGTAAACTAAAGCCCACCAAAGGCTCCCACCCTGAGAAGCTCTCACCACCAGAGAGAAGGACGGAGCTGGTGGGCACCCCCTGCCATTCTCGCTGGCCATGATGCACACATGAGCAGGCTGCCTTGGTAAAGAGATGCAGACCACTCGAGGACCCAGAGGGCTTCAGCACCTCCCAGGCTAACCTGGCTGTGAAACAGCAAGGCACACAGGTGACTCTGGGTCCCCACCACAGAGTTTTGGGGCTCAACCAGCCACTCTGTGTTTAACAAATGGGCCTCAGGGCACCTTTCCATTCTGCAATGGACGGAGGTGTGTCCATGCTGAGGTTGTACCTATTATGGGAGTGAATGTGCCTCTGCTCTCAGTGGAGCCTCATCTGGCATACCACCCGGGGGCTATCACCTGTCTCATCTGCAGACATGGAGTCCCACACAGCACAGATCTCCAGGTCCCACAAGCCAGGAGGGAGGTTGTAAAGAGAAGCCTGACCAGAGACTACAGGAACTTCACCCACAGCACCATCCAGATCCAAATTTCCAGATCACTTGTCCTCAGATTTAACCACACAAGATCACCAGGAGGCATGCTGTGTGCCCAACTCTGTTTCTTATTTATGATCTGAAGTATGTCTCAATGATTCGCTTTTGTATTACTTTCTCAGGTGCTGCTGGTGCTATTGTGGTCCGGGGACCACTACTTTGAGAGCCACTGATCTAGAAGATGAAGGGATAGTTGCTTGACTCCCAGGCACCTCATGCACTTGCACTGGCCCTAATGGTTTAGTTTGGCCCCCAGTGTCCACTCACGCCCAGCCATACAATTCCACCCCCCTTCTCAGGGTGGGTCGTCTGGCATAGGCAGCCAATGTGCTGGTGCATTAGCTAATCCCTCCCAGCAATGTGAATTTTAAAAGACAGAGTCGAGACCAGAAATAGTCTGAAACAGAGCCATGGTGATGTCAGGTGCTCTAATGAAAGACCAACCTTTAGCAGCAGAGACGCCCAGAATGCCTGGTCCCTGAGACCGGATGGTTTTGTTGAATAGAATCAGTTAGAAGTGAAACGTATTTTATTGTTGGAGAGAAGTACTTCAAGTTTCATTTGTAGAAACAGAATTGAGATGATTTAATACAGACACCAGAAGAAGCAGCAAGACAAAGAGACAGTGACCCATTGCGAGACAGTGACCCAGTGGAGCAAGACGAGTGGAGCCACAGTGAATCCACAGCCGGCGAAGCGGCAGAGACTGCGTGGTGTGGGCTGCTCCCGGCGCCAGCCCGAGGAAGATTCCCTCCAGCTGGGACTACCAGGTGCCCCTACTTGTCCTGAACTAGGACCGACTTGGGGCACAGGACGTCCATTGCTCAAACCTGTATGGAAAAGACAGTAAACCGGGAGAACCGCTCTCTCTTTTCTTGGCGATGGTGTCAATATGACATGGGGCTGAGAAAAGCTGCCTGCAGACTTCTACTTTGGTAACAGTGGCCTGGCTCCATCTTCCTGCTGAGGACATAAAACAGATGACATAATAAGCAAGTACACTTCTCTGCATCAGGCATTTAATAAAATGGTAACATTATACTAGCCCATCTCTTCAGTTGGGTTTCCCCAGAATCCATGCACCAGTGACTGAGGAATTGTTCCAGAACGTGCTCTGCAGGGTAGGTGGTCAAGGATGTAAAGGGAAAAAAGTCAAGCTCCTCCAGGCCTCACGTCACCCATCCTGGAGTCCCGCCAGGTCATGCCTGCCCCTGTGTACATCTGTTCTGGGCCAGGGTACCTCTTTCTTCTTCTTTGAAAGTTGAGTTCTCCCAAGCCGAGATCTTCTGCTGTGTGTGCAAATTTCTAGCTGGGTAACTTCTGCTTTGTGCTCAGCATCCACTGATCCCCCAAACAAATGTCCTGACGCGGGCTGTTGCTGACATCTTTCCCTGTGAACTGTTTCCTCTTTCCATCTGCACGGTGAGTGCAATCTTTTTCTTCAGGAACAACCTTTCTTTGTAATTGCATCTTTTCTTGAAGTGGTTCCATTGCATGTCTGTCCTCTTCCCCGGCATCACCAGCTCTCTTCCACGTCTGCCACCTTCTCCATGAGCATTTCTGTATCTCTGTACACTGAGGCATGATTGGATTTCCTGGGAGCCATCCATGTCTGAGGGCATTTCAGTCCCAAATGTCCTAATTTGCTTTAACCAATCACACCGTGATGATCCTTTCTGCTGTTCTCCTCCAAGTTCAGGTCACACAGGAAATGCATTATTTTACGAACCCAAAGAAACATTTCCTGTAAGTTTTGATGATCAGTGTGATCCACAGAGACCTTTAAAATAAAGGCTCCTAAGTGTGATGAGAATTGCCTTCGGAATTCCCCTCCCACCTGAGGCCCGGTGGTCTCTCCTCTGCAGACCCCTAGCAGTGGCACTGGACAGTGGAGTCCCACAGGAAGCTGTCTGGTTTCCACCTCCACCCATGCCAGCAGGCTTTATCACAATTGGTATCTGCAGGAACTTCTCCAGCTGCCTCTCTGAGGAGGGGTTTCGGGGACTGTCTCTGACAGGTGGAGAATTTGCTGTTAGGGAGACGGTGACATTATGGAAATGTGAGGAGCAGCTTCAGCGTCTTGCTCTCCCTGCTCCATGCTCCCCTCTCAGCCCCCAGGACATGTGGGCACTAGTGAGATTGTGTTTTCACTGGACGTAGGATACTGCGTTGACTCCTTGCATTTTCCATGTACAATTCTGTCACGTTTGGATGGAGGGAAGCCGAGTCATGTTGTCCTACACCTCGTGGGTATTCATTGCAATATGGAAATCAATTGCATGAAGCACATTAATTCAACCTTTTTCTTTTTCCATGCAATTGGACCTATATTAATTTTAACTTGGGACAGTTTGCTGATTCCTTGCCTGATTTTCAAATACCACATGTCCCTAATCAGCTGATTTCTACCTTCCTAAGAGCTGCAGCCTATCAAGAAGGGCTTTAGAAGCTTCTGTGTCCCCATTATATGGAGAGTCATTTGAAGGTAGAGGCATTAGGGATACCCATGTTGACCTCTGTCCTAGTCACAGAGCGTCGTGCAAGGCAGACTCCACTAGGGAGCACTGTTACGTGAGACCCTTGGACACCTTTGTGTTGCTGCCACATCCTCAGGCCCTTTCTGCTGCACAGCAGGCTGACTGCATGATCTGGGACCTAATACAAAATAAAAATATGAGGCTTCTTGTTCAAATGGGGCATATGCGTGCATTTAAAATATCTTATTGCATGTATAGAAAATACAGATAATAATGATGCCTGAATAAAAACAAAATTGAAAAAAGTCAAATTCTGATGCCATAGTGACATGAAACAATAAACATTGAAACTCTCTTGCTGAGTTCTTTTGATCAATGACACTATTTTTCTGGCTCACTTTCTGCACTTGAAGGGAGTTATGGTATGAGCAGAACTTCCGTGGCCTCCTCATCTGCCCGCTGACAACAGGCTGTCAAGGGCCATGAGCACAATAGTCCCCTGTGAGTTCTGGGGGACACAATGAACCTCAGTTGCACATATCACTAAAGCCACAAGAAATGGCAAGTGACACAAGCAAAACACATGCAAGCCCAGAAGCACATACAGCGTCTGCCCACACAGCACTCCAGATCTGCCCTCATCTGCAGGACAAAAGCTCGAATTTATCAAGTCACAATTTTGAGATGGTGACCATGAGCTGTGATCCAAGGAGAGGGCCCAGCCAGGTACAGGCCCCATGTGACTGCCTGCAGTGGGTTCTGCCTTTGAGCAGGAAATTTCATTCCTCTCTCTCTTGACCCCTCAGCTTACAGACATGGACAGCACGCTATTCAAAATATAGCAAGGCAAAAATGACCCTTTTACTTGTGCCTGACCTGTTAAAAGTGAGCTACAAAACAGAGAGAGTCGCCTTTGTTTTCATGTCTCTGCCCTCTCCATGCCAACAGAATCCATAGCTCTCTGAGTCCCATACTGTGGTCTACAAACCACCCCTGAATGCTTACCTCAAAAGCCAGCGACACCCTGCACCCTGGACTTCCGATTTGTTCATCCATGTCTCTGTTTACTGTTTGCGTTCATGTTGAGCCCTGCTGTGTTGTCAGGCAACAAACACATACACACTCTACCCTTACTTCAAATGGGATACAGATGTAATGGCACATGCTCATGTAGCCATCTTAGCATGTGAGGTGGTGTGCTAACAGAAGAGGGAAGGCAAGAGCTTGGTCCTGATGCCATGTAGCTCTGAAATGGAGCTACCCTGGCACTCGCCTGTGGTCCTGGGATCAGAGAGCCGTCAACCAAATGATCACACAAATAAACTCACGCAGCTATTGAAATGAGCACTGCAACCCTTGATCACGTGGGCGGGGTTGTTACATCAGATCTGAAGGGTCAGAGTGGGGAACAAGGAGAAGGTGAAGAAGCCCCACAGAGTCTCCAGTAAACTCTATGCAGATGCCAATGATGCTGGGAAATTTGGATTGCTCGAGACGCGGAAATGCGCCAGGTGCTGCTGAGCCACAGAGCCAAGCAAGACGGTCACCACCTCACCGCGTTGTCCATGCCTGGAGCTTCTGTCCACCTCCAGAGCAATGAGAAGCTCTCAAGGCCTGAGAGCTAAAGGAACGATCGGACTTGGGTTTTTAGAAGATGCACAGAGGCATCTGACCACTTTGGGGACTGCTTTTCTGTGAGGGGGTCAAAGTGGATTTGAGGGAACAAGCATTTGTCTCAAAGCATCTGGTGTCCACAGTGCAAGAAAGATGGGTTGGTCCTGAGAGCCAGGAAGTGTGGTAGAGATAAAGGATGTGCAGGCCATCGGAAGTGCTCTGTGGGAAGCCCTGGAGTCCCTGCCCTGGACGCCAGGGGGAGCCGGGGAGGTGTGGGCTCAAGAGTACTCCTCAGCTCCAGCTCCTGAGGGTCAGGTTCACACTCACTGCCCAGCACTGCAGGGGGGAGGCCAGAGGCTGACCCAAGCATCTTGAGCCTGAGGCTGCCTCCTGTCTCTTCTCTCCCTCTGAAGGACCCTCACCTCTTGGTTGGATGGCGTCACTCTGCTTTCTCTGCCTTCAATCACAGTCCCTTCCTGGCTTCCTCCTCACGTTTATCTCTGCCTGGTAGAAAATAAAATTGCATCTGAAGCTACACAGGAGCATCTTCTTTCTGGTTTTGAGCTCCCCGCACACTTGCTGAGCCCAAGATACTGGTGGATTTCCCTGTCACCCAAAAGCAGAGCTGCAGACCCATCTGAGCTTTTGGCCCACAGAACCAAACCCCCTGCATGTGCATCTCCACCAAGGTGTCCAAGGTCTCCACACCCCCTTTTATTTATTTCCTTGTTTCACAATGCCTGTGTGGGTGGGGAGTGCCACAGGACCCACGCTGACCACTCAGGAACCACTTCCTGTTCTCTTTGCCTCCACCTCCTCCAGAGAGAGCTTCACAATATGGTAATAAACCCCCTAATTCCTTGAAGGCCTAATTCCTTGGCATTCAAGTAATTAGGGGGTTTATTACCACCCAGTGACAGCACTGGGCTGGAAAGATATGTTCTCTTAACTCTTGACATTCTCCAGGACTTTCCATTCTGTTTCCCTGCACAATCTACCTCCATTTGTCTCTCTCTGAGGCTCAGGCCAGGCCAAAGCTTTCATCAGTTATCACACTGACCCTGCTGGAGCTCCAGGTCCTCTGCAGGGCAGCCAACTCCTCCCACCTTCTGAATGACCCCCATGTGAGCATCCTCTCTCTCTCTCTCCACGTGTCCACGTCTATACAGAATGCTGTTGCTCTGTCCAGGTCACCATGAATGACAGCACACCTGCAGCCTCCTCCTCCCGGCGTGCAGCAACTCTCCTGAGCACTGGAGTCTGCCCTCATCTGGGATGGCTGCAAGACAGGTCTCCAGGGACATGAATCTCCGTCTCCCAAGCTGACTTCTTGTCCTGCTATGGGGCCTCATTGGGTTGCCACATCTCCCACAGCACAGTGCTGCCAACAGTCACGTCTCTCTTGACTTCGTATTGGCAAGAATACTTTCTCCAAGAAGACTCTTTGATAAAGAAAACAGTTACACTGAGCTTCATGTCTCCATCTTACCACACACTGTGTCTTCCAGGTGAGTGACACTCCTAGGAGACTTGGGGTGTCTTCTGTCTACCCCTGGTACACAGTGTAGAGCTTGCACAGAGTAGGGATGAGCCAATGTCTAATGACTAAACACATATGTTGCTCGTTCTGAAAATGTATGGCACATTATCCCTCTATGTAACTCCTATTTTCCTTATTCTTCCATAAATGTTTTGTGTATGTTGTTGACCCAATAGAATAAACACTTGTTTAAAATAGAAATCAAACCCTATACTTTTAATAGATCCTATGTGCAGAGCACATGGGTAGGTACATGGAGTAACCAATGGGTACTTTATTTTGTTTAAGCAGTAATTAGGAGTGTTATTATGTAATACAGTGTGCAGTCGTGTGAGCTGACCCAGGGTGACGGACTCTCAATGGAAACTAGAACCATTTTGCAATCAGAGCTACAGGAGGGAAAGAGAAATGGGGGTGAGAGCTGAGGCACGAGAGGGGAGGGGGGCACTCCAGGAGGAAAAGGTCCTTTCCTCGGCTCTCAGCCTGCGCTGGGCTCCTACCAGAAGCAATGCTGGACACCGAAGGTGTTTCCCCAGGAGGACTGCGCTAGGGGACTGCCTGTCTTGGGCAGTAAAAGGCCACTTTATAGACAGACAGGACAAATCCTCAAGTTGCTGGTTTAGCTCTCAGTCTTAAGTTCAGCCACAGGTTCTGAAGCATGGAAAGTCGAAATCGGTTTTCCTTTCCCCTGCCTTTGTTGAATGACAGCTTTTGAACCCTGACATGGGCTACAGACAAGGGCTCAGCTCTGGCTGGGTGGTGGTCCTCTCAGGAAACAGGCTTAGACGGCTTGGTGTGACCTGTGAGGACGGCAGTGACAAAGGAGGCCCTGGGTGGAAGGCGGGAGGACAGGAGGAAGAGCTTTCTCGGGGACAGAAAGATTGGGGTATTTGTTTTCTATTTCCAAGCCACTGTGTGCACGAAGGTTTGCCTGGGGGACCCTTAACCTGCCAGGACGTGAATGCCCATTCCCTCTGCCTATTCAATGCCCAGAGCTGACGGGCTCCTGGGAATACTGACAGGGAGGAATCAGGGTGGGAACTCAAACCAGGGGACACCGCTTGGGTCTCCGCTAGTCCTGGGCCTCTCCAGCCTCCTCTGCTCTGAAGGTCAGCACACCCCTGGGAGGAGCCAGTCCAGGGAGGAGCTTCGGGTTGTGCCTAACACTTCTCCACCAGCTGGGGTCACGTGATGCACCTCATCAGGTTCCCTGGGGCACAGGGACCCAGTGTTGAAAGGCAGCGGTCTCATCTTCCAGGGTCCTGGCTCAGGCTTGTGGTGCTTACCAGCATCTGGCTCCCTTCTCTCCTCTGAGAACGCAGAATCTTTCTGTTCTGGCTGCGCCCTTCATGGCGTTTTACCCCAGGCAAGATGCCGACAGCCCTGATGCCTTCCTGCATGTCTGTGTCTGGGTCATGTCTACAGCCATGGCATCCACACAGGGGTTGCTCCTCCCTGCAGATACTCAGGAGATTTATAGTAACTTGAAAAGTGCCTGCCAGAAATACTGAGAAAGAACAAAAAGAAATACACACACACACACACACTCTCACACACTCACGCACACACACGCACATGCACTGTCACACACACACACACGCATGAATACACACACACACTCGCGCACACATGCAGGCACACGCACGCGCACACACACATGCCCTCTCTCACACACACTGTCACACGCGCGCGCGCACACACACACACACACACACACACACACACACACACATAGGATACTCAGTCACATTACTGGGAGCCTGAAATTTTGAAGAGTTAGGAAGTTTAATGCTCCCACTCTTTCAAAGAGAGGACGTTTCATCGTCAGCTTTCTCCTCTCTCCACGTCCTTTCTCAGTCTCTGGATATTGCAGTTTTATCAGTTTGCTTAAACCCTGTGAGTGAGTCCATGTAGAGAGGGGGCCTTCCCAGTGTTTGCATTCTATGAAATTACAGCAGGTTGGAGCTAAACAATTAATACTTCTTTTTTCTCAGCGGTGGTACGAATAGTGCCAATTTAATGCTGTTTAAGCTTATTATCTAATGGCACGCGTGTGCTGTAGCTTCAGAAACGGCTTGACACGAAGGCAGGCTTGTGCTGTGTTCATGCCGCAGTAGAATATTCAATTATTTGTTCCGACTCGTGTAATTCCCTGTATTCCAAGCTTGTTAATGTCATTACAGAGCTGAAATAAAGTGATTACTCTTAATGAGTATTTATCCAGGAGGTAATGCGAGTCCTGCGCCTCCAACTGACAGTGGGCGATCGTGGGCTTTAACCAGCGTCCTCTCCCCCCACCACCCAAAGGCGCCTCACCCACCCCTTGACTTTCCTGTCAGGGAGGCAACATGGCACTGCGGTGCTCTGTGAAATACTGTCAGATGATGGGGAAAAAATAAAAAATCTTTAAAAAGAAAGAGAGGAGGAATTGCAGCCTCCCCTGCAGAGCTCCAGCTAATGACCACTGCTTCCAGGGCTGGCAGTGAAGACAGCTTGCACTAAATGATAATGGCATGACTGCTGTGGAGTGTGCCCACTTATGTTATTTCTCTTGACATGGTTCTGGGGAAGGCCTAATTTTTTTGACATTTGACCATGCAAATTTGAGTCCTGATACATTATTCTGCATTTACATCCTCCCAGTGTTGCTGTTTAAAATGTGCTACAAGCTCCAGGAGCTTAGCTAATAAAGGCCACGGAATGAAAGGAAGTTAAATGTGAATGCAGGAGGAGCCCTAAGTGAAGGCCTGGCTTGTACAGCTCAGAGATGACCTTCTGGAGACGAGCAAGCAGGGAAAGTCCTCTTCAAGCAAACGCTAAAGAGCGGAACATCCGTTTTCTGGTAGAATATTTTTAAGATTTTCAGATAAATACCAAAGGCAGAGAGAAAAAGGATTCCATTATATTTTACATGGAAATTTTCCTACCCAGCTTATCAGCTGGTGTATTATTAATCAATTTCAAGCTGAATCTGGCTCCCAAACTCAGGACCAATGATTCTGCAGGGAGCACGCTTGTTTGCCAGACCAGGAGACAAAGTCAGCAAACTCAACACCTTCACCTGCTTCATGCATGCTTGTTGGTTCTGAGAAAACCCTTCCAAATGGCAGATTGTGTGAGTTTGGGATCATTATCAAACTTCATTCTATAGTGCCTTTGGCTCCAAATAAAAATTTTAATGTCATAATAGAAATGAGAAGAATTTTAAAATAATCAACATTAATATTAACTATGCTGAATTGACTTTAAAGCCACTCAACATAGATACCTAACCCTAACACTTTTAAAAAATGAATATTCACAGAGTTTGTTAAGGATGTCAACATTAATGTAGGCATTTCATAAACGTGTCCTTTAATTTTACCAAGTTAGCATAAAGAAGAAAGGGATTGCTTGCTATTTATACTTATTCAGCTCACTAAGTTGGTATTTCTTTAAACATTTGGAAATGCTTTATTGTATAAAGGCTGTATCTTGGCTAAATGCATTAAAGCTAACTATTTAATAAAGATGCATATTTGCACTTTAGTTTTGTGTGTATTAGGAATATCACAGAAATCTCTTTGGAGTGACTGGCACACATTTTCCTTTGTCTCCTCCCTCCTCCTTGCCTTTGTCCCTCTGTGTGCTCTTTCCCTCCCACCCGCCCTCCCTGTCTTCCTTTATTTCCTATTTCCTTCTTTTTCCTTCTTTTATTTTGCATTTTGCTCATTCACTCTGCCTGCCTGTCTGTGTGTCTGTCTTTACCTACCTGTCATCTGTCACATGTCTATCCATCATTTATCAATCTGTCCACAGTGCATTACCTCTGTCACAGGTTGGAACCTAAAGAGTTTACAAAAATAAACAAGACAGGGTGTCCAAAGAGAAGAATCTTGCAATCAGGAGGGATTAGGAGGATCTAGTAAGATACAAGAGATTGTTTGCTTTTAAAAACTCTTAATCCAAGAGGTTAATTCACTCGCTAAAGTTTAAGGTCAGAAATCACAGCTGCTAATTTGCTTTTTATGAAGAGTCTTTTTTTTTTTTTTCCAGACATTTCAAAAACGTAGTGGTAGCCTATCTCATAGGGTGCTTAAGGCAGGTTTCTGATTGGACAATGGAGTCCCTCAGGTCCTTACTTCCCTCTGTTCCAGTTTCCCAGAAAGCACTGGAGACACCAGGCTTGAAACCACTGCAGCAACTGTGCAGGCTGTGGTCATGGAGGGCTCAGGGCACCGCAGGGATCAGAATCCCCACCACCGCTGCTGCCAAGGGCCATGGCAGCTGCAGAACTCCAGGAGGTTCTGAGACAGGGCATTGAACACTCAGAGGTGAGCAGGGAAAGGCCCACTAGGACCTTTGTAATTGGGGGACGCTGTCCATCTTGTTTCATTCACAAGAAAATTATGAGACGGGGTAGAAATAAGTTCTATGTAAGTACTGTGGCCCTTGTTTAGTGCTTTAAACACTGATAGTAACCAGATAAAGGACAGTTTAATTTGTATGAATGAATCAAAGGAAGAAAACATGATTTCCTTGGGTAAAGTACAGGGTCAGCCTTCCTCACACAGCAGTTAGCACGGAGACCAGCTGTCAACCCCTCTGCCCACCACCCTCATTCCCCAGAAAGCTAAATGGGCTGAGTTTGTGGCACACCAAGCAAGCCACTGCTGCAGGGAGGGTCCACACCAAGCAAGCCACTGCTGTAAGGAGGGTCCACACCAAGCAAGCCACTGCTGCAGGGAGGGTCCACACCAAGCAAGCCTCTGTTGCAAGGAGGGTCCACACCAAGCAAGCCACTGCTGCAGGGAGGGTCCATACCAAGCAAGCCTCTGTTGCAAGGAGGGTCCACACCAAGCAAGCCTCTGTTGCAAGGAGGGTCCACACCAAGCAAGCTACTGCTGCAGGGAGGGTCCACACCAAGCAAGCCACTGCTGCAGGGAGGGTCTAGAGGAGAGGCCACGCTGCTCCCATTGTGAGTGCTCAGGTTCTTCCACCAGATCAAAAGGTGCAGTTGTTTCTCTGTTTTCTTAGTCCTTCTTTCCACCTCTGACCCAGGCTGGAACCCTCTGCATCCAGCCTGGAAAGATCCTCGAGTGTCCAACAGTGCGAGTTTGCTGCCAAGACATTTTCATTTCATCTTCACTTTTGAAGATTTGCTAGGTATACAAATACAGGTTGCTAGTTTCTGTTCTTTTATTTCACTATTTTAAACAACGTTGTTCAATTGTCTTCTGAATTCCATTGCTCCTCTGCAGAAGTCAGCTCTCCTTCCTATCACTGTTTTATGGAGAGACGTGTGCCACGTTTGTTAGTTTTTTTCCTGCTGTCAAGGTCTCTTTTTCTATGATTTTTGCAGTAAGATTTCACACACATGGATGAATCTTACTATTAATTCAACTTGGAAAATGCTGAATCTGGAATTTCATATCTTTCAAACACTGGATATTTCCAGGAATTTTCATGTTCAGATACTGTGTTTCTAATATTCTGTCTTCTTTTGTTCTGGGAATCTGGCTGCACATTTGCTGGATTCTATTAAATTTTCACATTTTAATAAATTTATTACTTATGTTGATGTCTGTACTTCAGTTTGAATATTTTTCTTGAATTATCTTTACTAATCAACCTTTTGTTAAGTCTTGTATGATTTCCATCCATCAATAATTTTTGACATTATTTACAAATGTTCACTAAGATGATGTTCCTTGCATTTTACTCATCTTAATTGTTGTTGGAACAAGCCATATTTGCTTCCTTATTGTTTTAAGCTTTCAGTCATATTCATCTGAAGCAACTCTTCATCTTTAAATTGGCTGGAACTTGTATTATGGTTCACTTTCCAGGATTTCAGTTACTTGTGGTCAACCATCGTCCAAAAAAAATAAGTAGAAAACTGCAGAAACAAATAATTCAAAATTTTTAAATAACTTCTATAGCAACATATTATTATAAAATTAGTTTTAGGTTTTATTATTTCTGTTAATCTCTTACTGTTTCTAATTCATTAATTTTATCATAGATATGTATATATATAAAAAAATATGGCACACATAGAGATCACATGGTAGGCAAGCACTCTGCCAACTAAGCTATAGCCCCAGCCCTTGATTAGTCACTTCTTAAAACTTTTTGAAAGTCTAGAAATTTCTTAATTGTGTGCTGGACATTGTAAGAATTACATTGTAGAACATGGGAATTATATTATTTTCTATTATAAAGTGGTTCTGAATTAAAGTAGAGTTAAACTGTCAATAAATCTAACACCTTGATGGTGCCAAGTCCTACTTTTATAATTTTGTAGGGCAGTTTTATTTTATTTTTGCTAATTCCCAGTCCATAACTTGCACTCTTAAAATATGGCCCTCCTGGTTTCTAAAGTGAATGTCCAGCATATTCAGCATGGCCACTCCACTATAGGTACATCTGCATTTCCCTCGCACCACAAATGCTCCAGAACATCTATTCTGTATCCCTAACGTCCCCTCAACCACAACTGGCCAAGAACCACTGTGGTGTTTCTAACACAGACTTTCAGAATTTCCTTTCTAGAGTGTGCCCATCTTCATTGTCTTTGGAGCCACTGAAAAACTCTCAACAATTTTCTCATTGTTTTTAGCCCCAAGGAACTGCCACTCTTAGGTTTGACTAAAACTCTGACGATCAGCATGGAAAATGTCACCAGAAAAGAAATCCAGCAGGTATGTGGGACATACCTCATGGGCTTCCTCTCTCTGGAGGAAGCTGCGGCCCAGAGTTTATTGCTTTTCTGAATCTGTAATCGACTGGGATGTAGATTTTGCCTAGGCTACATAGCTGTTTATGAATTCATGATAAATTTGATCCCCAAAATTCTATCATGCATGAGACCAGAAATCTTCCTAAAATTCATTTTTATGTTTAGACTTATCAGATTATTAGCAGAAAGTGAAGCCTATAAAATCTCTACAGTGGAATTTATTGTTTTTTTAAAAAACTAGTACATAAATTTATATAAATGTATTTCTTCATAAAAATTGAAAGTCATCAGTTTTTGAAATATCAAATTATATGTATTTGAAGATTTTTAATTTTTATTTGATGAATGTACTTATTGAAATCTAACAATGTAATTTTTGTCTTAACTTATCTTTACATTTTATTTCAATTTTCTTATGTATTTGATAGGAATAGTATATAAAGTACTATTTATTTAATTTATTAACATATTTTTATAATTGTATAACTTTAATCCATTTCTCATTCAAAGATTTTCACCTTGAAATTTGATTCGATTGTCTTTAACACTGAAGCTATACTTTCTCCTGTTGAACATTTTCTTTGCTTACTTGTGCCAACTTCATTTATTTTTCTCTTTCCATCCTTTAGTTGGGTGAGGAAGTGAGAACTATGCTCATTTTTGCTAATGAAGTTGGATATTTTAACTCTAAAATAACATTTTTTATAATTTTTAAAGGAAATATAACATTTGTATATTTACTATGCTTACTTCCCAATATCAATTTTATGTTTATTCTTCCTCACTTTTTGCATGTTTGCCTATATATACATATATACACATATACATGATATATAAGACAAGTATGTATATATATATATATATATGTGGATATCATATATATATTTAGGTTATCTAACATTCCCCTCTCCAATTCTGCATCCATCAATCAGGAAATTCAGATATATCTTACCTTGTGATAATAAATACTCAAGTTGTCTAATAGTAGTCATTCTGCTTGTATTTCCATAGATAAAATAACAACCAGGCTCACATGCCGAACTTTCTCTTGTCACTCCTTCTCAGTAAAAGCTTTAGACGATGTATATTGACCTTCTCCAGTGTCCCAGGTTTGCTACCTTTACTCTTCTGAGAATTTAGAACCTAGAGATCTGGAAATCCACCCTTTCATGTAAGAACCATTGCTCTTCCCTCGATTAACACCCCCAGTTGTGCTATCATTAGCAATACAAGTTTTCTTTGACAAGAGCCAGTATTCATTCTCTCCTTTCTGCGTCCTTTTCATCCTTTCTGGCTGTGCTTTATTTAGCTCTCTCTTGGTTTAATGGTGCAAGTTAAACTCCTTGCTGAAAGAATTTACCCAGAGAACATGCATAGGGTACTCTGAATCCTTAAGTATCTTAAAATATATAGTTTTATGATTCTCAATGGAGGATTCTCAAAGGTGTCACTTGCTGATAAACACTTTTTTTCTCATAAAAGCTGGCCATTATCAGCTTCCACTGCAGCCAGTAAAAAGTGTGTCAGTAATTTGCTTTGAAATTTTGCTTAGAAAATAAATTGTTAGTCAAAAAAGCTACAACCAAAACGTCTGAGGTGTGTCTTTCCCACTGGCATGTACGAGTCTTTCTTGGACATGGGTATGTGCTTCATGTCCTCATCGATATTTCATTGCAGTTGAAAGAGCTTATTTAAAGGACTCAGTTCCTCTCCTCCCCAGACATGTCAGGTGATGGTGACAGTGGTGGTGATGGTGGTGATGGTGGTGATGGTGAGATGGTGGTAGTGATGGTGGTGATGGTGAGATGGTGGTAGTGATGGTGGTGATGGTGAGATGGTGGTGATGGTGGTGATGGTGGTGATGGTAAGATGGTGGTGATGATGGTGATGGTGGTGATGGTGAGATGGTGGTGATGGTGGTGATGGTGGTGATGGTAAGATGGTGGTGATGATGGTGATGGTGGTGATGGTGAGATGGTGGTGATGGTGGTGATGGTGGTGATGGTAAGATGGTGGTGATGATGGTGATGGTGGTGGTGGTGGTGATGGTAAGATGGTGGTGATGATGGTGATGGTGGTGATGGTGAGATGATGGTGGTGATGGTGGTGATGGTGAGATGGTGGTGATGGTGGTGGTGGTGATGGTGGTGGTGGTGATGGTGAGATGGTGGTGGTGGTGGTGGTGATGGTGGTGGTGGTGATGATGGTGATGGTGGTGATGGTGAGATGGTGGTGATGGTGGTGATGGTGAGATGGTGGTGATGGTGGTGATGGTGATGGTGGTGATGGTGGTGATGGTGGTGATGGTGGTGATGGTGGTGATGGTGAGATGGTGGTGATGGTGGTGGTGGTGGTGGTGGTGATGGTGAGATGGTGGTGGTGGTGGTGGTGATGGTGGTGGTGGTGATGGTGGTGATGGTGATGGTGGTGATGGTGGTGATGGTGGTGGTGGTGGTGGTGATGGTGGTGGTGGTGGTGGTGGTGATGGTGGTGGTGGTGATGGTGGTGATGGTGGTGATGGTGGTGGTAGTGGTGATGGTGATGGTGAGATGATGATGGTGATGGTGAGATGATGGTGGTGATGGTGGTGATGGTGGTGGTGGTGACGGTGGTGATGGTGGTGATGATGATGATGATGATGTTTCCTTCATTTGTTATTTCTTTTTTCCTTTCTCTCTCTGGAAGTACAAGCAATTTTAAATTGTTGCCACCTACCCTGAGCTGTTTCAACTTTATACTAAAGATTCTATTTTTGTTATTTTTTTCTTTGTTTTCCTAACATATTTTCTGTGCATTAATGAAAACTTAATTCATTTAATTTGAGATGATTATTCCTTTTTTTTTCATCCACTACATATTTAAATGTTTTTTACTTGGCTATTTTTTAAATGCAAACTCATTTTAGATGGCATCTAAATGCATATAAATTTATGTATAGCACATTGACTACTTTGTAACTAAACTTTATATTTAATTTAGATTTTCTTGATTCTAAAAACAGTCTCAGATTTTCCTTATTTTCGTTACCTTGGTAGTTTTGAGGAATTCTGGGCAAGTATTTTATAGACTGTCCCAGAGTTTGTATTTGTCTGATGTTTTCTCATGATTTGACTGAAGCTGTATGTCCTCAGAAGACAGAGATTAACTATCATTTTTAGGACATCACAGCAAGGTGCACCCCATTGTGCCGTCAGTGACGGCAATCCTCATCACTTGGGTGATATGGAGTGCATGAGGTTTTTCCAATATGGATTTGCTTCTTTCCCCTTTATCTTGGTGGCCTGGGAAGAGAGTCACTATTGCAGCCCAAGTGCAGGGATCTGGAATTGATTCTTCATTTCCTTGCAGAGGGAACATCATTTGGAATTCATCTGCACAGGGATTTTATCCTTTCTGTCCAAATTATTTGCATATTCAATCGTTTATTTATGTCAGCATGGATTCATGTACATTGACTCTGTTCTCTGGATTGTAAGGCAACCTACCTCCCTCTAATGTTCCCAGACTGACCGCTAGAATCTCATTCAGCTGCATTTCTTATTCCCTCAACATATTGTGGGCTATTCTTTCTTTACCTTATTTTTTAAATTTCCTTACTTTCTGGAACTGCAAGCTATTCTAGACTCATCTTGCATGTGTCCTACTCTGGTTTGCAATCATTTCTTTCCCATGGAGACCTGCTCTGTTAGTGAAGAGACACCAGAAGCCCAACACCTTTGTTTCTTGGCCACTTAGATGACACAGGATTGAAATTAAATGTATTTGTGTACACAAATGCTTGTCTATAACAATCTGTACTTATTAAAAGATGTAAAAATTTACCAGGTACATCTCCAATCATTTGCCTTTAACCACAGAGAACATTCTAGTTTGGTCCCATTGGTTTCAATAACCTCCCACTCTAACAGTAAGGGGCCTGGTGTCAACATTCATCACTGACATACCTCATAATTTAGTTCCCATGTTGTGAGTTGACTGATATTTGTGTCAAAGTGACTGGATTAAGGGATCCTCAGATAGCTGGGGAAATATTTATTCCTGATGCTTCAGTAGGCACAGAGTTTATGCCTCTCTGTTGAAAGGAAAGCTCAGATGGTGTGCTTCTGATGAGACTGGGTGCCCCAAGATACCTGTGGGGTGCTTCCAGAGAAGACTGGCCTAGGAAGAGGCAGGCTGGGCAGAAAGGTCACCAAAATGAGAGCAAGCCCATCCAGTTGGCTCTGGCCAACATGGAGCAAAAAGGGAACAAGGGAAAGTTCTGGGCCTTTATCCCAGAACCAGGACTCTCAGCTTCTCCTGACCTCAAACACCAGAACTCTGGGTTCTCTGGCCTTTGAATTGTGGAACCCAATGAGTATCTCTCTTAACCTGGCTCCAGAGTGAAGCTCTGAACTGAGAATTGCACCCTTCAGTTTCTTCAGACATGGACAAAGTCATGATAGCTGGTGACGTTCTCCATTCTTCAGCTGACAGGTGGCCTCTCTTGGGATGATGCTGCGTCCAGTAGACTGTGAGCCAATTTCCATAATAACCTAGTGTTCTCTCTCTGGAGAGCCTTGACTAAAACATGTGTGTGTGTGTGTGTGTGTGTGTGTGTGTGTGTGTGTGTGTGTGTGTGTGAGAGAGAGAGAGAGAGAGAGAGAGAGAGAGAGAGAGAGAGAGAGTGCATAATTGTTGACCCCTGTCCCTTGGAAAAGTTCACTGACCACACCACATGGCAATATCCTCTGCATTTCTAGAATTCTTTTGTCTGTAGCTCAGACTCTCTATTAATTTCTAAAATGAGGTAGATTGGCTTCTTTTTGACCAGCCTTCCTCAGTGGGCTTGTTCTATCTATTTGTAATCCATATAAATGATTTCTTCCACCATATTCTGCATTCTATCCTAGGATGTACTTATCTCACAAGAGAATTTTAAGACATTGGCATACACCACTGGCCAGTCCATGGACAGTGAGCTCTCTGGGTTTCATCAAATGCAAGAGGTCATGTATTCACCAGTACAATGTCATTTATAAAAATTCCCCACACCCCTGCTTCACTTATCCAACCCTGTCCTCTATCCCTGACCCCCTGCCAAACTTTGATCTGTTTTCATGTAGAGAATTTTCTCTTTTGCTGGAATATCATACAGTTAAAGTTGTACATTACAGAGCCTTTTAGCCTTTCATTTACTCAGCAATAAGCATTTATAATTCTTCCACATCTTTTCTTGACTTGATAGTTTATCTATTTTATCACTCAATAATATCCCATTCTGTGGATGAGCTACAGGCTGATTAATTTTGTATCACCTTATATGTTGGTTGCTTCTTTTAAGTAATAGGTAGAAATGCTTTAAATAGTTTCCTTCAGGTTTTATGTGTGTATATATATTCAAATCAGATTAATAATCACCCAAGAAAGTGATTATTAGAAATATGTTAAAATGATATTTAACTGTGTATGAACCTGATGTAAATCTTCAAAAGTGGCTGCATCATTGGCATTCTTACTAGAAATGAATAAAATTCCATGCTTTTCATCCTTAATAGCAATTGGTATTGTCAGTTGTGGATTGTACCATTTTAATATGTGTATATTAACATCTCAAATTATCTCTGTTTTCAGACACCACAATCTTATATGTGGAAAACTCTAAGAACACACAAACGGCTGTTATAGCTAATTCAATCATGTTTTAGGATACAAAAGGAACATACAAAACTTGTGGAGAGCAAATGAGTCCTGATAATCAGCTAATCCTGCAGTGTTGGCAAAAGCAAGTAGTCATCTTACATTCCAGTACAATCGGTTTTCTGGGTACTGCAGGATAGCCACAGGATGTTTCTAACTTTAACTTTTTAGTGCCCAGAGAAGCCTCTTGATAACTCACAAGCCTTAAAAGATTGACAGAGCTTCTGTAGATTAACTTCCTGATCATGAGAGTCTATATTATGAACATGCTGAGCTAGTTCTGGGTCACTGCTCCTCCGTCAGAGGACAGTGTCTCACTTGGCCCCAGCTTTCTTCTGAAAATGTCTCCATGTTTTTCTTTGTCTCTGTGTTTTTCTTAATCTCCGTCGCCTCACCTCTGTTGTTGCTGCACTGGCCACAGCAAAAATCCAGCTGCATTTCTATGCCATCCATGAGCTCTGTGTAAGGAGAGGCTTACACATAGAAAACTGCGTGTTTCCTGAAGACGTTAATAAGTGAAAGGCAGCTCACCTTCAGAGACAGAAAGACTGAGTAGTGTTAATGCCTATAGAACCAAAGCAAGCTACAGAGTCCATGCTATCACCATCAAAATTCCAATGTGATTTTTTTAATGAAAAACAAAAATAAAAAGCTAAAATTGCACAAAATGACAAATGACCCTCATAGCCAAAGAACTGTGCATAAAGAAGGACAAAGATTGAGTACCCGCTTCTTGATTTCAAAGCAAAGCTGCAGTGGTTGGAGTGCAGCACTGGTAAGAAGACATACAAACAAGCCAAAGAACAGGAGAGAGGGACCTTAACAAACCCATGCCCCGATGGGAAACTGACCCTTCACAAGGGCAACAAGACAGACAGTGGGCATGGGAGAGTCTCTTCAACAAACGCGGCTGGAAAACTTGGTATCCACATGCAAAACTAGATCTGTATCTAAATTAACAATATATGCCAAGTTCAGCTCAAGGTGGCCGGGGGCAGGGGGGACTTGAGATTTGGAACTGCAAGGAAGAAAGCACAGGGGCCACTTCAAATGTTGGTCTTATCAGTGCTCTCTTGAACATGTCACCAAGACACAGGTGAGAAATGCAGAACTAAATAAGAGAACTTGATGAATAATAATCAGGTGGCTCTCTGGATCCAAGGAGGCAGCAGAGCAAAACGTGCCCAGGGAACGGCGGGGCGATTTGTTGTCAATGGTGCTGAGCATGTCCCTGGGTGTTTATTTTTCACACACTGATCCTCTTTGGTGGAAAGTCTTACAGGTCTTTTGTTCATGTTTTAATTGGGCCATTTATTTTCTTACTTTTGATATTTAGGAACTCTTCATGTATTTTGAATAAAATATGTGTTTTGCACATGACATTCTTCAATCCTTTCAGGCTCGATTGGTAGGTCTCACAAAGCCATTTTTAGTTTTCAGGTTATCACTGTTTTCTTTTATATTTCATGAATATTTGCAGTATCTCAAAACCATCACAAAAACAAAAGTAGACCAATTTTGTCCTTTGTAAACTTCTAGAAGGTTCATAGTACTACTTTAATGTTGAAGCCTTGAGGCATTTTATGAAAATGTTTTCTGTCTAAATTCTCTTTGAACATGGATGTCCAATTGCTTCAACACCATTGCTTATAAGAATGTTATTTCTTCTTTGATTTTTATATTCTTGTTTTATCTCCCTTGTCTTTTTTTTTATTAGTTACACATGACAGGACAATGATCTTGACAATTCATACATTTGAATCAAATGAGGTAGAATTTCTCATTTTTCTGATTGTACAGGTTGCAGAATATAGATTCTTCATCAAGAGCAATTGGATGTGCTTTTATGAGTCACTGTGGGCTCTCTGTGCTGCTCCAATCATCTCCATGCTCAGTTTTTACCAATACCTCACCATCCTGTGGCTTTATGGTAAAGTTCAAGGTCTTAGAGCATCAGCCCCCACAACTTTCAGTGGTATGGTGGCTGTTCTAGGTCTTCTGCCCCTCGCCTTGCCTTTTGAATGAGTTGGCATGACGTGCTGTGGCAGTCACAGTGGAATTGCCTTGAATCTGCGTACAGAGTAGGGAAGACTTGATACCTTAAGACCGAGTCTTCCAGTCTATAGGCACAGGACAGCTTCCCACTGCTTTTGGATCTCCAGTTGTTTTGTTTTGTTTTGATCTTATTTTCTTTGTTGCAGCACTGGGGACTGAACATGCTAAGCACATGTCCCATCTGAGCTACACCCAGAATCCAACTTTGAGGTCTTTCATCAGGATTTTAGCTGTCCACAAAAGGATCCTGTAGATATTTTGTAGATTTAGACCAAAGTGTTTCATTTGGGGGTAACTTCCTAAGTACAGTTATGTTTTTATTTTTGATTCCCAGAACAATACGTTTCAGGAGTAGAACTCCAGCTTGTGTTCCCATCTGGAGGAGAGAAGGATACTGTTTCCCTGTTTCCTCACTGCTAAGCCCAAGGTCGCTTTGTCTTGGTGGAACTCAGCCTCTTCCGCTCCCAGCCTCTTCCCAGTAGCTCTTGCTAACTGAGTCCACCATGCTTCATTCCACACGATCACAGCTGATTCTGCATGCAGCATTTTAACACAGAAGCCAGAGCCGAAAGGAGAGGGGAACACCTGCAGGCTCCCTGGCTCCTCACCCAGCCCCATGTGGTTTTCTTATTAAACAAGGGATCTTTGTTGAACACACCTGGTATTCTTACTTGAAACATTGTTTACTTTGTTTGCCATTCTCCTCACCATATGGAAAGTATTTTCTAAGTGATGAGTAAATTCAATTTATTCACATTCCAAATTTGCATAGTCTAAGTCCGGTCAGGAAGTTGCTTAGACTCTCAAATCGCCTTTTGCCTAAGACAGCACCGCAGAAGTTGAAGAAACGCCGGAGAGGAGGGGATCCCTGGTAACTCTATAAAGGAGCTTTTATAAAGGAACAGCATCCATCATGTTGCCACCAATTCTGCAGTTAATACAGAGTTTGCAAAGATCTGCAATAAAATTTGAAACCTAAAATGTGGTTCTCAAAATGCATTTCAATACATCAACATTCTCCAGGATTTCATCAGCCGTTATTACCACTGTGTCTGCAACAGGGGGATCTGTTTAATAATCTCAATGCAGTGAGTTCTCAGACGTTCCGAAGACTGTGTGTGGCAGGAACCTCAGAAATTTGGCAGGGTGGGAGGTTAGGTACATGTTGACGTTAAAGGATGATGTGCAATGTGAGACAAATAATTATAAAAATTAGTTACATGCTTGTCTAACTTCTTGCCTAAATCATATTAGATAAGAAGGTGAATGCTATATGCTGCATGTGGTTAGCACCACAGGGTAAATACAATCATTTTGATGAGAAAAAGAACAATAGGATTTTCTTCTGAGAAAATCAGAAGAAAAAAAAATCAGTCTAAGTCAGTTCAGTACTTAAAAAGTAGGAAGAGAATCACCCATGACAAGATAATTCTAGAAAGAAGATTGGGCTGACATGAGAAATTTAACAATTGGATTGTCTTTGATGCTCTATATTTCTAGGCTGACGGAGAATAATAGATCTGATGGCTTTTATATAACAGTGCTTGGCAAAGTCTCAACACACTCTTTGTGCCCAGGACTGTGTCCACTTTGTGCCCAGGACTGTGTCTATGGGTTCTGAGTTCTCACAGGGTCAGATGTTGTATGCACACTACAGTGCAGCCCAAATCCCTTTTCTTGAACATACATCTTTGCATCAGGACACACTGAGTGCTTCAAAGACCATGTACTCAAGGGGTTGAACAGAAACCACCAAATATAAGACGTGACCAGTAAACTTGGGCAGTACGTTTGGCCAATAGGTTGCACAGTGCTTTGCTGTGGCCTGCTGTGGGTAGAGGAGGATAAGGCCTGTTGATAAACTGCACTATTATCAAGTCTAGCAGGCAGTGAGTAGAGATAACACCCAGAAACAGCAGCCAAACAAACTCCTCTTTGACAGCAGGTCATCCTGGATCCACTGGACTTAGGCAAAAGCAAGACAGGACGCCTGCCAGTCCATGAAGGAGATATCCAGGCTGGGATGGTCGAGGCCCAAGGGAAGGGGCCAGAGCTCTTGAGCCTCACACAGTGCAAGTTAGGATTCTCGGATCGTAAGGTAACTCTGTGGTTAACATTTTGAGAACATTACAAACTGACTCATGAGGTGGCTCTGCCATTTTGCCTTCCTCAAGAAAACTATGAGGAAATGTCTACACTTTCTCACCAAAGTTTTATTGATTGTTTTCTATGATATCCATTGCCATAGGTATCTTACTCTCCCATGAAGTGGGGTTTTGTTATGATTTTGATATAAGTTTTCCTAATAACTAACGATGTTGATTACCTTTCCCTGTGCACATTAACTACATGCTTTCTTTAAACAAAGGTCTCTTGGTTCACGCTCCCATTTTTCATGGGGTTACCTTTGTTATTAGGGTGTAAGTGCTGCATACATTGTCAACATAAGTTTGTTTTCAGATATGTAACATAAAACAAAATATCTCCTCTACTGAATAAGTTCTCTTCTGGATTTCATTTGTAGACAGGAAGTTTGTGTGTGGTTTTAGTCAGCTTTTTGACTGCTGTGACCAAGAGACGTGACAAGAACAATTAGAGGAGGAGACATTTTGGGGGGATTATAGGTTCAGAAGTCTCAGTCCCTACAGGGCTGACTATTTCTCAGGGCTCAAGGTGAGGCAAGCATGATGGCTGAAGAGTGTGGAGGAGGAAAGCAGCTGGGGACATGGCACCAAGAACAGGGAGGGAGAGATTCCCCTCCCAGGCAAAATACAACCCTCCATGACCCCCTCCTCAGCCTCAGCCACCTGCCTACATGTCCACCCAACCAATCCCTATCAGGGGTCAATCCACTATCAGGTTCCAGTTCCTAAATTCCAGTCACTTCACCTCTAAGCTTTCTTGCGTCTTCTCATTCATGAGAAAGGGAGCACCTCATATCATTTTTTAATCCAGGCTTGTGAATATTTACTCTTATCTTTAATTATTATGTCTATGGTTAATTTTAATTTTATATATAATTATGGATTTAAAGTTCTTTATTTTGCAATTGGATATATCCAGTTGTCTCTGCGTGATTTGTTGAAAAGACAATGCTTCTCCTATTGAATTTTCAGGGTATACCTGACAGTCCTTATATTAAATTTATTCCTGCATACTTCATTCTTTTTGAACCTAATTCAAATGAAATTGTCTTCCTTTCAATTTTGGATTGCTTGTTGCCAATGTTTAAAAATCAATTGATTTTCCTATGTTACTCCTATATTCCATGTCCTTGCTGACTCTTATTAAGAATGGTAATTTTTAGTACATACCTTAGGATGTTCTATGTTCAAGATTAGGTCATCTACAAATTCAGATACTTTTGGTCCTTTGTGTCCAATATTGATTCAGATAGTTTGCTCCTTTGTGTTCAATATCATTTTTATCTTTAAATTGCTCTCCCAAGAACCTCCAGTCCAATGTTTAATAAAAGTCATGCAAGTTGAATTGTTTTGTTCTAGATTTCAGGTAGTGATGCTTGTTGCAGAAATGGAAACACCTGTCCTCACCTGCTGTGGAGTCTCAGTTTTGAGGGGGGTTCACCAGGTGAATAACACAACACAGAAAGGTCAGCATTGTATGGCTCTCATTGTGAGATACGTAGAGACGGTGTATCCAGTAGGGGCCGCCAGGGATGGAGGGAAGGGAGAGTGAGGGCTGACCATTTAATGGACACAGACACTTGGTTTTAAAGGACACAAAGGGATGATGGAAAGGAATGGAGGGGGACAGCAGCACAACACGAGAAAGTGTTTAACAAAAGTGAAAATACACATAAATGGCCCAGATGGAAAACTGTATGTTATGTGCATTTTACAACAATAAAAAAGTTCAAAATATTTTAGTGAGAGAGATTTTAGCCTTTCAACATTATTATATATCATATTAACTATTTGTAGATGGCTCTTGTCAAGTTGAATCAATTTATTTCTCAATTATTAAGTAATCTACCACAAAAGGTGTTGTATTCTGTCTAATGTTTGGCTGTACCTTTTAAGATGAGGTTGTGCTTTACTTTTGTTCTAATAATAGAGTTTATCGCATCATTGTGTGTGTGTGTGTGTGTGTGTTAAGCCACCCTTGCATTCCTGATAACTCTACTTAGTTATTCCATACAATCCTCTGTGTGTTGCTCTCAACTTGCTGAACCTGTTCTTGTCATGGCATTTCCTTCTGAGACCTCCAGGTTTCCCCCAACTGTCTCTGCCTGCATTTTGTTCCTTTTCCTACACATCATATTTGTGGCATGTGGCATGTGCCATGTAGTGGCCTAACTTTTGTTTCCATATCATTTTTGTACTTATTTGCTTTGTATCAATGTCCAGATATTACTGACATTTTAGAATGTGTCAATATATTCCTTTCTATCAGTAGAAGAATTATAAAAGATTGGTATTCTTTTTCTGCTGGATAGTCTCCTTTTTTCTGTGTCATTTTTAGTTGACAAGTAAAACTTGTGCATTCCATATATGTCATGTGCAGAACCATGTTATGATATTTACATACACAGTACAATGTTGAGATCAAGCTACTCAACGTGCATTGGCTCACAAATTTGACTCTTTCCCTTTGTTTAATATTTACTTTTTGTAGTTGTAATTGGACACAGTAGCTTTATTTTATTTATTTATATGTGGTGCTGAGGATCGAACCCAAGGCCTTGCACGTGCGAGGTGAGTGCTCTACTGCTGAGCCATAATCCCAGCTCTTGACTCTTTTTCTTTCTTCTGTTTTCTGGGCAATCTCTTCTTCAATATTGGGTCCTGGGTACCAATGAGGCCATTCAGGCCAGGACTTTGCCTGGTAAAAGTTTAAACTACAAGTTCATTTTCTGTTATATATTGGATTTTCTGCCTTCTAGAGTCAGTCTCAGTGGCTAATTTCTTTCAAGGTACTGGTTAACTTCATGTTTTTTTCTAATTCATTGGCATTCTGTTGCTCTTTGCATTCCCTTAAGACACTTTTTATTTCTGTAAATACTGTACTGATGTTTCCATTTTCATTTATCATATTTTCATTCATCATATTCATTATATTTTTCACATTTCATTCATTATATTTACTAATTTTGAAATCATTTGTCTTGTTCTGACCAGCATCATGAAGGCTTATCAATTTAATTGGTGTTTTTAAAGAACCCAGTTTGGGGTTTTGTTGACTTTTCTCCATTGTTTTTCTAATCATGATTTCATTTATTCCCTTGTAATCTTTTCTTTCTGCTTGCTTTAGATTTAACTTCTCTTCTTTCAGGCCTTCTGAGGCACATGCTTATGCTATTGACATGAAATCTACTTTGCTTTTAGTGCAGGGGAGATATAGGCACAGGTGTCTCTCTAACCCTGGTTTTCTGAATACTATATATTTTGGAATGTCATTGTTTTCATTCCTTTTCAAGTTTTTAAAAAATTTTCTTATAATTTCTTTTTGATCTATTTTTTGTTTAGCAATCAGTACTTAACTGCCACCACATATTTTTGAATTTCTCAAGTTTGCTTCTACTACTTTTTAAAATTTCTCTTTCTTATGGTCAGAAAACTTACTTTCTAGGACTCCTGTGCTTTCTGCACACATTGAGGCCTTCGATAAAACCTGGTGCTCTCACATGGAAAGACTCAGAGAATTAAGAGGCACGGAGCAGGAGGTTGTGGAGGACTGAGGCAGAGGATGGGGTTGCTGTGATTCAAGGCAGGCACACCTGGGTCACTGGAAGCAGGAAGAGACAAGCAGAGGCCTCAGAGGAGCATGGCCTGCTGGCATGTGGCTTCGGATGCCTAGCCACCTGAATTGTAGAGAACCCGTTTCTGTTATACGACAGAACTTTCTGGTAATTTGTTATGGCAGCTATAGGAAACCAATACAGAAGCTCTGCTGCAAGTCTGCCTTGGCTTTTATTTATTTCAGATTCTCTTTACTTATTTCCCTACATACTTCACCTGTATGGAGGATTCTTGGGAGACAAATTTTTCTTTTAGCATATTGGATATGTTATTCTTTGGCCTCCCTGACTCCGTTATTTCTAACAGTGAATCAGCTGTTGATTTATAGGGACTTTCTTAACTTTTCTCATTCTCAGTTTTAGATTTTCTTCATTGCCTTTCTACTTCAATGCTTACATTAATAATTTTCTTATTGCAGGTCTTTTGGTGTTTATCCTTCTTGGAGTTTATTTAACCTTATTGAGTACGCAGATGAATGTTTCTTTGTGTTAGCCAAACTGTTTGCAAGCCAGTTTCTTTGCGTTAGCTTTCTGCTCCCTCTTCCGTCTCCTCTCCTTCTGGGACTCCCCTTGCACATACACTGGCACGCTCAGCATTCAACATTTCCTAAGGCTCTGTTAATTTTTCTTCATTCTTTCATCTCTCTGTTCTCAGATTGTGTGAACTTTATCAATCTATCTTGCTCACTTTTTCTCCTGTCACTCAAGTCTACTTTACATCTAGAAAATTGTTACTTCACTTATAACTTTTGGGGGGCATAGATAGATAGATAGATAGATAGATAGATAGATAGATATTTACATCAGAATTTTATTAGTTGCTCAAAACATTACATTGATCTTGACATATCATATATCATACATTTGATTCAAATGGGGTATGAATTCTTATTATTCCCACATGTACAGATGATTTTTCTTATAATTTCTCTCTATTGATTTCTAGTAGACATCAATAGACCTACCTCTACTTCTTTAAACATGGCTTCCTTTAGTTCTTTGAACATGTTTATGACGGCTCAATGAAAGACTTCATCTGCCAAGTCTAGTATTTGGGTGGTCTCAAAGGCAAGCTCTGCTCTCTCACTTTGCCCCAGTGAGTACAAGTCATATTCTGCTGATTCTTTGCATGTCTTGACATGTTTTGTGGTTGGTAAATGATCCATTGTATGATCCATTTATAGGTTCCATTATAGGCGCTCTGGCTCAGGGTGTCTTCCCAGGCCAGTCTTTGCCATTGACTGTCTTCTTACCTGCATTTGTGCAGCGGAGGGCTGTTCCGATTCCTCTGTCTCCCCTGCAGTGTGCACCTACGGATGCTGCCTCTCAGAGCCTGTGCCCTTGGTCATATTTGGAGTCATCCATCGAGGACAGAGGTGGTTTTAGCTGGACTCCCTTGACTGGCTCTATCCATCATCTTCTGTTAAGCTTCTGGATTGTCACCTCTAGTATCATATGGAACTATGGCCTCTGCTAACTGGTAGGTATTTGCCATTTGCTATTTTCCTACACCCTTTGACACATATTGTCTCACAGTCTGCCCAATTAAATCACAGCTCTACTGCAAGGTAAGGTGATGCCAACTTCTGGGGCTTTCTCAGCCCTCAGAAGACTTTTCTTGGCATCTCTTCCTGTTCTTCTTGGTTTGGAAGTGGTCCGTCATCACTTTTTATGTTACTATACTTTATTGATTGTTGACGGCTGGGGTCTCTACTATTTTCAACAAACCATTATGCATGGCCTTCTCCTCAATCCGCTCCAGATAGGGTTGGTCCCCTGAGGAGAGACGCACAGCTCTCCTTTCCCACTGCCTCACTGCCTGCTGCACAGAGGCTCCGCATCAGTGCTCTGAGGCTGGGGACAGGCACGATGGCTGTCTCTCCTACAGTGAGCTGCCTGCTCTGGTAGTGAGAGCTGAGCATGTGTGGTGAGCTCTAGATCTTGGCTTCCCTCTTTTGGCATTGACCTGGGAGGGAAAAGGATCGGGTCACAGCAGTGTTGACATGCCCTATCTAAGTCAGAGCTTCCGCAGGTTGGAAGGAAGAAGTTCCAGTCAAATTGGCTGTACCTACAAGTTGATAGTGATCTTGTCCCCCAAGAACAAAATCACAGCTCAGGACTGGTATCTGAGGGACAATAGCCCCATTTTCTTGGCCACTAGTTGAAGTAGTTTCTATTGCACTAGGCTGGGTAGGGAAAGGGGAAGAGCCATGGTTCATGACAACAACTTTCCTGTTCTTACTGGTATTTAGTAGATTTTGTTGAATAAGTGTTTTGCCACAGGCTACATGCCCTTCTGTCAATTTCCAGAGACACAGCTTTCTCTCACAATTGTCAACGTTTAAACGGATGAGGTGTTTCACTGGTGATAAGTCCCATCAAGTTCTTCCCACTGTCATTTCAAAGACTCTTTACCACATATCTTTTTTTTTTTTTAAGCAAAGGAATCAAACTGAAAATTTCTCCTAAGAATAGCTTTGCATACATCCAACAGGGATGTGGTAAAATCTAACATGGAATCCCCCGTCAGTCACTGAATCTTTCCAGGTCTTATGTCCCCAAGAGAGCAGCTGAGGTTACAGAATGACTCAGTGTGTTCTGGATCCTCCAAGGAGCGACAGATCTGGAAAGCCCAGGTGAGTGATCACCATGTATTCATACACAAGGCAGAAGAGAGACACACCTCACAACCTGATAGGCCCCAAATCACAACTGAATTCTCAATTCCAAATCTGCTGCTTCTGCAATTTTCCCATCTCAGGGATGACATTTCTGTTACTCAAGAAAACTGCCCTGGGAAGGCCTCTTTTTCTATCTTTAGGAATCAATAAATTCTAATGGCTGTACTTAGAAGTTTACAGTACTTTTATCTCTATGTTCATAAAGGTATAAATATGAGAGAAAAATATTGTACTTCTAGGCTCTTCCTGAATTAATACAGAATCTATGGAGATAGATAATAGCTTCACGAGATACCCGTCAAGTGTGGAGTTGAGTTCAATCACTCTGAGGCAGGTGCCCCTTCTCAGAGGATGGCTTCAGGTTCAGAGCCTTTCAGGGAGCAGTGAGAGGAAACAGCCCAGGAAACAATGGGCACAGCAGATAAATAACCAAGCACACAAGAAAGTAGAAAAGTTTGAGGCTTTTGCTAAAATTTGAGAACTTCAAATAATTCATTATATAGGCCTATCAAAATCACTGGAAAGGGGCTGAGGGCACAGCCCAGTCGTAGAGCATGTGCTTAGCTTGCAGGAGGAGGCCTGGGTACCCAGCACCCCACAAAAAATCACATGGAAAAAACAACAAGAGAGGATTTTTGTCACTGTAGGGAGTAATGATAGGAGTTGGCCAAACAAAACTAGGTGCTCATACATCCGAGGCCATGTGAGCTGAACATTCTCCACTTATGTTTTAAGAAATGGTTTTCATAAGCAGAAGAAAGACCTTCACACCCTTCAGCCCAGAATAGAGCAGCATGCCGGGCGTGACTTGGGTGTGAGGCACCGAGGACAGGCCAACACGTTAGAGAAAGCTTCGGTGCTGCAGGCGGACCAGCCCTGCGGGGCTCTGGAGCTCCAGGGGCCACCAGGAAGAACGCCCAGCACTTGACCATGTGCCTGGGAGGCAGCCAGGAGCTCTGCAGGGTGGTCTGGACAGCAGGCCCACCAAGGGCCTCCAGCCTTGCACCCCTGAGGGCTGAAGCCTATGCTAGCCCTGGTGTGTGACCCCGGCCAGAAGGGGTCTGCAACTGCAGCTGGATCAAACCCTGGAACCTCTGCCACTGAGAACATTATGCACACAACCCAAGCTGGTGGTCACCCTGAGGCCAGCCCAAGGACCTTAACACTGTGTATTAGTGGTCAGACTCAAGGGCCCTAAAACATGAGTGTCTCTCACAGATCCTCAACTTCTGCTGAAAAACAGGCTCCATGCATCCAGACCCCAGGGCTCTGAGATCTGCTTCCTGGCCCAGCTCCAGTGAGTCATGGAACACGTGGGGTCTCCACAGCTTGACCGTGTTGGCAGCCTCACGGGCAGCTGGCTTGTTGAACCAGGGGACCCCCTGTTAGACGGAGGGCACAGGAAGAAAGGACTTTGGAGGTTGGCCAAGATAGTGGTTCTGAGATGTCCTTACACCTGGGCCACCTTTCCTGACATTTCAACACCTCACTGCCATGGTATGAGCTTTTCATGCCTTTGTGTTCCATTTTTATTGCTCTGGTGTGAAGTGCCATTCATACCCAACAGTTGCAATTTCTTCTTTTAGACAATTATCCCCAGGGAACAATTCAGTCTTCTTCTGAGAGTAAATGTATTAAATGAATTAATCTTTAATTGTACCAAAGCATGCCATATTTTTAAAATAATGGATTATTAAGGATATTCATGTTAATGAGGCCTCCTTACCTCTTAGCAAAGTCTCCCTAAAGCAGCTCCTAAGGCAGGGCATTTGCTACCAAATCCGTAAATTCAGTGGCCCTTCTTGACCTCTGGCAAGTAGTTACTGTTTAGAGCCCCATAAGTCACCTAATTAATTCTCTCCAATGGTCACAGTCTCCATGCATATTTAATGTTATTTAAATACATTTGGCCACCCAGTGCTCAGCAATATTCAGCACTCAATGAAGGCAGCCCGGCTGGTCTTCTAGAGCAAGATGCTCTAATTCCACAGAGGGTTGTCCTGATGCCCTGTCTGTGCCTTCCTCCTCCTCATTCATTTCTTTACATCTTATTTGGCTTGCCAAATAGGTTTGCTGCATGTTCAAAAATTAAAACATCCTCTTAAGCCACTAAGATGCACACACAACATACTTACGTGCATGGTACCCTGGGGCCTGGGATCTGAACTCCTTTTCATGTGCTTGAACTTCTCGGTCTCTATCTATGGGGTTGTTTCAGTTCTTAGGACTTCTGAAACGCATCACAACAGCCTGCTGTCTTCTACTGTGGGATATCTGAAAAGCACTTTGTTGTGGAGGATGCATCTCCCCACAGGTACTGAGCTTTGCAACTCCGGACATTGCTGCATGCTTGTTGGGATTTGCCATAATAATACCAGAGAGAAGCCATGGTGTGCCAGGCTGGCAGTTCAGGCCCCAAACTGAGATTCACTAAGAAGGAGACGAGATTGTATGTTCTGGGTGATGGAGGAGACTGTATTTTACAAACAATTGGGTAGAGATTTGGGATTAGGTGTCCAACCACTGTGAATTTTGATATTGAACAATAAATGGGAGAGAGGAAATGGGCAGCAAATGACCTTTATGGTTATTGTTGGTTATTGTTCATGTGATTCACACACTAGCATCCTCCTGATCTTATATCTGGGAACTTACAGTCCAGGAAGGTAAACATGTTTGCCCATAATAACAGGAAAACCAAGGTGGGAATCTGAATTCAGCTCTGACTTCACATCTCACATGTGCTCCTGTGAACTTCAGCTCACTGGCTGCCCATTTAGTGAGTTCCAGGCAAAGCTCTGCACGACAGCTCTCCTCTGTAAGGAGAAGGCGCTCTTACCAAGCCACCTGCCCTAAGCCTCCTGTGGGGAGGCTGCCACTGTCCCTCCAGAGGAGTCCTTCAGTCCCCATTCCCTCCTTTCTCTTCCCCTTCCTTCCTTCCTCCTTACCTCCTTTCTTCCCCCTCTTTTTTACAATAATTGTATTTTTTCTGATTAAACTAAAAGCTATAACAACAACAGCAAAAAGCACAGCTACCTAAATTCTTTTAATAATGGGGGAAAAAACAAAAGCTTACCTCCAAAATTTCATCACAGCAGACCGTGTTTACAGTACCACCCTTATCATTTCAAATAAGCTCATCCACCCCCGGCTGGCAGGGGGGGTTCTCACATGTATTATGCAGAAGAGAGACTTTCACTGGGCAAGCATCGATCTCTTCATCCTTCTTAGAAACACCTTCATGACAATTTCTAGTGACAGAAATCCGCTGATGTGAAGCTCAGCCTGTGCTGTGCATGGTGTGTTCAGACCAGGAGACGGCCCTGATCATAATTCCAAATGTCAAAGATGGACTTTTTCTGGGCTTTTAGGGTGCAATGAGTTTAAGAGTGAGGCCCAGGAGTGAGCAGGAGTGAGGGGGACTTTCCAGCTGCCTCGTGAAACACCAGCTGCACCGAGAAATTATGCTTGAAAGTCGCACAGACCACTTCCAGGGGATCTTCTCTTATCTTGAAGTCCGTGTTGGTGGGAACCTGGAGCTCTGGGATCAGGCTCTCCTTCCCCAAGGGGTTCCAGCAGAAGGAGGTTAGTGTGACGTTTTCTTTTACAAAACATAATTCCCCATCATTTTCTTTTTAATCAGGGGAGTTAGCTCTCTTTGTTTGATGTACATTGGAAAACATTTTAGAAATTTTAAGAAAAGTTGATTTTTAAAAATTGGAACCTTAAGAAAAGGCTTCTTTATAACGTATAGGCATTCAGTTTGAGTGTTTGCTTTATTTACATCACAGGGACCAATGAGAGGTAGGGCTATTGTTTTTAAATCACCTTTTCTCATTCATTCATTTATATGCACAACTGGATGCAGTTCTTCAAAAGGAAAACCCAATCTGCTCTTGGTGGTGGAGTCGGCTTGGGAAGACCTGAGAAGGCTGAGATTGGAATGCCGGCTGGTGCTGGTGCCAGGGTCTCAGTCTCGGGTTGGGTTGGAAGTAGGAGTCAGGATGCCAGGAGGAGTGCTTCTGCACCAGATGCAGATTTGGGAGTGAACTGTGAGTGAATCTGCAGGTAGATCACATTGGGGGCCTGGGCCTCCTCTGAAACTGTGCTGGTCCCTGGCCCTTCTTCACAGCGCCCCCTCTGGCCGTTTCCCTGCATGGTGCCAGGTGCCATCTGGGGACCAGGCATATGGCCTCATCTTGTGGCTCATGTGTCTCATCTGCTTAAAAGAAAACTCTTCTTTTCCCTGATTTCCCGAAAGCCACCTTGTCTCCCTATCTAAGGGGTTTCAATTTGTTCTACTTCTTTTCTGTGTTCCTACTCTGCCTGCAATAATAGCAAAATGTACTGACTCAGTGATTTCCTTGGGTTAAACTCTTGGACTCTTTGATGCTGTGTTGGATATGATTGTTTTTCTCCATTAACAGAAGCAAAACTTAGGGTTAAGATAAGCCAGGGTCTTAGAGCATGTAAAGTTCACACACCTGACAATTTACAAATAAAATGTGTGTGTATGTAAATACATATGTATTTATAAATAAAATATACATATACAAAGTTTGTGTATGTATATATAAACCTATATATACCTTTGTTGACTATAAATTATATAGAGATAAATGATAGATATATAATTTATATATAATTATATGGATAAGTTATCTCTATATAATTTGTAGTCAACAAAGAGAAAGAAGGAGAGAGATGGGGAGGGAGCAGTGCGGCACAGAGGGCCTGGGAGGGAGGGCGGCCTCTGAGACCAGGAGTGCTCTGTGGTCCCCACAGCTGATGACTTTTCCCATCACCTCTCTGGCTGCTGCTCAGAGAGAGGAAAGCAGAGGAACCCTCTTGTCTGCAGTATCTCCATCTTTGAGGCACACATCTGCAAATGCAAAGAGCTAAAGAGAATACGGTAGAAACATTAAGCAACCCATAAATGGAGAGTGAGAAAGTGAGATTTAACTTGAAAAGGAAATTCTGAGTCTTGCTATATTATTATCTACTTTAGGACTCTAAAACACACGTTGGCAGGAGCCCTGAGAAGTATATCCCCATTACCGTAAATTCCACTTAGATCATGACGGGGATTACTGTGAATCAAAAACCAAGCCCCCGTTCCGTGTGGAGCGGCGAACCTGCGCTGCAGCCTCATTTCCACTAATCTGGGGCTGCTGTGTGATCTTTGATCACACCAAGTATTACAGATGGAAAAGTACTCTTTTCAAATCCCCAACGTGTTTCCAACTGTCAATAAAATCCTTTTTAAGTGTCAAAAGCAATTGCTCTGGTTCACACGTATGCTGCTAACCATGGCGGTACATTTCAGGACTTCTAAAGCAAAACAACAACCAAATGGCATAACTGCAGGCCAGAATTCTGACAGGCACATTCACCCGCAGCTTTGAGGCATTAGGAATCCATTTCTAAAAATTGCCATTTATGTTAACTGCACTTTAAAGATTAGGTATTTCACTCAGAAATACCTTATCTGGGAGGCAAAAGAACCCTCCTCCATCCCTGAATTAAACAAACAGATCGTGCAGGATACATGTCTAGCCAGATGTTTAAATTTGCACAGAAATGAAGGGTTCCCCGAGAACACGATAAACATTTTAATATTTGGAAGCCTATGAACAAAGGCTGCCTTCCATTTAAACCGTGATCTCAGGGAAATTGGATTCTCCCCCATAAATTATACAAGAGGATGGTTTGCAGTAATTGATGTGATAAAGTAGCGGGTAGAAAGAGGCACAATTCCCTAAACTAGATAAAATAGGCAATTACTCTTGCCACCAGAATGGCCGCATCGATGGGGACGCTGCCTGGGTCCGAGCGAGCCCAGGCGAGAAGCCCTGTTGCTCTTGGGCTGGGAGGCGCGGCCTGATTGTCTTTCCAGGGTGTGCATGTATAATAAGCTTCCCCAACAAATGAAGGGGGGTGTTGCTGGCAAAATGGAAAGTGGTGATAAACTATGTCCAGATGATTAATTCTCCGAAACTCTCCATCACACGGCGACGACATATGCCCATCTCCTCTGTTGTCCCCTTGGAGATTTTCCTACTAAACGTATGTGCATATTTTTCATGCCACTGGTATTTGAATTGCAGCCTGCTCCCATGCAGAACATGAAACACTTCAAACTGCATAATGCTGACTAAATTATCCAGTCTCCAGTGGCCTGAGGTAGCAATAGCCATAATAATGAGTGCGCTTAAGTGGTAGCGTGCATCCCCACCCCTTAGCTTTAATGCTCTGACTTAGCGGCCGGCAGATTTTTTCCTTTTGCATAACATCACTGACCACTTTCTGCTGGGGGAAAGCAGTGGTCTGCCCTCGTCCATGACTGGAGAAAGAGAAAAAATAGTGATGCCCAGTGTCTGTCCACAGTGTCACTGAAGGAAGTAGTCCTTTGACGTGTCTGTTTCGTCGGCTGTCATTTTGTGTAAATATAGATAATAATGATTCATGAGCATTGAAGTTCAAAACCTAGGTTACTTTAAATGATTCCATCTACCTGCACATCTGAAATTGGGGTACCAACTCTGAATGAGTTCTCAAAATTTATTTTGAATTAATAACATTTAAAAATCTAATAAAAGTGAACACATACATGTAATATTTAGTAACAAAAAGTATTTAATATTTAGGAGTAAAGAGTAACATACATTATTTTTAAATGATGACCATCTAGTTGTTTTGGTCTCTTATTGATATTTTAATTGCAGATAATAGTTATGCATCTCTGTGGGATACATTTACACATCATGCATCAATCAGCTCAGGACAGGCAGGTGATCTGTCATCTGAGCTACCACTCCTTTGTGATCTAGGCATTCCAGCTATTTTAAATGACACAGTGCAGTGTTCTTACATCCTGTAATCCAGTGTTCTCCTGCTCTCCTTCAATAGCTTTGACCATGAGGCACAGTTTTCAGCCTGGCACAAGACGAAAACAAAGTGACACAACCCTGTGAGAGCAGCAGCTGTTGGGTCACTCGCCACTGCTGTGTGGGCCACACTGTTGACCAAGCCCTGGCCAAAGGACAGTTGTATAGAGGTCATGAGCTGTATAGAGGTCCTCTACCATGCACGCAGAGGCAGCCCAAACAGGATCCTGCACAGAAGGAAGTTCAGACAGCTAAGCAGGAAAGATGTGGTACCCGCCTGACCCCCAGTGGACATGTGTGTGCACTGGTGTGTGTCAATGCGGTGTGTGTGCATTTGGTGCAAGTGTATGCATGTGGTGTGGGTGCATGTGGTATGTGTTATGTGGGCAAGTGGTGTGTGTGTGTGGTGTGTGTATAAAATTGGAATGTGCATGTACTGTGTATGCAGGTGGTATGTCTGCATGTGAAATATGTTCATATGGTATGTGTATGGTTTGTTTGTGTGCAAATGGCATATTTTGTGTGTTGTGTGCATGTGTGTACATACTGTGTGTGTGCATGTGGTGCATTTTGTGTATACATGGTGTTTTGAACATGGTGTGTCTGCATGTTGTGTGTGTGCATTTGGTGTGTGTATGCATGCCTGTGATATATGTGTGCACAAGGTGTGTGTGCATGTGCAATGTGAAAGTGGTATGTATCTACATGGTGTGTCTGCAGGTGGCATGTGTTTATATGGTGTGTGTGCATAAGGTTTGTGTGTCTGCATGTGGCAGGTGTTCATATGGTGTGTGTGCATGTGATTTGTGTGTATACATGGTATGTGTACATGCGGTGTGTGTGCACATATTTTTTGTTCATATGGTATGTGTACATGCATGCACATAATGTGTGTGTCATGGTGTGTATATACATGGTATGTATACATGTGGTATGTGTCTGTGTGCACATGGCGTGTGTGCTTGTGGCATGTGTGCATGTGATACATGTGTGTGTGCACATGGCCCATGTGGTGTGAGGGGTAGGGGCATGTTTTTATAATGCCTCTTTAGACCCACTCTCCTTCGTCTTGGTCCTTGAGACTCAGGAATGGCAAACCAGCCAACACCAAAGGATCCAAGTCTAACTGATGAGATCCTTCCACTTCACAGCCTCAGTGACAGTGCTGGCAGTGGGCAAGAGGAAGAGGGGCAGGTGCCAGCACTGGCTCAGTGTCACACACCCAGGAACTGAGTTGGGGAAAGAGGTGCACTCTTCTATTTGACTTTCCATAAGGAAGGCAAATCTCAGGGAACTGGGGCCACTTTTGTTTCCAATGGGAAGATATCAGCACAGAGGGCTGACACAGGACAAGAAGCAAGAACGCTGCTGATGGCTGTGTGCATTAGGTAACCACATCCCCAGACCTCAGTGTGCGTGATCCAATAGATGTTCTTTTATGCTTTATCCAGTTTGGGTTGATTTTAGGATTTACAATCAAAATAATTCTAACTACTTTAGCCCCTTCCCTTTTATTTAAATCCTATGAGAACTGATTCTTGCAATGAGATCTCAGTTGTCATCATGAGGTGATAAATCTCCCATAACTTAGTGACAGCAAAATATGAGAAAAAAATAGGCTCTCCCAGAGCGAAGGGAGGAGGCAGCTCTGGCTCAGACCTGCACAGACTCGGAATGTCAAGAGGAAGGCTTTGGTGAACTAGAGAGACGTGAGGAATGTTTCCAATGAGAGTATCAGACACTCAGAAAAGTTCTAGAATTCCAGCCCCAGACTAAATGTGTCTTCCTTCCATCCAGTTCTTCCCACGTGGCCTTCCTAAGGGTTCTAATACAAGGTGGCATCTGCATTTATCAGGGGGCACCAAGACAAACCCTTCCAATCTTCAGCAGAGGGCATGAGCTGCACTTCTTGCCCAATGCAGGAAGGACACGTCCAGGAGGTTTGCACCTGATGGCTGGAGCTGGCACCGACACAACAGCTTCCTCACAGGACACCAGCCCACAGGATTCCAGTAGTTCAGGTAAAGGTGAGTATGGGTCAGCCCACGACCATGCAGGTACAGGTGAGCATAGGTCAGCCCAGGACCATGAAGGTACAAGTGAACGTGTGCCGGCCCAGGGCCATGCAGGTACAAGTGAGTGTAAGCCAGCCCAGGACCATGCAGATACAGGTGAGTGTGGGTCAGCTCAGGACCATGCAGGTACAGGTAAGTGTGGGCCAGCCCAGGGCCATGCAGGTACAGGTGAACATAGGTCAGCCCAGGACCATGCAGATACAGGTGAGTGTGGGCCAGCCCAGGGCCATGCAGGTACAGGTGAGCACAGATCAGCCCAGGAACATGCAGGTACAGGTGAATGTGAGCCAGCCCAGGATTATGCAGGTACAGGTGAACATAGGTCAGCCCAGGACTATGCAGGTACAGGTGAACATAGATCAGCCCAGGAACATGCAGATACAGGTGAGTGTGGGCCACCCTAGGACCATGCAGATACAGGTGAGTGTAGGTCAGCCCAGGAACATACAGGTACAGGTGAGCATGGGCCAGCCCAGAAACATGCAGGTACAGGTGAACATAGGTCAGCCCAAGACCATGCAGGTACAGGTTAGTGTGGGTCAGCCCAGGACGATACAGGTACAGGTGAGTGTGGACCAGCCTAGGAACATGCAGATACAGGTGAGTGTGGGCCAGCCCAGGAACATGCAAGTACAGGTGAGTGTGGGCCAGCCCAGGACCATGCAGGTACAGGTGAGTGTGTGCCAGCTCAGGACCATGCAGGTACAGGTGAATGTGGGCCAACCCAGGAACATGCAGGTACAGGTGAGTGTGGGCCAGCTCAGGATTATGCAGGTACAGGTCAGCATGGACCAACCCAGGACCATGAAGGTACAGGTGAGCGTGGGCCCCCAGGAACATGCAGGTACAGGTAAGTGTGGGTTAGCCTAGGACCATGCAGGCACAGGTGAGTGTAGGTCAGCCCAGGACCATGCAGGTACAGGTGAGTGTGGGCTAGCCCAGGAACAGGTGACCAGGCAGAATGAAGCCGCAAGCTCTACTCCACTGAATAGGAGTAAGTGAGGCAGAAGAGACAGCAGGTGGCACTCCAGTGTGGAGTCTCTAGAGCCACCTGCCCGTGGCAGACATCCACTGCAGCTGTCTGTGACCTCAATCCTTGTTGGCTTTGCCTAGAAGAATGAATAAGGGCATTCAGCCAATGATTTAGAAAACGAGGTCTTCTCACCTCTAATCTGGGCTGGTATTGGGGGGAGGTGTCTCTCCACCCCTCCCTCCTGCTGGGAGGTCAGGAGTTTCCATTCAGTTCTCAATGTGTGGCTTACACACAGGAGCAGCTCCTTCTCAGAGCCTACCTTCTGCTGCAGTTGGACCTGGAATATCCCCAGGGCCCAGGTCTTGAAGGCTTGGTCCCTAGCTTGGTGCCAAGGGGAGGGGGTGGGGACTTCAGAGGTGGGACACAAGGAGGCCTTCCAGTCACTGGGGGTGTGCCCTTGAAGGGGATAGTGGGAATCCAGCCACTTCCTTCCCCTCTCCTCCATGTCTCAGGCATGACATGAATGGCTCTGTTCTACATGAGCTGCTTCCACGATGCTCTGCCTCTCCACGGCCTAAAAGCACAGGGGGTCAATGGACTACACACTGAAATGTCCAAAACTTTGGGCCCAAATAAGCTTTTTTCTCTTTATTCTTTGATTGTGTGGAGGATTTGTTACAGTACAGAAAGCTAACTGACACAACTCCCACCTGCTGTCTTGTTTTTCCTCTACTCTCAGGTTCCTGCATCTTCTTATTCTCCCTTTCCTCTGTAAACTTCAAGTTCAGAACCAGAGATGGATGGGAAAGCCAGGGCAGAGCAATCACTTCCTTTCTTCTCCATTGGAAAGTTTTCCTTTGAATAGGACATAAAGAAAAACAAATGCTAACTGAAGGGGAGCAGGCAAGACTCAATTGTTCACCCACCCACTGCCTGGGACCACCTGCAGCCTCTTATTCTGCAGAGGCCCACAGTACTGCAATTCCCAGTGTAAGAAAGCTTTAAGGTAGATTCCTAAAGGGGATCACTGGGCAAAAGGGTGCCTGCACTCCAACCTCAGAGAAATATTGATGGGTTGCCTCCATACCTTGTATTAATTGGTGCTTAGCAAAACAAGGGGAGGGCCCTTCTGCATTCACCAAGAGAGGCCGTCAAACTTGCAAAACTTTGTTAATCTGATCCTATAAATATTGTTTTATTTTGTTCTTAATTTTAATAAATAATTTAATTACCCTTCCTCCTATTTAGAAGTTCTTCTTTCTTTTTCTAAAAGCTTTATGTATTCTTTGATAATTTTGCATCGTGTTGATCTTTATCTTATTGATTTATGAAAGTTTCTCATATGTTAGTCCTTTGATATGAGTTATGAATGTTTTTCCCATTTGTCATTTGGCTTCTGACTTTGCTTATGTGATTTTTAAGCATGAATATTTTATGTGATTCAGTAAGTCCCATCAGTTCTTGTCTTTGAGACTTCTGAGTTTTGTTTCACTTCTAGAAATGTCTTTCTCGTAATGCAGTGATATAAACATTCACCAGGCTGTTCATGAGGCTCAGTGGCAGAGCACTTGTCTGACATGCATGAGGCCCTGGGTGTGATCCCAGTGCTGGAAAGGAAAAATACACTTGTGTTTTCGTGGAGCATTCTTGTTGTTTAATATTGCTTAAAATCAGTATATGTTTTATGTATTTGGATTTATTTTGGTGAAGGACATGGGGTTCGAAACCACTTTACTTTTTTAAAAGCTATCTGCTTGCTAATATAATTATTAAATAAACTACGTTTATTTCTGTTGAAATAATGAAACCTTTATCACAAAGTATACATTCATAATTTTTGTCATATTTCTAAATACCATATCAAATTTATCATACTGTAAATTGGCTTGTGTAACTGAGCTATGACAAGCTTATACACACACACACACACACACACACACACGCACACACACACACACACACACACACACACACCTGGTTGTGCTGATTCTCTTTCCCTTTCTGTAAACTTTTCATCGACACTGGACGTTTTCTTGTTTTTCCATGTGAACTGCAGAACCAGGATTGCAGCAGAGCACACTCAGGCACACAGGAGTAGGGAGCTCTGGAGATGGGCGTCCACCAGAGTGCAGATGAGTCTTGTGATGTTAACTCCAGAAACAGAGTGTACATTTTCATTTAGTCAACACTCCACTGCCCTCCCCAAGCATTTATGTATGTGATTCTTAATCATTTTCTTGTCTCTAGGTATTTCTCTCTTCCTACCATGTTATTTTATTAAATATTTTGTCTTATATAGCTTAAATACCCAACTTGCTAAATTTTCACAGCTGCAGGTAACAGTATAACCCTAACTTCATAAAATTGATATTTACAGCTTTCTTCTGTATCTTAGAAATGCAGAATCAACCTGGAACAACTGTTCTCCCAACATCTACCAAGTCACCTTGGAGAAATCATCCATGCCTGGGAATAGCTCTATTCATTCATGTGCTCATGCATTTAATTATATGTCCAGTTTAGGCTGAGAAAGAATAGCATTTTTTAAATCAATTAATTTATTTTAATTAGATATGTATGACAGAAGAATGCATTTTGATTCACTGTACACAATTGCAGCACAATTTTACAGTTCTATGGTTGTACAAAATGTAGCATCACACCATATGTACAGTCATACATATACGTAGAGTAATAAGATGCGTGTCCATCTCATTCCACCATGTTTCCTGCTCCCACACACCCTCCCTACCCTCTCTTCCCTTTACCCAGTCAAAATTTCTCCATTTTTCCTATGCCTCCACCCTGCCCATTATGGATCAGCATCCACTTAACAGAGAAACCATTCAGTCTTTGTTTTTTGGGGATTGGTTTACCTTGCTTAGCATGATATTCTCCAACTCCATACATTTACCTACAAATTGCCATAATTTTATTTTCTTTTAATGCTCAATAATACTCCATTGTGTATATATACTACAGTTTCTTTATCCATTCACATATTGAAGGATATGTAGGTTGCTTCTACAGTTTCGATACTGTAAATTGAGCTGCTATGAACATTGAAGTGGCTGCCTTACTATAGTATACTGTTTTTTTAAGTCCTTTGGAATAGACTGAGGAGTAGGATAGCTGGGTAAATGGTGGTTTCATTCCAAGTTTTCTAAGGAATCTCCATATTGCTTTCCAGATTGGCTGCACCAATTTGCAGTCCCACCAGCAATGTATGAGGGTGTTGCTTTCCCCACATCCTTGCCAACATTGATCGTTGTCTGTATTCTTGATAACTGCCATTCTGACTGGCATGAGATGAAATCTTAGAGTAGTTTTAATTTGCATTTTTTTAATTCCTAGAGATGTTGAACATTTTTCATATATTTGTTGATCGAATGCGTATCTTCTTCTGAAAATTGTCTGTTCAGCTCCTTAGCCCATTTATCGATTGGGTTGTTTGGTTTTTAGTGTTAAGTTTTTTGAGTTCTTTATATATCCTGGAGATTAGTGCTCTATCTGATGTGGCTATGGCAAAAATTTGCTCCCCAAATGTAGGCTTTCTCTTTACCTCATTGATTGTTTCTTTTGCTGAGAAGAAGCTTTTTAGTTTGGCCCTGAATTCCTTAACCAGACTCCTAAAGCACAAGAGATAAAATCAAGAATTAGTAAGTGGGAAGGATAGTGTTTTGAACTTTATGTCCCTTTGATCACTGTTGAGTTTTGAAATCATGTCTGTTGGGATCATTGTAAAAATTTATAATTTCCTAGAAAACCCTTCATTCTGTGTTTTAAAATTGGAGCAATTTAATTCATATCACTCTGCATTTCTGCTTGCTTGACCCATTATCACTTATTAATTATAGAAATGTGCTTTTATTTCATCTGCTGCCTTAAAAATCAGCTAACCTATAATCAGTTCTTGGTGTTATTTGTTAGTACCATTATTTAATGAATTTCCTAACTTTTTAATTGTTCCTGCACATTTTTCCATAAAAACTCATAAAGATTTACTCCAAGCTGGGCACAAGTCTGTAATCCCAATGGCTCAGGAGGCTGAGGCAGGAGGATTGTGAGTTCAAAGCCAGCCTCAGCAAAAGCAAGACTCTAAGCACTCAGTGAGACTCTTTCTGTAAATAAAATACAAAATAGGGCTGGGGATGGGGCTCAGTGGTAGAATACCTCTAAATTCAATCCCTGGTACCTAATTTTAAAAAAAGACTTACTCCAGGCCATGAACTCATGACCTGCTGAATACCTTACAAAACTATAGCATTGGATTCTAAGAAAACCCATCTTGTAACCAACGGACCCAAGACACCGTGTTCTGAAGTCCAGATGAAGTTTGGGTGACAACATCAGGTTTGTATCCATGAGGTTAGAATCCAAAGTTGGCTTTGTTCTCAATACCTACCCTTTACACTGTCCTTGAATTCATTTCATTTTTCTAACCTGATAAAGACACAAGCTTTTAAACTTGCGTATATATTCTCTATCAAGAACTGGCAGAGCTGCCCAGTGCCTCTCATACTGAGTTTCTCTGTTCTTCTTGAGCGACAGGTTTCAGTACATTACAGAAACCATGGGACTCCCAATCCTCTGCTTCGTGGTGGGTAAATTATTAACTAAAAGGATGACCTCATCCAGCCGAGTGCCCCCTCTGGGAAGGCCATGTCAGGCTGAAGGAGAAGACCTTCCTTTGTCCACTGACATCATTTGACTGAGGCTTTTCTACCACGTGGTGTTGGTTGTACATTCTGGTCTGATCTTGTTTCTAGTTCCCATCTTTATCCTTTTCCCATTTCTGACTGTAAGACGTTGAACTGGGGTAGACACTCGGTCATGTTGTGTAAGAAATGACTTTCCACATCTGATCTTGAGACCTGCTGTCGCTATCTTCCAGGAAAGAGGCGATGGCTTCCCTATCGTATTTATGACACAAAAAACACGATACAAATCATGTTGAGCCAGCTTTTTCATATCCTCTCAGATTAGATTTAAAAAGAAGGCTTCTGGAGAGGAGAGAAAACACCGGACTTTCTGAGCCTGGCGTTCTCCACACCCATCATCACCAGCAAACGCCAGGAAGCCGCTGTTCTTCATGGCTGAGGTCACTCCACTGTGTGCACACACCACGTTTTCTTCATCCCTTCATCTGTCGAGGGAGTGCGGTGAAGATAGAAGGGCGGTTAATGGAGTAAAAGCAGGGAATTGAGGGGGAGACGGGACGGGAGAGAGTGGAATGGTGAAATTGGTCAATTTATGTGTGTGCATCGTGAATATGCCACAGTGAGTTCCACCTTTACCTAACTCTGCAAAGCACTCACTTAAAGAACTATGACTGAATAGGAGGAGGACCAGCAGAGAAGAGGAGGGGAATAGGGAAGGAGGAGGGAAGGGAAGGGGAAGCACTGGAGCCTGGCATGTTGGTGTCAAAATTCTCCCCAATACTATGTATGACTATAAAGCACTAATAATAGACGAAAAATCAGCAAAATTGGTAACAAAAAAGCAATAGAGAAAATAGGTAGAACTGAAAGCTCATGTTCAGGAGAAGCAAAAGAAGGAAATGGTTCTCCAGGCTGTTCTGGGAAGCGTCCTTCCTGCGAGGTCTGGGGGTGATGGCTGTCTGACCACCATGTGGGTGATGATGCAGGTTCCCCCAGGGCTCTGGCTCAGCCTGTGGGCTGATGGGGAAAGATCTCATCATACTTTTAAGGTTTTGCTTCCAAATCAAATTCTTTTTTTTTTTTAAGTTGTAGACAGACACAATAACTTTATTTTATTTATTTGTTTTTTGGGGGTGCTGAGGATTGAACCCAGTACCTCACACATTCAAGGCAAACGCTCTACCAACTGAGCTGCAACCCCGGCCAAAATCATATTATGTAAAGTCATTGGCTGGTCCTAGCCAGGTTAGGTTCTGGCCCAAACCCAATCAGACCAAACCCATGAAGAAGCTTCACGTCTTCAAGTTCTCCCCACAGTAAGGAAAGGTTTACACCAAGAGCACCACCTGGGGAGGGCAGGGGGCAGTACAGGTGAGAGCAAGTGTCCAAGCGCATCTGAAGCCCCCCGCCCGCCCCGTCCAGCTGCCTTGGCCTGGGGGCTTCTTCCTTCAGTGCTCTCAGTAAGTAACCAGAAGTGCATCAGTTACCGGGGGTCCAGCACCCTGATGTTTACAGATGAGTTATTCAGAGTCACAAAGAGTTGACACTCAAGTATTTGAGAATTGAAATTTTAAGGGGAAACAATGGAAACATTACATGAAATGAAATATAAAGTTGATGCAAATGTGTAGAGGAAAGACCTAAAAGAAATCCCTCAAAATGTTGAATTGATGAACCAGGAAGCAGGCTTACGGCTGGTTTAATCTCCCCCTCTACTTCTCCTTCAATTGCATCATTTCTGCACTTAGATGATAAGACTATTTTAAAGTTTGTGTCCACTAAAATAAAAACAAAATAAATATGGAGCCCCAGTGAAATATATTAACCTGTTCACACCTAACTTATTACGTGTTGGTTGCGTGTTGTTTGTAACTTTAAATCCAAGTAGTACTCTTCATTGCTACATACACATAAAAGAGTCAAATTAGAAGGTAAAGCTGAATAATCTGATTCACGTATTCCAGACTCTCTAATCTAGACTCTCAGGTTATGACGTGTGGCTAATATTCTAGAAAACAAGGAGTAGTGTGGTCACCTGGCCAAACTCTTTCCAGAGATCAGCACACACAGCTTTGGGAGCATGCAGGTGGGCGGGTCTCCCCTCCTGGCTCTGGAGACAGCTACCCAAGGCTGGGAGGAAGGCTGATTCAGACCCAGGCTGCAGGTTGAGAGCTCCAGTTCAAATGCCACTTTTTCTCTTGGGTCTGGGCACTTCTCTGGATTCTCCAATTGCTTTTCTTCTGTGAGTCTCACTTTCTGTTGTAAAATGAAGCTAGTCACCCCAATTCTTGAGTTCATGGTCAGAATTGAATAACTTTTACAGTAAAAATTAATAATTACAGAACCTGTTGTACATTCATGGACCCTATTCATTCATTGGAATGAAGAAATCCCAGGAGATAATGCATTGTGTGTGTGTGTTATGTTCTGAGCACCATGATAAGCACTTTACAGACAACACTTTCCTTACCTTCGGGTCATGGTCGATGTACAGAGAAGAAAACTAGGAACAAAGAAGGAAAAAAAAACATGGTGCCCATCTGATGCAGAAAAAAAACAGCAATCACTGTTATATAAAAAGTCTGAAACGCACAGCGGCTTTCAACACTCCTCCTCAGCCATCTTTCACCTTGAAATTGTTGTTTCCATGGTAAGAGTTCAGAGGGACAACATGACTTGGGAACACAACTGTCTCCTAATAGTGAGAGGGAAAGGAAGAGGGGAACACAGGGAGAAAGAGACCAAGACAGGGAAGAAGAGTGCGAATTCAACATAAGGAAAAGGCACTGAACAAATTTCAAGCTTTGTAAAATTATCAGTATTATTTGATGATGCATGTAATTTGAAATAAATTCAAATTCTCAGTTAACCTGATGATCCCATTCAATAACTGTGTGGATTGAAAAAGAAAAGTAAAAATTTCAGGCATTCCCAGCCTGGCACGGTGGCATATGACTATAAGTCCATCAACTGGGGATGCTGAGGCAGGAGGATCACAAGTTCAAGGCCACTCTCAGAAACTCAGTAAGACCCTGTCTCAAAAATAGAAAGTAAAAAGGTCTGGGGATGCGGTTTAGTGTTAAAGCACCCTTAGGTTCAATCCCCAGTACCAAAAACATTTAAAACAATAAAATAAAGTAAAACTTGAACATCAAAATTGTTCTTGTATTACACAAATTTTACATTCATAAAGCGTTAAAAAACAGAATTTAGTCATATGGTTATCTTCAGGAATTATTAAACAAATATTGACAGAATCTGAAACTTTTTACATATAAAATAGACTACGAATACTAACATTAACTGTTGTACAAATGTTCAAGCTATGTGCACTATTATATAATGTGTTGCATGTATTTCTTGAGATTGAAACAAATAATATAAATGATTATTTTCAAATAATTCATCAGTGATAGTTTTTCTTATTAAAGTACGTGTTATATAATAATTACAATTTTAGAAGAAAAATGTGATTGAATACATATTCTAATCTCCTGATTTAACTTTGTGAAGCTGACATCCAGGTTGACTCCAGTGTCTCCTTGTAGTTGACTAACATCTTTTTGAGAGATAAGTAGGTTTAAATTAAAATGCCAATATTATGGTCACATTCACTAGAAGAAAGGGAAGCAAAATGAAAACAAAAATGAAAAATGAATTATATAATCTTACCTCCAATTCTGCAGCTTTTATTGAATCTGGCTAGTACTTTCCTTCTCCTGTCATTAAGGCAATTATTGAAAAGATACAGGAAAGATTTCTAAAATTGAATACTACTGGAGATTTACAATTATCTGAAAAATTTCCTGTGATAGATTTTGAAACAATTTATTTTTTTTCCTTCCACATTTAGTTTCATGGTTACGAAATGTCTTAAAGAGACACTTTTGTACTAGTTATTATAGCAAAATTATATAATAATGCCAACCAGCCAACTATGTATTTTCAAAGTGTCTTCTCTTCCTAGGGGAAAAAAGATTCTTTTTACTATCAGCCAAGGTCTTGCTCTAAGAGCTTGAAAGGAGGCATGAAGCATACCTTTACTTAAAATTGGCCCAAGTACCCCAGGTTGACAGCCTCCCTGGCTCTCAGCACCTACAGGCCAAGTGCAACATTCCTCATTTTGTAAAAGAAACTGCACTACAACCTTATTAAGGGGACACTTCTGTTAATAATTCAGCCCTTGTGCTGAAAATTTTTTTTTGCAAACTTTCTTCTTATTAAATATTTTGTAAATATTTCACATTATCCTTTTATACAAAACCAATTCACAATATTGACAACACCAGCTGCATTTTGGGCGCTTTTGGCTTCAATTATGTTGCCAATCAAAATGGTCTAGAAACGATCCAGCAGATGAGTTTCACGTGTGCCATTATCTTGATAACCTTAGCCTGGGATCTTTTCTGTTTTTCATTTCTCTTCTTTCTTCTCACCTAAACTACAGGCAAGATAGCCACATTATCAGCTATATACCTCTGAGTTCTTTATTTAATGCCATGTTTTGATTAAATATCTTTACGTACTACAGAATCCAACAGCCCCACATCTAGATACATACATCCATAGGAAATGGCACCTGCATATGGAACAGACACCTGCATGCACGTGACTACTGCTGCACCAATGTGGAATCAGGTAGATATTCATCAACAAATACAGAGAGAAAGAAATTGTGGTATATTTATACAGTAGGATATTATTCAGCCATCAAAAAGGATAATAGTCATCATTTGCACCAAATAGTGGAATATTATATAATATAATATGTTATATTATAATATAATGTTATAATAATAACATATTATTATGTTAATAATATAGCATGTTCTCACTCTTAGAGATGCTAAAAAACATCAGTGTGAATGTAGAGTAGTGGTTCCTATAGGCTGGGAAGGTGGGGAGTCATGGAGAGACAGAAGCTGGAGAGCAGGTGCCAAGACACAATTAGAAAGAAGCAATGAGCTCTGGTGATGTGTGGTGCAGAGCGGGACTGTAATTCACAACAGCCTACTCCTGTTCTATGAGTAACCAGGAGAGAGGGACTAAAGGCTCCAAACACAGTGCTGATACAGACATGGAGATAGTAATGTCTGATTTGGTCAGTACGCATTGTGTACTTGTATTAAAATATCATTGTACCCCATAAGTAGACATATTTACATATATGTGATATATAAATGACATATATTTATAATCATGTGTTCATAAAAAATTAAATATTTGAGGAAATGGAAATACTAACTACGGATTTGATTATCGCACATGGTACATACATATCAAATCATCTGTTTCCTACAAATTCATGTAATTAAAATAATAGTAAATAAAAGGGGACAATTTTAATGTAGAGCAAATGAAACTTGAAGTTCAAGTTCTCTGAGCGTCTCATTCACAGGCATACATGCATGAATCTCTTGCCAAGGATTGCATTACTGAAACAGACCCTAAAATCCACAGTATGTTGGAGACCTGTGTTTTCATCTGTGGGAGAGTTGATCTACATTTGTAATTGCTGCTGATGATAAGATGTTGGTACAGTAACTAAAGGTGTAATCTTCCTTTTGCTCCTGTGCAAGGAACAGCGTGCACTCTGCATACTAACAAGCCTTTTCCAAACCCTGGTAGAAATGCCCAGCCTTTGTGCATGGCTAAGGGTGGACAGGTGCCACTGTGTCCTAGCTGCTTCAGACTTACTGCTTGGCTGATTGGGATGGTTTCAACAGTCAGTAGTTTACTTCCCCAGGCATTGAAACAATGCATGGAGGGTAAAAAGCACTGTTTAAAATAGTGGCTGTAGTGATCTGTATGTCAAATAATCTGATTGATAATTCTACGTCATTTGGGTCACCTTCTTGACAACCTTAACCAGATCATCATGATGTTGTGTGGTGGTTGACAAAGGTCCACATAAGAACATTTTTTTGTGGCTTTCCCAAGCACACTTTGTTAGGAATATCCTGAAGCCCAAGCTTCTGCAGGACTTGAGTAACTCGTTTCCCTGCATATGATACCTGTGAGCTGCGATATGGCACAACACCACAGATTCAGGACATGGACAGCATATCTCCTTTAGGGAGCAATCCTACCATCCCTGGGACTCCTGAGTACTATCAATCACAGGTCATCACCTGACCTTGAAGGGGTGGACCCAAGTGTCAGTCCACATAATAAATAACAATAAAGCACATAGAGGTTACATAGTTTTGAGATTGAAGTAAATGTTAGTAGAAAGCATTGAGTTTCCTTCCAGCATCCCTGAATCTCGCAATTTGAGTCATGCTCACATCCTACTTTGAAGTCACTGATGTAAATGTTTCCTTATGAAACCCAACACCTTAGATTTTCAATCTGCAGAATTTAAAAAAGAAAGCCCTCTTATCCATGAACCCTGGTGTAGAAATTCTGGATTCATCCCTAGTCAATAATGTGTTACTCCAATAGCAGGTAAAATATGGATAACTCCCTACTCCCTCACTGGAAGCAGATTAGGGCATTTTCCAGCTTGAAAATTACAGGCCCCAGCTACAGGGGTCGTTCATACCTCCCTGAGCTGCCAATCTCTTCTCTCTTAGCATCTTTGGAGAAGCAGATTTTACTCATATTCATACTTTTCCACCAAAATAGCCTTTAATCTGAGCTACAAATTATTATTTTCACATTTGGGATTGTGAAGAAAAATAAATTTCAAAAACATTTTTTTATAAGGGTCTTTAATAGAAGATGAGAGAATCAAGAGGAAGCTAAGGAGATGGACAGTTAAATGAGCAAATAAAGGAACAGAATGCAAGGTGAAGACAGCTCTCAGCAGTCGGGCCATGCGGGCCTCTGGTTACTGCTGGATTGCTCTGTCCTCCAAAGCGAGCTGCTCAGATCAACTCAGCAGAGCGATGTACTTTATAAGCTGAGCAAGATGAATGGTGTGTTAAGGCTTTATGGACTTGTTATGACAGCTAATTTCGTATGGCCTGACATAGTATCTGAGCACGTGTAGAGATGTTCATTCCTTTCCACCGCACTGTAGACACTGCACCCTGAGCCCCTCTCCAGGTCACTCATAACGGCTGACAAACACCCTGCTGCCCACAGGAATGAAAGTTGTAAGTCATCGGACTTCAGCCTGAAAAGTGAGAGCGGAGCGCAGGGCCCATGCGTCTTTTTAATGACTGTATGGCAGAAATCGTGCACAGCTTTACTGTGACCACCGAGGAGGGGACTCAAAGGACACCTAATGAATTAGCCATAACTTTGATTTAGGTGACATACGGCCTGACAAATGAGGGACAATTGCCATGCCACGGAGTGTATCGGCCCCTCCAAGGAGCCACACTGGTGACGCAGGCCGCCTTTGTTTTCTCGTGCTGTGATTCCTTTCAGATACTACAAGGTCAAGTGGCCATCACTGAACACCGTGGCGCACGGTGGTGCTCCCCACAGTCTCCCAGGGCATGCAGCCCCCACACGGCCCCCGCACACCTCCCCACGGGGCCACCAGTCCCCCTTCCCCGCTGAGGTCGCTTCCAGGTGGATTCTCGGCAACAGTGCCGAAATTCAGTTGATCTTTATTTATGGAATAATATTTATAAAACCTCATCTGACTTTAAGCAGGTGAAAACATAAAACTAATGACAAAATACCAATTTTAAAACTTGTCAGTTTACTAGGAATTAGAATCATCTTGTAGCCCATATATCAGCATTTGGGTGGCTGTTTTAGCTGCTTATAATCTTCCACTTATCATACCTGATCCTTTGGTTTTGGGGGATGTATTTTGAACACTCTTTAAAAATGCAGGATTTCTAAGCAGATTCATTGCAGCACCAGTCACAGTGCTACCCACAGTCAAGCTTAATTATCACACTTTGTATCTATAGTCAGGTAGATCTGTTTAGTGGGCAACAGGATATGTATCTCACATTGAAGAATCAAATAACAGCAGTCTCTTATTTTTCCAGATAAATTTCATGACTGTCTTTTCTATTTCTATGAGGAATGCCATTGGGATTTTGATGGGAATTGCATTAAATCTGTATAGTGCTTTTGGTAGTATGGTCATTTTGATGATATTAATTCTGCCTATTCAGGAACAAGGGAGATCTTTCCATCTTCTCAGGTCTTCTTTGATTTCTTAGAGTTCTATAGTTTTCATTATTGAGGTCTTTTATCTCTTTTGTTAAGTTATTTTTTTTATGCTATTGTAAGCAAGAAGAGTGAAACAGGTGGCATCACTATACCAGACCTTAAACTTTACTGCAGAGCAATAGTATCAAAAACAGCACGGTATTGGCACCAAAATAGACATGTAGACCAACTGTACAGAATAGAGGACACAGAGAATAACCCACAAAATTACAGTTATCTTATATTTGACAAAGCTGCCAAAAACCGTACATTGGAGAAAAGATAGACTCTTCAACAAATGGTGCTGGAAAGTTGGATATCCATATGCAACAAAATGAAATTAAACCCCTATCTCTCACCATGCACAAAACTCAACTCAAAAGTGGATCAGGGACCTAGGAATTAAACCAGAAACACTGCATCCTAGAAAAAGTAGGCTCAAATCTTTATCACGTGGGATTAGGCCGCAACTTCCCAATGAGATTCCTATAGTGCAAGAATTCATATCAAGAATCAATAAATGGGATGGGGATTCAAACTGAAAAGCTTCTTCTCAGCAAAAGAAACAATCAGTGAGGTGAATAGAGAGCCTACTAATCGGGATCAAATTCTTACTACATGCAAATCAGATAGAGCACTAATCTCTAGAATATATAAAGAAATCTAAAATCTTAACACCAAAAAAAAAAATAACTTAATCAATAAATGGGCCAAGAAATTGAACATACATTTCTCAGAAGAAGATATACAATCAATCAACAAATATATGAAAAAATGTTCATCATCTCTAGCAATTAGAGAGAAGCAAATCTAAACCACTCTAAGAGTTCATCTCACTCCAGTCAGAATGGCAGCTATTAAGAATACAAGACGACAATAAGTGTTGGCGAGGATGTGGGGAAAAGGCACACTCATACACTGCTGGTGGGACTGCAAATTGGTGCAGCCAATATGGAAAGAAGTATGGAGAGTCCTTGGAGAACTGGGACTGGAACCACCATTTGACCCAAATATCCCTCTTCTTGGTCTATACCCAAAGGACTTAAAAACATCATACTTTAGGGACATGGCCACATCAATGTTTATAGCAGCACAATTCACAATAGCTAAACTGTGATGCCAATCTAGATGCCCTTCAGTGGATGAATGGATAAAAAAAATGGGGTATATATACACAATGGAATATCACTCAGCAATAAAAGAGAATAAAATCATGGCATTTGCAGGTAAATGGATGAAGCTGGAGAATATAATTCTAAGTAAAAATTAGTCAATTCCAAAAAACCAAATGCTGAATGATTTCTCTGATCTAAGGATGCTGATCTATAATATGCTATGCTGGGGTGGGGGAGATTAAATGAATTCCAGATAAGGCAAAGGGGAGGGAGGGGAAATAGGGGTAGGAAAGATGGTGGAATGTGATGGTCATCATTTCCCTAAGTACATCTAAGAAGACACGAAAGATATAACTCTACTTTGTGTACAACCAGAGATATGAAAAACTGTGCTTTATATGTGTAATATGAATTGTAATGCATTCTGTTGTCATAAATAAGACATCAGAATTGAAAAAAATAAGAAATAAAGAATTAATTAGGGAGAATGAAGACAAAAAAAAAGAAGAAGAGAAACAAACAACAGCAGTATATTCCTCTGCAGTTCCCGCCAGCTCTTTTCCAGGTCTCATGAAGTTTCCACTACTGGAATGAACACGACCTGCAGAAAGACTCTGCAACCAGCTTCAGCTCTAGACCAAATTCTGATTAAGGTCCCATGCAATGAAAGGACCTATAGTTTGTCTAACTTCACCGTATAGACGCACAGTGGGGATGCTAATGATGTTAGGAAGAATAGTTTCAGTTGTTTTCAAACAGAGTCCTCTGCAAGCATTATCCACACTAAGGAAAAACCAGAGACTTCTCTCTCTAGGTGATTTTCTCACTGACCGGGGAAGGATCGAGTACTAGGACAGGTCACCTGGATAGCAACAGAGCTTTATTTCCTGTTAGTGGGGCTTGTGGAGCCATGGAGAGTGTGTCTGTTGAATAAAAATGTTCTCAGATAAATAATTTCAGATATGTCTGTTATCTTGTATCTGAAGCCTTTTTTATGTCAAAATATGTAAACTAGAAGGGACTTCAATCATTGAACTTTGGTAAGCCCTGTTTAGCTTCCATGTTCTTCCACAGTGTCGATGGCCCACATTCAGTGGAGTGTGAGCTGTCTGCTTTGGTAGCACCCTGGAGGGATGACTGTGGAGGTAGCATTCACGCTCCTGGCTTGTTTGGTTTGTTTGCTTGTTTTCTTAAGGATGAACGTCAAAGAACAGCAACTATACAAAAAAAAAAAAAACTTGAGATGGCAAATGGCATCCAATATACACACTGTTCTACATACAACGAGGCAAAAGCAGATTCCCTGTCATCATGCTGTTTCCCTGCAAGCCATAGAAAAACTGCAATAATATAATTCCAGGTAGTTTTAATTGCACTGAAGACAAAGAAAGGTAAGATGACATAGAGACAAAAAGTCTTTTTCATTATTATGTTTAATAGAAGAGTCAGGAGATACTTGTATAAAAAGCAAAAAAAAAAAAATTAAACATGAAGAATCTTCAGAAGCATCAATATTCAAGAGAGAGTATTTACACAGTAAGTACTAGGGTGGCTTTAACCTTAATTTTGTCCCTAAATAATGGAATAACATTTTAACACCTGTCTCAAGCATCTTTGCCTCCCTAGGCTTGCTGAAATGTGTGAAAGCATTCTCCTTCCCAATGCAATAAGAAACCACTTCAACTCCAGAAATAGGATAAATGTGACTAGGAGCTTCACATCACCTCAATTGAATTTCTTTAATATCTTTATGTTTGTTTCTTGCATTCCTGAGGAAATATTTTTATTGGGAAATATGGAGGGGGAAATGATATATTTGTGGCTGAAAATCAATGGAGACACTAAAGTTGGCTTTTTTTAATACAGAAGAGCACTGGAGGAAGAGGAGACAACGTAATTATTGATGCTGATGAAGATGGTGCTAAAGTTGGCTTTTTTAATACAGAAGAGCACTGGAGGAAGAGGAGACAACGTAATTATTGATGCTGATGAAGATGGTGCTGATGTTGGTAGCGGCAAGATGGTGGTGCTGCTGCTGGTGCTGCTGGTGCTGCTGGTGCTGAGGCTGCTACTGGGGATGTGTGGATGTGTTCTCACTTGGTGCTGGTGCTCATGATTGAAAGGTCAACCACAGTTGTTTTAAATGAGACTTAAATGACCCAGTAGCAAAGCAGGATGTGATGTGATAAGAAGCACCAGCACGGCCTGGCTTGAAGTCAAGGGGCTTGCACTCTGGCTCAGGCTATGCTACTGAGTAGCCACGTTCTCTGGCCCCTGCCTTGCACTCACTGAGAAGCTGACTTCCTTGGTATGGGTAAATAGACAGCACAAAGGCATGCCTGCCCCTCACATAGGTCAGTGACAGAAGCTATGACACATGTCACTACATACCACGGAACCCTAATTTCACTCCAGCAAGCAAAGTACACACTACATTGATGGTGATTAATCATCAAAATGAGGCACAGCAAGACCATTTTGTGTTTGGTGGAAGGTGAGGACACGGAATTGTCAAATATAAAGTATCCTAACAGCCCAACTGTTTTCTTTTTCTTTTTTCTTTCTTTCTTTTTTGCTATGTAGCTCACAGTTCAAAGGGCTGCCATCAAAACAGGTGGCCCCAGTTATGTGTGAGCATGTCCTCTGGCGCTGCAGCCTGACCCCTGGCGCCACGTGCAGGTGCAGCCCAATTTTTTTCTTAATGAATGCTTAAGGTATACAACATGCTGTTTTGATACACATATATACAGTAAAATGACTAGTGCAATTAGCAAACCAAACTACCTTCATCATTGTGTGCATGCATGTGTTAAGAGCATCTTAAATCTACTTTCAGCAGACTTCCAATCAAAAGGCCATGTTGTCAACCCCAGTTTTTATGCTCTGTATGCATCTTGGGACTTACTAGACACTACTCACAGGTGTGACTGGGCAGTACTCTCCTTTCTTGTTCTCACTTCTCCTACTCAGCATAATGTGTTCCAGGTTTACAAGTGTATCCATGTTATGGCAAACAGCAGTATTTTCCTTTTTTAAGGCTGAATAATATTCATACACACACATGTGCCAAAATCCATTAATCCATTTACCATCTTTGGACACTTAGGATGATTCCATGTCTCTGCTACTGGGAATGATGTTGCAATAAAACCTGGGGTGCAGATGTCTCTAAGAGGTGCTGGTTCAGTTATTTTTGAGGGGAGGGCATATCCCAGAAGAGAGTCTGCTGGATCATGTGTGGTGGTCCTATGTTTAAAGCATGTTGAGGACCCTCCAGGCTGTTCCACACCACATCTGCCTCAAGTGGATGCCCAAAGTGTGCCGGTGCCTTCTTTTCTCTGCATCCTGACCAACTTTTGCCTCTGCTTTTGGTAACACCCATGTTAAAATGTGGGAGGTGACAGTTCCTTGTAGTCCTGGTTCCCATTTCACTGGATAGTAGTGGTGCCAAGTGTCTTTTCTACATCTGTTGCTCATTTTTAGTTTTTCTCTGGAAAAACATTGATTTAATCCCTTTGCTCATTTTAAATCAGGTTATTTGGTAGCTTTGCCTATGAAATTGTACAAATTCCTTATATTTTTGACACAGATCTCTTATTAGGTTTATGATTTGCAAATATTTTGTCCAAATTCTTAGCTGAATTAGACAATATGCCAACGATATCCTACAGCACAGAACGTGGGATTTAGCATGCTGTGCTGTTTGTTCTGACGCTGGCAGGTCCATCCACGTCAACGCACCACATCAACAGAAGGAAAGATGAAGGCACAGGATAATCTCAGCAGATTCTGAAAAGGCATTTCACCAAATGAAACAGTGTTTCATGATGAAAAGTCTCAAAAAATAGATTTTCATAGAAGGAAATAATATGAACATATTATGTTCACTTATGAAAAAAAGTCTCACAGCAAACATCATAATAAATGGGAGAAAGTTGACATCTTTTCTTTGATAATCTGGTGCAAGGCCAGGATGCTCATGGATGCCACTTCCTTTTCATAAAGGACTGGAGACACTGGAAAGTGCCATCAAGCAAGACAGAAGAAAGCATCTAACCCAGGAAGGAAGAACTGAATTTGTCATGCCTATCTGTACATGACCTCAGAGGTAGAAAACTGTGAATGACCACACACATGTGCACACACATGCCTACACAACACACACACTAAACTTAGTAACTCAGTAAAAAAAAAAAAAAAAGGGGATAGAGAATCAACCTATCAACCTATAAAAATAAGTTGAATTTCTTTACGCCAATAGCTGTCCACTGGAAAAAGAAATTGAGAAATAATCCCAGGCCCTTCATGCCCCTATTCATTGAGCTCTTTCATGTTAAAGATCTCTACCTGGTCTGTTGCCATCTGAATAACCATGGGGCGCCATGTACTTTAGAGCCACATGGTTTCCTGAGGAGTTGTCTGGGACTGTGACACCGCCTGCCTTCCTGAACTGAAAGTTCATGTGAGGATTCCTGCAGTCAGCCCCCCCAACCCCCGCTGTCCGACAGGTGACCTGGTGGTTTGTCTCTGTCTCTGTGTGACTACCTCATCTTATTTCCTTCATCCTCCTGCAGGCCGACTGCCCTGTGCACAGGTCTAGCTCTGACCGACCACAGTCCTCTGTGCTTCCACCCTGAGACATGCCTTCTCCTGCTCAGGCACAGGTTTTGGGAGGCACCTGGGCTTCCCTTCTGCTCCTTTTGGGCGCTCTCATGGGAAGGTCAAGTGCGTCCAGGCCGTACTTACTTTTCTTCCATGGGCCTCGCTCCCCCCGGGATCCTGGCCATCCTTTTCCACCCGTTTTTCCCAAGCCCTCCCCAGCCTAGCTGCACTTCTGGGGCTTTGCCTCTGCGGTGCGGCTGCAGGACCCTCCCTTTTGGAACATTTTACTTGGCATTGCATTGCTTTCTGGACTCAGCTCCACCGTCCAGGGTTTCCTCCTCAAGCCCGGTCTTCACTGTGAGCTCTTATCTGCCAGAATCCAGGGACTCATTCAGTTCTTTCCTTTCCTACCAAAATTACAGCTAGTGGTTCTCTTTTTCATACCTCAGGGAAAAAGGTGTTTCTCTTCCTCATCTTTTTTCCCCTTTATTTATTTTCTCCTTACAGTGTTTAAAGAGGATTTTTTTTTCTTTCTTTTCTTTTTATTATTTATTTTAGCATGAAATCTTGAAAGACCAGCTGTTGACAGGGTGAATATTCAGATAAGCATAGACTGTTGTCAAGGCTAGACAGAAGATGCTCCTGCTCCCTGACAAACCCTCAGTGTCTCCTGCAGGTCAACAGTTTATCGCCACAGACCCTGTAAGTGACAAAGATCAGCCCATGCTGTCTGCTCTTGACATCTTCTCCCCTCTCCATGGTTTGAGAGTGGGCAAGTCATTCTGTTCTACGAAGCAGGGACTCAGATCTGGAGGCTCAAACCTCTGGGTGAGCCCAACCAGTACTCTGGATTGCCATTGTCACAGCACCCAAGGCCGCGCCTGCGCAGCCTGCACCATCCTGGCTGAACCTGGCAGCCTGTGCACCCACACGCAGGATTCTGGGTGTCTCCTTTCCAATAGGAGCTTGCATCCTCACTGCTGTTTCTTAAATCCCTTGTTGTGAATCCCGTGTCTTCAAGAGGCTGGAGCTGAAGCAGACCTCCTGTCATCTGCTGGTAGGTGATGGAGCTGGAGAGCACATGCTGAGGGGTGAGCCAGAGCTGAAAGGTGAGGGGCTGATGCTGTCTCTCCTAGGCAGGAGCTGGAGAGGGAAAGGTGTAAGAAAACAAAGGAGGCCTCATGGAAAAAGAAGGGAGAGCAGCAGAGTAGGGGAGGGTCAGGTGGAGGTAAGGGGAAGGGGAGGTCTTAGGGAACAAATTGGATGAGATTATTTTATGTCACCTATGGAGATGTTACGATTCACATGTCACCCCGATATTATGTGTAATTATAATGCTCTAATGAAAACATAAAGAGCAGGTATGACTGAGGTTGAAGATTTAGTATTTATTAATTTACACCAATACATTTCTAAGAATTTATTTCTAAGCCAACACTGTGGCCCATGCTTGTAATCCCAGTGGCTCTGGAGGCTGAGGCAGGAGGATCATGAGTTCAAAGCCAGCCACAGCAACACAGCAAGGCTCTAAGCAACTCTGCCAGACCCTGTCTCTAGATAAGAAAATACAAAAAAAAGGGCTGGGGGTGTGTCTCAGTGGTTAAGCACCCCTGGGTTCAATCTCGAGTACCCCCCCCAAAAAAAATCATATCTATGAACTTCCACCACCCAGAACACACTCAGGTAATGCCTTCCTCACCTTTTGTTGAAAGGATAAGGCTTTATTCAGCTCCTTTTGCACTTATCTCAAAAATTAGTGGACGTGTCTGGCTGGGTGGCCCTGTTTCTGGGTTTTCTGTTCTGATCTGATGATTTTACGCCTTTCCCACCTGCCAGTGCCCACAGCTTTGGTTGCTGCAGCTGAAGGAGTTTCAATATTGAGCAGACTCATTCTTCCCTGGGGTTTGTTCATCAAAATTAGAACATTTGGTTTCTCTAGGTACTTTAATTTCCCATAGGAAGTTTAGAGTAAGCTTCTCTCTGTCTACCAAAATACTTGCTGTGACATTTTTTATTCCATTAAGCTTACCAATGAGTTTAGGGACAACTGATGTCTTGAATGTGCTGTCCCTAACGTCTTGGGCGCAGTGCGCTGATCTATTGTGTGGTCTGCAGTCTTCGGTGACTTCAGCACTCGGAACCCGTCCATGGTTTGTTAGACTGCACCTGCACATTCCAGGGTGGTCATCTTACACTACTTCACAAAGGGGAGACTCCAAGTAGAACTGCACCCAGGTCACGTGGGGAACTGGAAGTGGATGCCAGACTGCATCCCCATTTTCACACACTGGGCCACAGCCCCACTCAGCCTCACTCCTGCCCTGGGACAGCATTTCCAGTCGGTAGAGACCTCTGTGAGGGACACTGGCCCGAGGCAAGGTGCACAGCAGCAGGCCTGGCTGTCATTGAGGGACAGGGTGTGTCCTGAAGGCTGCCCTCCCTCAGGTGGTGACCTCTTCCCTTCCCCTCACCTGCAAGCGCAGGACTTCCAGGCAGTGGGCCAGTTCCCACTGTGCAATCAGAGGTGCTCAGCCAGAGGGACGGCCTACCCTCCCTGTGAGTGACCAAGTCACCAAGGAAGACACTCTTCCTGCCCCCCCACCCGTGGGGCATCCCGATTTCCAGAGACATGGAGTGGAGAGGCACACACGTGTGTGTACATAGGTGTTCTATTGTTTTTGCCCCATGCCTGGGCACTTATTTTTATTCAAATTTCTTTTCCTGCTTTATCATTGCACTGGCTGCAGCCTTTCCTGGTGGACATGAAACTTGACACTCTCAGTACTAATTAGTGATGTCTAATGGGAAAACCACACATTCCACCAGTGTCTGCCACAATAAGCCTTTCTGGTAATTGATGTCTTCCAGTGGGTCACATCTCATTACCCTGGGTAACTTCATAAACTGATCTGACAGGTGATATTGACCACATGATTCGTCAACCTCAGAAGCAGGTTTGGGTGACGGTTGGCAGGACAACGCTGTGAGTCACGTTAACCTGGGTAAGCAGAACGCAATTTGCATGACTCCCTAAGTAGTTAGATCTTTGATATCTGCACCATGGAGAAGTGCACCCATGGCTGGCTTTCTACCTGAGCCCAGGAAATGAGGCCAAGTGCACAGCCCGTAAGACAGGAAGAGGGGCACATTTGGGACAGAGATATTCCATTTTCTCTGGACGTCAGGGAAAAAGCAACTGCTCTCTGCCTCGTTCTCAGCATGAACCAGTGTGAGCACTTTCATTATGTGGAAGAATAAGAAGGGAATCGGTCTTCTCACTCCTTTGTAAGTCTCCTCGGGGCTTCTCTGCCAAGGGAAATGAGGTCCACATCACTACCTGGAGTAATTCTCTGTGGAGAAGACAGATAATATTCATGCTAATACTCATATTGTGAAATCTGGCTATTGGTATTTTGGATTGGGAAATTGGATTTTGGCATTTTTATCTTTTTGGAATTTAAATCAATATAGATGAATAATTATAATAACAAAAGATACATTTTCCATTTTGGGGCATGTTTTAAATTAAATTTTCTAATAAACAATACTCAATATCATATATGGTTTATAGGTAAGATAAAACTGTAACTTAAATGAGTTTAGCATTTATCAGAATCAACATTTGGGGTGACGTATTTCAAGACTTCCCTGTTTCTCTCAAGTAAAACCCACCCAAATGTTAAAAGTCGGAGAAGACATTTGGAAGGTGGAAAATTTAGGATTATAAGAGATTAAAGTCTATGATCTATTTTTTTTCTATTAGGAAACTTGATTTTTATTTTTTGGGGTCACCTGACAGAAGACAGAGTATAGAGAAATCCCAGCACGAGACCCTGGAAGGAGGAGGGAGACCCATGGCGGCCTGGGTTCTGGGGCCCAGCGTTGGAAGCCCACGCCCTCCTGCCCAGCCCAGCTCTGGAATGCCCCCGGGCCCTGGGAGGTGAACTGCGCCCAGGGCACCGTGGCCCAGCCCAGCCTGGGTGCTCAGGAGCCCACCCTCTGTGACTTGCAGCCCTCAGCATGTCCCCAGGCTTTCCCGCTGCAGGCCTTCCTCTCTAGCCCCACGTCCTCCTTCCACACAGCCCCAGAGTCCACTCCCGGCCGCCCAGCTGATCCTCAGAGCTCTATGGAGGCTTGGGCCCTGCACCCCACATGCAGGAGTGGTGCTCAGCCTCCTGCCTGCCAGCCTCACGTTGTCCTCTCCTGCTAAGACCCGCCATTCCCACAGAGCACACGGTCACCCTTATTAAAGGCGCACACGCAAACCAACACCCCTTGTACCTCTGCTAGCTGACGGCACTGTCTTTGGTCTCCTGTCTGCTGAGAGCCCAGCCCTTTGCCATGTCTCCATTCCACTGTGATCCCATCAAAAGGCAGCGCTTGGCTGTTTCATGGGAGTGTCTTCTTGTGCCAGCAAGAGCATTCCAAGAACCCTCTGCTGTGTAGGTTCCAGTCCTGCTCCTCTGCTCTCAGCGGGCAGTTCAGGTTATCTATTGACATTTGCCTATTTCCTGGACAACCCCCACCCCTGAGGGCTAATGCAAAGTTCTTCTTAAACTCCACCCGACTGCCTTTCCCATTAGTCTGAGAGCCGCGTCCTCTCCCAGGAAGAATAGAAACGTCCAGAGCTTCAGGCTGGAGATGGAAAATTAGTGCCAAAGAGCAGTAAGTGAAAGAAAAGAAAGAGACGTGTCCAAGCCCAGCACAGCTCCACAACCAACATGCAGCATGGGTCGTCCCTCACGTGGCTGGGAGGAGAGGGCAGGAGCCACACTGCTTGGGTTGAAGAGGAGATTCAGGAACTAGACCAACGCACATCTGAGCAGAAACTGAAGAGGAGCTGAAGGACTGGTGCACCTCTGCTCCATCTTTGGGGAAATCCATGGAAGAGCTCGGGGACACAGGGATGTGCATGGCCACCAGCTTGGCCCACAGGGTAAGACGAGTTCCCAGGGCCCTGTGCTGGCCTGCCTCTTGTGAGCTACACAGCAGCTTCAGGTCCCCAGGTAGCTCTGGATGGCACAGTGAGAGGGTGGTCGAAGGCAGCACTCCTGAGTCGGCCGCAGACCCCAGCAGGCAGCCCTGTCCATGGTCACACGGGTCTTAGTCAGCCCCTGGCCGTGGCCTTTCATCAAACCCATGAGAAGGAAAGGCCAGAGCACAGTGAGCGCACAGAGCTCAAAGAGAGGAACAAAGCGGTCTCAGAACAGAGGGGCCCAGAAGCCATGCAGAACCCCACCAGCCTGCCCCACGAGTGGAAGACGGGCGGGAACCCGCTGAGACGTGGAGAGCCACACCAACGGGTAGATGGGAACCGCGAACACAGGGACAATCCCAGCAGCAGGCAGAGCAGAAGTGGTGAGACCTCAAGACCGACGGGCTTCCACACTGAGATCTGTACCTTCAAGGTGAGCATTAGGAGCCCTAAAGGGAACCTCATAGCCAAGGTTCATGACCGTGAGGGGAGTGGAGGGGAGGCCACGGTCCTCCCGAGTTATCATTCAGATTTAAGAAGACTGGACCCTGGTACAGAAAGAGCAGATGACCTCATAACTTCCTATTAAGCCAACATAACAGAGGGACAGAAATGTTAAAGACACCAACAGATCAGCCGTACTACTAATATGAGCACAAAATCCAGACAGTATTCACAGAAAGAATTAAGCAACACAATGAGAAGTAGGAGGCATGTTTCATAAGGCTCACAGATATAAAATTCAATACTATATCTACTGACCGATCAATTATGTGTTGACTTTAAGTAGTAAAAATGATCACAGTTGATACTAATGTGTTAGTAAAATTTAGCTTCAATTTCAATGATCCTCCTCCTCTTCCTCTTCTTCCTCCTCCTTCTTCTGTGCTGAGGGGTCAATCCTAAGGTCTCTACCCCTGAGCTATGCCCAAGCCCCAGCATCCATTTCTGAAAAGCAGAAATGCTCTTAAAATGGATATACAAATATCTTCTAAAACATAAAAGCGTCCAGGCAGATGCGAGCGAGGACCATTCCTGAGGGGCTGAGAGGGTTTTGGGTGGAGCAGGAGTGTCCACTTAGCCCCTGATGGGACTTGGCGGTAGCCAGAGCCTGGAGGACGGACGTGAGGAGGCTGGACAGGACTCCACAGGGCAGACGGGAGCGCTGACTGGCTCCAGAGGAAGTCTCATTTCAACAGACCAGAGTTCACACCAGGTCCCTCCAGGAAGCAGACAGACGCGGGAGGAGGAACAGGAGGCTTCCGGAGAGTGACCTGCAGGCCTTCCTGCCCTGACCCATCCGCAGCAGCCTGGAGGTGCTGAGAGACGCGGAGAGACTGGGAACCGGGCAGGGCGCGGGATCTGAGGGCAGGAAAGGATCCGTCCTCACTTCCTGCAAGCACCCTGAAAGGAAGCAGCCTGCAGAAGCTGCTGACATCCACAGGTCAACTGCTGTGAAGGGACAAGGTGACGAGAAGGATGTGGACCAAAACAGGTCCTGGCTGTCTTCTGCCACGTGACCCGCAGAGCAGCACAGATGGTGCCCACCAGTGGCCGTCTCCACTCTCCACCCGCAGCCGTAGAGGGCAAGTGGGCACGGGGCTGGCACGGCCTGCAGGCTTGAGTTTAAGGACAAGGAGGGTGATGGCAGAGGGGAGAGGCAACGGGCAGCGGGCCTGGCTAGCCCACACCACGGTCAGCCTCTCAGGACTACAGAGGGGCAGGGCCTGAGCGAAGGTCTGACCTTGGTCACCACTGACCCACTTTCTGATGTCCAGCTTCCAGGAATCGGTCTAGCCTTCATAACACCCAGTCAAGAATCCATTTTCTATTCAGTCTGAAATGTGCTGTTGGGTCTGATGTCACGGAGAGAGATTTTATACCCAGCACAGCTTTGCCCCAGCCCAGGGTGTTCTCCCCCTCCCATCACAGGCTGCTAGGAAACATGGTCTCCCCGTCACTGGGTGGTTGGAGAAATGAATCAATTTTAGTAATGTGAAGCTATCAGCCATCTTAAATAAAATTCAGTTGATGAAGGATTTGCCACTTTTAGAAGGATGTTGTCTCCTGGATCATTTTAGACACTTCTGGAAGTCAGGTAATTTAAATTCATGAATCTATTAAAAAACGGTTTTAGATAAGTTTATCTGCTTTCTCAATAGCTCCCAACTGGTCAATTTATATTCAGGGATTGACCTAAGTGAGAGAAAAGCCAGCAAAATAAAACCTTTTACCCAATCCCAGGGAAAAATTTTGGGTGGTCATACCGTCAGAGACCTCTTGTCACTTCAATATGAAGGTCCACACAGACAGCCTGAGATGCTGGGTTCCTTCCTGGAGTGCATTAGGAAACTGGGCTGTCCTATATGCAAAATAAATAAATAAATAAATAAATAAATAAATAAATAAATAAATAAATAAATAAATAAAGGCATTGTGCTCTTAATTCACATTTATTTAACTGAGAACACAGAAGGTCCATTTGGTAAAAACTGTACTAAGAAATAAATATCCAAGCTCTTGACATTTACTTAGGGGTACATCCAATAAAATCATAAATGAATTACTTGGCATTACCCCCCCATGTCCCTGCTCTGAATGGAAAAAACCTGTTTCCAGAATTTCAGTGGTCTTCCATTGAAGACATTGCATTACCCCTGTTTCTCCCTCAGGTATCCGAGCAATTTCTCTTTACACAGTTTTAAAAGTTCCAAAAAAGTCTTAGAGGTAAACATTGAACTTGCGATGTGCCTTTAATTTGCATATGTATGAACAGAGGCACCCTTTATTTATCTTTTGAAGAAGTACAGCTGTTCCTAATCTGCAGTAGATGCAACTCTGATTCTGCTTGTTCTTGGTTTCACTTCTCTGGCAGCAGCAGCAGGGCATTCCAAAGTTTAGCTTAGAGTGCCCTCTGCTGGCCCCAGGACTTTAGACCCTACACCTCTCCACTTAGGTGGAAGTTTTTCTATTGTTTTTGTTTGTTTGTTTTAATCTCTAAAGGTATTTTATTTTTTTATTAATTACTTTTTAATGGTACATATTTATGGGTAACTGTGTGATAATTTTAAACATTAAAATTTTTTTGATTAGCATATGATAAGTGTGCCAAACACATTTCGATAGCCTGATAACTTTAATCACATAATCACAAACAGATGCTTTCTTTATCCTCCTCTGGAAGGTGGTTGCTTGGTGAGTGAGTGCCTTATGTAATTAAAAACTCTTTCCAGACAGTTGGTAGGTAGGTCATGGGGTGGGGGAGAGGAGATGCACTTCTCAAGCCCAGCATTTTGAACCTTGCATCTCCAATGCTTGTACAAAATAAATCTTTCAGTGTCAGACAGTAAGTTGGGTGTTGAAGCTAATATAATGCTGTTGTGGATTGAATTGTGCTCCCCGTCACAGAAAGCGAAACCTCATAAGCTGATTGCCTAATCCCCATAATGAGACTTCATTTTGGAACAGGTGATCGTAGAAGAAATTAGGTGAAACCAGGTCATGCTGTAGTAGAGGGCTTCAATCCAATGGGGCTGTTGTCCTTATAAAATGGGGGAATTTGGACTCAGACACTGGGATCCCACTTAGCACACAGGAGGGCAGTGCTACAGACAAGGGCAGGCAGGTAGAGAGGTGCTGTCTTGATTTCCCCTGCTGGACTGCGCTGCCTCACAGCCCCAGCACAGGCAAACATGCACACACACACATGCACACACGCGCGCGCACACACACATAATGCACACAGACACTTGCACACACATATGTGCACACACATGCCCAGTCACAGTCACACAAACATCCAGATGACCTGCAGATACAGTTGCCATCTGAGTGTGCAGCCCCTTCCCTTCCTGGCTAGGGGGACACCCATGGCCATGTTTCCTGTCTGGGAGTTCAGTGCAACATCACTTCTGCTCAGGAACGATATTTAACAAGGTAGCAGGTATGAAGGTGGCACTGCTGAGCTGCTCCCTAGCTGACACATTTGTGCACAAGTGGACTGTGTGGCTCCCTGGGCCGTTGTGGCCAATGACCACCAGTACTCTGTCTCCAAAGCACACATTGATTTCTCCCAGTTCTCTGGGCCCAGGGTCTCAGGCTGGTCTCGGTACGTGAGCACTGAGGTGTTGTGAGCCTGGGACTCTTTCCTGGGGGCCTGTTCCTGGGGTGATTCCATCTGCTGGACGTCGTCTTCCTCTGACCTTAAAACCAGCCCAGGGAGGTGGCCCCTTCCTCACACGGCCTCCCTCGGACACTCACTGCCTCCACTTCCTCTCATGTTGACACTAAAATTACATTGACCACCCAGACTAATCTAGGATGATGTCCCCATCTCAGGTCAGCTGATTAGTGACCTTAATTCCGCTGACCCCTTACAACTCCTTTGCAATACCCTGTTTGGACCATGTTTGTATTCTGTTTCTGTAACATTGTTTGTGAATCCTAACAGGCTCTCAGGACGAGGGCACGGGCATCTTTGGGGGTCTTATTCTGCCACTTCATTAGCCCATCCATTTTCCCCAGAACCTTTCTCTTGCCATCTAACAGATACTTTGGTAAGTGTTTTTCTGTACCTCAGTGTCTACACTGCAAGATATCAAGGGTGGCACATGGGATGGCCAGAGTGCTGCAGAAGCTGGCATCCTGTCCTGGAACCAGCCTGGGCTTTCCCCTGGGTGGGGGGTGGTGCATCATGTTCAATGGGGACAGGGCAACACAGTTGTCTCCAGCTGGAATTCGAGTGGAGGTGACAGAGGAATGGAGGCCGTGTGAACGCCAGCTGAGAGGGCTTGTCTGCTGGTCAGCTCAGCCAAGCTGGACCTCAGTGTCCGGGTTCACTTCCCTGTCAGACTGAGCACCGGAGCCTCATAGAGACCTGGAGGGGGCCCAGAGGGACAGCAGCTGCTGGAAGTGTGCAGCCCCAGTGCTCCCGCCTGCTGGTCCCTTGGCTCCTGTGTACACAGGGTAGTGACCAAGGTCATGCCCCTTCACAACCACCCAATGACCTACTTGTGCCACCCCAAGTCCTGGGCAGGTGTGGCAGCTCCCTCTGCAGTGCCCAGGTCTCCAGGAGCTGATGGTGTGGGCAGCACAGACTGGTGGCTCTGCCTACCCAGCTCCCATCCCACCCCCTTCCCACCACCAGGCCTGGGGAGCCAGCCACCTGGGGAGCCAGCCACCAGTCCCCTGATGACCCCTCAGTCGACATCCCTTGGGGTTGGTGGGCTCCAGGGGACATGTTTCTTGTCCCTCAGGGGGAACGAGAGCACCCCCTGGGACTCCACTCCCCAAGCCTCCCACTGCTCACCAGGGCCACCTGGAGTCCAGCCCTCTCCTGCACTGGGGACCCAGCCTTCCTGCAGACCTCGTGGGCCCTCACCTGCCCTCTCTGATGCTGTTGGCCCTCAGCTGGGTACGACCCAGTGACACTGCTCTCAGAAATGCTGGCAGGTGATATCTGACTCCACACCATGGGACCCCACCACCGGAAGCCTTCATATCCTGTCCCCTCAGCTTCTCCAGATCCCACCCCTTGCCACCTATGCTGAGGTCACACTGCAGTGGCATTGACATGACAGGGGACATGGACTCAGGTGAGACTCTTCAACCCTCAGCCGCCCTGGACATACATTTCTGTCTCCAGGGGCTCGTCCAAGTCCCGTGGACACTGGATGCGGCACACCATGCACGCCCTCAGAGCCCACTCTCTTCTCTCTTCCCCTCTCCCTCTCTCCTCTTCTCTTCCTTCCCTCCCTGCCCCTCCATGGGCTCTCTCTGGATTCCCGCTGTCTCCTCTCCTCAGTGAGCCCCCTGCGTCTGTCCAGGCTGGCCCTCCTTGTATCCTCCACCACAGCCGATTTTCAATCTCCAGATCCTCCATTAAAGAGAAGAAGACAGGACGCGTCTGCTCTCCCTGGATCTCTCTCCTGACCTTGAGGTCCAGTCAGGTTCTCCACCGTGTCAGCTTCCTCTGTGAGGAGCCTCACAGTCCTCAGAGGACTCTGACCTTCCCTTGGGACTACACCTGCACTCTCACGATTATGTGATCAAGGAGCTTCTCACCTCCACACCGTCAGCTTCATGGGGTCAGCTGGCTTCGGCATAAATGTCAGCTTTCCCAGTAGACACCAGGCAGATAGTCATAAATGCAGACTTGTGTGTGTAGCACACTCTGCTTAATTGCCTTCAGCTATCCAAATAGAGGTAGACGAGAGATCACCGCCATAGTCCATTGGGCTGGAATGAACCTCAGACTGAGCTCCTGAACAGCAGTGCTTTATTTATTCTTCACTCTTCAGTCGCCAGACAGTCCCAGACCAAGGAGCTCGCAGATTCTGAGATGGGTGCAGGCTCATTTCTGGTTCACAGGAAGGGACGAGATCGCTCCCTGGCTCCTCTTTCGTTAGGGCACTAATCCTTTCATGAGAGCCCAATCCTAAATCCAATCACCCAAAAGACCCACCTCCTGTAGGAAATATTGAAAACACCGAACACCCCAAGGGCAGCCACCACCCTCCTTCTTGAGGGCAGCCACCACCCTCCTTCTTGGCGAGGGTGTGGCAGGAGTTGTTTGGACCTAGCCAAGGTCAGGTTCCAGCTGTGTGCAAAGACACCCAGTGCTCCTGTGGCCCTGGTGAGCTGCATGAGCGGAGGAACTTGGGGCTTCCAGAGCCAGCGGGAACTCAGTGCCATCACCAGTGCTTGTCTGGAGAAAGGAGCTGTGCTGGGCAGCGGCCGTCCTGTGGTGCCACAGCACAGCTGCTCCAACTCCCCGAGGGCTTTTCCTGTCCTGCGATAAAGTCGTGCTCCCACCAGCTCCACCAGCCGTGGTGGACCCGCGATCTCTGGTGGCTCCTCTCACAGTGAAAGTGGCCAGGCTGCGTCTTGCCCTGATGACCACTGTGGACATCTCTCCTTCGCTCAGATGGAGCGGGCATGTGACTTCTCCCAGCCCCGAGTGCTCAGAGCTCCTCCTGGCTTTCTGTGGCCATTGCTCCATCTCTTGCTCAGAGAAGACAGAAACAGAAGCCAAAGGAAGCCAAGCTGAGCACAGACCATGCTTAGACTCAGTGTCCTTGTTGGTTCCAAAGGACAGGAGCTACAAATGCCATGGAAATCCCTCCCACACCTTTAACTCTACATGCAACACTTGACCAGAGTTTGGCCCAATCCTGTGGTAAAGATAACCCCAAACTGAAGGTATCTGCCAAGCCCACGCTCTTCAAAACCCCAGCATCATGAAAAAAGTGACTGGAAGATATTCCAAATGACAGAGACTACAAAGGACAACCACCAACGAAATGTGCCAAAGGAACTTCCAGCAGGAGAAATCCGGGCATTGGAAGAACATGCGTGTGGATCACATGGTGGACCCCGGACTGGGGTGGCTGCAGATCCAACTTCCTGGGACTAATGAGAGCACACGGGTAGTTTAAGAAAACACCTGCATTCTCATGAGACTCAGGCTGAAGGCTACGGTGGACTCCAGGCTAGCTCTACAGCTCAGAGAACAACTGTATGCAAACACAGCCACGCGCTCCTCCGGGAGATGGAGAAGATCAAGGTGGACCAATTTTGAAAAAAATCATGTGGGCCACATGTTTTAATCCTTCAGCACAGTAAAATAGATTTAGGGTTCCAAGTAATGGGCCTTGATGTGGGATAAACGGTTGGGGAGGGGAAATGAAATGAAATGGTAGGAAAGAAATACCGAAAACAAACAACAAAAAAGCATGCAAGTGGAATGAAGAGAAAAAGGTTAAGACATTATAATGAATAAAAGGGATATAAGAAATAAATTTCTGTTTTTTCTGGGGGGAGAGTACCAGGGATTGAACTCAGGAGCACCCGACTACTGAGCCTCATCCCCAGCCCTATTTTGTATTTTATGTAGAGACAGGGTCTCTCTGAGCTGCTTAGGGCCACACTTTTGCTGAGGCTGGCTTTGAACTCCAGATCCTCCTTCCTTGACCTCCAGAGCCACTGGGATTACAGGCGTGTGGCACCATGCCCAGCCAAATTTCTGATCTTTTATAAAGTTTTAGTTTCCTCTTAAATCTAAACTAACTCATGAGCTTCTTACCTATTTTTGACCCCGGAATGTGTCCCTTTTTCCTCTCAGAACTGGTAACAGTAACGAGACTGGGCATCACGTGAGCCTTGGGGGAGGTTTGGCTGTCAGCCAGGAGCAGGAGACGGGGGCACACTGGCAAGTTGCCTTCTCAGCCCCCGGGGTCTGGAGGTCACAGGCGCAGGGTAAGGAAATGGGGGGCTGATGGAGGAATATTCACGCCTTTTCTGGGAAGAGGCAGAGATTTTACAGGAATTCAGGTGCGACCTCTTTTTCCTCCCTCAGTGCTAATTTCAGGTCATCGCCACAATTTCTGTCAACTGCATTGCAGTGTGTGTCACTTGGCAAGCGGATGGGGCTACAAAGAAATCAGAGGTGGCCTGGGGGGCTGTGGCAGCCCTCTTAGACCTGAGGAGGGCCCCCTGATCTCCAGGCTTCTGTCCTCAGGGATGAGCAACCTCAGCCTCTCCCCGGTTATTCAAGACTGGAGAGGGTAGCAACCTGGTGACATTGCAGGAGTTTCCCGAGGTGGAACAAAGATGCAGAGTTCCAGCCACGTTTCCGTGACCGTCACTGGCGTTTGATGCTGGTCAGGAAGAAAGAAGCCGAGCACATGCAGGAAGGAGGGAAACAGGTGGGGGAGTTGGTTATGAAGAAGCAGACGGGCACCTTAGAGGAGGTGCAGGGCACAGAGCTGGAGGAAGACAGGAACAGAAGTCACATAGAGACCAAATGGCCCTCCATGCCCCCGTGAGGCCGGCTACCACCCCATTTCAAAGCCCACGCTCCACACTTAGGAAGACAGCAGCTCAGTCTGACCGGTATTCGGTGCCTGCAGGTCAGCCAAGAGCGGGCATCTCCTTATTGCCAGAGCTCAGCTTCCTCTGGTGAGAAAAGAACTGTCACCCGTGCTTAGAAGCCCATTGATTGACCTAATGTGTTCCTTAGAGACCTGGAAATGACAACCAGCAGGACTTGACTGTCATTTCCAAATATGAGAGCCACTTAGAACTTGTGTCCCCAGGTGTCCCCTGGCCATAGGGACCAGTGCCACTGTGCCCTGTGTGTGGGAACAGAGCAGCAGGCACAGTGCCTGTTGTGGCTGGTGCCCCCTTCCTCCCCGAACACCAGCCACTCCGCAGCTCACAACCTGGGACGTGAGAGCACAGGGCTGCGATGGCTTTATTCCCTGCTCAGGTGAGTGCGGAATCAGGACTCTCCAGTTCTGTCCTCATGGAAGTTCAGTGTGGAGGAAGGACAGACAAGCCCTCAGAACGCCACCAGCGAGCAGGACTGGCCTCACATCTTGTGCATGAGGCTGAAGGAAGTCCATCGCCATCTTGGGGTCATTATATAAATAGTCTACGGCAGTAAAACTGGGTCTCTACTCACCTCCAGCAGTCTGACCCGCACAGCAGGCCTCCTCTAAACCAGAACCCTCCTGGAGGGACTCCGCATCCAATCCACAGCGCCCTGGGTTAAAGAGCTGAAAATGACCGTCACCTGCCACACGGAGAAGAAGAACCAGCACTGCCGGCCAGCACTGCAGGCAGCGTCCACCAACACCAAGTCCTGGTTTTGCTCACTCCTTTCAGATGAACCTAAGCCTGAGTCCCTGATGTAGAGGGGACAAGCTTGAATCCATGCCCTCAGGGGCTAGCTAAGCACTCTGTAAGCGCCTGAAGGTCAGAATACGTAAGTGTGCAAGCAGGCTTCCCTTCTCTGCTCACCTTGAGGACAGGGTGAAGCATGGAGACTTCAAACCCTGGGGTCTTCCATGTGCCAGGCCACCCACCTACAGTCCCCACTGCTGGTCTCATGGTGTCCTGGGAGACCTATCTGGGTGGCCAGGTTTAGCACTCCTTCCTGGCCTGTGCATCCTGAAGAGCTTCACGGGCTCTTCCTCCTGCTCTGTGAGAGAGAAGGACTGTATCAGCCTGTGACCACTGAGGTTATAAAACCACCCCCCGGCATGTCACCCGTTATTCTTCCCATGTCTACGAGCCAAACACTGGCACAGCTGGGCGCTGCCTGAGCTGCCGTGTCCCCAAGGTCTTTTAGCTCTCACTGCATGGCGACTGCCCCATGCTTCGCGGCATTGACAGCCATGATCTCCTGCTCATAAGTTCTGCAAGCCAGGAGCATGGAAACAGCATCATGGCTGGCTTGTCCCTCAAGCCCCTGGCTAGGGAGACATGAGTGCTGACGTCCTCTGTCCTCTGCCGGCCCAGCTGCTGCGTCTGCTGACTGCTGCAAGAGTCGGTGCTGGGTTCAGAGGGGCTTTCCACCTCCACAGCCCGTCCTCGGGATGTGGGGTACAGTGAATGTGCCGCAAGCCAGGCAGGAGCTGGAATTTTCTAATGCTCTCATCTCAGAAGTCATGTGGCTTCACTTCTGCCACACTTTCCTGGTGGAAGGGACAGAAGCTCACCCTCACCTTGTGTTCAAGATGAGGACATCCATCAGACCTCTCCATGCAGAACTGGAGGCCAGCAGCATGATCAAAACCTCACTGTGGTGTTGAGGCTGTGCATCCACTAGCTTCACCTGTAGGATGATAACATCTGGTCTCCCTGTTCATCCCACCGCACCCAGCACATGTGGGGTACAGTGCAGGCTTGGAGGTTTCCCCACCAATTAAGACCATCGCATGATAGAACAAAGGACTTCTCCTGCCCTCTACCAGAAGCACTCTCCAGGTCTGAGCAAGGAGGTGAAAGACACTTTAACCTAATTACAACGATTCTTCATTTGTTCCCCCGACTTCTACTGTCTTGTCATATTGAAACAGAGAGATAATTAGTCAAAACTGCAGAGTCCACAATTCTTATATCTTCAAATTCTGGGGAAGACAGATGAACCCGATGACAGTGCCAAGCCCGTGATGGATGGTTATTAGCGCAGAGCTCGGGCCTGATCCTCTGTCTGAGCCAATCTCTTGCATGCTTCAGTATGCCACGGCGACCTGCTACTGCTGTCTCCCAGGAAACCCTGACCCCCGGTGGAGACGACCACCTCTTCTTGGCTCTGCACCTCAGCCTCACAAAGACCTGCCAGGGACTGGGTGGTCAGTAAGAGCCTGTCCACGTGAATGCCGTCCACTCAGTTCAGGGCCAGAAGAGCTTAGCACAGGAAGAATTCAGGGCTCCATGAGCAAGGGGCCATGGTTTTGATACCGATGAACCAACAGTCACACAAGTTCTGCTTGTGAAGATTAAACACCAGAGAAGTGCGAGGCAAGCTAGAAAGCAGGTTTTACTAAAAAAAAAAATACTAACACAGAGTTCTTTCAAGAGAAGGGGCCATAGCAGGTATCTCAAGATGGGAGTGTCCTGCCCTGTTTAAGATTCTAGATTTTCTTTGTTCTCCTGCCCTCTTCCACCCTGTCTCTCCCCGTCCTGCTGCTGTATGTGACTAGGCACAGGAGATGCAGGTGGGATGGCAAAGGTGAGAAGGAGCCCTGTTGGAAGGCCAAGGTGGAGTGACCCCAGGCAGGAAGGGAGCCGCAGCCCAGGAGGCCTCAATTAACTACTCCTACAACTCCCTGGGGGAGGAACAATGCCTGGGGCAGGTTACCTCAGCAACAGGTTGAAAAAAGCAGGGATGGTGGGAGGGCTTGGGAAGGAAGAGCCAGAAAGGGCAGCACTGGATTTTCTTTCCAACCAGCCCCGCCCCCTGATCAGAATCAGAGCCAGTTATTTATCAACATGTACATTGGCTATCCTTTGATCGCCCAGCTTCAGTTTAGGAAGGCTACACCTGGGACCTCCTGTGAGCTCCCCTCAGGTTGCTTGGGCTCTCAGTCCTCGGTCATCCCTTCTCCACACCATCCTGGCTCTGGGACAGTCATCCAGCAGGACCCTCTCCAAATCTTTCTCCAGTTGATGCAGTGCCTGGACCTTAGCCAGAGAAAGGGGCATCAAATAAAGAAATGTCCAAATCCTCAAGATGCCGGGACACAGGGTTCTGAGCTGCTATAGGCTTAATGCAGAGGAAACCTAGCTACCAAAGCCTCTTGGGAAGACCACCCCTCAGCGACGGGAGACGTGTGGCCATCGCCAGCAGCTGTCTCAGTTCAGACCTGACCTGCCTCTGGGCAGAAAACCTGTTGCCTGCCTTCCAGAGGCAAGGACAAGATGCTCAGGAAGGCACCACCCTGTGCACGATGCACCCCTGACCACAGCCCTGATGGCCAAGGGTTTGACAGGGAGCAGTGGCCACTGGCAGGTCAGACGGCTAACAGGTGAGTCCAGCAAGGAAGAGCCCACTGCCACAAGCACCACTCTGAATCTTCAGATGGGACTCCATTCACCTTGGCACACAGTGGAGAGGGGACAGGTGGACAGGGAAGTCATCTACAAACTTGGCTCCTCCTTCCATCATAAAAATGCTCGAAGCTCTTAAAACTTCACCAAGATGAAGCAAGACACATGTTGTCGATCTGCCAAAGTAGTTTACAAGGAACATCGCAGACTCCTATGAAGTTTGTCACATTTGCACACTCAGGGGTCTCACGTCTGCACACATAAATACGCGGTCAATGTAGGCACAGTCGCACAGCATGTCCATTTGCCATCGGCACTTTTTAAATTTTATTTATTTGTTTTTGCTATAAAGAGAAACTTGGTAATTTTGTCTAGGAACTGGGTGGGGAGACGGAGGCTTTAAAAGTGGCTGTGGTCTGAGTGTCAGTACCATTGTTAGAGCGTTTGGTGTCCCCTGTCCTCGTTGGCTTTGCCTGCTGTTTGCATTGACTGACTTGGTAGTGTTGCTGCGTCTTTCCTTCTTGCCTTGTTTTATAAAGCTCTGTGGAGGGGGTGCCCTGCTCATGGAGCCTGCCCGTCATTCCTGGGCCAGGCTCCCCGGCAACTGCCCTCAGCCTTGACCAGTTTACCTAAGGTCAGAAGCTCACATTGGGCAGGGGTGAGTCTCTGTTTTATTCTTTGACTTCACATTTGTAAATATTTGCTGGCTCTTTTTTCCCCTCTTTTTTTATTAAAACGTTTCTATTTGGAAAAGAAGCTTTGAAATTCTTGTTCTACTTTAGAAGAAACGGCCAGAACACCCCACGCCCCCACTGCCTGCTGCAATGACTGAGGCCATTAATCTTCCCAGAAAGCCCTCTGCGTGGGGTTGTCATAGCATTGGGATAAAGAATCTGTCCTCTGAGCAGAAGGGGGACCAGCTCCAGCAACCAGCAGAGCACCGTGTGCTCAGAACACAGGAAAGTCCCCCCACACCCCTCCCTGGCCTGGGGCGCTCCCCAGCTCTTTCTCACAAATGTGCAGCAGAGGAAAACCCCGGAGACTCCATTGTCTTTCACCCTTGGAGTTGTGCACAGCGGAGTCTTGGTGGCTCCTGGTGAAGGAACTGTGTCCACTCCGTGTTCAACAGAAAACGCTTCCTGTGACTTTCCTTTTGCCTCCACTTCAGACTCCCTTCTCCCAGAACTCGCCTGACAGAGGAAGGAGTGCCACCTTCAGCCTCATCCACCAGCCCCCAACAGACCCCAAAGAGAAGGCAACAGGTCTCAAGGGACATAAATGAGGGGTCACCTTGACATTCTGGCTGACACTGTGAAGTGCTCTAAAAGTAGCTCGTCCTCTCTTATTATTCAATTTTTCTCATTAAGCTTTTTTTTTTTTTGCAATTGTGATCAGCCTTATTTCTTTCCACAGTGGCGTATTTCATGATGGGCTAAGTGACCGCAGTGGGGGAAACTCAAGCCAAGTAGCGGGAACGGGTGAGAGGGGTTGAGGTCCAGTCTAGGTAGGGCGGACACGTGTAAGGGATGAAGATTGATCCAGAGAGTGGGGACATGTGTGAGGGATGGAGATTTAATCCAGATGGCAAGGACAGGTGTGGGGTCCGGTGCTCTGCAGGTCAGTGGCCTGGTTGGGATAGGCTGCCATTGACCCTGCCCAGTGGGCACTGCCCATCAGACCTCAGGCTTTACTCTCCAAATCACCCCTGCAAAAGCCCTCGCTTTCAGGATCCATGCTGAGGGGAGGGGCCTTTGCTAGGCTCTTTCCAGAGCTTGCCCAGGACGTCTCCAGGAGGAGACTCTGGCCAGGCAAGGGCCAGCCTTTCCCCCGGTCACACTCTGCAGTCAGGGCCTCAATGGTTTGGCAGAAGGTGGGGTCCACTGCTACTCCGCAAGGTAGGGTCTGTGCCAGAGAGGGACCACTGAGAGGCCTGCTCTCATGAGGGAGGTGACCAGGCCAAGGCTGGGCATTCCCTGAGAGGCCACTGTGTCAGGTGACACCGACATGACATGGCCCTGCCCTCCGTGCACATGTGACCTTGATGGAGAAGACACATCGCTGCTCATGAGGCAGGAAGGGACTCTGGCGGGAGCCCTCCTGGGCGGGGTCAGGGCCAGGCTTGCAGGGGAGTTGAAGTGAGCCACAGGCACCCCAAGTGGGAGCCGCACATGTCCTGAGCCCCACTCTCAGGTCTCCTGGAACACAAAGCTCAGGGCCAGGTGGGGGCAGGAGTCGGGGTCCAGGCTTGGCAGCACCTGCCCAGCTCAGGTGCCTTGAATTAACTGGAAGTCCTTATCAGGCTCCTGGGTTTTCCTTAGTCTCAAAGCCACCGTCATTGAACTGTGTGTGAAGCTACCTGGGCAGAGTGGCCGCACAGTGGAAGCCCTGCCCTCTGTCCGAGTGAGTCTACCTGGTCCTGGTGGGGCTGAATTTTCCGAGTTTGCCCAGAACTGGCCGGGCTGTAGGACTTAAGGCCCTGCATTTCCACCCCCAAAGTCCTGGGCAATCAGGGTGTAGGTCCTAACTTGAAGACAGAGACAATGTTCCACCCACAGGAGCCCATGGTGCAGGGTTTGAAGATAACACTTCAAAAGCCCGGATCAATGAGCAGAGTTTCATCCATGCTGATTCAGACTTGGCCACCAGATGGCAGGAGAGGATCACGGCCAGAAAACTAGCCAGGAACTGCCAGGAGACCTCCAAAATACAGGCCGGTTCCTCCTCCCACGCCCAGGCTGGCCCCATGGCCAGCACCTTGAGGTGGCCACCTGTCCCAGAAACACACGTCTGCCATTGTGAAATGTCTGCCAGGGCTGGCTGCTTTCTCTTCAGATACCTTCAAAGTGAAGACTTTGTTTCTATTGTAGTTGAAGGAAGGACAACCATAATTGAGGGGGAAAAATTATTTAAAAAAACATTTCCCTCCTTTTATCAGGTATTTGTAGAATAACACAAGCCTTTAGACATCTCAGGAAGGTGCCGTCTTGGGAGAGGCTGGAGGCTAATTCCTTAATCCTCCCCACCTCTGGGGGTGGAGCCTTCTCCTCAGTGGGAGGCAACAGCCTGGTCAGGGACCCTGTAGTCTGGGATGGACCCAGGACTCTCCTGCTCTTATCTGCACCTGTCTTCTCCCGCAGACTTCAAGGAGGTGGGAGAGGAAGGGAGGAACCTGTTCTTCTGTAATCTTCTGAGCTCGAGGAGCTTCCAGCTTTACCAGGACATGGGGGACGCCCCTCACACAGCATAGCCTGCCAGGCCAGCTCCAGCGACCTGGGGATCAGCCAGCGACCTCGGGATCAGCCTGCTCTGCAGGTGAGCGTGTCCCAGCGTCATGGGGCAGGGGGGACTGGCTGGCTGGGGAGGGGGTGCACCTCCAGGAGCTCCTGGGCCGGGGTGGCTGGGTTCATTCTGTGTGTAGCAGTCAAGCCCAGCACATGGCCGGCGCCTTATCAATCCTCGTAGGTGAGTGATTGCTCCCAGGGACTGTTTCTCAGAACAAGCTCCTTTGGGCACTTGGCCTTTAACTTGCGTCATTCCCTGATGCTCTCTGTTGTATTCCACTTTGTATTCTCCAAGGGCTGCCATAACAAATCACAAGAGAACAGGTGGATTTCCTCAGTTTGGGAGGCGGAAGTCTGAAATCAAACATGGGCACGGCCTCGTTCCACGGAGGTCCAGGGGAGTCCGGCCTCACTCGTCTGCTGCTGTGCAGCTGTCCTGCATCCCTGGGCTCCGGGCTGCAGCCACCGTCCTCTGCCTCTGCCCACGTGGGCCCGGTCCTCCTTCCTCTCATTCTGGAGTTGGTCTCTTATTTGGATACTTGATGGATTTAAGGCCCTTCCAAGGCAGTGGGGTCTTATCTCAGTCCTCTCCTAAATTACATCTGCTGAGACCTTGTTCCCGATCAAGCAATGTCCCAAAGCTCCAGGTGTCCTTGGACTTTTGGTGGATGCTATTCGACCCACCACTGGTACCAAGGTGTCCCTGTGGCAGACTCTGTGGCTGTTGCCCCGAGACTGGCCCTGGTGAGTGTTCTGTTTACTACTGAGCCACCCTAGGAAGAAGGTAGAAGTGCTAACAGTCCCAGTTGCAGATAGGAACATGAGGCAAGATAGGTCACTTGTCCAAGATCCCAAAGCTAAAAGGTGACAGAGAGGGGGTAGGCTTCAGAGGGCCTGAGCCAGTGGGTGCTGTCAGTGCCAGGCAGCCTGGCCGGGTCAGTCATGCCCACTGAGGCATGGAGTCCCCATCAGCTCTGCCAGGGAAGGCGCAGACACCCTGGACACCTTTGACAAGGTAGGACCAGTTGGAAAGTCTCTTGAGCACCTCAAAGCAAGTGAATTATCCTTAAAATGTCAATGGAAGAACATCACCAGCTGTTGACATCCAGATGTCACCTGCAGTAAAGTGCCTGGCCACAGAAGCCCGAGGGCATGGTCACCTTCCTGACCACTCCACAGGCGGGTGGGCTCTTCCTAAGCATCTGGTCTCCTGTGGGATAACGTGATAGTGGGGTAAAACACGGTGTCTGATGTTTGGTGCCCACTCGTGACAGATGGAACCTCCCTAGGCCCACCCCTACGGGGCTGGAATGCAGGTCAGGCCTCTAATCACAGCCATGTTGCATACTGCCCTAACGTCTGGAAGGTCAGGGGTCTGGAGTGACCTGCCCATAGGATCCCGGGTCTGCTCTACTGACTCCTGCCAGGAAGGGGAAGGGTCACTGCTGGAAAGAATGCATCATCAGGATCTGGATAAGGAACAATATTTTCTAAAATATCACAAGGGATTTGTGTCTTTAAGTAATGGGGTGAAGGGTCTGAGTGACAGCCAGAGGCGGAGCCCCAAGAGGACACATGTGGGGAGCCAGAGACCCCGCAGCAGGCTGGCTTCCTGAACACCAGCCATGGGACTCCCGGGCAGCATCCTTCAGGATCTGAGCTCACTATGTCACCATGACTGAGCTGTTGGTTTGGTTTTTGGTGTTTTTACCTGGAATATATGGAAAAGTAAAGCTCTCACACTCTGCAAGGGGAAAGACCTGTGGTTCGTCACACGTGAACATGGCCTTGGGTACACAGAGATTGCCAGGCACTGCTGAGTCCTGAGGTCTGCGTGCTGTAGGGTGGGATGCACTCCCAGGTGTCCTGTGCCCCGGATGTTTCTCCATGATGACAGGGTGCATCTTTATTTTTCTTCTGAGAGTTTTTCACCTCTACATTCTCAGTCCCTCAGCCCACTCATGGTAGACTTTAAAAATGTATTGATCAGGAAGCTGGGCATGGTGGTGCACACCCGCAATCCCAGCATCACAGGAGGCTGAGGCAGGAGGATCTCAAGTTCAAAGCCAACCTTAGCAAAAGCAAGGCCCTGAGCAACTCAGTGAGACCCTGTCTCTAAATAAAATACAAAAAAGGGCTAAGGATGTGGCTCAGTGATGGAGTGCCCCCGAGTTCAACCCCTGGTACCAAAAAAAAAAAAAAAAAAGTACTGATTGACAGAGCAATTTTAGTTTTTCCTCTAATCAAGACTTTGCAGATGCCATGGTCTGATTTCAGGGGCAGTGCCTGTGGTGAGGTGTTGGTCTCACTCCTCTCGTTGAGCAGATTGATCCACCCACGTCCAGGCTAGTTCAAGACCACTAACACCACGGTGCTCAATGAAGACATCGTACCTTCTCCAGGGTACCCAAGATGCAGCCTGGGCACAGGGGACCTCAGGACCTCTCCACTCATGGCCAGGGAATCCAAGCAGCTGGGTCATGGCAGTGGGGGAGGACAGTGAGGGGGTCCCCTTTCCCAGCAGGGATGGGTGACTAGAGATTTTGAGGAAAAGTAATCTTGGCCAGAGGAAGAACACGAGCCATGCTTTAGGCAAAGCTGCTACCTGAGAAAAACAACAGGGAGCAGCAGGACACCCTGCCACCTAGCCACTGCGTGGAGAGAGACCCGGGGGGAGGCCGAGGGGGACAGGGCTGATGGGCTGTGAGAGGCCTTCTCCAGACACCAAGGGGGACAGCTTCTGTCCACCATGGGGGAGAGAGGCCGAGGGAGGCCGACATAGGATGGCTCACCACCAGCCAGCAGAGAGGGAGCTCGGCCCCAGACAGCGATGTCTGGGGACCTGGTGGGTTCCTTTGTCAGCTCGTGCCATTTTGAGTGTCCTCTGTGGTTAACAATCACGGCAGCCCGACTGGCAAGACAGGAAGTCCTGGCACATTGAAGGGGATGGCACCTGCGTCTTGGGAGGTGCCCTTGGGTGCCATGAGGGTGCACTGGGGAGCAGGGTGCAGTGAGGCTCAGGAGGGGTCCTTGGGTGCCGTGAGGGTGCACGGGGGAAGCAGGGTGCAGTGAGGCTCAGGAGGGGCCCTTGGGTGCCATGAGGGTGCAGGGGGGAAGCAGGGTGCAGTGAGGCTCATGAAGCACCCTTGGGTGCCATGAGGGTGCACTGGGGAGCAGGGTGCAGTGAGGCTCAGGAGGGGTCCTTGGGTGCCATGAGGGTGCACGGGGGAAGCAGGGTGCAGTGAGGCTCAGGAGGGGCCCTTGGGTGCCATGAGGGTGCACTGGGGAAGCAGGGTGCAGTGAGGCTCAGGAGGGGCCCTTGGGTGCCATGAGGGTGCACGGGGGAAGCAGAGTGCAGTGAGGCTCAGGAGGGGCCCTTGGGTGCCATGAGGGTGCACTGGGAAGCAGGGTGCAGTGAGGCTCAGGAGGGCCCTTGGGTGCCATGAGGGTGCAGGGGGGAAGCAGGGTGCAGTGAGGCTCAGGAGGGGCCCTTGGGTGCCATGAGGGTGCACTGGGGAGCAGGGTGCAGTGTGGCTCAGGAGGGGCCTTTGGGTGCCATGAGGGTGCACGGGGGAAGCAGAGTGCAGTGAGGCTCAGGAGGTGCCCTTGGGTGCCATGAGGGTGCACGGGGGAAGCAGGGTGCAGTGAGGCTCAGGAGGGGCCCTTGGGTGCCATGAGAGTGCACTGGGGAGCAGGGTGCAGTGAGGCTCAGGAGGGGCCCTTGGGTGCCGTGAGGGTGCACTGGGGAGCAGGGTGCAGTGAGGCTCAGGATGGGGCATGGAGATCATGCCAGGGGCCAGGGGATGGGCTCCACACGAGGGGCTTGTGGTCAAAGCTGGAAGGGAGAAGATTAGAGAACTGCTTAGGAGACGAACAGAGACCAGAGAGTCAGAGAGCAGAGATTAGGAGGCCAGGGGCATGAAGTGGCCTAGGTTACGCCATGGATGGAGAGGACAGATTTGGGGGGGGGGGGGTTACGCGTGTAGTATTTGTCATTTGGAGTTTAAACTATTTTTGGGGATTTGGGGTCCTAATTCACGAAATCTGCCTTCTCTACTTGAACTTGGACACAATGGAGAAATAAGGGAGGAGTCAGTAATTTGAAGGGGTGAGATTTGTTATTTCAAAGGGCTCTGCAGTCACATGGGCTTCTCAACAAGTCCCCATGTCACATGGCCCAGAGAGCAGGTGAGAACCAGTCTCGGCCCTGAGCCCCAGAGAGCACCGGGAAAGGCTGGGACCCCACCCTGTCACCCAAACTCATCCACCAGGAGCATGAGAAGAGGCAGGAGCGAGGAGAGGAGCTGTGAGGAGGCCCTAGAAGTCTCCTGGAAAGCAGGGGAGAGGTGAGCACCCGCTGCCACGGGCTGTGCCTCCGGAAAGTGCAGCATCCAGCGGGCCCTCCACATGTCCAGGGGCAGGAAGGTGCGTGTGGGTGTCCCTGTGTGTGCTGGCCTTTGCAAGCAAGGAGATCTCTAGAGGGCATGGCCCCCCACCCCCAGGCAGGGAGTTTACTTAGGAGGCACAGTGCCTGAGGATGGAGCCCGGGCATCACCACTGTCTAACGACAGTCCTCGGAGGAGAGGGGTCCTTACAGGGCAAGACCAACTGCAGGGTCCAAGGAGAGCCAGGGGACAGAGCAAGGTTCGGTGATAAGGCACCCTGAAAGCAAGCCATTACCGTGAGTAGGAAAATGACTTAGGTTAGGGAACATGGGGGTCATGCCCGGCATCCAGAGAGAGAGCCAGGTAGGACTGCCACCACCTACCATGTGGCAGAAACCCAAGGGACCAAGACCTGGGTCCCTGGATTCTGCAAGTAGCCTGCTTGAGGTTTGATGCTAGTAAATACCAGGGAGATGTCCTGCAACAGGGTCATTCCCTGTAGGGATGCACATGAAACCGGCTTTGCTCAGGATAGTCATGGGGCTTCTGCTTCAGTCCACCTGGCATGCCTACGAGGGTGGCCGGGTTACCCACCTCACAGCTCCTGTGCTGTGGCCATTAGTGTGCCATTCACAGGATGACCATCCGACATCAAGTTGGGCAGGTCCTTAATGTTTGCCCTTGTAGAAAAAACTAGTTAATGGCTGCAAATTTCACAAATATACGAAAAATGACCTGCACCTTCACTACCAAGCACAGAGAAAAATATAGAGACACAAGTCAAGTTCTCAGTAAAGGACATTTTTTAGTCAACCAAGAATTACATATCAGTATGATCTTACATTTAGTTCTACATGCTGTCGCTTGATCACAAACCATTTTATGGCTACTATAGACATATCTTCTATATGTGGGCATCTAAAGGGATATTTGATTAAAATTCACCAGATATATGGATAGATAGCCACTCTCCTGGGTCCTGTCAGTACTGGCCACAGAGGAAGAGGGCAGGATAGAAGCACTCCCAGGAAGGTACCAGGCATCGTCAGGGCTCCTGGGGAGGAAGCAGAGCAGGGAGCAGTGGCCAGCCAAGGGAGCTCATTTTCAGTCTTCTAGGAGCACAGTGTGAGGTGCATCCTGCCCACTCATTTTCCAAAGGACACCTTAGTTGTCAGCTCAGTTTGCCAAAGTCAGGAGCAGTCTCCTGCTGTCCCCGTGTTTTGTTTTTGGTTTGTGTACTTGTTGCCCTTTGCTTTGACCCTAATACTTTTGTTAATATCCACCCACATTGAACACTCAGGAAGCTCGAGCAGGCTGCTTAGGGATTCTAGGTGCTTCAGAGGATGATGCAGAGACCTTGTGAACTGGCATTGTCTTCAGTGCAGAAAAATAAAAAGAGGAACAGGTGGCAACCAGCGATGGTGGAACCAGCCAGAGGATCCAAAGAAGCAGTGATTTCTAATCAGTCGTCACAATGCTTTCTACTACATGACGATTCTTTTCCAGCATTTAAAGATCACATGAGGGAAAGTAGTCAGGGTGGTAAGAGATCTCAACATCAGTATGTGCTGGGGCTCTGGACTCAATATTACATCATTGTTTGTAAACATTTAAAGAAAATTTTCTCAGTAGGTTAGGCATTAGTTTCCACAGTAGGTAAAGTAATGCTGGTCACCTCTCTGTGTTACATATGTGCCTCTAGTGAGTTCAAATGCCCATGCTTTGAAAAACAACTGCACCAACTTTTATTGAGCATAGCTAGTTTGACCCATTATGTCCTACAACTTCTCTGAGGTGTTAATATTCTCATTTTAACATGAGAAAAATAAGAGCCAGAGACATAATATCTTCCTCTTGATTCCTCAGCTACCTTGCAGCAGATATGGAGATAGGTCCAAGCAAACCCTGGGTTAATTAATAGCTGAACATCCAGTAGGTACAAATGATTTTCTAATGAATGTGAGGACCTGGCTGTGCTTCTCTCCAATAGCACCATCAGCTTGTGAAGTGTACATCATTTCTTCTGTTTCCATGGTGATTTCTGGGGCTCCGGGGAGAGTGAGCCACGCCCCTTCCCCCTCCAGTCATTGAGCAAATGGGATGACCTCCAAGTGTTTCTCATGGATTTCCACCATTTCCAGCCCACAAGGGCCAATGCACAGCATCTTTAAAATGTTATCAATTGACACCAATTGTCTTCGGTGCAGTAGGACAAGAAGGATGATTTTACGACTGTTCAGAATGAAGTTTCAAACTCGACAAGAGTCCTGCTTACTGCAATCAGCTGACCACTCCAGAGACTGAGTGGCACCTCAGTACAGGCCCTGCCCTGGACCCAGGAGGCGCCTCGGAGTGCTCTGCCTGACAAGGGTAACGTGGAACGCAGGCTCTCCTTGCTCAGTCGAGGGGCGTCTGAAGAGAACAGTGAAAGCACACCAAGTCCAGAGGGAAATAAAGAGCGCAGTCTTCTGCGACGCAGTAAGGCTGGCGCCTGGCTCTGCTCCCTTCCTGAAGGGCCCAGGCCGTGGCTCTGTCAGACACAGATAGCTAATGGCACCCAGGTCCCCTGTGTGCACCACAGGGCATTTAGAAACGCGGCAGAGTCCACATAAGAGAACTGCTTGGTTCCTGAAGAGGCACGAAGTCGAATGCCCCTCTCCCTTTTAGCTGCCTCAACTCTGAAGTCCCCCCTTCCGTCTCAAGGCTGGAGGACTCGCAGGGGACGTGAGGAATGGGTTCTGGCCTCGCCCGGGGATTCTAGCTGCCATGTGGCATCCACTAATGCCCTTGCTGCTTCTTCATTGTGCTCTTCCATTCACTTGCTCTTTGCTCCCAGTGAGGGCCCAGCACCCACTGCTCAAAACAGCCTTTGACCTCCCCTCTACCCCAGCCCCCAGAGCTCAGTGGCCTTTGCTCAGGGACCAACCTCCCATCGTGCAGTCATCTGTACCACTTTGATTTGGGCACCCTCAAATTCCATCCTGTTGAAAAGTCTGTGTACGCACAGGAAGAGACCACAGTGACTTCACCTGTGTGTAGTCTATAGAGCACCAATTAAGAGAGTGATCAATACACAGAAGGAAGACCAGGAGCACGGGGGACGAGGAACAGGGCGGGCGGAGGGAAGGGAGAGGGGAACCACTGGGGACCCAAGTGGAGCAAATTGAATTCCAAGTGTGTATGTTTATGTCAAGAAGAACCCCGCTGTCGCGGATTACCTTGGTGCACTAGTAAACACTAATAAAATACAAAAAAAAAAAAACTCTGGCTTTCCAGCCTCACATTAGTTTGTTGAATGTGCCCCCAAAATGTACTAGAAGTCTTTGTTTCTGCTCTCAACTGACTAAATGTTCTAATCTAATCACAGACTTAATCTTTTACTCTAATCCAACATGAGGAGCTAACAAGTTTAGGTACAGTCATTGCGGTGCCTATCACTGCCACGAACCCTTAACATAGGATTGAGTGCAGAAATCTTCAGAGGCAGTACTTGCCATTATCTGTCTGATGGACACATATATCTTGGATGTGTGTGCACACAATTTATTCACATTATTTGGTTAAACCAAGTCACCCAAGGGAAATAAATGCAAACTCTCCAGTGACTCCATACTGTCCAACGCACCTTTATCTCAACCACGATCCTTCCAGGAGTTGTTCTCTTCTTCCTGAGCTCCCTGTGAGAAAGGTTTCCTAGAATATTGCTCTGTCTGTGGGCTGCTTTGTAAGTTGGAAGAAATGTGGTTCAGAACATTTGGAAGCATATTGTATGCCCCCTTGAGACTTATAAATCTGTTCTAAGTAATTTCTTTTAGTTTCCTTTTCAGAGAAGGATTAGTTCATCCCAAATGAGAACGACTGTCCTAGGGCTATCGTTGCAGGCTGGAGCAGCGACGGACAGCCTTGTGAAGGTTGTTATTAATTTATTTTGGAAATGCAGTCACTGCCCACAGATTATTTCAATTAAACCCTGCCTATCCCACATGTCATTTTCCATTTTGTTAGGGAACTGGGTCTCTTGGAGGTGCCTCCTACTGCTAACTTTATTGGTGAGAGCTTACACATGGAATCTCGAAGGAGATACTCAGGGTCATGCATGCACCTGGTTTCAGCTGGGAAAAATTTCATCCTCCAAACGTACATTTGTGGCTGGAATTTTTCAGCCACCACACACGAAAGAAAACGATATGTAATATCATCTCTAAGCATTAACAGAATAGAATCAGAGAGGGGCTGTGGACTAAGCAGAATCAGAACAGAGTTGAGGTCCCAGGAGAAGAACATCCCATCATAAAACCTAGACCCATGCTGGGAACATGGAGCCAATGCTTTCCATTTTCACATAAAACATGAAATATAAATCACAGTTGGTGGATACAATATGGTGTGTGTGTGCACGCACACATTTTAAAGTAAGTTTAGGGCCACAGCTCCTCTGCCCACTGCGTCTTGGCTCTGTCTTTTTATATTTAACTTGACTACTCTGTAGCGCACGGTTGATTAAAAAATAATTTCCTAAGTTTAAGATTTTTCCTTCACTTCTACTTTTAAGAATGACATATAATATAACCATGAGGTGATTTTTAAAATATTACATGTTACTTAGGTGCTCAGGACCCAACTGTCCCCAGGCCAGCCCTGGGGGACAGAGTGGGCCTCATTGGCTTTCCTTCCAATCCCTGGGCTGTAGGTGACAGGGCAGGATCCAGCTCCTCAGCATCAGCACCTGGACATGGGCTCACTCATAGTGGGTCTTCTGCAGCTGGTGTCCTGCCCAGCATGGGACATGGTCAACGACATGACCTCCCAGCCAGGGAGAAGTGTGGGAGCCCATTTAGCCCGAAGCACACTCAGGCCTCTTCCCCAAAGTGGGCAGGTCTCCTTCAAATCCCTCTTCGTCTGTGATAGTGTCTGCATGTTCATGTGTCCAGTAAATCCTCGTGAGGCTGGCGGCTTGCACAACTATGAGTGTCCCCGGGAATCAGACAGAGCCAGCTGGGCTTCAGCCATGCCCCTGGTGGCCCAGAGATGGGCTTGCACTGTGCTCATCTGATCATGATTTGATAAAATTTGCCAGAGTAAGAATTTCACAGCAACGAGAGTGGAGTCCATGGGACTGGCCCCTGCCTACCTCCCTCTCATGGCTGGTGACACTGGACAGCCGTGTGCATTTTAGGGGTCAATTATGAAGGTGCTTTAGGGATACATTTATCCCGTATTTTTTCTGATATAGTAAATGGCTTGCCATCATCCCTTGTAAGACTGAGTTACTGTAGGCTGTCCCCACCAGGGACCCCTAAGGCACATGGAAAGGGACAGGCCCCAGGTCCTATAATAGGAATAAGCCTTGGAGGCTTTGGCACCAAGGCTTGTGGGAAGAGAAAGGAAAGATAATTGAAAAACCTATGGCTTAGAGGCTGGTCTATGGGAATGACTGTTAGTCTCCACAAGTGAAAAATGTGAAGCAGGTTTCCTTATCAAGACGGATGTTCTTAATGGTGTGAATATACTTTGTATACAACCAGAGACATGAAAAATTGTGCTTTATGTCTAACATGAATTGAAATGCATTCTGCTGTCAAATATAACAAATTAGAATTTTAAAAAATTTAAAAAAGAAAGTTCTTAACAGCAATATCATAAGAAACACTGGTACTTTGAAATATATTAATAATCATTTTCAGTTTTGATAGAAATCTCATGAAATAGAATTGATCAGGGTCTCTGCTTATAGAGAAAATCCCCTATCAATACTAGGAAAGGAAAGAGTTTCTATTTATTTTATGCACTTGCATGTTCAAAGACATCAATAAAAAAATAATAAATATATATATATTTAGCCAGAAATGAAGCATGCAGTAAATTATATCTCTAGTTTTGCTATAGGAAACACACTAGGAAATTACTGTCATTTAAAAGGACAGTAAACAATGTGAAGTCAAAATTTGTAGGAAACTATAATAGATGTTTCGAAGTTCCTCGATTATTTATGTGTGTGTTTCTTGGTTTAAATTTCAAATTACTATGATTTATTTCTCACTCAGGACCAGTGCGTTCACTTGACTTCTTCTTGGGTGTCTAAACAAGCCCTCTCCACACAAGCCAAGCGAGTGGCAGGATGTCCGAGCAAGCCGCCTGCCCACCGGACTGACCTGCAGGCCGCGGCTTCACCCGGGGCTGGACAGCCAGGCGTAAATGCTGGGCCTGACGCCCCTCCTCAGCTGGAATGCTCTGCCTCCTGTGGCCTGCACTCACTCCCATCTCTCCCTCCATTGCTCATCAACATGAGGGGCTTGTGCTTGCTCTCCAGTCCCTGGCTAGATGTCGGACCCTCCTGTTCGACCTGCACGCTGCTCTGGGGTTTGTTCCCACTGCCTTGTCCTCCGTCTCTGGAAGATTCCCAGATGTCTCATCCGTTCACTCCCTGCATCCGATGACATCTTCCATATGCAAATTTGGCAGACTCATCACCTTCTATCACCGCCAAGGCTCCTGCAGATAGTCCAGAGTCCCTCCTCCTCCTCATGACTGTCCTCTCTGTCACTCAGGCATGGCTTGTCCCCCATAAAAGCCTCCTTGGGTCCATTTCCAAGGAGTTTTTATGGGCAGTGCTGTTGGAAATCCCGAAGCCAGGGACTGAGCTCTGCAGACTGAGCTCTGCTATGCGAACAGGTGGGACGAATGGATATGTGCGCGTGTGCCAAAAAACAACTCTGTGGTTTGAAAACCTACTACTATGACTTCCTTTTCCCCAACCAGAATCCAGTGACAATGTCATAGGACACCGAAACTAATGCAAGAGGCTTTATTTATCCAAAGCCCAACGATTGCTAAGGACACTGGCGGAGGTCCGTTTTTCACACTGCTCCACAAAGTTGGCCTGTACCTCTGGGGTCAGATCCCCACACCGTGGCTGTTATTTCTCTACACTCAGTCCTGGTCCAATCTGATCTCTCCAGGCCCCCACACTCCCACCTGGGATCTCCAAAGCGTCTCTGTAAGCACAGCCTGGTGTCGACCTACAGCACAGACTCGGCTCCACCTGGCACAGGGCAGGAGAACTACCCCGTTGTCCCGGGAGCCCCAGCTCACACCAGCAGGACAAACACCTCCTGTGCAGACCCAGAAAGTCCTGTGGCCTTGTCCTGGGACATTTATGTCACCCCATATGTATTTGCACACCTCAGCGGGTGGCTCACATCCGTGAAACTGTGAATTGCATTCTCTTACAGAAAGACACAGTGCACAGTATTGCACGAGACTGAATTACTCTGGAACCAAGCATGAGCCCCGTGGGGGTGGGGGTGGAGACCCTCTGGGGTGGAAGGTGTGGACCCCTCTGTGGCAATTCTGCAGTGCCAGAGGGAAGGTGTGGGCAAGGGCAGTGTGTCTGGCTGGAGTGCACCCAGAAGTGCCCTGCTCTCCGTGGAGGAGGGGAGGGAGGTTTCCCAGCAACTCTCTTGTCAGCTGCTTCCCGACTTCCCTATGGAACTGAGGACGGCCTGCCTGCCTTAAGTGCTCTACAAACGCACAATGGGAGGGGGAGAGCGCGGTTTGGATCACGCCTTTAAATGACTTTACATGGAGCACTCTGGTCCTGATGCCTGTGGAAAATAACACCAGCATTCATTCAGGGGAAAACACCAGTGGGGTTCTCAATCCAGAAAATGTTGCAAGACAACATCCCACTGAGCATGAACGAGTTTCCTCAGACAGCGACCCGATTGCTAACGGACACCTGCCTCTGGACCCAACGGTCCAATGGGCCCCCAAGCCAAGTGCTTTTCACTTCTTACAGTGACGGAGGCTCCAGAGCTCAAACAAGATACAGACACATGAACTTATAGATGAGAAATTATGATACAAAAATAGAGACACACATTTTCTTAAAACAGTGTGCCGTAAATTCCACGGGTCTTTAAATTCATACTTATTTTACAAACTGTGTTCTGCAGGCTTCGTGGACTATAATCTATGCAGAAGATGGATAGACAACTTAAAAGATACATTTGGCTGCCTGTCCCAGATGCTGGACATTTGGGAGCTCAAGTTAAAACAATCTGCTGAGTCACAATTAATTCTCTCTTTCCTCTGCTGAGTACCTGCGTTCCACTTGTCTGCCGGCTCTCAGGCCCCACAAGCATGGAAGTCAGTGTCACGGTCACCTCTTCTGATCAGTAACTACTGATTTTTTTGTTTTCTTTTTTTTAATGGTTCATATAAGTTATATATTAGGACTTATTTGGACATAATTATAAAAGCAAGCAATATAATTTCTCTAACTCAGTCCCCAGTAACCCCCCCGGCCCACCCTCCCCCCTCCCCCATCTCCTTTCCTCAGCTCCTTGACCTTCTGCTGTTCATGGAGAGGTCTGCTTCATTATTGTGTCTTGGGGTGGGAGTACACGGTGGGGAGACTCGCTGAGTGCGGGAAGTTAGTGGTTCCACTGTCCCCTCTCCTCCCACCCCTCCTTCCCCAGGACCCCCTCCTCTACTCCACTCATCTTTCTTTTATTTGGATGGAATTTCCCCCACATCGTCTCTTTTCTCTCTTTTTTTTATAAATAGTCCAATTAGTAAATGGGAAAAGGAACTAAACAGACATTTCTCAAAAAAAAAAAAAAGAAAGAAACACAAATGACCAAAAATATATGAAAAACTATTTAAAATCTCTAGCAATTAGATAAGTAGAAATCAGAACTATATTGAGATTTCCTCTCTCTTCAATCAGATGGCAATTATTAAGAATACAAACAGCAATAAGTGTTGGTGAGGATGTGGGGGAAAAGGTACATTCATACATTCCTTACAAATTGGAGCAACCACTCTGAAAAGCAGTAGCAGATTCCTCAAGAACTAAGAATGGAACCATTATATGACACAGCTATCTCACTTCTCAGTCTAGATCCAAAAGAGTTTAGATCTGCATACTACTGTGACACAGCCATATCAATACTTACAGCAGCACAATTCCCAATGGTCTAGCTATGAAATCAACCTAGGTACCTTTCAACGGATGAATAAGTAAAGAAAATGTGGTACAAATACACAATGGACTACTACACAATCACAAAGAAGCATAAAATTATGGCATTCGCAAGTAAATGGATGGAGAAGACTATCATGCTAAGTGAAATAAGCCAGATCCAGAAAGTCAAAAGTCAAATATTTTCTCTGAAACACAGAAACTAGAGCAAAATAAAGTAACTGAGTTTTGATTATTTTAATGTTATCTCTTCACTCTTCAGTGTACCTCCTCCTTAGGCAGGTGATTTCTGCTTGTTGTGTTCTGGGTCTTCATAATTCCTCTTTATTGCCATGGTCACTTCCCAGCTAAATCTCACGTATCCAAACTCACCACCACTCTTCCCCAAACACTCACAGACTTGCGTGTGCCTGCCAGGGAACAAACACCCACTAGCACACGAGTGCACATACTCCCTCTTTCGCACACACACAGCGCCTTCTTTGATGGAAGAACGTGACTTTTGCAGCCGGCTGAAAGCAGCTCCTGGATGGAGCCACCTGACCTTCCGCAGCCTTCTGGGTCCCGTGTGGCGAGGCTCCAGCCTCACTTGCCACAGGAGGGGAGGCCGCCATCTCTGACCTCACCTCCTCCCTCCTCTGCTGGGCCTGGCTTTGTCCCAGGCAGCAGACCAGGAGGCCCCAGGTCCCCAATTCTTTCCCCCACCCCCGCCCTGTCTTTCACCACCTGCACAGTCTCTGCACTGAAGGAGCACAGGGAGAGGACGGAGAAGGAGCCACGCCACAGCAGCTTCCACAGTGAGAACCCATGGTGCCCTTGTGGACAGGGAGCTGGGCGGCTGTCCTACCATGTCAGATGGGATACTTCCAGTCTGGCTGGTTCTCAGGCAGACTCTCCAGGAGGCAGGCCGGGCGCCTGGGAGGAGGAAGAGGCAGGCTGCTCTCAGGGGTGGCTGACTCCCACTCCTGCTTGGCCTTTCCAGACAGGACGGGGAAGACCCCAAGGACTGGGACAAGGAGACGGCTCTGAGTCCATAAGGAGGAGAGCCAGGGTGCGCCTCAGGGTCAGCTGGGTGGGGGTCAGGCAGGGGGCACTTGCTGAGATGAGGAGGTGAGGAGGGCACGTGACATTGTGACAAGTGGCCTTTGTGTCCTGAGCTGGGTATGAGACAGGAGCACCTCTGGCCATCTCGTGGAGCCTGGCATGTCCAGATGGCATGACCAGTCCACCAGCACCAGCAGAGGACACCACAAGCCACACAGACCCTGTAGCCAAAGGAGAGGATGGTGTCTTCAAAATCCCTCAGAGCAGGAGTGTTTGGAAAGGTGGGGCCTGGGGTCTGGGGTCTGGGTCTTGGGATCCCCGCCAGCATGTCAACACCCTCCAAGGCAGCCCAAGCATCCAGCCACCAGAAGGGGGGGGGCAGGGGGTTCACAGAGAAATACTCATGAGCTGGCCTGGGAGGAGCATCCATTGTTGACCACGCCTGTCCCCAGGGCCACCCAGCTGGGCCACGCAGCCTAGAGGAGCATGGGGACAGCCGGGGAGCCAACTCCCAGCTCCTGGCCTCATAGTGAACTGGGACTAAAACATGAAGATGAGCGCTGCAGGGAAGTTCCCAAAAGGTAGGTCTTGAAATAATGTATCAGCTCCCAGAAAAAAGATGTTTGGGGAGAAATGGAAACAGTAGCAAAATAGAAATCCTTGCAAAGAGGCTGAACTTCATTGATTGATTCAAACTGGTAGATCTCCTTTTAAGTACCTTTATTTTATTTATTTTTATGTGGTGCTGAGGATGGAACCCAGGGCTAGGCGAGCGCTCCACCACTGAGCCCCAGCCCCAGCCCCCAGGTCCTTTTATTTGTATCGAGGTAAACAATGTACTGAGGTCCTGGCAAGTGAGCACTAAGGGGAGAGCGAGTGAGGACAGGCGGTGAGGACGGGATTCTGATTACTCCAGAAGGCTTCAGAGCTGATGACACGATGGATGGATTGTGCCCATTTCCTAAAGACACCCAGGATGATGCCAACACAGCACAAAGGAATAAGCGCATGGATTATAAGAGACAGGGGACGCTCTGGCCTTGTCACTAGCCTATGCCACTACTGCTGCTGAGGATGGTTAGGCTCAGGGCCACCAGGCCATGTGGCCAAGCGGCTGCTCCCTGGGGACCTTGGATTTGCACTGATCCAGCCCCAGTCTCCCGCCCAGTCCCTGGAGACCAGAGGCATGTATGTGAGAAAGCAGGACGTTGTCAGGGGTGAGACCCGTGTGTCCCCAGCTGCTGGCCTTGTCCACAGCACGTCCCCACCAGCGGAGCTCACACATTTCCAGCCAGCAGCAGAGGAGGAGGACCCCCCTGGGCCACTGGCACCGTGACAGCCAGCCGCAACCAGGAAGGTCTGTGCTGCTGAGTCTCCTGACACATATTGTCAGGGAAAGGAGATCACAGCAGATAAGACAGGAAGGTCAGGGTCTCCGAGGCGTAGCTCTGAAGTCAGTGTTAACATCTGCAGAACATCCTTTTCTGGAGTTTGCTCTGCTTTGGGTGTTTTCTCAGAGAAGTAAACAGAAAGGAGCAAAGCCATTCCCATAAGATGGAAGTGGGGTTGTCCCCGTGCAGTAAAGGCCATTGACAAAAGTGATCTCCATGGGACGTTCCTACCAAGATGCATCATAAAGTGCATCAAATGCACCTTTTAAAAACTATGTCGGGGGACATTAAAATCGCATGGGGGACATTTCCTGAACATTTTTGAAAAATAAAATAAAATAAAATTTCAGAGGTAAGAGCAGCAGATGGCACAAACACAAATAAAGACTTAGACAAAGGGATTCTTAATGTTAAACTTGATAGAAAACCAAAAGAGGAAATCTTTTCTCCCCTCCTTCGAACTGGACTGTTTTCAGAATAGTGAATTATTCTATAAATATGCATTCCCTCTGAGAACAGTGGAGGAGGGCCAACACAGGGTCTGCCAAGGCATGACGGGAGCCGCAGCGGACTCCAGCGTGGAGATTTAGGGTCTGTAAAGGCAGGGAACGAGACCACAGATGGCAACGGCAAAGGGCCTCGTGTGCACAGGGCTCCCAATGTTTGAGGTGTTCTTCAGTCGAGTGTCTTGGCATGACTTGACCTTATGTGGCAGCAGATCAAATTTATCATCAGAAACAGTAATGATAAGAGACAAGTCTTGTGGTTTAAAACATCTGCTGTTCACCGAGGCTCTGTAGACCTCTCACCTGGGTAATTTTCAATGTCAACACTGAGGTCACTGTCATGGCTACGTATGCTCATCACCGTCCAAGTTAGATCTACTCCTTGAAATGATGGAGTCTCGGGGACTTCTGCCCAGGGAGTGGATGAAGTCCCCATCTCCAAACTCCAGGGAGAGAGGCAGCATTTACAGGAACACGTTCAATGGACACAGTCACCTCCTTCTTAGGTTAGTCTCTGGCAGAAGTTGGCCAAGAGACTGCCTTGGGTCCAGTCCAAAATTAGGAATGGGCTGTACATTTATTTATTTATTTTTAAAAACTCAAAAGGTGAAATATTTTAGGACATGTGAAAATTATATGAAATCCAAACATCAGCAGATGTGCAGGGAGCACAGCCCCTGATCTCAGAAGCTCTGGCCCCAGCAGCTTCCACACGGCACACAGAGTTGTCTGTTGGTGATGGGGACTGTGTTGCCCATAAAGCTGCTGTCCAGTCTATTGCCTGGACTTTACGGAAGACGTCCTGACACCAAGACAGTGGCTGTTGAAGGGAGTAGCGGGGAGCCGCTCCTAAGCAGTATCTCTGTCCCCATGGGAGGCTGCTCAGGCCAGGACACGTGGCAAGAAGTGGCAGGAAGCCCAGCTGGAGTGGGGCACAAGGCCAGGTGGCAACAGCACCTGTCACTGACCCACCACGGTCAGGAAAGGGTCTACTTTCCTTATGTTCCCACCATTTAAAATAGTTTCCAGGGCCAGAGCTCACTGGGTCACACGGCCAAATGTGTGCCATGGCAAGACCCAAGAGTCCCCCGACTGCTGAACTAGAGGCTCCTGTAGTTTGTATCTGGAACACCCCAAAGGCCATGTGTTAGACTCGGTCCAGGGAAGTGGTACCCGGAGTGGTGGAGCCTCTTAGAGGCGAGACCCAGGGAGAGTCTGCAGGTCCCTGGGGGTCTGCCTCTCCGTCTCTCCCATGGGTTAACTAACAGTTTTACTCCACCGTGTGGCACCTTTACCAGAGGCCTGGTGCAGTAGGCCCACCCAACCTTGCACTAGAACCTCTACTACCATGAGCCAGAATAAGCTCTTCTCTTTTATCTCAGGGCCCTAATGGGAAGCTGACCATCCCTCCGTGAGAAATGCAGGTGTCCAGGTAGGATCAGAAAATTCCCAAGGTAATGCAGGGTGGGGGGGGGCTGCTCCCGGAAAACCGGAATTCCACCTTCATAGAAAAGCAAGTAGCAAAGCTTAGGTGGTGAAATCACAGGTCATAGTGCTAAATATGAATTAAATGCAGAACATTTCAAGAGTGTTTCTCCGAGGTTCTTGTAGCATGTGAGGCTGGCTGTCAGCCATGGTTCCTGGGAGCCAGTTCTCTTCCGGGAATCTCCCTCTAGAGTCCCCAGGCCCCGGAAGGCGCTCTGAGCCACAGTTTCTCACCAGACTTCCACTCTGTCCTGTGCTCTGCTGGGCTCACAGGCCAGGCCTGAGGAAGCGCCTGCCGGCCTGCTTCACACACTCCTGCACAGCCTGGGCAGCCAGCAGCCAGGGGCCACGGTGGAGCAGACACTGTGGTCCCTGCCGCCAGCACCTGTGCCCACGAGAGTGACCAAACCAACAACCAATAGGACTGTGGCAAGAGGAGCAAAAATGTTCAGATCACACAGGCTTTGCTCTTAGAAATACAGCAGCCAGCGATACAGGTGTGCAGGGCAGCGTCTCCCAGGTCAGGTTGTGTCCCTGTTGAAGGGCTGCTATGCTCCTCAGGTGTGGGGGGAGAGGCTGCCTCTTGGCAGAAATGAGAAGGCAGCTGTGAGAAGAGGCTTCCATGTCTGGGAGGCGGTGGTGGATAAAGGCACTGCTCAGTAGAGAGGAGGCTGAGGAGGGAAGGAAGGGCCTATGGGTACTGTTCCCTTGTAGCCAGGGGATGCTGTGGCTCTGGGACCAGAGAAGGAATGCAGGTGGACCAGGCAGGGAGACAGGCGAACAGGATGCTCTTACCAGCCTCACAGGCTGTCCTGCCATGGCCTGGCCAGGGGGCCTGGATCCATCACAGCCTGCTCCAATCTCCAGGGGCTCTACCCAGGAAAAGGAAGCTGGGACTGTACTGCTCCTCAGTGACACTGTGACAGGTGGCAGAGAGATGTGGAGCTGACCACTGCATTGTATTCTTTGCTTGATTTGAAACATGTGCAGACAAGGAATGTAAACTACAACAGAGACATGGGCCAAAAGATGACAGGTTTTATTACCCTGACACTGGTTCCTACCACAGCAATTAGTATTTGGTGGGGACAAGGCACTCTGTCACTTTCAATATTGTTGTGTCACTTAACATTGTAAAGTCTAACTTAGCATGACATCACAGTCCCGCGTGGTCACTTACAGATGCAGAAGACCCAAGAGACATCTCTCTGCAGGAGGCAGAGGCACTGCTCTGCGCCTTTCTCTCCCTGGGACTCTGATCGGGTGATGTGACCTGGAGCAGGAGCACCTGGATTATTGGCTTCCCTCGGTCACTAACACCTTCCTCCCGGAGCAGCAGCCAGAGTTGCCATGGTTTCCTGTCCCCCCCACACCCGCACCATGCAGCAGATTGGCTGAACGTATGGGTCAGTCCCTTGGGCTCCTTGCTGAGGGGCAGTCTCCACGGAACTGCCCCTAGAGATGCTGGCCTTTCCTGTGGACACCAGGCCTTGGCCTCATGTTCAGTGAGGAGAAAGTTCATGTGACTCAATCTCGGTCCTGGGAGACCGAGAGGCTGCTCTGCTGCCCTGGCCAGGAGCTCCTCCTGGTCGGGATGTGCCTTCTGGTCTGGAAGGGCTTTCTCCTTCCCCAAAAGAGAAACTCAGCGCTGACACCAGAGTGTGCTGCGTCCAGGTGCTCTGTGAAAGGAGGAGGGGGTCAACATGGGTGTCAGATGTGAGCTGGGTGCAGGGCATTTGCTTCCTGCACCCAGCTCACAGTGGGTCGGATGGCAGCATCTCCTCCTTGCTTTCTGCATGAGAATTGTTTTTCTCTTGAAATACACACGTGGGCACAAGCACAGTGCTGTTAAATCCCTGGCTCCCCACAGTTCATATTGTAAAGTCTTTGCAGTAAAGCAAGCCTGGCTAGTTCGGCAGTTAGAGCTGATTAACAGGTGTGCTTCTATTAGAGTCCTGTCAATTTCCTCAGCTAGACAGGTAGAAAGAGTCCAGTCTGGATAACAGTAAGGTCACAGAATCTTTGTCCTCCAACCTGCGAGAGCATGTGGAGAGCCTGGGGTGAGCTGGAATCAGATGTCCCCTCTGCCTGCAAGAACCAGGCATCAAGCACTGCAGAATACTTAAAGACTGTGAGGGTGACAGGTCTCTGATTTTCAAATTCTTAAAACTGAACTCTTTAGCAGTTTCTTATCACCGCTCACTGGTCACGTTAACGTCATGATACTCAGGCCTGGCTTCAGGATGAGAGCGCTGCAGCTCTGTGAACACGTGGCTGCTCATACAGGTAGGAGGAGCCCTGGTGGGGCTCTCAAGCTCACACCACTGTCAGAGCAACTCCAGCGCTTCATGGACCTCCTGAGAGAACCCATAGCAAAGTGTCGAGGTCTGAAGCAGGCCGTAAACCAAGGCTCAGTTTAGAAAGGTGAATGGACTCAAAGATGAGATGGAGGTGTCCTGCTTCACGGGCTTCTCTGCCTGTACCTGAACTCTCACTAGTTTGAGGTTTGGGGCATTTCCTGGAGATTTTCTGAGACCAATGCTCCCTAACATGCACACAGGCACCTGCATGCACCAGGACAGCTGCCAAGTGACACTGGATCAAAAGAAAGGCTGGAGTAGAGGAGGGGCCTGGGCAGAATGAGAGGGGCCAATGCCTGCAGGTTCTTTTGATGTCAATAGTACTTTATGGTCACATGAACATAAATGCCAAATTGCAACGTCCCTCCCCACACCCCAAGCCATTTTCTAGCAAGCCAAAAGCCAAGATCTGGCACCACATGGGTGAGTTCAGCCCACCAGTGACTGGGAGTTACTATATCAACTTTTCTTATTGGCCTATATTTCTTACATTCTTAATGATTTTGCCCTTAAATTTTAAAAGTTAAATAAAAATATTACTTAGTTTCACTGCATTTCATTGTAAAAAATTAAACCTTACCCAGATGAATAATTCAGATTTTAAGGATGAGAACACATTTATTGATCCAATGAGAACATTACAAGTCTGACATTGAAAGTATTGTATTACTGCACTATTGCTCTTTGCATTTCAATTCCTGTGGAGTTGATTCGACAGCTCAGTAGTTAAAGGAACATTTTCTTGTAAGTCATATTTATGAGGAAACTGAGACCTAAATGGGCATGAGAGAAAACAGAGTAGAAAAGCTACATCGATAAGATGCTAGCATGAATAAATATACAAGAATAACTGGTATTTCCTGTCAGAAAGGGACTATTTCTGTCCTACGTGAAGTGATCAAAACACTAAACACAACGCGGCACACAGGTTATCAGGGCTGCAAGGGCGCAGGCAGCTGGGATCCAGAGACAGAGATGGAAGCTAGGAGCCGGAGAGGGGCTGAGCTCACTGGGAGCTTCCAGGCTCAGGTGAGGGGCGGGACCCAAGCTGGGAGCCCCAGTCCCAGGGTAGGCAGCCACACCCCGCCCTGACTGGACAGCAACAGAGCACCCAGCACAGAGCACCAGAAGGAGAGGGCCACGTGAAAGGGAGCTTCAGAGACTGCGAGTAGAGCAGTGGGGAACTGCCCAGCTAGGGACAGTAGGGACGGAGAATGCACCGACGCTTCCGCAGGGCTGCTGACGGTGCCTGTTCCAACAGCTCACAGAGACTCCAGGCCACCAGCAGAGTGACCAGGGATGACCCAGCGTCCAGTGTCAGCACCACTGGCCCTGGGTCCCAGGGTGCTCAGCACTGTCATGCGTGTTCAGTGGCACCCGGGAAATGCCACTGTTACAGCCCTGCCATGTGGACGTCCCCAGTGAAAAGCCCTAAGGCTCCCTGCAGCTCCAGGCCCAGACAGCAAATCTCAAAAAGCCAGAAATGAGGGCAGTGATTGCAGTAAACCAGTGGCATTTGGAGCTCGGGCTAATTCCTGATTTCTAAAATACACAAAAATACAGGGCACAACATGAAGTGAAGCCAGAGCCCTGCGACTCGTAAAAAATACCATCAGAGAGAAATCAGGAGACAGCGAGGGAGGGGAAGAGGCAGAAAGATGGAAAGGGGAGAGACGGATGGAGAGAACATGCGCTGGAGGAGGGAGAGGAGCCAGCCAACGGACGTGACGCGGGAGTGATATGTGCTTTTGAATCAGCAGATCGTATCTGAAACGGCCACTGCTATACTCCATCTGCTCAGAAGACTACGCGGAGACATCGAGAATTTATTTTTAAAAGACCTGGATCAAATTTCTAGAGAGGAAAAGTTCAATGTGTGAAATGGTAAAATTCACTGAGGAGGAATATCATCAGATACAGCTTCTCAGAAGAAACGGCCGGTGAACCTGAAAACATTCTACTGGAAACTGTGAAAAATACCCAGAAAAAATAAGTTAAAAAATGATCCAGACATCGGTGAACTTTGAGACAAGCACACACAGAACAACACACCAGGAACGGAAGTCTCTGAAAGAAAATGAAGAGTAAACGAAGAAGGAGGAGAGGAAACAAGAATAAAGAGAAATGAGGGTAAAAGTCACTCCTAATTTGGTAAAAACTGCAAACCTACAGCTTCAAGGACCTCAATGAAACACAAGAGCAAGAAATATGGACGAAACCACCGAGATACCTTATAATAAATGTGAAAAATGATGACAATGAAAAAAAACTGAAAGGCAGCCAGAGAAGTAAGGATAACAGGGAGAGGAACGGGGTTAGGGTTTCTTGCTACAGCAACAAAGCAAGGCTGGGCACAGGGGTAGGCCCAGCCCTGGGTGCTGAGGCAGGAGGATCGCAGGCCCCAGGCCAGCCTGGGCAGCTGTGAGACTCTGTCTCAAATAAAAAGCAGAAAGGGCTGAGGTGTAGCTCGGTGGCAAGGCACCCTGGGTTCAATCCCCCGTGCCAAAATGAACCCCAGACACACACAGAACAAGGCAGACAAGGAGACAATGCCATGTCTAAAGTCTCACTTTTGCCTGCCACTGCCCATCAGGGCAAAAGTCTTTCAAAGCAAAAGTGAGACTTTAGACAGAAAAACTGAAGGAACGCCTCACCATCAGGAGGGGGCAAGTGACCCCTGGGAAGTGGGTCTGCTGAAAGACAAGGAAGAGCACCGGAACTTAGCTGCAGGGGACAGGAGCAGGAGTTCCTATGACAAAGTCCTCTATGAAGCACGTGCAGCAACACACACACACAATCTAGCAATGCAGTGCAGAGTTTAGAGCAAAGACAGAATTTCAGTAAAATACATGGCCAAACAGAACCCAATCCAGAGAGAAGGAAAGGAACTCTCCGACTTTACATGAAATAGTATCATATCAATTGACTGAAGGTAGGTGTGAATTAAACGTGTATATTGTTAACCCAAGAGCAAGCACAAAGCAGCAGACCAAAGGGTTCCAGAGAAGAGATGAAGCATATACAATGGAATCAGAAGGATACAGCGTTGACTCAGAGGCAGAACTCTAAGAGGGAAATAGAGAATAGATGTAACAAAGAAAATACACCTTTATACCTGATCATATCTGTGATCACAGTAACTATAAGTGACCTAAAATCACATTAGAAGGCAGAAGTTATAATATAATATCCAAAATCTAGACACAAACATATGTTTTCTTTCAGAAACAGACTTTATTTATAAGGATGGAAAAAAAATTAAATATAAGAATAAGAAGTACATCATGACATCATGCTAACACTAACCTAAACGTGTTAGGAATGTACTAATTTCAGACCAAGTATATTACAGTGAACAGAACATACCACAGATAAAAAAAAAATCATTTCTCAATAATGAGGGGTCAGTCTATCAAGTGGACACATAATCCTAAACATGGGCATGCACACTGAACACAGCCAAATAAAACCACAGAAAGAATCAAACTCATCTCAGTTACAGTTGGAGATTTAAATACATGTATTCAACAATTAAGGTAATATACAGACATAAAATCCACAAGGGGAGAGACTCAAACAAAACCACCAACTGACCTGAGTCAGCTAAAGTTTGCAGACGTTCCAGCTAACCTTCGCCCAGCACACACTCTCTGTAGTAGCCAAAAAAGAACTCAGTGCAGACCCCCTCCTGGACCACTAAGCAAGTCCCAATACCTTGGAAAGGATCCGAGTCAGCCTTCTCTCCACCACACTGTATTCCTGTCCCAGTGTGTAACAGATATCTCCAGAAAATCCCACAATAATGCACTTCTAAATAAAACTTGGGTTAAAGAAGAAATTAAAAAAAGTAAGGAAATATTTTCTACTAAATGCAAATACGATCTACTCTTTTTTTTTAAGGATTACACTGAAATACACAGGAAATTTATATAATTAAATGTCTGAAAAGAAAGGAGAAGGAGTTCAAATCAATGTTCTCTAGTTCTTGAGGGAGAGGAAAGAAGAGGAAACAGAACCCAAATTAAATATTCAGAATGTAAAACTCAAAAAATAAATCAATGAAGTAATAAACAGAAGAACAGCAAATCATATAAAAATGAGAAAAAAATGAAACTGATAGGCCTCCATCCAGAGTGCTCAGGGAAAAAAAGTCCAACAGACATGTCTCCACTTGTTATTTACAAGTTCAACCAGAATAGGAAAAAAATAGGAAAATGAAAACCAAAACCATAATGAATATCACTTCATACCCATTAGGATGGCTGCAATAAAAGTAAAGTAAAGGAACAGGAAAGGACCTGGTGAAGACGAGGAGAAATGGGCACTCGTGCATCTTTGGTGGGAATGTGAATGGTCGATTGCTATGGAAAGCAGTTTGGTGGTTCCTTAAGAAATTAAACAGAACTGTCCCATGATTCAGCCATTCCTCTGGCTCTGTTTCCACATAAATGAAGGTGTGGTTTCCAAAAGTATCTGTATACCCTGTTCATAGCAGCATCAGTCACTCTAGCCAAGAGATGAGGAGACCTCAGTATCTACCAACGCAGGGATGTTTGAGCAAAATGTGGTGCAGTTACAATATGGGATTAGGAATTTCTGATGTTGCTATGACAATCCTCAGTGGATCTTGAGGATACGACGCTGAGTGGAATAAGCAGATCACCAAAAATCCACCACTGTAGGGTCCGTTAGATACAGAATGCACAGTAGTCAGACCCATGCAGCTGCCCAGCAGGTGTCCGTTCCCAGGTGGGAGAGATGATGAACAAGTTTGTAGCAATAAACCCATAAATTAGCTTGGAAGAGGCACATCCCCCCGAGACAAAGGTGCAGCCCCAGATGAGAGGAGGGGGAACACAGCAGGAGCCGACCGCTCCCCTGGCAAATCCCACCAGCCGCGAGGAGGAAGCAGCTCCATTCTACAGATGCTGAAGTAGGAAACTGTGGGGCTGCGGGCTTCCCAACTCATCCCAGGGGCCAGCATTATCCTGATGAAAAGGGGAGGAAGATTCTAAGGTTTTACACGAAAAGGAAACAGCAGGATTCATGAATGTGGTTGAACAAACATTCTAAATGGAATTTTGTAATTTCACCAATTAAATGAAAAGATAAAACATATATCATAACCAAATGAGGTTTATTTCAAGAATTCCAGGTGGATTCAACTCTCAAAAAAATCAACCTGTGTGAGAACTAAAAGTGAAAAACTACACAAACAACCAAATAAAAGCAGAAAGAGCATTTTACTGAACCCAGAATTCATCTTTCACAAAACCTTAGAGCAATCTAGGACTAGAAGGCTGCTTCCTCACCCTGGGGACAGGCATCTATGGGAAGATAGAGTGCAGGTGACATTTCATCTGGGTGAGCAACTGAACGCTCTCCCATTAAACCCCAAAATGACATGTGGGTGCCATGCACAGAGGGCTGGACCACAACGGCACTTTGGAAAGTAATTTTTCTCTTTCTTAAAAAGCTAAACAACCCTTATTTTGTGATCTAACCATTTCACTTCCTGGCATTACCAAGCAGGAATGAAAGTTAATGTTCATAAAAGCCCTGTACACAGACTTTTGTGGCTACTTTATTGTAGGTGTTCCTGGTGGAAACAACCCGGATGTTCGTGAAGGGTTGATTGACAGCCAGTTCTTGCTCCTGTGTACTGTGGAACATGGCTCAGCAACGAAGAGGGGTCAGCTCGTGGTGCAGCACCTCGATGGACCAAGAGGGGATCCTGCAGAGTGAAGGACACAAGAGAAAAGGCAGGACACAGCCCGTCACATCTCCACGAGGCCTAAAGGAGACGCCGCATGTGTGGTGGCAGAAATGACTCAGGGGCGTCCTGGGGACCTGGAAGGCAGGAGAAGGAAGGGTGAGAATCTAGAGGTCAGTGTCTCCCAGAGGAACCCACCTTCCAAGGAGGAAGTGGGGCATGGCCTCCAGGCAGAGAAAGGGTCAGAGAGGGCTCCTTTGTTTACAGGTGCCCAATCCCAACCTCTTCCTGCAAACGCCTTGGTGCAGATTAAAATCCTGTGTTTGGGAAATGCCAGTATTCCTGATAAGGAACTACAGAGAGAGAAGAAATGAATGAGGACACTTGTTACGTACACTCTTGGGTAGAAGAGTGACCTCAGCTTCAAAACTAAGGCTAACCTGCACAAGCAATTTGAAGCTCATTACAGGAGAGTAGCCTGTGAATCCCTACTTCCACCTCTCTGGGGCCCACCCTGTGTCCTGGTGCTTGGTAACAGTGACAGGTCCGGAACTGTTCGTTAGGGGGCACAGGGAGACAGACCTGCCAGTTGGGGGGCAGTGATTCTCTGTGGTTTGAGAGGTCAGAGGATGTGGAAAGAAAGCCACCCTCCTGCTTCTGATGGACGGTGTGTGGGTGGATCCTCGTAGCTCTGGCCTTCCCGGTAAAAGATGAACGCAAATTCCTGGGAAACAGTACATGACGGACCACATATGCTGCGCTGGAGTCACAACAGCATCTGGAGTCGCTCTAAATGTGGCTGAGCATCAAGGCTCATCACCCATCTTGGGCAGATCTAAGTCCCTGCCCAGCTGGGACGGCCAGAGTTTCCCTGGGACGCAATCTCACCCACAGCTCTGCCTTCCTCCAATGTCCCCGGAGCACACTGAAGACCACTGGAGGCCAGAGACCAAGACAAATTGATGGCGCTATCCACGATTTGTTCTGATAAAACAGCGCCAGGATCTCCGAGAAACTTCTAACATCAGATACACTGATAGATCCATCACCAGAAGATCAGTGAACTCTGGTAACAACGGCTGGACTCACATTTGTCTGTTTCCTATAAGACCAGAAAAGGATGATTGAAGCCAGAGAGGCCAATGTTGCTGTCATGGGCAAGATGACCACTCTGGGGCAGGGAGGAGGGGCTCAGTCCTCTCTTCCCGCCTCTCTGGCTCTGAATTGACCAGACACTTTCCCCAGGACATCAGTTCCACTATCCTGCAAGACTGGCCCCAGCTCAGCACCCGGGCTGAGATGAGCTTCAGGGTCCAGGCACATGCAGTTCTTATGGGAAATGGAGTGGGTTAACAGAAGGGGAGGAAAAACCTCTGGGTTTTCTCACAGGCATAACACAGGTTGGTAATGTAAAAAACATGAAAACCGTGCTGGTCCTTTTGTGTGCACAGCTTTGGAACACTGCCCTGTGTGGTACAACATAATAAGTTGTCCCCAATGTAATTCCTGAACTTCACAAGTGAATTGTCTTTATTCATAGCTGAAAAAGTGATTGTCCCTATAAAGAAACAAGGACAGTTCAGGAGCCCTTAGCTGACCCCCATCCCAGGCCCCCTCACACAAGGTTTTCACGTACCCACCGTATCTGGACTATGGCTCCTGAGAAAGCAGGGACCCCCCCCAGACCAGCAGATCGGCCCAAGGTCTACTCGTTCATCCAGCCTGCCAGGTGCTATCTCTTGAGCACCTAGTGATGCCAGGGTCCAGGATGTGGTTGGAATGGGACTGGGAAGGTAGGTCCCTCCTCTCACACACTCACAGCATTGTAGGAAAAGAGACAGCAAATGAACAAACGCATAAACAAAACAAGGCACAAATACGGAGCTCTGCACACGGTGTGTGGAGAACTTTCCCAGGAGGCGCTTACCTGGCACAGTGACCTATTCCTCCTACTGGGAAACTGGGAGGTGCCAACTGAGCTTGGGTCCCAATGGTGTGACTGCAAGCAAGGGGTTGAGGAAGAGCACTCTGATGGGAAAGGAAAACACACACTGGCCGTGGGCGGGGCACAGGAAGGAATGATGGTATGTCACCATGCAAAAAGCCCTCTTAGCAGAAGGAAGCAAGCGGTCCTCATGCTGGCCTGGCAGAGCAGGTGGTCAGGTTGTGAGGACCCAGGAAAACCTCATCCAGGGAACTGTGGGACGTTCGGATGCTCAGCGCAGCTGGTGGCCGACAGCCATCAACAACAGGGGACTTCTACGGCTGCAGAACAACAAATTCTGCCCACAACCACACGAGCTATGAAGAGGACCCTGACACGCCCGACCCACTGGAGGACTGGCCAAGAGTGGACAGTAAGCAATGTGTGGCCCTTGGCTCACACTGACCTTGAGAGGCTGGAACGCTGAGTGAGCCTCAGGATGGCAAGGAAGGAGAGAGCTCGCACCGGAGAAGTCTCCGGGGGCTGTGGCTCTTCTCTCTACACACCCCCAGCTTCAACCCATGCCCGGGGTCGTGTGGAAACCAACACACCAACCCTCAAAGAGCTCCTGGCCTAGAGAGAGCGGCCGCGCTGAGTCCTGACCACCGCAGGTGCGAGTGGAGAACTGCTACCTGAGTAGCACCTCCCAGGGGCTAAGAGGCGGCCTCCTGCTGGAGTGGAGACCCCTGAGGCCAGGCCGAGGGGACACCACCTGCATCACATTCTCAGGGCAGGCAGAGAGGGCTGGAGAACCAGGGCGTCTCTGTACAGAGACTGATAAAAATTCAGTGGATGGAAGACTGAGCCTAGTTCAGCAAATAAAATGTGGGCCACAGCTGCCCAGATATTTAGCCAGACACTGCCCTGGGTGTGCCTGCGGGTATTTTTACGTAGAAACAGCATTTGAATCTGTGAACTGAAGACAGTGGAGGCCTTTCTCATAGGGTGGCCTCATCCAACTGCAGGGACCCTGGAAAGAACGGAGGTGAGGAAGGGATAACTCAGTCCCTGCCTGATGCGGAAGCTTGTGCAGGTCCTGTCCTGCCCCCAGGCTGGGATCTGACATCAGTGGCTCTCCTGACCCTCGGGCTTTGGATGCAGATTGGAGTTGCTGGATTATACTGCCAGCGTCCTGGGCTTCAGTCTGCAGAGAGAAGATGGATAGGCACATGGACACTCTGTTCTGCTTCTTTGGGGAGCCCTACTCCTGGGTCCACATGTGGGAAGGCAGGAGTGGACATGGGTGAGAGAGAGAGTGAGGAGCCCAGAGCCTCGACCTCCGGGCTGAGGAACTCTGAGTAAACCACTGAGCAGGGGTAGCCGCCTCCACATCTGCTCTATGGTGTGCAGCCCAGCAAGGACTGTCCTTCAGATGTGGCTCCCCAGCAGAGAGAAGGATGAGTTTCCACCTGGGAGAGGCAACTGCAGGTGACCAGCATGGACCTCCAAGTACCCAGCATTCTGTCCCGGGTGGCTTTGTTTGGCTAGGCGGTGACCAATGGCAGCAGGTAGCCACTGAGAGAATTCAGACTCCATAGCAAAGACACCACTGTACACACATATGCATGAGTCATTGCCACAGGGCAGATAATTGAAACCATCACCCTTAGCTCATACCTTAACCGGGAGGTGACGTCAGCCTCTACGGCTCAGGGCACGCAGATCAGGGTTTCAAGAGAAGCAATGTATTGCTGCAATGTGGACCCTTGGCCTGCGTTGTCATTCTGTTGTGGGTGGACTCAGGGCATTCAAGTTCAGGGAATTGAATAGCTTGGCAGTGACTGACAGGTGAAGGCATTTTTTTAAAATTTTTTTTAATATTTATTTTTTAGTTTTCGGCGGACACAACATCTTTGTATGTGGTGCTGAGGATCGAACCCGGGCCGTACGCATGCCAGGCGAGTGCACTACTGCTTGAGCCACATCCCCAGCCCCAGGTGAAGGCATTTTAAGCAGAGAGTTTTGTCTTAAACAGAGGCTTCGTAAATTATAAAACAAAAATCCTGAGTTTGGGGGCTGCGACACTCCTGTCTCTCATGAGGGATGATGGAAGACATCCTCATTCCCAGCTGCTCTAGAGTGAGTGTGGTCACCATGAGGCAGGCCGAGCGCAGGCCGCAGGCAAGACTGCACTGCCAGGAGGAGGGGTCCTAGGCCATAGGTTCCTTTCTCATGATGGGCAGTCGCTGTTGTTTATGCTGAAGAGGTGACGATCCTAACGAGGGAACCACTGAGATGCACTTGTGACTGTTGACGCCACATGTTTCTAAAGCCAGCCTGCGAGGGTGACTCACTGCACATCGGGACTGGTTTATGGCTGTTGCCGCCACGTCTTGCATTTGCTGCTGTGGGTCTGTTTCCTCAGATTCATAAGGTGACACAGGGGTGTCACCTGAGGAAAGAGGGACCATGACAATGATGTCGTCGGACACCAAGCTTGAGCCAATGTCAAACCACATGGCCCTCCACAACATGAGGAATCCTAGAGAGCCAACCAGGTGCGTAAACAGTCACATGTCCCACACACCTGCAGTGAGAAGACGCGGTCTGTGTTGGTGTTCTGTGGCTGCCTGCTGTTAGAGAGGCTCCTCGGGGTGCATCACGGTGAGGGGAGCAGCCGGAGCGCTCTGTGGATCCTGGAGACTGATTTCCAACCCTGCGGTGGAGCCGTGCTTCTTGACTTCCCTGAGGACCACCGTCCATCTGTAGTTAAAGGTTCCCACAGTGGCCTTCCTGAGAGGTGGAGCTCCTGGTATTGGACCCACTTCATGGCCCTCGCAAGGAGGCTCCAGTCCTGGAAGCCTGGGCCAGGTGCCAAGAGCAGAGAGACCCCCACAGGTGACGAGGAGGGGAGCACCTAGCATGCGCACCTGCCTCCATGTAGAGGTGGGCCACTCCTGGGCAATGGCCAGTGTCCACGAGGTTGAGCGCTCTCCAGGGATGCAGGCCTTCTCCTCCCTTCTCCCTGCTCCCTCTGTGACGGCATTTACGTGATGGAACATCCTGCATGAAGCAGCTGCACAGAGCCAGGGTTTCTGTGGTGTGCCCCGTGACCTCTGCCCCTCTGCCCCAGTCGAGGTGCCAGTGTGTGCTGGTGACACATTGGTGTGAGCCGCCAGTTCTGAGTCAGAAAGCTGCTTGCTGGGCCATCAGCAGGAGTGATTCTTCCCAGCGTAACTTTGTGAATCCTGCTGGATTCTCAGTACGAGGCCCCTGGGATGCAGATGCACTTTAACAACAGGCTTTGCCTGTGGCTGTGGCCCAGAAGACCAGCGGCAGAGTCCGTCATGTCCAGTCCTTCCAACCCTTAACCATGGGTACTGACGCCAACTGCAACCAAGTAGAGGGTACTTGGGATGGCCTAAGAGCTTGATGGCAGTTATTGGAATGAAATGTCCCATGTTTTTTTTTGCATGCTTCTCTGCATACTCTATGTGCATAAGGCTATTCCTGGGAAATGCAGGTTTGAAATGTGCTCAGCGCTGCTCCCAGCTCACAGGCATCCATGGGGAAGATTAAGGGGTTTGGATCTTTGAGTTGGGCCCTGGGAAGAGGCATTTACTGACATTCTTGAGAGGTTCTCAGTATCTGTGCCTGTCCCTGCTCTCTGTGGGGTCACAGGGAAGGTGGACTCTTACCCAAGCTTTCCCCGACTCATGAGTGTGTAAGAGTGTGTAAGCTCTCTCAGAGCTGCAGAGTTGTGGACACCGTGAAGAGAAGATGCATCCCGACTTATGGGAGAGACCCGAGATGGCGAGAAACCACACCCTGCGGACCCCTGGGGCCCCTGTGTGCTCTACTTGTGCCCCTCCTGCCCTGGAGCAGGGCTTCTCCACCTCAGCCCTGCCAACACGTTGAGCGGAATGGCTCCTTGTGGGGGCTGTCTTGGGCATCATAGAGGACCCTGACTTCCCCCACCCGAAGCCAGTCATGCCCGACCTCTCATGGCAGTGAGAAATGTCTCCCCTGCATTGCCAAATACCACAGGGTGGACAGAGTAGGCCCAGCTGGGGACCCCCGATGGCACCAACAATAGTGTTGGAATAATGAGAAGCAGGACAGTGACCTCCATGCATTGTCACCACGCTCTGCAAACACCATCTTTTGACCACTGAAGGAACCAGTATGAGTGGAAGCCGTTGTATTTCCTCTCCACAAGGAAGAGACCGCACCGTGCTCGGTGACCTCCTCTAGAACACTCACCATGGAATGCAAACCTAGTGTCCAGGGCTGTCACACCACGGTGCTCTGCTCTGTGACAGACACGTGAGCAGGGGCAGAGCAAGGCAGAGCACAAACCTCCAGGACCACACTCAGTGCTTCGAGTGATACACATCTTCATAATGAAGCCTGTCAGGAGAAATGGCTTCTGGGTGAGATTAGAAACCTCACTGAGAAGCAGAATCTTCTTGACTTCATATGTGCAGGAGGCCCTGTCCTTGCAAAGGCGGAGGCCCTGTCACCTGCAGGCTGCCCCATAGGCCTGGTGTTGCAGACTCTCAGCACCTGGGAGGCAGCAGGATCAAGCGCTCTCTGCCTCCAGCTACACAGTCTGGTCAGTGTCATTTAGAAGCCACTACCCCTCTGAGTCCCAAATGTGCTGCCTACAGGGAGCTCAGGAGCTCAAAGCATTTCCATCATGAAGGTGTAGATCACTTGGGGACCTAAAGAAACAGAACCCCATCACGTACTTTTTGTGAAGATGTGAGGGCACAACCACTGGTCTCATTCATACAAGGCCAGGCCCCAACTCGGAGGCACCGTCCTTCTTGCCAGGTTAACATCAGAGGAGGGAGAGAACCCAGGGCCAGCAAGAACATCTGGGAAGCATTGAGTCCAATCAAGGCCAGCCTGGCCATAAAAAGAAACTGGAGATCACAGGGTGAGCCCTGCTCTTACCAGGCTATAATCCCTACCCAGAGTGAGGAATTTCGATTTCAGCACTAGCAATGGAAATATGCTCTGATCTCACTGGACTTCTGTGCCAGGAAGAAACGATGCCCACCTCCTCACCCAGCCCATCTGATGCACAGCTGCCTCCGTGGTCAGGGAGCAGCGCCGGCAGAGGTCTGTGGAAGCGGAAGAATCGTGCAGAACAGCGGGGCTCAGACAAGCGGGCTTCCGACTTCCAATCTGCCCAGCACCGCAATTAGGGACTTCCTGCTCTGGCTCAAAACCTTCAGTTCCCTCTGAGAAGCAGACATGCAGTTAGTCAATTAGATACATCAGCTGCTTTAGGGTTCTCCAAAAAGACAAGGGATAGGCGTGGCGTGTGTGTACGTGTGTGTATGTGTGTGTACGTGTGTGTGGAGAGACAGAGGCAGCAGCTCAGACCGAGAGCTGTATTTTAAGGCATTTTCTCACAGAAATGTGGTCGGGGAGCCCAAAACCCAGGTAGGCAGGGCCACCAACCTGGGAATGGGGGCAGATTCATTATTGCCGTCTTGAGACCCCAATCCTCCGGGCAGCAGAATGGAAACTCAGATGGGGTTTCTATGTGGCCATCTTGAGGCCAAATTCCTTCCCCCTCAGAACCTTTTTCTCTGAAGGCCTTCATCCGATCGAGAGGCCCAGCCCTGTCATAGAGTTGGTCAGCTAACTACAAGTCTGGTGACTTGAGCATGCCACAAAGGTGTTTCTGCACTGTGGAGGAGGGTAAACCAAAGTGTCCTCTACACTCCCCCTGAATTCTACCCCAGAAGCCCAGCAGCAAGGGCAGGAGATTTGGGGAAACACTAAGATTTAACACAAGTTACTCTTCCCCATAGTTGATTTTGAATGCTTTGCTTCTGGGGCAGGAAACTATAGTGTGAGCTCGGGATCCCTCGTCACAGCAGAAAGCCAGCACAGCCTCAAGTCACACAAGAGGGATTCAGGGGCCAACGGGGTCTCCAGTGTGAAAGACAGAGCCCTGATGAGAGTGATAGCACAATCACCACCTGTAAACACACCGTGCCTGTGTAAATCCAGAGCTTGTGGTGCACAGCAAGTACACACCAACATACAGCCAAAGTGTTCTTCCTTGAAGCTGTCAATCACTGCTTGGGAAACTGCTGAAGACTGAAAAGCATCAAGCATGTGTGTTGCTTTCCTGTGAAAACCGGGGCAACCTCAAGTTGATGAGGAGAAGTTTCTCTTTTCACAGTAGATGAGTATAAAAACAAGAAATGATGGAGAACGGCCCTATTGCTGTTCCCATTGGACTCCAGGATCTTGACCTGAGCATCTACAGCTCTTGACAGTACAAAAAGACACATTCTGGGCTGCAGATGGAAATGCATAGCACCTGCCTTGAATCACCCAGCAAGAGGAAAAGAAAAATAATACAGTATTTAATATATAGTTATTGCTGTTTATGTATCCATGGCTACATAGAAAGTGTGCATATTTAAACACAGACATATATTTAAATACACACATGCATACACATCCAAAACCAAACCTAGAGGTCCACCTACCAAGCTTCAGAAAGTACAGAAGGCAGAACATTTTGTTTACTCCGCAGGGATGCAATTAGCAAACTAGAGCTGTAGAAATTCCAAAGGATGGATAAAAAACTTTACTTAAGAAGGAAGTAGCTAGTGAAAATAAAGACTTTAAGAATTGATTGGGACTTAAAAATCATATCAACTCATCAAAATTCTGGAGTCACTTTGGATTTTGGTAAAAATGAACTGGAAAGCAAACAAGCATGATAATGGGACTGTCAAAAATAGGAACACTGGATCTTTATTTATGTTAAGAAATCATTTTAGACGTGATCAAATAATGATCATGTCATTCTCTAGCACAGAAAAATGTAATGATCATGGTTTTTAAGGAAATTATCTTTCAGAGATACACTCTGAAATATTTGCTTCAAGTTAATACAGGAATAGACTATTCTTAGATATTCTACAAGGTGAGATAAAGTGTCTTAGTTGTAGATGCTGAATGATGGTACATTAAAGCTCACATGCCAATTTGACCACTTAAAATCTTCTATAATAAATATGTGGATAAACAGAGCAATGTTTATGTGGGTAAATAAACACATACACATATGTCATACACACATATGTACATACACATATACATAGACACAAACACAAGCTCATTTACATGATATACATACATATGTTTGGGGTATGTATAGTACATCACCTTCATGCCGGTGCACAGGTAATGTCTATAAACTCTTACACAGAGCTGCACTAGGCAATACCAAGTGGTGGTGTGGACGTGCAGCTGGAATGCTCCCGCCACTGAGGGCGTGCCTGGGGCACCGTGGCAACCCAGCAGTCTCCTGCTGAGGTAGAGCATGGACACATGTGTCTACAGTGCAGAGACCCTGCTCCCAGGATGTTCAGCAATCCCGACGCTCACATTCCTGATGTGTGTGGTGGGAACAAGCAACATTATTCTTGAGAGCTCCAAGTTGCAAAGAATTCAAATGGTGATCAAAGTAAGATATTACTAGTCATAGGCAGGAACACCATAGAATAAGAGGACAAACAAACTAGTGACTCTTGTTCTAACCAAGGACATTCCACAGTTGAAAGTCTGAGGGCTAGAAGAAAGCTGCGAGAGGACATGACCAGTGCCTAAGAGGCCCAGGAGGAGACCTGGGTGGGGCAACGCAGGGCTGCAGAAGGGGGAGCTTCCAACCCGCTGCTGCTGACCTCTTTTGGCCTAGGTTGGAGGTTTAATGGCACCTACAAGGTGCAAAGTTTTGGATCAGTGTCACCCAAAGCTTGGTTCCAAGCTACTATAAATACTGGGAGGTGGTGTAACCTTTGGGAAGAGGCATCTAGTGGAAGGAAGTTGGGTCACTGGGCCGTGTCACTGAGGGAATACTGGCACACCAGCCCCTCCTCCTGGATCTGCTTCCTGGCTGCCATGAGGGAAGCAGCGTCTCTGCCAAGCGGTCCTCATAGCCTACTGCCCACCACAGGCCCAAGGCAGCAGAGCCAAACAGCTATGGACAGAGCCTCTGAAACTGTGAGCCCCGAATCCTTTTCCTCCTTAGAAGTTGTGTATCTCAGGTGTTTTGTCACAGCAGCAGGAAGATGATTAATTCTCAAGGGCATGCTGAATTTATAAAGAACACTTGGGATCCATGCACTTCAGTCAAAACTTTTTAAATGCCACTATCATTTCTCCTTTGGTGCTCAATTTGAGGTGCAAAGGAGAAACAAATATTAAAATGATGCTATTACTTCTAATTACAATTTCTCAACTCTCCCAAGTTGGAATTATGTAATTCACAATGCTGACCCACCAGTCTGTTGCCCTACCAAGAGGGAACAGGGTTGCTGATTCTCTATGTCCTTGCCAACGCTTGTACTTATTGCATATTTGATAATAACCATCCTATCGGGTGAAGCTGGTCTCTCATTAAATTGCATTTCCTGTATGTGTCTACACCTTGAAAAGAGCCTTGTGACATAATTCATGTACTTGGAATATCTTCTTTGGAAAAAAATCATTTTTCATTTATTTCATTAGTGTGTATTATTTATACAGAACTACGGGTTTCACTGTGGCATGTGACAGTTGGATCACTCTCACTCTCATCTGCTTCTCCTACACTCCCCCCGCCCTCCCCCCCCCTCCTGATTCTCTTCCTCTACACTGAGAGTCTCTCTTCTACATACATGTTGTCATTTTCTTTTCCTTTTAGATTTTACATATGATAAAAACATGTGATGCTTGTCCTTCTGAGTCTGGCTTATTCTACTTAACTCTGGTTGCATCCACTTTTCTGCAAATGACATGATTTCCTTCTTCTTTATGACGAACACTCTGTTGTGTTTATCCAGACAAATTGTTGATGGGAACCAAGGCTGATTCCTTAGCTTGGTCATTGTGAATAGTAATCAAGTCCTTCATTTTTTGTTGAATTTTAATATTTTGGATATTAATTCTTTATTAGATATATGGCTCACTAATATCTTCTCTCAATTTATAGTGTGCCTTTTTTCATTTTTCTGACTGTTTCCTTGCTGTTAGTTTGATGTAATCAACTTGTTTATTTTTATTTCTGTTGCCTGAGCTTTGGGGGTGACAGCTGAAGACATCATTGCCTACACCATGTCGGGGAGCTTCTCTAGTTCTATAGTCCCAGTCTTAATGTGATGTTGTTGATCTGCTTTGAGCTGATTTCCTATTTGCTGTCAGACAAGGGTCAACTCATTCTTTTGCAAGTGGACAGCCACTTTTCCAAGGACCATATTTTGAAGAGAACACCCTTTTCTCCCTGCGTCTCTTTGGTGGCAGGTCCATAATTAGTTTTCTGCTATGCTGGAGTTGATTTCCGGTCTTTCTACTGTGTTTCCTTCCTCTTTCTGTTTTTATGCGAGCACCATGCTGTGCTAATCACCAGAGCTTTGTGACATAATTCAAAATCAGTAAGTGTGATGCCTCCAACTTTTTCCTTCTTACTTTGCTTTGGTTACTTGGGGTGACTTTGGAATTTTATTGTATTGAATTTACTTTTCTATTTCTATGACAAACCACAGGAATTTTGATAGAGACTGTTGCATTATGGACACAATATGATGAGTCCTGAAAATATTTTTAAAAATTACATAGGTCAGCAACCTTTCTGTTGAGCACAAATCCAAAGGACATGAAATCATAGGTCAGAGACACGTCGGCCCTGCCATGTCCATTTCTGTGTTATCCATGAAGGCAAGATATGGACTCAACCTGTTTGTGTCAGTCAGCTTGAATGTGGCAAGAGCGACTTACAGGAAGAGCAATTTATTGCGGCTCACAGTTCCCGAGGTTTCCGTTCATGGTGGGTGGACTCCATTGCTCTTGGCCTGCGAGGCAGAGCAGCATGGCCAAAGGCTGTGGTGGAGGCAAGCCGCTCAGATGGTGTTGGTCAGGAGCAGAGGGTTGAGGGGTGAGGGAACAGGAAATACCCTTCTAGGGCACATCGCCCGGGACCTCCCTCCTTCAAGCAGGCCCCACTCCCACAGCCTCCATAGTCCTTTCAGCCATCATGGATTGGTCCCTTGGTGATGTGGGCGCCCTCATGATCCAACCACTTCCCAGAGCCCCACCTCAGGGACAGCTGCCCTGGGCACACAGCTTTCAGCCATGAGCCTCTGGGGGCACTTCATGCCCCAGTGACAACCACGTTCCTCGGTGAAGGGATGGACAGGAGCTGTCTCTCTCTCTCTCTCTCTCTCTCTCTCTCTCTCTCTCTCTCTCTCTCTCTCTCTCTCTTTCTCTCTCTCTCTCTCTCTCTCACACACACACACACACACACACACACACACAATCACTCAGCCTTTAAGAGGAGATCCCACCGTTTGGGATGACATGGGTGAATCTGGAGTATGTCATGTTAGGTGAAGTAAACCAGGCCTAGAAATAAAAATACCGCGTGATTTCACCCATATGTGGAATCTAAAAAAGCCAAGTGCAGGGTATAGACCAGTGATGACCAGGGAGGGAGGAGCAGGGAAGAAGAAATGGAGCCATCTAGGTGAGAGCTGGGACCCTTGAAGTTATTTGGGGTGAATAAGTCTGCCCTCTCACACAGCCTCAGGACTGCAGTTAATAACATTGTTTCCTGCAAATTTGCCAGGAGAAAAGAATCAATGGTCTTACCACTCACACAGAGAGGTTGACAATGTATAGTGATTTACACACTGACTTGCCTAAATGCAATAATCATTTCACTTTGTGTATGCACTAAAAAATGTATGTACTTAAATAAATATAATAAAAAATTCTGATTAGTGAATAAACTCTAAGGATTTCACATGATCTCAATTGAAGAATTGTTTCTGCTGTTAAAGATTGCTGTAAAAATGTAAGTTGTGGCCATTGTTTTCACTAATTCAAAAATATCAGCAACAATTTATCTATGAATTATTTTTGTTTCCCTTTCTTAAAAAGGAAGAAATTTCAGCTCCAAGAAGTGAAGGAAATCAAATGGTTTCATGGAGAAATTTTGAGGTGTCTTGGGGATTTGGTGACTTCTTCTGGCAAATTAGCAACTTGGCCCTAGGCTAAAATTGCTTGATGACTAAATGCTCTGACTTTTAAAGCTACAAATAGCATCCATGGGTTTGTTTTGAAAGTTAAATAAGCTCACACAGGAGAAAACCTCTGAAATTCTAAGCTGCACAGCAATGGCTAACTAGTAATATTTTAGAAGTAAGTAAGTTTTTTTTAATTTGTTCTAATTAGTTATACATGACAGTAGAAGGCATTCTGACACATCCTTCATAAATGGATATGACATCTCACTCTTCTGGTTGTACATGATGTAGAATCACACCAGTCAGGTAGTCATGCATACATGTAGGGTAACAATACATGTAGAATGCTACTTCTCTTCCTACTCCTATACCCGCTCCCCTCCCTTCACTCCCCTCTGCCTAATTCAAAGGAACTCTATTCTTCCTTAGTGCCCCCCACATTGTGAATTACCATCCACATATCAGAGAAAACATTCAGCCTTTGGTTTTTTTGGGATTGGCTTATTTTGCTTAGTGTGATATTCTCCAGCTCCATCCATTCACCAGCAAATGCCATCATTTCTTTCTTCTTTAAGGCTCACCAAGCATGAAACTCAACTCAAAGTGTATTATAGACTTAGGCACTTGAACAAAGACCCTTGACCTAATAGAAGAAAAATTTGGCCCAAATCTTTATCAAGTCTGCTTAGGATCTGACTTCCTTAACAAGCTTCCTAAAGCACAAGAAGTAAAATCAAGAATCAATGAATGGGATGGATTCAAAATAAAAACTTCTTCTCAGCAGAGAGAACAATCCATAAGGTGAAGAAAGTGCCTACATAAACAGGAGAAAGTGTTTACCATATGCACCTAAGAAACAGCATTAATCTCCATGATAAATAAAGAACTAAAAAAATTTATCATCAAATAAATAAATAATTCAACCAATAAATGGGCTGAGGAACTGAACAGACACTTCACAGAATAAGAAATACAATTAATCAATAAACAAATATATGAAAAAATGTTCAACATCTCTAGCAATTAGAGAAATGAAAATTAAAATTACTCTAAGATTTCATCTCATCCCAGTCAGAATGGCAATCACCAAGAATACAAGCCACGATAAATGTTGGCAAAGATGTGGGGTAAAAGGCACACTCATACACTGCTGGTGGGACTGCAAGTTGGTGCAGCCAATATGGAAAGCAGTATGGAGATTCCTCAGATAACTTGGAATGGAACCACCATTTGACACAGTTATCCCACTCCTTGGTTTACACCCAGAGGACTTAAAATCGGCATACTACACAAATGCAGCCACATCAATGTTCATAGCAGCTCTATTCACAATAGCTAAACTATGGAACTAACCTAGATGCCCTTTGACAGATGAATGGATAAAGAAAATGTGGTATATATGCACAATGAAAACGGGTTTTAACTCAAGTCTTCAAGGATGGATTGAGGGAGCTGGGGCTGGGCTGCCTCTCATGAGCCCTTGGGCTTGCTGTGTGGCTGGGACAGGCCCCATCATGCAGAGGGGCAGAAGAATGCTGTCAAGCCCCGTGCAATTTGATCTCCACAAGGCCACTATGTGATTCAGAAAGTCATCTTTATTACAAAATTTATTACAAAATTACATTGTGTTCCTATGTGTGGTGTAATGTGATGTTTTGACATATGTAAACAGTGTGGAATGATTAAGTCCAGCTGATTAGCATACCCATCTCCTTGCTTCTTTTGTGGTGAGAGAATGGAAATTCGCTCTTTTGGTTATTTTGGAGTGTACTGCTATTGACTGTGCAGTGTGATGTATGTCAGAACTTACTCTTTCTGGCTAGCCAAAACTTTGCACCTTTGATGAATAGCTCCCCCTTCCCGGCCCCTCGACACCAGCCTCTGGTAACCATCCTCTGATTCAACTTCTGTGAGTTCCACTCCTCTGGATTCTAGCGAGATTGCGCAGTATTTGTTTCTCTGTGCACAGCCTCAAAAAATCAACATAGGACTATCATCAGCTCCAGCAGTCTCACTGTGGACACACAGCCACGGGAGTAAAACCAACAGGTTGAAGAGGCATCTGCACTCGGGGTCACTGGGCACAAAGGACAAGATGGAATCCACCCAGGTGTCCATCTGTGCATGCATGAGCAAGGAGAATGAGGCACACAGAGCTAGGGAAACCGTGCCTTCTCAAAAAGAGTGGAATGTCGTCATTATCAAGAGTGTGGATGAACCTGGAGAACAGTATGCTAAAGCAAAGTCCCTTTAGAAAACGTCATGTTTTGGTCTTGCTTTGGTCTTCTCTGTGCGGGGAGAGGGTGTCCATCGACAGCACTCCCCACATGCCTGCCTCCTCTGTGGGCAACCAGAGCTGGTGGTCAGGAGACTCTAGCTGAGAATCAAGAGAGGCTTCCGAAAGTTCATGTGGCCTCTGAAGGCCATGGATGCCCAGGAGTGCCCAAGGGAGAAGTGAGGAGCCCCCTCCCCCGGGAGGCCCTGCAGCTGACAAGCCAGGTCCTGGTGGGCCGCGCTCCATCCTGACCCCAGCCTGAACAGCACTGCAGCTGGTGGATCTCCGCTTCCCTCCCGGCTTGGCTGTTTCCTGAACATCCTTCAGTACACTCCAATCGCTGTGTTCAGGGCTTCTTGAGTTAGTGAGCATGCCGGCTGTGAGCCTGCGTCCTTGCTTCTGCCCTTGAGCCTCTCCATCAGTGCAGAGCAGACTGCACGTGGGCCGGTGCCGCCAAGCCCTGGAATCCGGGATGGTGCCCCCAAGGGCGCTGTGCCACTGAGAAGGCAGCCTCAGCTGGATGTCTCCGTGTGAACGAACCTTCCTCACACTTCTCTTCATTAACAGTATAATAGAAAAACGTGTGGCTCTGCACTGTGTCCAAGCCACAGACATGTGGGCTCCTTATTCCTCGGGGGCAGCCTGAGACTTTTAATCACTCACGACTCAGGCAGGTGGTTGGTTGAGGTTCAAAGCTTAGTCCAGGCTAAACACGATTAACTGGCTCATAGACCATTTTTCCCCCACATGGTGCTGGAGATTGAACGCCCGGCCTTGTGCATGCTGGGTGAGCATTGTACCAACTGAGCTTCATCCTAGCCCCACCCAGATCTTTTTTCTTTGATTGTGGAAGTTAGAGAAAAGATGTTTTAATATTTATGAATCCATGTAATAACCTCACTTTATTTTATTTCTAATGCTGATATCTTAAAAACTCTGCTTGTGGCCTGTACCTAAACCAGGCCAGGTTCATCGTAGCCTTCTGCAGCTGGATGACGTGTCCCTGCCCACCTGCTCGCCACTGGCAGGTGGGATGTATGAAAATCTCCACGGATCCTTCAGGGTGCTACCCCTTCCTGTGATGACCTTGGGCAGCCCTTGACATCTGTGGGTGGTGGGCTCTCAAGTCACACTGTCCTTGAGTCTCTGAGGCAGAATGCTGTGGTCTACCCTGTAACCTTGTGAGGAAGTTACAAACGCTGGGCATTTACAAGCCACAGAGGCATGAGGGTCTCCAGAATCTACCTTTCCTGATGCCGTGAGAACCAAGTGCATACTATTTGCAAAATAAGGTCTTGTTTTATTTTGAAAAGCCTGGAGTGGTGGGAATGTCTCAGACTTTGGCGTCAGAGAGGTGTGTGAGTTCAGACGTGGCAAGGACAGCCAGCCAGAAGCGGGTCCCAGTGAGCTGATCTGACCTCTGAACTTGCACCACTGCGATGCCCCTGGCCACAGCTACTGGAACCGTGTCATGGCAGTCCCATGTGGCGATGCCCGTGAAGTGCTTTTTAGAGTTCCTTTTTTAAAATAAGTACAAAATGCAGATTTCTTTTCCTTTTGCCTGTCCTTTCACTGCTGAGAAGATCATCCTGAAGTGGAGGCCAACACTGGCATCAGCGCAGCAGCCTCTATATTGAGTGATTTGTCAGTATTTGGGGAGCACAGAGGACCCGCAGAGCGCCCTGGATGTCTCCTCCCTGGTGCCTGGCTTCCTCCCTGCATAAATGCTACTCATTCGCCGAGACTCATGTTGACCCCAGAGTCCTTCCTGGCCCATGGGAGCCCAGTAGGACTCAGCAGCCCTGAGCCCAGCCATCCTGACTATGGTGGGTTACGGGTGACCCTGCATCGCAGTCACCAGTTAGCTTTACAAGCCCCGGCACTGAGCCATGATCCCAGATAGGAGCCCTCTCTGTCAACATCGTTGTGTGGTTCCTGTACCTGAAATCTACACAGAGCTTGCGATGAGATGAGACAGGACGGCAGCGTGTCCTCCTGCACTGTCGACACTGTTCTTCCATGTGGGGGACGCGTGACCTTCCAACACACAGTCCTGAATCCCAATCTTCTAAAACAGTCTGGATTCCATCATTCTAGGTTATTTTGCACAATGCTAAATAATGTATTTTAAAACTGTCTTAAAGTAGCAGAAGAAAATTCTGGTCTTCTTTGAAGGTTAAAATATCTATTCCTATTTTAACCTGTATTCCACATTTTTGTGACATTAAGAATCTTGAAAGTCCCAACAGAACCACTGAACGAGGTATCTTGCTCCTCCTGTGTACAAACATCAACCACTTATCCATGATGTGTCAGGAGAGGCTGGTGATGTAGTTGCTTCCAGAACTCCACCTATAGAGGTGGAGCCAATCCCCGAATGGCCAAGTACCTACTTCCCACAAAAAGAGTTTCAAGGTGGGATTTCAGAAAAAAAAAAAAAACCCTTTGAGAGTATTCTTGAGTTGAAAGCTTCAAGTCTGTCGAATCCACCTCCCATGGAAGTTCTCTGGTAATTGGTAGCAACTTATAGCATAAAAACTTAGAGAAGAAGTTGCCATTGTCATTGAAGATGCTGCAAAACTGACCTGTCATTGGCCACCCTGTGTCCCAGGTGGCCCAGTCCTTGGGGGCCACACCAGATGCTGTAAGACAAAGGCTTCCTCAGTGTCATGGTATGTTGCCAAGGCCACAGTCACAAACCCACAGGTCCACAGCCTTCATTCAGGGCCATCACCACTACTGATGTACCCTGACATCAGCATGCTGAGGGCCTGTTTCTCCAAATGGCTACTTAAAGCAAGGACAAAGGAACCTAGCAAGGAGAGGACCTGCTTAAAATCACCCGTCCTCTTTCCAAAGCATCAGGACATTCTCCCTTTGTCTATAATTTCTAAGCATCTTCAACTCTAGGGGAGAGCTGGAGTTGAAGTCAGAACACTTGGGTCCTAAGCTCAGAGGCCCTGATGTGACAAACCCTCTCCAGCTGGTGTCCTTGGAAGGGGACTAGTGGGGGGCTGGTGGGGTGGCACCTCCAGCTGGGGCTAAAAACGCCTCCGTCCTGTGTGCAGAGGCACTCTCCCAGGTGCACACCAGACCCGTCACGGCCACAGACATGGAAGCAGCCGGGCAGCTGACTCCCAAATGGGCCTGTGAAATACACTGAGAGTGCAGCTCCCATGTGAGGCAGGCAGAGGCTCCAAGCAGCCCTGCCTCTCTGTGGGACTGCTGTCCTGAGTCTCTGCCATGCCTGGCCCGAGACTCATTTATAATAGGCACTCTCCAAAGTGTAGCAAACGAATCGCAAGCACCATGGGCGCTGGAGACATCAGGAGAGCTGGGAGACAAGACCATCCTCCCTGGGCCACTTGTATCACTCCCCTTCTCCAAAGCTCTCTGAACAACAGCAGCCTTCAAAGGTATAGAACCGGTCTCCTTCCTGCAAAAGCAGAGGGCAGGTATGCAGAGCGCTCAGAGTAAGAGAGGGGTGTCTCCCCTCCACTCAGGAAACAGGAATCACATTCTCCAACACCTAGAAGTTGAATGAAGTAAAATCTGCTAATTGCTTAGCTTCCAGCTGTTTTCTGTTTTTCAAAGACGAGCTGTGCGTAGGCTCAGCCCTAAGCAGAACTGGGAACACAGATGCTACAAACAGTTCTTAGGATCACACCCTAGAATTCCCCACCTTTACTCTATACAATCTCCCCTCCATCCAGAGGTTTGAGGAAGAAAGTGAAACACAGGAAAGAGCCAGAGTCCTATTTAAGGCAGAATTTTCCAGGAGTTCACATAGAATGTATGTTACGTAGCCATGGGAACTGAGCCTGGCCTCAGGAGCAGAAGAGGTGACAGGAAAGCCAGGTTCCTCTGGGCACCATGGCCCGGCGATGGCCGCTCTCCATGCACAGCTCCTGTGCTCTCCAGCCTCCCTGTACCTCCCATCGTGGTTCATATTCTTCCTGCAATTTCCTCTGATTCATGGCTGAAAACAGACCTGGGGACAGAGAGTGGAGCTCAGCAATAATGTTTTGGATTAATTGTTGCTGTGGGAACTTGAAAAAGAATTGATTTCCATATTCAGTGTAAACTCAATTTAATCGTTACTTCTGGATTTCATTTTATGGGTACCGTGCGTGCCAAGTGCTGTGGGTTTCAGGACACAGGAGTGGAAGTGAGGCAGGACAGACTCAGCACAGCTGATAACCATGCCAAGCACCTAACAATAACTAGCACTTTAGGAATTAGATCACTAATTAAATAAATGCTCAATGCATTATTGAGTTGGCACATGGTGGCAATAATGTATTTTCTCACACTTTTCTCTAAAAATCAGTCTGTGCTTTGTAATGTTCTTAAAAGCAATGATATCAGGAACTCACATTGAAATATTGGGTTGACCTTTTCAGCAGGTTCTCCAACATAAATGTGAGCAGAACTAACATCTTCCTTTTGGAACTAAAGACCCCCTTAAAGGAGGGATGTGCCTCACATAAAGGAGGACCACAGTTTGAGTCATCCCAGGTTCTCAGTGCCTGCCCCTCTTTCCTGGCACCTCCCAGCACCCCTCACCAGGCATATTCAGGTACCTGTCTCCTGTCCCCGGCCAAGTCAGTGTGGCCAGCTACTAGGCCTCTGAGCCCAAACTCGTAGGTCTCTGATAGCCCAAGCTTCCACAAGGGGACCCTGGATGCCCTGGCCCCTCATTCCTTCTCCTCCTCCATCTCTAGCTTCCGGATTTCATGGACGCCGTCTCTACACGCTATGTCTCTGCCCCAAAGCGCTTCTCTAATCACCACAGCAGTGTCTCCTTTCTGGACTGGGAATCATTGGTAAGAGGATCCCAACCTTTTTCCCTGGATGTCAGTTCACTCCTTGTCTCCTCTGGAGACACTTCCCACATGGCTGCCCAACCTGCAGGGTCTAAGGACACTCTGAGGACCTTCCTGCCAACCATGGGCATCTGGTCCACCTGGCCAGTTTGTGCTGTGCTGCCACCTAGGGGCCTCTCCACACACTGCAGATCAAAATCTCAAAAGGCAAAGATACTGTCAAATGGGAAAAGGACGCTCCAGCTAACTCCATCAGGAGCAGATGTTTGTCACACGTCTCCTGCAGAGCCATTTATAAACACTGACCTTGGGACACTCCTGGCTCAAGGTACATCTGGGAGCTATCAGCTGGGGACCTGCAGGGTCCCTTCCAGGCCTTCCGTCTGACGCAGCAGGGCTCGCAGCCACACCTGAGCTCCTCACACAGATGTCTGCACACCTGTCACCCGTGGAGGGGCACTGTTGTAGAGGCATCCTTGATTGAGGGATTCCCTTGTGGTTGGCGAGGACAGGAGGGGCCATAGAATAAAGGAAAATGGAAAGTTTTCAAAAGAAATGACAGGCCGAGTCTGGGAAGCACCAGGAGGGAGGGTCTAGCCCTCACCCTCTTAACGCATGTGAGGTGGAAAGAGCAGAGGTGAGACAAAACGTGTAGGTGCTCCTGGGGCTTGTTTTCGTCAGACCTGGGAGATGGGCTGGCGAGGTACCATGACCCTCACAGAGGAAGGAGCTTAAACACACAGACCCCTGGAGTGCACCATGCACCCAAGGACACGCGGGGCAGCACAGGGTCAGGTGGAGGCAGGGGAAGTGAGAGGAAGTGTGGATAGGGGCAGGCTCGGGATTGGCTGCTTTCAATGACTTCAGTGGGCTTGGAGGCAGGGGACCACATGTCTGGTACCTGGCCCTGGAGCCCTGAGGACAGGTGCTCTGTGGCTCCAAGTGTGAGAGCCACTGGGATGGCATTTGGGGAAAGGGCTCTGAATTGGCCACTTTGCATTGGGAGTGCACACACCTGGTCTCCTCAGCAAGTTCTTTACCATCTTCAGAAACTGGCTAACTCTAGTAGGGGCAGCATCAACAAGGCACTGGATGTCCAACGTCAGAATACAGAACATGAAGACTGAACAGCACAGAGGCCAATGGAGGCATTGGTCTGAAGCTTTGGCTGGTGTCCAGGCTGGGGCCACACCAGGGTCTGTGGCCAGTCTTGGCAGCAGGATCTCATGGAGTCTGTTTCTGAGTCGAGGGAGGACAGCCGAGGAGTTAATCGTGGTGCTGGACACACCTGAGGCCGTGCAGGAGGAGATGCCTGCACTCGGCAGGATTTCAGAACTAAGCAGGAAGGCAAGGGGCTCAAAGGCCAAGACAGCAGAAGTGCTCCCCTGGGTAAGAAGTGGCAGGAATGAAGGTATGGTCCACAGTGTTTCTAAACATCCGCCCTGGGTCCACAGTAGGGCAGGTGCTGGGGTGGGAGAGATAAAAAGGAAGAACACCCTTTTTCATTCCTACCTCTGTCAAGCTCACAATGCATTACAGGGGTGAGAGGTGCATGGACATAAAGCAGAGGCCAAGGCAACAACAGAGCTCCTGGGTGAATCTGCGCGTTTTCCTTCCCCTCGTCGGCAGCCTCCGGGAGACAGTGCCCATCACTGTCCAGAGCTCCAAGGAGACACGCACAAGAAGAATGCGAGTCCTCTTAAATGACAACCCTTATTTCTGAACCCGGACTCCCAGGCACACCCACCTGCTAGAGCCAAGCGATGGCTTCATAGTGCTAAAAGGGGTTTGGTCCAGCCCTTCTCCAAGGCTCAGGTCCCCATGCTTTCTCTTTTGGATGGCTCCCATAGGGCTTGGGTGTGTCCTGCAAGGGTTCTGGGCTGGGAGCTCCGTCCCCTGTGAGGAGACTGAGGAGTGGTGGAGACTTTACAGGCCAGTAGAAAGGAGGGTAGGTATTTGGGTGTTGCCTTCAGAAAGAATCAATGCAGGTCTCATGGAGTGGGTTAACGTGTGTGTGTGTGTGTGTGTGTGTGTGTGTGTGTGTAATGTTGATTTATATGTGTGCATCTCTGAAGAATATTCCTTGAACTGAAATTACTAGCAAAAAAATAATAATCTTGAGCTGATTTAACTTTTGATAGTTATTAGTGAACAGGGCCCCCAAAGCCTGGGAGGGTTTCCATGCACACCAACCGCATGTGAGACTCTTGTCACTAGCTGTCATCTCTTGTCAGCATTCCCATCAACCCAACTGCACCGTGGAAAGAGCCATTGCTGTTCCTCCTCGTCCACTGGCCAAGGCAGAAGTGCTGTGTCGTCTGTGAGTGGTCTACCCATCCTGCTTCCTGTGACTCAAGGTCTCTGCTCGGAGCCACTGTCCTGCCGGGCTTTGACAGATCCTTCCAGCTGACATGTCTCTTCATATTTTATGGATATCATGGCAAATCATGTAATTGAGGCCTTGACATTTGACCTTTATTTTAATCTTGCTTCTTGAAGATTCTTTGCAATTTCTTTCCAAGACAAGCCACTTTTTCTAAGATTTCCAATCGTAAACAAGTTTTTATAATCTTGATCTCCTTTTTAGGTCCTTAAATCACCTGTCAGGCTGGGGTTGTGGCTCAGTGGTAGAGTGCTCACCTAGCACAAGTGAGGCACTAGGTTCAATGCTTAGCACCACATAAAAATGAAATAAAAATATTTTACAAAAAACAACTGTCCTTTGTCTCTTCTTCTGGTGTGAAGCAGGCGTGAAGTCATTCCTTCTGTATCTGAATACACTGCTTGGGACCCCATAGTCTGCTGTCTGTCTGACCTGTTGGCTGCCATGGCCACACTGACTTGGAGCTCCACCTGGGCCCCTGTGGGTCCCTGTCTCAGTCATGCTTAAGGTGCTGCTCCATGACCAGCTGCTGTTCCTGAAGGTGTTTGCTGCTGTTGTACAATGGCAGTTGCTCAGGGTGTGAGTGCACAGTGCCCAGGATAGAATATGGCTACCATGGGCTGAGCTCTCTGGGTGGGGCGCTGGTCCCACAGTTACCACCCCTGAACTCCTTTCACTCCCACTAACCCACCTGTTGGGTGCTACTCCCTTTTCACAAACGAGGGGAGCTTCAGCTCACAGTAGTTAGACAACTCATCCAGGGGAGCCAGACATGGACCTCAGGACCTGCCCCAGGTCACCAACGACCCTGCCTTAATCACTAACTTGAGCCACAAAAATCCCAATCACACACACCCCAGCCTTCAGTAAGCACCGATACTTTGATTAACCAAGATGTGTCAGGATGTTTTTAATTGACTTATAAAAACTAAGTAACGGAAAGATTAAACTGTTTCTACTCCTAAACAAATGTTTCTGGAACTTGCCACCTTATTTAATGAATACAAACTCATCTTGTAGATGGATGAAGATCCTATTCTTTGACATGCTGTACAATTGCATCAGTTACTTAATGTCTCTATGCCCAAATTTTCTCTTTGGCAAAACAGAGAAAATGCTAGAACCTACTCCATGAACTTTCTGTTAGAATTACATGAGTAAATATTTATATGTTTGGCAAAATACATGGCACATATCAATTGCTCACTGATCTTTAGTAAATTTTGTTGACTTCAGATCCCAGTCACCATATCATAGTGATGACAATTAACTTTTATCCCCAGTCAACTGAGAAGGAATCTGGCTTGGTGATGATATAAACTTATTCTAATGCAAAGAAAACAGTAACCAAATGCAGAGACTTTTCCACTAGCCTCAGCCTGCAGGTGCAGACAGTGTTGCAAACACGTCTTTGTGGACATACCTGTGTGTTCTCCACAGAGGTCATTCAGCTCCGCACGCGTGTTGACTTAGCGAGGGTCCTGCTTTTGTTCGGGATTTGCTTCATAGTTGGTACTGGAGGGAAACTGGTCAAGTCCAGCTGTCCAGTGCACTTCCTGCCCGTGGCCTCAGGGCTGAGCCCAGGTGAGGGTCGGTTCCTACTCCAGAGTTCCTGCAGCTTCCCAGCTCTCCAGCTCTCACACACAACAAAGTGCTAACAGCAAATGCACCATAGATGCCTTTGGGCCTCCTTCCCCTGGGGGGGGGGGCGAGGCCTTTCTGCCAGAGGGTCTGTGGTCAGGCCCCTTGCTCCCCTTTCTGGGTCCTCCTTCCCTCCTCTCTGTCCTCCTTCCCACTCTCCAGAGACCCTGCCTCCACCCCACAGCCTCCTTTCCAAGGTGCAAAGGCGGGGTCTCGCTCTCTTCCACAGTGTGAAGCCCCCCACCTACCAAAGCCCGAGGAAGGGTTTCCTGGGGCAGGTGAGGGCCAGGGGTGTGCATGTCTCTCCCAGGCTCTCAACCAAGGCCCTTCCCCGGCGGGGGGGGGGGACAGGGGGGCACTTTTCCCTCCAGAAAGCCCTTCTCCATCTCAGTGTATGAAAGAGCCATGTTCCTTCCTCCCTCTCCCTCTCCCTCTCCCTCTCTCCCTCTTCATAGAAGACACTCGAGGGGTTGAACTCCTGTCCTTTCCTCAGCGTGACCCTCCACGTGAACTGACTCTGGCTCAGTCCTGTGAGAGGCCACCCCTGGCTCAGGGTGACTGGAGTTCCACGGGGTCCTCGCTCCAGCAGAAGAAGCCGTAGGCCCAAGCCTGCTGCCAGATGGGAAGGAGTCTCAGGAAGCCCCCTCCCTCCCAAAGTTCCAAACTCTCAGAACTAAACTTCCATTACCAAGAATCTTATGTCTCATTATCAACATGATATATGTATGTTGGCTCTGCATAATCTGATTTAAAATATACTTTTTTCTCTTTTTCCTTAGGAACAATTCGATCCTCTCCATTTTACTATCTGTGCTCTGACTTCTGAAAGGCCAGGAGCCAAAATAGTGCGTTCACGCCAGCATCCCCAGATCCCAAACTGCAGACTCATCCCGATGAGGTCCCAGGAGAGGATACAGTCTCAACTCCAAAACACTGCTTCAAAATTGATTTTCGTCTTCTAATGAAGAACTGACAAGTGCACTTAGCATCACGGACACCAGCATCATGAGATGACCTGGGGCGGTCCAGAGTGGTCAGCACCTTAGAGCAGTCCACCGTGGCTTGAGCCCTTCTGCTCTTGGAAACACAAAACATTTGGTTGCAAAGACTAACATATTTGGCGTGAAGAAGTGCTGCTTTGTAAAACATCTTAATTTGCCAGGAGTGAGTCAAAGACTTAATTTACTCCCTCATCGTGAATTTAATACAGACTTGAGATAAAGTGGTAGGCTGCCCTTTGCTTCAAAACACAGGGCCTTCTGGGACTGGAGTCTTCTGGAACACATTAGCTCTGGGTTCTCACTAGCACACGCCTACGTGGTTCATGTATCCCCTCTTGCCTTCTCTCAGCGGATGCTCTGGAGAATCCCAGGTGAGTAACCCAATTAGAGGACATAGGGGACGTCCCTCTGGAGTGGTGAATAGCCTTGACTGAGTTAGAAGATGTGGCATCTGTGATTGACGTTCTGAACCAGGCTTGGAATCGTGGTCTCCACTGGTTCTGATCTGCAGGATCCTCAACCACACAGGAAACCTCTGAGAGTCCAGAAATGGAGCGATGTCATCCTTCAATTGTGTTAGTGTAAAGGAAGTGGGAAGGATATCACCAAATGAATAACATCTAAAAATCATGGGTTCTTATAAACAGTAAAAGTGGTGCGGTTGGCAATCCCTCTGTCTGCCATGCAGGTGGGCTGTAAGGTTTCCTTTTAACTGTTACTCTTCCTGGGAGGAGTGGGTTTCAAGTGATACAGGCACAACTCCAGACATGAATGTACATGAGACTCCGGATCCAGAACTCTAGGAGCATCACACCGGGGCCCTGAAAGAGGATCTCATGAGTGGGATTCCAGGGCTGTGGGGACACGAAGGTAGAAAGGAATCTGTTCTCTTGCCTGTTGGCCTCACACTCATGGGCATGTTTGCCTGGAGAGTTCCAGGTTTCAACCTTCGGCCCCCTAGAGACAGAGTCACCTCATGTCCTTATTGTTCCTGATTCCACTCAGGGAAGGTCACTTTGGAACTGGCTGCTTGGAAGTCCAACTAGAATGGTGAGATGGGCCAGGGAGGGAGGACGGGAGCAGTGGGCCTGGGGCTGATCCAGTGGGATGTGTCCTTACTCTAGGCCAAATGAAGGCCAGGTGGGCTGGATCAGGCCAACGGTGGGAATGTCCCATGGTACTTCCTGAACTATGGATTCAGGCCAGAAAATCACCAAGATGGACAATCCAAAAAACATTTAGAGCAAGTCTGTGGATCTTGCATTGTACAGAGCTCGCTCTCAGCCTCTCATTCAGTTACCACTCTACTCAACCCAGGATTTACATTGTCTTCTCTTTAGAAATGGACAGACTACTTTCCGAAAATCTAGCTCCTTCAATTACACATTTCAGATCATTTTAGTTTTTTGAACAAGGCGTGAAGTGAAGCTATGCTTTGTGGGATGAAAGTTCTTTCTCTGATATGTCTGAGCCCCTGGGAGTGGGTTCATGAGAGCACTTGTGTCATGAGCACGCAGTCTGTGTTTTGGAGGGTCATAGTCTCCAGTGACTTGCTATGACATGGCCAACGAGGCCTGACCAGGGCAAGGTGAGCCCTACGGACTCATCACAGAGTGGTGCCCATTTTCTGGACCCATTGTTTAGCAGAATCCCAGGAGGCTGAAGAGGAAGTCAACAGCTTCAGGAAAAGGGATGCACCACCCGGATACCCTGTGTCCACCATGTGGCAAGTACACAGAGGAGCTGGTCAGTGTCCACAGCACTGCAATGTGTGGACCTGAGCCAGGGAGCTCAAAATGATCGGCACAACTCACATGTGTGCAGCAGCCAGGACAGCCCCCCCCCCACCCAGGGCTGTTGTGCTGACGCATTTCCGGGTCTGGAGGGGAATGACCTGTCCTCGGGGTGCCTTCCAGCTCTAGGAATACGAGCAGCAGCGTAACTATAGCCCTAGCATGCCGGACCTAGGGCAAGGACCACGGAGACCAGAATGTCTGAGGTTGGAACAGACGCTCAAATCACAGCTAAGCAAGGGAAGTGTCCACTCATCTCACACCAGGATTCTGCACATTTCTGTGGATATTCTAGAAACAGGACCAGAGAGGTTTTCAAGGACCCTGAAAGATTACCCAGGAACAATCCATTTAATCAATCTTAGCAACCGCTTTGTTTCAGATAATGGGCAAGTTAAATTCAAAGTAATTAATGAATCAACTAAATCAATCTATTGTTAGATTTGCCTCCAATGAGGCAAAGGATGCTTTTTGTTTCAAAATGATCCAAGTTCGGGCTTATTATTAAATTGACAAAGCTGTCCTGATTGTAATCCTCTCATTACTCTCACTCAGGTGAAGAGACAGCATTAGACCTCCAAGATTTTTGCATTGAATTCTTAAATTGGGTACAAAATTGCATTGCTTCCCTAAATGTTGTCAGAGTAGCAGTTTTACTTGAAATTATTTGAATTTTCTTGAAATTAACAAGTATTAATTTTTACAAAAGCAAGAAACATTTTTCATGGAAAACTAAATTAAATAAAGACTGCTTTCTACCTTTATTTCAGGCTCAGAGTTTCTTAGCTCTGATTGATTTGTACTGGACCCAGGATGTGGCCCAGGGATACAGTGTTCTGTCTCCTCAACTCTCTCTAACCTGGGATTGAGACAGGAGCTGTGATAGAGGCTGCAGCTGAACAGCTCCCATCTAGTAGTCAATATCAACAACACAAGTGCGGGGACTCCCTGTTGTCAAAATTCACCTGGAAGGCAGGAGCTAAGGGTGGCCCCAGGGGTAGTCAGAGTGCATTTGAAAACGTCAAATTTGCTTTGATGCAGTTGGAAAGCTAACTGTGTTGGGAATAAGCAAAGGTAACATGAACACTGCATTTTATGCCTGCATCCAGAGGGAAAGCTTCCCAGGACTCAGGGGGCAATGGCCCACAGGACTTAATTGGCTGGAAAAATTTGGCAAGTGGAAATTAGATGATTCAGAAGATCCAGAGCCAAGACCCAATCTGGCAATTGGTGTGAGGGTGTGGGGGGGGAACAGTAGTGCTGGTATCAATTTAAGGAACTCCTAGTTCAGCTATTCTAAACATCAGTAGCGCTGCTCCAAATGAATTTTCATATTCTAAAATTCAGAAAACAGATCAAGAAGGCTCAGTATCCATGAATCAGGAAGGCTGTGCACAGTGTTTCCGAGACCCTCTTGCATTCCACCTGGTAGTAGACATCCACGCATAGGATTATGTTTTGTTATTTTCCCAGAGCCCTATCATTTCTTAAAGTGAGTTTGCTCTGACATGGTTTTCTTCAGCGATCTCATTTCAACTAAGCAGAGTTATAAAGTGAATACCTTCAAATCCTCGTGCTTTACACACCTCACTACACTGATTGGCAAATCCCCTTCGTGAGTGTTGCTTCCTAGTTCCAACTGTGTCACAGATGCCCCCTCCCCATGAAATGCACTCAGAACCCACCCAGAGCAGCCCTCCCAATATGCAGAGGCTGAAGATGGATTACACACAGGATCAGGAGACACTGAGGCAGACATCTTGTTCTGCGCTGAGAAGACATCCACGCGATACGTAGGACTGCGACTCAACTTCAGATGTGAGTTTTAGCTGAAAGTGACACTGTGGTTAAAACTGCCACATTGACCCAGCCTCAGAACAGGATGCACAAAATGAGCCATAGAAAGTGGGCAGTGTAAACCGCAAAGACAACTCTCAGGTGGAAAACATGGTGAAAAAGAGCCAGAATTTTTAAAAAAAGGTTCTAGAAATGCAGTTTCCTCTTAAAATTGAAAGAACTTTTATTCTCTTCTAGAAAGAAAAAGTGAGAATAGACGTGCCTGACTCATGTGCTGACATGAGCATGTCTCTCATTATGGGTGGGGACTGGGTTCCTGGAGCAATCCCCTGCCCATCCAGATGTAGGCACTTGCTTTTAGTTTTTTAAACTGATCCCAGAAGTCATCTGCAATATTTCGCTACTTTAAGCATAAATCACTGATAGCACTAATAGCCCTGATGGATCCATTCTCTTCAATTAATCCAGCTGCTTGATGCAGTTCCAATTTCTTAGGCTCACAAGGGAAATCGGATTGCATGATGTACAATTTTTCACGCTGATTCCTCTAATTACCAAACTTTAATGCAGTTGTTGGTCAAAACTCACAAATGTATTTGATTTAACAAATGCTTCTTTCACCACAAGCAAAGCCCTTGAGGTATGTTTTCAGAGGTGGGGATGATTTTCCTCTTTGGCATTACCTAATCTGATAAAGTGCAGCCAGATGATTCAAAGTGAAAATCCCAGATGCAGAAAAATACTTTCAAAATTTCAGAGCATTTTTAAACATTCTTATTGGCTACCCTATCATGCTGTGTCATGGCAAGTTTACCGTATGTAATTTAACATAAATTAGTGATGGAAACACTAGAGTTGTTAGAGCTAGCTCCAATTTCCAATGGCACAAAGTGTATTTGTTGAAAATACAGGATGTTTGAGGTCAGAATTTGCTCTCAGAAGATCTTGAAACACTGATCTAGTCTAGCTGTGTACAAAATGCCTTTTAGAGGCAAGGTCCTTTAAGAATCAGTTGAAAAGAAATACCCAAAGAAAGCCCCAAAGTGTCTCAGTGGGGGCGAGACAGGGAGGGGGAGACTCAACAATGCCCTTGAAGGACATGGAGCCCTGTGTCTTCACCAGGAGCTCAGTGTGCTGGCCTTGAGTGCCAGGAGTGACCGCATGGACTGTGAGTTCTCAAGAGATATGGAGAAAGAATTCTTCTTTGGGGACAAACCAGAGATAGCGTTCTAACCTTGCTCAGGGCACAGAGGGGTGTCTTCATGGAAGCAGGAGGTGAAGAGAGCATATGACCTGCACAGACCTGGGCACACAGAAAGCGAGCCCTGAGCTCCCTGGGTCAGCTGGGAGGAGCAGCCGCCTTTGCAGCTGGCTCAGGTGCTTGAGTGTGGCTACGCATCTCCATGTTTCTGCGAAGCTGAAACATTTAGAGTAGATTCTGGGCGGACTCCTTCATGATGTGTTTCCTCTATAATTTTGTGGTGACGTCATCCACCTGACAGAGCTGGGAGCTGGAGATGTCTATTAGAGCAACGACTACGTGGGTTGACAGGACAGGAAGCTGCATTCAAAGCCACTGCACTAGGAGAGGGGGCCAAGAAGTGCATCTGAACTTGTTTATCCTGAGTCAAGGACTGGTAAGGTGTCTAACCAGGGAGTGAGCTAGTGGAGAAGTACGGGGGGCCACCAGGGGAGACGCTGACCAATGGGGTGAGGCCTGCACTTGAGCTCTTTCCGACTTCACAAAAGCCTTTCTTTGCTAAAGCCATCATATTTGCTAATTCTGATGCACTGAGGCTGGAGCTTGGCTCCTACCTTCTCTCCAAGACTGGAAGACAGGGCTGCTTTCTTCCCTGATGAATGCATTTTAAAGACATGGCTCAGTAAAATCTCATTGTGTGTATATGCCACGTTTTTTTTTTATCCATTTAACCACTTGAAGATGGGCATCTAGGTTGGCTCCACAGTTTAGCTATTGTGAATTGTGCTGCATAAAAGAGAATAAAACCATGGCATTTTCAGGAAAATGGATGACATTGAAGAATGCTAAGTGAAGTTAGACAATCCCCAAAAAACAAATCTGAATGTTTTCTCTGATATAAGGAGGCTGACTCATAGTGGGGTAGGGAGGGGGAGCATGGGAGGAATAGATGAACTCTAGATAGGGAATAGGGGTGGGAGGGAAAGGGAGGGGGCAGGGGATTAGCAAAGTTGGTGGAATGTGATGGACATCATTATCCAAAGTACAGTATGAAGACACGAATTAGGTGTCAACCTACTTTATATACAACCAGAGATATGAAAAATTGTGCTATATATGTGTAATAAGAATTATAATACAAAAAAACAAAGTACATGTATGAAGACATGAATTGGCATGAACATACTTTATATACAAAGGTATTAAAAATTGTGCTCTATATGGGTAATAAGAATTGTAATGCATTCCACTGTCGTGTATTTAAAAAAAAAAAAAAAAAAAGACATGGCTCCCGGATCCTGAAGAGAGACATTCTTGGGTTGTAAAACCGTCTAGCTGATTTTTTCCTGTTGGTTTCAAAGGCACAAAGAAAGAAATCTAAAAAGGACCAAGGCAGAGAGGTCAAGGATAAGGGGCAGGATGAAGTCCATCTGAAGTATGGTCAAGCTTGGGAACGGTGAGGCCAGCTGGGACAGGACAGGAACTAGACACCTTAGTGATTGTTCAGAAGTGCGTGAAGGACAGAGCTACATCAAAAATAGAAATAAAGGAAGAGAAAACCAAAGCACCCTCACAGTAAACACAAGCAGGACCCAGGACACTGCTAGCCAGGGGAGAGCCATCGTGGGACAACGTGAGACGGCTGCACATGTTCACCTTCAAACTGCAGGCGTGCTCCTGCTTGGCAGGCTGAATCGCAGCTTCCCACCACCTGGGTGCAGTCCATTCCCAGCCTCAGCTTCCACACATCTCAGAGACAGGCTGTAAATGCACCGAGGCTCATCAGTGCTGAGGGCATGTCCAGATGTGCTGGGGAGCGAGGCAGCACACTGGAGAAGAAGGTGGGAGCCTCCGTAGATACACTCAGTCTGTGCCTCTGTGACCAGCACAGATGGCTGGCGTCAACACTGTGAACTCCAGAGTGAGGGTGCCTGTGCAGGTGGTCATCTTGGCTGGCCAGCAGCTCCAGGGTCACTAACCCACAGTCCCGGGCAGAGTGTGAGTCTGCTCCTGAGCCAACCTTGGGTCTGGTGATCTGCATGCTCGGCCTTTCTTCTGAAGGAGTGGACATGGAGAGGAGCAGTGGCCTCAGGGAGTGAGTCCACAGGGAGTGATAATGCCACGTAACAGAGTTTTCCAAACAGTGTGCAGCCTGATGGCTTCCTGGACGAGAAGTGGAGTGGTCGATGTGGCACATGCACTTAGGCAGCACGTCTACATGTAGACAGAGAAAACCAGGTGAACATGCTCGAGGGAGGCCAGGCTAATGAAGCCCCAAAGGCCAACTGGTACAGGGAAAGGGGGGGAAAAATGAGACAGACGAGGAGAGTCTGCAAAGAGGAGAGAGGAGTCCACAGAGCAGCAGCAAGAATCTGCAGAGAACCCAAACCAGGCTGAGCGACGTCTTGGGGTTAACAAGTCAAGTTGATAAGGATGCAGGCAGAGGTGGAACCGTTGGCTGGCTCACAGTTCCTCGTGGGGGACTTGGTAGGAGTCTCAGGAGAGCGTGGGGCATGGGACACAGTCCCTCAGCCACAGGTGTGCTGAGCTGAAGGCGAGGAAGCACAACTAGGCGAACCTGCATTTCTAGGAACACAGCCATGGCGAGAAGGAGAACTGTCAAGCAGTACTTGTTGGGCAGATGATGATTTCGTCTGTTTCTTCTTTAGGCTCTGGAGAAGAATTTGTTTATGAGTTGTTCCAGGTTATTAAAATTTAGTTATATTAAAAGAAAAAAATATATGTATACATTCCTGACACTAGAGGATGGCAGGGCGACTCCATTCAGGGTCGTCGTGGAGATAGGTGCAGGGACCTTCAGCAGGGTCTTGACGTGGGAGAGGGAAAGGAAGCATCTCCAACTCCAGCAGCACAAGGGGTCCGTGGGTGGCAAGTTAGTGAAAGAGAACATCAGGGCTGAGAGACCCTGGCAGAACTACCTTGACAGGGTCATTGCTCAACAACATGCCAACACGGTCAGACCCAGGGTGGGGGGTGTTGTTACACTGACTGGGACTGTTGCTGGACTTGGTCAGAAAAGACTCAGGAGCCTGAGGACAACTTTGTCAAAGGAGGGAGACTTGCCGGGCCACTTCCCTCGGTAGCTGTCAGTAAGAGGTTGCTCTTGGCTTCAGAGGTAGCCGCACTCCTGATCATGGAACCTTCAGAGCAGAGCTGGGGCATCTTTCACACCATTCCTGGGCATCTGGGCGTCTCTCTAACCCACACTCTAGTCGTATCTCTTTCCTTGCAGCCAGAGAACAGTCTCTGCTCGTCAGAGTCCTGCATTAAAATTGGACCCTCTGGAAAAATCAGGAGCATTTCCCTTTTGAAAGGATGCCATCTTAATCTGCACCAGCCCTTCCCAGCAGCCTAGACTGACATCTGACAAGGCAGCCAGGGGTAGGAAACTTGCAGGGAAATCTTTATAATTCCTCCTACCACCCCAGAATGCTATCTTCCCACTCCCAAAAGATGCTGATATAAAAACCCTAAAAGGGTGTCCTGCCAGCCTCCATGTAAAAACACATGACATAAAAACTGATGTTCAGGTGGGAGAAATGGACAGGAACGTTGAGACGTCAACAATGCTACATGGGTAATTGGAGCCCAAGCTGGAAGAAGGACACAGCCAACCCCAAAGTGCTACCAGCTTCATTGACAGCAGACACATGCACAGTACACCACCCGACAACAGCAGAAAGTGCTCTTCTTGAATCCACATGGAAGAGCCATCAAGATAGAAGACATTTGGGGTCACAAAACATACCTTGACCAATTTTGAAAATAGAAATCATAGAAAGTGTGTTCTGAGAAAAAGGTGACATTGTATTAGATATCAATAACAGAAACACAGATGAAAAAACTTGGGATTTAAAATTCAATTCCAAATAACACTTTGGTTGAAAACAAAGTCTGAGGAAAAATTTTCAAATATTTTGAACTAAATTTAAATGATACTAAAACTTAATCAAATCTTAGGTTATGACAAAAGCAGTGCTGAGAAACAGCATCAAATGCATTTGTTAGAAAAGAAAAACAAACTTGATAATGTCAGCTCTACCCTGGGAAAAACACAAGGAAGAAGAAAAAAGATACAACAGACATTAATAAAAATGAATTGGGAAAATAATAGAGAAAAAAATCAAACCAGCCTTACCTGATTACTTTTAAATGTCAATAGAATGAACAAGTAACAGTAGGCAGGTTAAAAGAAGAAGGAGGAGGAGGAGAGGGAGAGGAGGAGGAGAGAGAAGACACAAAATTATGAGTATCAGTAATGAAAGGATAATGATCCTTGCTGATCCTATGGACATGATAAGGATAATAGATACATACTATGGGCAGTTCTGTGCCTGCAATTTAATATCTGAACTTGAAAGACAATAATATCAAAACTTACACAAAGTAAACAGGTAATCCCGACAGAACTATACTATTAAATAAATTAAGTTTATAATTAGAAATACTCAAAAGAAAAGTAGGTTAGAAAACTTACAAATTATTTTTATCACAAATTTAAGAAAAAAATGATACTTTTCTATAATATCTTCCAGAAATTTAGAGTAGATACTTCCAGTCTCCTTCTCTAAGGTAGCATTTCTCTAAAACAAACCAAATAAGACAATACAAGAAAGGAAAATTACAGATCATACCTCTCATGAACAGACATAAAAGTCCTCAATAGATATTAGCAAGTCAAACCCAACACTAAATAAAAAATGATACTAATGACAAAGTGGGATTTATTCTAGTTATGAAAAGCTGGGTCACCATTAAAGTAACCATCACTGTAACCCACCATACCATATCAGTAAAGGAAAGTCATAAGATCATATCTGATAAGTCATAACTGAAGTCATAAAATTTTATCAGTCTGTACTAAAGAATTTGACACCTCCACTATTCACTTATGATACAAGCTGTCGGTGGTCCTTACCTAACTTTGCAGTATCTAAAAACAATCACAGGTGACATTATACTTAATGAAAACCAGGTATTCTTCCTATGATATTGGAAGCAAGGTAAGGAGATGATCTCATTACTCATTCCCAACATCACACTGGAGGTCTTAGATAGTGCAATAAAACAAGAAAATGACAGTAAAGATAAACAGATTCACAAGAAAGATATAAACTACCAAGGAGATCAGATCACATGGACTTCTATGTGAAAGTCTCAAGGATCTGAATAAGAATGTTGAAAAAGCTCTGTAACTAATGTGTGAAAATATAGCAAAGCTTCAGGGCACAACTCAACTCCTCTCCTATATACCCACAAAGAAATCCTGGAATTTGAAATTGTAAAAAAACAATGATTTTTTTAATAACACCAAAATAATAAAAATATTTAAACATAAATTATACATAATACATGCAAGATCTCTATGTGGAAAACAAAAACTGATGCAAGAAATCAAAGAGTCCTCAAAAATGGGGCAGTATTCTGTATTCACAGATTGAAAGACAATATTCTTAGGATGTGAAGTCTCCTCTGTTCCAATGAGAATCCAGCAAAACATTATGTAGTCAAGGACAGCTTGAGTATCCAGCCTATGTGGAAGGGTGAAGACCTGGGGCAGCTAAGATGATACAGAAAAATGGGAAGGAAGTTGGAGAAGGAACATCCCCTACTCTCAGCTCTTACTAGGAAGCTGCAGTCAACAGCACAGAGCAGCAATGTGAGGACCCAGAGGTGGAGGGCCCAGGAAGAGTCTTCAGAAATGCCACTGTTCCCTGCTCCACAGGCAAAGCTGATGCAGTGGAGAAAGGACAGTTAACAAGAGCAAGCCCTGGCCGAGCTGGACGTCTGCATTCAGAACCACACGACCTCCCCCCTTTCCTAAAACTTGAATGTATTCTTGGTCTAAATTCGAAGTGGAAATCCATGGCACCTGTATGGAGAAGGAGACAAAGATCACAACTCTTAATCTAATGAGCTTTTGATCCAAACCAAAAACATAATGGAGGGCTGGGGTTGTAGCTCAGTGGTAGAGCGCTTGCCTTGCACATGGGAGGCACTGGATCCCATCCTCAGCACCACATAAAAATAAATAAATAAAATAAAGGTATTAAAAACATAATGAAAGACAACAAATAATTGGAACTTAAGATAAAAATGCATGTTTTGTGAAAGATGCTGTTAATAAACATTAAAGCTATAGAGTGGGGTTAACTACTCACAAAACAAATACCCAATAAAATATTATTATCTATAATAAATAAAACAGTCTAAGACAACAATTTTAACACAAACAACCCAATTCAATAGTGGGCTTTGATCTGAACAGATGCCTCACCAGACAAGAGGTACATGAGGCCAATAAGCAGATTTAGAGATGCTCAATATCATTTGCCATTGGGAAATTTTTAATTAAAAATAAATGAATATTACTCTCTCGTATAAGAATGTCTGAAACAAAACAAAACAAAAGAGCTTTTAATTCCAGTTGCTGGTGAGGATTCCTAGCAAGAGGAGCTCTCGTTTGCTGATGTTTAGGATGCAAAATGGTGGGGCCACTCTGGGAAATGGCGTGGGAATTTTTTACAAAGCTAAACATAGACTTGTACATGAACCAGCAATTTCATTCCCAAATTTATTTATTGACTCAAATGATTTAATAACTTACATCTGCACAAAAATTTACAAGAAATATTTATAGTGACTTCATTCATAATCACTCAAAACTGGCAACAGCCAAGTTGTCCTTCAATAAATAAAGGAATAAGTAAATCTCAGTAATCCATACAATGGAATGTTGAACATCATTAAAAGACATAAATGGATCTTTACCTCCAAGTGAAAAAAGTCAATCTGATCAGGAAACATACCATATGAACCCGACTTCATGACATTCTAGAAAAAGCCAAACTGTGAAAATAGTAAAGAGATCAGTGTTTGGTACTAGAAGGGAAAAAATAGCATCACATAAATCACACACTGGACATTTTTAAGGTATTAAGCTATCCTGTATGGTATTGCAAAGGTGGATACATGATAACATGCATTTTTAAAACTCATGGAGCTTTATAACATAAGCACTGAAGCTCTATGCTTGCAAATTCTTTAAAAACAGTATTTAAATGTCAAGGTCCTTGGGTAAAGGGATTAAGGTGATGAGATCATTTAGCTGCATCATAGATGTATGCAACAGGCTCCCTGAAGGGGATGGGAGGTTTCTGCCTTTTTGCTTTTGTGAATAAGGCACAAGAACTGAGCACTGCACTGTGGTTGATAGAGTCCTTCACGTGGTTACAGGTAACAAGCTCATGGCCCAGTGTTCCCAGCATTGGAGTGGGAAGTAGATAAGCAAGAGAAAGAGACTAGAACCATCCAGGGGGTAATGGATTAGTCCCAGAGATGGCAAATGAATTCATGTAGCATAATATGAACTATTTGGCCATGTAGGAAGTATTCCCTGCATACCTGGACATGGGTCAAACTGCCCTGCAGGTGTACCCTTGATAGAACTTGCACTCCTGCTGTCAGTGGAGAGGGCTGAGAAGCCACCACACACCACGGCTCCTTTTCTCAATAGTCTCTGATAAAGGATTCGGGATGCTTGGAGGAATGGCTGATTCTGACTAGGATTGGAGGTAGACAAGAGGAGCTGGAATACCTCAAAATGCCAGAAAATACAGCATCTCTCAGAACAATAAATCAAGGGGAATGGCAAAGAGAGGGAAGCCAACAGAAAGAATAATGACCAAATCTAGGACAATCTCAGCAACAAAATAAAGTGGAATTAGGTTGCAACCCAAATTGTGAAATAAATATTCATGAGCCCATATTATTATAAACAATTGATTGAGTAAATAAATGAAGAAGAATAAGTAAGTATTCCATGCAGAAGATTACAAATAATTTATTACATGCTCCACCTATAAGGCAAAACACCCCGGTCCTTCTGTGTGGGCTTTACACAGAATCTTCCTTTCAAATAATTCAGTATGAAGGTGGGGAAGAGTAATTTTACAGAAAAGAAGCCTGGCAAACACTCCCTCAGGCGGCACAGCATGATCAACCTCATGGTGACAGGTCACGTTGCTTGATGGCGTTTGAGGATTGAGACTTGATCAGCCTCTGCCCCACATCTCAGGACCTTCAATCTATAGCACTAAGATGAAGAAGAACATCAGGTAAAGCCCACCTGTGACCCACATTCCATTAATGCCTGACTAGATCTCTTCAGAATGGCCACATCATCACCCCAAGAAGCCTGGGAATCAAATGCCAAGAGGAGATGAGGAGACAAGACCGACTGTGAGCAGTAAGATGTGTCCATGAGGGAAAGCAAGTTCAGGACTTCAGCTCTGAGTAAGGTAGGCCACTTCTTAAAGATGGAGCAGAATTGGTTCATTCAGCTCAATGACTGTTTAGTCCTACTGTAAAATAGTAAAGATAGGGGGAATTTATTGTGGGGCCTCCCTACAGTATCTTGACAATTTTTCTGTAATCTAAAACATATTCAGGAAAACTGAAGAAGGCACCTCTAGAAGACAGAATGCTTACTCCAGAGAGCGTGAGATAACTTGGAAGAGACTTTTAGATAAGACAAAAGCCAACGTTACTTCAAATATTTACTCCTTTGCACAAAGAGACTGGTGAACTTGACTTGGATTATTTAAAACAAAGAGACAAAGGTTCTATCTTATGTAACTGAATCATAATATGCAATTTTTAAGTCACTCAATCCAAAATTAATTTATGAAATATTTTGCTTCCAAAATGAGGTAGCAGGTAGAAAGATGACATTTTGTGCCTGGTGTTCAGTTTGTCCAAACCATTTAGACGGGGCGGTCAATTCATTTATTCAGTAAACAACAAACGGGCAGTGAAGGTGACTTAATCGCCACAGTTGTCTTTTCAATAGTGCAGGAGCTGTGATTATTCTGCTTGTTTCAGGTTTTCTTCACAACCTGGTGTTTGCCAGCGTGACGTCACCAGCCTGGTCACCAGTTGTGTATAGCTTCACCGTCAGTCACCACGGCAGCAGTGACTTCCACGGGGCTCGGCTCTCAGGACTTGTGTTCTGCAGGTTTCCCTCGCTGTGGCAAAATCTCTGAGAACATCAATTTCAAGAAGAAAGGGTTTATTTTGGCTCAGTCCATGGTCAGCTGGCACCATTGCTCTTGGGTCCTTGTGAGGTGGGACACCATGGCGGGAGTGCTTGGTGGAGCAGAGATGTTCCTCTCTTCGTGGCTGGGAAGCGGAGAAGAAGCGGAAGTGGCTGCGTCTCCATATCTCCTTCAGGGGTCTCCTCCAATGACTTCTTCCCTGGGGGCCCCTGTCCACCACCTCCCGGCAGGCTGGCCAACCAGCCTGTAACACAGGGCCTACCGAGGCCCTTACCATCTCCACTCTACCAGGGAATCACGTACTTGATGACATTATCCCCTCCAAACACCCTATGAGACTATCCCACAGGGAAACCGAGACACTGAGAGGCTAGGTAACCTACAGGTAGCCCAGCTAGAGAGAGCGCCCAGGTTCACGCCCACCTGCCCAGTGCTGGAAAGCCAGCAGAGGTCCACCGTGCACTTCTGCTATGTGTGGACAGTCTGACCTGAAACAATCTCCTATGAACCTTCAGTGAAAGCAAACAGATCTGTCACTAGTTTTCCACACTGCAGGCCACTCTGGAAAGGATATACTATGACTTTGTATGAGTGTAAACAGCAAACCAGAACCCCACGACCTTGACCTTGACCAAAGACTGTACCAGGGAAGCTGCTCAGTGTAGTCCCCGGCACTCAGTGCTGGAGCGCTAGGCAGGGGACAGTAGAGAATCGTGCTGGGGCTGCTCCTCCCAAAGAGCCCGTCACCCGAAAAACATATGTTTGGCAGCTGGGTGAACACATTAGTTCAAAGGAAATAATAAAAGGGAGGGAAAGGCAGACAAATGTGTGTTCTCCAGTTATTTACTTGTAACATATGTTAAATAATAGTAATATGTTTGTTTTCATGTTTCGTTACTAGGAACTTTTACCTTATCTCCAAAGACTAGAAGACAGCCAAGTCACAACATGTCTTGCTCTTTCTAAATAAGTCATTTACGAGTGGAGGGTGTAATGCTGACTCTGACTATATTAGCAGCAAATCCTGGCTACTTAAAAACAGTGAAATAGCTTCCAGACACTTAATAGCTAGCAGCCTCACTGTACTGGAAATGACTTTGTAAGCAGTACCTGTTTCCCTGAGTGCTAGGGCCCTGCAGGACGGGCAGGCCATTCCCCTAGAGGGACAGTTATCTCGAGAAGGTGGTCTCACTAAACTCCAAAATGCTGCCAAATTTGAAGGAACCAACCATCCACACTGACCTAAAGAGCTTCTCAAAAAAAGTCAGAAAAGATCTTACACTCTTGGGAGAGCGAGAGTAGCACAAGAGAGAAAATTTGGACTGTGAAGTAAGAATGCACTGCTCTTGAAGTAACAATCATTTAATTTCTGTGAATCTCAGCTGTCTTCTCCAAAACTTTAGTATGTTAACTCTTACTCTGTAAGGTAATGTCAAGGTCAACACAAGACGTGACCTTCATCCTCCATAATGGTGTGCTCAGTAGAGCAGAATCCAGACTTATTTATTTGCATACTGCCCTCTGCACCACACCTCCAAATAATTGAAAAGAGATCCAACATAGTCAAATATTATTAGTATGCTGGTGTCACTTTGAATCAGAACTTGGGGGGACAGATGTGTGGTCCTGTGACAAGGAAGTAAACCTTTTATTGGACATCAGGAAAACGTTCCCATTTTCCCAAATAGGCCTACAGTTTTCTTTCCTTGGATAAAATTTGAAAGAGAAATAGTAAATAGGGAGTAACTACTCAGAGTAGGAAGGCAAGCTTTTGAAATAGTCATAAAAAGTGTGCACGATAAGCAAGAGCCAGACCAGACTGTCCTAAAGGACAGGCAGAAATTCTGGATGATAAAACCGAGACTGGCACCTATGGAACCCTTGGATGCTTGTTCCTCGATGGCTCTTTGTGTGTGATCCTCACACTGCACTATGGGAGGCAATCGCAATTTCCACTTGACATATGAGAAAAACAGTGCACTGCAGGGTGGCACCATCTGTCTACAACCATACATTCAGAGGGGATGGCACCTCAGCTCTGTCATGGTGCTCCTCTGCCCCAGCTCGGAGCACCAGAGGACAGTGCCGATGGCTCATCCTGTGTGCTCTGCTGTAGCCCAGAAGCCCAGGCTGCCAAATCATAAATACTTGTTAGATGAGTGCTGTCTAGGTTGAACTGCTTGACCCAGGCAATGTCATGATGAAATGGGTGTTTAGGGAGCACTAGTCTGACAGAGTGCAGGTTGGATGGACCAGAAGTGTGGGAGTGGAGATGGGAACCAGAAAAATATCTTAGGGGCTATTACAGGGACTGGTGTGATGACATCCGAGGCAGCCAGAGAGTTTAATTCTCCTTCTCCCAGTTCATAGCACAGCCTGGGAAAATCACAGTCTAGTGGGGCATGCCAACTTGCATGACCGCCACCCATTCTCTGTATGTGACCTTTCCTCTCTATGGTTTGGAGACTCGTCCACCTTACTGGTGAGAATTAACTCCCGGAGCCGTCCAAGTGCGAGTCAGGAAGGCCATGTTCATGTGACATATCCTGCTCCTTAACTGTTGAAGACTGTGGCCATCAGGTTAGTTCTTACACAGTGGTATAAAGTCTCACTGTAGCTCTCAATCTGATTATGAGCATTGTTTTTAGAATCCACCCAAACACTTGAACATAGTGTGTTTTTTTTCTACTTTCACTCTTTTAAAATGCACGCCCATTCACTTGTTAAAAATGGGGGACATCCCAGATCTAAATTTTCATGGGCCTACTAGGTACCAGGTATGCTCCTTGATTGGAGGCACAAGATGAGGACTTGGCTCAATAAAAATCTACATTCTCAAGGGCTGACCTCACAAGAAAGAAGTAACCTACTCATGCCTCTCCTTGTTGTAAATCTTCCAATCCTCTGTCATTTGTCCTTCAGGAAGAACTCCACGCCTCCCGGCATGGTTTGGGAGTCCCACTCAGATCCCAGTCCCATCTCCGTCCCTGGCCTCCTGCTCCAGCTCTTCCTCTTGACTCTGGCCCTTGAGTCCCCCCAGGCCTCTGCTCTAAACGTTCTGAATCCTCCACTGGCATCTTCTATGCCGCTGTCTACCACTTCACCTGGAGCAGAATCCCGTTCCTTCATTGTGATGGTTTGGATCTGGGGTGTCCCCCAAAGATCCGTGTCCATGCAAGAGTGTCCAGAGGCAAAACGATTGGATTGGGAGAGCTGTGACCTACTCAGTCCTGTTATTGCCGGTGGCCCCTGTGAGCCGTGGGACGTGGCCGGCAGAGGTGGCCCACTGGAAGGCTGCATCTTCTCCGTGACTCCTTCCCCTTTACCTCTCTTTGCTTCCTGACCCTCCCATGAGCTGAGTAACTGTGACTGTGACCTTCTGCCACCATGTGCCTGCTCACCTGGGACCCGGGGCACTAGGGTGGCAGTCCCTGGACACAGACCTGTGAAACCACGAGCTCCGATGAACCTTCCCTCTTCCAAGCTCTTTTCCTCAGGAAATTTGGTCACAGTGACAAAAAGCTGACCAAAACATTGTCTATGCCCTGCTTGTCTTTTAACACCTGGCAGAGAAGACAGCGCCTTCCCTGGGCGTCCTCTGCCAAGTCCCAGCACCAAGTGGCTGGCCCCTTCCTCTGCTGTGACATGGGGACAGTGTGAGGAAGGGGGTTTCCCTGTTGGTCTGTGTGGACTTGGTGACTTGCACATGCTGGTGTCTGCCCAGTTGATGTCTGCAGAGAAAGGGGGAGGGAGGGGAGGAAGGAGTAAGTCCCCCTGAGAACAGCTCTCTGCCATCACTGAGTGTGATGATAAAGTCTCCTCTTCCTGTGGGTCAGTCCATCCTCCTTTAATTGTCCACCAGACAGGAGGTGGAAGTGCTCTCCTCAGGGGTGGCAGGCCACAGAGAGAGATGAGTCTGGGAGGAACTGGGGAGGGGAGAAGCGACCACAGTTGGTGACAGGCCTGGCAATAAAACTAAAGAAAACAGGGCCTCCCCTGCCTGGTGAATAGATCAGGCCGGAAAGAGTGGAAGCCCCATCTCTTGACAGACAATTGCCATTCTCCATTGGGGGAGAGCTGGGGACTTCGATTTTCCCATTTAAATCACAGTATTCATAAGAGCATAACATGAGCATTAATGTAGAGCCACCCAGGAAAGCCTATTACAAATACACAAAATAACCACAGTGCTGAATGGACTCACTTACGCCATCCCAAGCATTTCCTGCCAAGCGTCACCCAGTGTACACTGAACGTGAAGAACATCTTGTTCGCCTTGCGAAGCCCCTTTCCTGGACTCCACTCCTCTGCTCTCAGCAGAGACCTCTTGAAGCCCATCTTTGGATTCAGGGGTGATGCACACTCAAAGTCTCAGTATCCTTAGATTCTTGAACAATCCAAAATACGATAAGATTAAAAAGGAAACAAACATACAGGGTCAATGAAGATTTATTGGCTGAGATTTCCTTTATCTGACCTGAGATGAACCCAGGGTGACACTCTGGAGGCAGAAGAGCCCAGGAGGTGCGAAAGTCTCCGTGGATGGCAGGCCTGCCGAGGAGTCCGTGGAGGAAAGACTTGGGTCTGGCAAGAAGCTGGAGTCCCGGGAGCAGCAGGAGCGTGCATGTCCATGAGCGGGCTGGCCAGGTGATGACCCACTGTTCACAGGAGCCCCAGACACCCCACAATGGGCCAGCACTGTATCACTTAGGTTTAGGGGAGTGCCAATATGAATGCACCCCTAACAGGAAGAATCCAGGACCCCAAGAGGAATCTTACTGTGTCTGAAAATTTCTATTCAACTCCCAGACCCCGGGATACTCCTGATACCCTTTTGGCAAGAGGAAATGGACATCTGTCCTCAGATTCTCCTCTTTGGAGGGTGATAGCACCTATGAACCTCTGCCTCCCAACTGCTAAGATCCCCATCCTGTGTCAGGTCCCATGTATTTCGCAGGCTTCACGACTCAGGTTGGGGCCATAACATTCAAACCCTTTGGAGCGCTGAGCCTCCTTCCTCACCTCTTCTCCTGGGCCTGTCCTCTTGCTCCCGCTCTCTGTAACAGCTTATACCGTTAGCGCGCATTTGAGTTACAATGCTTTCAAGAGCATTATCTCATCTGGCCTCAGGATTTGGAACGGTCGTGAGGCATAAACAACCATCTGGGGAGCTCTGATTTACAAGTCCATGTTAATCCATCAGCAGAGAGTCGCTGCAGAGCTACTGTATGCCAGTCTCGTGCTGGATTTGGGGTCCCCTGCCGGAAATGTGGGATCACAGTGACATGTGCTTCAAGTGATTTCAAAGAGGAGAAAAAGCATCCATGAATATTCAAGTTTCTAGAAAATACTAGTGTGTCTGAAGTGGTCCACATTTCCATCACCTCTCTGTGACTTCTCCATTTGGATTGGCACATCTTCACTCCTGATCCCACCCACAGCTCTGGAAGTATGACATATCCTGAGTCCCTCTTGAGGGATAGGACTGCCATCAGAAATCTCCTTCCTGGATGTTCCTTTGGTCTTTCAAGCTCAGCATGTAAATATGGCTGAATTATTCCCCCCAGGTCTCTCCTTTATTCTGTATTCTCATTGCTAATTATTAACTTAATTTCAGATATTGGATTTTACTTAATTGCCCGAAATAATAGTTTCCTCCTTCTTTTTAATCACCTACCATCTTTTTACTTTTGCTATGTTAATGTTTCACTAAGAATCATTCCTGTGTCTCTTAACCCAGTACTTAACCCTAAATAGTGCATAATGAATGGACTCCGGCTTCAGCTACACCAGTCAGTCATTATTGGTTGGCTCGTCCCCTGCCCAGGAAATACTATGAACTCATCAACACGAAAGAACTCTACCTTATGGTCAGTGTGTAGAAAGTAATCAGTGAAAGTGTGCTAAATAAAATGATCAATGAATGCATGAACCCCGTGGTAATTTATGGCTTTTTTGTGATGGGCAGAATTCTAAGATGTCCCGCAAGAGTCTTTCTCTCCAGCAATTGCACATCTATCTCCCAGTTACTCAATAAAACACTGACACAGGCAGTGTGTGAAGGGATAGTTTTCATCTTTAATTAAAGTCCCACGTTGGTTGACTTTAAGGAGGGGAGATGAACTTGGGTGGGATGGGAATATGTAGGTGAATCCTGGGAAGGAACTGAGCAGGTCCTGGCTGGAAGGATTTCAGTGTGGGGGAGCCACCGGGTGAAGTGCAGGTCTTCCATCTGGTGCTTCGGGTATGGCTGGGACACATGTCATGGAATGCACACAGCTTCTAGGATCTGAGAACGGTCCCCCATCGACAGCCAGCAGGCAACCAGGAATCGCAGTCCTACCACCACATGGAACTGAATCCTGCCAACGATGCGAATCCGCCTGGAGGTCGGTTCTTCCCCAGAGTCCAAAAAGGAACACGGTGCAGCTGAGGCCTTCACTTCAGCCCCGTAAAACCCCGAGCAGAGAACCCTCCACCTCGTGCCAGACATCTGTCCTAGGGGACTGTGAGCCCATCAGTGGGTGCTGTCTTAAACTTCTAAGTGCTGGTAGTTTTCCAGGCAGCAGTAGAAAACGGATGTATTTTTCTTCTCATTGTGAAGTGCTTGATGAGCAGGAGGAACCAACAGTACTCGTAGGTTATGAAGTACAGAGGATCTGCTCGTTCCTGAGTGTTCACTGACGGGGGATGAGCCTTCTAAGGTGCCACGTCAGTTAGCAATTGCCACAAGAATGACGCACGACCAACAGCCACAAGGACCTGAGCAGAAGGCAGCAGTGAACATTGATGTAGCCCCCATGTCTACGGCTCCTCAGTTGATCTGGGCTGGGCTTCCGTGGATCGTCCACCTGGTATTTGGTGGCTTCCTCATATGAGCTGGACTGGATTAATCCACCCTGGTCTTGGCTGGGCACGACTCCAATACCTCAGCTCTATCTTCATCCGGGATGAATTGACTGTTTTTCTAAGGGCCACAGTAGAAGCACAACTGACCTGGTAGAAACATGGAAATCTTCCTAAGGTCAGGGTCAAGACTGAATTAACACCACATCTACACGTTTTGGTTCAAAGTCACATGGGAGAACCTCAGAGGCACAGAGGCCCATCCCTTTTACAGGTAGAAGTTACTACAAAGATACATGGTAAAGAACACGACTCCAGTGAATTACAGATCCCAGATGCTAAGGACTCAGAGGCAACCTTCAGGACTGGATGGGTTCCTCCGTTTCTCCTTATGTTCTCATATTTACTAATTTAATAACATTTAAATGGACTCTTCCTAAAGTAGCTCCAATTATATCCAAGCAAGGTAAACTGCAATATTAAGAAATATTTGATGTGTCATTTGATATTAACCCTCAGTTTTATGTGAATTATTCAAGAAAAATGATAAATATAAAGTATATAAATTGGGCATCTCCAGATTCTAAACAGGAGGGTGTCAACGGAGAGGACTCCCAGTGCAGGCAGGCTGTGGGTCCTCTCCTTTGCTTTCTCAGGTGGGATGCCCTCTCTGGCTACAAGGAATGCTCTCCATTGCTAAGGATTCACATTATTATGAATAATTGAAAAACAATGAAATATAAATGGTAAAAATATGAGTCTATGCAGTTCTACTAAAAATAAAATTTAATACTCCATCTGAAGCTTTTGGCTTAATATTTTGGAATTTCTGGCTTTGGCCACCCACGTAGCTATTAACTTTTCATTCTGAACCCAAGGTTATTCACGAGTTTTTGGTCAACATTGGCTTCAAAATGACATGACATCTTTTAGCTAATATGTTTCTACTATATGAATTGCAAGGAGTTTGACAAACACTAGTGTTTCTATTGAGAGTTTTAAGTCAAACAGAGTGACTTCCCCTCAGCCTTTTATGCCAGGGGTCATTTGAATCCATGACCCACTCTGTTGCCACCTCTACACATTGAGCTGCTTGAGAAAACGTGTTTGTTTGACCCATAACTACCATAAATTGCTAGCAAATTACAAAGAAGACAATAACAAGTTCCCAGGTAATGCCAGGTGATGGGCCTCAGGAAGACACCCCTGTGAGCAGCAACTAACACAGAGGCTGATGGTTAGTTTTCAGATACTCAGAGTCAGTGTTAGCATTGATTTTTAACCATTTTTCATATGCCTTTATCTTTTATGTTTGGGGGGGTACTGGGGATTGAACTCAGGGGCACTCAACCACTGAACCACATCCCCAGCCCTATTTTTTATTTTATTTAGAGTCTCACTGAGTTGCTTAGTGCCTCACTTTTGCTGAGGCTGACTTTGAACTCACCATCCTCCTGCCTCAGCCTCCCCAGGCACTGCAATTACAGGTGTAGACACAGCACCAGACACCTTTATTTTAATGAGAGAAATGATGTTTCTGCTGAGACTCTGACCACATGCACAAGGAAACCTGATTTTGCTGTCTTATACTAACAATGGCTGCGTGCACATCCTGGCTGACCCCATCGATACAGATGTCCTGTAGACAATGCCAGCAGTACACACCTGAGTTCTCCCTGTGAGTGTCCTACTGGTCCGAGCTGTGAGCTGAGGTGGGTATCTATACTCTCTAGAAATATCTCAGGTGGGTTTCCTGCCTGTACTTATGTGTAAACTATGCCTATACCTGTGCTTTCACCTACCTGCTGCCTACTCCTGAGCCTATAACCATACCTGGACCTATACCTAGGTCTATACCTATGGATGCATCCTTAGCCTACACCTATATGATACCTATAGGGCATACACCTGTAACTCTACCTGAACCTGTACCTATCCTCCACCTATACCCATATCTAGACCTATTCCTGTACTTTGTCCTATACCTGTGTTGACACCTAGACTGTACCTAACCCACACTATGCCTTCACCTACATCTGTATGTATACCTATGCCTTTGCCTATCTATCCCTAGGCCTAGACTCACACCTATGTCTAAAACTATATCTACCTCCAAGGGTTGCTTTGAGGACAAATGAGGGTCAGATTCAGGTGTATGATATCTAACACTTAATAGTTATTCTGTAAATGCCGACACCAAAACACTCCTCCAGGTGAACTCAAAGCCAGGGCACATCCATCTCTGGGCATTGGCTTGCTGGACTCTGTGGAGACTGGGCCATCAAGGTGGGATTTGCATGAGTTATTGCTGGTGGCAACCATCCAAATCCTTGAAGAACATGTATTTCCATCCACTTTGACTTACTGACATGAATAAGTATATCATTGTATCCTGTCATACAATACCCATGTTCACTTCCCTGATTGGCACCGCATGGCTTGGCATGTCCTCCCTCCAAGCCCAAGGGTCACATCTAGTGCTGGGATTAGGGGCCCAGAAAGAACGTTCAACCACAGCGAGCTAGAGAACACCAACAGGACATCAACCAGGATCAGAGTCCCAGCCCTTGGGTATGGGAAGAATGGAGGTGATCCCTGAGCCTGGAGGACAACTTGGTGTCACATAAAGTGCACTCGAAGGGCAGTGGCTATAGGAGCACAAGTCTTCCTAGGAGTTTGGATGTTCCCCAAAGGCCAGGAACAGCTGCTGTGTGTTGAATCCAGGGGTCGAGTCTGAAAATATAAAGCTAGGTAGCAGACAGTGCAATGTCTGAACATTTCTGTCCCCCTAAGGAGAGACAAATGTCCCTGTCACATCAGCTGTAGGAGAGAGTCAAATAAAGCTTGTGTGGGGAACACGGTGAAAGGACATTCACTGAGGAGGTAGCGCTGAGTAGGTAGCACTTGGGAGGAGGAGCGTCTCTGCAGGTGGGCAGAAGTGGAGGATGCTCCTGGGCAGGGCAGGCAGGGGGCAGGGCTGGCACGTGGGCACAGGGGCACTGACCACTGGTGGGGAGAAGAGGAGAGCTCAGGTAACAGTACCAAGGCAAGCAGAGGGATTTAGAGTGTAGACTACTAGGTAACCACCCAGGACGGACAGACCTTGCAAGGGCACATCTTCTCCATGGTAATGAACCTGAATTTCATTTTATATCTTCTGAGGTTTACTGACATGTGGTTACTCTCACAACTACATTCTGTGGAACCTCAGCTGTTTAATTTCTTACAATTGCCAATTTGAAAGTAAGCAAAGATGTAGTCAAAATTTCTCAAGAAAAAAATTGCACATAAAACCTGTAAGATTAATGAAGTGTCAGAAAACATTTAATAACTTGTCCGGCTTTGTTCTGTGAGTAGGCGCTCCATCTGAAAACTCCGATACTGCATGACAAGGCCAGTTATTCTCTGTATATAATCTCTTATTTCTATTCTCAGATCCCCAGTAATTCCAGTTGTATCCCCATTATGATCCTTAAAGAAATGGGCTTATTAAAATGTGCTCAACCCCACTCCTTCCTATTGTTTTACACATTAGCTCAAATGAGGTTTGAATAAAGAGCACATTTCTAATATTAAGGATAAAGTGTTTCCATCTTCTTGGATTACCTTGGCTCAGAGCCACTCTGCACAACTGTGGCTGGTTCAGCACTTAGCTATTCTCCCCTAGTACCAATAAACCTGCATCAAGTATCCACTAATTGGAACCTTCTTTAGGATGCTTTCTTGATATTTTAAAGCATATGGTTTCCATACCAAATAGTGGAGATGCTGTCAAGTATACCACAGTGTGTCCCCTGCCCTGGACAGGAGGAGTCTAGTTCCCTTCTGCCTTTAGTTCTGTAAATAGAAGTTGGTGTCTTTAAAGCCAGCACTTGACAAGGTGAAGGGAAGCATTCCTTACGCAAGTAACCACAGGCCCCGCAGCTTCAGGAAGCTCAGCCCCAAGCCTCCAGTCCCAGGCATTTGAGGGCTGCCATCTTGCGATTTTTCCGTCTCCAGAAAAGGGCTCACTGTTTGTAAATTTAGAATTTTTCTGTGAGGCTTAAAGATCAATTACCCCAGGTTACGAGCACTTTCACCTGCACCATTGAGACTAGAACAGGAAGCAATCAACGCTCACGGGAGGAGTCAAACACAGAGGTGAAGCATGGGCAGATGAAGCGGGTAGGGATGGACGGAGGGGAGAACAATACCGCCAAGTAACGCAGAAGTCTGTGGTGGGCTCGCGTCAGAATCAAGGCCGAGGAGGACAGGGCAGATCACAGACCTCCCTGTGCTTGCTCATCGTTTTCCCTTTCAGAGAAGAATAAACAGACTGAGAACTTTGACGTTGTCAGCAAGCTTATCCTCAGAGGTAGAACCCATGGTGATTCCTATGCCTATTATTTCCAATTACTGTCGTACCGTGTTTAATAAAACAGAGTTCTCACTTCACGCTTTTCAAAATGTTTCATAACTGTTATCTCACTTTATTAAAAAATGAGAGAATAAGTTCGGTGTCTGTTTCAATTAATCTTCAAATTTTTGTGTATTACACGTTCCTCTGTTATATTTTTGTTTTATCCAAAGTAATTGGTGTTCCTTTCTTGTGGAAGCAATTAAAAAAATCACCAACGACAACCTGCAGGGCCTTCATTAATTGTCTGTAGACATTTTCATCAGGTTTTCAGAGCCCGTGCTATCTTAATTCAGACCTGGACGCAGGACAAGCATGACTTCAGCACCCAGAGCCCTGCCATCGGAAACAAACAGAGCACAGGGAGGCGTGAGGGAAGAGAAGTCTCCTCATTAAAACGGGGGACAGCGAGCTCATTGTCCCCACAGCCCTTCCTGTGGCAGTGGCAGCAAGGGCAGGAGACCTGTGGGGCTGGACACTCTCTGGACAGGTAGACATGGAGACAGAGCACCCAGGAACAGGCCAGGTAGCAGACTCAGACATCTCTGGCCTCCTCCAAACCAGACTCTCCTCTGAGTGTGTGTGTGTGTGTAGCACGTGGCCAGCTTGGTTCCTGGAGGAGGGAAACTGAGAGCCGCAAGGCCTGGACAGTCCCCGTGCCCATGCGGACTCCCCTGCACCGCCTCCTAGAGGGCCCTCCAGACTCACGACTCCCCTCCGACAGGCAGCTCACCACCTCAGTGGTGATTTGGACACCCACAGTTCTAATGGCAAACGGTGATCCGATTCCTGTTGGAGCCACCTACCCGTGCTCACCACGTACCTGTGGGGCTTCTCCCCTCACAGGCAAGCCCTGACAGCAGAGGTCATCTGCATCCAGGGCTCCTCCTACGTGTGGCCTGTGACCCACCCTCAGGTCCTCTGATGGACGCATTCTTTGTGGACACACAAGGGAAGGTCATGCTCCTCTGGGTGAGTGGCCGGCTGTTCCCGACACTGATGCACACTGACCCATGCCTCCCGAGATCAGCATGCAGATGCTTCTGCAGATGTACACTCAGCTGCCCCGAACTTCAGTGTGGAAACAGTGCGGACCTCTGCTGGCCACCATATGGACAGTAGCCCATGAGCTCCCAGAAACTGACTCCACATTTCCCACTTAAATTTTATCTCTTTTATTTGGTTCTAGGCCCCTTCTTTTTGAATTCTTTTGGCCCAGTTCTGTCATCTGCCATATTGAACATCCTTCCCAGTTTCATGTCATGTGCAAAACTCACAAGCATGGCTTCTGTGCCTTTACCCAAACAAGTGAACAGACAATAACATCTGATAAAGAAAAGGACACGATCACACGTCATCAGGGCTGCCCCTTTGATCGACCCCGATTAAGGAGTGGTGGGCTTTGAGCAGTTTTGCAGTCACTCTGATAGGTTGATCTGTGGCTTCATCAAGTACCTGGGAACACCAGAAGGACAGGCTCTGGCACGGTGGAGCAGGGACCCTGGAGACGGATGGGCTGAGCGAGCTCTGTGTGCCCCAAGGTCACTCTTCCTTAGTCTTCATGGAGTCAGGATGCAGCAAAGTGGGCTTGTTCAGTACAAAAAGAAAACACGTTTCTTTTTGTGAAACTAATTGAGCTTGATGCTGGGATCACTGCCCCTTTCTTAAGAGCTCCTCTGCTTGTTCACAATTCCTTCTGAATTCCTGTCAGTGATCAATGTTGAACTGATTGGCCCATCATCTCTGGAATTCATACTTTTGCCAATTTTGAAATTGGAAAAATATTGGCCTCCTCTACTCATCTGGCTTCTCTCCCATAATTCAGTATTTTCTCATGGAAAAAGAGCTCCTCTTATATCTGCAAACACTCTCCTGCCCTGAGCTGTGATTCAGTGGCCCGAGGCCTGGCACCATCCTGGGGCAAGCCCTTTTCCTAACTTTTCTGCACTGCTTGCTTGATGCCGCCCTCTCATGGGAGATGACGACGGGGACAGAGTGGTCATCAAGAGCCTCGCCTCTCTGTCCTCTCTGAGCAGCGGGGGCCTCCCCAACGTGGGTCCATCCTCTCTCCATTTGCTCTGCAAACATCCAGCAGTTGTGTCTGATGGTTGGGAATAAAGGAGAGGATTCCTCAGAAATGGGAAAGTGGGGAAGATTTAGGGAGTTGTCTTCCTGACTTTAATTTTATGGAGAGTAAAGGAATAGTGATGAATAGCAAATCATGAATGCAGAGAGCTCTCAGTCATTTGTAAACATGGAACCTGTAATACAGAGATAATGGATCTGTAAAGCACATCTTAAAAAATTTGATTTTGTGGCTGTCTAGGAAATTAAATATAAAATGTATGAGTGTTGGATAGGCTATGTTCAATTTTTACAGAACATATATTGAAATACCTAAGAATGACCAATTAAATATCGATTACAGTTATTATTACTAACTGAAAATGGGAGTAGTTATTTGAATGCTTTATGGTAATGTTGCATAAGAAAAGTGTCAAAATAAACAAGAAAGATAATATGTGCCTGTTCCTTTTGGGCTTGGTTGTGCGTCCCTCCCAGGGCCTTGGGCTGGAGTACTTTGCTATGCCAGTTATTTTTCCAAGATCCTGATTTGTTTGGAATATCTTTTGGTCATCGGTTCCTCTCCTTCTGGCAAGCCACCTGTAAGTGGAGGCGGAAGCTGAGCGGGAGGGGTGGATGGGTGGAGTCCCTCACGCTTTCACATTACTTCACTCCACTGCAATGTGAGCTCTGAGCCCCGAGTCCACACATTTTTGAAGAGGGTGTGTGTGTGGTTTATTAAGGTTATTCAGGTCAAGGAGTCTAGAATTTTCTTTCACTTAAAAATTGAACAAGAGATTTCTTTGGAGAAATCTTGAATTTGGGATACTTATCAGTGATTTAAAGCAGTAATATAAGTTAATTGAAATCAATAATACCAGTGGAAGACTAATTTAGGGGAGGGAAGTATTAGTGCCTATAAGTAAATTTTGATTTTAATTTTTTATATCTCTGTGATCTAATTGAATATAAATAAAACTAAGCCTAAGTCATTTTATTTTGCTTCAAGATGTGAAATTTAATTATAGATAAAGGAAGTGGCTCTTTCCTATTGCCACCTTGGCCCCCCTTAGCAGCTACCTTGCTTCTCTGCTGGGCTGGCAGGAATACCTGGGCCCCCCTGGCAACGCTGTCCAAGTCAAGGGTTCTCCAGACCCAGGCTTCCAAAGTGTGGTGCCAGACCGGGGCATCAGCACCATCTGGAAGCTGATGCACCCCAGGCCTGCTCAGTCAGAATCTCTGGGCACAGGGTCACACTCTGGCCGTGACTAGCCATCCGGTTTTCAAGCCGTGGCTTAAAAAACGCTGGTCTTAGGTCACACTCACCAAGAGCCCTGAAGCCACTAATGAAAAGACCAAGGCAAACACAAGCCATGAAAAACCGCAGGAAAAGAGAAGAGGGGAATCGGAATTTTATATATACCAAAGGTAAATTCCCAGCTTTAATATCCCCTTGAGGTCAGACAAGAGCATCTTACAACTCATAGCTCTGGGAAGAAAAGAACTCAGCACAGGACTAGAGGGTGGCAATGCCACTCAGTGATTGATGGTCTTCTGAGCAATCACCCATTTCAGAGAGCATCAGTGGTCTCTGGGGTGATCTGCATCATCATGGGGGTCTGCTGATCAGTGTTTCATTTGCCCCAAGCTGGCAAGGCACCCGTTGGCTACTGGCAGTTGCAAACATGACATTTCCACCATGTGGAAGAAATAAGAAGTCCACAGCCAGGCAGTGCGACCAGAAGGAGGGCTCAGAGCTGGCTTGTGCTTGCCCTGGAAGGGTAGAAAGACCCCTGAGGGATGGAGGTGCTTGCTTTGCTGTGTGCCTGCCTCTCACAGGCCTGAGTCCAGAAGCAGGGAGAGCATCCAACGGCAGCCTTTTAGAGAATGGCAGGAGTCCTGCATTTAAAAAACTAGCTACCTGAATAGACACTTAAAACACACGCAAGCCACGCACGGCTGCTCCTGGCCCATGCTGGTGTGTGGGCAGCGGGCATTTAACGTGCCAGGGAGCCCATCTCTGTGGCCTTGGTCAAACTGTCTTCCTCCCACTGTCAAGAGCTCAGCAGAGATCGATTGTGACATAGGGTAAAGACTACTCAGATGGATTCATACGCTGCCATTCAAACGTCCGGGTGTTCAGAAGTGGACATATGGATAGTAGATGGAGCATGCACTCGGAATCCCCAGAATCCTCCCAGCCCACCACCCTCAGCAGGTTGGTCCAAAACAGTGGCTCTGGTTAAAGGCAGGTGCTCTCAGATCCTTGTGCCAGTTCACTGCCCTACCCTTCAGCCTCTTCTAAAAATATATGGAGACCGAAAGGAAAATGATCCTAACCCTAATACTGTGACTCCATCCCTGACAATGACAGAATTCTCCTGTGTCGTCACATCTGCTCTGGGACCCTCCAGAAACTCCCCACTGGGCCTGCACTCTGCCCCCACGGCGTGCAACGTCACTGTAGTTAAGTCGTGTGTTTTCACATGTCTTTCCCCCCAGGATACAAGCTCTGGGTCAGCAACCAGCCCGGACCTCACACTCTGTCCTCTGCACTGAGAAGCATAGCTAGCATATTGTTCCTGCCCAGCACACCTCTGTGGAATGAGTGAAACCATAATAATGCATGTACTTACATCACAGCGCGCATGTCACACATCAGGTTTTCCTGCTTAGACATTCTGTGGGGCTGAACAGAGTCAATTCTTGTTTCATCTAGTGGAAGGTTTGGTACCTGGTGATATCAAACTGTTCACTCACTAACTGAGTGGCTCTTGCGATCTAGGACTGAGAAACCCAGCTCACTCATTCTCACTGCTGGCCAGGGACCTCCAAATCAACCATCCTATGTTCCAGTTGTGTCATTATCTGGACGATAGTCCTGTTCCACACAACGACAGGAGCTGCACACACACATACCGTGGTGGCCATAGGATCATGCTGCCTTGTGGAGCCGGGGCTGTCTCACTGTCCATAGGTATACTCCAGATGTTCCCACGGTGACAGAATCGCCTAACGATGCATTTCTCAACACATACCCACCCCGTCATCATGCAACAAGTGATGGTAATCTTATTTCTCTTTTTTCCCCTAGTACACTCTAAACCATTTGAGAAAACTCATGACCCAGCACAATGGGCCTTGGAATAAAGATGTTATTAATTCCGCCATAACAACAGTAAAGTCTTTCCTTTCTTTGGCTCTTTTTTTCTTCTGAAATATCTGCTGTATCCTAGTAGCCCACGTAGAATCTGAAAGAAAGACCTAATCTCCCACATTACTGATAGTGTAAGGAAACAGCATTTCCTTTTCAACCCATGGCTGTAACCTAACTAAAGAAGGGTGGAGTCTACCGTGTGAACATATCTGTCTTTGATTCCATTTTCAGACATTCTAGTGCCTCTTTGAGTCTCCCTAGGTCCCCCGTGTCTCCTTTTTCAGCCCACACTGTGATCAGCCCTTCTAGAAACCAGACAGGAGGTGGTGGGGGTGGGGCGTGAAAGATGCAGCCTGACTCCGCCCGCCCCGGGCTCAGCGTTGCTGTGGTGACGCTGTTCCTGGGTGGGATGGTGTCGGAGCTGGTGGACAGACTGGGCAAGGCCGACTGCCCCCGAGCAGGGGGGTGTTGATGCAGTCCATGGAGGGCCTGGGCAGAACTCAGGCCTGAGTAGGGGAGAACCCTTCTCTGTTCCTGACTGTCTGTGAACTGGGGAACTGATCCCCCACCCTTGGAGATGAACGCAGTCTGGAATTCGCACCACTGACTCTCCAGGGCCTTCAGCTCGCCATCACAGCTCCTGGTAATTCAGACTGTATCACCACATCAGCCAATTTCTTGCAGTGATATTTTTCTGGCTACACACACACACACACACACACACACACGGAATGTGTTGTTACCTTTATTTCTGAGATCACAAATACATAGATTCACTCCGACGATTCTGTTTCTCTGGGGAACCCTGACTAATACACCTTTGGGGCCTCATTCTCCCTAAGAGCTCTCTTGGTGGCCACAATCCCCAATCCCAGCCGAGGGGTTCTTCCTACAGTGGCTAAAAATGAACAATGTTAAAACCTACTTAATATGACATTCCTCATACCTCATTGCTGGGCCCCATATTAGTGATGGAAAACACCCTCCTGTTAACCTCTTTTTTTAACCCACCAAGATGATGTACCTCTATCAGAAGAGTAGGAAATCATACCCAAACAGGCAGAAATACCTCTAGAACGTTTTTTTAGGAAGTTCAAACATGTAGATGCCGCAGTCCGGCTGCAGCAAACTAACCGGGGGGTGACGAGCAACTTGTGTACGTTGATACAGCAGGAGTGGGAGCCGTTTATTGTAGGACAGGAGGGGTATATATACATTCCACACAGCTTATCTAATTAACATAAACTAGATACAGCAGTCAACCAACAAGGAATCTCCACACTTAATGGCTCGCTGGCACCACCTCACAAACCACTCTCCCTGGCAAAATGCCAGGCGCCATCCCGACTTGTTTACAGACCCTAACATGTAGCCATGTGGGGTGATTCCGCAGAGGCTTGTCTGGGGAAGGTGTAAAGCCAGCAGCCATTTAGAAGAGCAGTGCCCGTCCTCCCCTCTGTTGCCCATCCACACCTCCTTCTTCCTGACGTGCTGCTGTACCGTGCCCAGCTCCCGTGGAGACCTGCTCTGGTTTGCAGAGGTGATAACCACACAGCAGATCCTGAGCCACGCCTGACCAAGAATTCCAGAAATGTAAAGAACTGAGAACCTCAATGTTGCCTTTCGTGACTCAGGAACAGAAAGCAGCTGGGCGTGGAGACATGGGACTTCACAGCTGTGGCACCCAGAGAAGCTGCCCCTCCCGTGGGTGAACAGGTTGTCTTCCCTCTCTAGCCTCCAGTCTCCAGCACAGCTCACTTCCAGGGCACCCCTCTGTGATCTCAGAGCCCAGGGGGTCTTCCTTGCCTAGTGCACAGTCTTCATAAATAGGTACAGAGACGCCTCACCTGATGGCGGGCATGGAAATACCAGTGTTGAGCAGAAGGCACGCAGAAGTAAAGCTCCCCTCGTTGCAGGTGACTGAGATCACCTATCCTTCCTGGGCAGAGAGACCCTGGAGAGGGAGCAACACTCTCGGTAACAGTTCACATTAGTGTATCACCACTCACCCTTTTCACCCAACTCCAATAAAGGGGACGTAAGAACGTGCAATTCAACTTTCTCACTCCTGATCCCCAACAGAGTGTGCTTCCAGAAACCCAGAAAATTATACTGTGGCAGAAAAACAGCAGCTCTGGCTCGCCTGTGTCTCACTTTTCCCCGCAGTTTGAAAGAGATTGGGTTTAACACCCACATGTGGGAACATGCCCACATCTTGCTACCCCAGACTGCATATTCCGTAGGTGAGCGGAAGCTTTCTGTCCAGGCTCTGAACACCTGCAGGAGGCAGCTGTGTGGATGCTGGAGAGGGCTGAGCAGCGTCCCCTGTGCTCTTGGACTGGGCACTTTCCTGTGTGACTGTGGCCTTTCTTGGACTGACAGATATACACAAGGCAGGTTCACAAGGGCTTACGAAGCTGATTGTTTTTGAGAAGGTTTTTTCAATTTATCGTATATTTTAATATGTTTTTGTGTTATGAATCATTCCTTTGAAGTCACACCAGTGTTCTCTTTTGTTTTGCTTTTTTATAAGTAGATGACCATAAGCTGGAATTTATACTATTTAACGAATCTATTTTGAACATGCATGTTTGTTTTGTCACTGAGCACACTGTTTAGTCTGAGAATCCACAATCACAAACTGTTACAGGAGGATGAAAGTTCCTTACAGCCAGGCCTGGGGTGGAAGATGCCTCCCAATGCCTGACTCATTCATTCAGCCTATAAATTCCTGTAGGAGTTTTACAGATGCTGAGTATAGTCACCAGGCTCCGTCTGCACTTAGACACACTGACTAGGGAGCGTGTGTTCTCTCCTGTCAGCTCAGTCAGGCTCCAGGTGAGAAGGCTGTGGCTGGATCAGGGTGGCCTTCCCCTCTGGAAAATATGTGTTATTTGCAAAAGAAAAAATATGGGCAGGTTTCACAGAATTATTTACAAATGCATTCTAGAAAAATATGAGCTTGACTGGTCTCTCTGTTTCTCTGTCTGACTCTGTCTCTGTCTCTGTCTCTCTCTCCTCAGTAGAATACTTTCACAACTTCACCAGGTCTCTCCAGCCTCCACCCACCTCTGCCAATTACAGGATTTGTCGTAGAACCATGAACAGAATCTGAATTTGGCTTCTCTGTGCTTGCCTTAAACTGCAAGAGAAATTACTCAAGAAGCTGGGCAAATTGGTGGTAGTAATTTCCATATTCGTGGGCCATCTACCCACGTTACCTTTAGTAGACAGTCATTGAACTTGGTTGATTAAACACTGATCTCAAGGTTGAATGAGAATCTTTAGTCCATGTGTTGAAGAAATGATGGAAGAATCCAGAGGAAAGTAGATTGAAGATTTTGCACAAGAACATGCTATTTGTTAGGATGAGGTCCAAATTAAAACCAGGTATGGCAGACTGGTTATCTATGCACCTAATCCTGCCATTCTCTTCCTCAGCACGTGGTGGCATGGCATTTTTATATCCTGGCAGTTAGATGTGGCCACATAATTGACTGAGTTCAGGCCAATGGGTATGAACACAGGTGATGTACAGTTCTCTGTAGCTCTTTACATAAAGCTTAGCCCACCAAAACTCCTCCCAGGATTCTGTGTTCTTTACTCATTTGCTCACGTAATGCGGGTGTGTGAAGCAGGTTGGGAGCCATGAGCTGTAACGGAATTAGGGAGCATGGTCCACAAATCTATACTTAGGAAAGAGCTACCCACCTGTTGGGAATATGTTCTTGGTTTTATGTGAAGTGGTAAAACCCAAACATTTTGGAAGTGGAGCCATTTCAGCATCAGCGCTGTTACATCTTCACTGTTGTGCTGGGTCTCCCACCTGTCTGCAAAACCGTGGTTGAACATGAGAGTAAATGAGTCCCCATATCACTCTAAAAAAGCAGCCACCATCATATGGATTCAAACACAATTGTGCCAACGGGGGAGTGTAATAAACTGGCTGTATGGGAAAAGGTGAGCTCAAAAAAGCAAGGGCTGGCTGTGGAAGGTGACTGTGCTCTAACACGGCTTGTGGAAGATCTGTGGTTTCAGGTTGTGGGTTGTCATGTGGAGACTGTATGGAGATTTATTGCTTTCACACCTTGCGGATGACTCAAAGCTGCCAGTTGGCTGTTGTACACAAATACAGATTGTTGCCCTTTTTTTTTCTTATACAAAAATCCACGTTTCTGGCAGTCTTGGAAGGCGGATATGGTACAGCTGGAGGCAGGAGGGTTTTTCCATGGCTGCCTCCCGGGAGCACCTTTAGTCAAGACGCAGAGTGGGATTAGCAGGTGCGTGCAGGGGCAGCAGAGGAGCCGCGAAGTCCTCTTATTTTTTAACATTTGTACAGAAAATTTGATCCCCTTTTAAAAATGCCTAAGACTACTTCTTTTGGTAAAAGCAATGTACTGTTACTATTGATATTAAATGAATATAAGTAAACAAATCATCTCAAAAGAAAGTATGTCAGTGCTGGGACCACTTGTAGAAGCAGGCTGTGCTTCCTGCAGCAACAACGCTTTTCCAAGGTTCTCGAAACACTTGAGGATGGCGTAGGCTGCACTCAGAGAAAGAGGGTCTAAGCCACAAGGCCAGGGTTCAGACACACAGTCCTGGAGTTTTTACTCAAGTTTTGTTGGAAGGCAACTATTTCAGGACTAATTTCCTTTATCTGTCAAGTTAGATGCTGATTTTTGTAAACGTTCTTCTGACTTTAGAATCCTGTTTTCTACTTAAGATACAATGTCTGCCACTGGTTTAAGAAGCATGTAGCAGTGGCACCAGCTCTCAGGGATGGATGCAGCTGAAACCACAGCAACAGCAGGTCTCCCTTCTCCCAGAAGTCAGGCTTGGCCACAGGATCTCACCATGTCCACATGGATGCTCACCATGCCCAGGCAACATGGGACGCTTACCAGTAATTTATCTTTCCCTGTCTCCTCAAAGAAATGAATGAAGAATATACTGATGTTAGTCACTTTTATAAAATTGTGAGCAAAATACCAAGCAAGAGAAACTTAGAAAAAGAAAAGTTTACTTGTTATTTATAGTTTCAGAGGTCTCAGTTCATAGATGGTCAATTAATTTCTCTGGGCACAAAGTGAGGCAGAATGTCATGGTGTAGAAAAGCTGCTCACCTCATAACAGCCAGGGAGCAGAATGAGAGAGATGGGGGAAGGGGTCACAAAGAAGAAGCCTTCTAGGGCATACCCCCCGTGGCCCACCTCCTCCAGCCATGCCCATCTGCCCAGTACCACACAGTTCTTGTCACTGAGATGGACTGACTAGGATACAGCTCTTACAGTCTAATTATTTCACCTCTGAACATTCCTCCATTATCACAGGGGCTTTGGGGGGGCACATCATATCCAAACACAGCATTCTATCCCTGGTCCCCAAAGCTCATGTCTGTTTCACAAAGAAAATCGCATTTATTTCATCTTCAAGAGCCCCCATAGACTTAACAGTTCCCGCATTGCTCAAAAGTTCAGTTCAAATGTCATCTAAGACTCCAGGCAAACTCTTTGGTGTGAGTCCCTGTGAATATCAAAAGCTGGTTATGTATATTCAACATACAGTGGCACCGAGCAACATTTTCATCCAAAAAGGAGGAACGGGAACATAGAAAGAAGGGATGGTAACAAACAGGACCAAAACCCAGTCAGGTAAAGAGGTCCCCTAACTCTGCCCAGAACTCCGCACACAGCACCTAGGGTACATGGGGGGGAGGTATGCTCTTTATAGGATTTGGAAAGCCTTGCCCCTTGGCCTGGCCAGTTGCAGTGCCCGTGGGCTTGCTCTTAGCCTGGCTAACTTTGCACCAACAGCTTCCTCAGCAGGCAGGCCACGTTACTGGCATCTCTTGATTCCTGGGGTCTTTGTTCAAGTTCTTACCTCACTGTCAAGGCTTTACAAATCACCCTCCCATAGGAATATTGCAGGGGCTTGGATCCCACTACACTTTGTTTGCCTTTGAAACCTTTCCTGAATCTTCCATGACTCCCTAATTCCACCATTCTGCATTTTTGTAAAACCAGTACCAAGAGGTCAATGCAAGTGACTGCCACAGCTTGGGCAAGAGCTCAGCTCTGAAACACTTGAGGATGGTGTATGCTGCATCCATAAAGAGAGAGGGCTCCAGGGACCTCTGAATATCTGTGGGCCTGAGCCCAATGAAACAACTTCTTAGGCCCCTGCTGGTGCCCCCGTGATCTTTTCTCAGAGAAGTTTTTTTTCTTCTATATCCTTGATCCTGCAGTTGATATCCTCTTGCAAATCCCTAAGATGCCCTCAAGTAATCTCTCCTATCATCTATGGGCTAAGTACTTAGCATCTCTTCAGTTGTCATAATCTCTTTAAAATTGCAGCTTTAGTGGCCCTAGTTTCGCATGCACTTTTCTGACTAAACTGCAGATTTCAAAATATTTTAGCTCTGCTTTCTCTTCCAAATTCTCACAGTAAATCAGCTGAAAGCTGTCAGAGAAAATCCGTGCCACTGATAGAGGGCTGTGCTACCTTTAAATCCTCTCTCAGATTAATAGTCCATCACTTTTAAATTCTACCTCACATAAGTTATGTCTCAGAACATGGCCCAAATGAAGACAAGTTCTTTGCCAAAATGTATCATGAAATGTCTCTAGTCCAGTTCCCAAGGGAGTCCTCCTATCCCTCTGAAACCTCAGGAGCACGGTCCACATTGCTATTGACATTCTTGTCTTTTGAGATCCTACTACAATCACCCATCAAGATCTTCTTGAAACATTTTAAAGCTTTCCCAGTATTCCTTTCTCATCTAGTTCCACCTGAAAACCAGTCCCAAAGGCTTCATGGTCAGTTTAGTCGTGTGACAGGTAACAGACATGAGTGGTGGGGACATGAGGTTGGTCCATGTGCTAACCCCCACGTGCTTTCTTTTAAAAATCAATTTACCAAGAGTCCTGCCTGGCTTAAGTCAATAGGATATCTTACTATCCTTACCAAACACTCTGTTATCTGCAAGAGAAATGTAGGCCTGAAACGCCAATATAAAGTGCACAAGTTACCCTGACGGGGTGGGAGTTTTGTAGCTCTTACACAGACCACATTCCAGAACTTGTGGAGATAAGGATAATTTCCACTCACCATAAAGTCTGTGGAAACAAGTTCCAATGAGAACCGGTCCACATGGCCAACTCAACTTAGAGTTGGGCTTTTATTATGCACAGTGGGGTAAAAATCTGATGCCATTCTGCTGTGAGTAAAAAGTCAGGGGGTGGACCTGGACAGGACTCTCTGGAAATGTCCCTGAGATCCCCAATAAAAGTGGGAGGTAGAAAGAATGTGCCATCCTTCTTCTCTCTGACAGTACCACTTTTCTTCCTTGAGAGTTTCCTTCTCCCCTCTTTCTATCCCTCCTAATAAATTCATGTCTGATATTCCAAGTGACTTGTCTGAGATCTTTTCTGTGTGGTCATGGGAAACTGTGAGAGAGGACTCTGGGGGCTGCCTTGGCTCTGCAGCAGAGCCTAGCTCTGTGACACTTGGTGTTTCCATCTGGTTATCCTCCGTTACCTCACTTCTTCCGGCTACGTCCTCCGTTCAGTCTTTCGGAACTTCTATTCTATGCCTCAGATTCTTTGTGACTAGAGGGAAAGTCTTGAGATAATTGGAAGTTCTTTGGCTAAAGCACACTCTAGTAAGAACCAGAACCCTCTTGATTGGAACTCAAACACAGCAGCCCCTGGGGTTAGAAACTGGAGCCTTCATTTTTAAGATTTTGGCTTTGAAGACAAAGTGTGCCCTCTGGCAACTGAAAGATTCTTGGCTAGGGCAACACCCTGGTAGAATCTGAAGCTCAATTATTATGAGGCGTTTGTCTCCCACTGTGCATCAGGGTAGAAATGTCTTTCTCTCTCCTTTATTCCCCTGTCATGTTTATCTCCAGACCAAGAGAACATCAAGGGATCTCACTCTAGACTCAAGTCAGTGGGAGCTGAGATCCACATGTAAAGTAAAAAGACACCCTATTTAAAAAAGGATGCCCTATTTAAATGCATTTGCCTTTTATGCTCAAAATAAAGTTTTTTCTTGATCCTTAGCTGCCTGCCTGACATCTAGCCCTCTAAGACTTGAATCTGGAATGTAAGCAGAAAGAGCAATCACCTACACAAGTTGCAGACTCTAAGAGAAGGAAAAAGGCATCACTTTTTAAAATTGTTCTTATTAGTTATACATGACAGCAGAATGCATTTGGACATATTACACATATATGGAGTATAACTCCCATTCTTCTGGTTGTAGATGATGTAGAATTACACTGGTTGTATATTCATATATGTATATAGGAAAGTAAAGTCCAATTCATTCTGCTATATTTCCTACTTCCATTCCCCCGACTCCCACTTCCTTTTATTTTCCTTTGTCTGATTTTATTCTCCTTTGTCTGATCCAAAGTGTTCCTATTCTTCCCGACTCTCTCTCCTTAATGTGAGTTAGCATCCACATATAGAACATTTGGCCTTTGGTTTTTTGAGATTAAAAAGCATCACTTTTAAATCCAAGCTGCTATATGACATAGATAGCTGAGTTTTTATTTATTTATTTATATTCTGGGATTCTTTTCTCTCCATCAATCCCACCCTAGATACTAGAGAAAGGGGAACATTCAGGTAAAAGGGAATCTGGATAGGATGCCTTCACTAAATTCCAGGCTCCTTGAGGGTGCTCCAGAAGTTCCCTTATACTCTAACTTAGGACATGGAGACGTTACTCCAACCCTAGGAAATGGGCTTCAAAAGACAGGAAGCTGACGTGACAAGCCTGGGAATGTCAGGGATGCACACTTCCTGCGGATACTCTCCTCTCTCCAGATGTGACAGCAGCAAAAGGGAAAGAGGATGAAAAAATCCCACCCATGCAAGTTTTCTTTTCTTGAGAACCTTTTCCTGAGATCTTGCTCTCCGCTGACCTTCTGGGCGCCCACATTCTTCCCATGTCTGCACTGACTCTATCTGACCCCACAGTGCACTTTGGTCTGATATTGATATTCTGTGTGCTTCTTTACAAGAGCAATTACAGCTCTTTTATTTTGATAGGGGGGACTCTGCCTTTTTCTGAGCTCATACTTCTTCTGATGAGTTTACCTTTGGTCCTACAGTCCTAGGTTAGTACATTTTGTTCTGATTTGTTCTGTCTAACTGAAATAGTTTTTACCACATATCTATTTTTTTCTCTTGCTGCCTTTTTTTGGAGGCCAGATATCCAAGGGTTAACTCTCCAAAATCAATGGAATCTAAAAGAAAAGAGACCTTCTCTTTTGGAAGACCCGAAGGAGGAAGATGAACAATGCTGTCGGTTGCACTAAATCTGCCCCCGTGGAGGACAAGTGGCTCCTGCACCCTCCATCATCAGGGTGGCTGACGGACGCCACTCCTAACATCCACAACTGTACGGGCCTCCCCACGTCTGAGTCACACTGTAAGGTTCTGTGGCAGGCTCTGTTTTCATTTGTAAAGGGTTACATTTGAGAGATGTTCTGTGAAATAAGCATCTACAGTTCTTTCCTCTTAGCACTGTGGAGATCTCATGTATGGCAAAGACAGAGACTATTTGTTTCCTGAGGTCTTTATGTCCACTGTGCACACCTGGGTATTGCATATTTTGTTTATGTGTGTGCCTGTGTCTACATCATTACATGGTAACAAAACCAGCTTATGAACACATGAGTGCTCACAAGTGAAAAAAGTGAATCCCAATGTCTTGTAGTTCACATGGATTAAATAAATTTTTAACTAAAAATGTCAATTTAAATTGGTCAAAAAGATAACAATAAAGACCTTTAAAATTACTAACCCACATGTTTTTCAAGGTGGTCAACCAATCAAGGGAGTGTTGGTTTCTGTAAAACTTCTAGAGCATAATGTCCATTGATTTTGGTATTTCTTTATGGGAAAATGATTTAGAGTGGCAGCTGTGCCTGCTGATATCTTGGTTTTCGTACATAAATTTTTTTAATATAAGTGGGATAAGCTTTTATAAATGTTCTTGTTAGAAGAGACATATGATGATTTTAAAAGTTAAAATACTAAAACAAACTTCTAAATATAAATTCAAGCATTTTTGGCTTTTAAAGTTCTATACAAGACATTATATTTTTATTGGAATCTATTAGGGAATGTATTTTTATAAATTGTTGGTAAATGGAAAAACAGTTAATATCTGCCTTGTTTTCATGTCTAAAATAAAGGCAAAATTATTTAACAATATCTCAAAGGTCAAAAGTAAATATGCCAATAAAAATCGAAACCTAATTCTCTAGATTTTAAACTATAAGGTTTTCTGAAACATCAATCTGCTCTTAGTTATTGAGATGATTTCTTGTGCCTATGAGGTCTTTGTTATTTAGGAAAAGTTAAGTCTTACAAGAATTAGGGTTTGTTTAAGCACCCATTGATTTTAAAGTCTTTTAAGTAATTATAACTTGTTCAGTAAACAACAGTTATTTTAGGTTATTACAATATATTTGACACCCTAACTATATGTGACTAAGGATATAATGCACCTAAAGGCAGAATTCATTTGTCTGAGCTTTGGCTAAGTGTTGCATAAAAGTTTGTGAATAAAAGCCCTGTCAGTACAGGCAGAGGTAACCAGTGTATTCTCTCTCCTAGGCAGAGTACATGGTATCTGGACTTTAATACATAAAATGGCCACACTGCCATTTAAAGTCTGGCTGACATCAGTTTGTTTGACTCAACATGAGTCTTACTATTATATAAACAAGTTGGGATTGTATATCAGATAAGAAGTTTATTTCTGATCATTAATAGTGTTTGCTAAATTTGTAAGAGATTGAAAGTTAGCCTGTGATCATAGTTACCCTATAATATGAATTTTAAATTTTACTTTAAAGTTAAAACTAAGTTAATATGGTGACATCTGTGTAGTTATGATGCTGTTTATTACTGGCTTCTTGGTACATTAGATGTATTCATGTTCTCCAAGTTATAAGTCTTTTAGAATGTAAAGATTGTATGCCTAAAAAAAATTATTTATTTTTTTAAAAATTGAGAATACTAGAAAAAAAAGGAAAGCTTGGGAGAGCACTTTACTAAACTGATGTTCTGCAAACTAACGTTGTCTGTAGTGATAAATTAAAAAAATTTTTTTTTACTTGGAAATCTATTTGTTATGTAATATTTTGTAACTGGATAAAGGTAATCTGTTATCAATAAGTGATATATGCAAATTTTATGTTGCTCTTTGCAATGGGGTGGGAATTTAAATGTATTTTTGTAAAGGTAATAAGGAAAGCTCAATTTGTTCAAAATTGAAAATATGGAATATGAAAATATTATGCCACTACAAGGAAGTTAGGAGCTCTCTTAGCCTTTCTGTTTGATTCCTGCATTTAAATAGAACCAAATAACAATATACAACAAACTTTATTTTCTTCCACTCCTAAATAGAATGATATTTTAAAAGCAGGCAATGGTCAGCTTTAAAAATAAAACATTTTAAATAAGATTTCTCAAGAGGCCAATCTCACTTGAGTAAAGACTCTGCCTCTCACCCTACTCCATGTTACAATGCCCCATGGTAGGCTAAAATTAAGTGCATTTAAAGTTATGTTCAAAAGACATATTTTTTAGATAAAGATCACTGTGATACCAAAATAAAAAAAGAGATATAATGCCAAATAAAGTAAAGGTTTGGGTAACTTATAAAGGGGAAATTGCTGAAAGGGTTTAGAAGAGTTTTAAGAGAAAGAAAAAATTGTAAAGAATTTAATATATGATTGAGTTAATGGATATATAGGTTTTGAAGAGACTAAATAGATATCAAAGATAACAGTGTTATTATAAAGATGTGTTTCTTAGTTCAAAGCTGTTATACAAACCGAACACATTTTTGCTCTTGTTATTTTTATTTTCCTTTAAAATTTACAACTGTTCCCTGCTAGTGTTTTTCAGGAACACTAATTCTAATAGAGTAACCTGAGTTAATTTAAGATAATAGGCCATTGCCTACAAGAAGTGAGGATATAATGCCAGCTCCCAGGGTTAATACTAACCCCAATTAAATGGAAGGGGTAATGCAAAATGTAGACATTGAAAATGAAACCCATTGTTCCTCCTTGCAGATGGGTGGAAATGGCCTGCGAGATCTATAAAACCCTACTCGGGGGCAAAAGCCAAGGAAGTGAGGGTGTGAAGGGAAAAACAGGCAGTATTGTGGTCCTTGACCTCAAAGGTCAGCCAGGACCTAGGGAATGACCATGGCCCTCTAAAAGCCCTGCCATCCTGTGAGTCGCCCAGCCTCCTGATCAGAGGACCTGAGGACTTGAAGAAGGAAGGGTCATTGGAGACGCCACATGTGGTCCGCAAGACCTCGACTCCTCCTGGAAAATGGCACAAGGAGCCAAGAGACTTCTCAGAATGTCCCAAGAATGATCCCCAAGTAACCTCAGCTGACCCTAGCAGAGGATGGGAAGGAGGTTCATTTTTGATGAACTTGATCTTGAGCATCAGCCAGAAAATCATACCCAAAGACAGATGTGCTATAAATGTAGGAAAGGAACTTGAGGTGTACATTTGTGTCCGCCCTGACAGACTGTATCAAGAGGGCCATAACGGACGGGCTAAGGTGACCGCTCTACTAAAGAGAGGGAACACTAATGAAAGAGTCATTTTAGGGAAATCAAGTAGTACTAATGGTATTAGATATCTGAACTACAGCTCAAGGGGGCATCTGTTCCATTGTCAAACTAATCAAAACTCGGGAATGGGCAGAAGAGGAGCTGCACGGTGCCTCAGCTCCACAGCAGGCTCTTGCTCTCAATCACTGTGGCATCAAGGACCCCACCCCCATTTCCAATCCTGCTCTTCATCCCTGTGACAAGGACCCCACCCCCATTTCCAATCTTGCACTCCATCCCTGTGACAAGGACCCCACCCTCATTTCCAATCCTGCTCTCCATCCCTGTGATAAAGACCCCACCCCCATTTCCAATCCTGCTCTCCAACCCTGTGACAAGGACCCCACCCCCATTTCCAATCCTGCTCTCCATCCCTGTGACAAGGACCCCACCCCAATGTCCAATCCTGCTCTCCATCGCTGTGACAAGGACCCCACCCCCATTTCCTATCCTGCTCTCCATCGCTGTGACAAGGACCCCACCCCCATTTCCAATCTTGCTCTCCATCGCTGTGACAAGAACCCCACCCCCATTTCCAATCCTGCTCTCCATCCCTCTGACAAGAACCCACTCCCATTTCCAATCCTGCTCTTCATCCCTGTGACAAGGACCTACTCCCATTTCCAATCCTGCTCTCCATCCCTGTGGCATCAAGGACCCCACCCCCATTTCCAATCCTGCTCTCCATCCCTGTGACAAGGACCTACTCCCATTTCCAATCCTGCTCTCCATCCCTGTGACAAGGACCCCACCCCCATTTCCAATCCTGCTCTCCATCCCTGTGACAAGGACCCCACCCCCATTTCCAATCCTGCTCTCCATCCCTGTGACAAGGACCCCACCCCCATTTCCAATCCTGCTCTCCATCCCTGTGACAAGGACCACACCCCCATTTCCAATCCCGCTCTCCATCCCTGTGACAAGGACCCCACCCCCATTTCCAATCCTGCTCTCCATCCCTGTGACAAGGACCCCACCCCCATTTCCAATCCTGCTCTCCATCGCTGTGACAAGGACCCCACCCCCATTTCCAATCCTGCTCTCCATCCCTGTGGCAAGGACCCCACCCCCATTTCCAATCCTGCTCTCCATCCCTGTGACAAGGACCCCACCCCAATGTCCAATCCTGCTCTCCATCCCTGTGACAAGGACCCCACGCCCATTTTCAATCCTGCTCTCCATCCCTGTGACAAGAACCCCACGCCCATTTTCAATCCTGCTCTCCATCACTGTGACAAGGACCCCACTCCCATTTCCAACATCTGTGTTGTTCATCATCTTGCTGGTATGGACCAAAATACTTTATAAGAACAACTTAGAGGAGGAAAAGCTCATTTGTGATCTACCGTTTCAGAGTTTCAGTCCTTGGTCGGCCAACTCCATAACTCTGGGCCCAAAGCGTGGCAGAACATCATAGCCAAAGTTTTCTGTGGAAGAAGCTGCTCACTTCGTGAGCGACAGGAAGCAGAGTGAGAGGAAATGGAGTAGTGGCCACAGCAAAGATGTAAACTTCCAGGGCATGTCCCCAGGGACCACCATCCCAGCCAAAGCAGGCATTGGTCAGCCTTAAAAATAAAACAATTTAAATAAGATTTTTCAAGAAACCCATCTCATCTGAGTAAAGACTCTGCCTCTCACCCTACTCCTGTTACAATGCCCCATGGTAGGCTAAAATTAAGTGCATTTAAAGTTATGTTCCAAAGACATATCTTTATTATGACGATCACTGTGATACCAAAATAAAAAAAAGAGATATAATGCCAAATAAAGTAAAGGTTAGGGGAAATTATAAAAGGGGAAATTACTCAAAGGGTATAGAAGAGTTTTAAGAGAAAGAAAAATTTGTAAAGAATTTAATATATGATGGATGAACAAGGGCTCCACCTGCCCACAGATACCACCAGGCCACTCACACTAGGATTGTGGCTCTCACCACCTAATCATCCCACCTCTGAACTTTCCTGCACAAACACAGGATCATTTGGGAGACACCATGTACCTAAACCAGGATAGCAGTATTTCCCCCTCATCCACAGAGGGTACTTTCTGAGACCCGAGGCGATGCCTGAAACCTCAGGTGGTGGAGAATACTACATACGGGAACCTGACACCATGACAGTTGATCTGAGCCTTCCAGACCGACTGACTAGAAGGAGGGAGCATATTTAGAAGGGGTGCCTTGGACAAGGGTAATTCAGGACTCAGGCAGGATGGAAGGGGTTGAGGAGAGATTTCATCACCATTCAGAATGACATGCACCCTAAAATTATGAGTTTTCTGTTTCTGGAAATTTCTGTTTAATATTTTTCAACCATGGTTGACCTTGATTTACTGAAACAAGGAAAAGTGAAACAGCAGATAAGAGTCCATATTGATGAAGCTGAGGGCTGATTTCAGAGAAGTCTGCTGATGCTAAGCCAGCTTCTTGAACTTGGAAGCATTAGATTTGTGCTGGGTGCCTATTTTGTTGGGGAGTGGGGTGGAAGGGCACTAAGGATTTTGGCAGCACCCCTAGCTTGTACCCACTAGATGCCAGCAGCACCTCCTCTAGCTACAGCAGTACAAAAATGTCTCTAGACATTGTCAAATGTACCTGGGAGACCAAATCTTCCCTCCCCGCGGGAACCGTCGAAGAGAACTATAATGAGGTAGTTGCTGAAGAAGCGAACCCAGATTTTATTCAGGATCTGTTGCAGTGGGGGAAGAGAGACCTCAGTGCAGAACTAGGAGCATGTGTGCACACAGAACAGGCAAGCACAGGTTTGTATCCAAGGCAGGGTGGGGGTCAGTGGATGGGGAATTGCTAAGAGGTAAGTCAGGGGTCCTAGGGATTCTGGTCAAACCAACATGACAGGATCCATGCTGAAGGGTAGGCTGGAGTGCTTTGATGTCACAGGGGTATGGTGGGTATGGAGATTTCACCAAAGGCTGTGGGTGGTCACAGTCTGAGGCAGAGAGATTCTAGCTAAGCCTACTTTACAAGGTCTTACTAAAAATGGGCAAAGCCACAGAGGGTACTGAGCCCATGGCTAGAGTCGAGTGGAGAAGAGGGCCAGGAGGATTCTGGGTAGAATCTGGTTAAGGGCTGGGGGAGGGGGTCTTCTTGTAGTCCCTAATCCAAGTCAACAGAAGAGCAAGTTAACAGAAGCACATAACTTCTACTACGAGATTGCTTTTAAAACATTGGGGTCATCTAATCTAAAAGCCTAATGGCATCCATGCCAGGCTGCATCCAATCCAGAAATATGCTCACATACCTGCCTTCTCGGTTGGCCTCTGGCAACCAGGAGTGCTAGAACCCTTTGGCCTGTTTACCTGTACGTGGCAGGGCTTTCAATGAACAAGGAACTCTGTGAAGGAAGGGAGGGGCATCTTGTAACCGCCTTGTATACCCAGGTCCGTAGGATTGTGCTAGCGTAGGCTCAAGGCATGTGGACCATTTTTAAATTTCAAATGCATTGCTGGTGCTGTTTCTAATAAGAAATCATGAGTTTAAACAATTGTCATACAATTTACCAGCAAATTGGCTCTCTGGGTGACACACAAACTAAATATCAAGTAGACCTCATTTCCTGCAGCACATTAAGGGGTCTGACATGTATACAGGGATCGCACTTCAAGCTTCACTTCCAACTGCCTTCATCTCTGTGTGCCCACATCCCACTCCCTCAAGTTCCTCCTCTTTATATCTTGGAGTGGTTGATGGATCCATCACTTCTTCTATCCTTCTTCCCACACACTATCGAACACATGCACTCAGAGAGACGCTCTTGATGACTTCAGATATCAGAACACAAACAATTTCTCTCCAGAGCACTCTTTTCCTGACGTGTTTAACTTGTCAGTGTTTCCTGCATTCTGTGCAGTCTGCTGTTAGCACCCAAGGGGTGCTCATAGATGAACCCCCAAATTGGCCATCTGCAGGAGGCAGCACGTCTAAAGTCCTGTCTTCAGTTCTTAGCAGGTTTTGCTATGCCACAAAAGGACAGGGCCACAAGGCTGTGGGGACTAATGGTGATTTGTGAGAGAATATCTGCCCTTACTTGCTCAATTTTCCTGGTGGACCTCGGAAGCCATTTAGGATGGGTTAAATGTGCACATTTTTACTATCTTTCTTTAAAATATAGGAAATCACCTAGTAATGCCATTTTCTAAAATGTCTAAGGTACATATACTTAGGTGCCTGGTGTCAAGGAAGGGATACTGAAAACTCCTCAAGTTTATAGAAAACTAGCAAGAACTCCTATCAATGAGCAGCTGTCAAGTGAGACACTGACCAAGTTGGGGAACCGTGACTTGCAGTGAGACCTGCTGAGGAAGGGCGCTCACCCCCACCTCCACGGCGGGATGTGTTGGGTGGGACGTCTTGATCCAGAGAGTTGTCGTGAAAGCCTCATCACACGGAAGGATCCCTGTTTACAAGACATGACACAAAGACAGTAGTATTTTTATATGGAAAAGAGACTCGGGAAATGTAGCTTAAAATTCATGTAATAAATTTATAGAAGACAATTTAATACAGAATGAAACAGCAAAAGAAATTAACTTCATCATCAGAGAAAAATGTGAGTTATTCTTTCAAAGGAACTCGGACAGATTTCAAGCATGGACTGTGCTCCTCTGCATTCGTCTTGGTTTACTCAGCAGGGGCAGACCTATCTCTATGTGGCCTTTCTTAGCTTTATCTACATAACCGTGAAATCCCCCATTTAGCGTATAACTCAGTGGTTACATTAGCGGTCCCAGAATATGCCACATCACCATATCTAACTCCAGAACATTCTCATTCCCCTAAAACAAGTGCATGTCAGTAACTCCCCGATGTTCCCTCTTCCCGCTCCCACCAGTCGACGATCTTTCTGCCTCTAAGGACTTTTCTAACTTGGCCATTACACTCAGCAGGGCCACCTCAGTGGGTCATCTTCCTGCATGGCCTCTCCACCTGGACGTCTGTTTCAAGCCTCGTGTCTGCTGTCCTGTGCACCAACAGTCCCTCTCTTCAGTCTGCATTCTTGGTGGCTAATAATGGTGAGCATGTTTACCGCGCTGGTTAGCCACCTATAGGTCTCTCTAAATGAATGCATAATTGTAAATGCATGTTCTTAAGCTGGTGATTTTTTAGCCTAAGAAATATACTAGGAAGTACGGATTGAAACCACAATGAGATGATGAATCAAAAAACGGACACAAGAAGTGCTGGAAAGGTGAGGAGCCACGGAGCCTCCTCAAATGCTGACGGTGGGAATGTCAGAGGACCAAGGGCTGCAGCAGAAGATGAGTTTGTCAGTTCTCCAAAAGTCAGACACAGAATTGTGTGGCACAAAACAGAGCTCACTTACTGTGGGATCATGTCTTCTAGTAAACATTTCTTTTTTTTTTATTTATTTTATTTTATTGGTTGTTCAAAACATTACAAAGATTGCAGAATCACATGGGTTACACATCCACATTTTTACATAATGCCGTATTGGTAACTAATCAGGTATATGATTTGCAAATATTTTCTCCTATATTATAAATTATTTTATCATTTTCTTGGCAGTTTCCATTGAGGTACAAAGGTTTTCAAAGTTGATTTGAGCGATTTTATTTACTTAATTTTTTTTTTGTTTGTGCTTTTCATCTTTTGTCTAAAACAAAGTAAAACAAAACACTGCCTAATCCAGGATCTCAAAGCTTCATACCAATGTTTCATCTTTTCCAGGGTTTTGTGTTTCTACCTCTTGCATGTATTATCCACTTGAGTAATTGTTTACATGGTGTGCATGTTAAGATCCAAATTAGTTTATTTATATGTGGACACGCAGTTTTCTGAGCACTGCTTACTAAAAAGAATATTCCTTCACATTGAATTATTTTAATGCTATTGTGGAAAATTAATGGACCATTCATATTAGGGGTCACTTCTGAAATTTCAGTTCTTTTCCTTAGTCTCTATACCTACCTCTATCTTAGTACCACACATTTTATATACTATAACTTCATAGTAAGTTTTACAATCAGGAAGGGTGAGTCCTCCATCTTTGTTCTTTTCAATATTTTGATTCTTCCTCCTCCTCCTCCTCCTCCTTCTTTATTTTTTATTTTTTTGGCAATTATGGGTGTCCTAACTCCCATAGGAGTCTTGGAATCAACTTGATAATTTTCTGTATACAAGTCATGCACAGTTTTGATAGAGGTGCATTGATTGAATAGGAATTTGGGGAATATTAACAACTTAATAGCAGTGTCTTAAAAGTATTTCCAGGTAATAAAAATAATTAGATATTTTATGGAAACAACGTGATGTATTAATATACCTACACATCATGGAACCTTTACATCAAGCCAATTCATGTCACTATCACCTCATATATTTGTGTGTCTGTGAAGAAATATTTAAAGCTTACAACTTCAGCTACTTTGGAACACATAACTCATTATTGTTAACTATAGTTACCATGATGTGCAGCATATTTCAGAACTTATTCCTCCTAACTGAAATTTTTGCCCTTTGACTAAACAGCTCCATTTCCCCAGCCTCTACAAGCCTCTGGTTACCTCCGTACTGTTCTCTGTTTTAGAAATCAACATTTTTTGAATCCATGTGTGAGATGATGTGTACTTGTCTCTCCGTGTCCAACTTATGTTCATTAACATCATGTCTTCTGGGGACACACACCTCACTAGTGACGGAATTCCCTTCTTTTAAGGGTGAATAGTGTTCCGGGGTATATGAGGGCCACATTGTATTTCTAATTTCATTCTTTAATGAACGTCTAGGTTGCTTTCTTGCTCTTGGCTATTGTGAACAGTGCTACAAAATAATTGGAGGACAGTTTGTTTCTTTAAAGTACTGATTTCAGTTCCTTTGGATCTGTACCCAGCAGTACAATTTTTGAAGACTATAACAGTTCCATTTTAGTTTCCTAATGAATCTTCATATAGTTTTCCATAGTAGCTAAAGTAAAGTGCATTTCCACTAAAAAAAATGTTCAGGGCTTCCTTTTCTCTACATACTTACCAAAAGTTTTCATTTTAATTTTTCTGATGATAACTATTTTAACAGGCGTGAGGTGCTATCTCCATGTGGTTTTCATCTGTATTTTCCTGATAATTGGTTTTTCACATACCTCTTGGCCATCTCTATGTCAAGAAATATCTGTTCATGTCCTTTACCATTTTTTCATAGGGTTGTTTTCTTGCTACTGAATCGTCCAACTCCTTTATGTACCTTTTTGTGTGTGTGTGGTGCTGGGCTTGAACCCAGGGCCTTGTGCATTCGAGGCAAGCACTCTACTGGCTGAGCTACACCCCCAGCCCCTGTTATGTACTTTTGATGTAACCCCTTTTGGATGTTAATTTGCAAGCACTTTCTCCCAGCCCACAGAAATTTTCCTCTTCACTGTGTTGTTCCTTTGCTGTGCCCAAGTTTTTTGGTTGTCTTCCAGTCCAAGAACTTAGGTGTGTCTCCATTGATGCACGGATTCCTTAATTTCTTACAACATTTTAATTTTCATGTATGAGTTTGTATAACTTTAAAATTTATTCCTAAATATTTTGTCCCTTCTGATGCTATCTGAATGTAATTGTTTTCTTAATTTTGCTTAAGATTATCAATTGCTATTTTATATAAATGCATTGACTTCTGTATGTCCATGTGTCCTGTGACCCTACGGGACTCCATCTATTTTCATGCTTCTCTAGTGAATTCCTTAGGATTTCCTGTTACGGGGTCTTTGTTTTGAGGAGGAGGATTTCTCGCTGCACTGACAGGACCTTCTAGGACAAGGTTAAATACAATGTTGAGAGCTTATGTCCTTTCCCGAGATTGACATCATGGTAATATAATGAGGTGGAGAGTCCTCTCCTCTTTTATTTTTTGGGAGAATTGGCATTAAGTTTTTCATGTTTCATAGAACTTACTAGTGCTGTTATTTGAACCTGCATTTTTATCTGTGGGATGATTTTAGTTACTACTCAACCTCTTTGATTGATGGAGGCCTCTTCATATTTTCTACTTCCTACTGAATTAATTTCCCATTGCATCTCCCGGTGAATGCCACCGTTTCATTAATGCTAACTACTCCATTGGCATACAGTGGTTCACAGTATTTGCTCACGTTCATTTTCATTTCTGTAAAAGCAAGAACAATGTCTTCTTTACCTTATTGATATCAGTAATTGCATTCTTATTTTTCCTTTTAACCAAAGATTTATAAATTTTCTATTTGAATGTTTATCATTTTTAATTAACTAGATTTATTCAAGGAGATGTTTTTCCTCTATTTTTGTGTGTTTTCTACATAATTAATTTTTGTTGCCAGTTCCTAAGCTAAAGCTAAATCTTTCAGTTTGGAATCTTTCGGCATTACACGTGGACATTCACATTATGCATTATGCAATAACAGTTGGTATTTTTTTTTAACTTATAAAGAGAACAGGTTTATTTAGCTCATGATCCTAGAGATTCCAGTCCAAGACCACTAGAATATAGGCAGAGGTATAAAGACAAAAATAGGAGATAAATTCCACCCCAAGTGAAACCATCACTTAAGGAAAACACCTCTGTTTCTCTCCACTCTCTCACAACATTTCTGATACCACATGTGTGGAGTTTTTCTTTTCTTTTTTCTTTTTTGCATTTTTTAAAATTTATTTCTTACATGCATGACAATAGTGGAATGCATTACATTCATAATTATCCATTCACAGAACAATTTTTCATAACTCTGTATATAAAGTATGTTCACGCCAAATTATGCCATTATACATGAGTTGTCTTATTGATTTTTTTTGCATTACAATTCTTAATACACCTTTATACCACAATTTATCATATCTCTGTATATAAGGATGTTGACACCAAATTCACATCTTCATACATGTATTTTGTATAATGATGAGGGTCTCCTTTCACCATCCTTGCAATTCCCCTTCTCCCTTCCTTTACCTCCCACCCCTATTCCCTATCTAGAGGTAATCTTGCTCCCATGCTCTCCCTTCTTACCTCACTTTGAGTCACCCCCCACCCCATATATCAGAGAAAATATTTGGCTTTTGTTTTTTGAGGATTGGCTAACTTCACTTAGCATAATATTCTCTAATGCCATCCTATTCCTTCAAATGCCATGATCTTATTTTTTTTTAGTGCAGAGTAATATTCCATTGTGTATAAATGACACATTTTTTTATCCATTCATCCAGTGAAGGTCATCTAGGTTGGCTCCACAGTCTAGCTATTGTGAATTGTGCTGCTATAAACATTGATGTGGCTATGTCCCTGTAGTATGCTGTTTTATATCCTTTGGGTATAGATCAAGGAGAGGGATAGCTGGGTCAAATGGTGGTTCCATTCCCAGATTTCCAAGGAATCTTTATACTGCTTTCCAAATTGGCCACAATTTTCAGTCCCGCCAGCGGTGTATGAATGTGCCTTTTTCCCTGCATCCTCACCAGTACTTGTTGTTGTTTGTCTTTATTATGGCTGCCATTCTAACTGGAGTGAGATGATATATTAGAATAGTTTTGATTTGCATTTCTCTGACTGCTAGAGATGATGAGCATTTTTTCATGTATTTGTTGATTGATTGTATGTCCTCTTCTGAGAAGTGTCTGTTTAGGTCCTTGGCCCATTTGTTGATTGGGTTATTTGTTTTTTTGATGTTTAGCTTTTTGAGTTCTTTGTATACCCTAGAGATTAGAGCTCCATCTGGTGTGTGAGGGGTAAAAATTTGTTCCCAGGATGTAGGCTCTCTGTTCAACTCACATATTATTTCTCTTGCTGAGAAAAAAACTTTTTAGTTTGAATTCATCCCATTTGTTGATCCTTGGTTTTAATTATTGAATTGCTATAGATGTCTTATTAAAGAAATTGGGGCCCGCCCCACGTGATGAAGATTAGGGCCTACTTTTTCTTCTATTAACGCAGAGTCTCTGGTTTAATTCCTGGGTCATTGAACCATTTTGAGTTAACTTTTGTGCATGGTGAGAGAAAGGGATTCAATTTCATTTTGTTGCATATGGATTTCTAGTTTTCCCAGCACCATTTTTTGAAGATGCTATCCTTTCTCCATTGCATGATTTTGGCACCTTTGCCTAACATAAGGTAGTTGTAATTTTGTGGATTGGTCTCTGTGTCCTCTATTCTGAACCATTGATCTACCAGCCTGTTTTGGTGCCAATACCAGGCTGTTTTTGTTACTATTATTCTGTAGTATAGTTTAAGGTCTGGCATAGTGATACCACCTGTTTCACTTTTCCTGCTTTAGCTATTCTGGGTCTCTTATTTTTCCAGATGAATTTCATGATTGCTTTTTCTATTTCTATGAGGAATGCCATTGGGATTTTGATCGGAATTAAATAGTTGCTTTTGGTAGTATATGGTAATTTTAATAATATTAATTCTGCCTATCCATAAGCAAGGTAGATCTTTCCATCTTCTAAGGTCTTCTTCTATTTGTCTCTTTAGAGTTCTAAGTTTTCATTGTACAGATCTTTCACCTCTTTTGTTAAGTTGACTCTCAAGATTTTTTTTTGAGGATATTGTAAATGGGGTAATTTTTCTCATTTCCATTTCAGAGGATTTGTCACTGGTATACAGAAATGCCTTTGATTTATGGGTGTTGACTTTTTATCTTTCCACTTTGCTGAATTCATTTACTAGTTCTAGAAGTTTTCTGGTGGAGTTTTTGGATCTTCTAGGTATAGAATCATATCATCAGCAAATAAGTTTAAATTCGTCTTTATCTATAGTTATTCCTTTAATTTCTTTCGTCTGTCTAATTGCTCTGGCCAGTGTTTCAAGAACTATGTTGAATAGAAGTGGTGAGAGAGGGCATCCCTGTCTTGTTCCAGATTTTAGAGGGAATGCCTTCAGTTTTTCCCTGTTTAGAATGATGTTGGGCTGGGGCTTGGTGTAGACAGTCTTTAAGATGTTGAGATATGTTCCTGTTATCCCTAATTTTCCTAGTGTTTTGAACATAAAGGGGTGCTGTATTTTGTCAAATGCTTTTTCTGCATCTATCAAGATGATCATATGTTCTTATCTTTGAGTCTATTGATTTGATGAATTACATTTATTGATTTCTGTATATTGAACCAAAATTGCGTCCCTGGGATGAATCCCACTTGATCATGGTGCACAATCTTTTTGATATGTTTTTGTATTCGATTTGCCAGAATTTTATTGAGGATTTTTGCATCTATATTCATTAGAGATATTGGTCTGAAGTTTTTGTTGTTGTTTTTGTTGTTGTTTTGAGGTGTCTTTGTCTGGTTTTGGAATCAGGGTGCTATTGGCCTTGTAGAATGTATTTGGAAGTTCTCCCTCTTTTTCTATTTTCTGAAATAGATTAAAGAGTATTGGTATTAGTTCTTCTTTAAAGGTTTTGTAAAACTCAGCTGTATACCCATCCGGTCCTGGGCTTTTCTTGGTTGGTAGTCTCTTGATGGCTTCTTCTATTTCCTCACTTGATATTGGTCAGTTTAAGTTGTGTATATCCTCCTGACTGAATCTGGGCAAATCATATGACTTAAGGAATTTATCGATGCCTTCACTATCTTCTATTGTATTAGAGTATAAGGTTTCAAAATAATCTCTAATTATCTTCTGTATTTCTGAAGTGTCTGTTGTGATATTGCCTTTTTTGTCCCCTATGCTAGTAATTTGAGTTCTCTCTCTTCTTCTCTTTGTTTGCATAGCTAAGGGTCTGTCGATCTTATTTATTTTTTCAAAGAACCAACTTTTAGTTTTGTCAATTTTTTCAATTATTTCTTTTGTTTCGATTTCATTGATTTCAGCTCTGGTTTTAATTATTTCTCGCCTTCTACTGCGTTTGCTGCTGATTTGTTCTTTCCTTTTCTAGGGCTTTGAGATGTAGTGTGAGATCATTTGTTTGTTGGTTTTTTTCTTCTTTAATGAACTCCAAGCAATGAATTTTCCTCTTAGTACTGCTTTCATAGTGTCCCAGGATTTCGATATGTTGTGTCTGTGTTCACATTTACCTCTAAGAAGTTTTTAATTTCTTCCTTGATGTTTTCTGTAACCCATTGTTCATTCAGTAGCATATTGTTCATTTTCCATATGATGTACAAATTTTTCTTCCTTACTTTATCATTGATTTCCAATTTCATTCCATTATGATCAGATAAATTGCATGGTAGTGTCTCTACTCCTTTGTATTTGGTAAGAGTTGCCCTGTGGAATAATGTATGGTCTATTTTTGAGAAGGATCCATGTGTTCCCGAGAAGAAAGTGTATCCACTTGATGTTGGTTGATATATTCTATATATGTCAATTATGTCTAAGTTATTAATTGTGTTATTAAGTTCTATAGTTTCTTTATTCAACTTTTGTTTGGAAGATCTGTCCAGTGGTGAGAGAGGTGTGTTAAAATCACCCATGATTATTATGTTGTGGTCAATTTGTCTCTTGAACTTGAGAAGAGTTTGTTTGATGAACATATCTGCACCATTGTTTGGAGCATATATATTTCTGATTGTTAAGTCTTGTTGGTGTATGGTTCCCTTGAGCAGTATGTAGTGTCCCTCTTTATCTCTTTTGATTAACTTTGGTTTGAAGTCTACTTTATTTGATATGAGTATGGACACCCCTGCTTGCTTCTGAGGTCCATATGAGTGGTATGATTTTTCCCAACCTCTCACCTTCAGTCTGTGTATGTCTTTTCCTATCAAATGAGTCTCCTGTAGGCAGCATATTGTTGGATCTTTTTTCAAATCCAGTCTACTAGCCTATGTCTTTTGATTGGTGAGTTTAAGCCATTAACATTTACGGTTACTATTAAGATATGGTTTGTATTTCCAGACATATTTATTTATTTTTGTTATTTAACTTGACCTGATTTCCTCTTTGATTAGTTTTTCCTTTAGTGTACCAATTCCCACTGTTGGTTTTCATTGTTATTTTTCATTTTCTCTTCATGAAATGTCTTGCCAAGGATGTTTTGAAGAGCTGGTTTTCTAGCTGCAAATTCTTTTAACTTTTGCTTATCATGGAAGGTTTTTATTTAATCTTCAAACCTGAAGTTTAATTTTGCTGGAAACAAGATTCTTGGTTGAAACCCATCATCTTTCAGTGTTTGAAATATGTTGTTCAAGGATCTTATTACTTTCACGGTTTCTGTTGAAATATCAGCTGTTAACCTAATTGGTTTACCCCTAAATGTAATCTGCTTCCTTTCTCTTGTGGCTTTTAAAATTCTCTCCTTGTTCTGTATGTTGGGCATTTTCATTATAATGTGTCTTGGTATGGGTCTCTTGTGGTTTTGCAAATCTGGCATCCTGTAGGCTTCTAGGATTTGGATTTCCATTTTATTCTTCATGTCTGAAAAGTTTTCTAATATTATTTCATTAAACATTGCTCATTCCTTTTATTTGGGATTCTATGCCTTCCTCTACCCCCAATAACTCTTAAGTTTGGTCTCTTTATGCTATCCCATATTTCTTGGATGTTCTGCTTGTGGTTTCTTATCAGTCGCGCTGTGCTGTCTACATTCTTTTCGAGATGACATACTTTGTCTTCCTTGTCTGATGTCCTCTCTTCTAAGTGGTCTACTCTGCTGATGATACTCTCATTTGTGTTTTTAATTTGGTTTATCATTTCTTTAATTTCTAGAATTTCTGTTTGGTTTTTTTGTATAACCTCTATCTCCCTGCAGAGTTGACCGTTTGTTTCTTGGATTTGCTTATGTAATTTGTTGTCAAAGTGATCTTTCATTATCTGCTTTTGTTGTTTAATGTCTTCCCTGAGACTCCAGAACATCTGAACATGGCTATCCTGAAATCTTTATTTGACATTCTTCCTGCTGTAGATGTTACCTTTTCTGGTGTTATATTGTCTTGCATTGTTTGTGGTCCTTTCTTTCCTTGTATTTCCATGTTGCTCACATTTCTTTCCAGCTCTGTGAGACTGTTGTGTTATTGTTTTTCATATATATATATATATATATATATATATATATATATATATATATTGATCTTGCATAATTCTGAGATCTCTCCTTTATGGAGAAAGTCAATGTTAACAGTTCCCAATACCAACAATACATCATGTATGAGCAAGTTTTTGTTATTAATACATTTATGGTTAGTCTCTATGTGTAGAGATGTTGGATTCAATTTTTATTTAAAATATAGTCATTAGTTTCATAAAAGGCATACAGATTCTGGTGGCATATTGAGATCTGAGGGTTGGGCGTAGGATGTTATGTTAAGGGGGAAAGATGCGAGTGTACGGGGTTAATATGTCTTAGCAACTTTGGAGGAGAACTCTAATGAAGGGGGTTATTAGCAGGAGGGTAGACAGGAGGTATGTTAGGGTAGATAAGTACATGGGAGGACAATAAGAAGCATAGAAACAAACACCTATTTGCATTTCGTATATTACACATAATAGAAATAGTAACACTTAGGAGGTCAAGCGAGGAAGAGAAGGAGAAAGAAAAATAAAAAGACAAGACAAAAGGAAAGAACAGATAAAGGAATAAAAAGAAAAAGAAATTTAAAAAAAGGTAAAAAGAAACAAAGAAAGAAAGAAAAAATGCACTCTTGGAGTTCTGTTTTCTTCTCTTCCAGTAGGTGGTGTTGTGCATTCCAAGCTGAGTCTCTGCCCTCAGGGTGGTGGAAGGAATCCATGTGAGGCAGCTCTCCCTCACCGGCCTCTCCCATCCCGGTCTCTTTGAGTTTTTTTCGATTTGCTTATGTAATTCATTGTCAAAACGACCTCTATCCCCCTCACCTGGAGATCTCTATCCTGGTCTCTATCTCCCTCACCTCTCCTACTCGCAGACCCCAGTTGATGGATCTCTTGTTTGCAGCCCTGAATTCACTCTGGGGTGCAGCCCTTGCCGCCCTGCCATCCTGATCAGCTGAGCACTACCTCTGTGCTGGGTATTCACCAGGCCGTCTAGCTGGGGAGAGGGGGAGGTGGGAACCGGCAACGTGTTCTGTGGTACTCCCTCTGGTAGCCATGCCCACCAAGAGCTGGTGAGAAAGGTTTTGAGTTATCACAGCTGGGGAAGGGAGGCTGGGAACCACACCCCTGTTCAGACGCCCATGGCACTGTCAGCTACACCCGCCAAAAGTTGATGAGGTACATTTTCCAAGATGCCATCCGCCCATTTCCACATAGGGGTGTCTGGTGAGGTGGAGGGGGCTGGGCTGTTCCTACATTATGTCCAGAACTCACTTGGTCCTCCTTCCGGTCACGTGCGCTGCTGCAGGTAGCATCCCTGAAGGAGCAATAACCCTGCAACTCCGTCTCCTCTCTGCTGCCAGAAAGCCACCGTGCTCAAATTCCACTCCTCTGCAGCGGGCTCCAGCGGCATGCTAGAGCGACTCCACTTTCCCATGTTCTGTGCTGCGCTTGCAACAATCCGCTGTGTGGAATCCTGTCCCACGCTCAGAGAAGCTTCAATTCATCAATGGGAGCCCCGTGGGGGAAACCGTCCAACTGTCCCCTCGCAGTCACACACAGAACAGCCTGTGACTGGCTCCCCTCTACTCCACCATCTTGGAATAACTTCCTACCCGTGGTTATTCTAAGTGCCTCCGTAACTTTCCCTGTGCTCGCTCTCCGTTTGGATTTACCTCAAAATATTTTCTAATTCTCCATTTGTTTGTTATTTAGACAGTTATTTGTTTACAAGTCAGTTGATTAATTTCAATATACTTGTGAAATTCTGAAATGTCTTTCTGTTACTCTTTTTGAATTTTATTTCATGGTAGTCAGAGAAGGAACTTTGTATATTTTCCATTTTTTGGACTTACCAAGGTTGTTTAAGATCTCCAGCGGCATGCTGCTGGCCTGCTGCTCTGGAGAACATTTCATGTGTGTTTGGTGTTATTTCTGTTCTTCTGAGTTGGGGGAGATTTTTGCAGAGATCTAGGCTCAGCTAACTTGAGTGCTGTTCCTTCTGGCCCCTGTTGACCTTCTGCCTAGCTGTCACATCCTTTACTGGAAGAGGTCACATAGGTCCCCAATATTTGATGTTTAATTGTCTATTTTTCCTTTAATCCTTCAATGTTTTTGCTTCAGATAATTTTGTAAATTTCTTCTCAGGATCATATATTCACACATAGTTATGTCTTCCTGACATTGCACCTTTTATTTATCATTTTTAACTGTCTCTTTGCCTCTGATAATAATTTCCTTATAGTATTCTCTGTCATCAATGCAGCCAGTGCAGCTAGCCTTCAGGTGCTAGTCACACGATGTGTATCTGATCTCCAAGTTCAACACATCTGTGTCTTCACTCTAAAACATAAAGTTCCCTGTTGGCTTTTCACCCAGCCAGCCCACCTCCCCATCTCTGCCTTTGATTTGTTTTATCTGATGAGTTCATTAATTATTTGTTTCAATCATTTTGACTTTTTATTGTTGACTCATATATATTCTGTTTACAAGTGTCATTCAAATTCATATATTACAAAAAATTACTAGAGACTCTAGCTTGCATCAAATTTTTATCTTTTCTTAATAGTTTCTTTTGGGAACAGAAATTTTCAATGTAATAAATTTTATTAACCCTGGGAATTGTTACATTTAGTATTTTTTTCTTTCTTTCCTTCAAAGAAATATTTGCCAGCCTAAATTGATGCTATATTGACTTACATTTTTATTTATTATACTCTAATTTCATGTGTGTGTGTGGAGGGGGTGCTGGGATTGAATTCAGGGACACTTGACCACTGATCCACATCCCCATCCCTATTTTATATTTTATTTAGAGACAGAGTTTCACTGAGTTACTTAGCACCTCGCTTTTGCTGAGTCTGGCTTTGAACTCGCAACCCTCTTGCCTTAGTCTCCCAAGTCACTGGGATTACAGATGTGTACCACCATGCCTGGATCTTTTTTTTATACTTAAGTCAATGATTCATCCTAAGAAATATTATGTGATGTGAACTGAGGATCAAGTTTCATTTTGTTTCACATATATATCCAATTGTTCCCATATCATTTGTTGAAAAGAATTTCCTGGGGGGAAATGTCCACAAGTTGATGGAACAGGAGTTTCTGTCCTTTGTATCTCTGCAGACAGGTCAATTTAATGGCCACACATTGACAAAAACAGATAAACAAACAAAGAGGTTTGGGGGCCCTGGGGAGCTAGGACATGAGTAAAGAGGAATCGAGGGGTAAACATACGTATGTCACTTTACGTATGTCATCTCCACAAGCCAACGCAGTCCAGTGCCAAGAGCGAACTCCTCAGGCCATATGGAGAGAGTGAAGTGAGATGGTGACCTCCCCCGCATGTGGGGGGCGAGCTGAGAGGGCCTCCTTGTTTATCCCCCACTCAGAACATGAGGGAATTAGCAGGGGACAGATAAGAACAAAGACTAAGGGTGTCGGCTCTCAACACCCAGTGTGCGTGTCTCAACAGCCAGTCAAGGGCCCAGCACAAAGCACTCACACCCAGGCAGACCAGCAGCAGACCTGCCCAACAAAGCACCAGCCAGCTAAGCCAAAAGCCACAGCCCAGCTGGACCATCCACCTGGAGCACCTGAGGACTGACTGTTTCCTGCAAAGCTACAGAAATCATGAAAGATTAGGAAGCAGGACACCACCAAATATACAAAGTAAATTTCCATTATTGACCCTGAAGAAAAAGAGATTCCCAGATTACATTACAAAGACTTCAGAATGACAATCTGAAACCACCCAAGAGCCGTGAAAGAAAGCAGATGGACAAACACAAACATGAAAACAATACACGAACAAACGGAAAGTGTGCAAATTAGGTAGAAAAACATTAGAAAACAAGGAACCAAATTATTATGGAATTAACGAGCACAATGACACCTTGAAAATTAAATAGACAGTTTCAACAATAACCACAATGAGGCGGAAGGAAGGATCAGGAGACTCAATGTCAGACCAATCCAAATTCTGTGTTTAGAAAGGACGAAAAGGGAAAAGAAAAGTGAGGAGAGCAGAAAGCCTATCACACTTAGGGAGACCACCCAGAACCAGCATATGTGACTGAAATTCCAGAAAGAGAAGAGAAAGGAAAGAGTGCTTTTATCAAAGATGCTAGCTGGGAGGTTTCCAAGTCTGGAGATGGAAATGGACATCCAGGTTTTGGTGTAGTTTTTGATGTTTTGGTACCAGGAATAGAACCAGTGGTGCTTAACCCCTGAGCCACACCCTTAGCCATTTTTTGTTCATTTATTTATTTTTTAAATTTTGAGACAGGGTCTTGCTAAGTTGTGTAGTGCTCCTCTAAGTTGCTGAGGCTGGCTTTGAACTTGTAATCCTTCTGCCTCAGCCTCCTGGGCCGCTGGGATTACAGGTGTGTACCACTGTACCTGGCTACAGACATTCAGGTTAATGAAACCCAAAATATCTATAAATTTCACTGAAAAAGGGAAATACATAGACTTAAAAGAATAGCTGGATACTATGATGATGGAACACAAATCACTCTCAATCCTATTATCGAAGTTAAAAGCCAAATTATAACCAAAAACTATAACCACAAAAATTGTGTAATTTGTACACAGCATACAATGAAATAAATTCTGAAATCAATAATAAAAACAGTGTGGCTGTGGTATGATAGGTTTTTTTTTTTTTGCATTTGAAGGTAAAGTTTTATCAGTTGATAATTGACTGTCATAACTAGAAGAGGTTTTATGCAAACCTCATTTCAAATGCAAAGAGAAAAAGCCTATAGTAGAAAAGAAGATAAAGAAAATATTCAAGGTGCATCACTCTACCAAATTGCCACATTACAAAAGAAGGGAGCTGGGAAATGAATACCATTTGTACATCAAGAACAGCTATAGGAATGGTAACCTATCAGGAGTTACAGCTTAAAGGATGAGAGTCAACCATGACCCACCTCTACGCTGTCACTAGTGATGCATTTCAGGTGTAAGACACACACTGACTGAAAGTGAAGGGATAGGAAAAGGTGGTCATGAAAGTGGAAAACAAGAGAGTGGAGATGGCTATTTTCATCTCAAAATAGACTTACAGTCAACAATTGTCACAGGAGAAAAAGAAAGTCATCACACAATAATAAAACAGTTAATTCAACAGTAAGACATCACATTCCTAAGTAATTAGGCACCGACCTCAGAGCAACTAAAATGTGTAAAGCCAACCTTGAAATATCAAAGAGAGAAACGGACAATTATCCAATAATAGGAGATTGCAATAACTCATTTTCAATAATGGATAGATCATCCAGATAGAAATTCAATCAGGAAATATGAGACTCAAATATCACCATCAACTGAACCCATCAATCACGTACAGAACATTCCGCCCAACAGCGGCAGAACACATTCCTCTCCCGCACATACAGAACATTCTCAGCACAGATGACAGGCAAGGTCACAAAATACAACGTACAAAATGCAAGGCTGAAACTATTTCAAGTATCCTCTCTGAGTATAATAAAATAAAACTAGAAATTGAGAAGAAACGGAATGGGAAAATTCACAATACATGGAAATTAAACTACTCACTCTTGAGCAACCACTGGATAAAAAAATATCCAAAGGGAAATTGGAAATTATATCAAGATAATTCAAAATGAGAAACAATATGTGAAGACTTTTAGGATGCAGCAAAATGATTCCATATTTTTGTAAAATTTTTATAAATACCTTTCTCGGGTTTGATGTCAATCACCAAGAATACAAATAGCAAAAAATTCTGGCGAGGATATTGGGGAAAGGATACACTTATACATTGTCGGTGGGTCTGCACATTAGCAGAGCCACTTTGGTAAGCAGTATGGCAATTCCTCAAAATACAAGGAATAGAATGAACTACCCCACTCCTTGATATTTATCCTAATGAACCAAAGTCAGCATACTATAGTGATATAGGCACATCAACGTTTATAGCAGAACAATTCACAATATACTAGGTGTCCCTCAATAGAGAAATGGGTAAAGAAAACATGAAACATATACCCAGTGGATTTTTACTCAACCATAAAGAAGAATGAAATGATGTCATTTGCTAGTAAGTAGACGGACCTGGAAAATATCACACTAAGTGAATTAAGCCAGACTCAGAAAGTCAAGGGGTGAATATATTCTCTCATAAGCAGAAGACAGAGAGAAATAAGGAAATTTTAAAAGGGGATCTAATAAAAACAGAAGGCAGTGGAATAGAGGAAGGGGATTTAGGAGAAGGGAGGAGGAATGGGAAAGGAGATGAACTGCAGAATGAAATTGACCACAGTACACTTCATTTATGTATGAATACGTCTCAGTGGAGTGTCCTTTTATGTGTACCTATCAGGCACCAATAGAAGAAAGACAGGTAGAGGAAGGGGATCGTGGGAGGTGGGAAGGAGGGCAGGGGTAGTACTAGGGACAGAGCAAATTATGTCATATGCATTTCTGAATATTTCAAAATGGATGTCACAATATGTATAACTATAATGTACCCATAAAAATTTAAAGTACCACTTATCACATCTTATCAATTAAAAAAGAAGGAAGAAAGATCTCAAGACATTTAAATTTATACTGCAAAGAGATAGAAAATGAACAAACCAAGATCAATGTAACCAAAAAATACAGATTAGAGCCGGAATAAATGGAAAAAAGAGAATATTGACCAAACTAGAAGTTATTTTTTATTTTCAAACTGATAAAAAGAGAAGATTCTAAATAAATAAACCAGGAATGAAAAAGGAGGTATTAGATATGACGAAAACAAAAAGTATCGTAACAACCTATTAGCAGCAAGAACACGCCAATGAATTGGATCTCCCCAAATAAAAAGATAAACAAATACTTACCAGGATGGAATGGAAGACCCAGAAAGCCTGGAAACCGCAGTAACAAGGAAGGAAAGTGAATTTGGATCCGAGTCCACCAAGAAGGAGAGGCCAGACAAATTCTACCAAGTATTTACAGAAAGTTGTTTTGGAGTTTTTTATTTGTTTGGCTTTGTTTGTTGTGGACATTGGGGGTTGAGTCCAGGGCCTCATGCATGCCAGGCAAGTGCTCCTCCTCTGTGCTCTGTCTTCAGCCCGTTAAAGAAGAGTTAATACCAATTCTGATTAAACTATTAAAAAATAGTAGAAGAGGATGCTTCCAAACTCCTTTATCAAGACCAGCAGCATCTCAACCCCAAAGCCAGACAGAAATACCACAGGAGAAACTGCAGGTCAAGACCCCCAGGAACGTAGATGTCAACATTTTCTTCAAAATTTTAACAAATCAAGTTCACAGTACAATAAAAGTAACATACATCATAAGCAACTGAGATTTACTACTGGGATACAAGGATCATTCCATGTATATGCAAATCAGTGGGATATACCTCATCACAGAAAGAGAGATAAAAATCCCGTCATCATCTCCAAAGGTGCAGAAAATAAATTTTGAAAATTTTAATACACTTTGTAATACATGATCTCAGCCACCTAGGAACTGCAGGAATTTACTTCAGTGCAGTATAATTCACATAGGACGATTCCACAGCTGACATCACACTCAAGGACAAACCAACAGCTTTCCTCCAAGGTCTGTAAGAATGCAAGGTCACCCATTCTCCCCACTCCTGTTCACCAGAACCCCCGTCAGAGCAATCAGGCAAGAAATAGAAATAAAATACATCTCAGTGGGAAATTACGAAGCTATTTCTGTTTGAAAATAACACAAAAACTGAAATACAGAAAAACCATAAAGTTACACACACACACACACACACACACACACACACACACACACACACACATGAACAGAAAAATTCAACAAGGTTGCAGGATAAAAAAAAAATATCAACATGCAAAAAGTCTGTTGCATTTCTATGCAATAACACCAAGCTATTCAAGTAATAATTAAGAAAGTAATTCTATTTACAAAAGCTTCCAAAAGAATAAAATTCTTGGGAATAGGTTTAACCAGGGATGTGGAAGCCTTGTACACAGAAAACTAAAGTACTGAGGAAAAGTAAAGCAGACACACAAAGGTATCTCTGTTCATTGAGTGATATTGATAAGTTGATTGAATTTGCATTGCTAACATGCCCACACTACCAAAAGTAGCTTCAGTGAAAGAGATTCAGTGAAATCCCTCCCCAAATTCCCAAAATCCCAGCGGCATTTTATATAAATAAAAAGCAATCTTTAAAATCATTACAAAATACCCCAAATGGCTCAAATAATTTTGAACTCCGGCATCGGAGTCCTACACCACCTCCTGCCTGGCCTACAGGGGCCTCTTGGGTGTGCGCAGTACAGCCCTGCAGGAGGATTCCATGTAAGCCCCATGGTTACTTCTGGGGCCCCTCCTCTAGAGACATCTCCTGCTTCTGCTTCGTGGCCATGCTCCACAATTGCAGCCCCAGATTCCCACATCTGACCTCTTATTTCACACAGCCACCCTGTGTGTGTTCCAGCTCCTGCTGCCTCTGCATGATGTCCTGGGGCCAGCTTCTGTTCAGATTCTCCTCAGGGTCTGCAACTCGTGCTGTCTGTTGCCCAGTACCTCAAGACACCTGACTCATGTACTTGTCTGTACTTACAGTTGCTTTTATTTGGAGGAAGTGATTACAATCAGTCAGAACCTGGAACTGAGGTCCCCATCTTTGCCTGGATAACCTCAGTGTCCTTCCTCCTGGTCATCCTGCCTCCACTCCTGCCTGCTGCCCGGACCTCTCAGTCTGAGATAAGATGGTCCATTAGAGCAATGCTGGCTGCAGTGATGGATGGTTCTCCCACCTCTGGAAATCTTCCAAGGATTTTCTCAAGAAAAGGCTTTCATGGATCTAGGTGACCTGCCCCCTCCAATCCTCACTGCAGTCTAGTCTCTGACCTCATCTTCTTGCTGTTTCCATCCCTGCTAGAGTGGCATCTTTCCATCTCGTCAACACCCTGGCCATGCCCCTAACTTGCCCTCGGGCTCTGAAGATCCTTCCCCTTGATGGCTGTGCCCCTGCTCTCTTCAGATCTTTATTTCCAGTCTCCTCTCTGAGATCTGACCAATTCTTCCCCATAATGAACTTCCCCACCAAACTGCAAGACCATTCATCCACTTCTGTAAGTATTTTTCTCCATGAAACCTGTTAAACACTAAAACATGGTACCTTTTGTATGGTATCTTTTGCAATTATCTCTTTCCCACATTTAGCCATGAAGCCAGGGTCACGAAGTCCTGGACATCTTCTGTTTTCTTCACTTTTGTGTCTCCTTTCCCTAGAAAAATTTGTTATGAATACAACCTTGTAATCAGGGTTCTCTAGAGGAACTGAATCAATAAGAAATATGATTATAAAAAGGGGGTTTATTGCCGCAGTCTGGCTGGGCACAAAAATCATGAGCCATTCACAGCCTTGTAGATTCAAACAGCAATTCTTTATTCCCGAACTCTCACCGGCACTCTACATGCACGTTCTGGGAAAATCCACCTCCACGGGGCTCTGCCTACCAAATACTCTCTGAATCCCGGGAGAACTCAACGGAATTCAAGGAGCTGGGGCGCCTGAGGCAGCAGGATACGCCCTATTCCCAGCAGGATCCACCTTAAACCTGGAACTGCCCTATTCCCAGAAGGGTCCATCCTAAACCCAGATCCACCCTAAACCCAGATCCGCCCTAATCCCTGAGCAAGGTCACCTTTCAAATCAAAACTCTCAAACATTCATGCAATGTCACTGCAAATGACCTGGGTCCAAGGCAAGCCCATTTCCACAATGGAGAGTCCTCCCTCTAAGCAACATTGGGTAGGCTGACAAGGAAATTGCCATGCATCATTCCTACTTGGCTATGGCTCTCAGCAGTTTATTAATTGGCTTACACAACCAAAAGCTGGACAGTCCACAATGGCCATCTGTAGGCTGGAGAGCTGGAGGACCCAGTAGCTATGCGGTCCAAGAGACTGAATCCTAGAACAAGGGAGATCAATGATGCTACTATCCCAGTCCCAGACAGAAGACTTTGGAAATTCTTTGGAGAATCCCTGGCAGAGCCCACTTTGGAAAAGTGAAGAAGTGAGAGTCTGATGTCCTCAGGCGATCACAGCAGCAATCAAGAACCCATTCAAGAAGCATGGAGCTTGCATCTGCTGCTGCCTTTTGATTCTTCCACCTTGTATTCTGCCCAGCTTCCAACCTATTGGACAGTACTGCCCACGCTTAGGTAGGGTCTCCATTTCAGTTGGCTATCCCACATGCCAATCATTGACATACCCTCATTGAGACACCCATAAATCTCTTAATCATTGGCATCTCTTAATCCAATCAAGTTGACAATTCAAATTAACCATTAGGATACTTGTAGAAAGAATACAAGCTAAATCAGCAGGATCTATTTTACACCAGAATAATCAAAAAATATTTTCAGTATTTTTATTTCAGTATTTTTATTTATTTGTTCATTTCACCTTTTAATTTGCCAGTAATACATACAATTTACTCATTATAACACATATAATGGCACTTAAATTATGTTACTAAAATAAAATATTATCATACTAAAATAAATTATAGAAGAATACTTCTGAAGATATTCCTTCAAATATTCTAAAGACTGACATGCTTTTGGCAAGTACACTTAGTATTTTCTTCCAAACAGATTCCACAGAATCCACCTTATTGATTTCACAGTTGTTGAAATTGAGGTGAAATATTTCAGTGTATTTTACTGTGATGTAATGACATCCCCAATTACCTGGGGATCCTCAAGGCTTATAATATTCTACTAGATCTCATGGAGCTGCTATGTTTTTCACTTTTATCCTCTTTCCAAGTTATTAAAATTGTTGACTTCAGATTCATTTAAGCCAAATAGCCATGGTATGGAAATCTTTCTAAAGTGTCACACGCTTGCCTGATTGGGAGAGGGACAAAATTCTCTCCTTTCTGTTGATGACTCTGGGCCTTGGCTCTCAGAGAGTCCTTCTCCACCTCCCCTTTTAACTGCAAGGCCCAGCGCCTTCTAGCTATGTCCCAGCTGTGGATCCATTAGTACTGCCTGGTGTGGCCCTGCAAGGCTCAGAGGGGACAGTGGAAGTGACATACTAGCTCTCTAGTCCCTCTCTCTGCCCCAGTGACAGTGATGGTGATCTCAGCTGCTCTAGGGAGGCCTCTGGGAGTGGGGCCTACGGGCCAGTTACTTCACCTCCCATCCCACCACAGGCCTAGGTGCTGTGGCTGCCTGCTTATGCTCATCTCTGCTTGCTCAAGGTCCTTCTTAGGCTTCCTCACCTATGTAGTGATTTCCTACATTGTACTATAGATAGATAGATAGATAGATGGATAGATAGATAGATAGATAGACAGATAGATATAGATAGATAGATAGATAGATAGATAGATAGATAGATAGATAGATAGATATAGATAGATAGATAGATAGATATAGATAGATAGATAGATATAGATAGATAGATAGATAGATATAGATAGATATAGATAGATAGATAGATATAGATAGATAGATAGATAGATAGATAGATAGATAGATAGATAGATAGATATAGATAGATAGATATAGATAGATAGATAGATAGATAGATAGATAGATAGATAGATATAGATAGATAGACAGATAGATAGATATAGATAGATATAGATAGAGATAGATAGATAGATAGATAGATGAAGAACACAGATAGTTTAGATATATGAGAGAGAGAATATGTGTTATGCTGATGCTTTGCTCTCTAATTAAATCTTGTAGCTTCATCTACTTTCATAACATCCTCACTCAAACCCATGAAATTCTACTAGATGAAGCAATGTTGGAGATGGGATGTTTCATTCCCCCACAGCTCCTTGTTCTCTTGTTTCATCCACCTAGCTGCTGCAGCAGAGCACCACTGACTGCTGGATTATGAGCCACAGACAACGATTTCTCACCTCTTGACAGCAGGGAAGTCCAAGCCGAGGCCCTGGCAGATTCCCTGTCTCACACAGCCCACTACCTGTCCCCACACTGCAGACAAGGAGCACCCTGGTCTCTTGTCACCACTTATGAGGCCTCTGGTCTCATTCCAGAGCCATCACCTCCCACAGGGCCCAGCTGCCAGCACCGTCGCACAGTGGGTGGTGAGGGTCACAGTGTGGGCTTCACCAGGACACAGACACCCAGCCTGTGCCCAGTTCCGTGACACTTCTATATGTTCCTACTTCCAGAGTGTTTCTTTCAGTATTAAATACCCTGTTAGACTTTTCTTCAGTGGTTGTACAAGGTGCTACTTTTGTTTTAGTTATTTTTAATGTTTGTGAAAATTTGTATAATAGATAAGAAGGCACCAAGGCATATAGAGAGACACCAGTAAAAGTAAGGTGAACAACAAAGGCAGAAAGTATAGAATCTAAAACCAGTTAGAAAGAGCAATGCTGGTAAGCTAATCGTGTCCTTGGAAAAACAAACAAGAGAACCCACTGAAAACCATTAGAATTGATGAAAACCTTCAATGAGGTAAATCCGTGCAAAATTGATTTACAAAAAACAATCTTTTCTATTTACCAATTTTAACTGGTGATGAAATGAGGAAATAAATTTACAAAAAAAAAAGAGAAATCTTAATTCACAATTTAACCAAAGTATAAATGGAATTGAAATAAGGTTGACAATACAGCTACATGTCGTTTCTCAGGAACTATGAAAAGTGAGGACATAGTCTGCTTACAAACATTTGCAATGGTATAATTTTAAAGCTATCATCTGCTCTAATTCACATAATAGAACAGAAAACAGACAGATGTTTGCTTTCCTGATTAGCTTCGGGTAGATCCCTGCCACAAATGTCTGGCTGCTGAGGCCCCAGCCGGTGGCTGCATGGTCCCCATACCTTGGGCATGTCTTCAGACACAGGGACTTTTAGCTTGTAAAATGGAAACACATGGTTCCCCATATATTTCTTTTCCGGAACAGGCAAGTTTCCGCAGCCCTTTTCCCTTGGTGCCGTAGTGTCAAGTCTCTGTGGAATCCCAGCCCGGGTCCCTTTTACCCTTTCGGCATTAAACCCGATCCGGGAAGCCCAGGGGAGCAGAGTGATTCATGGTGTGTCCACACCGTGTGGGCTGGCAGAGGGGCGACGCTGCGCTGGAGGTGGGAACCCAATCCCCAGCACCGCTGCTCTGCCAAGGGCTGTCAACACACGGCTTCCCGGAGAAGCCATGAGCTGGTCGTCCGAGTCTTTGCCTGGAGGAAGCCGTCCTGTTGGCCCTGAGAGGCCTCCTCAGACAGGTTCTCCTGCAAGAACAACACTGATGCCTGAGCGTCCCAGTGGGGGACCCTGCAGGCGCCCTGTTCCCAGGGGCTCACAGGTGCTCCAAGGGCATCTGCTCCTTCTGCCACTCAGTATTTTTATCCTCTATTTCCAAATGAATAGCACTGCCCACTGACACCCCTGCTCACCAGACAGTGGGCGTGACTATAACTGTTGATGTAGTAGGAGGACAGGTCCCACAGACCTCCAATGTGACTTCATTAGTCCTGGACGGCCATTAGCACCGAGTCCCCTGCCTCCTCTGGTCTGTGGCCTTGTATTTCTAAGCTGACAATCCACAGCTCCTCGTCACCTGCAGGATCATCTTTGTAAACTAAATGCAGGTGAATTTAATATCCCAGTCCTGCTGAATTAATGTCAAATAGATCTGTTTTTAAGAGGAAAATTAAGTTCTGTCAAATAAATGTCATTCAAACCAAATGGGACTCAGTCCACACATTCAGTACTGAGAGAAAGAAACCAGGAAATGCCAGGAATTCCAAAATCTTCTCTACGTGACGTGCATTCAATTTCACATTTCTTTATTTATTTTCAGTTTTCTTTTTTCCTTGAAGTTGCAGAATAACAACACTAGATGCTGTTCTCACATGCTCTCCTCAGGATAATAAACCATAATTGATTTTCCCTGAGTATACAACAGCTGATCAAGTGGGAGATGGTCCAGAATTCTTCAAAGAAATTATGAGTTGTCTCTAGTAACTAAAATTCTCAAAGCACCTATGACATGTGAATTTTTAAAAATAGGGTATGAGAACTAATTTGAATTTGCCTTATAATTGGAAGAAAATAATCACCCATGTTAGACAAAGGATTGCCAAGAGGGTCTGGAGAGGCACATGTCTGGACTTACTTGATCATCCTAGCATCCTGCAACGTATTACATCATTTTACTGCTTTGAAGGTGACAGCTCTGCTGCCTGGCAACATCGAATGGCTTCCCCGACATTCCACAGAGTGACGCAGGCAGGGGCGTGTGTACAGGCTTTTCCGACTCTAATCCCCATCACTCTTTCCCACACTTCCACTGAAGGCTCACCTTCTGCTACTGGCCAAGCAGATGCTTTTCTATTTACATATTAAAGAAACACTTTCCAGGTATGTGTGATGTACAAGGCCAGCTGCCAAGCAGTACAGAGGGTCTCCTGCCACATGTGGTCAAATGAACCCAGAGTCATTAAACATTTATTAGGCATCTTGTGTGTCCAGGGTTGAAGCAGGTACTGGAAATACAGAGCTCCTGCCAATATGGAGCTTATGATCTGCTGCGAGGCTGGGGCTGGAAGAAGAAACTGATAGCATTATGTCAGAGCAGGTCAGGTATCATAAAGAAATGCAAAAATCAAAGCAGGGTCCAGGGGTGACCGGGGAGGTCATCGGGGTGGCCTGGCCTGTGTCCAATAGGGACAGGCCCATACAAAAATCCATTGTAACATGGAAACCAACAGGCACAGTGGTGACGAGCTGTGACAGCTGAACAGAAGGAAAGCCACAATGAATCAGGACGTTGTCAGGCAGGAGGACAGAGCACAGGGCTCCCCGTGAAGGGCACGAGAGCCACGTGGAGTCCAAGACCTGAGAGTGGAGACCCAAGTGTTGAGAGGAACCATCAAGCCCAGGGGAGGGAGCAGGTGCCCCCAGGCAGCCTCCACCGCACCAACCTGTGGAAGGGAAGAGCCTGCTGCTGCCAGGGCTGGGAAGGGCCAGGGGAAGCTGGCCCAGGATCCTGACCTCCCGGGGGCCAAGGGATGTTCAGGTTTATCCTAAGGATAAATGAAAGCCTGGGGCGAGTTTGATTCAGCAATGGCACGAGCTCTCCCATGTTAGAGAAGGTGGCTGTGCTGCCACATGGACCCTGGACCAGAAGGAGGGTGCTTGGGAGCACAGAGCAGAGCATGGTGACCGAGGGACCAGGAGAGGAAAGGGCATGGATTTCAGGGCCTGTGGAGGAGACTGGCAGGACCACCCTGGAGCAGGGATGGAGTGTGTGACTTGGGGTTATCTGCCAGCCAGCACAGCCTTGGAGACAGGGACAGCTTCAGAGGGAGGGCCCTTTGGTGGCTGAGGAGGGCAGGAAGGGCCTGTCACCAACTCCTGGTTATTTGGGGGAGTTAGGAATCTCCGATGAAGGGAAGTCCTCATCGTAAGGTGGCTTCAGAGCCCACTTTCAACCCCTGCAGGACCCCTACCAGGGCCCTGCCACTGCTCAGGAGCCTCCAGAGACACTTCTCAGCCTGGGAGGCCCCATCTCTGGGCAGCTGCACCTTTGCTGCCCTTCCCGTCTCAGGTCAGGAGTTGAGTCGGACAGATCCGTGGGCCCAGTGCAGCTTCTGTAGGTGGGCCCTCCAAGCCCAGCCACGTCTCTTGCCCTCCGTTGTCTGAGAAGCTTCGAGACTGTCCTGCCTCCTTTGCCCTCCTCTGGGCTTCCCCTGACCCCTCGCCTGTGGCTGTCCCAGTGTGCTTTGATACTTTTCAAATGAGGCACCCAGAGCTAGGACTGCTCCCAGAGAAAAGCCCGTCCCCTTCCCTGAGGCCCAGGTCCGAAGGCTCTGCCTTCACCAAGTGGAGGATCTGCTCGGACTTCAGTCAGCTCAGCCTCTTTTCCAGCAGGTTCCTCAGCTCTGTTCGGGAGCAGGTGGGGCTGGATCCCCAGCCACCCCTACTCTGTTGGATGTTCTTCTAGCAGCGGACATGGCGACCACTTTCCTGGTTTCATTGACCAGACTGCAGTGGACACTCAGCTACTAGCTGGAACTCACATGGTCAGTGGTGCTCCTGGGCCCTGTCACCTCAGGCCATTAGGAAAGCCTTAACCGTCCACCTAAAGGGTCTGGGCTTCATTCGGCTGACACTGGAAAAACTTGGACAAAGAATTAAGAAAGAATTTGTGAAGGTTACTGGGTGGAAAGGTGAAGAACGAACGGAAGATGGGAAAATGTACTTTCCCCCCAAATAAGGCAAATTGGAGTAATTTTTGAGATACACCATAGGTAAAACGAGAACAATAATTGTGACAAGCCATTGGCAGAAAACGGATCTTAGAAAATGAATCTTTCTTGCAGCACATAACACCTGTGCTTTTCCCTAAGAATATATCAATGCCATGAGCAGGAGGGCCATTCATACTAACGTGGTTCTCACCTGAGTGCCAGTCGGGAAGCAGCCTTGTACTATAAAGCTGGCATCATACAGCAAATGGCAAAGCTGTCACGGCACAGCCTCTTGCTCCAGGTGTCCTTCCTACCCACAGCCCAGAGCCTTTCATCCTGAGCCCAGACCTTTTTGCTTCTGAGCCTATAGGCTTGGGCCAAAGAATCACAGGGGTCCTTTTCTATTTTTTAAGCACTCCTTAAGGAACTTGTATCATTTAAAGAAATTCTAGATTATGGATAAAGGCTTTTGTTTTGCTACAGAGAAAAAAGAACAACCTGAGAATAAACCATTGCCTCCTGAATGTGAGAGGACTTGGGAAGCTGGGGAGGCACCAGTCCAGCAGAAGCAGAGGCTCCAGGACCAAGTCTGCACATCTTCAACATGCCCTGGGCAAGAGCAGTAGCCCTGGTGGAGAACCCAGGGTTGGAAAATAGGCAGGAGGCAACACACAATACATCAGAGATTTGCACATGTTAAGACAGTATCTGAATTAGCACAGGATAGGGATATTTATCTAGTTTACAGGAATCATCCATTTATAGCAGTAAACAGATAAAGAGTGCTAAAAGAGCAAAGAAGCATCCTATTAATTTTGAATGTTTCTACTAATGCAGTCATGTGTCAGGCCCCCTCCCTCTCTGCTCTTATCACATGGTCTCTAGCCTCTGGAACTAGGGTGCGTTCCATTACATGAGAACTGCTGATTCTTCCAGCATGACTCCAGGCATACTTGATCAGTTCCTTAAAAATGCATCCCCAAGGAAAGATTTTATAAAAATGTGTGCTGTTTTATAATACTCTCAATCATCTCTTTGTCTGACTTACTCTTTGTGGAACTGAGAATGTAAGTTTGCAATCTCAACCTTTCAGTGAAGAGCATCTTGCCAGAGTTTACAGCCATCACCTTCTATATAAAATGTGACATGTACTAGCCCAGACATGAAGTCCTGGGGGCCAGCATCACTATGGCAGGCAGGAGTTTATGTGAACCAAACTCTACAAATTCTCTAAGGCCAGTAAATAACCTGATATTCAAAATGCTGTATGTAAAATTCTATAAAGTCTTTTTTAGAATCAGGAAAACTTTTGAATAAATTAGCAGTATAATTTTTATCGAAAGTGAGATTGACACATTAGAGGTATTGATTATCTTTAATAACTAGGTAAATTAAAGGCAATTTCTATGGAGAGTCCCACGATCTTTGGAAGTAGATAAGAACAACCAAGGTCATCTGGCTAATGCAGCACTAGGTTGGGAAATTTTGAGCACAGATATAAAGGATTAGGACTTGCCATCAAGTAACAAAATACATTGGAAAGCAGCAGAAACCAAATCTGTCTGTACTTACGGTAATTGGAAGATGGACCAGCCCAGGGAGTGCAGAGCCCAGCACATGCAAAACAACAAGGCAACTTCAAATTCAATGAAGACAGGGTTTCAAACCAAGAGAGGAGAGACAATTATTATGTAGATGATTTAATAAGTAATTAAAAAATAATTGTCATTGAGAAAGTCAATGGACTAACCCTTTATTTCTTACACAAAGAACATTCTAAAATAATTATGGGCTATGAATTTTTTTTCTAAACATGAGTAGTTATGTGGATCAATAAATTTAACATGACAGTCACTGCACTCGAAATCATACCATGGACAAAGTCAAGAAGCACAGAATAATGGAAAAAGATATTGCAACCTATACACCACAAAAGAGATATCTCAAATGTGGCATGCCATTGTTCTGCAACAAAAGTAATTTAAATGAAAACCTATGCATACATAGTTAGAAAAAACAGCTCAAATATCATAAGTCAATTTGAGTCATTGTGGCTATGCCTATAATCCCAGTGACTTAGGAGGCTGAAGCAGGAGGGATCTCAAGTTTGTGGCCAGCTTTAGCATCTTGGTGAGAACCTTCAAAATTTAAAACAAAAAGGACTAGGGGTGGAGCTTAGTGATAGCGTGTTAATGGTTCAATCCTCCTTACCAAAAAAAAAAAAAAAAAAAAAAACCAGTTTTTGAGGAAGAAGAATTCATAACCCTATCTTCCCTTCCAAACAAAAATAGTAGAAAACTTGTAACGAGAGATGTCAGTTTGTACTTTATGAGAGCAACAAGTAGCTTCAGAGTTCAGGAAAGTCTGAATAAATAGAGAAAGGTGATGGGCTTTGGGATTTGAATTGTTGCCAACTTATCTCTTGGTCTCAGAGTGATTTGGGGTGGCTTGTGGTGACCTTTGCAACCCCTAGGTCCACAGAGACCCCTGAATACACTTCAGAGCAGCCCTGGGCACCTTTGGTATCAGGAAGCATGTGCCATCGTCCCCACCACCTACCTGAGGGATGACAAATGGCTTTCTCTTTGGGGTCTGTGTGTGCTTGCTGTTTTTACTGACGGAGGTCACAGGAGAGGAGAGCCCCTTTCCCTCTGCGTGTTCCCCTGGGTGGCTGAGGGAGGCCGGCCTGGGAGCAACAGGACTGTTCCGATTCCTGACAGGGTTAGAGGACACTTGCTGCTGGACCTGGGACAGCAGCTGTCAGCACTGTCCAGAATCCGTGTTTGGGCCTCCTCGTGGTTCTCGGTTCCAGACGGAGTTCCCCGAGGCTGCGCAAGGGACAGGAGGCAAATCCCAACGTGCAGACTGATTTACACTTAACAGGAAAGCTGCGGACTGGTGCTGAGGGGCGTGGTCTCGCCCTGTTCTTCTCGGAGGGCAGGTGACCTGAGACAGCTGAGTCTTAGGTTGGTACCACCTCTTTTCACTTTTATATGTCGTGAATGGAAAGGTCACTCAAAACAGATGTGTCGAGGCCCTAACCCTAGCACCTGAGAATGTGCGCTGACCTGGGAAGAGGGTCTTGGCTGATTTAATCAAGTTAGGACAAGGGCATGTTGATTGATGTGGGCCCTGAATTCAGTGACTGCTGTCCTGTTGAGAGAAGCCATAGAGACACACAGGGAACTTGTCACCCCCTTATCTACATTTCCAGAGTTCTGCTCCCACTCAGCCCCAACCTGATACCACGACAGCGCCCCCAGCTTCACTCACCCTCCTGAAATCCCAGTGAACCACCCAGCTGTTCCCAACGGGGTGCCAGAGCCCAGCCTGGGCTGCTGCGTGGCTTTGCTCCGTGGTGTCAAACTGCTCCTCCTTTTAAGTGAGAGAGCTTTACTGTTGCTGCTGGTTTTGTTTATTTGCTTCTTGGTTTGGAGCACCAACCACGCCCATCCCCTGGGGCTGTCAGGCCGGGGCCACAGGAGCACACACGTTCAGTGACCCTGATTAATCAGGACCTAAAAAATGGATATGACCTAAACCTGTGTGTCAGAAGCCGAGATAGAGGCCCAAATAAAGTGCAGAAGCCCAACCCCCATGTGAGGCTCGGGCTGTGGCCGGTTCCCAGCTCAGGACAGAGGGCCCACAGCCACCGTGACTTTTCACCACAAGAATAGGCAATGGGCCCCCACAGATGCCTTGCCAGAGCACATGGAGCCCACGGAACTAGGAGGCAGAGGACGTAAAACCACAAGTTCTCACCAAGTGAGCTTCCAGCGAGAGAAGGTCTGCTAAGCACGTCCACAGGATGACCACCGCAGGGATCATGGTGGGGCAGGGAGTTTGAGATCAGGAGAAGTTGAGGGAGGACCAGCAAGAGCCCCCAAAATGAACAAGGGTCTGAAGAAGCTAGGCAGAAAATGGGAGTGTTGGGAAGTCAGAAGGGAGCCACAACTGGAGAGATGTGTTCAGTGTGAGATGCTGGAGTAGACCACGGGGGATGACAGCAGCTGGGCACCTCCCAGCTCAGCACCCTCAACTCATTATGTGGCCTTGGAGGAGCTGGGCTGAGTGGGGTGTGCACTGTGGGACTCAGACCCCGAATTTCAAATTTCAGATAGCAGCAATGAATACCATTGCCTTAATCTTTTTATCTTAAAATACTTTAAAAATTTATTTTAATAAGTATCACACCTAAAAGTTATTATTATAGTTATTCACTATATTGCATAGTAAACCTTAAATAAATGCAGAAAAAGGGGAAAAATTAGCAATTACCCATGTTGTCATTGTCTGGAGAGCCGCTGAGGTTACTTAATGGTTATTTTTAGCATTTAGTAAGCTGTCATTGAATTCTACAAAACTGACACCACACCATTTTAAAAATAAATTTTAAGAAACTGAAGTGAACATTTTTTTTCACACAATTAAATATTTTTCTCCAAAGCGGTTTCAGGTGGCTCTGCATGGCATAGATGCTCTGAGTGGCCCCTCCACCTCTCTGATGTCGCCCAGCTGGTGGGCTCTGGGCTTCAGCACTGCAGATGAGGCCACGTGGAGCTGCTGAGCAGACGTCTGCTTGATGTTGCTTTGCACCCACTGGCCCCAAGAGCCCAAGCGACAGTGTGCTAGTGGGTAAACGGAGCAACCCCAAATTCTTTCACAGTATTTGTAGCAGGAAATGAGGGGTAGGACACATGGCCACTAATAGAGTTGTTTTTATTAGTTTTCATGACCAGAGGGAGAATTCCAACAGTCTGAGCCTTGAGTGCAGCAGGGCTTGTACTCTTATACATAAGCAACTTTGGGGTCCATCAAGGCAGGGAGTTGGTGCAAATCTGCTGGAGGGTGCATTCTACAGTCCTTATACGGGTACAAGCTTGTCAACACCTAGGGGCTCTGAGCTCATGCAGCTCAGGGACTTCAACTGCACTAAGACTAAAGGGGGTTGTTCTGACCCTGGTGCTTTGTTTCTGCTTCTGCCACTGCAGGTTTGTGTCATGGGTACTGTTAGCCACTGCAGGCTCTATGGTAATATGTCAGTAACAGCAGCTGTGTGTCATCCTGCAAAGCCACAGCCTGTCAGCTCTTACACTGCAGAAGTTCCCACTTTGCTCTACTCTGTTTCAATCTTTCTAACCTGACAGGTGGCAGTAGCTTCCACTGTGTTTTAAATTTAGACCCTAATGATCATCACAGAGATCACTCAGTTTCAAAGTTGACTGTATCTGTAGCTGTTGGGTTTATTTCTTAAATTCTGAATTGCTTATTCTCAATCTTAACTGTTATTTATTGGTACTGGGGATTGAACTCAGGGGCGCTCAACCACAGCCACATCCCTAACCCTTATCTATTTATTTGTTTGTTTGTTTGTTTATTGTTTTGAGACATGTCTCACTAAGTTGCTCAGGGCCTCACTAAGTTGCTGAGGCTGGCTTTGAACTTGTGATTCTCTTGTCTCACCCTTGCCAGCCACTATATTACAGGATTACATGCCTGGCTCTTAACTGCTTTTTAGGCTTTTTTTCTTTTTCTTTTTCTTTTCTTTTAACTATTTGTAGGAGGTTTTGGGTACTTAGGGTGTTAACATTTAGCAGTCATATATATTGTTGGTTTTCTAAATTTGGTTTTGGAGAATTGAAGCATTGTAATAATTCCACATTTCTTTAACTCTCACTTCTGCATTTGGATGAAACTTAACTTGGTCTTCTGCAATTCCACATTCTAAAATATAAATTGTATTTTTTTTCTTTTATTGATGTAGCATTTGAATAGCTCTTTGCTCATTGTATGTGGGGCAGGGATATATAGGCAATCTAACATTTTTCTCTCTCCGAGCCCTTATCATGATCTTTTTGGCTTGACTCAGCCTCATTTTGGTTTGCTATTTCCTTTGAAGTAAAGTTTATACTTATATGATTTTTAGTAAATTACTTTTTTATTAAAATACTTAAATAAGTGAAATATAAGTAATTTCAGAAGATACTTATATTTTAGAAAACATTGAAAGGATTATGTCATAGTCATTTGAAAAGAGCTGAAGATTTTAAATTGTTAGAGCTTTCATTTAAGAATGGGAGCATTGTCACATGCTTGCTTATCGTCCTGATGTGCAGGGGACCACTGGGCAGAAATGAGTGGGCAGGAAATTCACCAGGGAGCCGCAGGTGCAATACTTGCGTATGGAGACACAACACTTTCTCAGCAGCTGTAGAAATGGATCCTACTGTCCTGGAAAGCAGACCAGGAAGATGCAGCTCAGGATCCTTGACAGCCCTCAGCTCCGCCCTTGGGTTCCTGGGCTCATCCCGTGGGAGATCTCAGAGAAGCTCTGCCAGGATTCTGGCAGCCTCTCCTCCACAGTACTGAGCGGAGGAAGGTCCCTAGGACCATCCACCTCTGCCAGGATGCTGAGGCTCAAACCCACAAATCCTATTCTCATTCCCTCTCCTACCCACCCTAGGTTCTGCACTCCCTTGGGTAATGTCGTTGCTGGGGCCGTGACCCAGCTCCTACCCTGGGATCTGAGCTCTGTCTGGCATGCCTTTTACCAGGGGACAGCTGTTGCATTTGTTCAACTAAATTGAAGGGAAATCCCTAAGAGGTACCCCAGGAGAGATGGGTGGCAAGCTCCTACCTGGCTCCACTAAGAAGCAGCCAAGTTCATTTACTCGGCGGCAGGGACCTCACCCTTTCTGGTGCATCCTGCAATGGGCCCTCTGTTGCATTTCCCTTTCCAAAAGTGGAACATTTGGTCTGACGTGAAGTCACATGGAATGCCGTTCTGTGGATCAGTCATTCTGCAAGAGAGCTCTTCTCCTTTGGAAAAAGACAGCTGAAGTGTCTGGGTGGGGGCTGCTGTGTGCCCTTTGTACCTCTGACCTGCACACCACACCTGGATGTGGAGATGGGAATCACACATTCACAGTGGCTCTGGGAGCAGGCAGGCACTCTAACTGGAACCTAGTGATTTGATCTACTGGAGACAGCAGGTAATGGTCACCGATTAGCACCTACAAGTGCTTATTGGGTCTCACCCCTGGACTGGCCTGGCAGGTGCCCCTTCATGGACTCTCCTGTCACCACAGGCTAGAGGCTCCTCTGGAGGGTGTGACAGGGCCGGTGCTGTGGCCATGTGTCTGTCATGGTCTAGGGTGATGCCCTAGGGAAGGAGTCACCCTGCATCCAGCCGTCGGCCTCAGATGGGACAGAACACTGCTGAGCGCCTGAAGCGGGGGAAGCAGGCTCACTGTCCCTCCCTGCACAACGATTCACTTCCCTGACCACGTGACAGGCCTCGGACCAAAGCCCACTGGTCACAAGGAGCCCTATCCTTTGGGCACATTGACGCTATCTCCAGGGTTCTCCCCGGGCTTTCCATCCTGCATCCAGGGTCAGCGAGCTCTGTGTCAAGCTGGGTCCCACCAGGAGACGAAAGCTGTACCGTGACCTGAACAGAGGATTTTCCAGAGAGTTTCTAAAGAAGTGGGAACACGGCAAGAGAACTCCAGAGAAGAGCCTGGACGGGAGAGTCCCCAGGAGGCAACGTGGCCGAGAAGCTGGCTGGGTGGGCAGCGAGTCACCGCCTCCCACGGCCAGAGAAGGGGACTGCACGGGACATGAACACAGGGGCAGGATGATCTGGGGGCATGCTCTTGGCAGTCTGCTTCCCCAATCCTCAACTGCTGTTCTGTCGTGATAGATGCGATTCTATACGTGTGGCTTCCCTACTCATAATGGAAACATCTGAATAAATGCTCCACAATCTCCATGAAGAAAATCATTTGTGCATTAAACGCCAAAAGGTACAGGTTGTTCTCCCTCAGAATAAGAAGCGGTGGCTGGTGGCATGGGGTGGAGCACGTAGCTCTGGAGTCCAGCTCTCGGAGGTCACCTCCATGAGGTCTCTGAGGCTCCAGCCACACCGAGGAGGCCTGCGTGCTGAGCATGGAGCTGGGCGACCCTGGGCACTCTGGGTCTGAATCGCGGGCCCCCACTCTTCGCTGCTCAGCCCTCCAGGCAGAGGCCAGCTTTCATTGAGAGGCCATGTGGGACGAAGCTACCGAGTCTATCACTGCACGCCCAGTAAAAGTGCCTGGAAGGTGTTTTTGAGCCTCAGTTATTATGCTGGTTCACATCCTTTATGTAAATCCTCTATAAAAGAAGTTCTGTGAATTTGAGATTCGGAGAGCTCTTTGTGGCCTAGAATTTGGTTCTTCTTCATAATTAGAAATCATAGCATGATCTTGGTTTCCATCTCACCTACATCAGGAGATGCTAAAGACCTGCTTGAAACGCCTCACAGAGACTATGCTGAAGTCCATGCTCTATTTATGCTCCTTGGGCACTTCTTACCTAATGATGGTGCACATATTTTTTTCACTGTGGTGGATGTTCATTTTGGTAAAGCAACGGAAGGGTGGGGCTAAATATCGTACACTCGGAGGCTTAGGTTTCTGTCTTTTCTCTAATGTGAGCTATGGTGAGTATTTACGCTGCTGCTGGTAGTGATGTTGCTGGGGACAGTTGGCTCTTGACATCTGGGCCAATAGAGCCATTTTATAAATTCTTAGAAGATTTTTTTGAATGACTCAAAGTCTTTGGATATCTTTAGAACTTTTGCCTTATGTGTACATGCTGACTCCAAGAGCTTACCTTCCTAAATACATACAATTCTTTAATACATGATTCTTTACATTTTAATACCATCGCTATTACACAAAGGCCCCTTTTCCATAGGAAAACCAGTAAGCTACTTTAACAAATGTATAGTTCTAGTTTCTCTCTGATACATCCATAACTGCTAGCTATTTAATCAGCTAATCTGAAAACAATTGCAAGTCAATTCTCATTCCAACATCGTTGGAAATATCAAGCGCACTTTGCATTCACTCAGCACTGAAACTTAGGTGGGAAGTCATCTTGCCACAGAGCCAGCAGCAGCAAAAATTTAATAAGACACCTGGTGGGTTTCCAGCACTGAGAGCAGGTGCCACCAGACTGGGCTCTCTCTGCCAGTGCCACACTGCCCAGCCCTTCTCCTGAGCAGCCGGTGAGGCAGTCGCAGAGGTCCCAGCAGTGCCTGGGGATGCTCCGTCGGCAGGGTGGGAAGGCAAGGTCATCATGGGGGTTATGTTAGGGTTCTGTTGGGGTTCTAAACATGAAGGCATTTCTGAGTACAAGTTAGTGTCTACCCTACTCACTGGACGGCTGTGTCAAGGAGGGCAGGGTCTGGTCTACCATTTCACTGGCCATTCTGTTCTCAGAGAAGCATTTTACCAAGGTGTTCCAGACAGGCTTCTGGGCTCCGCCTGCCAGGTTCAAGTCCCAGCTCAGCCACTTGCTGGCTGGAGACGAGACAAGGAGGTCCGTGTGCATCAGTAAGTGCAGGTGTCTTCAGGGGCAAACACCTGACTGCAGGAGGAGGAAGGCAGGAGGGAGGGGCTGCTAAGAGTAGCAGCAGCTTCCACAGAGGCAGTGAGCAGCTCATGGAAAGGGGGTATGGGGTGGGAGCCCCTGGGGCCTTTTCATCAAGCAGGTGAGAAGGGAGTTACACGTGTTCCTGAAGAAGGTTGCTGCAGTTAAGACAGAGACAGAAGGGCTGAGGATGAGGGGGGCAGTGGGCACTCAACAGTCCTCCCTTACCCAGGGTTGCAATTTCTGTAGGTTCAGTTACAAGAAGTTAAAACCATTAAGTGGAAAATTTCAGAAACAAACAATTCTTAAGTCACATATTTCATCCCACTTTGAGTCGTGTAATGAAATCTTATGCTGTCCTCCCCCATCCGGCTTGGGACATGAATCATCTCTATGTCCAGCGTGTACACACTGTATACACTACCCACCCATTAGTCACTCAATAGCCATCCCCATTACTAGATTCACCATCTAAATTTTGCAGTGCTTGTGTGGAAAGAACTCGTATTTTACTTAACAGAGACCCAAAATGTGAGGACATTGATGCTGGCAAATTGGATATGCTAAAGAGAAATTGTTTTAAGTGCAAAGACAAGAATACAGAATGGTACTGTAAGAGACTGTGTTCACGTAATGAACTATGGTACAATTGTTCTATGTCATTATTAGTTTTTTGCCATTTAATTTGTACTGTGCCTAACTTATAAAATATACTTCATTATGGGTATGTATACATAGGGAAAATAATTTGGTGCCATCCATGGTTTCAGGAATCCACTAGGGTCTTAGAACACATAAGGACAGGGTGGAGGGAATTACAGGGATAAGGGGAAATGACTGAATTGTCTCATTGTTCCCGTTTCTCAGTGAGGAGCAGGGAGATCAGGAAAGGAGAGTCGGGAGGGGGAGGGGTGTTGGGGAACAATGGCTGAAGGTGCTAATGCTTCTTGCAGTTGCAGGTTGACCTTGAGCAGGGCCATTGAAGCTATCGGTTGAATTGTCAGGGGAATGGACTTGTAAAATCTGTCTGTGAGACTAACATATGAATTCATACAGGTCTGTGAACTTCAGCAGCTGCAGAGGTCTAATGTGAGCTATGGTGAGTTTTTCTGTTAAATCTCAGCCACAGCCCCTCTTTGCTTTGTTCCCCTTTCATTTTGATGCACATTGTAAATGAATGTGGCCGCACACAACCATACCTGTTCTAGGAGGAGAGTCTAAGTGGTAAATAGACTGTTGGTCTCCAGAAAGGACTCAGGGGCCATCCTCTGACTTGTGTGCTTCTGAAGATGAGGTAGAGGGAGCTTGCTCCAGAGACCAGAGGGGTTTGGTGTCCATGCTGAAAGCAAGACATTGCTCAGGATGATTATTTTTTAAAATAAATGAGCTATAAAGAAATAAAAGAAAAAGAACAGAAATGGAAAGGTCGTAATTGTATATGGAAGGAACTTTGACCTTGAGGCCAACATTGACCTTGAGCTCTGACCATTAGGTGAGTAGAAGTATTGCTTATCGAAGCAGGAAGTGGAATTGGAGAGCTCATGCCACCAAGATTTCTTGTCAGTAAGGAGCACAAAAAAAGTAATAATAGTTTGATGGGAATAATGAAAAACAGTCCATAAATGAATCTTGGAGGTTGAATCAGGCCAGTAATGGGCCCGTCCTTACAGAATCTCTGGAGACACTTGCTGGCAGCAGAACTGAGGGCCTCAGGGGCTGGGCTCTGAGCCAGAAGGGCAACTCTTCTCTTCCTGGTTTGAAGGAAACCTCTCGGTGTTGAAAAGTAAAGGCCGTGTGCTTGATCTTCATAACAAATCCATAGACACAGTTGGTTTTGTTAGATAAAAACATGGAATAAATGTTCTCACTTTACGTAGGTCTGGGCACTCTAAAGCAGTTGACGGCTGATCTCTCTGAGGTCTTTGTGGGATTTCCAGCCCATGACCGAGGTGACAAACAGGAGCTTGGGAAATGCATGTCGAGGGAGTTTTTATAGAATTTTACTTTGTGAATGGAAAGTTGGACAATCCCAGATTCTGAGCTTGAACTTCAAGCCCTCTTGAGAACAGCAACCAGTCTGAAACGGAATGTCATAGAGGTTCCCATGCTTCCGTGGAAATACGCCCACTGGGAAAGTTCACGAGGGACCAGCTTGTGTTTGAGGATGAACTTTAGCTTGCAAATGCATTCTAAATTTGTCACCCCAGGATGCTTGTAATCCAAGACAGCAAGGCAGCAGGACGCCTGCCGCTCCTCTCCTGTGGGGTGGCTCTGAGGGACAACTGTGATCCCTTCTCCTCACTTGGAATCCTGCCAGGCAGGGTCCCAGAAATAGAATTTCTGCTAAAGGAAATGGTTCTGATTCCTCTTCCAGCTTGGGTGTGTACATCCAGAGCGCCAGTCACCTTGTGAATACTCATTAACATGTCGGATAAGTGTTCATGGATGTAGATAGACATATGTATACACACTGATTTTTTTAAAAAAAAGGATTTATTTTTTATGAGTAGTTTGCTAAGGGCAGATTTTAAATACTCTTTATCACACACACCAAGTAAAACCTATATATCGCCTTGCCTGACTGTAGTAATCACACCTGTGTGTATGTCTTGTCAAGATGAGTGGATAAAAACATCATGTTCTTAAACACACAGTAGGAAAGCACAAAAACAAAACCATTTTAAACTTTAGATAGTTGAAATAGCTGGTGAAGGAATTTCAAATATGGTTCGTATCTATTTTAGAACCTGCTAAAAATACATTAACTTTCAAATGGCAACTTTCTATCGCACGGTGCTGGTGTCTCCTTACATCCTCTCTGTCCCTGTGCAGCTGGCTACCTGCCAGCGCTGAGCGAAAGCAACTCCAGGTTTCAGAGGACCTCCGTCCAGACTCCTCAGTGGGTCCTCCTTCCCTAGACGTCGTTCAGTGACCTCTGCCCCAAGTCCCTGTCCCTGAGCACTGCCTCTGCAGATCACAGAAACAGCACGGTTCACACGGCAGCGACGGGATTGTGGAAACGTGAGCACACTTTCAGTTTCCCAGCACCTCATAGGTGAGCAGAGGATCCTAGGTGGAATTGTCTCCCCTCGATCCTGTAAGACATCAGTCCTTTCTTCCTCCACCTAACCAGGCCAAGCCAAGTACCAAGATCAAAGATTTATGTGTTTGTGGGTGTGCATGTATGTTTACATCTGCACAAATGTAGGAATATATATTCACATCGTGTAAGTGCACACCAATGCGTACATATGTGTTATTGGATCTACATGTTTCTGTATTGCAATTTACTTTGCTCAATAACCACATGGTAAATTGATCAAAAAGCTGATCTAGGAGATCGGCTCATTCAAAAACATCCATGCAGTTGCTAAACCTAAGCAGTGTGAACAGAAACTGAGCCAGCAGGGCCACGTGGTCTCTGTCAAGGCCACTGGAGCAGCCCTTCAGTCCACTGTGAAGCAGGCATATCTCACAGGGGAAGGCGATGGATGTTACTGTGCATCTGATGCCCTTGATTAATTTCGTTTTATCTTCACAAAGTCTACACTTCAGAAGTTCTGGGTTTGAATCTGAACTTACAGCCCTAAGCCCTGTTTCCTAGTCTAAAAACCAGCACTAGCAATCATCTTCTTGCCCAGATAAGAGAGAGGACGCAGTGAGGTGGAGAGTATCTTCCCTCTGCCTCTGGACACTGGTGGTGCTTGCTACTCACCCACAGTGGTGTGGGTTCTCACCCTGAACTCTTGTTTCCTGTCTGCAGGAAGGGATCTCAGCCACAGGGCTTGAATCAGAAAGAACCCTTCAGGAGGGCCTCAGCCAAGCTTAGAGGGAGGCTGACGACTGTCCAGCCCTAGTCCATGCAGCCAGCCCATGTGTGCAAGACATGGGCTACAGTGAGGGTCAAGCTCAGCCTCAGGAGCCTGGTTGAACCCTGCAAGCTTGGAAGATCCAGGTACAGTCATCACCAAGAGTGAAGCCAGTGCTGTCCTTCCCAGGGGACAGAGTGCCTCAGACGGACACAAAGAAAGCACGTCAGGACAAGCTTTCTCCAGCTACTAATGGGAGCTGATCTTCAGCTGCAGCTCAGCTCCTGCTGTCTACAGATCCGTCTTCATGGAGCCATGATGGGGTAGGAATTCCCGTCCAGAAGGCCAGGACGCAGTGCTGATGTGACCTGGTTCTGACAGCTCTCCTGTGTGGTGACAGGAGTCTCTTGTCACCAAGTCCCGAGTCACGTGCCACCCCTCTCGGCCCATCCTGACCTGTGCTATGCTCTGGTGCCACGGTGCAGGACATTTGAACCCCCCTTCTCACATGTGCCTGAGAAAGCACTTGCCCACTCACTCTCTGCTTTAAGTTGAGGTACCCCATGACCTTTCATTTATAGAAGCTATCTTGTAGAGCATAATGAGTTTTGATGATGATTTCCCCATGTCACAACATGGATCTTTTGCTAATTTTTACATCTGCATTCATGTAGAGTGACATCTGTAATCTTTGAAATGGGCCATCAGGAAACACGGACGAGAGAGAGAGAGATGGCAGGTGTTCTGGGTGGCCCCTCGAGGGGGGCCCTCCTCTGCAGACCTGGGGGCTGCCTTACCTGGATGGGGGATTTACTCTGCTTCTCTGATCTGTCCTTGCTCTCCACATAAATAGGTGAGCTTCCTGAAACTGGAAACCGCGTGTGGAGAGATTCAGCAATTTTGGTCAAACTCTACAGAAAACGAAGAGTGTTACACAGTCACTTCTCCCCTGCGTTTGTTCTCAGAGCTGCTACACAGCTCCCGTTGGCACCATCAGAACTCTCTCTTCCATCACCCAGCAAGTGCAGCAGCTTCACGTCTCTGTCAGCAGCCTGGTGAGACGCTGGGCTGACACATGCTTCTCATTCTGTTGTGGATGGTGAATGGAGACTAAAGGCAGGACCTCCACAGGATGGTGGCAGCAGGACCTCCACAGTGCCGGTGGAGTTTTACAAGGGTGCTGGCCAAACGTGGAACTTTCAGTGAGGAGCTCTCCTCTCAAGTTTAAGGCTGCAAATAGTGTTCCGAGAAGCTGCGACCAGGGGATCAAATCCTGCTGCAGGCCAGCTACTTCTGGCGTTCAGGACAAGAATTCAGTGTTTCAGGACAATTGCGCTCAGCCCAGGGGACTTCCCACTGTAGCTAGCTGCAGTCATTGCCAGCTCCAACCCCCTCCTCCTTTCAGTGAAAAGAGTTCCATAAATTAGCAAAACATTGTCCAAAGTTTGATGATTTTCTCCACCCTGGTGAAGGCACTCCGGGTTATTTTTGTGTGGCTCTGGTATGGAGTTCTAATGACAGGATGGTTTGTTTGAGGTCCAGTTTTAGGAAAGAGCTGAGAGGAAACATCAAACTCAGTTTATATTCTTAGTATGAATGTGTCTTGCTGTATTTCTTTGAATTTCTGGAAAAAAAAAACTCTTTTCAATCCCCTTGGTTTGTGTCTGGAAACCTCACTGCCTGAGAACACAAAGGGAGTCGATTCAAAGACTTGAGAAAGCTTTGCAAAGAGGCCGTTATTCCACCGGCTTCCTTTGTCAGGTATCTGAACCTGATCCTTCTCCCTGAAAGGAGAGTGAGGGGGCTGTGCAGACCCTGACCCAGGTCCCTGTGGCTGCTCAGTGACCACCGGGAGACAGATCCCTGCCAAGTGCAAGCATCATTGTTTTGGAGAGTACTTTTCCTAAGGTTTCTCTAAAGTCTCTGTGGCCAGCCAAGCAACCGTTTCAGGTTCCATGAGGTTAACTGATTTCCTCAAAGACCATTAGATCTTCATCCAATTACAAACCAGTCTCCTTTATTGAATTCATTGCGAAAGTGTTTTCAAGACTTGGTTGTATAAACCTACCTAGAAGGACGGTTTTGTGTTCATCAAGTTGAAAGGAAACTTTTCAAACTCCAAAGTGGTAGGAAACGTTTGCATTCCTCATGTGGAGCTTAAATATGAAATTCAGCTACACCTGTAGATGAAAACATTGCTAAACGAGATCAATGCATTCCAGGATTCCAATTTGCATGAAAGGAAAACAATGTATAGAAATCCATATTGTAGATTTAGAAAACAGAAGGTGTTACAAAATGTAGCTTTTGACCTGTGGCCATTGGATTCCCTGAAGTCTCCATGTGTCCCTTCCTGGTCGCTCCTGGGACACCTTGGCCACGCGTACTCTTCACGAGGCTGCTTGTGTCTGCTGCAGCCTCCAGGCCCAGGGACTGCGTCCTCAGTCTGGTTGAGCCCTGCCGCTCCTTCCTCTGCCTTGACACCTAAGACCACGTGCAGTCACTCCTGACCCGGCCCAGGACGGCCCTCTCCAGGCGACTCAGTCCAGTGCTCAGTACTGCTGTCCCTTGGGACATGGATGACAAACAGGAGTTGAGATGGGGTCCCATCCACCCTGATCAGCTTCACTATAGACCAACACGAGGTTTCCCTGGCCAATGACTGGACTTTCTTTTCCCTTTTCAATAATATTCTGTTTCTTCCTGTTTCTACCATACCTGAACTTTCACCATGTTCAGAGAAGAGAAGAGGGAAGCCAGGTCTAGAGAGAAGTGTTAGCTTTTATCACTCACTTTTTATTCTTTAAGTTCAAATTTATTTCTCACCCAAGGTCCCATGATTTCCCCTATGTTAAAGGCCAGAATTCCCAGTCTCCCTTTGGGGCAGAAACAGCAGATGGAGGGTGGCCCTGGGGTCCCCTCCTGGGTCGAGGTCTGGCCCTGCTAGCAGGTGTCCAATAATAAGAAAATGGGGTGTATTTGCCTTTTAAGGAATATGGTCCCCAGATTCATATTTTCCTAAAGAACAGGAAAAGTCGGCAGAACTAGCCTAAAACTTTGATAGTTCAGATCTGGGCCAGTGGTTGGGTGTGTTGGGGGCTGGCCGGAAGGGGCCTCCTGAAGACAACCTGCTCCCGTGTGGACTTCCCCACAGACTCTGGTGAGTGTGTCCCCATTGTGCTCCGGGAGATTCTGCATCTTGACCAAGATTCCTACTCGTGCTGATCTGTTCTCAAAAGGAGAGGGAGAGGACCTTGGACAGGACAGCTATCCTTATGGTTAGAAATGAGGTATCCCCAACATCTCATGTGTGAGACAACACAGGAAGGCTTAGAGGTGAAATGATGGCATTCTGAGAGCCTTAAGCTAACCGTGCATTAATCCACATGAATGAATTAACTGGGTGGTGGCTGTAGGCAGGTGGGGTGTGGCTGGAGGAGGTGGGTCCCTGTGGACGTGCCTTTGGAGTTTATATTCTGTCCCTCTTTCTGCTCCCTGGTGCCATGTCCTGAGTGCTTTCCTCCACCATACCCTTCCACCATGAAGCCTCCCTCACCTCTGGCCAGGGCAATGCCATGGGCCTTCTATGGCCAGAGACTCTAAAACTGTGAGCCCCCAAAAAACTTTTCCTTCTCTAAAATTGTACTTGTCCAGTCTTTTGGTCATGGTACGCAAGGCTGACTAACGCACTTATCCCTGACTTTACACTAAATCAGAAATTTGAAAAAAAAAATAGTGTGAATCTTTCTAATTTCAAAAACTGAAGAAATTGGAAATATAACAAGATGGATTCAAATTTTGCCAAAGCTCTTGGTTTACGTTTGTTCAAAGCCATTCAGCCAAGTTTCCAAGGATGCTCTCACTTGGAATGCAGTGCTGGAGCCAGCTCTGACGGCTGGCTGTTAATCACAGTGATGTTAAATCTGTCTCCAGCCACCAGGATCACTGGTGCAGGTGAGGGAGGGAGAGCATCAACCTGCTTTGGCGCGTGTTTGGCCTCAGCTGCTTTTATTCTGGGCAGAGTCTGTGCAAAGTCCTGAGAACCACAAAGCAGCACCCTCAGAGGGCCCCCTGTGCCCTCCGCAGGGAGCTCTGCCCTGGGCTCCTCATGATCAGCCTCCAGGGCAGGTGCTGCCCGCTCCCCGCAGTGTCATCTGACCGGTTATCCCATCTCCTCGGTCCACTGCTTCATTGGACCCAGGAGGGAGCCAGGCAGAAGCACCTGGCTTTTAGACGCTGACGGTTGCTGCTGGCAAAGGAGCCTACAGCTGCCTGGGGAGGGAGAGTGTGCCATCGTGACCGGGCACGCCATGCTGGGAGGCAGGGGCACCCCTTGATTCCAGTGAGCTCCATGAGCTCAGCAAACCTAACGCAGCCAGTCCTGTTAGTGGCTTGACAGAAGGGGCAGGGACAGCGGCCCCTGTACAACCTGGGCACGCAGTGGTGGTGACTTCTCTGTGCTTATAGTGCTGGACCAGGGCCCTCCTCACGGGCACTGGGCCAAGTTCTTTGTGGGCGTAATCTGGCTGACTCCTCATAATAAGCCTACGGAGGTACACGTCGTCACCAACTGAGTTACACACAGGAGCTGAGCCTTCCAGTGGTTCAGGACTTTTCAATTACCAGGTGCAGAGCTGGGAGTTGAACCCAGTCTCTCTGGCCTTCTTTGTTGCTGCCTTTGCTAAGACTCATCCCTGTCCACTTTTTCTTTATTTCCCCAGTTTTCTTTATTAAAGCATCAGTTTGGACAACTCCTCTGAAGAGTTTCCTTGATTCTGATTTGCAAGATGTCTGGGTGCCTTTTGTCTCTACTCTCATATCTCTCCTGGTGACGCACTGAGCTGGATATGCCTGGTTGTCCCCAACCCTGCTGTGCTGGAAAATCTGAAATCCGGGGGGCAAGGACAGTCTATTTTACTATGAGGATTATCAGAAGCTTGCGGCACAGAATGGGTACTGTGCATTTGACAAAGAAAGAAAATAAAGAAGGGAGAAGGAAGAGAGGGAGGGAATGAGAGATAAAGAGGATTTCATCATTTTTGTATCAATTAACTATAGACACCTGTCAAAACAGTATTAATTTCTTCTACTATAAGTATTGAAAGATAAAATGACTGAATGCAGGCTGCATCTTTGCACTGGGTGAGAGTTAATGGAACACGTATTACCACACGACACACAGGAAGACCCCGCCACCTACAGACCCTCAGAGACAGGATGCCGGACAGGAGGGGACTCAGAGGGGCAACTTCTGGAATTCCAATTCAGCCTTTTAAGTGTGAGAGCCTAAGACCTCCATTAGGAGTGATCACATTTTCATTACCTTGATCTAAGGTCATAAACATGCCTACATAAAGAAAACACGGCCCATTTTCTGAATATATAAAACTTAATATTGTCACCCATAGCATTAAGTGTGGTGCCAACAGACACTCACTGAAATCCTCTAAAGCCTGCACAAATCCGTGAGCACGTAAGTTCATAAGAAAGTCAATGTCCCCTAAACGCCGACACAGAGGGTCACGAATGCTGAGGCAGTCAACCTGGAGATGGGAGGGGGAGCAAGACACAGCTCCCCAAACAGCCACCCCATGCTCAGACAGGGCAAGGGGCATGTAGAGCAGCCACTTTCAAACAGCTAAGGGACAAAAGAGATGCAGAAGATGGATCAGGAGTTTCCCAGGAAGCCAGCGGCAGCTCCGGAACAGGTGAGAGAGAGTGGATGCTGGGGACCTCTGCCAGGGGCAGTCCTGGTCCCCACCAGGACTCAATGCACACCTAGAGAGAGCTGAGAGGAGTCCATGTGGGGTCCCGACACAGTGAAACTTGGAGCAGCAGAAGCAAGGACAGCAAGAAATGTAAGTTATCGATACTTTCAGGTTAACTAGAGACTTCTCATTGGCTAGGTCGATAGAGAATCAATGAAGAAACATGCTCAGAATGTTGAGGAAAAAAGAAAGCATCAGCGTGGAACAATTTACTAAGCTTTCAAGTTTGTTAAGGAGTGAAGACATTACCAGTTTTAAAATTTGAAGGCAATTTAGCAGCATCCTCCTCAAAGGAGAGACTGTACTTTATCAAAAGAAGAAATTTATCTTGAGATAGGAAGTGAGATTAAAGAAACTTGCTCAGTAAAGACTATAGAAACACACGTGTCTATACAGTTGATCGTGTGTCTGATTTGACTTTTGCGTATAAAGCTGAGGTTGGAATGCTCAAAGACAAACAGGTAGAGGAGTTCTGGAGGGGACAGCCAATGAGCAAGGTGGCCCCTGTCCTGTTGTGCAAGGACAGAGGTCCCAAATTATTCAGACAATGGGAAGGGGTGAATTTAGAAGAAACCCCATTTATAGAAGCATGAATAACATTAAAGACATAAAAACAAGGGAGGAGGAATGAGAGAGGAACAGAGGAGGGGGAGAGAGAGAAATAAGGAAAGAAAGAAGGAGGAAGGAGCAAGGAAGAGGGTGGAGGACACGGCCCTTAAAGGTCATGGTCTAATTCATCTGCAAACGTGCCTCCCAGGGGTGGAAGGAATGCCTTGCTACCCTGTGCCCAGGAGGAGGAAGCCAGAATTGCCTCTCAGCCTCCCATGGCCTCCATGTCAGCACAAGACTCCCCCAAAAGTCATGTCTCAGTGAGTCAGAATGAGCCTTCTGTTCCAAGACCAGGGATGCTACAAGGTGGGTGCTGTGGGGTCCTCATGGTGAGCATGAGGGCAGAGACCTTCCAGCACGTCCGGTCACAGTCCCCGACACTGCCCTTAGTGGCCCTGCCCCGGGCAGCACTCCCCAGCTGGAGCAGCCCTGCGGTGCTGCTTCCAAAGACACGTCAAAGGTCGGTTCTCTCGTGCTCCGTGACTCACTCTGAGAGTCTCTAATATGTTTTCATCGTTCATGTTTTCTGCTGGAACTCTCCAGAATTGATCTGTGAGGTAGGACCAACAACCCTAAATGGCTTTAGGCTTGGTGAACAAAACGTCGCCTCCCCACGGTGACAGTCGATTCAAGCCAGGCTCTTCAGCGATGCAGACCTAGCGAGTGAGAGCTTGGCAGACAGTAGGCACTTACAGAGAGTCCAAACTGTGTGGATTGCAAAGGGAGGAACGGCTCACCAGCTGTCACAGAACGCAGCCTTATTTGACCTGAGTTAAGAGCCCTGACTATGGAACACACTGACTTCATGTGCCCACAGGGACCACTCCCTCTGAAGGGAACATCAGTTCCTCAGTATTTCTGCCAAAATGATAATAATAATAACCTGAACCCAGTCGTGAGGAGGCATGCAACAGTCCCACATTGAGGGACAGTCTACAAAATAATTGGATTGAAATCATAAAGTAAAAATCATCAAAGATTAAGGCTGAGCAAAATTTCTGGATTAAAAGGAGACCAACTCGACATGGCCATTAAATTCAAGGTTGAACACAGAATTGGATCCTGATGTACAAAAAAGAAATGTAGCTAAGCAAAAATAACCAGTAAAATTTAAATGTGAACAATGGATTCAAGACTAGGATGACATTTGCAAGTTTGATGATTGTGCCGTGACATGTACAACCCTTTCTTCAGCTGAGAAGGTGCACCGAGGCCACCATGGGAGATTACGCAGACACATTGCTAATTTAACCTCCACTCCAAGGTGAGAATTGACTCTTGACAGTATTACACCCAATGGGCATATTGAAGATGAGAAGTGATTTTACATCCCAACTCTGCAAAATTTTAGCCTATCCATATTCTTTCTAAATTCTGATTTCAAAATGCCCCAATGTTCCCACAGATCATCTCATCTTTGTTTGTAATTCTTGTTATGCATAATTAGTAGGAGCCACTATTCTGCCTCTAAATTTGGTTGTGCAAATTCCTGTTGATTAGGTATATTTGCTGTCCACCTCCCAAGTTACCTTGCATGGTGGTCTTACACGTCATTCCTCCATCCATAACACGGGCCACTGAATTCAAGCCTGTAAAATGTCATCTCCTCCTCCAACCTCAGCTCACCAACCAGCCCCAATGCAGTGTCCAGTGGTTTAGATTTTTGCTTCCACAGCACTGACACCCCACTTATGTGTACCAGCTTTTCCATTAGTTACCTATTGTCATGACAATGGCATTTTACAAACTAGCCTTAGAACAATGCCTTAGAAATGGACATTTATTATTGCTCATGTGTCAGTGGTCAGCAGGGTGGTTTCATTGATCTCACCTGGGCATGTGATTAGCTGCAGGTCCGTGAGTGCCTTGGCTGATCAATGCTGGGCTTTCTTACCTGTTCACGGTTCAGCAGGCTGTTGCCAGTGCATGAGGCATCACCTGGGATGGCTCTCAGGACTGGGCCAACATCCATGGGTCTCTTACATCCCTCCAGGCAGAAAACATCATCATAGCAAGTGAAGACCCCCCACCAAGCAAGCCCAATAATACAAAAAGGCACATGGAAATTCACAGGTGCTCACATCCACTTGGCCAAAATACGTCACAGAGCTGAGTCCAAAGGGAAGCAAAACTACAGAGACACATTTTGGGATCTCTGTGCCATTAATCTCTGACCTAGAGCCTGAAGTGAAGCAGACCATTGTCAGGGGACAGTGAGGTCCCCTCCGGGGGCGGGGGGGGGTGTCTGGGAACCTTATGAACCTTGCTCTACCTCACTTCAAAGATAAAAATTAACTTACCGGGACTGCACACATAAACACGCACCATAAAACAATAAACCTGCCAGGCACAGACCTTCTGATTTATGGCCGACCTTATTAAGAAGAACTTCTTTTTGAAAACACAGGTTAGCTCTCATCTCTTCCAAATAAAATCCCATCTTTTCATCATAGCCCTCAAAATCCTTCTAAATATCACCTCAGCTAACACCCCCAAGCAAGTCCCTCCTGCAGAGAAGCCGCGCACTAACTCACCTCTAGGACCCTCACAAGGCCCCTCGGTGGTCAGACAAACATGCAGAGAGCAACGGGCACCAGGAGGTTCAAATTAAAATAATGAAGAAATGCAAGTCCCGGGAGCTACACACTGTGGGAAAATCCACCCTTAATAATACATATATTTGAAAAGCTTAGCAGAAAAACAACTAATGCCCTGGGAACATGGTTGATAAAATCCCTCTTTTAGTTTTATTATTGGAAGCATGCATTTTCAAACTCCGAGATTCCGTGCCAACAGGTGTACCCACACACATGCAGACACACAAGCACGCAGGCACATGAGCAGATCCTGGAGACCTGGCCAGGAAAAGGAGGGCAAGCAGAGGGCCCAGAGAACATGGCAGTATGGGAGAGGAGGCAGCTGGACTGGACCAAGCAGTGCCCAGCCTGCAGGGATTCTACCATCTTGCCTAGTGAGCTCTGGCTTTATTTGGAATGCCCCATTCATCATATATATTTATTACAATTAACTAAGTAGCCAGATGTAAAATTGAGCTTCTTCTGGGCTCAGCTGAGGCCCCAAGGCTGGGATGAACATGCCACACCTATGCGACTTTCTTAGGAGAGATGCAGACGGTGTGTGTGCAGCACACTGTGCCCCCCACACCATTCCCATTCTGAAATGTGGTACTTATCTCCAGAACGTGTAAGAGAAAGTCAAAGATTAACAGAGAGCAAGAGACTGAGCATTCAGTGAACTGAGCAATGGAGTGCTCTGCATTCCATTCACACCTTAAAATAAGCAAGAGTCTTGGACAGAACTCATCAGGAGCAAGGACGATCTGCTAGAGAGAAGACAAGTGTGTCTCCCCACCCTCAGCCCTGGGGCCGTTCTAAGCTGTGGAAGCTCCCTGGGCAGCTCCAAGGAAGCTCTCTGAGGATAGAATTCAACCCTTTTCCTAGGTGGCATAGAAAGCCAACATCAATACTGAACTCCCACCTGGGCAGGTGCAACACAGAAGTGGTGGGAGCAGCCCCTGTGGCCATCTGGAAGAGATCCCGTTGTACCCACAGTTAGGGAATGACCATGACCATGACCTTGCCATATCCCAAGCAGATGCTTTCAGAAGTAGCTGGACTTGAGTCTGGGTGCAAGACTCTACCAAGAGCATTGCCTACCAGGGAACACAGCTCCAGCACAAAGGGTCCGGGGAGCCACAGCCCAGCATGAGAGAGGAGGTTAGCCTTACCATGAAATGTGGGTTCAGAGGCAGACGGCAGGTCCGCAGCATCGACAGGCCCACGAGACCACCGTGCCCGTCCACACTGACCTGTAGACTCTCTGTCTTCTCACCTTTCAAGGTGGGCACTGCCCTAGAGAAGGAGCAGGGGGACGAGAGAGGCTGCTTCCCTCAGGTCTTCTACAGAAAAGAACAGATGCCTTCAATTTCGTGAGAGAGTAAAGGGACAATACAGGACACTCTCAGATTCCTAGGTTCATAAATATGTCCTCCTTCAACTAATGGAAAATGTGAGAACCTGCTAGACAAAGTGTCCAGGGGTGAGGTGGACGGGTTTGAGAAGACAGTGAGGTGGCTGTGAATGGCAGCCAATGTGCACAAGGCTCATTCCCAGGTGCACCGCTAATTAATGACAAGTGCCATGCCTCTGCCTTCCCGAAGTCCTTAGAAATGATCCTTTTCAAATAGTTCGAGAGGTGTCCCTCCTGGCTGTCGGGTTCAGCGTCAGTATCCAGCTCGCAGAGCTGGAAACACAGAAGGTGCCCCTTGCCCAAAGGCTGTGCTTGCTACACCTTCAACAGATCTGAGCACAGAATCAACTAGACTGCCCTCAGAACCACGCAGAAGATTCAAATCATACGGAAAAAAAGAGACATGTCAACACCTCTGAACACAGGGTGGTCTATGAGGAGACTGTCAAAAACACATCCAGGATTCCCCTGGATCGCTGAGAGCCGTGATGTCATTGAGATTGGAAAGGTCAAGAAGGAGCCCGTGAAGAGAAGGCCAGCAAGGCGGACCTTAGGCACACCGACCAAAGCAGCACATAGCCCGCAGAGAGTTTCAGAAGGGAGACTAAGTTCCAGGGAAGAGAGAAAGTATTATGCCAACCCTCACTTGATCCACCGAGTGATGACCAGAGAGTGGCCGGGCCAGGGGCACAGTGAGGGTGGGAAAGAGGCACAGACTAGAAACCCCTCAGCTGCTGGGGGGGAAGCTCCGTGCTGCTGGAGTCTAGACAGACAGATGGTGGGGGGACTGTGGAAACCAAAGGCAAGATCAGGCTGGGTTCTCGTTCTGATGTGAATATGGGTGCCACCGGGACCTCACTGGACCCCTGGAACCAGCAGAAGGACACTGGACATGGAAGAAGTGGATGCCTTGGGCCTTAGAAGGTGACCTCTGGCTTCAGCAGCAAGGTGATCTGCCCGCAGATGGCCGCTCCTGCCCTCAAGGTTTCTCAGTCAGCAGGGCTGAGAGCCACCCAGGAAACCAAGGAGCCTGGGGAAAGAGCTGAAAAGGACAAAAAGAGGAAACAGCTGTGACCCCTAGAGGAAAAATAAATAAGGCTCCACCATCTCCCCGGAGAGTCAGGGTCAGCTGACCTGGCCCCAGGGTGACCTGGTTCAGAGGCCTACAGGCCTACACAGGTGACTCACATACAGCTGGGATTGAGAAACTCTGATTAAGAAGATGAGAAAACAATTTCTTTTATGTTTTTAAATGAGGCAGATGAGGAGCCCAAGTTTCTGGCTGCTGTGTGTCCCCACTTCTCTCTCTGACTGTCTCTCTCTCTTCTCAAGAAAAGCAGCAGAAATGCCAAGGGTTACTAGATGGCCCAAGGCAGTGGTTGGCATGGGCTAGGAGTTGGGTACTGTCACAGTATGTCCAAGTCAAGAGCAGCACCCCCTCCTGAACCTCCCTCCCCAGGAAGACCTCAGGAGAGCCCCACGAGGATCCCTACAGGAGAACCCAACTTCGTCTGACCTTAACAGAAAGTAGGTGTGCCAGTTATCATGCAGTAAAGATGACCAAGCCGCTGGTGGGACTGTGACTTTTTGAGCTGGAAAATCCTTTAATGACGACTTGGACTCTAACTTTCTCACTGTAGAATTAAAATGCATAGTAGCCTGGGCAGGCGAGTCCCGTCAAGACCAGAGCTGAGAAGCTGCAGCCGTGCAGGGCTCCCCAGCAGCACACCCCAGGTCCTGTGGGTCTCATCTCCGACTCTGGCAAGGGGAGCCCTCACCCTCCATCCAGACTTAGAAAAACTGAGCCAGTTTTAAGTTTCAGACATCTGCTAAGCTGAACCCGAGAGAATAGAAACCAAGTGTGTGGCAAACCATCCGCGTCCTCTCCAACCTAGTGTTTCTCCCTCGGTTCCTATTTCTGATTAAGGGGTCTTTGGATGAATAAGAAGTATTTCCAGGAATCTGCATCCCGAGTCCTGCAAGACTGTGCAGTACTGGGGCCTGCATTTGCAGCAGCCAGCAGTACTTCTGGATTGTACTGACCATGTGCCAAACCAAGCATTTTTGTGAAAACAAGTAAAATAAAGAGCTCTAAATGCCTTGATAAAATAATTCATGTCTCTTCCCAGTAACAATAGTTGTTTCCATAGCACAAAGTGTCTGGCTTCACAGAAAGCCCTTGGTGGAGATGTGGGGAGCCAAATTTCTGGCTCTGCTCCCGCTCCCGTCTTGGGGCAGGGGTAAGACCCACTTCTGAGCTCATGGGCTGTGGGGTCACCCCTTTTACCTGCAGATGAACTTGATGAGTTATATTTAAGGAAAGCTTCAAGTTGAGGTGAATGAAATAAGGCAAGACAAGTACAGACAAGCCGCAGGCACACCTGAGTGTGTTTAAGTCCACTCAACTAAAAGACTACAGCACATCTCCTGATTTCAACCATAACACAATGGAGACACAACTTAAATTTCTAGAAGAGTCCACATTTCACACTTGATTGCACAGTTTTTAGATGTACAAGTAGGAGATCTATACATCCTAAGTCGGATGCTCTGCAAGAACTGTTAGGTGACCGGGCAAGGTCACAGGGTCAGAGGCTGTATTCAGATCACATCATAATATCATCAGTTCATCAGCTGTGAGTGACACATTCCTACCAGTCATTCATAGATAGCACTGGGGACACTGCAGAAGGCCGGTAAGGATCTGGGGAATCTCTGCCTCTTCTGTGCTACATATCTGTAAACTGAGAATTGCTCTGAAAACGCTCTTCAATTAAAAAACAAAGGGAGATCATCATTTTGTGTAAACATGACTTAAAACTTATCTATCTACTCTCTTGAGAATACAGATCTACACTGAAAATCTGTTCTTCATTTTGAACTTTCTCTTCACTCCCTAAATTCCAGGATTCCCTTTAACTTGGCCTTGTTCTATAAATCCATCATATCCTACATCCACAACAGCGTTTGCACAGGCCCCCCCAGCCAGCCAACCCTGGGAAACGCCCGCCTACCACAAGGCATGGGATAAACTCACACACACACAGACTACCATTGCCACAACAAGACAAACAGAAAACCCAGCACAGGCCCCGGGGTGTCTTCTCCAAGAGCTGTACGGACAGTGTATTTTGACCATGTAAAGAATTAAAAAGCCAACATAGAACCAGAAAGGCCATTAACTGAGTGTAATTTCAGCCTACTCAGCTGAAAGACTGCGGACATATGTTCTTTTTTAACCACAACACAATAGATATATGACTCAAATCTCTGGAAAACTCCGTGTTTCCTACTTGATGCAGAGTTCTCAGATGCAGAGCAGGAGACCCACAGACCCAGCTCTCTTTCCTCCCAGAGGGAATTTCACTGTTCAGCATGTCCTGACGTTGGTAGCGATTGGATAAAGATTGCAATTTCATGTCCTATGAGGAGAAAAGCAGAAAGCCCAGAAGAAGTGGACTCAAAGGTGGAAAGGCCACTACAATGTTTGAGGAAGATCTCCAAATAGTTCCAGAATATGGAAGAAGCTTGCAAGAAGTTTCTAGGGCTGGAGGGAGAGAAATCTGAGGCCCCCCAGCCTGTTCATATCCAGTGTCCACACTGCGGACATTACGACTGTTTATTGTGGACTGTCCTTGGCTCGGGCCAGTGTATCCAAAGATCCGTTGTCTGCAGTGAAGGCCTGCCCAGACCATCGCAGGAAGAAAGTTGTCCTTGAGAACGGGCACTGCAGAGGGAAGGAATTCCACCAGGGGCGAGGAAGCCCGGTCAAGCTCGGCTTAGGGCTCAATATCTCCTGTGTCTGTCTGTGAGAGTGGCCGAGGCCCCAGGGTGGGGGCGGGGGTGGCACAATGACATGCATTGTAGTCCCATTTTCAGACACATTTTTCCAAAAGTGCAAACTTTGCTGACTGGGATTATTTAAACCCAGCAGGATTTTTTTTTTTAACTTTTCCTTGAAGGTATTTGTCTCCCAGTATTACAGAACTTACTTGTCCCCTCCTCGTTCTGACAGCATGACCTTCTGTTCCCTGCAAGTGTCTGTGCAGGGCACAGTTCCCATGCTTCCCTCTGAATTCGCCCCTCCGACCATCATTCCTCCCTGAAAGTCCTGCCCTAAGTCCCCCTTTCTCTCCAGCGCTCTCGTACCCTTCTAGATGGCCCCTGGGCTTGGTTTGGGGGCTGCCATTCTGATTTGCCTTGAGGTTTAGGTCAGAGACCCTGAGGGAGGGCAGGACAGGGGGCTCTTCGCCTACCTGGGACTCGGTCCCCATGGCTGTCTCCTGGGCTGTGATTCCCTGAGGGGCCAAACCAGGAACCTCCACTGTAAGGCAGGCGTGAGGGAAACCCAAAAGGCCACCAGACAGCAGAGAAACCAGAAGCCATTAGAGAACAGGAGCTCCTGTGTCTCCGGCCCGAGACCTGCGGTGGGATCTGAGCAGGACTTTTCTAGACAGCAGTCGGCGTGCCGGGGGGGTGTGGTCCGTCCACTGGACGGCCAGCTGGGAAGGGCTGTGTCCCCATCAGGAGTGTCGGGGTCACCTTCAACATCAGGACCCCCGTCCCGGTCACTGAGCCTCTTCTCTGCCCTTCCCCCCGCTGTCCGCAGCCCACTCTGCCACTCACCCTGCTTTCTTCCCGGAGCCTTAGAAGTTATTTCTCTACTGACTTACGGAAATCACCCATGACCTGGCCCGCTTATCCACAACAGGGCAGACTGTGTTCCCTTAGCAGACCATTCTGAAGGAGCCCTGGCCCTATTACACCTCAAGACCATTTTCTAAAGTGTCAAAGATGAGTTAGGGTGCAACACCCAAAGGTGCCAACTTGTGCTGGGGCTCTCCGGGGTCTCCCCTCACTCCTCCCTTCGTCCCCCTCGTGCTCAGCTCTGGGCCTGTGTCTGTCTGCTCTTCCTTCCGGACTCAGATGCAGTCCCAGCTCCAGGTATGGACTGACTTCCTGCTGCCCAGGGCAGGAAAGGTACCTGGAGATACAGAGGGGACAGCCCCCCTGGGGTGACGGCAGGGGGGAAGCAAGGTGGATCACAGGCCCTGTTCTCGCCCTCGGACACTCTCTGAGTGGGGTCCTCCATGATGTGTACAGGAGCTGACTTGGGACACAGCTCTGCCGGCCAAGAGGCTGGTGGGGTCTCCTGGGGGCCCATGTGCAGCTCGGGCCTTGCTGAGCTGCGGGACCTCCTCCTCTGCCTCGCCCCCTTTCCTGTCCATTCTCACCACGCCCCTCACGCTCTGCTGATGGGAGGAACTGGGTGAGATGAACAGTGGCTGAAGTGTCCTTCCGAAAGGTCACACCTCCACCTTGGCGTGCCTCGGGGGCACTCCTGCAAACTCTCCCGGGATCTGGAGACGCGACTTCTTCTCTGAACTTTCTGAGCGTCCAGCCAAGTGTGGAGCCTGGGCTGGGAAAAGGTGAGACAAGGTAGAGCCCCTCCACCCCCAGGAGGCAGGGGACCATCTCGGCTGAGGGTCAGAGGCAGGGCCTCTGCTGGTCTCTCCTTTGCTGTACTCAGTAGCAACAAGGCTGTCGCCAGGCCCCATAAACCCCAGCGCCTCCAGCCTCTTCTTCCAGCACAGCCCAGGAGCAACAGAAGCCTCTCTGGATGTGAGTCTGCCCAGACACAAGGCTCCACCGAGGTGAATGAAGGCCAAGCCCCCACGGGCCCCAGCAGACTCTGTGTTCCCAGGTGCTTGCAGCACTGTAGGCAAAGAAATGCAGCCAGACAGGAAAGTGCAGTCCAATGGTGTTTCCAGCCCGGAACTTCTGGGCGAGCTGCTTCCAGAGCTCTCTGAACTCCTGCGTCTTCCTCTTCCCATTTCTCCTGTTCATTCCTCAGATTGTCCACATAGGCTCAGGGCAGCTTGCACCAAGAGCCTTCCCCGTCTCCCTCTGCTACCCATGTAGTGAAGCTCCTCCTCACCTGTTCTGCAGGCGGGGCACTGCATCCCTGCCCTCTGTGAGCATCAGCATCATGTTTAATGTGGAGTCATTGTCCCTTCGCTGTGCTCCTTGAACTTAGAACTTGGACAGTGATTTATTTTAAATGCATGTCTTTTTGATGCATTGTTAATCCTCCATGGCTGTCCCTAGTTGATTTACTGTTTAATTTACGTCAATTGACTGATCTGAATTGAACCATGTCTGACATTTGATATGTATTCCTAACAGTGAAGTCATCTGTTCCTTTTTAATGTGGTGAGTGTCTTAACCTTTCTTCGATAGTTGGACATCCTAAAACCAAATGTGTGAACCACTCTCTTATCCACAAGGGAGATGGCAAATGACAGTGACAGCAATCACCACAGTAAGATGATCCACAAAGGCAGCAACTTCACACAACTCTAACAACTTGCTAACTTATCTCCTTACCAGAACCGAGTTGCCACACAGATGTGGAAGTCCTGCTGCTGCGGAGTGAGTTCCTAAACCCCAGGGTGATGGTATTTGAAGGTGGGCCTTGGGGAGATGACCAGGCTTCCATGGGTCCTGAGGATGGAATTCCCAGATGCTAGTGGCCTTATAAAGAAGTTGCTTTCAATCATGTGAGGTCACAGCAAGAAGGCAGCCATGCACAAGCTAGGAGGAGAGTCCTCCCGGGAATCCCATCATGCTGGCCCTGATCTCACACTTCAGCCTCTAGAGCAAACCTGCTGTCCATAAACAAGTGAGTGTCTTCTCCTCTTGGCATGCATTTGAGGTTCGTTCACCACCCTAGAGCATGCAGGAGTCTTCAAGCCCTTCTGTACAGAAATAACATGTCATTGCATGGGTAGATCATACCTTTGTCTATCTGATCATGTATTGATGGACACGGGGAATTTTCCACCTTTTGGTGATTGTGCATAACGCTGCTATGAACATTCTTGCACAAGTTCTTCTTGAACCCTGCTTTCAATTCTTTGGTGTGCAGTTGATAGGTCATATGTCTATCCTATGTAATGGGAGACTTTGAACTTACATTTGTATGAGACTGTGTCCCAGAGACCATTAACTTGACTTTCAAAATCATTATGACCACCAACTTCTTGCTTTAACATACAGAAAGGGTGGGGCCTGAGAACTTCCAGAATGAGTAGAAATGGATGACTGCGTGATCACCAGAGCCCCCCGGGGGTCCTGAAGACCACCTGCTCTCGTGAACGCATCACCTTGTGCCAGGTCAGAATGGCTGCTTTCCTGTGCTTGAGCCCCTCCTAGACAAGGGCCAGCAGGAGACCTGCCCTTGATGGAGAAGCAACCATGTCTGTGGAGATCAGCCTCCAGCTCTTTTATTTTATTTCTATCCAAGGGGAAAAAATGCAAGAGATTTCATACATGAGAAATGAAGCCCACCTTACAGAATCCCAGGTCAGCTTATTGACTTGGATGGCTGTCGCACAATCAGCGGTAAAGCTACTTAGTCCCTCGCCCACCACCCAGGCTTGTCTGAGGTGCACCTGCTCATCATTCATGAAGACAGGCTTCCTGTGTATCTTTTCCATCAAGGATCTTGATGAATCTGGGGGAGCTCACAATGCTCTCTGTAGACTTCTTATCAAATTCTTTTTATTGAAAAGTCAGTATTAAATAAAAGGCCATGCTGAAAGGAAGCCAGAGTTAAAGAGGTAACAAAGAAAATCAAGTTACATTCAGATGCACTTACAATATTTACTTTATGAAGTAAAGTAAATGGGAAGTAAATAAGAAGAATACATCATGAACTGTAAAGCACAATATTCAGTTCTTTATTCTTTTCTTTCCAAAGGGATACTTTATGTCTCATGACAAGAAAAGAGAGACATGCATTCTCCAGCTGTGTGTTTATTTGGGTGACCACCAAGGTGATTTGACAGGCTGCTTTCAGGAACCTCTTCCAGTATACATGCAAATGGAACATTGGGTTGCAAAGAGGAAAACATCCTTACCCAAAGGGGTACCTTGAGAAGATCTGTTATGGGAATGCTGAGTGGGTGACAGGCTTCTGTACCATGAGTATGTCCCCCATGTGTTTGACACTTTCTAGAAGCAAACCTGATATTTCTTAAATTTCCACTTTGTCTTCTGTGCCACACTGGAATGCATGGAGCTTTGAAAGCAGAAGGCTAGCAATTTGCCCTTACAATCCTGCTGCAGCACATCATTCCCTAAAAGATAAATGAGCAGATTCTAATCCCTTGCAGTGACCCTCAGGAAAACAGTTCTAGTCCAATAAGCTGGTGGCTGTGATGCCAGACTCTCCTCACAGGGGTCAGCAGATGCCTTCCAAGGGTGAAAGCTCAGACAGTTCCATGCTAAGAACCCTGCCTGACCTGGGCAGCTGTGCATTTCTGGAATTTATTTGATCACAGACCCCTTTGATCAAGAAACCACTCCCAGGAACACACCTGGGGAGATGTGGGTCTGCATCGTTTCTTGGGCAGAGTAAAACTTGGATGCAAACCATGAAGACCTAAAACTCCAGAGAAAATTTTTAATCTGAGCTAAACAAACCCAGCAAGGCACATGAAACAATGAAAACCAGGCATGTGCCAAAGTTCCCACAGGGAGAGCTAAGCACAAGGGCAGCCCAGGGAAAAATCAGCATGTGGATCACACAGCCACCTGCACTCATGGTGACCTCACGGGATCTCCATCACTCGCCGCCAAATTACCTCCAAGATGGGTAAGCCTGACTCAGGAATGTAAAGAAATTGGGACTTAGGCTCGAAGGAAATGTGCAGACCTGGAAATGTGCTTCTGTGACGTCACTGTGTTCTTTAGTGCACGGACAGGCGTCAGACTGCAAAGTGAAATTCCCTTGTATGGCCTCATTATTTAGTAGGGTAAAAAAGCAAGTTTAACCCTTGTGTTTGGCCTAACAATCCATTGCTAAGGACCTTCTTAGCATCAAACAGACTCTCCAATGCTTTCTTTCAGTAACTCTGGGTTTTGGAGCCTTCTACAGAAGTCTTTGATCCATCTGAGTTGATTCTTGGGCAGAGTGAGAGACAGGGAAACCCAGATCCCAGCACCATTTGTTGAAGATGCAGTCCTTTCTCCCATGTGTTTTGGTCTTTGTCAAAACTCAGATGACTATGACGATGTGGCTTTGCCTCTGTTTCCTTTCTGATTCATTGGTCTCCATGTTTGTTTTCAAGCTGTGCCATGCTCCTCCTCTTCCTAGAGCTCTGTGGTGTGTTTCAAAGTCAAGTACTGGGATGCCTCCAGCATCGCCCTTTTTGCTCAAGATGTCTTTGGCTATTTGAAGTCTTTTATGACATTGAAGATGGCTTCATTCTTCTGGGAAGAACGTCATGGGTGCTTTGATGGCAATTGCATTGGATTGGTAGATTGCGTTGGTAGTATGGTCTATTTTAACAGTATTAACCCTTCTAATCCTTAACCCGGGAGGCCCTTCCAGTCTCTGGTGTCTTCTTCAATTTCTTTCTAGTATTTTCAAGATTCATTGTACAGATCTTATACTTCCTTGGTTAGGTTTATTGCAGCACTATTCACAATGATCAAAATATTGAATCTGTCTAGGAAAAATCAATGGATAAAGTGGGCAAAAAAATGTGGTTTATTAACATTAGGGGGGATTACTTGGCCATAAAAAATAAATGAAACCATGACATTCTCAGGAAAATGGATGTAACTGGAGGACATAACATCAAGTGCAATAAGCTAGACTTAAAAAGACAAGTATCATATGTTTTCACTAGTGTAGAAACTTAAAAAAGGTAAAAATAATAAAAACTAAAAGATTGGGAGATGGGAAGCATGTTCTCCCTCTTTCTCTCTTTATGTCTCTTTCTGTCTGCACAGTTGCCCAGGGAGAGCCCCACCTCCTCAGCCCAGGCGACACCATCCTCCCCTGGAGCTGCAGCTCTTGCCACTCTGGGTACAGGAGAAGCTGGTTTTCCCTGATGGCTTCAGCAAGTTCTCCCGAGCAGTGACCTGAAGTCACCCACTCTGTTTGGATAAGGCATGGACCCTTTGGCTGCGGAAGATCTGAGTGCCCAGCATGATATGTGGCAGGGAGACCCAGAAGAGCTGGGAGAGCACGCGTGTGTTTTGTGCTAACCCCAGTTACTCGGTGATGAGAGTAGTCACTGGAACACCAGGAAACACCGCGGGGTCAGAGAACACGTATGTAAAGAGTGAACTATTAACCCAGCCTGAGTGGCGCTGGCTCTGCCGCTGTCACGTCGCCAACCAAAACAGCTCTGGTCGGGGGAGGTCCTTCTGGGATCCGCTGCTGGCGGTCAGGTAAAGAGGGTGGATCTGCTTTGCCCATTGACTCCCTCACACCCCCGGGTCTCCTCCTGCGCCTTCACGCTTCACGGACTTGGTGTTAGAAAGTAATCTCGGGCAGATGAAACTGAATATCCTCAAATCTCAAAGCAGAGCTTCCTGACCCAGCACTTGATGCCACATGCAAGAGAAAAGCAGGCAGGACAGTGACACTGCACTAAGGACAACCCTCCGACCATGACGGCTGCCCTGTCATGGCGACAGGAGGAAGAGACGCACAAAGGGATCAAAATGGGACGCGTCTCCATCTGCACAAGAACCACGTGAAGGAAGAATACGTTGCGGTTGTTTCAACCATTAATCAGGGTTCAAGAGGCGGACATTGATTCCTTCTTATGTGATTTCAGAATATCATGGACCTCTTTATTTTCTAAAATATCCACTTCTTCTTCATCCTCGTTGTTTTATTTATGGATGACTATCCTCCTTCTGGAGCTGAGTTTTAGTCTCCTAACCTTCGAGTGACCTGTGGAATAGTCTGTCATTATTTCTGTTCCTGGAAGGTATTAATGGGTAAAGATAGACGTGTGTTCCTCTCTCTTAAAAAGTCCAGGCATCCGTGGGCGTCGGGTGGACTTCACTGGATTTTCTGAGGCCTCTTCCCTCTGCCTGCAGCAGCACCCTGGCACACAGTGGCCACACCATGGTCCAAGATGACACCCTAGTGCTCCAGCCATTGCACCATTCTCCAGCCAGAAAGAAGGCGAACCGAGAAATGAACATGTCTCCTCTTTAGCGATTTCACCTAGAAGGTGAACATTCAGCTTCTGCTGGTATTGTACTACTTAGAACTGCTCTCTTGACGTCAGGAAGCTTCAAGAAAAGATTGGAAAATGTCATCTTTCTTTGGGGTGGCCATATGGCCAAAGAGGAGTAAAAATTAGAGGCCCAACTCAAGATCCAGGAGACCAGCTAGTGGAGATACACTTCCCACCAGACCGTGTTTCTTCTTATGACACCAGAAGATCATGTGAATGGTACCAGGAACCGCATTTATCGTTTACACAAGTTCTTGTGACATTCCTGTGTTACTTGGAACCAAGACTGGATACTTCTTTATATGTTTCTGACACCCAAATTACCTACAAAAATATCCTGCAGCCCTCATTAATACCTGCACCTCCGCCAAGACTCCTGTCCATGAAGTGCTGCTATTTCCAAGAGCTCATCTGGACTGCATGAGTCTGTGGAGCGACCTGTCGGGGCCCTCCTTTGAGTCACATGAGGGACACCAGAATCACAGGCCTGTCCCTAGCATCCAGTCCCATAGGTCACGGCCTTCCTCATCACTGGAGGGCACCAAGGCTGCCCTCAGGTCAGGGAGCAGACCAGTCATCGATGGGGAGTCTTCCCTGCCACAGCCCCTCTGGGCAGCCCCTGCTACAGAACTTTACATCCATCGGTGGTTATTTGTTCTTAGAGATTCTAGAAATAGGAAATATTATTACCCCCCCCCCCACTGTTTTACAGGTGGAGCTGAGGCTTGGAGACAGTGAATACCCTATCCCAGGTCACAGATGGTTGCATCAGGGGCGTGGAGACTGGTCATCTGACTGGGCAAGGTGTCTTCAGTGCCGCAGTGCTAGGCACAGTCCACTCTGGTGCTGTAGGCCAGGTAGAGCCTCAACCTATGTCCCTGAGGCCTCGTTAGACAGAAGTGTATTTTGGACGAGTCGGTGGTAGGATGTGACAGATTTTGCTTATACTAAGTTCCCTGGCATCAGGACCAAGCCAATGATCTTGGATTCACCATTTTTCTTTCTGCTATATTGTTTCAAATTCAACCGTGAACTTGTTTCTGTGACTTTTATGCTCGGATTCCCCATCTATTTTCGCAACAAAGATGAGTTTCTATGTTGGAAGCTACCGCACTCACTGCACCATTTCCTGGAAGTGCTAGTAACCAGTACTGGTTGGGTTCCGTCTTCATTAGGCAAAACCTCTCCTGATACCCCGGGTTTTATAGGAGCGACGGAGCCCTCGGGTACTGACAGCTGGAGGATGATGTGGCATCCGGGAGGATGTTTTCCTGACTTCTCTTTTCTTCCTGCCCTCCTCACCACTGATTTCTCTGCCATCTTTCTTTTCTTTTTTCTCCCATTACTGACAATCCCCTGCCTACATTCCTAGAGACACAGTGATATGAAAGAGAATGGCTAGTCTACCAAAAACTGCAGTTGCAAACAGCATCATGGAATTGCTTAACAGTCTGTGATGCTACACTGTTTGGCAGCTTGTCCTGGGTGACATTCAGCAGTGTAAAGTGAGGAGGAAAGGCATTATTCTCAGCTACAGATGAGGATAGAGGTTGCAGACCCCAGTTCCTAACTGCAGACAGTCTTATGTCCACTCTCCATACGTAGCACAGAACTTCCGCCAGTGAACTTGGCCTTCACATCTACCTCCTCACTTCATTGCCGGTTACTTAGGAAAGGCTCAAAGAAGTGGGGGTGTTTTCGCAGATGCTGTGGATCGTACTTTGTTTGTTTGTTTTAATGGTAGAAAATGTCCTTGAGGTTTTAATGATTGCAGGAGCAAATTTCAATTGAACTTCTAAACCTCCTTCATGAGGAAAGAACAATACCCTGAAGAAAAATTCTACCAGTGATTCCTGCCAAATCCAGGTTTAATAGGAGTCAGACACTGTGGTTTTGCAGCCCAACATGTAGGGTTGATGATTCCCAAGAACATCTGGTCCCTACCAGAGACACAGGAAAAGGGTATCAGTAGATAAGTGATAAATCTACAGTAGGTTTTTGCTATTGCAAAGCAAATTAAAAGAATGAAAGACCAAGATCTACGAACATAAATGTGGATTACACCTGTAGTAAATGTTGGAATGTAAAGAGAAAAATGGTGAGCCTCTGCAGTCAGTCAGAGGATTTGAGGGCCCAAGGTTTCCATGCCCCAACTGAGAACCCCAGGAGTTAAATGGCTCACCTAAGATGCAAAGCCGGTTGCCACAGATAGCCCTCAGAGCCAGCTGACTATATGGTGGCCATCCTGGCAAGGTGGGCACTGTGTCCTCAAATGCCCCGTAGAGTGGACTGGCAAGTAAAAGGACTCACGAGGGTCTCTGATAGAAGGGAAGAGACAGTAACACCATGGTAAGTGATAATCCTGGTTTCCGTTGATCTTTCAGCCTCTGTGCTGCTTGTAGATGGCCAGGTGTTTGGAATCATCGTCATCTGGAGGGAGGGAGGGAGAGGCAGGCTGGGTGAGACAGGGTGGTAGAGTTCCAATGGACAGGTCCACCTCAACACCCTCAGCCTTCCCAGGGCTTTAGCTGAGCCCCTGATAACTCGGCATGCCCAGCACGACAGGTGGGCCCTCAGAGAGTCTCCAGCCCCCCTGGGGAGGACTCTTGCTGGAAGTCTACCCGCAAGGGCATAGAGGTGGCTCTCGGGCCCTTGGCTGATGTAGACCCATAAATCCCCCTGGGTCCACAGATTCAGGTCCGACAGGGCCTATGTGTTGGAAGTGTCCTCAATGCAGTGTGCAGTTTGGTTTTATCCCTTCCAACACAAATTCCTTACAATAGCTTCCTTTGATGCCTTGCCCTCCAGAGGGACCTTGAAAAGCAGACAGGCTCTGCTCTCTGGCTTCCCTCCATCCTGGCCTCAAGCGGGTGGACATGGGTGCCCAGCCACCTTCTTTGGGGGATTTTTGTTGTTGTTGTTCACTCTTTTTTCATTCAGTCAGCCCACTTTCCCAAGAAATTCTCCATAAATATATTTACGTACATCAAGAATTCCTGTTACCCTGTGTGCGTATATGACTGCACAACCAGGTGATGGCACGGTGTGTGCAAGCAGAAGAATGAGAAGTTACACTCCATTCATGAATAATGTGTCAAAATGCAGTCTACTGTCATGTAGAACTGACTAGAACAAATAAAAAAAAGAGAAAGGTTACAAGCAACAACAACAAAAAAAGAATTCTTACAGCAGGTGTTTTAAACCAAATTTAATGATTTCATTTTCATTATTTTGTATTATTCTTGTTTTATACGATTTTTCCATATTGGATGCTGGAATTTGATCATCAAAGGGGAGCAGAAAACCTGGATCTGAGTCTCTCAGGGAGTCACCTGCCAACTTGAGCAAGAGCCCCACGTCCCCAGGGGAAGAGGCACAGCAGCACACCCGTGGCCCTCGAGGGAGGCTCTGTCTGGTTCTCCATTCCTCAAGTTTCCCCTATAAATATTTGTTCTCCTACTGCAAGTGTGCAAGAACACACACACACACACGCACACACACACACACACGCACATACACACACACACACACACACGTCCTTTTTCCAATGAAGCCTCCATTATATAACTGGGTCTGGGTAAATTGAGGTAAGAAGGTCTTGCTTTAAACCTGGGTTCCCAGGGCAACTCCCTTTGGCACACTGAGCTCACTCCCCTTGAGACAAACTTTTATCGTATCTTATTTTTCCTTCTTTGTTTGTTGTGTTTCTGTGAGTGCATTGGTGTAGTACATGGCCATGGGTCCACATGTGGCTTATTCATAGATCCATCTAACATGATTTGTTCCATTTCCCTTTCCATTACTTCCCCTTTCCCTCCCTCCTCCCCTCAAACCCCCTTCCTCTCCTGGTCTTCCTTCCATTTACTTATTGTTTTTTAATTGGTGCATAATAATTACACATAAAAGTGGAACTGACTGTGACAAGTTCATGCTTTCGTAGAGCACAATTTGCTCAAGTCAATTCCTCAGGTCCCTTCCCCTCCCATCCCTCCTTCTCTTCCTCTCCCTTCATCTCCTTCTCCCACTCCACTCTTCTCCCTTTTATTTTTGCAAGATCCTCTTTCTTTTCTCTCTGCCTCCTACATATGAAAAAAAAAAAAAAGCATTTAGCCCTTGACTTTCTGAGCCTGGCTTATTTCACTTCGCTGAATGTTGTCCAGCTCCATACATTTTCCTGCAAATGACAAAATCCCCTTCTTTAAGACTGAATAAAACTCCATTGGGTATATATACCACATGTTCCTTATCCATTCATTCATTAATTTAAACAAAGGCTGGTTCCATAATTTAGCAACTGTGAATTGTGCTGCTATCACCATGGGTAAGCGTGTATCACTACAGTGAGCTGCTTTCATTCTCTAGGATAAATGGGATATATAAATAGGAGAGGTAGAGCTGGGTCACATGATGTCTCCAATCCTAGTCTTGTAAGGAACCTCCATACAAATTTCCACAGTGGTTGCACTAATATACACTTTCACCAGCAGGGTAAAAGTGTTCCTTTTTCTGTACATCCTCTCCAGCATTTATTATTGTGGATGTTCTTGGTGGCTGCCATTCTAACTGGACTAAAATAAATTATAATGTTGTTTTAATTTTCATTTTCCTAATCACTAACAATGAGAGTGTGTTTTCATATATTTGTTGATCACTGGTATTTCTTTCTTTGACAAGTGTCTGTTTAGAACATTTGCCGATTTATTAAATGGGTTACTTTGTTTTGTGGTGTTTTTTGAGTTCTTCATATATTCAGAAGAATAGATAGCAAATATTTTCTTCCATTTTGTAGGTTTTCTCTTCAAATACATTATTGCTTCCTTTGTAAGAAGAGGTTTCGTTTTTTAATTTAAAGTCATTCCATTTATTAACCTCTGGCATTATTTCCTATTGAGAAATCATTTCCTGCCTCTATATGTTGGAGTATTGGCATTTTTTTCTAGGAATTACACAGTTTCTGGTCTAATTCCTAGGTTGAGGATCCATTTTGAGTTGACTTTTGTTCAGGGTGAGAAATGTGAGTCTAGTCTCCTTCCTCTGCATATGGATAACCCGTTTTCCCAGCACCCCTTGTTGTAAAGGCTGACCTTTCTCCAGTGTATGTTTTGGACCCTTTGTCAAGGATCAGACGGCTCTACCCCTGTGAGTTGGTCTCTGTGTCTTCTCTTCTATACCATGGGTCTAGGGGTCTGTTTTTACTTCATACCATGAAGTTTGTGACTGTAGCTTTGCAGTATAATGGGACATCAGGTTTTGTGGTGCCTCAAGCATTGATTTTTTTGGCTTAGCATTTCTTTGGGGCTATTCTTTTATTCTTCCAAATGAATTTTAGGACTTTTTTTTTCTAGTTCTTTGAAAAATGTCATTGTTAACTGTTGGGGATTATATTGAATCTGTATATTGCTATTGGTAGTATGGCCATTTTAACAATATTTACTCTGCCTATCCATGAACATGAAAGATCTTTCCATCTTCTCGTCTCTTTCAATTTCTTTCTTCAATATACTATAGTTTTCATTGTAGAAGTCTTTCATCTCCCTTGTTACATTTATTCATAAGTATTCTTTTAGGCAATTGGGAATAAAATTAACAAAATAAAATTATTTTTGTATAGAAAGGTATTAAATTTTGTATGTTGATTGTGTAATCTGGTATTTTGCTGAATATATTTATTAGATCCATCAGTCTTCTGGTGGAGCTGTTTAGGTCTTCTAAGTATAAGACCATATTATCTGCAAATAGTGATGATCAGACATCTTCTTTTCCTATTTTTATTGTTTTTATTTCCTTCTCTTGCCTGAATGCTCCAGCTAGAATTTCTAATACTAAATAGCGGTGAGAGTGGACATCCTTATCCTGTTGTTAATTGTAAGAACATTTTTTCCATATTCCCTGTTCACTATGATGTTGGCTTTGGGTTTGTCATAAATAACCTTTATTATGTTGAGGTAAGTTCCTTCGCTTCCTCGCTCATTCAGGGTTTTTTTTTTTTTTTAATCCTAAGTGGGAACTACATTCTTCAAAGCTTTCTCTGAATGAATCTGTTGAGATGACTGTGTGATTCTTATGCTTCAGTCTATTTATGTGGTAAAATATATTTATAAATTTGTATATTATATCCTTGCATCCCTTGGAACACCAACTTAGTAGTGATGTGCAATCTCCTTAATATATATTTGAATATGATTTTTCTTATTATGCTAAGGATTTTACATCTAAGTCCATCAGAGACATTGCTCTGTATTTTTCTTTCCTTAATGTATTCTGATTTTGGTATGTATGTGATATTGGACGCATAGAATGAATTTGGAATATTCCATCCTTCTCTGTCTCATGGAATATTTTGAGGTTCACTAACATTAGTTGGTTAAAGTCAGGTAAAATTCACCTGATAATTCATATAGTACTGGGATTTGCTCTGTTGAAAGGTTTTTTATTACTGCTTCTATCTTATTGCTAGTTATTGTTCTGTTTATGTATTCGATATCCTCTTGATTCAACTTTGGCAGGTCTTATGTATCTAGAAATTATTCATTTATTTTAGGTTTTACAATTTATTGGAGTATAAGTTTCCAAAGTACTCCCTAATGATACTCTGTATTTCTGAAATGTCTGTGGAAATTTCTCCTTTTACACTTTTAATTTTATTAATTCAGATCTAGTCTATAGCAGGGAGGGGGTTAGTTTGGCTAAACTAACTAAACAACACTGTTTATCTTTTAAAGAAAGAAACTTTAATTCATTGATTCTTTAAAAATTTTAAGAATTTAAAAATTCTTTCTATTTTTTTATTCCCAATTGCATTGATTTTGATTATGATGTTAAATATTCACTACTTTGTCTTCATTTTTGAATTAATTTGTTCTTGATTTTCGAGGGTTTTGAGATGCATCATTAGGTTGTTGATTTAGGATCATTCTGACTTCCTTATGTAAGCACTCATAGCTATAAACTTTCCTCTTAGAGTTGTTTTCATGGTGTCACAGAATTTCTGATATGTGGTATTACTACTCTTGTTTGATTCTAAGAATTTTAAAATTTCTTCCCTGATTTCTTGTATCACCCATTAATCACTCAAAAATGTATTGTTCATTCTTCATGTGTTTATATATTTTGGGATTTTTTTATGTTGATTTATAATTCATCAGCAAAGATGTAAAGAATTATACAAAAATATTCATACTTCCTAGAGTAGATTTGTGAGCTACAATATGATCTATTTTGAAGAAGTTTCCTTGAGAAGCTGAGAGTGCATTTGTCAGTTGTAGGATAAAAGAATCTATAGAAATTTGTTAATTCCATTTGATTTGTAGTATTTTTATGTTCAGAAAGTATTGGTGAGAGAGGTGTGTTGAAATCACCCTGTATTGTTGTACTGGCGTCTCAGTTTTTAATTTCTGCAGTGTCTATTTTATGTAATTAGGTACACCAACACTTAGGGCATAAGTCCTTACTATCATCATATCTTCTTGTTGAACTGTTCCCTTACTGGTATGAAGTGACGTTTTGGTCTCCCTAGTTAATTTTGGTTTGCTCTCTGCTTTGTTGCGTGCTAGCTACTCCTGCTTCTTCTCAAGCTCAGTTGGCATGGGATATCAACTTCCATGCTTTCACTCTCAGCCTTTTGTTGTCTTTGCCTGTACAATGATGAGTCACTTGCAAACAAAATGTAGTTTGGTCTTGATTTTTAAACCATTATCTTAGCCTTTGTCTTTTACTTGGAGAACTGGGTATTTACACTTAATGTTGTTATAAGGGTTTTTTTAAATTAATTCCTGTCATTTGATTTATTCCCAATGTATAATTTCATCTTCTTTCTCATTTGCTTAGTTATTCTTCAAAAGAGATTAGTTCATATGTGAGTTGTGGGGTTTGTTTGTGAGTTCTTCTGTATGAAGAACTTTATGTCTGTAATTATTTTATCTAGTGACAACTTGGTTATCATGAATTCTTTTGATTTCTTCTTATCATGAAAGGTTTTTATTTCTTTTTGATTCTGAAGGTTAGACTTGCTGAACACATCAATCTTCATTGACAGCAGGCTTTGGAACACAGCATTCCAAGGCCTCCTGGATTTTAGAGTTTGTGCTAAGAAATAGAAAGTAATTATAACTGCCCTGTCTCTAAATGCAACCTATGTTTTTGTTTTTTTCTTAAGGCTTTAAGATTCTATTCTTGTTCTGTATGTTAGGAGTTTTAATTGTAATGTGTCATGGAGAGGTTCTTTTTAAGTATTGTGTATTTGATTCTAAATTATCTCTTATTTGCATGCCCATTTCATTTTCAAGGTTTAGAACATTTTTTGTTATTATTTCCCTGAATACAGTATCTATGCCATTATTCTGCAAATCACAACGCTCTTCAATTCCAAGAACTACTAAATTTGGTCTCTTAATATGGTTTCAGAGTTTTCTTTTATATTCTGGTCATAGTTCCTTGTTTTCTTTGTTATAATACTGTCTGAAAGTTCAAGGTTGGTCACTTTATCTTCTGGCTCTGAGTCTTGTCTTCAGCATGTTCTGATCTAGCACAGAGACTTTCAGTTGGATATTTTACTTGACTTATTATGTTTTTCCTTCCCAAGATCTCTGTTTGGCTCTTTTTCAATATCTCTATTGGTCCCCTTATTGAATTTTTAATTAATATTTTGTACTGACTTGATCATTTATTCAGTTATGTTTCTGTGCTCTCAGAATTTATTAATCAGTTTAATAATCATTATTTTGAATTGTTTTCTGGTATTCATCCACTTCAATATCTTTTTTCCTTTTATAATTTTTATTGGTTCTTTTTCATTATACATGACATGAGAATTCATTTTGATATCATTATACAAGCATGGAAATGATCTTATTCTAATTAGGACCCCATTCTTGTGGATGTACATGATGGTGGGATTCACTGTGGGGTATTCATATATATACAGAGAAACATTTTTTCAGATTCATTCCACTGTCTTTTATCTATCTTTCATCTATCCCCCTCCTTTCTTTTATTCCTCTTTGTGTAATCTATTGAATATATATCTATTCTTCCCCCTCCCCCTTTATCTTTAAAGTCAATTGTTGTTGAATTATGAAATTCAGCAACCATAATGTTACCTTTTTTTTCATATTTCTTGTATGCCTGGGAAAGATTTTAAGCATCTGTTGGGATGGATTTCTCTTCCATTTTTATGTTTCAACCTTTTTAGAACCCAGTCTTCTCTTGCAGAAGTGTCCTGCAATGCTACCAATTGAGAGACCTTTGGGTCTTTAATCACATCACCAGTGGGAGAGAGGCAAGCCTGAGGCCCCATGACATCCTTCAAACATCACGGCCACCTGTTCAATGAGAGAATTTTCCATTAGCAGCATTCAGCTCTCATTCTGTGAGACCCACAGCAGGGTGACCTGGTCAGAAGGGCTAGGACGCATGCAGCCTGTGTGTGCACCAACAACCAGGAAACGTAAGTTCACAGATGCCCTTTGCCTACCAAATTTCTTTCTTGATTTTGTTTTTAAATATGTAAATCTTTTTAATACCTTTATTTTATTTATTTATTTTTACGTGGTGCTAAGGATTAAACCCAGTGCCTCACACATGCTAGACAAGTGTTCTACCACTGAGCCACAACCACAGCCCTCTTTCTTGATTTTTCTCTTCTTTTTGTAATTACTAGGATAAGAGATTCTTCCTGCTAGTGAATTGTGAAAAAAAAAAGAATGGAATCAGACCAAAAGCTTTGATATCAAGTACTACATGTGTCACTCACTCAATGATAAACTGTTTGTCTCTGGTTTGGGGTATTAATGTTTTAGTCCTCATCAATGGAAAACAGTAGCCAAGTGAGAGCTGATGTGAAACTTACCTGAAGTAGCACCAGGAAGAGGTGGCTGTCCACAAGTTCAGCCAGGTCTGAAATCGCTGGAAGGCTCTCCCAGAGCTGCTTGGATTTAGTCATGAGTTTGAGTACTTACCCAAAGCTGATACTTGCACTGTAGGAGGTGAGCAGAGCCATCTCCTCTAGCCCAAAGCTATGGTCAAAAATTATTTTCCATGGAACTAGACCTGTTGTTCTTAATCTTGTCTCTCTTCAGAGACTAAATCCTAGATAGCTGGGATCAAAAGGGACAAATAATGCTTCCCACTATGCAGTGTGACAGGAGAAACATCTACCCAGTTCCTGAAGAAAGTCTGCACACCATGGGTATTTGACAAGAAACGAAAGAAAGGGAATGGGGAAGCATAACACTCATATGCCTATTGCATTGTGGAAACTGGCCACGGCACTCTTCATATATTAACACATCCATAGACTCATGCCGATTATTAGCCTTTTGTTAGAGGTGAGCACAGAAGGGTGGAGCCACTTGCCCAGGCCATACAGGCAGTGGGCTCTGGCCTCCATGCTCCTGTGTGATGCTCTAGACTGTCCCTCTGGGCTCCAGAACAGAACTGGTTTATATCACTCTGGATTTAGGCACCATATTGGTCAGCTTCCCAATGGTCACAGCATTCTGTGACCAAAGACCTGGGATAAGTCAACTTTAAAAGAGAAAATGTTTGCTCATGGTTGCAGAGGTTTCAGTCAATGACCACTTGACCCCATTTTGGGCCTGTGGCAAGCAAAGCATCAGGGTAGGAATGTATGGCAGAGTTAACCACTCACCTCAGGGCTTTCGAGAAGCAAAGAAAATAGGAAAGATTGCAGTCACAAACCCATGTCAAGAGCACATTCCTAATGACCTAACTTCCTCTCCCCAGGCGCCATCTCCTAAAGGTTCAACCATCTCCCTAGGGTGCCATGGCTGAGGATGAAGCCATAGCACAGGGGCCTTTGATGGACAGTGAAGATCCAAACCATGACAGTATCACCTACTGGGAATGGGATGTCACATAGTTTAGCACGTGTCCTTTAAAGAACGAGAACATAAGGAGAATCATCTTGGTTAGAAAAATTAAGAAACATGGTCTTTGTTGATCAAGATGACATAAGTGACCTTTTCAGAGAAGTTTCTGGGGGTCATTCAGAGAAGGCAAAGGAGGAAGAAAGATGCTTGGACTTTCCTAATGAGGAGAAGTCTTCTGCAGCAGCTTAGGCATGAGAGAGGCTCCGAAGACCATCTCCCTGGGAGGAAGGAGCTGAGGGTGCTACCAAAGGAACAGTCACAAGGAAGAAAACATGGAAAAGGAAGAGAAACTGAGATCTTGGGTGGAGCAAGAATTTGGAGTAAACTAGGAGTGAAGGGGCAGAGCCTGGAGGGTGGGAAGGAGGAAGAACACTTTCCATCCAGGACAGGAACACGGAGGAGCTGAGAACCAGCACAGGCAGTGCTTTCCTGCCCCTGGGTCACCAGCTCCACGGAGCTCACCTGAGCAGACACTTAGGTCTGATTAACAGTCGGGGTAGCTACCCCAGCAAATGTGTGCTTACCTGGGGCCAGCAACTTCAACCCCCAAGCCCTACTCTGGGGACAGTCTGGCTGAGTGTTTGTGCTGTCACAGTTTTCAGGTATTTCTCCAGATGATGTCCCCAGCCAGAGCAGAGACAATCTGTTTCCAAACCTCTTCTTGTCATGGGGCTCAGCATTGAAATGGCCTTGCCAGCCACATGTAAGTACTAACGAGCGCCTAGTGTTTGGGATGCTTTGAAGTTGTTAAATGGAGGTGGATCAGTAGATTAACACATACTGTACAAATGTTCCATTATCCTCCAAATCACCCACTGAGAAAAGGAGGCCTCTGCAAATCTAATTTGAAAGATTGGTTTGAAGCAAAGCTGTGGCAAACTTCCCGGAGTCTTGTGGTTTTCTGGGTCCCTAACCTTGCATTTGTCTCCTGGAACCACCTCAGCAGGATGAGGACAGTGTCACCAAGCCAAGGCCACAGAGAAGCAGCAGGAGCACCTCTCCAGAGCTTGACTCCTAGGAAGTGAATCCTGCAATCGTCACAGTCACACCCACGCCTATAAAATAAATGTGCCCATGTGTCCCCACCCAACTTGTTCAGAGATGTGTCCCCACCTAGCAGGTGTGCACGTGTGTCCCCGCCCAGCTATCTGATGTGCACCTGTGTACCCACCACTCTAGTTAGAAACCCCCCTGTGCTGTGGCTCATCAGGTGGGTCATGAGCTTTCCAGTCTGTGTCAGAAATGAAGATGTGAAAAATCATGAAAATGATTGCCAGTTCAGGGGACGGTAAGAGTTTCCCAAAGCAAAGGGTTCATCCTTCAGTTCTTTGATAAATGACAAGCATTTCATATTTGTGAGGTTTTCTTTAGAGATTCAATACATACCACTGCTGAGGGCCATTGCCAAGTAGGAATGACGCATCGAAATTTCCTTGCCAGCGTACCCCATGTTGCTTAGAGGAAGGACTCGTGGAAATGGACTTGCCTGGGACATTCGCTGTGACATTGCATGTATGTTTGAGAAAGGAGACCCTGCTCAAGGACCAGGGTGGATCCAGGTTTAGGGTGTATCCTGCAGGTTTTAGGAAGTATCCCTCTCCTTGGGTTTAGGGCGTTCCCGGTTTAGGACAATCTGGGTTTAGGGCGGTTCCAGGTTTAAGGTTATTCCTGCTGGGAATAGGGCGTATCCTGCTGCCTGAGTTCCCATTGAGTTCTCGTGGAATTCAAAAAGTTTTGGGGATTCAAAGCCTGGTGGTACGTGAATTTTGCGGGCAGAACTTGGATTTCCCCAGAACGTGTTTGTACAAGGCCGGTGTGAGTTCGGGAATAAAGGATTGCTGTTTGAATCTACAAGGTGTGAGTGGCTTGTGATCTTGTGCCCAGCCAGACTGTGGCATACCACATAGAAAATAAGTGGAATTTTAATACCAGGATATAGAAAAAATGGTTGTTTTTTCTAGAAATAAGGGAGGGTGAAAGAAATAAAAAGACAAAAATTGCTAATAGCTGACCCCTTTAGAGGTTGAACAGCAAGTATGGCACAGACAAAGTGCTCTGCTGTCTTCTCATCTCTGCCACGTTCTGAATAAATTTCTATTGTGCTGTGTTTTGGTGAACAAACACCCATCATGTATTTATAATAAGTATTCAATGGTAGCCGATGCAGAAGAACACATAAAGCTGAACAAGAAAGCAACGCGTTGTTAAGGAGTTTGGTAAATAAGTTAGAAATAAGAATATAAGGTAGAATTTATGTGCCAATAAAAAATAGCCATGGCTTTTAGTTTCTGTTCTGTTGATGTTTAGACTGGCCAACTCTGGGAGCCTGCCCTTCCCTGGGGTAGCTGCAAGATGTGGTAAAGAAGTGCCTTCGAGTGTGCCCGCCATGTGCAATTCAACCCACCCAGAGTCCCTTCACCAAATCACCCTTTCATTGAGCACTTACACTCCAGGCCGCTGTTTCCTGCTCAATCACCCCAGTACCTGGTTCAACACACCTAAGGACAGCTCCTGTGCCCAGAGCCTGCAGAAGGTGTTAAAACTGGACACTTCTAAAACTGTCTCAGACGATTCCTTCTTAGAAAAGCCAAATTGGAAATTCTTGTCCGTGTTTCCTCCCCTCTGCCTTCTTACAACCTTGGTGATTCCCTCTGTGGCCCTCCAGGGCATAACGTGCCATGTCCCCTTGTCTTGGATCTTGGAGCAACAACTCCGTGTTGCTCACAGAGCCTCACCATACCTGGATGGTAGCCCTGGAGCATGTTTAGAACTCAGAAGTGATGCCAAACCATCGGCGCCGTGAAGGAGGAAGCAGGCTTCGAGGGGGAGAGCATCGATCCAGCCCTCAGGACGCGGGGAGAGGAGAGGGTGCTGTGTCCGCAGAAGCGAAGCCAGAGGAGAAGTCAGCAGAGTGGAGTGAGATCCGCTTCATGCAGGTGAGTGGGATGGACGGCGTAGACCCCTTCCATGGTATGGAGAGTAGATAGTAGAGGGCCTGAATTGTGCTGAAAGTCACCCAGGCCCTGAAATAAAACTCCGACCGACGGTGAAGGAGGTGGATCACACAACTTCTAAGCGTCGGGGTCATTACGTTGATGATTTTTGTTTATTTCTACCACAGGCATGTTTAATGGGTCATCTTATTAAAAAAAAAAGAAGAAGAATATCAGCAGTAAGATACCACTTGATGTGCAAACATGGTCCAAAGCAGATTTATTAGTACCCAGGTCTAACTGGAATGCTTATATTGCAGTTAAAGTGGAGTTGGAGTTTCACTCCAAAGGTAAAGGAAAATAAAAGATAGATGAATGGGTGGGTGGAGGGATGCAGAATGTGCCAATATAAATAAAAGATAGGCAACATGGAAGGCTTTCTACTGACCAAAAGATTAGTGCCAACACCAGAAAGATCTGTATTACATCTGCACTTTGCCTCTTGAAATGGAACTCACAGTTTAAAATGTTCAAAAACACTGCTTCTCCCCACTCCACATCACAGGATCCAGAATTCCAGTTCTACAGTGGAAAACTCGAGAGCCAAGCTTCCACACCGTATGTGTTTTTACGGTGAAGTGCCTTCCTCCACACCTCCACGTGTTTGGACAAGGCGGCTTGCAGAAGAAGAAAGGGCTGGAGAAAAGTGAGTCCCTGGTATGGGTGGGAGGAGAGGCCCGAGAGGTTAAGGCATCCATGCTGGAGGTTGCGCGAGGCTGCGCGCCACAGCAGTGTAGACAGGCGGCTACTGTTCTGGAGGCAGAAGCTGATTTCACCACTTCAGTGGTGTCTGGGCAGCAGCAAACCTGAATCTCTGAGAACCCAGCTGAGGCTGTGCAAGCTACCCACACTCCATCAACACAGCCACAGAGAGCTCATTGATCGGTGTTCGGAACTCACCTCTTACAAGTTACAGTATCTAAGTACTGCATAGTCACGGTTACCATTAGTGGCAAAAGTTCTGCATAATTTGTGGGTTTTAGAGTGAATCAGTGAACGAAAAGAACAAAGAAACTATGAAATATGGAAAATCAAAATACATCCTGCCTAACAACATCCAAAGATAAATTCAGAGGCAGATTTGTAGCCTTAATAGTTTATTTAATTATTAAATACAAATCAAAGAACTAAGCATGCCATTGCTGTTATTAAAAAATTATATTTTATATTTTTTGAACCAGTAGAACTTAAAGTAGAAAGAAGCAATAATGAAAATAAAATCAAAATGATGAGGTCTAAGCCAGGTATGGTGGGATGTACCTGCAGTCCCAGCGATTTGGGAGGCTTTGACAATATAGAGAGGCAACATAGCGAGCAACATAAAGAGGCACTTAGCAACTCAGTGGCACCCTGTCTTTAAATAAAATACCAAAAAAGGGCTGGGGATGTGTCTCAGTGTTTAAGCGCCCCTGGGTTCAATCACCAGTACCCCCCCAAAAAATAGAAAGAAAGGTGATGTATAAAAGACCTTGAATTTAAACAAGAAAAAGTGAAAAAGCAAGATATATTACACTGAGTTATTTAAAGTCCAAACAGTTCAACATTATAAAATTATGCTTGTTTATTTGCATAAAATATGACAGAAAGGGGTTAATATGGTTTATAAAAAGTTACATAAAAAGCCCTTAATATCACTCAGAAAACCATAACTCTTCTAAAGAATAAAATCAAAGGCAATAGCTAACTTACTGATTATCCAATAAAAATATAAAGCATTCCCTGAGTTCCCAGTGATCAAATGACACCAAAGGTCAAGATGGTGGATGGATCTTTTGCTATGCCCATGTCTCCATTGTAGCCCAGACAAAGGAATGTCTATTTCTTCCTTTAAAAAAAAAGGGAGGGGGGTGGATATTCTTAGAACAGCTTCACTAAGAGAGTGAAAGTAAGTAAAGGAGGTGAGGGAATGTGGATTAGTAAGGGGAGAGCACTCCCGACAGGAAACAAGTATCAAGGCACTAGAGTACCTCTAAAGTAGTCAAGCTTTATCCCATTTGGGAACTTCCCAAGCCCAACATTCTTAAGCTAGTTTTCTCTATTATCTCCTAAATGCCTTATTGCTTTGCCTTAAGTGTTTGCTCTATAAATTAATTGCAATTGACTTTTTGTGTATAAGAATTGTATTTTATCCCCCTAAATGTATACTAATCTCCTAGGTCTATTTATTAAAACATTGAGTGTCTTAAAAAAGGGGGAGGAGGGCTGGGGATGTGGCTCAAGCGGTAGCGTGCTCGCCTGGCATGCGTGTGGCCCGGGTTCGATCCTCAGCACCACATACCAACAAAGATGTTGTGTCCGCCAAGAACTAAAAAAATAAATATTAAAAATTCTCTCTCTCTCTCTCTCTCTCTCTCTCTCTCTCTCTCTCTCTCTCTCTCTCTCTCCTCTCCCACTCTCTCTTTAAAAAAAAAAAAAAAGGGGGAGGATATTGAGGGACACTTTGCTATCTCTATGTCTTGCTCTTGTGATGCATCTGATGGGTGACGCTGTGGGGGATCAACATCACTGGACCTCGTTTCCTCCCGGGGGTGATCTTCTGCTAGCTGTCCTTGTTTCCCTGTTGGACCCCCATTCCCAGGCCCAGTGATCTGAGCACCCCAAGCTCTGGAGGGTCAACATAACCCACTTTCTTCACTGCCAGCTGGAGCTCTGCCAATGCCTGTCCCGTGCATGTCACCACCGGTGTGTGCATTTTGACACCCCAATTCCCAAGAATTTTTCACAAAAAGTCAGTACTGTCCAGATCACAGTCTTAGGCCTTCCTACCCGACGAGATTTCATTTCATTTCATTTTTTTAAAGAGAGAGAGAGAGAGAGAGAGAGAGAGAGAGAGAGAATCTTTTTTTTTTTTCTGTAGATGGACACAACACAATGCCTTTATTTTTATGTGGTGCTGACAATTGAACCCGGGTCCCACCCATGCTATGTGAGTGCTCTACCACTGAACCACAATCTCAGTCCCTCATTTTATTTTTTAAATGCATTCTTCTTAAAAATACTTGAATTCTAGAATCTCCTCCAAAAGCATCTCTTTAAATATTGCTATTCCATAGTATATTTCTGAAGCTGCTGTTTTCATTTATCATTTTTGCATTGTTATTATATACTGCTTTATCTCATTATTTCCTTCTTTTCAATAATTATATTTTTTTATTTCTAAGGTTTGGAAATATTTTTCCTTAGTACATGCATGCTGTTGTGCTCTGTGTAGCATGCATTTCTGCTTCATAGCATCTTCTCAATGCCTGATTCTTTTCATTCCATACAGCTTTCAGTACTTTCAAGCAAATTTCATTATCTGTTTGTATTGTTCTTTTTGCTTTCTTCAGTCTCATATAGGTCTTGCAGTTTTATCAGTTTGCTTGGTTATTTATTTTTTCAGATGTTGCTCTGCCCAGAGCTATTTGTGACTCTTATTTCTGAGCTCATCTTCTATGTAAAATTTCTCCAATCCAAAATAACTCTCCCCTCTTAATTGGGAACCTATAAATATCTCTAGATGGTGCCTTGCTTCAGTACCTGGGGCTCTTTCTTCTCGATGGATCAGAAAAATAAGAAGGGCTCCCGACTCGCTTCACTATTATTTTTTAATTTAAAAAAAGGGAGTAATGACTAGTTCTGGCTATATCCCTGCTGTCCACTGGTCCTACCACCATGTCGGGTGCACTGAACAATGGTTGTTGAATAAATGAATATACTAAGCACAATCCTCAGTCCTCAATGCTTTAAACCAAGGTATTGTAATTTTCACAATGGCAGTTTATTTAAATTAATATATATATATATATATTATTTCAGTTATATAATGCAGCAATCCCACGGTGACTGAATCAGTTTGCCAAACCTATATAGCAAAGTGCCACAGTCCAGGTGGCTGAAACCACCGAGACTGCCTCACGGTTCTGGAGGATGAAAGTCTGAGATTGAGGGACTTGGTTCCTCCTGGGACCCAAGGGGGATCTGACCCAGGCCTCTGTCCAGGCTGCTGGGGGTCCGTGCCACCTGTGGTGGCCTTTGGCTTGTAGAAGCGCTGTCCCAGTCATCACCTTCATCGTCACATGCTGTCGCCCACTTGTCGGTGTCCGAATGTCTCCTCTCTGCCAGGACAGCAGCTGTGTTAATTAGGGCCACCCTAGTCATCTCCCTCTAGTTGGCTCACCTGTTTAGGGACTAGGTTCAGGGGCTAGGACTTTGCTATGTGAGTTTCAGGAGGACATTATTAAACCATAAATGTCACTTTACATTTCTGTCACCTGCTATAGTCCACGTCACAGTCTGACTGCTCCAAGGTACTGGTGGTGGCCTCCTAACCCAAGCAAGGCTTCCACCACGGGGAGCTGAGACTCACAGCCAAGACAGCACTGTCAACTACGTGGGCTTCGCAGACCCGTTCCCTCCTGGAGTTAGGGTGATGTTTTCCTCTGGCTTTAAGTCAATGTCCCGAGAGGAGATTCTGCGTGCGCTTAGTGGAATAAGGGTAATGTGAGTGTATTCTTGGACTTCGGAGGTGCTTTACTCATGCTCAGCCTTTTGGAAGACCTATGGCCATTGTGTCTGCTGTATGGAGACTGGCTTACCCATGATGATTCAGGAATGATTCTTGCCCCAAACCACTAGTCTGCTGGGCTTGGGGAGCATTCATGCTTCCCAGCTGAAGGATTTTTGGCTTTTGAGGTTCTATTAGAAATAAACCCTGTGCTGATGGGTGGCACACACCATTGGTAAAGTTGTTCTGAACTTTGAAAAGAATTTTACAAAACCTGTACTTGGACAATATTGAGCTTCTGAGTTTGTAAGTATGAGGAGGACATCAATGTTCTCTCTAGCTGTTAGGTGGACAAAAATGGAACAGAGAGGCATTTTATTTTTTAAGGATATGCCCCACCCAGGAGTTCTCAAGAATTTCCCAAGAAAACTAGTACTGGTAGATCCAGTCTCTCGGCATTAAATATATATATATATTTATTTATTTGCTTTATTACATATACAAAACATGGGTTTGGGCAAGTGACTGGTGTTCACAGTGATGGCTTTGAAATAGGAGCAGAGTTCCTGGCTGTGGGTTCCTGGTTGGCTTGGGACTCTTCCTGCAACCCTCTTCCCCAACTCTGTGTTAGTCTTCTCAGACAGGATAGTTTAAACAACAGAAGTCACTTCTCACGGATCTGAAGCCAGCAGCCCCAGATCAAGGCCCAGCGGGGTTCCGTGTGGTGAGGATGATTTCCGTGGCTTGCAGAGGGCCAGCTTCTCACCGTGCCCTCACAACATGCAGAGGGAGAGACACCTTGTGTCCCCCTGTATAACAGCCAAGCTCTATCTGTTTAGGACCCACTCCTATGCCCTCCTTTAACCCTTACCACTTCATAGCCCTCATCCCCCAACACAGATAAGGGTTGGGACTCCAGGATTTCAGGGGGGACACAAACATTCAGTCTGTTCCTTCTGCTCTTGGCCCCCCCCAAACACATATCTTTCTTACATGCAAAATAGATAATTCCATCCCAATAGTCCCCAAGGTCTGAAGTCAGTCCAGCATCAACTCTAAAGTCCAGCTTCTCATGTAAATAGGACTTGAGTCAGATAGGGTGAATGTCAAGGTGAGATTCTCCTGAGTCAACCGGCTCTCTAGCTGTGAGCCCGTGAGAACAGTAAGTGCTTCCAGAACTCAGCAACATGACCTTCCCCAGAGGACACTTCTGGACTATGATAGAGACGTCAGAGGAGGGGCATGTGGGGCCCTCAGCAAGCCCCAGGACAGGCGAGACAGATCCCTTTAGGTCCCAAGACTCAAGAGTAACTCCCTGTGTCCTGTTCTCTGCTGTCCAGGCCTGGACCCCTGCTCCCAAAGTACCAGTTCCCAGGACTTGGAGCCCCCCGGTCACCTTTTCAGGTTTTTTTCCTGGACTCATTCTTTTCTCAGTGACCAAACCCTGATTTTTAATCCATTACCACTAAAGGCTAGTCTTCCTCCCTCCTCCCTATCTCAGGAGGCCAAGCCTTGGCCCAGGCACAGGCCCAAGCTCCACCAGCCTGGGAGAGGGAATTAGACCTGAGACACACAGAGAAGAACACCGTCAGGAAGAAGTAGAGAGATTGGGACCATTCCAGAAATTTCCTTCATCCCCAAAGCAAAGAGCCCCCCAGTCAGAAGCAGCAGAGGAGCAGGACACTTCTGCCCAGAGCAGAGGCGTGAGTGCTGTTGGCGTATTACAGTCCACACAACCGCGGCAGGTTGGTGGGGAGCTGTTATTTAATGGTGAGAACCAGTCATTTAGCCTGGTCTGGGGACAGAGCCAGCTGGGTTAAAGAAAGCCTCATGTCATCTCCCACGGATCTCTGGGCCAGAAAGCAGGCCTCACCCCTCCACCACTAGGCACTCCTAGCTTACTGTTGCATGTCACACTTCACATTTAAAAATTTCTCCAAATCCAAGAATCGTAATGAAAGTCATTAAAATAGTGCTAAAAATTTACAACAGTCTCAGAAATCTGAAATGTATTGACTTAAGCCAAATAATCAAAATAAATCACAAGGAAACTCCGTGGAAGTGTAAGGCCTTCAGCACAACTCCAACCCTAGGCAGGTGTCGGTATTCCAACCTGGGAATCCAGCTCCTCAGTCTAGACTGGAGCTGGCCACGCTGAACCATGCATATAGCTCCTCTGCTTTTGTTTGTGTTTATTTATTCTAGAACACAAAGTTTTCAAGCCAGCTAGTGAGCATAAGAGGGGAAAAGCGATTGAGAAGGTAGAATTTGGGCCACAGAGTTTACCAAGTAGACGCATAAAATGAGGCAAGTAGCTGGCTCCCAGCTCTGTGCCACAGGAGAGATAAGGGCATGGTTATAGGGGGTCCTGAGCTTGCAGGACCGGCACACTTTACATTTGCCTCCCGTGAAAGACGCAAATGCTGCAGCATAAGCGTACTACAGAGTCCTAGAAAAGATCTGTCGAAGTGCACCACGTCCCACACCAGGAAGAATTCACTCCTCACTAAGGGACCACAGCACAGAGGCTGCCGCGTTGAGGGAATGAGGTGGTGATCCTGAAGACTGTGGAGGACTAGCTGCCCAGGGCCAGTCTCCTGTGAAGAGGGCCTCTCCGAGCATCCTGTTTTTCAGCTCTCCACTGCCCTGAGGATTATGGAATGTCCACTGAGTGGCCGTGGAATGGCCTAACATGTGTCCTTGGGAATAATTCTTTCTCAAGTATATGCTGTGGGAAATCGATGGGGGTCAGAAATAGATTCTTAAAAGGAAGAGATTCAGCAAGCAGACCAATTATACACATCCCTGCTATGTAGTCTCACACTCCAAAGATTCTCAGCAACATTCTAAGAATGGTCATAGGAACTATTTAGGATTCATGGAGAACAGAATCTCCACAAAGATTTTCCACATTGAGGTCCAAGACAGGTAAGCAAAGAACCGCTTCCTCACCTGCCCACAGGTGCGTACCCACAGCAGCCATCTGAGGGGCCTCAGAGGTAACTTGTCCACGGTGCAGATGAAGGTGATCTTGATCCCTGCCCCCTGACCCTCCTGTAGTCACTAACCTCTGCCCACCATACACGTTTAGAACTAACAGCAGGTCCTAAGACGAGCACATGTGCCCCTGCCTGCCCTCCTGCCCTCCTTCCCTCTCCCACCCCCACTGGTGGCCTTCCTGTGTTCTCTGTGTTTGGATTCAAGTTGTGCCCTCATTTCCCCCAGCTACATAACATAACAAAAGAAAACAAAAGCCACGACTCGTGCGAGCGCTGAGTCCCACGTGTGCTAGGAATTGAAGTTGGATAGAACGACTGGCCCTTAGAGGGCATCTGGCTCTCCTGGGGGCTTCTCACCACACCCTCAGGACGGCATCTTCTCTGGGGTCTGGGAAGGCATGTGTGAGGCCGCCCACCCCCCTAGGTCCCCTTCTCTCAGGCTCCCTGGGACCCTTGGGTGCTCTTATTTCTCCAACCCCCACAGTGTTGATCCTGGGCTTGGTGGTCCCCCCCAGGATCCCGCTCCAGCCCAGGAGAGGTTCCAGCCCTGCCGGGCAGTAGGAGCTCTTTCTGCATCACACCTGGAGCCTTCCCTGTCGGGGCTTCCTCGGGATGCAGGATGAGGCCTCCACGCCGCGCCTTGTGATGTCGGAGGAGCTTTCAGAGTCCAACAACGCTTTGTCTCCACCAAGAACCTGGCTTTCACTTCTGGACACAGGGCTTTGTGTCTTCAGAGTATGGTTAGTCTTCTTTAAGTGTCAGCACTGAGTATGTTAAGTCCTAGGTCCCGGTTCATCACCCAGGCTGCCCAACTGACCATCTGGGCACCTTCAGTCCCAATGCCTGGACCCTTCCAGCCCCATAACTCAAAAGTCCTGCACCTGCCCACAGGTGCCAGCTATTCTCAGCGCGTGCTGTGCACCAATTCCGTCTTGATGAGTGGTTTCAGATGCCACCAGGGAACCCACGTGTATTGCAGGAATGTACCAATAGCAACTCACAGCCTTTGTCACCATAACTCTCCTCAGGGAAAGGATCCAAGGCTGGGGAGGCAGCTGCCAACCCCTGTCCTGACCTCTCCCTCCCTCCCTCCCTGTGCGTTGCTACGGGCTGTGCCCATTCTCCGCAGCACAGGGCGTCTACCACACTGACCAGCTGATGCTCAGCCCCCTGCCCATGCACCCAATTTTCTGCAGGGAGCACAAGCTCTCTGCTTCTTAATGGGTTGGGCTCTGTCCTTGTTGGGGACACCTGTGGTTCTAAGGTTCCAGTATAAGTTAAGGGTGTGTGTGTGTGTGTGTGTGTGTGTGTGTGTCCATGCATGTTCAAGTCAGGCTTTTGAGATAAGTGTGAATGAAGACTGCTTGTGGCTACTCAGGGCACCTATCCAGGCTTTGCTGATAATGAAACTCATGCTGAGTTGCTTGTCTGTCTGGTTCATTCCAGGCCTAGGCCTGGGAGGAAACGGAAATAGTAATGCATGCTCCTCCAGAACTTCAGCGTCCTGCACAGGGCCTGGCGGGCTCCTGGGCCACAGACGGAGACACCAGTGAGAACAGGAGTCATGGGAGAGAGGACTCCCGGCCTGTGCTGGCTTCACAGTGTGCTTTTGGCTCCTAGCCAGCCTGGGTCACAAGTAGCCACGGCAGGTAACCATACTGACCTCCCAGGCCAGACACAGCACCTGACCTTGGCCTGAATGAGGCTGGCACAGCGTCTACTGAAGCAGATGTTGGTTCAGAAATCACATTGTCAGTGAAAAATACTGGTGTCCCCGTAACAGTTCACTTGGACACAGGCAAGTTCTCAGTCCTCTCCAAGCTCTAAAGCCATTGGGGGACACTTTTTTTTTTTTTCGCCCAATCACGTATCCTAAAAGACGGGTAATGAAAAGAGTAGTGAATACATGTATGAAGACACAAATTGGTGTCAACATACTTATATACAACCAGAGATATGAAAAATCGTGCTGTATATGTATGCTAAGAATTGTAATGCATTCCACTGTCACTTATTTTTTTAATCAATAAAAAAAGAGTAGTGAACACATATTTAGCACTTACTTCTTTTAGATGTTGAGTCGCCGCCAAGATCCAAGACATCAGGCCCTAGTCCTGGTCATCTGCAAAGGTCACCTTCTGTGGAAAAGGGTCTTTGAAAGATGTGTGAAGCCAAAGGCTTCAAAGCCCAGAACTGTTGCTGGTCAGAGTCTCTTGAGTTGGGGAGATTGTCCTGGATTATCTGGGTGGGCCCTAGATGCAGTTGTGAGCACCCTTCAGAAGGGAGACTGAGCAAGGTGTGACTGCGAGGAGGAGCAGATCATCAAGCCATTCGAGCAGAGGGTGGGATGATGCTGTCCCAGGAGTACGGAGAGGTCAGAAGCAGATCTTACCCTAGAGCCTCTGTGAACACCTGCATCTCAGCCCCGTGATGTTGACCTTGGACTCCTGGCTTCCAGGACCGTTAGGGAACGACTGTGTGCCATTTGAAATCACCAAGTGTGGGGTCGTTTGTTGTAGCTGCCTGAGAGACAAATTCACTGCTCCGAGTGCTCAAGATGCAACTCATTCAGTCCTCCTCATCACCTCACAGGTGGGTGCTGTTATCACCCCACCAGCCTAGAGACAGGAAACTGAGCACAGAGACGGAGAGCCACTTGCTGGTACCCGAGAGGGGTCCCAGAGCTGAAACCTAGGCCCAGCCTGTCTGCTCCAGAGCCTCAGAACCCTGATGGCAGGGCAGGGCAGGCTGGCACCCCCATTCTGCTCCTTTCTGTGGGCTACAGGAGCGAGCTGTGCAGGAGCTAGCCTGGGGTGAGGCTGCTGCCCGTCCAGGCACACCCCTCGCTCTGCCCCACCTACCACGGCTCCCCCTGAGACCCTGGGTTTGCCTGTCTGCACAGCTGACTACTTGGTGAGTAGATGAATTACAGATTGTAGCTGTCCACTAAGGCTTCAGAGCCCCAGGAGGGGTGTGACTGGTCAGTGGCTCCACAGGAAGGGGGCCTTATTCAATGGCAGGGCCAGGGCTTTGGCCTGAGCAGCACAGCAGCCTCCTCATGCTCAGTGGGCGGGACCAATGCCCCCTGCAAGGAGATCAGCCTCGGGGAGGGGTCCCTTCCTGGTGGGCTTCTTTGGCTTTCCCCCAGCAGGGACTGTCCAGTGACGTTCTCTTCACATCTCTACGTGCTGCTATCAGAGGCTAGTCATTCCTTATATTAAATTTCCTCTGTTCAAATAACTGTGCGGTGTCTGACTCCTGACTGGACCTCCTGACAGATTCAAGGGAAAACGAATAAAGTACGCTGACTCCAAGCCAGAGCCCTCCTGGAGGCACCAGCCGCCCTGCCCAGTCTCAGAGAGTGTGAAGAGCAGCGGTGGGCGTGTGAGATGGCTTCCTGCAGCAGGCTTGGCATGTCCACCATCATCCCAGCACACCACACAGCTGCTGACACACCTGGTGTGACCTTCTGTGGGTCAGGAGAGGGTGAGATGCACGTTCCCACCTGCTTCTGACCGAATCCTCCTGTCTGTGGAGGAGATAAACTTCCGGCTTCTTCCCCAGAAGGGAATGTGGCTGAAACACACACCTCTCCACATCTGCCTCTTTCTGACCTGGGAAGCAGCTGGCTGATCTAAAGGAGTAGATTGGGGAAAAGAAATGGCAGGGCCTTCCCAAGGTTATCCTCCTTAGGACAGTATGCAGAGGTGTCCAGTACTGTCCTCACATGCCCCTCCTGCACCAGGAACCAGGAAGGACCCACTCAATGCTGCTGCTCAACCCATCTGATAAGCCTTCCCCAGCTTTTATACAATCGAGCGTCTACTGGGAACATGGGCAGAGAAAGGAGCTGGGGTGGGGGCATTGCCTTGGGAAGTCCAGGAGATGGAGCTGACCGCCACCTGAGGCAGGGACTCCAGCACTCCAGAGGACTTTGCTGGTCAACCTGGTCCAGCTGCTCCCATCTGTGCAAGCAGGTTAGAGTCTGACTCAGTGAGGGCCCAGGTCTGATTGTCACTCACTTATGACTTTCAAGACCAGTTCAGGAGACTCCACTAAAACCTAGCTGTCTGGGGGCTTTTCTGACCTTTCAATTCTGTGAAGCAAGTAAAACCGAACAGTGTGTTGAGATACACCTGTACATCCCATGAGAACCCTAGATGTCTTCCAAGCCAGACCGTGACTGGTCTACATCCTGATCTTGGTCCCCAGCAAAACTCTAGACCTCTGCCCCCCACCCTGCAAACCTGCTCCCAGGATATTGCAGAGGTGCCACCCAGGCTGGGGCAGTGCTGATGGGGCTGGATCTGAGTGGAGGTGGAGCCTGGGGCCGTGCATGGGCTCCTGACAGGGGGGCAGTGCGCCCTGTAGGTCTTCCAGTCCTCCAGCAGTGCTCCAGAGGGTGACCAGGACTCAGGCTGTGCTTGTCCCAAGCAAGAAGTCAGATACCAGCCTGAGGGAGGGGCCCCACAGAGTGTAGCTACTGTGGAAGGGGACACTGTCTTGGTCTTGGGTGACGGTCTGAGACGTGCTGCTGCAGGTGTGCTGGTCAGGCGGCAGAGCCCTGTGCATGCACGACAGTGCTCTAGCCTGGTGTGGGGACACACAGCTAGCAGCAGACTCACTCCTGAGCACTCACAGCTCAAGTTTGTAAAACACACAGTCGTCGTTGGGAGGCTGCAGGGGAGCTGACAGCCATAGCCCCATCACAGAACCATGGTCACTGTCAACCCATGAAGCATCTCTGGTGGAGAAGGGTGTAAAGCCCTTGGGTGGGCTGATACCACCCTAGTCCTCCCCAGAGTAATTGTCTGCACTGTGTCCCTTCCACATCCTTCAGTGACAAGTTCTTGGCCACCACAAAGTAGCTCAGCCTGCGGGTGTGTCCCTAGGAAAGGACACTCTCCAGCCACAGTCCCTGAGACACACATTTCTCTCGTGTGAAAGCCCAGGGTGTGCAGAGGAGCAAGCCCACCCTCTTCCTCTCGGGGACCCAACTGGCTGGGGAAGTGCAGTGGTCAGCCTGCAGCCCCCGACCCACCAGGGTGCTCTCGGGAAGGGACGAGGCAGGGATGGCCGTGTGTTCTTCATAAGGTGCCACCACGGGGGGTGTGTGTGAGTATGTGCCATGGTGGGGTGAGACTGGGATGAGCAGGAATCTACGGAATCAGAAACCAGCCAGATTGCAGGTCTCCCGTGCACACTGGGTCTTCTTCAAAACCCACACCTGGTGCCAGAGACAGAAGCACTTCCTGGAAGGAGAGGCAGCTGCTGACTGGGTGGGAGGGCAGCTTAACTGTGGGTCCTCCAGGCCCACGGCCGCTCAGAGGCAGGCGCTCCCTGCAGCCATCCTCTCCACCAGGTGACCAGGCTTGGTCACCTTCCTGCTTCCCTCTGCTCTACTTTTCTGATTGGCCTTTGCTCTCACATCTGCCTCTGAATCACTCCATCCCTGGACGTGCTCCAGTGCTCTGCAAAGGGCTGGTGCCCATGTGGCCCTGCTCTGCTCCCTGGAGCCCAGACCCCTTGCCAGGTGCCCACTGGGAGTCTGCCAGCCCCGCCTAGGCCTCTGCTGGATCAGAGCCTTCCTGGAATCTGATCAACCCTTCTCCTTTCTGGTCAGTCTTTCCTGAAGCATGAAAAAAAGTGAAGCCCAGATGATTTAAAACACATGGACACAAGTGAATTGAAAGGCTTAAATCTGCTTAGAGAAAGGGACAGAGATGGCAAATCCACAATTGACGAGCACTCATCAACCTGTTCTGTGCCAGCCTGTCTGTCTGTCTCTGGGCACAAAAATAATGTCATTCTTCCAAAACTGTGCACGCTGAAATGCCTGGGGAGGCCTTGTACTTCCCTCCTGTTACACCAGTGAGGCCCCTGAAGGGTCTGAGGACAGGCTGGATGAGGTCAGCTCTTTATTACTGCTCCAGCAGAGAGAGAGCAGTAGGTTTTCTGAAGATCACGAAAATTGAAAGGGAACTTAGTGTAGACCTGGTGACCAATAGGTGACCTGCCACATGCCGGGCATCTCTGTGAAGGAGAGAGACAGCAGGTGAGCAAGCCATTCCAGGAGGAACCCAGGCAGAAGACAATGGCATGTCATGATCCCAGGTAGCACAAGAGCAATAAAGAAAACAAGTCAGGGTGAGGGGATCAGGAGCCATCTTCCATCCTCAGGCATAAGTCGAGCTGTGGCTTGGAAAAGGCAGCCTCGCCAATAGCACTTTGCCAGAGAAGGTGACTTTTCAATGCCTGAATGAACCGGAGCCTCCCCCTGCCAACAGGGGAGTGCAGCAACGTGGAAAAGCACACTCTGCATTCCTATTGATTTACTTTGTACATGTTTAGTGTATTTTCAAATTCCAACCACGTTACAGGAGGTCATCAGGTTTGCATACTGATCAAGCTGGATTTGGTGTAAGGACATTTCAGAAACATTCATCAAATTAATTAGTTCTTTTGAGATGACTGATAGAGGCAGCTAGAAACTGAGAAACTTTTATTTTGATTATTCAGATTTGAAGAACAGACATTCAAATTTCACGGAAATTGTGGCTGAGTTATCAGGGAAACTTTTATTCTAGTCATATTACAATTTTCTTCATAAAAGAAACACGGACGATGACACTAGATGTACTCTCCTCTTTGTCTGAAAAATGGTATCATCTGGCTGCTAATTTGGAATTTCATGAATGGGAACCCGAATGTTTCCATCTTTAGAAGACAGAAGGGGATAGAGTCATGGTGCTAACCAGCCCTCTGTGTCCAGGTCTCCCCCTGAAGCTTTCCCAGGGTACTAAACCCCAGGGAGTCCAGTGTTCAGACATCGTCTTGGGGGGAGCCTCTTCTCTGAAGATCCACTGACTCTTCGGGATGCCTCTGTAGAGACTGGATTTTTGTGCATCTGCTCGGTAGCATTTCCACTCGCTCAAGGTGTTTACCAAGGAGATGTGATCTGGAAGAGAGGAACTGGGTTTGTCACGATGGACCTTTGCACAATTCCTGGTCTTTGGGCTGCAGGATGTGAGGCTCCTTCTGGAGATCACTGGAACTGTTCCCCAAGTCCATCAAATGGATTTGGAAGCAACAGTTAGAGCAAAGGAAAGGAATATGGTCTTCACTCATGTGGAATTGACAACTGTTTTTGCCCATTTGTTTACTTATTTTAAAGTATCATTTAAAATTATTGAATTGTATTTAAATTAAAGTGGTTTCAATACATACGGCAGGTTCAACATTCTAGGCACTTAGCCCTTCACAGATACTATATTGAACCCTTGACCTGGGCTCTATTTTTGCTGAGTTGGTTATACAGATGAGAGAATGAAGACTTCCACAAGTTCATGAGTGTCCAGAGCCACATTTTATTATCTTTGCCTAAAAAATATTTAGCTTGATTTAATATTAATTGAACAATTGGTTTTATGTTTCAGTTTTCCTTTGCAAAAGATGTATATTTTAAGTCTATGATTACATTTTACTTTTTAAACACAATCTAAGGCCCTGTTTTTCAATAGGCGCACGGTGTGGGACAGATGAATTAGTGTATGACTCTCTTCATGTTCTTGCCTTCTGATTCCATTTTCTGCAGCTAGCCTCTGCTTTTTATTTCTTAAATAGTAAGAATCTTTTAAATTTTCTCTTCTCATATATTTGGCATAGTTTTATTATCAGTATTTACTTTTAACATTAAAAATAAGTTTAGTCAATTTCTCAGATTCTCAGTTATGAATGCATTAATATACAGATTCTCATTTGTATATTTTTTTAAATTTTGTGTTTATGTTTGAACTGAAAAGTTCATTTGTAACATGAAAATACATACAAATGAAAATACAAGTACTTTATATTGTACTTTATATGGGATGTATTTATACATCCCATATAAAGGAACAAGAAAAAAGCCCAAGCCTTCTGGACTTAGAATGACCTTACAATTATAAATTTCACCCTTCAAATGGTGTTGTATTATATGAAGCAACTTTTTTGGTGGTTGATTCCAACTTTTTTTAGGGACTGATTCCATGGCCTGTGCATGCCTAGCAAATGCTCCACTACTGTGCCACAGCCCAACCTTGACATGACAATCCTTTTCTCTGTCACAGATGCCGGTGTAAATTATAATGAGGATGAGCACACGTTTGACGCTGCATCCTGATGTTTCATTGGCTGGCCTTCCAAAAATAAAGCTCCATGAATATCCTCCATGATGCCTTGATCCACATACATTCCCTATTTCGTGGTATGAGACAGATGTGCACAGGTGGCACACTTAGGAGGGCACCAGGGTGAATTCTAGAGCAAGGAAATCATCTCAAGTGATGAACGAACCAGGTCAAAAATGAAAAGGCTGAGCATTGACCTTTTGAACGCCCCATACATTTCCAGAGAAAACTAATGCAAACTCACTCCCAGAGATATTTTCAATGCATCCATACAATTCAAAATGTGCGTAAAGACTGAAGTCCCTCAGCTCCAATGAAATCACTTCAAACACTTTATCTAGTAGGGATTTTTAAAAACACTTTTAAAGCAAAATTTCAAAAAAGAAAAACAAAACAAAAACCATTTTTTCCCTAGAAAGGAGTTTGGCATAACAGACTTGGGGATTTTCCAGCACGTATACAGCCCACTCTCCTCTTGATACTCTTCATAAAAGTGTCACTGTGACTCAGAAATTCAAGATGCCACCGTGCTCAAGGCTTGAGTCAAATGCCCTTCCATAATGCAGTTGGCTTTAATGTCTTCTTCCCGAGCCAGGAGAGATGCCTGTCTGCACACGGCTATGATCTCTGCTCCTGAGTCTGTATGGGTTTGCAGGATGAGTTCACCCAGGTCAGCCGCATTACTCATTGGCATAGAGTGAAACTGCAGGTTAAATATTTCCCTTCTAGTTGCTGCATCTGGTAAAGAGACATAGATGATTCTACCAATTTGCCCAGGCCTTGTGGAGGTTGGAGAGGAGAAGAAGTGGGCTCAGGGCAGCTCTTCCTCACTGTGGGCTAAGATTATTCTGTTTTTATCTCCTAGTCCCATGGGGGACTAGGAGATAAAAACAGAAGGGAGAATTTGTAGAGAATGATTTATTCTCTGAAGAAAGAGTCATGGGAACTTAATATGCAGAAATAGTAGGGTAAGTCCAAGGAGGATCAGTACTCTGAAAAATCAGAAAATAAGCTTTAATAAAAATTAAATAATATAGAAAACAAAGAAGGAGGAGATGGAATCCAGGCAAAATAATCTATTATAAAATGATAGGAACTCTTTTCTAGGAAAACAGAAATTGAAAATTTACATGAAGAAGAAGATAGATAATACAGTAGACCACTGACAATGAAACACAAAGAACAATTAGGCAAAAATGGCTTCCAAATAAAAAGTAACAGCAATAATTTTACAAGTTTTATCACATCTTGGGGGAACAGATAATTGCTATTTGTTTTAAAACTTCCAGTTAATTGTGCAAAGTTGGGGGTTGCCGTGGATCACGGAGGCAAAATGTACTGAGCACAGAGAAACTACCAGGTGCAAGATGAGATTCAATGATAAATTCGCATTTAAGTCTACAGAAGGGAGTTTAATTCCACACAAGGAACTGAAGCTTCCACACAGGAGATGGCCAGGAAGCAGGGGAAAGGGCCTCAGGCCTCTCAGGGGCCAGGAGCTGCCTGCCGTGGCCTCAGCTTCCCACGGCACTTAACGGGGCGATTCTTGGGAGGATGCCAAGATGGAGGCCCAGGCACACCTGCTGGCCCTCTGCACCCGCCCACATGCCTGCGGGAGAAGCCCTCCTGGGAATAGGCTGTCCCTCTTCCTCACCTGTCACTAGCCCACGTGCCTCTGCCTGGCCAAGCCTAACAGGACTCCCTTCAGCAGAGCCCCAAAGCACGGGTTTGGGGAGGCAAGCAGCCCAGAGTGGTGCACGGGGGCTTGTGTCACCTCGAATCCCAGCACTCCTGGTAGGGCACATGACGCCATCACAGAGAAAGACAATGCAAACTTCCCTCTGAAGAGTCCTGCTAGGAATCTGCCTGGAGGAGTAGAGACCAGGGTTTCTGACCACCCCTGGTCATTTGCAAATAATGCAGGGGCACCAGAGCTTCCCACTCTGGAGCTGAAGGAGTGCAAGCCTGTCTAGGGACTGTGGGCAGAGTAGCAAGAAATGTTGTGGTTTAGGTATAAGGTGCCCCCACAAGCTCACAGGGGAGACAATGCAAGAACATTCGGGGGTAAAATGACCTGATTGTGAGAGTCTTAACCCAGTGTGTTAATCCCATGATGGGACTGAGTGCTAACTGGAGGTAGGTGGGTGTGGCTGGGGGGGCTGGAGGCGTGGCTTTGGGGTATATATTTGTATCTGGGGAGTAGAGTCTCTCTGCTTCCTGACCATCATGTGAGCTGCTTCGCTCTAGCATACTCTCCTGCCACGTTGTTCAGCCTCACCTTGAGCCCCAAATGCACCTGGCGGTCTGTGGACTGAGACCTCTGAAACCATGAGCCCCAAATAAGCTTTTCCTCCTCCAAAATTGTTCTAGTCAAGTCTATTAGTCACAGAAGTGAAAAAGCTGACTCGAAATATGAAATATTGAAATATCTCCACTGGCTCCTGTGAAGGGCCACTGGTGATCACAGACACATGTGCACACACACACACACGTGCACACATACACATGTGCACACACACATGTGAGCACACACACATGGGCACACACACATACACATGGGCGCACACACATGGGCGCACAGATACATATACACATATGAGCTAATGAAACTTCACTTAGGGGGCCCACCACTTGCACTGACCATTTCTAAATCTCAGAACCAATTTCGTACATATTTTTTTTAACTTACAAAAGCAGTACGTATTTGATGTCACAACCTCAACAACATAAAATGTGTCTCAGGATAAGAACAGCACCCTGTGCTTCTCAAACTGGCACCACCCACACCTCTTCCTTTTCTCTAAAAATTCCCTAAGAATTAAAAAAAAAATCAAATAGTGATGCACGCATTACTTGACAATTTTCTTTAAACTATAGATAAAGGTACATGCACACTTGTATGCACACTCCAATGTGCATGCACACTCATGCTCAACACACATTTCTGGGTGGTTCGCTTCTATGGCAGAACACACGAGCACACCATGGCTGCAGGACTATCAGCCTCCAGCAGAATGTCCTCACTGTTACCCATCCTGGCCCCTCACTGGGAGCCACCTGATGTGATTGTCTTCCTGATCCTTAACCAGCTTTTTCAATATTGTGACCAAAAGACCTGATAAGAACAACCTAAAGAAGGAAATTTTTATTTTGGCTCACAGTTTCAGAATCCGTCATCAGCTGACTCCGCTGACCGGGATGGAGGTGAGACAGAAAACATGGAGGAAGGGTGTAGCAGGAGAAAGCAGCTCAGGACAGGACCACCAGGAAGCAGAGGAGAGCGCTGATCACCAGGGACAAAATATAAACCCCAAAGGCACATTGCCAGTGACCTGCTTCCTCTAACCGTACCTGCCTGCCTGTAGTTACCCCCTAGCTAATCCCTACCAGTGGATTAATCCACTAATCAGGTGGTGCTTTCATAAGTTAATCATTCTACCTTGGAACATTCTTGAATTGTCTCACACATGAGCTTTGGGGGGACTAAAGTCCAAACCATGACACCAGCTTGGTCCCAGTCTCAATCTCAAGTGGCTCATGGAATTGTTCCAAGAAGTTCCACAAATCCAGACCCACCCACACTCAGGACCTCAGGCTCTAGTGATGGCCCAGTGGCAGCTTGTTTCAAGTCACCGGGGATTCCGAGGGCACTGAGAGATAGAGAGCATGGCTCTGTGAGCCTTCTCATGGGAGGACTTCAGGCCCCGTGCTGGGGTCCCTCTGTGGGGGGAGCACCTATGGGTGACACCAAGCTTGTTCTTAGTACTGATCTGGAGTCTTCTCTGGTGTTGGTAGGCCCCTTGCACTCATACCTCTGGGTGGTTCTAGAGGCTATCTGGAATCTTCTCAGCTCTGTACACAGGTTTCTGGGTGGTATCAAGCATGTTCATGGTTATACTCTGGAATCTTTCCTGTGTACTTAGATCTCTGGGTGCACATGAAAGGGAAGATCCAAGCACCTTTCTAGAAGCACTGCCATCTCCCGTGTGCCCTGTGCCCTAGGGACCTCCCCCTAGCTCTCTGGATCTCGCTGACCAGATTACACACCTGCCCATCTCTGTAAACCCTGCATGGAATGCCCCCGTGTTCCTCAGCCATCGGATTTAGTCGTAGAGACTCCCACCTCAGGCTTTGGAGTGGAAAGATGATCGTGGATAAATGTTTGTGTTTTCCCTAACATTCTTTCCTGGTCAATAGAGACCCTATTGACGCAGACTGGTCCTAGGGGCTGCAAGACTGAGATCAAGGTGCTACTAGGGTGGGCCCTTGTCAGCCTGTGAGGACGAGTCTGTTTGGGCCCCCTCCTGGCTCTGAGCGCTTTCTGGTCATCCTTGGTGCTCCCTGACTTTCAAAGGTCTCTGCCTTCTACCTCACATGGCTTTCTCCTTGTGTGTTATCTGTTCCCAGATTCTGTTTTCATCAGAGCATGTGTCATCCTAGCTTAGGGCCTGCCTCATTTTTACTTGATTCCCTCCTTAAAGACCTTATCTCCAGACTAGGTCACCTGGTGTGTGCCAGGGGCTGGGACTTCAATGTGTGAACTTGGTAGAGGGCATGATTTAACCCATACCCTGATTAACCTATTATCTTCCAACAAACAGAGGAAGGGAAGGTTCTTAGCTACCCCTTGGTGAGTGTGACCGGGGGTGAGCAGAAAGCCCCCTCTTTGATGGGGGCATCACAGTCCTGACCTAACGCCATGCACAGCTGACCTCGACCTGTCCCTGCTCACACTGCAGATGTTCCTGGAAGTTCCACCATAGGAACACCACCTGCTCCAGTTCACGTCTCGTGCTGTTGAACTGGTAACACGGGGACCAGCAGCACCATTTCCTTACATTAAAATTCATGAAAGGATGAGGCTTGACACCCAAAATAGACTGATAGCAAAAATGGCACATTTCTGTCCTTCACCCTCTCCCTATCTGGCCAGGTAGCCTTACAGCTCTCCCCGGGCTGCCGGTGACCTGCTCGGTGTAGAATGTGGCGTGTGACAGCCCAAGGCCAGGCCCCACAGGTCCTTCCTGTACTGCTCTTCATCTGAATCTACTCACCATCGACAATGGCTCAGCCTGTAGGGCAAGAGGCACTGTGGGACCCAGGTGAGCAGGGCAGCAGGAGGCAGCCATCCCCCAACCCCACAGCACTCCCAGTCACGGCCACTGAGGCCAGCAGCCCCGCTCCACCTCCCAGTGCCCAACCAGCCTGGAGCTCCACAGACACACAGCGGAGGCTCCGATTGCAGCTATGGGAGGTTCTGTGGGGCAACTGACAGCTGCTGGCAGGCCAGCCTTCACCGACCGCCCGTGGTCTCCAGCAGAGGGAAGCAGGCCTGGGCTTGCCAGAGCCCTGGTTCCTATGAACAGAGGCTGTGAGAACACACGCATGTCTCCCTTCCCAGCCGTGCAGGTGACAGCAAGCCCCTTACTGTAAGAGGGCCTGTGGATCCCAATAGAAGTCATAAAATCAGCAACGTTAAATTTGCAATGATGATCATAAAATGCATAAAACACATAGTTAATCTTGTATAATAACTCAATGAATTATTATTATTTAAGTTAAATAATAATTTAAGTCTGTGTTTAACAATGGAGGAAGAAGCTCACGAATGTCTTATTCTGAATTCAGGAATCTACCGTCGTCTGTTCCCCTTGGTTCCAACTTTCCTTTCTTCTTTCATCTTTGAAGACTCAGAGTGAAGGAGGAACGCAGGTTCTAGAGCACGGTCAGCAACAGAATTGGCGTGCAAGCTGCTGACACACCCCTCAGGCATTAGGACATTACGAGTTCATTCCCGTGGACCCAGGCTAGCTATCCCACTGCCACTGAGGAGCAGAGCTCCTGGGGTTCAGTTAGGACTTAGAGGAGGGATCTGAGGAGACCCGGGGCTGTGCCAAGTCCTGCCAACCAGTCCAAAAGAACCTCCATGTCCCCTCATTTCTGAAGCTCCCCTGTCAGTCACGGTGAGTCCCAATTTTCACACAATTCCTAAGACCTGTTGCCCCGACCTTATTTTCTATCTAGATTCAGAATTTAGCTTCTCACATTAGTATCCCCTTCTCGTGCTCCTCATGTGCTTTCTATTTACCATTTTTTTTTATATTGCAAGGGCATTCTTTCTGCTTTGGACCTATGAGCCATCCTTTCAGGGTTGGGGACTGGGGAATGACTTGGGAAAGCGTCATGAGGCCTGACCTGGTATCACTCTGCCACACGTCAGGTAGGGTCAGGTGAGGTCAAGTGACCTGCTTACACCTCTCTGGGGCTTCACTTCTCCTATGCCAACAGCAAGAATTGACAAGATTCACTTTAGACTGCAGTTATTTGGCACTAAGTTTGTCATTGGAATTGTGCTCTTCTGATCTGTGAAAAGTAATACATAGTGACATTAATCTTTTGGAAAGCAATATGAGCGGCAGGAGTTTTTCAACAGGTCCTTGTGACAGTTTTCCCCCTTAAGCATCCACAACCAAAGTAATTCCAGTTTGTATGACACCAGACTAGTCCCCTCTGTGCACATCATGGATCAGGAGCAGGGGTACAGGGTGAACGGCCTTCGCAGCTCACAAACATGCACACATCTCTTCGGTGTTTGGTGTGAGAACAGTATTTGATGTTTGGTGTACAGTCTGCCCATTGCATTGCTTTGGTTTAAAATTGACTCCGATTAGAAAAGAGCTATGACCAAGTTCCATCCTTATGATCTGAAGTTCCCTATGTTTCCCCGTGGTGATGGACACTTGCTTCTTTGATCTGAAAAGGTCACTGGCCTGGGGTAAAGCACCATAGCCAGGTACTTGGGGAGCACTTTCTTTTCATTGTGCTTTAATTTTTATTTCCTGTCAAACATAGCCTTGATTTTTCGAATGACTTCATGAAGGAGAACCTGCTGCCAGAATACAGGCAACTGTTAACATCTGTTGGACTAAAAAATTAGTATCTGCCACATTTTTGTGGAAAGAGTCAGATTGTAAGTCCTTTGGGTTTTGTTGGCCACACAGTCTCTGCTGTGGCACCTGAGCCTTGGCATTGTGAAGGAGTCATGGACAATCTGTAGACAAATGAGCCAGGTTTCAGTGAGACTTGACTTGCAAAAGCAGTTGGCCAGACCAGTTCAGGCTCTAAGCAAAGTATAACAACATTATTTTTCTAAATTAGACCTTAAAGTTCAGGGCTAAATTCTCAACCTGTCGCAGACTGAAGGATTATCTCTGCTTGAATCCTTGCAATATTTGTCCTTAGAGTTATATTTGTAGGATGTTTTTAATTAAAGAAAACTCTATATCCAAATTTGAATCCTTGTCTTCCTTTTAAAAGCCAGGTTGAAGACCGGCACAGTGGTGCATGCCTATAATCCCAGCACCTTAGGAGGCTGAGGCAGGAGAATCTAGAGTTCAGAGTCAGCCTCAATAACAGCCCTAAGCAGCTCAGTGAAACCCTGTCTCTAAATAAAATACTTAAAAGGGCTGAGGATAAGTGCCTCTGGACTCAATTCTGGGTAAAAAAGAAAAACAAATGGTTCTATCTGGCCCCCATCACTATTGCTACAACCCACACACTGGCCACTCACTTCCAACTGTCCCCCTTTTATGTAATATTTTTAATTATTTATTTATTTGAATTAGGTATATATGACAGCAGAATGCATTTTGACTCATTGTACACCAACGCAACGCAACTTCTCATTTTTCTGGCTGTCCCTTTTGCAGGGGACCTGTGTGCTGCCATTTCCCCTAGCCTCCAGCCTCCCCCTTTGCTCCCTCCTGAACCTGAGAAGCAGCTTTGAGTAACTGCACAGTGTTCTAAGATCTGTCACCCACATCAGTTCCCAACTGTACCCACAGGCTGGAGTCTGCCCTCTCCTAGGATGAGCACTGGATTCCTCGTACAACTGGAAGAAATGGGAAACTTGCACCATTGTAAAGAACAGCATTTACTTTTCACAATGGAAAGAAACTGATTAAACACTGTTTTGGTTTTAGTCTTTTAAAAAGACCCTAATAGTGAATCATTTTATATCAACCATTCTTCTTTCATTTCATCCATTTGAATTTATAAAAGAGAGGCCCTGGTCATCTCCATTGGGAAACTCAACTCGGAAACTCTGATTCCCTTTTATGTTATACTGGACACAATTGGAGGTAATTAGAAACCCCATTTACCAAACATGCAAAGTCCTGTACTCAGGAGAAAGGGAAATTCTGCCTCCTTCTGAAGAACATTTTGGAGACATCCAGGCACTGTCCAAGCTCATTCTCACTTTTCCAGGTAAGCGCAGGTTTGTTGAGAAAAAAAAAAAAATTAGAGGGCATTGAGGGAGGAGGATGACAGGTGATTTAAGTTTACTCTAATTCAGTCCTTTTGGTAAAAATGTTTGTGTTTTTTGAACAATACTTTCAAATGAGAGAGAGAGAGAGAGAGAGAGAGAGAGAGAGAGAGAGAGATAGATAGATATCTGGAGCAGGAGCAGCTCAGGCCCAGCCAGATGATCTGCCCAGCATGGTTGACACTCAGGACTGCCTAAGGCAAGAAGTCCACTGTGAGCTCTCCCTGGGCACCTACAGGCTCCACGCAGGCTGGCAGAGAAGTGCAGAGCACACCCACCACATTTTCTCATGCAACCTTTCTCCAAAATTTCAAATTCAGCAAGGTCAGACCATACTGAATGTGAGGGACCCTGCAACTACAGCAGCAGAAGTCCAAGACCCAGGACCTAGGGAAAGTATGGGAGTGGGAGAGCAGCCAGCAGAGAAGTACCCTTTGCATGTACTCACAAGGGTGTAGACACATATTCGTGTACTTGTACACGCGTGAATGCATGAACCTATTGTGCAATGATGTACACATGTGGTCGGTAACCCTACCGCATAGTCCAACAGGCCAGCAGTGAAAGGGTGAAATTCCTGGATCACCAAGCTCCACGCACATGAGCTTACACACAGCCCCGTGCATGCCCAGCCCCATGCGTGCCCAGTAAGGTTGGGCGCCCTTTGGTGCTCACGCAATACCCTCTGCAGGGCGATAAGAGGTATCTTCTGCACCCTCCAGAGGGCCCAGGGTACAGGCAGGACGCGGAGAAAGCCAGGGCGTCAGAAAGCAATCCTGCTGGCTGCAGGTGCTCTGCTCTTTGAGCTGCGCAAGTCCAGCCCTCCTGTGTGTGAAGCCGGCTGCCCAAGGCTAACCGCAGAGTCCTGCAACCCAACAGCAGGTCTGCTGGGTCCTCTTACCCTTTTCTGCCCTCCCCTCCTCTTCTCTCCCCCTCCTGTCTTCCCCTCCTTTCCCCTCCTCCCAGGCTCTCCCAGGGCGGGTGCTCAGCCGCCCTAGCCACTGGGGCTGCCACTCCACCCCCCCACCCCCACCCCCGCGCTGCGCGGAGGCGCAGTAATAACCCCAGCGCGGGCGCTGGAGTGGCGGCTGGAATCCTGAGCCGAGCCCGGGTGGGATCTTCGCTGCACGATTGCACACTGGTGGCTGGCTGCTGCCCGGCTGCGGACCATCCAGTGACCCGCCCTCACGGCCGAGCGCCCCTGGATAAAGCCCTGCGAACTCTACTCAGGAGCGCAGCGCCAGCTTGCGCGGGGAGACCCGGCTATGAGGGTCCCAGACTGCGCGACGCTCTGGGTGCTGCTGCTGGCGCAGGTCTGCGTGCAGGTGAGTAAGGTGGGCTTCTGCCCCAGGCGGTAGGTAGCCGTGCATCCCTGACAGGTGGGAACGCGTCCCTCCCGGGGCTCCTCTCCCGCAACCCCAGAGGTCTCACCAAGGTGTTTTCCAGCAGGCACCTGCGTGCGCGATGGATCCCGCAGCTGCAGCGTCTGGAAGCCCTAGCGTCCCGCATCTGTCCCCTCCCCCGGAACGGCCTGGAGGAATGGAAACCGGCGGTAAGTCAGCGAATTGGGGTCTTCTAATCCTTGCAATCTAGCACCTCGTAAAAAACCCACCGCTGGTTTATAAACCGCTGCGAATGTTCCTAACTCTAAACTCTGCTTTTAAGACGTTTCGCTGCATTCTTCAAACAGCCTGAGTGCGCGCTCACGAGTGGGCTTCCACCGATATTCATATTGAAATTCCTGAGATAATAGTCACAGTGTGCCAGTTTTAATAGTAAGAAAGAGACAAGGAAATATATTTTACTTTTAGAAAATTAGAAGAGCCTAGGCAGGGTCTAGACCAACGTATAGGTGAATGTACACCTCATTGATGTAAAGTCTTTACCAGAGTTTCTCTCTTCCCCTCCTCTCCACCACCCCAAGTCTCCCTCTATATCTAACTATCAGAGTAAGAGACAAAAGGCTGTCATTTTCCCACAGTGCTTGTGATCTGAGTATAAAAGTTAATGCTTTTCAAGAACTGAGTCACAAGTGAAGCATCATAGAGAGTGGAATGGCTAATTAGCTTGTTGTGATGTCATCAGCAATGTTTGTGTTCTGTGCCACGATTTGGTAGGGAAGGAATCTGATCCTTCTACAATGTGTGGTTTGGCTTCTGCTGCTTACAAGTGGCTTTTGCAGCATCTGAGTGGAATGGGTCTGTGTCATGCTACCCCCTCAGATAAAGGAGAAAACAGATGTGTGACATTGGTTTCTAGGTGGTTTCTCTGTGTGCCCCGTGTGACAGCAGTTACTGGATGTTAGTTCTCCGTATCGTTTTTCCACAGGGAATGACATTGGCTTTTAGAGGAAGAATTAGGTTTGATTATTTCAATGTGTTCTTAGAAAACCTAGGAAAGTAGAGTTAATGATCACAAATTCTTCCATGCAGTTTCTTCATCCTGTTTAACAGAAAGACAAAATATATATGCATTAGCTGTTGAAATTCTGTTCCACTGAATGAATATGTGAATTGTACATAGTATGTAAGGAGATTGATGCTAGACCGTGGGCCCCTTTGAGCACCACCAGAAGGCGCTAGATACAAATAATATAAAATGTTTAAAAATCACTTTCCCTGTAGTTAAGGGGAAAGTTAACTCTGGGTCTGTTTAAAGCTCCCTTCCCAAGCGATCCTTATCTCCTTTAATGCTTCTCTCCCCATGCATTCTACAACATGATCATATTAAAAGTTAATGGTCCACCTTCACGTATTTCTTTTAAGATGTGGTAAAAAAGTACTTGTTTTAGAATAAAATCATGAAAATTCCAGAGGGACTCAGGATATTTTAGAGTATTTTATAGCATTTTTGAAGTTTATTTAGAGCAAGAACATTATAGATAGAGAACTATTCAGGAAGAAAAGCCTGTGCTTCCTGCCTAAGACTTGGGCTTCCTTTCCTGTGAGCATGGAGGGAAGCAACCTTTTGTCACCTTCTCAGCTGGTACCGTTAGCACAGTGTGCCCATGATAGCCACTTACCTGGCTGGGTCAGAACCTGAAGCAGGTGTGAGCCATCATTAGGGAGGTTCTGTCTTAGTAGACACACTGCCCCCACCTCCCCAACCCTCTTGTGCTTTAGCTGTTTAATTATGAAAGGCTGAACTGAGAAAGTGGGCATCAGTGGACAGTGTCTACACTTCCAGAGAAAAGACCACTCAGCAGTACTCCCTGCTTGGGTCTGGAGTAGCAGAGCTATCATGTACTTCATGTGACCTTGGGATCAGCTGACTGTGGGATGTCAGGTACCCATGATACAAGTTGATTTTGAAATAACTATCTGGGGCCCTGATTTTTGTTCCAAGTAACAATTCCTGAATGTTGCTGTGTGTCTGAGTGATCAATCTCCCAGTGGAGAGAGCATGCCATCGATGTCCTCGATCCATTCCATTTTCAGACTCTTAAGAAACATGCCAATTTTTTGTTTTTGTTTTTGTTGTTGATTCAACATTGCTTTTTATTCGTTAATAGGAGATTAAATGCTCTTTCCTACAAATATATCTTTGTAATAAAAATCCTGGCTCTGTTAAACCAAAGACCCATCACAGATTGCTAACTTTTTAATTTCCTAAGTAAGGTTTAGAAGTTCTTTAGAACTTGCTTTAACTTTTAATGTAAAAGATGTGTGTTTGTGTGTGTCTGTTTGAAGTTTGCAATGGTTTACATTCAGACACCTACATGCCAGGAGACAGGGCAGTCTCCGGATGGCCCAGCAGTCTGCTTGTAAATGTTTGACAACCTCCCCTCTGGGGGGGAGGTTTTGGGCACCAGTTCATACATTTGATTGGATTCCTGTGGTATAAATATCCCATTGCTGCCAACTCCCAGCCACCAGTGTGATGTCACTGAACACAGAGGAGGAAGCAAAGTGCCTGGAGCTGCTACCTGCTGGCCCCCCAGGCTCACCAGGGGGTCTACACCCGCAGTGGTCTTTTCTACACTGACTCCTTCTAGACTTGAGGCTGTGTTCAAAAAAACTTGAAATCATGTAGTTCAGTGTACTGAGTGAGCAGGGATCCACAAACTTTTTTCTCATTAAACACATCTTACATGGGCAAGGTCTTTTTTAAAGGATTGCAAACAGCAGGAATCTCACTTTAAAGACATCATGAGCCACTGTTTGGGGGATTACAGTCTTAGAGCAGGAGGCAGGGTCAGGGTCAGCATTCGGCTCACGGGTGTCCCAGCTGGCTTCTCTCCCAAGGGTGCCAGGGCGGATACCCTGCTCGGAGGGTTCATTCTCTGAACTCTGGCCTTTCCAACCATGGACTCATGCCTAGAGCACACATGGGATTCTAAGGGCTGCTCTCTGGAACTCAGGGAGGCTTTTCAACCTTGGCTGTACTGACATCCTGTTCTGGGGGCTGCCCCGTGATTGCAGAATGCTCAGCAACAGCCCCGGGTCCAGCCTGCCCCAGTCCAGGAGCAACAGTGTCCCTTTCCCCCTGTGAAGACCAAAGAGTCTCCAGACAGCACCATGTGTCCCAAGTGGCGGGAGTCACCTCAGCTGAGCACCACTGGACAGAACCTGGAGGAGGCTCTCCCAGCAGGCCCTTCTCCTTCCTCTTGGAGAGGGACAGGGATGGAAGCAGGCGGCGCAGCTGGGGTCTCTGCCAGCACACGCCAGTTCTGGAGAGGCAGCGGCTGCCATGGTGGGGGTTTACTCAACTGATTGGTAAAAAATTAAAACTTATAAAAACACAGTGAAATGAAGCCCCTGTTACAAAACAGCTAAATACGCAGCTCCCCTCCCTTCCTGATTTCCCGCATCCTGCTGTCCCCTGTGCTTCCGAGGCTGTTAGCACCTTGCGTCTGTGAGGTGGACACATGTCACAGTGATGGACCACCGCCAGTCCCTTCCTGATTCCGTGTCAGCAATACCATGTTGGTCACTGCAGCCAGCCGTGCAGGGTGTCTGCACCAGGGAAACGGGGCAATGCCACCTGTCAGCCTTTCTCCTGGGTGGCTCAGCACAACACTGCGTGCCCTTGGGAAAGAGGTCCTTCAACCAATCACACCCTCCTCTCAGTGAAGGGTAAATATCCTCCACCCTCCAAATAAAGGTCCTAAGAATGTGGCTTATGTCACTGGGGAGAAGTGTGACTTTTTAATTCAGTTGTCACCTTTTCGTGTGCAAGAGAGTTTGCTGATGAGCTGTGCTCTGAAGCCACCCCATGTGCTTCCTGTCCCCACTGACCCCAAAGGACGGGTAAGGGGTCAGGGGCAAATGGAAAGCTGTCCCCTGGGAGGCCAGGTGGTGAGAGGCCTTAACAGATGATGGGGAGGAGCCTTTCCTAGAACCCAGAACCCTGGGTGAGAGGGGTGTCTCCCTGTAAGGAGAGTGCTTTGGGCAGATGCAGGCCGCCCAGGAGCAAGGCCCATCCTCTCTGAGTGGCACCTGGAGCAGACTACAGACTCCCACATCTCACCAGAAGCACCAACCGCTGCCCCAGTTCTCCTTCTCCACCAAGACGGGCACTTTCACCAGTTTCATATGATTTCTCATTTTCCTAATTAAAATATCACGTGTTGCCAACGGATTTTACCCCATCAGACACAAGTTACCTTCTTTGGTGGTTAGTTGAAGATCAGTGGTGACTTGTCAAGTCCTCGGTGGGAACCTGCTGCTTCTCCAATCTGCAAGGCCCTCCCCACCCCAGTCAGGTCGGCTGAGTGCCCGTTCATACCACATGGTCGGGACCGACCTGTGAGGCCCAGCAGAGCTCAGCTGGGCTCTGAACTAAAAAGAACTGCATGGAGGGGGACTTGCCATGCCCTCTGACCCCTGCCTGCCTGGCACGGGCCCTCACCCTGCCCTGGGCTCCAGCAGCAGGCTCTCCGGCTATGTCCCGCCATCATCCCTGGCCGTCTTCACCTCTCCCAAACCCAACACACACCTTTTCCCAGAGCCCTGCTCCTGTGTCACCACGAAATCACCTACCAGGACTGAGCAGGAGTAGAAGGACAATCTAATCTGAAGTTCAACTGTGAAGAAAATCTTCTCCCCATCTCCAAAAACAATGTATTGAATATTGTTGACTTACAACGAACTCCACTTGACAGAAGCAGATGGAGGTTTTACTTTATCTTACCGACAAAACAGAGAAGAGCTGGGTTCTTAAGCGTCTGGCAGAGCAGCTTCCTGAGAGCGTCTGTTGATAACAGAGGGGAGATGCCTTCTTAGAATATGAGCCCTGGGGTTATGTCCAACAAGCCAGAGGAAGTACATTGCGAGTCCACAGGATGTCCACCTGGATGCTGTGAGATTCCTTTGGCCTGCTCTGGGGCTGGGTCCAGTGTCCTTTTCAAAGACAACTCACATTTGGTGGAAGGCCTCACACCATGCTGATATTTTAAAGTGTGTGAATTTGTAGAAAAAATTCAGGACAGGAAGCCAGCCCTCTCCTAGAATGTGCAGGCCCAGGGCTCACCAGCAATCGAAGGCACATGGACCATAGGCATAAGCCCCTGTGCCCCATCATCTGGGATGTGGGACACCTATGGAAACTTACGTCCCATGTATGGTAACTCTGAAATAATCATCATGTTCGTAGAGGTCTATTCTTTTGAGATAAGTAATAGATAGTGATCAGAGCAATTGAATATATGTCCATTAGCTTAACGTAGGTGGGAAATGGAAGCTCTAGATTATTCCAACCTATTTTAAGGCACCCATGTCGATTTGTGCTTGGAAGACTGAGACTTAATGGGTTAAATAAGGAAAAGATATAAAACAAGCTGACGAATCACTCACTACAATATTTTGTGATCCGGCCTTGACACAGAGGTCTTTGCTTGGCCGTCAACTCCAGGTCTGGGTAGCAAGATCTGACCCCAAGGGTGAGGCCCACCCTTCCCCCCACCCTCTGGGAAGCACCTTGCCCTGGACCGTGGAGGGCATTGTTGATGGTGGTGATGAGAGGATGGGTCCTGGTTCCCTGGGGAGGGACGAGTCATCTGGAGAAGACACAGAGGTGGTCATAGGACCTGCCAGGATCCCTCAGAGCCCCGAGCTCCGCTCTTCCTTCTGCAGAAAAGGCCTGACCCCAGATGCAGCCCTGGGAGATGCCTGTGACCATGGTCCTGAAGGCTTGGATGCTGGTCCAGAAACCTGCCAGCATCTTTGGGATTTCTTCTGCTTTTTAAAAAGAATTAATTAATTTGAATATGGTGTAGACGGGTACAGTATAAATTATAGTGGGGAGAGGCAGAGGAATGTGAGATCCAATCAATTTACAAGAGCCCAAGGAAACAGGAGGGGAAGCCAGACCAACAGAGGGCTCCTGAGCTCTCCAGGGGGTGCAGACGCACATGCCAGCATTCAGAACTGGCACCTGGTAGATCTGGAGTCTGTCGGCACCCTGCACTTTCTCCTGCTTTTAAATAATTAAGCAGCAAGTTATCTTATAAAAATTATGATTTTTTAAGATAGAATTTGTCAGATCACTGAAGATGTCTATGATAAAAACAATATTAATCCAGAGTGTCTCAGAGCTGTAAAAATGACTACCTGTGATGGTTACTCTGGCAACACAATTTATGAGATATAATCCTAGAAGACCAATTTTGGTCTTATATGATCCATAATATATTTTCCCTTTTAAATGTTATAGAAGGTTCTGCATTAGTAATAAGGCATTATGAGGGCAGCAGTGTTTTACCTAAAAGTCATTTCTAAGACTTTTCCTTTTAACTCAGGTGTTATTTAGCCCGCATTTGGATCTGAGGATGGGAAGGTGCTGGATTTTCCTCCATCATTTCTTACTGGTGAAAATGCTAAGGTCGCCTTAATTCTAAGACTTTGCAGTTCTTTCCAAAAGCCTGAAGGTACTCAGCTTCCTGCCTCTCTTCTGATTTCAGAGTATGACCTGGTGTCTGCCTACGAGGTTGACAGCAGAGGTGACTACGTGTCCCATGACATCGTGCACCACCAGCGGCGGCGAAGGGCACTGGCCCAGCCAGGAGGTGACTCTCTGCACCTCCGGCTGAAGGGCTCCAGGCATGACTTCCAGGTGGACTTGAAAGCCTCCAGCAACCTGGTGGCTCCGGGGTTCGTGGTGCAGACCCTGGGGAAGAGGGGCACCAAGGCCGTGCAGATGTTCCCACCTGAGGACTTCTGCTTCTACCAAGGCTCCCTGAGGTCCCACAGAAACTCCTCCGTGGCCCTTTCAACCTGCCAAGGTTTGGTGAGTGCGATGGTTCTGGCTGCCAGGACTGAGGTGGGGGTGGTCCTGGCTAAAATGGGGGGCACCACCAGAGATGTCCTCAGAATAGCCTTGCTTGTGTTTCTGTCATCATGGGGCAGACATCTCTAAAAGTAAGGGGGAAACTGTGTGGACCCCTCCCCACCATTGCCCTCGCGGCTGGCGGATGAATTCCGCCATTTGGAAAGTCTGCATTGAACTTGCAGCCAGGTCTGTGTCAACCAGCTTCATACGAAGGTTTTTACTTAGTTTAAGACTCCGTTATGGAAACAGGGAAATGTCTTCATGTGACTCTAGTTGTTGGTTTGGCTGTCTTGGTCAGTTGGTTGTTGTTTGAGACTTTAAGAACCTTCTCCTGTCATTCTGATGTTGGTGACAAGCTTGAGACCAGGGCAACACTGGCCACATCAGATGGTGCCTCTGCTGGTGCAGGTTTCAGTTCCTGAGTAGGTGACTAAGACCGTCCCCTCAGCTTGTCTGTCTCCTGTGCTGCGTTTGCAGAGACCCTAGGGTGAGGAGCAAGTGCCGGCCGGGACTCCCCCTGCCTCCCTCAGGCCTGCTCAGGCTGGAAATCTGGATGAATTCTCTCCTACTATCATCAAAATGCTTCCATAGTTTTAGAGGAAAAAGGCTTAGGAGATACTTAGACTGTTGGCCACAAATTAATCTCAGGCACAGATAAACACAACGTGACCAAGACCAGAGTGAAGCTGCGTGGTCAGGACGCTTCCAGCCCTGGCAGAGCAGAAGGTTGAGCACATGGGCTTCTGGACATGGTCCACAGCTCTGGAAAACGCTCCCAGCCTGTCCTCCACTTCCTTTCCTGCTAGGAAAGAAGGAGTCCAGACCCCAAAGCTCCTAAGGACTTGTGTGTGTACGGGGTGGGGGGCATCGGATGCCAAAATCACATCCGTAACCATTCTTTGAATAGCTACATATATGCAAATGCTGAATCCTGTAAAATGCTTTAGAAGATTAACTCTCTACTCTTTAGAGGACTCTGATGTGAGCTGATCTCATTCCTGCTCTCCTTTGTAAAGGCTTTTGGTTTGGGATGCATGTTCAGGGGTGGGGGTGATTTCGCACTCTTGTGGAGCATGAAGACTATATGCTGGTTCTTCCACATCCTCTCCCCAAAGCAAGTCTTCCTTAATTGAGTGGTTTAGTCAGTTTTTTCATCACTATGACCAAAAGACACGGCAAGAACGATTTTAGAGGAGGAAGTTTATTTGGTGCTCATGATTTTAGAGGGTGTTAGTAGTATATAGACAGCCAACTCCAAAGCTCTGGGCCCAAGGTGAGGCAGGACATCTTGAGAAAGGGTGTGGAGGAGGAAAGCAGCTCAGGATGTGGCCTCCAGAAAGTAGAGAGAGAACTCCGTTCACCTGGGACAAGATATAAACCCCAAAGCATGTCCCAGTGACCCACCTCCTCCAGCCACACTCGACCTGCCTGCAGGTGCAGTGCACTTGCTCCATATCAATGGTGTAGTCTGCTGATTAGGTTTAAGCTTTCAGAACCAAATCATTTTGCCTCTAAACTGTGTTTCATTGCCTCAGACATGAGCTTTTGAGAAACCTCATTTCCAAATCATAACATGGAGTGAAACTCTTCACGTATTGCACAAAATTATGATATCTATTCCTTTCCTTGGTTTTCTTTTGCAAAGACTTAGACCAGCCATGTGTGGGAAGGTGGAACATGCCTTTCCAATTTTGGCAACGCTGGCTCTGGTTTCAGGGATTGGGTGGGTCTTTGCCATTAGCAGCGGGAGACAGACCCTCTGACGACCCTGGGTCTCCAAGAGGCAGGGCCCTCCCGTGGTAGTTGAGTTATGCCCTGGAAGGTGTCCCATGCATCAAGCTGGCTGGCAGCAGCTTGGGATTTCTGGCTGTCTTTGAACATGACGGGAGTTAACAGCAGAAGTGTAATTGTGCAGATAAAAAGTGAAAAAGAACAGAAAAATAGGCTCCTCTGGGCAGTAAACAATGGAATCTGATAGTGTGACCTAGGGAATAGAAATTTGTATGTTTTCACCATTCATCTTCCAAATACAAGAACGCCAGCTTGCCTGATATTTTGTCCATAGACGGTCATTGCAAATGTGACCTCAGCTGGCCTTTAGAGTGAGAGGTTTGGGGGCACTTGCCCTGAGATAGGACAAACCAATGGCATTTTAAGGGAAAAAAAGAAGGATTAAAAGTCCTCTCACTTTAGCCAGATGAGAAGAATATTGAAGGGGCCCTCAAGTGGCCGTCAAATCTGCTGCTTCTCTCCAGCTGGGGTCGCCCCACCCATCACCTTCAAATCTTTTGGCACGTGAAGAACAAGAGAGTGTCTTTTCCGTGAGATGAGAGCTCCCTTGTCATTTTGGGGATGTTCAGATTCTAGTCTAACCCAGACCTCAGAGAAGATGAGGAGGAGGAGGAGGAAGAGCAGAGGGAGGCTAGACAGGTGCTCTGCCCCTGAGCTACCTGCAGCCTCAGTTGAGACTTTTTCCAGTTTCTAGGTGGAATTCATTGACCTCACTCTCTGGTGGGAGCCAGGAGCCAGTAGAGCATTTTGTGCTGCTCCTGATGCCAGGAGAGGTGCGCTGCCTGCCACGCGTCGAAGTCCATGTTGTGGCATCAGGTTTTCGCACAGAGAAAAGGCTGCACTGCACTGTCAGCCCCAGGGCAGCCACAGGAAGTTCACAGCTGCCTGCCCTTGGGGTGTCCGTGGGGCTCACAGGAAGGGGCAGGAGATGCTGCTGGCTGACTGCCTGGGAGAAGCAGGACTTCCTGTCCCCTCACAGGCCGCAGGTCTATTTTCTGGGCAAACTAGGTTCTGTGCAGGTGGTTTGACCTTGTGACATCCACAGGCCATTGACTGCATGAGCAGGCTTCTGTAGCTCTTGTCCTTTCTTGAAAACTGGTTCCAAACCATCCTTGAGTGGATAGCATTTTCCCTAGAGACAAGAACTTCCTTATTTAAGGAATTTGGCCCTGGGTGTGGCCAGGCCCTGTCCTATTTGTATTCACCCAGACAGTTTGGCAGAGCCCAGTGGAAAGCACATGAAGGCAGGATCCTGTCTAGTGGGAAGTGCTCCCTATTCTCCCCATTTAACCTTCAGGATGAAAATATCACTTCTGAGTTTCCAAGCATGTTGCCTCAGAGTGTAGCATCTTGTGCCATGGCCACCACAGCCATATAAAGTTTCCCCTGGGTCATCCGATTCTGAATGTGGAACATTTTCCAAGTTGTCCTCTTATGACTGGTTTGAAGAGCACTGAAATCTAGTTGATGTGGTGGTTCTCTTTGTAGCAAACAAATGTCATAAAGGAGAAAAGCAGAACTAAAACAAGCATTTTACTTTATATGTATGTGGACAAAAAGGACGTGAATGGTAAGTGGGCTTCAGAACTGTGTCCCTGGAGCCTGCCAGACCTGGGCCCAGAGAGACCATGGCTGATGAGAGGGGCAGGGGAGGGCACATTCTCTCCCAGGTACTTAAACAAGGAGAGGCAGTGAGCACCAGGAGAGTCAACAGAGGGCACCTCACCACCGTGGTGGCACATGGAGTGGTCCACAACCAAGACCAGGCCCAGTCTTCAGGGTAGAGTCAGGACGTGATGCCCATGGGGGGGGGGTCACAAGCATCCTAAGAAAGGTGGCTAACATCTAAAAAATTCATGGAATTCTTGATAATACCACCCTCCAAAAAGAGATCAATATTTTTACATTAATCAAGTACTATGCCAAATAATATTGGTATACTGTACCACCAATTATCTTGATTCAAAATATGGGTTAACAATAAGCATGACCTTTTCAAGATAATATCTGTTATACTTACATCTCTACCAAATTGTCAGTATGTGTCTCTTGAAATGACCTCACACTCACACAAATTCATTCTAATGCTTAGACAAAAGAAAGGAGAAAAAGGATGGATCAAAAAGCCCTGTTTTCATGTAGATAATGAAAACTGTTGAACAGATAGAACTCCTGGGCTAGAAATAACAATGATAATGATGATGATGATTGCAAGAATGGTATTCACTTGTTGAATGTTTGTGCAAAATAATTTGCTAGTAGCTTCACACTTGTTATTCACTTAATCGGATAAGCCAAAGAGATAAATACTAATTTATTTTAAATATAAGCTGTAACAAGGTATCATTAACATAATGTAAAGTCCATGCCTTCAAAATGTACACTTCAGTGGGTTTTAGTATAATCAGAGTTGTGTAGTTTGTACCAGAATTTAATAGTAGACATTGACATCCCCTCAGAAATAAAACCCTAGAGTTCATCCCCATTTCCCCAAATTCTCTTACTCCTGAAGTGCCTCAGAATCCAACCTATTCCCTGCAGATTTGCCTATCTGCCCATTTATTATGAGAAACGTCCAACCTGTGGCTTGCTGGTGGCTAGCTTCTTTCCTTAGCATGATATTTTCACAATTCATCTATGCTGTAGTATATACCACTGCTTTATTTTACCACATATTTTATTTCATCCATTATCAGTTGGTAAATACTACTGTATGTTTTCATTTTTCCGTTATGAATAATGCTGGTGTGAACATTTGTGAATAGGTTTATGTGTGGACCTGTGTCTTTATTTCTCTTCAGTATGTACTTAGAAGTATAATTCCTGGGTCATGTAAATCTCTGTGCTTAACATTTTGAGAAACTGCCAAGCTGTTTGCAATAGTAGCTGTGCCATTTACATTCCTCCAGTGTATGAGGGTTCCAATCTCACCACATTCTTCCTACCTTCTTAATGTCTATCTTTTCTATTTTATCCACTCTCGTAATTATAAAGTGGTATTTCAAAGTTGTTTTTTATTTTCTGCATAAAGATTAGAGATTACTGGTTTGGTAAGAAGGTTCACTGAGTATTGGCTACCAACATATCTGAAATCTGGTGAGGCAGAACACCAAATACACAATAAGCCACACAAAGTGGGTATTTACTTTTGGGTTGGAGGCAAGAGACAAATGAAGCCTAGGAGTCCCCATAAGCTGGACCCTGAGGCTCCACAACCTGCCCAGGGAGGTTGGAGTCTTGGTCTTGCCTGCATATGCTTGACTAGCACTATAGCTAAATGATCCTGATATGCAGCTCATCCTGGGTTTCATACCCGGATGACTGTAATGCACAATGTAAAAACACTAAAGCACTTTCTGTCTCAAGGTGGGAGAGAGACTGGAGCAGAGTTTGGGCTGTTTCCCCCTGTTTCCTATCTCAGGATGTCCTGTTCTCAGCAGACTGTACAGATATTATTGGGAATGATGAGGAAGGAAGTTCAATAAATTAGATTGATCCAAACTCACCCAGAGACCTTTCTTGTCTTGGTTGACAGTGCTTTGGTTTGATTTTTGTTGGGGAGGATGCACTTGGAGTTTGTCGTTCTACTGCCTTCTGACTTCCATAGTTTCTGATGTAAGTCTGCTGTTCATTTTGTTGCAGTTTCATTGTACATAGTTATTATTCTCTTAATGCTTTTAAGTTTTTCTCTGTGTCTTTCACATTTTTTATGTTTATATATATGGTTATCTTTGTGTTTATTCTTCTTGGATTTAGCTGAAATTCCTGAATGTGTAGATTAATATTTTTGACCAACTGAGAATGTACTCAGCCATTATTTCTTTAATAGTTTATTTCTCTTTCTGTCTCTTGTCTTCTTTGATACATACTTTGTTATCACTTTGTTGAGACTCTGTGCATTTTTCTTTTCTGTTTTCCTCTGTGTTCTTTGAATAAAATAATATTCATTAATTTATATTCAAGTTTGATGATTTTCTCCTTGCGATTCAAATCTATTATCAAGTTCCTATACTAAATGTAACATTTAATATTGTACTTTTCCATTCTAGAATTTGCATTTAGTTCTTTTTTTATATTTCTCTTTATTGTATTCTCCATTTTCTGATACATTATCATCATGTGTTTCTTTTTTTAAAATAAGTTTGCATTGTATGTACTTAAGGTATGAACATGATGGTTTGATGTATATACATATAATGAAATAATTACTACAGGCATGAAAATCAATCTTCTTGTACTTTCCATGATACCTTGTGTTTTTGTGGGGGGCATGGGGAGAGCTCCTTTAGGAAAATTTCAATATACAATAGAATATCTTTATATAAAGTCCTTATGTTAGCTATTGATTCTTACTTATTTTGTGCAAATTTATGTCCTTTGACCAATTTGTCCCCATTTTGTCTTTCTCCCTGCCCCGGTAATCAGGGTTCTACTATACTCTCTGTTTTATGTATTCACCTTTTTTTTAAGATTGCACATTTAAGTTATATCATGCTGTATTTCTCTTTCTGTGTCCGACTCATTTTACTTAGTACAATGTCCTCCAGATTCATCCAAGTTGTTAAAAGTGGCAGAATTTCCTCCTTTTAATTGCTCACAACAAAGATGGTGATTATTTTTGATGATGTTGTTAGGCAAAACTTCCCTACCTTCTGTTCCAAATAAAGCTAACCCCTATAGGTGAGCACTTTGTTATCACAGCTCGTCTCTCCTGGGAAAACCTCTGAGGTACCAGATTGCATCTGGGACTGGTGGAGTGGCCTGTTCATCTCATTGCAACACTCCTCCTCTGTGAGTGGAACTTAGATAGAGACGGAAGCCCACTCTCTGCTTTGATTTGCTTCCTAGTCTGAAATTTCCACCCTGCAAGTAAGCTAGAGTGAAGTGTATATGGATTCATTTTTCTTGGCCTACTGAGCCTAGAGTAGAATTTGCACTGTATGAGTAGGGACTTCTTGATAGAAGGAAAACTAGCTCTTATGGCCATGTCTGCCTGAAGCTGAGCTTCTGCAATATGGAACCGAGAGGATGAATTCAGGAACTTGCCATTCTTTTTCTTTCTTTCTTTCTTTCTTTATTTCTTTCTTTCTTTCTTTCTTTCTTTCTTTTTTTCTTTCTTTCTTTCTTTTTCTTTTTTCATTTTTTTTTTTTGGTGGGGAGGGAGTACGAAGGATTGAACTCAGGGACACTCAACCACTGTGCTATATCCTCAGCCCTATTTTGTATTTTATTTAGACACAGAGTGTCACTGAGTTGCTTAATGCCTCCTTTTTGCTGATGCTGGCTTTGAACTCATAATTCTTCTGTCTCAGCTTACTGGAGGTGCTGGTATTACAGGCATGAGCCACCGCACCCAGCTAGACTTGTCATTCTTGATGTAAAAATATAGCCCTAGAATGGGAGTTGGTGGAGAGAAGAAAGAGGTTGGGATCCCTTGTCTTTGTGGCTGCATGTGCGTGGGATAGAATTTTTGTCACACTGAGCTGGAGGCAGAGTGAGGATATAAGTGGACAATAGCTCAAATGCTACCGGATTTCGGCACTTTTTTCAGGAGTTACTAGATTGTATTCAGTTGTTGTTTCTCCATTTTTTATGCCTTTGGGATAATTTTCAGACATTTTAAAGGGTGTGTGTGTGTGTGTGTGTGTGTGTGTGTGTGTGTGTGTGTGAGTGTGTGTGAGTGAGTGTGTGGTTTTTCAGCAGTTTCACCAGGGAAAAGTGCTGCCACACTTTTCACACTGCCATTCAGAAAGTCAGGCTCCGCTAATTATTAGCACATTTTATAGATAATTGCCCAAGACTCTTTTATTATCCTTAGTTTAAGGATATTCTGAAGCTCATTCTTAAAGAAGCAGATGATGGACCTATGTGTTCTGACTCCAGGCCAATACTTCGAGACCACAATGCTTGGATCCCTTTGATCATGAGGCTGTCATCTCCCTACAGGGAATCGGTGGCTTCTGCATGTGAATTTCCACTGAATCTTCACTGAGCTCGCTCCGCAGTGCAGTGGCTTTCTCATGGGTTTCCACCCCAGTGCCGTCTTCCTTGCCATCTACCCACTTGTTCTTGGCATCTCCATTTGTAGTACATCGGGGGCCCCAGTGGTGATACCTGTGGCTTTAATTTATAATTATCTGCTTCTAGCTCTGATTTTTGATACCATATTATGAACTGATCATTTAATTAAAAAACCTATTTATGCCACTTTGTGCCACCAAGCTCTTATTGTATGCAAACCCAAATTCATTTTTTTGCAATAACTGAATGCATAATTAATTTACAAACAGAAATCATGAGTCTTCTCAACCTCTCTTTTGGAGTATACATAAACATGAACCAATTTTACAATCTATTTCATTTGACTTCTTTCTATGACACCTTGAATTTTCTAATGAAGTACATATTTAAGAGATGAATTAATCTCTAGGATTTTTGATAAAACTGCTTTTACAAACTTCATTACTCAATAGTTTTAAATGAGGTTTGTTTAATAATATTTTCTGTTGAATATGAAAGGAATAGATTTTCTAAACAATTTCTTGCAAGTCCTGTACTTAGGTTAGTATTTTTGCTTAAAAATAAACATGGTATGATAACTGTCCTTGGAATAAAATCTATATGGAGTTTAGTTCCTGTTGTATAAAGTGTGATATTTGCTAAGGAATTAATGCATACGTAGATATCACTTCTTCTAAAAATCCTATTATTCTCTTGTTTTCAAAACTGTTGAAAAATTTGCAGATGCTACACTTCTTGGTTCTGTTTAAGAATTCCTTTGCTTGGTTGGAAACTTGCTGGGGGTGGGTGGGGTTGAATTATATGGTTTTATTTCCAGTCACAAACTCTAGGGATTCCCTGGAAATTCTAGTCATTGAGATATTTTTCTAAAGCACCTAATAAATCCTAGAAAGCTGTCTGGATTACTGCCAGATTTCCAACTGACTTTGAAAAATGTTCTCATGCCAGGAAAATAAAATCGGAGTAGAAAAGGAGGAATCAGCATTGGGAATGGTCAGAAGAGACAGTGTGAGTGTTGGGAGAACACCCTCTGGGAAGAGTAGTGATGGCATGACCAGCTGGCGGTGTTGGGCGCGGAGGCATGTGCCACACCCAGCACCTCCATGCCCTGTGCTCCGCTTTGGCCTACTGGGAAACTCTCAAGACAGAACTAACTGAAAGTACTGAATAAATTTCATAAATTTCTGATGATTACTTAAGAATAAATACAATGGTAAAAGTTTAAAATTGACAGAAATGAATGTATTTCATTACTATAAGTAGATCAAAGCGACTTTCACACCTGAAGTGGCCCCAGATTTTTCTATTAGTTTACAACTAGTGGCCAACAAAAATCAGATGACTAGAGAAATTTAATGGTAAAATCCATGGGCTTTGTTTCACTCCCTTCATTATTGAGATAATAAAACTCAATCCAAAGGGGTAGAGTGCCTTGGCAAATACTCCAAAGACAGGTAGAAAGGTCTGGAATGAGAGTCTCAAATTCTCTGTCCAGCCATGTTTTCACCTTAATGTAGAGTATGATATTACCTTTTGATTATAAGGAAAAAGTAACGGAAGGAGTTTAAGTGTTGGAATATGTCCAGAGATTTTACAGTGAAGCCACGTGTCCCTGGTCTAGATCTGTCCAGGTAACAGAGGGGAGAGAACTGTGTGACTGACATCCCTTCTGGTTGTTGGTTTGCGTTCCTGATGTCAATGTCTTTGTGTCAAGAGGCAGATGTGTCCTGCCTCACCACAAGGACAGCTGACACAAGGACTCATTGTGGTGAGACAAATGTTGGTGCTCACCTCCAGTTCCGTGAAGCCAGGAAGTTCTTCATTGCCAAGACCTCTCTGAAGAGAGACAGAGAGATCTCCAAGGGGAGCAGAACATGATCCGTGTGGGCGTGGACTGGGGAACGGTCCACCTGTGGGACTACCTGAAGGACGGGGCACCTGAAACCTGCTCTTTACAAGAGGCCACATGAAACTAAGGCCTTGGGAGCAGAATGCTGCCTTGCCTGACTGAGCTCAACAACACACGTGGCTTTCTTTTTTTCCTTAAATGTCACTTTTTTTTCCTTAAATGTCACTTTCAGCATAACTTTCCTGGTTCGCCCATCTAAACTTCTAAACTAACAGTTTCTCTCTCTCTCTCTCCCTCTCTCCCTCTCCCCCCCCCACCTTTGCTTTCTCACTCTTGTTATACCTGTTTCTGTGTCATCATTAATGGCATCGATCACATTTCCGTCAAGAGACGGAAAGTGCACCACTTCTCAGTAAAGAGTGGACTAATGCTGTTTTAAGCAGGCAGTAGAGAGCGGAAAGCCTAAAGACACAAGGCTAGGCTGCATGGGACACAGCGGCTGGAAGGGACTACCAACCCCGGACTGAGAAACTGAGGGAGACTCATCATAATTTAGAAGCCTGGAGCTGGGCCTCTCACCCCTGAGCCCGAGGCGCTGGCCAGCGGTTGCTAGAACTGTGGGGGGCATGATGCACCTGGGTGGTTCTTCAGGCAAACTGCAGCCTACGGCCACTGCCAGGGTCAAGCCAGGCGCATCGGAACAGGAAGCAGACAGGAAGTCCATAGGGGACAGACAGGAAACAAGGAGGCAGACAAAAGGAAGGCTCCAGAAGACAGACAGGAAGTGAAGGGTATACAGGAAGTCCACAGGGGACTGGCGGGGAGCCTGGAGCAGACAGACAGGAGGTGAGTGGGTGGATGGGAAGTGAGAGGGCATCCAGGAAGTACACGTGGGACAGACCGCAGGAGCCAGTTCTGCCTTTTTTGATCTGACTTTGTGGCCTCACGTCGTGTGAAGTGTTGACAGAGGTGAACAGGAAGCAGATGACAGAAAAAACTGGGTTTGTGCAGCTCATCGTCAGCATCACAGAGCAGCATTTAACAGGAGAGTGCAGAGCGATGGGAAGATTTCTTAGTAACAGTCAAGCTGCATCCACAGAGAACTATCGAGAGTACAGCAGGAATGTCATACGCCCTGCAGCTTCTGACTTTATCAGTAGAGTACTCTGTGCCTGGCAAACTGCAAAGCTTTCATTAAAAAAAAAAAAAAATGTTAAGTGATGGTTTTTAGTGATAAAATAAGAATTCTGTTGCTTTACACGAATCATTTGCATAGCCGGTGGCCTGTAGGGGAGAGGAGGCCCTAAAGTAGGAGCATCCTAGAGTATCTGGGAAAAGGCAGTCTCTCTGAAGGACTAGAGTCTACCGGGCCTGGGGGCAGCTAGCCAAGTGTGGGATGAGGAAGGAGCTGTCAGACCCAGCGTCCAGGCCTCTCTCCGCTCTGCTCTGCTGGGGGTTCTTGACCTGCTTCCTACTCTGGTTCAAGTTGGGCCTGAGGGTTTCCTGGGGAGATGCGGTGTCCCTGTTCTGCAGTGAGCTTGGAGGCTGCATTTCATGATGGATTCAGGAGTAATGTGGGCACTCAGGGGCTCTTCTGTCCATGCGTGTGTGTGAGTTTTCTGTCTCTGCTTTGCTGCTCTGCATCACTCCTGAAGGAGAAATGGTGACGGCATTACTTGTAGGCCGGAGGCCAGGCTCTGAATCAAAGTGAATTTACACACTTGGTGGAGGTGGTCCCCCCTTATGATGGACGGCAGCCGTCCTACATGACACTCCCGAGGGCCCCAGCCTCAAAGCCCAGCCAGCAGCTACTGGTGGCCCCTTCTCTTCTCTTGAAACTCTACCCCCCATCTCTCAGGTAGATCTTCTTGCTGACTTTGATCCCTTCCTAATACCATGATCCATCTTTTTGCACTTTGAGCACACATAATTTACTGCTTAAGAGTTTGTTTTCTTAAGGAAGATAGTTTTTTGAGGAAGATAGCATGTGTTTTTTTGAGGAAGGTAGCATGTGTGTTAAAGGCATTAAATTGAATAAATCCAAACATTATAATCAGTAGCAAAATCAGCATGATTTTAGTTTTTCTTTTCTATAATTCAGAAAATTACAAGAAAGCTAAATAAAATTACCTCTCTTAAAAAACTGTGAGAGAAAGGAATGTAGGTTGGATACCTGTTTTTTTTCTTCTGTAGCCAATTAACAATAAGTGGATATAATTATGTATACTCATGCATAAAGTCTTAGAAATTTTGAAAGAAAAATGACCTAACAGAGTTAAAAATTTTACATAGTGATTCATTGTTAGCATTGTGCAGATGGTCAAGTAGTTGACTACTTTAATGTAAAAATACTATCATACTACTAGAACTCTTCAGTAAGAAATTTCTGATGAATCCAGTTTTCTGTCACTAAATAATTTTCTGTCTACCCTAAGACATTAGAAATTGGGAATGAAACATGTAAGTGAAATATAGTTTAGTTAATTGTTTATATCTTGCTGGGCACAGTGGCACACACCTATAACCCAGTGACTGTAGAGGCTGAGGCAGGAGGATAGCAAGCTCAAGGTCAGCTTCAACAACTTTGCAAGACTCTCAGCAATTTATAGAGACTCTGTCTAAAAATAAAAAGGACTGGAGATGTAGCTCAATGATAAAGCACTCCTGGGTTTATTCCCTAGGAAACCCCCTCCAAAAAAAAAAAAAAAAGTTGGTGATTTCTTCTAGTCTGTGGAAGTATTTGCCTTCGTAACCTTAAGGTCATTTCATTCCCTCATGATTTAAACTGTCATGTGAGCATCTCACGTCTGATCTTCTTGGGTGAGGAGGTAAGAACCCTCCCTGCAATGTGGCGCATCCCTGTTTCAATCTGCAGCTGCTGACACTGTTTCCCACACGGGCAGTTTTATCTGAGGTGGTGCAGGGCAGGCCTGTAGCATCCTGAGCAGAGTGGGGAGGGAGGGGCTTGACGATGATCCAGGAACACAGAGATCACCCACCAGGTCCCCCTCCCCCATGTCCCCCTCCTCTTCCCCTCCAGGGGGAGCCTCCTGAGGGTGGAGATCACAGTCCCCATCTCCCCATCCCCTGACTCAACACAGCTCTCTGGGCAGGCTCCGCATCCTCAGTGTGACCAGCAGTTCCCCGGGACCCTGGCCTTGCTTGCACCTCCAGCCTCGCAGGGGCAACTCCAGGCTCAGCCCCAACATCTTGTAAATTTTGAAATACAGCTCAGCTCTTCACGACCTTAGGGGCTTACCAAGGACTCTTCCCTCTGCCCAGAACACCATCCCGCCAGCTCTTTTGCTCTAGTTAAATGTTACTTTATCCTCTAGGTCTCAGTTAGAAACACCTCCCGTGAGTTATCCTCCCACACTCCAAGTCCAGGCAGCAGGTAGTACAGTCACACGTCACTCTGTGGTTCCCCTCAGAAGCCCTGTCCCTGGGTAATTCCTCCTTTAGTTACTAGCCAATGTTTACCCCTCCCCCTCTGTGCAGAGTGAGAGTCCTGAGGGCCACGGCCTGACTGTCGGGACCTCTGACAGCACTGCCAGCACCAGCAGGGGGCATGGCCCATGGAAGGAACCGGACGACGGACGAGGGAAGGGATGGAGGGACGGGCGGATGGTGGAAGGAGGACAGATGTTAGTTTCCGATACGGGTTCCTGCTGTGCTGGAGACAGCCTGTGTTGACAGGAGGTGTAGCACCTGTGGAAAGCCCAGCCTAGAAACAGCCCTGAGTGGAGTCTGGGCAGCATGCACACCCATGGCACCGTCCAAGCCTGTCGGGAGCCCTGGAGTGCACTTCACAGCAGGGAATCAGAGGACCTGGGGAAAGGCCACGGAAATGAACACTTGTCCAGTGCTAACCACAGGAGAAAATGTTCTGGTGCAGGTGAAGAGAGTCTCTAAACAAATTCTAAATGACGTATTCCAATGCACTTTGGGTAACATGATATACTTTAAATCAAGCACAATTTGAAAAAAAAAAAAACAAGTGGTAGTCATTGGCTCCTTCATCTTTCATACCTTGTACATGGGCACAGAGATAATGTCATTGGTGTGCCTTGGCCTCTTAGCCAGGCATTTCTAATTACCAAGTTTATGACCAGGACAGTGTGCCACTGTGGATTAAGAATCCTGGAAAGGGCTGGGTGTGGTGGTGCACACCTGTAATCCCAACGGCTCCGGAGGCAGCAACAGGAGCATCACAAGTTCAAATCCAGCACCGTCCTGGTCCTCCTCAGCTCCTCTGCCCATCACTACTGATAGGATACAGAGAAACCTCACCAGAACATGAGATGCACTTTGTCATGCAAGCAAGTTCCGAGTTAAGAAACGAGGACTTGACATTGCACTGACTTTTAAAGACGTCCCGCAGATGGGAGGGAATAGGATGAGGAAGGTATTTTATTTACACCAAAACCATTAGAGTGATGAACTGGGGACAGTCGGGGGGATTAAAAGGCATGACACGGTCGTGGCTGTTTAGGCTGCGAGGGCATTGGCCAGTCAGTGCTCACAGCCGTCGCTCATGCCTGCACTTTTGGAAGAAAGCTGCCTATTCCTAACACCTGGGAGATCACTTTGTGCTTCACAAGAAATCGTGAGGAACACACCCAGAAGAGCTGACACTCTGCCCTTGAATCCCACCACAGCAGCCAAAGGAGCCATAACCTTGTTTTTATTTGCAAAGATTATCTAACTGAAGCTGGAGAGTTCTCCGATTCCCTCTGCAGGTTGACATGAGGCAATAGAGGGAAGAGTGATGGGCTGTGGGGCTACAAGCCAAAAGAGAAGCTAGCGTATTTCACGGCACGGTTCTGTTGCTAGCTTACGTGTACAAGTGCGCGAGGAAGGCGTGCGTGTCTTCTGTCTCTTAAGAAGAAACAGCGTGTAGCCTTTTCTTCACTGCTCAACACTGTCACTACCCTTTTTTAATATTGCTGGGATGCGTGGCATAATTAGATCTTTACCATTAAAAACTGCTGGGTCCCATGTCCACATGTCTACCGGACTCCAGCAGTTCAGCATGTTGTCTATTGGCAGACAGATGATTGTGAGTTTATGCATTCTAATAAAATTTAGCTTACTGATCCCTGACACCTTGAACTTCCTGTTAACTCACTCCACCCCCAAAGTCATCCATGTGCCGAGTTTTCCTTGCTAGAGGAAGCACAAGAGCCTCTTGGTTTTGAAATTTCTGGAAAGGTTGCTTATCAAGTCCATTTATTTGAAATAGGTTCAAGTCTAAAGTTCTGAAATAACCGTAGCCCCAGGTGCAGGGGCTCATTGGGACCACAGTTTCCTCTGGAATTTTGTTCTAAAATAGTGAACGGAACATGCAAGTTTATATTTACGTAAACTACTCCGAGTACGGCCGACATTGACTGAAAACTTTACAAACATAAAAGCAAAGAAACGAAACCCCCATCTCACCTAGGCTGAGTCCTCTGTGTGTGTGGCTGAGAACTGGCCCACCTAGCCTTGCCCCCCGCCCCGAGCAGAGAGGCCTGGAGCCCTGGGAGCTGGGAGCCTCCACACGTATGGGGAGAGCAGTGTTGGAAGCAGTTTGGGCACTTCTGTCTGTAAGTGTGAAGAGCATTGGTGAAAACACTGATCTCACAGGGGTAATTTGCATGTCAGAGTATCTTACAGCCCTTACCGTGACAGTCATGTGACTGAGGGGCAGCCCTCAGCCTCGTATGTAGGTGTTTAACACACATAATGAGGTATTCAGATAGACTCATCCTACTACCAGAGTGAGCACCCATTCTGTCCAGCACCCGCAGCCATCCCCAAAGGCCAAGCAAACAGTTACATGCTGACACTGTATCATATTCCACAGCAAAGCGGAACCTCTATTTTGGCAATTAATCGCAGTTTAGATGTCCCCTGCACCTCGTGCTCTGTGAAATGGATTCCATCTGGAGAGTTGCAAGCAGTCACTTGTTCAGATCTCGGTTTCAAAGTCAGCCCCAGCCGCTTCTCCTTTCTCTGATTTCAGCTTTCATCTGCCCTCTGTTGAAGGAGTGGCTACTCCCAGCCCTGTGATGGGACCGGGTGGCCGTGACACTAGGGTCAGACAGTGCACATGGGAGTCAGGCCACAGAGGCGGTAAGCACAATAGAGGCTCCGTTCCGTGTTCAGCCGACTCTGGAAGAGGCAGAGGCTTGGCTGCCATCGCTGGGTTGATGGGACCCTCTCTGTTGTAAGAAGCTGCTTTCCCGAGTCCCCTAATGTCCGAGTTCGCCTTCGACTCACACATCCTTTCCACTGTTCCTCTGTTCACATCCAAGATGCTCTTGCAGCCACACTTACAGCCCTTGACCAGAAGGGGTGGCCTCTGAGCACACAGCGCTGCATTTTCCTGTCACGGAAGCAGCAAATGTGTCTGCAGGCCTTGACCTTCTCTGGGTACCATGGCTCCTCTGTCCCCGTGACCTCCGGTGGAAGGACTGTGCAGTTTCCACGCAGAGGGCATTAAGCTACTTTCCTTCCTCTTCAATCTGCCGTCATTTTCCTACGACTCTAAAACAGGGATTGAGGGTCAAGTCTAAACCTGTACTTCTTACACTCTGTGTGCCCCAGGGCAGCTGCAAAGTCATCTAATTCCACGTTTGCTTACTATGGAGTAAACTGACACAGCATTCTGCTCCATCACCACATGAAGGAGCGTGCATATTACAGCAGGTCTGTGATATGACAGGTGTAGCTACAGTCAAATCCGAAAATGCCCCGTCATTGTAGGGAAGAGAGATGACATGAAAACAAGTTCCTGCTGTACGCCAGGCACTGTCCCAGGGAGCTCATGGCATGCTTTACTGCTGCACGGATTGTATTTTGTTCTGAGGAAGTGTTGACCCTTATATAAAGAGAATGAAGGGAGAGAGTCCAAATTCCAAACCATGTCCATGGGATCCCCCAACAAGTGAGGACCTTCCCACCCAGCTCCCATGTCCCCTTCCAGGGACAATTTCCCTGAATGCCACTGGAGTCTGGTTGGTTGGGAACCATGGCTTTTGTCAACAGAACTCTGATGTACAAAACCCGGGTTTTCCATCATTTTGATGCATGTGGGGGGCAGGGGCATTTGCAATTCTCTTACCTTGCTCAGAAACCCATGGTTCCTTGAGGCAATTTTGGAGGTTTTCCGGGACTTTTAAAGCTCTAGTGTTGTCAGCTCCCAGGAACATATTAGTTAGTTGAGAGAGAAAGAGAGCAAACATGTCATTGAACAAATTTCTTTAAATCTCAAACTCACGAAAGAAGCCTGCAGAGATCTCAGATTGCACACAGCTGGTGCCTCCTTAGTGCAGCCAGCCTCGCCTATCTGGAACAGTGCATTTCTCGTAGACCTGGTGGCAGTCTCCAACAGCAGCCTTTCCTTCTGACACTGATGAGCCAACAGGGCGTGTGGAGAACGGCGGAAGGCTCCTTGAGGGGCACCGTGGTGAGAGCGCCACTGGCTGCCCAGAGGGGCGAGCGGTTCACCTGGAAATGGCTGAGTGAACTGAAGTGGGGCGCTTTTAGTTTGTCTTATGGGAAGCTGTAGGTATGACCTGCCGGGACGCTCCGTCAGTGAGGCGCACACCTGCACTGAGCTGGTAACCAAGCTGTGTCGCTGTAACCAAACTCGGACCGGAACAACTTAGAAAAGGAAAATGTATTTAGGGCTCACAGTTTCAGTGGTTTAACTCACTGTTGGCTGACTCCATTGCCCTGGGCCTGAGGCGAGGCCTAGCATCTTGGTGGAAGGGCGTGGTGGACGTGGTGAAGGGCATGGTGGACGAGGGGAAGGGCGTGGTGGACGAGGGGAAGGGCGTGGTGGAGGAAAGCTGCTGAACTCACAGCAGAGAGAAGGGTCAGGGAAGGGGTCTCAGAAGATGCCCTTCCAGGACACCCCCCCCAGTGGCCCACTCTTCCAGCCACACGCAGCCTGCCCACAGGTCCCACCCAGTGAGGCCGTCTAAACTAGGATGGCCTGACTGGGTCAAGCTCTCACAATCCCAGCATTCACCTCCGAACATTCCTGTGTGAACACAGGAGATCTGGGGGGACGCCTCGCATCCACACCGTCACATTCACACTCTTATGTAGTGATTCCAAAAACCTTTCCTTTCTGAGGATTTTCATGATGCTGAACTGTTTTTGGAGTCACTGAGCATGAACAGCTTCACTGGCCCGCAGCTCCTGTCTGCTGGTCGTCTGCTGTGTTTCATCTGCGGTGCTAGCTCTGTTTTGATCATAGTGTTAACCATAAGACCTGAGAGGCAGTTGCACCTCTGCAGAGCGCACATGTGGATTTTGAGCCATCACACGGGGACCACACCCACAGGTTCAGCCCCTGGTGGTGACCTGGAGAAGAGCAGGCACCCCTCAGATTTCAGCAGAGCTTAGTGTGCACAGGTGGTGGTGGAGATGCGGAGGGCAGAGGAGTGGCCAGTGCAGGGCAGTTGGATGTCTTTGAAATTCCATCCTCATTACCAAAGGTTCCTTTTCTCAGCCCTAATTCGTTGAAAGTCATCTGTTACAAATATGCAAAGAACTCTCAAGTACAGTGGCTGAACTGAGCCATGGCTGCAGAATTTTACTGGTGTAGCATTAGAGTTAAAGTCACCACGTGTTATTGAATGCTGGCAATCACAGGAGAGGCAATGTGGGAGATGCTCAGCTACCTCTGGGGGCATCTGTTGGTGACAGAACTGCATAACTGCAGAGGAGGCTAACTGAGCGGCAGCATTAGTGCAAGAACTCAGTGGTTCAGAAGAGCCACTTTGGGGGTGCAGGCTTGGCGGGCCTTTGCCAGGCTGGATTTCTGGCCATGGGCTAGGAGGAGGAGGTCACTGCCAAGCTCCTGTGGAGCTGGTCTCTTTGATTCAGCAGGGGGACTGCAGCCTCTCCTCACTGATCGGCCAAGGTGCTGGGGACTGATCAGGGTGGCTTAGAGAAAGAACCAGGAGTCACAGGAAGGTACCCACCCAGCCTGCTCTCTTTCTGTTAGGTGTTGTGGTTTATGGTTTGTTGTTTTTTTATATCTGTTTTATTGTTTTTCCTTTTGGTTCATTGACGTGGTGGGTCTGCCCATGTGTTCTAGTGGTGAACCACTCCTAATAATGCTGTTTGGAAGATCATAGAGTTTCCCAGATTCTCATGAGCCAATGTTTTATTTATAAGGAAAAACGACATTTGCATAATAAATTATTGATAGGAAGATTTTCTTAAGCAGACCATTTTGAATGTGCATTACCACCTAATATAAAGAGTATACGAGTTGGGTTTAGCAGCCTGGGAGTAGGACCAGACATAAGTTTTAACATCCCTGTGAGATTTTGATGTGTATGAGAACACACAGTCACATGTCTGACTCTGGGATCTGTGACTGGTCAAATTCGGCATCCATAGTGACAGGTGTTTGAAGACACTGCCTAGATTTTCACCTATGTGACAGAAGTCATGGAGAACAGTGTTGAGACAGATAATTATCTCTAGGCCTCTCTGCAAATGCTCGTCTTGGACCATCTTCCCAGACTGTTCCAGTAACTGCAGCACACAGTGGTCATAGTTGGAATGGCTTTTGGTACTTAACCATTTGCCATCAGAAAACATAGGTATCTAACCTTAACTTGCTTGAAAATAAGGAAACATCAGTTATAACAAACTTCACATCAGATCTCATTGTGTCCTGGAAAGCCCTGCACATATAGTAAATATCATATCTTCCCATGGGGTGATGTCTGCCCTCCTCGCTCACCGTCAGGTGGGGTAAGGTAGACGCAGAGCCAGGTGGCACTGATCCTTGGCCTTCCTGAGACAGAGCTGTGTCTGGGCGTCTGCTCTGCAGATCTCACTAAGCATGCAGGGTGTCACCCTGGCCCCCAGACCTGCTGACTCAGGGTGTCAGGAGGGAGGGGCTCTCAGGAGTCGTGGACGGAGGAGCAGAAGGGGGCAGACCACATGGATCCCAACCTCAGCGTGTCAGTCCCCCTTCAGTGAAGGTCTGGCCAGTTCCTGTAGTGTGCTTGCAGCTGGAAACCGCTGGGTGAAGGCCTCTCCTCTTCCTCTGGGGCTGCCCAGTCCGGGGACAATGTGGAGAAGACACAGCTGCTGTCACACCTCACTGCCCCTGGAGAGAGGCTGCTGGAAGGAACTGGACTGGTTCTTCTTCCGCATTCTATAGTATCCCAAGCCACAAGGAGGATGTGCACACCTCCCACACCCAGGACTCGCCGCGTCTCCCACTTCATGGTTTGCCTCTGCCCTTCCTTCAGCCTTTGAGTCTGTGCCGCGTTGTTGGCCAGCCTGGCTGTCTCTCCAGGGCACTTCCAGAATGGCTCCTGTGTGCTAATGAGCCACCACGAGGTGGAGGCAGTAGCCGGCGTGGGAGCCCCACGGTCCTGGGTCCCCTGTGACCTGGCACGCTCCCAGAGCCTCAGTTTGTTTGGTTTCCTAGACTTGATTGAAGTGTATCACATGAGCAAGACCTCACCCTTCAGAGGCACAGTTCAGTGGGGTTTTTGTTGTTGTTATTGTTGTTTTTAGTAAATCTATGTGGTTGTGCAACCATCTCCACCATCCAGTTTCAATTCCCCAGAAAGCCCCCAGTGGCATCAGCCCCCCTCCCAGCCCCACCTGAGCCCTGCCGGCCATCCACACACCTCCTGCCACGTGCCAGCTCTGGACACTTCCTGGACGTGGCGTTGTGCAGTGTTGGGCCTCCCCTGCTCTGTTTCACACAGCATGGTGTCATCGAGTTCATTCACACGGTAGAGTTTCTCAGCACATCAGCCCTGTCACTGCTGACTGGTGGCCACTCCATGCCTGTGTCGCATTTTGTTTACCCAGTCACCAGCTGACAGACAGCTTCGATTTCCTTATCTAAAAGAGCAGAGCTGCTGATCCCAGCTGTGCACATCTGCCACAGAATCACGAACCCTAACGTGGCTTGAAGCACTGGGGCGGAGGCAGGGGCATCACAGGGGACTGATAAATGGGTGCAGCAGAAGCCTGGTGTGACTGTTCCAGACCTTCAGAGCTCCGAGATGGAGCAGGGCCGTGGCTGGTGGAAGGAGAGAGAATCTCCCTCTGTGGCCCAATTACACAGAGACAGCAGCTGATTGGTGAGCTACGTGTCCGTGGGATGAGCTCGGGGCAGGACTGGCCTGGAGCAGGCAGCCGCTCAGCCAGAGGGAAGGGTACCATGGGGTCGCACGCTGGGATGGATCGAGTCTGTGTCGAGGAACACGGGTGATTCCAGCAGTGGCTCATGGGTCCAGGTGACGGCTCTGGGGACCCATGGACTCTAATGGGAAATGTGTGCTCCTCCCCTGGCTTCCTCCTGGCCCTGCCCAGAGCTGCCAGGGCATCCCTGGCGATAACTGTCCCTCACTCTTGTGACTCTCTGCACTACCCTCAGCCTTTTGGGCACTCCCCTGCCTGTAGCGCACTCTGCACAGGCCCCTCCCCTCCCCACTCCACTCCTCCCCTCTCCTCTCCTCTCTTCTCCTTTCTTCTCCAGGCTCCACGTGCTGTTTTCATTCTATACAAATCCATCCCGTGATCTTGATGGACAGTCTAAGATGTCTTCTCTTTGCTACCTTTGAAGTGTGTCTTTACACCTGTAATCACCCAGTGAAAGAGCATAGATTTATCCTCCATCTGCAGACACAGAAGCAGGGTCTCCAGACACCAGCACACGCAGACACACACGTGGTGCTTATGCCCAGGAAAGGCAGAGTTAGGACCCGAGCCACATGATTAGCCTCAGGAGCCACCTCTGGCTAGTTGGCCACTGTGCTTGCCATGAGGCCTGGGTCTACCTGCTGCTCCACCATCAAGAACACTGTGACAGTAAGCGTGTCCCCACACTGTGTCATCCCACACTGAGATATGGGAAAGACCCGCAAACAGAGCTCTGGGCGGTGCGTGTCCAGAGGATTGGGGGGGGAGCCTCTGAGTCCAAGGAAATGGTGATCCCAGATGGACGTGGTGGCCCCATGGTCGGTGGATTGTAGGCCTCTGGTGGGGCAGGGGGGCAGGAGCCTGGGAGGAATCAGTGACAGATGACAGGCTCCTGGGAAGGTGTGACTAGCAGCCACTGAGCTGCATTCTCAAGCCAGTGTAGCTGGCTTCCTTGGCAAGGGCTCAGGGTGTCACCTGGGATGACGTTTACTGTAGGAGAGGCCAGCTCTGCGAGCAGTCGTCACTCTCCTGGTACTTTCTGTGTGGCCTATTGATTGGCTCAGCTGACATGAACAGATAAGCTCTAGATCCATGTGTCAGTGGGTGCACAATTAACAAAAAATCAACTTTTAACCTTGAAGAATAACAAACGCAAAACAGTAGCATCGGCCTCCAGGCTCAGAAACAGCTGTGCTCAGCAGTGATGGGACACCTGCCCTTTCCTTCCTCATGGAGGCACTTCAAGTGGATGGTGAGTCCCCAGTGAGGAGTGACAGAGCTGGCCCAGGGGACAAGGCCCCGAGGAGTCCTTTGCAAAGTGGCGAGGAGGTTAATAATCCAGCTGCAGACACCTTCCAGGTGGCGGGTCTGCCGAAGCTGTGCACGAGGTTTCTGATGAGTTTCCAAGTGAGCGGCCTCGATTCAGTGGGACGCTCTGACAAGAAGGAGACATCGATCTCCTGTGTTCACCTGTCCTTTAAATACATGTTAAGGACACAGCAAGCTGGTGGGGTGACTCTGTTGCTTACCAAGGAATCCTAAAATGTCCACGTGACTGCACTCTGGGTGCTTAGTCAAACTAGCAATTATTAATATAGAATACTGTAACTCAGATAAATTATTAATACAAGCCGTGTAATGCTTGGCTGCTTTGTTAATGGAAATTCAACTCTGCCAGTGGAAGTGGGTCACTTGCCTGAGCCTTGGGTCCTCCAGCCAGGGCCACCTAGGAAGGAGCTGAGCCAGGGGAGTTGAGAAACTGGATTTGGACCTGGAACAGCTGTAGGTGAGGGAGGGGGAAAGAGTGGAGAAGTCGAGCAGAAGGTCCAAAGAGAAGCAGAGCTGACTTGGGGTGATCATGATGCTGGGTATGGAAATACTCAGGGCTTCAGAGGGTCTGAAGCATCCTCGGGGACATCTGAATTACCAGGAAGATATCTGAATATCGTCAGGGAAAAGTAGGGTATTTTACACTCATTCTTCCATTAATTCAGTAAACCTTTTTGGAAAGTTTTCTATGGGTCATGTATTTTAAATATATTGTTAAGTCTCACAAACTCATGGCAAGTGGCTATCCTTTTATCTACTTCCAAGATGACAAAAGAGCACAGAGAGGCTGAGCAAGTCATCCCAAGTCACACAGCTAACAAATGTTAGAACCGGATGGTAAAGGCTGGGGAGTCCCACTCCTTTGGCTCTTCTCCAGGAGTTCACTCCAGCTTGCAGGGGAGATGCTGAGTAATATTTGTCCTGGGTTCCTTAAGAGCTGATGATGTTCTAAGGGATGGTTTGAAAAATATGGAATCCTGGGCATGTCAGAAAAAAATTTTTAAGCAAAACGTGGCTTCTTCTCTCTTAGTTCAGTACTCACACGGGTTACCTTCAGTAGTGTGGAAAACCCACCCACCTGGGTAGCAGGCAGGTGGAAGCCCTCAGTAAGTGTTTAGACACTCATGGGTTCTTAAAATGCAGAAAGAGGCAAGTCGCCTGGCTTCAGCTGTTACTGAGCCCCACACTGGGCTCTTTGGCACAGCTCCAGGCTGACAGCTGACCTCCCTCAGTCGCTGGCTCTGGAGGCGGAAACGGTGACCAAGCGGTTCACTGCAGCCCTGCCTGGGGCTGCCTCGCCTCCTGTGCCTGGTCCAGTGCTTCCCTCTCCTGCGCTGGGCGGCCGGGCCCCAGGAGGTCCACCCCCCACAGGGCCGATGGTCCCTCGATAGCTCCCCGGGTTGCCTCTGCCAGCCCGCACCCGCAGGCACACTGGCCAAGCTTGGTCCCCCACGCGTGAGAAGCCTGGGCTCCCTCTGGTCACGTCTCCCCTCACCCACCTGCTTTCCCCCCGAGTCTCAGTGGTCCTCTCCCAACACCCAACAGCACACCAGCACTCCGACCCCCTCAGGACAGCCCAGAGCCCCTCTCAGTGGGCACTGAGGTCAGAGGGTGCCTGCTGCCCAACCCCACAGTGAGGATCAGATTCCTGAAATCAGGACCTTGTAGAACCTAATGAGTGTCCTGGAGTAAAAAATATCAAAATGGCCTTGGAAAAGAGCGGTACCACGAGAATCAGTGGAAGTTCAGTCCTGCCAAGTTCTAAACGATGGATCGACATTCCGTAGAGGCAGCTGATTTATTATAAACTGACAGCCATACTTAATAACGTTTCTAAGAGTCTAAAAAATTCATCTGGAGACAGTCCCATCATCCTGTCATCCAGCCTTGCCACCGGCTCTTTTCGAGAGTCTGGCCACCCGCAGACGTTTAGACCTTGAGCAGTGGACTCCCCTCCTGTGCCTCCTGCTTGACTCTCCTGAAGATAACCGCTCCACAGCCTCTCACGTCTAGGGCCGGTGTGTGTTCCTGGGACCCCTGCTGAGGATCAAGGCTGCAGCTGCTTGGGTGTACCTCTGGGCTGTCCATCGGGGCCCATCGGTGTGTGCTGGGCGCCTCTGCCGATCTGACGATGGCTGGGGTTTGCAGTGTGTGAGAGGCAGGTGGTGTGGAGCCTCCATGTGGTTCTTCCTGCTGTGTGTGGCTTGGCTGCTCAGGGTTTTCTGTGGTCCTAGGCGGACACTTGGACTTCTGCTAGTTCTGTGTAGAATGCCGTTGGAAGGTGGGCAGGGATCTCACTGGACCTGCAGTGGGCTCTGTGGGCAGCGACCTCTGAACAAGGCTGACTCTTGCACCCATGGACCTGGGATGTATTTCCTCTTTCTGTCCTCCTCAGTTACTTCCATCAGTGTTTTCCATCTTCATTGTCGACGTCTGTCCCCTCACTGGTTGAATTCATTCCTGGGTGTGTGGGGAACTATGGTAGGTGGGATTGCTCTCTTGGATTTTCAGGAACTCTCCTGTTGGTGGAGAGGAACACTACTGACCCATGCCTGTCGGTTCTGTTTCCTGCAAGTTTGCTGAGCGCGTTGATCCGCCAGTTGCGGTGCCCTTTGTTTCTTCCTCTTGCCTGATTGCTCTCGCTGTGTGAGTCTGAGTTCTGGGCCTCAGAAACCTCCCGGCAGGATGTCCGCCTGGCTTCTGTGTGGGGCACTGTCACTGTCCTCTGGAGGAGCCTGGCTTCTGCACCCCCTTCGTTCAGCGTTTTCTGACCTTGTGAAATGGCATCCCCGGCTCTCTTGCCACGAGCTTGTGCGACTGGCATGGTTGAAGGTCCTTCCAGCTCTGGGCTGAACCTCACTTCATCGTGGTGAGGCTCCTGTGAAGGGTCCATCTTTTTCACTATGCGGGAAGGGCTGACAAGACGTCTTCCGCCAAGTGTCCGCAGGCGGCTGCGGTATGGTCTCCTGAGCTGCTCCCACACCTGTCTGTCTGTCCTCACTCTCACCAACAGCCATCATCACACTTTAAGATGCTCTTCGCTCTGAAAGGGAAAAAACATAGTCTCTTGGATGTGTTTCCTTGTTCAGTCTGTTATACTGAACAGTGTTTTCATGGAATCACTTTGTTTTTTTTATTTCCTAATGGAGAAGATTTAAACATCTTGCTTAGAAAGATCTGTCAGTTTCCCTAAGCAATTCTCTCATGCTTTCTTCTTGATTAATTTTTAAGTTATACCTTTCTAGAAAGTGTCGCATGTTATTCCAGTTGTAAAATTCATTTGAACATAGTTTTCAAATTATCAGGATTCCATTTTGATCTGTCTCTCTGGGACTCTTCCTGATAGTGCATGGAAATCTGTGGCCACGTTCCCTCAGCCTTTTTGGTTTAAATCAGCCAGCTTTGATTGTTGTGAGCCCTCGGTCTGTGCCTGGAGCTGGGTCACAGAACTGCTCTATGCAGATCTCTCCAGAAGGATGCAGACTGGATGAAGGGGCTCAGCTGTGTGTGGGGACCCTGCCATTTCTCTCTTGGCCCAGGTTTTCCAACAAATGCTCCCCTGGAGAGAATAGCCTGTTCCTGAGAGAACCCCCTGAAACGTGAGGCTTGGGGAGTCACGCTGCAGCTGCGGTGGCTGATCCTGCTCTCCCTCCTGCTCTTGGTTTTCCAGGCCGGCATGATCAGGACCGAGGAGGCCGACTACTTCCTGACACCTCTCCCTCCACACCTGGCAGGGAGGCTGAAGGGCTCTGAGCAGGGTGGGCCTGCCTCCCACGTGCTGTACAAGAGAGCAGTGGAACCCCAGGCCCCGCAGGCACCCCCTGGCCTGCTGCTCACCAGGACCGGGGAGCCAGCCAGCCCAGGCCTGCAGGGCCTCAGTGACAACCTGGGGCTCTGGCACAGGCAGCACTTCTGTGGAAGACGCAAGAAATGTACGTAAGGCGCTTCTTCCCGTGAGGGTAAAGATTTGGTGTCTGTGTGAGCCAATGGAAAATGCTGATTTCCTTCAAGACACACCTACCTGCAAGATGTCGTCTGCAGCTGCCATCACGGCCCTGGAGCAGGGTTCTAGAGTTTGTTAGATGCCAACTCAGGGTTTCAGGGTGGAGCACCCCGCCCTGGGAGATGGAGACTTTTTTCTCTCTCTTTTTTTAAACAAACTGTTCCCTGGACAGAAAAGTGACACTCAGAAGCACAGGACCCACCAGACATCTTCAGAAGAACCCTGTCCCCTCTGCTCAGGGGTTCTGTATTTTGGAGGCTCGGGTTTGTTGAGGCCGACATTGCTTCCTGCTGAGGCAGTTTGTCTACGCGTGCATTCACAGGCCTCGCCACATCACACGGCACACCCACAGGGTGTCCCTCATCTGCAGCTCACCACCAGAGTTCCAGGGACTGCTCTGTCTGGCTTGGCTCCTTAAGGGGTGACCTGTTATTTACGTTTGGTCAGGAATGCACCTTCCTGGAACTCCCCTCATTCCTGGAGCTGTCCCGAGAGCACCCCCTGATTAGCCTCCCCGCTCCTGCCTCCCCTGTGGCTGGTGTGATGGCTGCTCTGCCAACCCCCCGAAGCAGAGGGGAGTCAGGGCAGGAGCTCAGCAGACCTTGGTGAACAGGAAGAAAGTCACTTGGCCCCACCAGCCGGATAGGCACTACTCCGGCCATCTGACCCTGTAAATAAAGCCCGTGGGACACATGCCTACCAACTAGAGATCCCAAACCTGAATGAACTAGGTCAGTGGGCTCAGTCTTCTGTCCCTGGACTTCCCTGGGGTGGTCCTGGTCTCCTGCCTCAGGGCAGTTCACACTCAGGAGAGCTCTTCCCTTTCGGGTTCAGAAAGGGAGTCTTGCTTTCCATGTCCCTCTGTCCCTCTGTGGAGACGGCAGACTCAGGTAGATGGATCTGCTCAAAGTCAACAGTGAGCCTGAGCCTGTTGGAGGGTGCACCTCCGGCTTCTCAGCCTCAGGCGTTGGCTGATGGCGGGTGCTTGGGTGACACTCCTGTTTAGGAGACAGTACTACGAGCACCTTGGTGAGGGTGAGAGGTTTACTCTGAGGGGCCTGTGGGGGCTCTGGCCTGCAGGACCCTCACCTGGTGCTTCTGCCCCGGCGTCCAGCGCCAGGGACCTCCGGCTGCCGTGCCCTGGGCTGCAGATGCTTTTGTTCCAAGCCCACATTTCCACAGTAGAAATAAGACCCAGGGCTCTGGGCCACGCCATCCAGACCCCAGGGCTTCTAGGAGGGGTTCCACGGGGGTCATCGTCACTCCCTCTGCCTGTGCAGTGCCATCCTAGGACCCCACGGGCCCCTGCAGAGACTGGAGGGGCCCCACAAAGACCAGCCCCAGGGTGGCACTTGTGCCCACCTGGGTTACGTCAGTGTGATGGCGAGCTCAGAAAACTGTGGTGATGTCACTACCCCGCTCCCCAGGTTCATCTGGGCTTAAGGGGACCGCTGCCTTATTTCTCCCCCGTGTTGCTTCACAGATGCACCCCAGCCCCCCACGGAGGACCTCTTCGTCCTTCCCGATGAGTACGAGTCTGTCCCCCGGTGCCGGCGCTCACTCCTCAAGTCCCACCGGAATAAAGAACTGAACGTGGAGACCTTGGTGGTGGTCGACAGGAAGATGATGCAGAGCCACGGGCAGGAGAACATCACCACCTACGTGCTGACCATCCTCAACATGGTAGGGTGGGCCGCCAGCACCGGCCTGTGCAGTGTCCAGCTGGGTGGGCGTCTCTGGGGAAGAAACGCTCAGCGGGTGGCGACCCTGCTTGAGTGTGATCCTGTTGAAAGAGCCGTTCTCTGCACTTCGGAGGGTGTCATAAAGAGGAGACGCGAGCAGACCCCTCTGCAAGCCCGTCTGCCCTGCAGGGTTTGGGGTTCAGTGGCTCTTCCTCTGCTAGGCCTCCCTAGGAGGGTCGAGGAGTTCAGTGCAGTGAGTATGTCAGCAGTATCTGTGCTTTTAAGTGAGAATGTAGAAGCACCCACTTTCCTAGGAGGGCTGATGTCCAGGTGTTGAGTGTGAGGTTTTTAATCTACTACAAAAGCTCTAAAGCAGGATGACCCGGCAGAACATCGTCTCACACAGTGTCCTCCTCTCTAACCTGCAGCTGCAGGGACTCTTCAGGAGCAAGGAGAGGGGTGCTGACCCCAGAGCACCAGAGTGAAATCTGGATCCCAGGCGGCAAAGTCTGGGATGTTTGAAAGTTTTCAAAAAAAGTTCAATGACACTATTTTGAAGGCATTTCTGGTTCTTCACCATCAGTAAGCAGCACCCGAGTGTCTCTGTGCACAGATCTGTGATGCTCATTGCTAGTGTCACATTGGGCGGTCCAGTCGTGTGGTTATGAAGTCAGGGACTGAGGGAAGGTTCAGAAGGTGGCCAGCAGGGCAGGGCTCTGGGCCCTCTTCACGGAGGGCCATAGCACCAGCCTGCTCCCAGTGAGGGTGCTGTCTGCGCCCTGGTGTGGAGCTGTCCTTGTACCTCCGTGTCTTGGGGCCACACTGTCCCTGCTGTTGCCCGGGGACACTGCCCTGATCCTTCACGTCTGCTTCCTGTTCCGTTGTCTCTCGAGGTCGCTCTGTTCTGCCATGGCCTTCTCACCACGTTCCCTCTCTTTCTCCCGTCCTCTGCTCTCCTCCTCACCAGTTCTCTGTGCGCCTGGGCTTCCTCACCAGGAGAGCCTGGGGCCTGCTTGGCTCAGGTGGTCATCCCTGTGAGTAAAGCAGTGCCCCTGTTCTGAGGAGGACACTGCCCACCCAGGGCCTGGCCCTCCCTTCAGTGGGGCTAAACAGGAGGTGAACCCCCACCTCGCGCCTTCACCTCCAGGGGCACATTGTGAGGACTGGCCAGTGGCCTTTTGATGGATCTCTGCCTGTCTGACCACATGAGAGCATGGAAATGGCCCTCACCCGGGGGGACGCAGGCAGTGTCCGTGCAGTAGGGGACGTGTGGCTGCTCAGGGTCTGATGTGGCTTTGCTCTTCCAGGTGTCTGCTTTATTCAAGGATGGAACCATAGGGGGAAACATCAACATCGCAGTCGTAGGTCTCATCCTGCTAGAAGACGAACAGGTACGGTGCCTCAAAACCAGCAGCTTCCTTTTCCCCAGAAAATTAAGTGAAAAATGATGCTTTTCACATTCTGTGGATTCTTTACATCTCTTTCTCTTAGGAACAGTTGATTTTGCAGTCAGTTTTTTTTTTTTTTGGTTGTTTTAAAGTGCGTGTGTGTGCGTGTGTGTGCGTGTGTGTGTGTGCGCGCGCGCATGCACAGTAAGAAACACTCTTTTAATTGGCCTATGATTGGAAGTGGAATGAAAAGCTGCCTTAGACCTATGGGTGGGAACGCTGGGGATACGGGGTTTGGCCGCTGTGTCCGTGACCTTCTGGGGGCAGTTGGAGTGCAGCTCCTTCCGCCTTCTGCTGGAGGAGTGAAGATGCTGCAGCCTGTCACTGACCCGGGCTGAGGGCCGAGCTGCCTGACCCCATCACCTCTGCTCCTAAGCCGGGTGCCCGCACCTGACCTCCCCACCTTTCCCCATGAAGACTCTGAATGTCTACCACTTACTCTGAGAGCACGTAGACCCCAAGTTCTGTGGGATCCCAGTAGCAGTGTGAGGAAGCACCTCGCTGTCCCCGTCCAGACCCCTAGGGAACACTCCAGGAACTCGTTCACAGTGAGCCCTTAGAGGCCCGCGTAAACAGTGGAGGGCATCTTGGTCGTGAAAGGTGACCACTTGGGTTTCCCCAACCTGATGACTGACTCTGCAAAGGAGAGTGTGCTCTGGACCCAAGTGAGGACAGGTGTCCATTTCCACCTTGGTGACGCACCAGTGTTGCCTCCTAGCCACAGCTTTCTGGTTTGTAGAACAAAGAATTTTTAGACAGAAACTGAGCCCATTCATAAGCTGTAAGATCACTGTTTCCCCACGGGGTGAGGGGACGGGGGGAGGTGTGTGTGCCCGGGCAGGGCTGTGTCCAGCCTGGCTGGTCAGGGAGGATTACCTCATTGTCCTTTCTGTGAGTGTGGGCCTGGGGAGAGCCCCAGACCAGCAGGGCTTCTCAGGTGACAGGTTAATTATTCCTTGTATTAAAACGTTTTCGCCTTGGAATCCATCCAAGCTGCAAGGAATAAGCCAGGTTATCTTTTGATCATACACCTGTGTTAACTTTAATCAGTGCCATATTCCTGGAAATCTGCTGCTGAGGAATGCAGGCGCACCTCAGTGTGGACGCACAGCACTTAGCTTGGATGCATTTGTCTCTCCAGAAAAACAAAATCAACATTAAAGGAGAAAACGTTTAGTGACCAACAGGCAAAGGTTTCGACCACACTCCAGCAGTGGAGTTCTCAACAAGATGGTGTGCTGAAACTGAGGCCTGTCCTGATTCTCCTTGGCCACCGACATGGACATGGTCGCATTCCTGTCTTAGTGGCTCAGAAAGCTCGTGGCAGCCTGCTCTGACGGATGCTCCTGCACACCCCGAATTCCCCAGTTCCCATGAGTTCCCCAGTTCTTCACTCTGGCATATCCCTGTTCTTCTGCTAGAAGTTGGTGTTTATGGACGTCTTTCTGGAGAGTTCCCTCCTAGTTGAAGGGCACCTCTCCGAAATAAGACCCCTCTGCTTCTGTCCTAGGATGGTTACTTAACGGAACACTGTAACAATGAACAGCGAGGGGGCATGGCTGGAGATACCACTTGCCAGCCAGGTTATGAAATGAGCATCCTATCACTGGCTACGCATGTTTGCATGTTTGTCTGTATAGGAAAACCATGCTTGAATGACTTTGTTACCTTATGTAACTCTGCCAATGTTTTCCAAAGGTTTTAAGTGCAAAAACAAAAAGATGCACCAATGTTCTTTCTTGAATCACTGAACATGCATTCAGGCTCAGCCAGACATATTCCAATTGTTTATAAACAGAAAAGTACATGAGTCTCTGCACTGAATTTGTCAGGGTTTCTTTTGCATAAAATGCACACATTAGCTTACTGCTATCCGGGTCCACCTTTGTATTTGAAATCCAAGTCAACGAAGATTGGTGGTGATGATAAGGTCTTGAAACATCTCCCTCCATGTTCATGGGGCCTTGGCCTCTCTTGCACAGCCAGGGCTGGTGATAAGTCACCACGCAGACCACACCTTGAGTAGCTTCTGTCAGTGGCAGTCGGGATTGATGGGGAAGGACGGGACCCGCCATGACCACGCCATCCTACTGACTGGCCTGGACATATGCTCCTGGAAGAACGAGCCCTGTGATACTCTAGGTAAGACCCTCCAGCAGAAGCTGTGGGCCATGTGGGGTATGCCCTTCTGTGAGCCGTGTGGGTGCTGAGGGTTTCTGCCCTGCCCACATCCACAAGCCGCAGCTACTGCTGAGCCTGATTGTGGGAAAAAGACTGCCTTCCCTGCACAGCTGGGCTCAGTCCTGGAGCAGGCTCTTGTTCATCCAAGATGAAGGTCGCTCAGAGTCTGACTCTCCATCTCTTCTGATGTGGGACATAGTTTTTTTCCATTTTTTCTACCACACATGAGAATAGGCTAATAGATCCAAGTTATACACAGAAGATCTCACTAAGCAGCAGAAACAGCACATTTATGAATATTTATAAAGATAGCATAAGATACTGTGCTCTTCATTTTCCCTTTTCTCTGTCAATATCTCAGTCTTAGCAAGTCAGCAAGCTTTAGTTATTTCTAAGGCTGGGTACAACCCAGAGGCGGGCTTTGTAAGGCAGTGGGCCCCTAACTCCAACACTCTGGAACCTTCTCTTACTCTCTTTCCTCCCCTGGTTCTCAGAGGAATGCTTTTTGTTGGAAAATCTCTCTGGCAGGATTCTGTCCAGCACAGGTTTATCCTAGTGTCCCCACAGTGGCCTAACTGCTTGTCCTTTGAAGGGGACCTGCTTACAAGGCTGGCCCTTGGCTGTCCCTAGAACACTCAGATTTTAGGGTGGTCCTTAGCACTCCACCTAGGAGAGTGGCCCACTGTGCCCTCACCATGGCCTCTGCCTACCCTGCTTTCCTTCTGGGAGTCTGCAGTGGTCCATGTCAGGCATGGTGCCCCATGACCAGCCTCCAGTAAACCCTGGAGGCTGAGCGCCACTGAGCCTCCCAGCTGCTGGGCAGCACCTCACACTGGTGGTCACACTCACTGCTGGGGAGATAAGCTGTGTCCCCAGGGGGGAAGGGTCTCAGAAGTTCACCCCTGGTTCCCAGACTCTGCGCCACGTGACTTTTCCACTTTTCCCTTGGCTGCTTTTGATCTGTCTCCTTCTGCCGTAAGCCGCAGCTGTGATGAGCCAGAGCCCCTTCAGAAGTGAGAGAATCACGGAACAGGGGTGGGTTTGGGGCCTCCCGTCACACCTGTTCTCCACGGGCTCTTCCAGTGGCTTTGTGAACCCAGGTGTAACAGAGAACACAGTAAACCCTCTTCTGTTGGCCCCAGTTACAGCCTGTGTCAGGAGCATGGGCTAGAAACATGAGCCGTCTTCCATGGGACGGAGTCCTTGGGCTCCCAGGTAGACCACTTGCCCACATTCCCACACACGGTCACATCCCTCCACGACTGTCCAAGGGTGGTCCGTTTCATGGTTCCCCAAATGAAGGCGAGGACCAGATTGTATCATAGGGCAGAAAATAGATATTTACTGACTCTTTATATGGCAACACTGGCATAGATTGTCTCAATCTTTTGCCCCATAGGATTTGCGCCCATAAGCGGAATGTGTAGTAAATACCGCAGCTGTACGATTAATGAAGACACAGGACTGGGACTGGCCTTCACCATCGCCCACGAGTCTGGACACAAGTAAGCCCATCTCTAGGGAGGGTGCAGCCCGGGGCCTCTCCTAACTGGGTGATCACTATAGGGTTACCAGTGCATGAAATCATGTCTCTAGAGGGAGTTCACATGCAGACTGTGAGATGTCAGTTGTAAAATGCTGTCATTAGACACCCGACTTCAGTGTTGCAACTGGTTTTGAACTGAGGTGGCATCTCATTGCACCAGGAGGCTCGGTCTAGCTGGACAGGGTCCTGGGCAAGTGGCTCTCAACAAGGGTGCTGTGATGCTGGCGTCCTCTTTGTACATGAAAACCTTACACTTACACCTGTAAAATGGGCGCGGGGAGTCTAGCAATTACTTATGGCAGCTGTGAGTCTCAGGTAAGCTTTCTTTGTCTGATATTGCTGTAGCTGATTAACTTTATGGATCTGTTCATTAAAAGGATTGAAGGGTCCCACTTGCAGTCCAAGCAGCCAGGGTTTCCTACAGGTGACCTCATGAGCACACAGGCCAGGAGTGGGTGTAGATAGTGTCCTGTGTATTGAAACTGTATTGGAATTCAGCCCAGAAAATTTCCTAAACATTTCAATTTTTCTTTTTCTTTTACTTTTTAAATTTTAAGCTGATTTTACTGGCAAAAAAAAAAAAATCAAAAGGGGTGTTTGTGATTTGTGTTTCTGCAAAGCTAACTTTTCTATCCCCTGTTGAAAAATAGACTAAGTCACAGACTCATGTTACCCACACCCATTCAGGCGTGTGTGTGTGTGTGTGTGTGTATGTGTGTGTGGTGTGTGCATGTGTTGTATAGCATGTGTGTGTGTGTGGTGTGCAGTGTGTATTGTGTGCATGTATTGTGTGTGTTGTGTATAATGTGTGTGTATTATGTGCATGTGTCGTGTGTGTGGTGTGTGTATTGTGTGCGTGTGTTGTGTGTGATGTGTGGTGTGTATGATGTGTGTATTGTGTGTATGTGTTGTGTGTGCATTGTGTGTAGGGGTGTGGTATATGTATTGTGTGTGTGGTGTGTGTGGTATGTGGTGTGAGTGTATTGTGTGCATGTGTTGTGTGTGTGGTGTGTATGTTGTGCATGTATTGTGTGCATGTGTTGTGTGTGGTGTGTATATATTTTGTGTGGTGTGAATGGTGTGTGGTGTGGTATGTGCAATGTGCGTGTATTGTGTGCATATGTTGTGTGTGTGTTGTGTGTGGGGATGTGGCATGTGTATTGTGTGTGTGTGGTGTGTGGTGTGTGTGCGTGTGTGTTCACATTTATGCACACACATGTGTGACCTCTGTCTGTGGAACTACATGGGGCTCTGCAGCTTAGACTCCATGTGACCTGAAAATGATGCTCCATATCCCATTACTGATCCCTTTATCATTAGAGGTAATGATTGACTATTTCATTGCCTAGAAAATTACACCTATACTCTATAAGGCTTTCAGTTAAATCATAATTGTATTTTTAATAGTCTGCTAGAGTAAAAACTTCAAAAACTTTCATTATTGTAACGACACGAGGATCTTGCTGTCCTCTGAACCATACCTGAATTTAATTAAACTATCAAGGCAAGAAATATTGAAGTCACCTGGACTGAGCCGTCAGCGTTGGACAAGCGGTTGAGATGTGGGCGCGACTGTGCAGGCTGTTGCAGGAGGTGAAGCTGACTGACTCGAATCTGGATGCCTCTAACAGGGCTCTCCATCCCCAGGTCAACGAGGACCAGAGTCAGCCAATTGTCAATAGTTCCTTTCCTCACTCAGCCTGGCCATATGGCTGAAGAACTTCCTTGAAATGAGAGAAACGTAGATCACTTGAGAGTGGGATTGCAGGTGGGTGGGAAGGAAGGAGAGTGATGGGAGATGACCTCCAGAAGCGACCCCGTCCTCTGGACCAGCGGCAGTTCAGAGGACACTGCAGGAGAGAGACCAGAGCTCTAAGAGCCAGTGTTGTCAACGAAACAGCTTCTTCTCATGCCGAGAAAACAGGAAATGTGTGTTTTGGGCATAAGCTAAGTACACAAACCAGCGATCGCTGTTATGATAATAGTAGTAGCAGATATGATGGCAATACCTGTTTTGGATCAGGCAACTTTTGTAAAATTTGTGGAGCAATTTCACAGACAACTCAAACTGAGGAAACCACTTAGGAAAATCTCTTAAACTGCTTTCCCCAAATGAGGGGTCCAGGCTGAGTATCCAGCAAGTGTGTGTGTGTGGAATGGGGGTGAGTGAGCCAGAATGTGAGCGGGGAGGGGGACAAATGAAGGGTGGAGCTTTAGGTCTGACAGCTCCAAATGAGAAAGGCCACAGCACATGACATCAGTAATAAACGTCACACATTTTACTTTAATTGACTTGAAGACAAGCACATTTATTGCATTAACATATTTTATTCTATTTCTTGAGGAAGGAATTTCAGGTTTGATGCAGGGATCAGATGCCTTGGCACAGACATTGTGCCTTTACCATTTCTTTGGCAAGAAGCTCCAAGGAGGGTCAAATTTGAATTCCTCATGTTGAGGGTTAAAAAGTAATTTTTTTATCTATTAGGACTTTTGCTGTGGAAGACGCATGAATGTCTTGGTTCAGAGGTGACAGCCATGTCTTGGGTCCTGTTCCTGATGGAGCATGTATCTAGCTTCACACTCGATGCTCTCTCACCTTCAGTGCAACTCAAGGAAGGATCGTAGTTTATGCCCATCCACTTTCTTCTAAGTTGTTTTCATCCACCACCTACTTGCCCTTCATACTGGGGAATCGGACCTAACAATAGAAATTGTCCAGAACAGGTGGTTTGAAGAGACTGGAGCCAGAATCCAGATATGCACTCTGCTCCAGTACAAGGCGATGAACCAGGATTGCTGAGTGAACACACGGTTCAAGGAGAGTTTTCTAGTTATATTAAATATCTTGAAGCAGGGCATAGAGTTTGCTAGAAGTGGTGTTGAAAATCACACAGATGCACAGAGGGCAGAAGGCACCTGTTGAAGAGTGTGTCTGGACACAAGTCCATTGGAGAATTCCCTTTGCTAAGAGAAGTCATACCATTTGGTGGGCAGGGCACAGATTCCAGACTCATCAGTTCTATCATTTGGGGGCTGGGGCCTCCAAGAAAAGTGAGATGGCATGAAGGCCCCCCTCCAAACCCCAAATCTTGCAATCAAATCAGAATGATTTCAGGCATGTCACTCAGAGTCATGGGAACAAGTTTATTGAAGTGATAGGATCACCTGAGTGGTAACTGGAGGCAGGTGGGGTGTGGCTGGAGGAAGTGGCTCATTGGGGGTGTGGCTGTAGGGCATGTATTTTGGATCTGGAGAGTGGAGTCTCTCTCTGCTTCCTGATCATCATGTGAGCTGCTTCCCTCTACCTCCCTCTTCTGCCATGAGCCCCGCGGAATGGAGTCTGCTCTCTATGGACTGAGACCTCTGAAACCGTGAGCACCCAAATAAATTTTTTCTCCTCTATAGTTGTTCTGGTAAAGTCCTTTAGTCACAGCATTGAAAAGGCTGATTTACAGGGCCTGTATTTCTCCTGTAGTTTGCAGAGAAATGAAACATATCCTGCCAACTAAACCAGGATGGGCTGCAAGTAAATTGCTTTTCAAAAGTGAAAGCAGCTTGGGAGGCTGAGACAGGATTTCAAGTTCAGAGTCAGCCTCAGGAAAAAAAAAGAAAAAGAAAAAAGTGAGTCATGAAGCAACTCAGTGAGACCCTGTCTCTAAATAAAATACAAAAATAGGGCTGGGCATGAGGTTCAGTGGTTAAGTCCCCCTGAGTTCCAACCCTGGTACCAAAAAAAGAAAAAGAAAAAAAAAAGTGAAAGCATGTGGAGTCAGCACCATAGGCCCAGACTATAAAATTATTCCCTTAACTTGATGTTCCCACCATGCCCTCTGTCTGCGCCTGTCACTATCAGAGCTCACAGAGCTTTTACATGGGCTTGCCATCTGCAATCAGGAGAGCCCCGGGAGCTCCCCTCCTCGTGCGTCCGTGCAATATGAACCATACTAGCTGAGCTGCACATGTCCGTTTTACAGAGTAGGCTTCAAGGGTTACCCTGTGCTGCCATCTCAGACCACAAAGACACCACCAAGCGTGATCACCGTGCTGAGAGGATGCGTGGTCCTCCAGGCCCGGCTCCCCTGAACCTGCGCACCCAGTCACTGGGCACAGTCTGCATCTGCCCACAGGGCATTGTGTAGGAATCTATTGAAAAAGCAGCCCGTGCCCTCCCAAATTCTAAGAAAGAAGACAAAGTAGACAGGCCATGCGAGGGTTGGAGTAAAGAGGGGTGTGGGCATTGCAAGAGGTCACGCGGGGACAGTCAGGGAGCACTTGGAAGAAGCAGCGTGGGCAGGCAGCCCCAACGCTGGGCGATGAGATGGTGCAGCTCAGTCGCACTTCCTAGGGATGGTAGATGACGTTGGGGTGTTAGGGGGTGATGGGCATCCCACCTGTTCATGACCGTGCTCTGCCACCACCCTGGGACAAGGAGGTGCTTGGTGACTTTAAGGACCTGTAGAAGACTGCAGCAAGCCGGCCCCTGCTCCATCATCTGGAGCCCTGGCCGACCAAGGGCTTCAGCTCTTACCACGTTTATTTATCACTGTTCCTCTTGAAAGTTCTTGTTCCTGTATCCAAAAAGTATTTGAAGTCCATTGGCTCCCCCCCAATACATACATACACATATATACACCACGTGTGCACAAGTGACTTCCACATGTCGAGGCATGTGACCAAGACCATATTCGAAGCAAGACAAGGGACAGAAGTTCTGAATTTTCCTCTGTGAAGTTCACAGTGCTGGGCATGCTGTACAGTTTATGTAGACTTTATAATTTGGCATCTGAGGAAACTGAAGCCCAGGGGCTAAACAATTTACCTGTTATCAAACAGCTTGTGCATGACAGAGACGAGACCCTCCAGTCCGCAGTCTGCAGGTGTCTGCCACTCCCGGCTGCTCTCTCCATCTCAGCCTCCTGCCCCTCTTGAGGACGAGCTACACCATGCATGACGCCCATGCTGGGCCCTCCCCCAGAACACCATCATCACTCCAAGGGTGGAGTGAGCACCCTGATGACACTGAGCTCCTCTGAAGGTGTCCCCATTCCCTAACGGTGCTCTCTAACAGCTGAAAGAGTCGGTGCGCACTCTGCCACACGGGTCTGCTCATCCTGCTCTACCATTAGAAATGCAAAAAATATTTGCTGATAATAATTAGGTCATTCAAGAAAGCATCGTGGAAAACATTAAACATATCCAAGTATCAAAATGAGTATCATTTTCAAAGTCTAATCTGAAATTCAGTTTGTGCCCAGCATTTGAGTTAGTGTTACAGCCAGAAAGACTGTCTTGTTGGTCACCATGGAGAGCCTGCCGTGAGCCCTGGAGCCCTGGCAGTGGAGCTGAGGGCACGGGAGAGGGTCTCGGCTCTTCCCAAATTAACAGATTGGTAAAGGATGAAGGAAGGAAATCTGTTTTATTATTTTAAGCATGGGGTGATAACCACTTAACTAAAGTGTTCTGATGCACAGGAGCAAATAAAATGATCTAGCATGTATACCTTCAGTAGTAATTTTTTTTCCCTTGGTTGACAAATACCAACCTCATCTTCCAGATGTGTTCTGTTCACATTAATGTCAATATGAGATATGACCGCGGTGGTATTTTTATGCTGACTTACTGGCGTTCATCGTGTCTGTGCATGGTATACTGAGGGACAACGCAACTTATGAAATAGTGATGCTGGGTGTGTAAGAAGCCAAGTGCCAGATCCTGACCCCTACCCTGCTGCATCAGAAGCCACCAGAGCGGCTGTGGTCAGCCACATTGTGCAGTGCATCTCAGATCTCTAACGCACTGCAGAGTTTGAAGAATCACGGAAAATGCCTTTAATGAGAAAGCTTAAAACCAAGGTGTCCGTAGACCTAGGCCTCGGCACTCTCAGTTCCTTAGAAAGGTAGGCGCGGTGGAGTGGGTCTTTCTAGGCAGTTGCTGGACCACGTGGCATCTTCTTCCCCAGCAGGTGGAGGGCCAGCCAGGGCGGGGTGGGAAGCATTTCCTCCCAGGGCCGCCTCCCAGCTGGGATTTGAGCCCAGCTCCTTTGCTCAGCCATGACACATTTCCCCTGCCACAGGGTCTCCTTGGCCCTGATGAATCGCCTTTAATAGAGCTTCAGAGAATGGGCGGAGGCTGGAATGACCACATCCGCATCACCCTCAGAACTGGTCGGAGTTTTGCAGAAATCCCACAGTACTTGCAGGCCACATCTCCTTGGAGACACTCTTCTGTCCTGTCAGGTCTCACCACTGCCTGTCCAGCAAGGGCCCTGACCTCCTGGTGTCTGATCTCAGGTCTTCACTCTGCACCTGGACAGGGCCTCTCTCCAGTCCTCAGCCTTGCTGACCTGATAGTGCACCCACCTGTGGGGTATGGTGAGGTTGAAGGTAGAAAATGTGTGTCGTGTGCTTGACATGGTGCCTGTGCCCCAGTGGGTGTCCGAGAATGTTATTTTCGCTCCTATTATCATGCAGTGCTAAGTGGAACAGCTCAGTGGACCAAGGAGTTCAGTCTTAGCCACAAGTGCAGAGCCTCTTGTCCCCAAGTGGGGCCACTTCCCCTGCGGGCGTTTCCTGGCCCCGCCCTTCCCTCCCCTCTTCAAGGATCTGGGCCTCAGAAAGCCCCCAGATCCAGCGGCGCCTTGTCCGTCCTCGTTTTTCTCTCTTGCCTTTCTTTTTTCTGTGTCTCACTTAGTCAGGACCCTGTGCTCAGGGAGTTCCACAACGACTGGTTAGGAGACATCAGTGCCAGTAATGGCTTGGCTGTCCTTCATGGAGGTCCCAGACCCCCTGCCTTGCTCCCCAGGCAGCATGCCGGGGTCCTCTGGGAGAGGTGACCATGGCAGCACAAGGCTGTCCAACCAGGAAACTCTGGGAGGTCAAGCGGGAGTAGGCTCATGGTAACAGGAGGCTGCAGCTCCGGTCAGTGTGGCCCTGATCTGTGGCCACTGCAGTTGAGCTGCCCCCGGGGCTGGATCCCTGGTCTGGTCTCACTCAAGAGTAATAGGAGCAGCTTCAGGAAATGTCCGCAGATGAATCCACCATATTCACCCTTTTGTGTTCTGGGGAGAAGCCCCTCCAGAGGGAGGAGAGACGTGGGTCAAGGAGTCACGTCCTGCCCAGCGCCACCCCACAGCCTGGTCTTGGCATGAGAAGGAGGCACACAGGGTGGCTGTGGAGATGGAGTGCGAGTCCCTTGACCAGAGCAGCAGGGGCTCAGTCTTCCGCTAGTTGCATTCAGCACCACACACTCCGGGGGAGCTTACTTGGCAACCTCAGATACCTGGATGGCTCTTCCCCAGGTCAACAATTCCTGGCTGGGAGCCTGTTTTTTGCATTTTCTAATGTTCTTAGAAATTTGGACAGTCCCAGTGATCAAAGAGTGCAGAGAGAAGGAAGCAAGATTGACCAGTGTTAGATTTATCAAGTCACAACAAACTGTCCTTCCCACAGGCGTGAAATGCTCCTTTTTAAAACATCTGCCCTCAGCGGGCACCTGGGCACTTGCTCTGATTGGATGCCCATGCATGCTTTTGATCATCAATGAACGGTCTACTCTTCAGAACAGAAGACACCCGTGCCCTTCCAGGCCACGTTGGCTTCTGCCTTGGCCTGCCTTACTTGAAGCTTATGGGAGGATTCACAGACTTGGGGTTGTTGGAGCACATTTGACACTTGAAACTGCACTATGCTTTGAAGAGCCACCCCTCTCTCTCTCTCTTTCTTCCGTAGCTTTGGCATGGTCCACGATGGAGAAGGGAACATGTGCAAAAAGTCAGAGGGCAACATCATGTCCCCCACGCTGGCAGGACGCAACGGGGTTTTCTCCTGGTCTCCCTGCAGCCGCCAGTACCTGCACAAGTTTTTAAGGTAGGAGCGCTTATACCAACTGTGTCACCTCCCTTCGCCCTTGGTGGTCACTCCCTGCTCAGCCTCCTGTGCATGCAGCTCGGGTGGGTTTGCGGGCCTGGGCTCCTCCCAAGGTGTCTTAAGATTCAGCTGACCATGGAGTTGACTAGACACTTTGTTACAGCATGAAGGTCTGACAGCCAATCCCAGGCTGATCTTGAGACTTCAAGGAAGTCCACGTAGCATCAATCACACCAAGGCATTTGTCAGCATTTAATGTTTTGGAAAGTTTTCTTACTTTTATAAATAGGCATCTTCAATCGATTAATAGGGAAATATCAATCATGTGTGGACAGGTTCCCAACAGTGAGTAAGAATAATTGGCTAGCTTTTAGAGATGAATCTGCTCTCCTTTATTAATAGTCTAGCATCAGGCAGATGGGAAAAAAAAATACATGAAGAGAGAACCCAGTTGGCCTGCAGTTGTCAGCACAACTTGACTCCATTCTTGTAGAGTCATGAGGACAAATACTTATTTGGAGTAAATTCATCAGCCCACTCAATGAATTCCTATGTCATTTTCTGTTACCAGACACAAAAATCATCACGATTGCTCATGTCTGCAGCTGGGAGGTCCATGACAGGGAAATTTTAGCTTCTTATTTCACAATTCATGACAACATGGCCTCTCTTTACTTTAAAAATAATTAAGCATGTTCCTGTGTCCAGTGGAAACAGTGCGCTCAGTCCTCAGCTTGCTCGGCTGTGTGAACTCCACCTTCAGGAAGGCAAGCGAGTCACAGCTGGTCCTGGTTTCTGCAGAGCCCGTGCAACTCTGAGGCTGGAGAGGAGCACCGCTATGTAGTGGGGAGAAGCAGGGGGCAGCCCAGGAGCCGAGCACGTCTTCATCCCTGGAAGGGGGCTCCTTAACAAATAGTGCCTCCTTCTCAGAAACCTCCTCTTCTTACTTGGAAAATGATGAGCTAGCACCAAATCATCTCTCAAGTTCTTTATAAAATAGTGGACATTTAACGTGCTCCTGACCTTTGCCAGATGTGGTGTTGATATTTCTCACTTTCGTCATGTTGTGGGGTGTGCACTAGCAGCTTAAGGTGGTGATTAATGAGGGCAAATACCATTTTAACATGTCTAATGGCCACTTGACAAACCTCTTTGGTAGAGTGCCTGTTCAAATCTCTTGAGCATTTAAAAAACCGAGGCCTTCTTTTCCTTATTTCTTTATACACCCATGAACATTTTGATCCATCCTAGAATCTATGGAACATAAACATCTCTCACTCTGAGGCTTCCTACTTGCTCTTCGGGTGTAGTCTTTTGATAGGCAGGGGTTTTCATTTTCCTTGTGGAGTCTGAATCATCTATATTTTCTTTAGGGTTGATACTTCCTATAAGCCACTGAGAAAAGATGTCTTCTCATTCCAAAGTCTTAAATATAGTTTTCCAAGTAATCTCCAAGTTTTATTGCTTTGCATGTCACATGGATGCTACTGAATATTGTGTGTCAGGCATATAGCAAAGTCAAAATTCATTTGTCCAAATGAATGTTGTGGTAGATAGTTTGTAAATGATCAAATGACTTTCCTTTGGCACCCATTCTGATGGGATGAGAGTTCCTGTGGCGTCACAGCCTCATCAACAGCTGATGCTGTCAGGGTTCTGGATTCCAGCCATCTTGGTAGGTGTGCAGGGGAACCTCACTGAGAGTTTACATAGCAATTCCCTAATCTCCCACAATGTTGGACATCTTTTATATGCATGTCATCTGTGTATACTCTTTAACAAAGTGTCTATTCAGAGCTTTTCTCTCTCTTTGAGTTTTTGTTTTGTCTTATTTTCTTATTATTGAATTTTAAGTGTTATTTATATATTTTATAACAATCCTTTATCAGGTGTGACTTTTGGAAGTATTTTCTCCCAGTCTGTGGCTTGTCTTCTCATTTCCTTGTTAGTGTCTTTCACGGAACAGAAGTTTTGATTTTAATAAAGTCTAGCTTATCAAGTATTATCAAGTATGCCTTCGGTATTGTTAAATCTTAAAAGGACATCAAGATCATGGAGATCATGGAGGCGTTCTTCTATGTCATTTCCAAAGGTCTTATAATTTTACACTTTATATTAAGTCTATGATCCAATTTTGGTGAAAGGTGTACAGTCTAGTTTCCTGTAATTGTATAGGTTCTCTCCGTTTTATATTGAGGCTAAAGAGACAGTCTTAGTTAGTTTCCCTATGGGGCATGAGGTATGGACCAAGCTTCTTTTCTTCATAAGCTAGTCCAATTTTTTTCAGTACTATCTAATGCAAAGGACAGATTTCCTTTTCTCAATTAGATTTGCAACTTCGTCAGAAACTTAACTGACCTGTGGCGCTGCTGTCTTTCTGGAATCCCCATTCTGTTGTGTTGATGTGTCTGTCCTTTTGCCAAGATGACAATGGCTTGTTCACCACAGCCTCACTGTAAATCTTGAAATCAGGTACTGTGAGCCTCTAAAGTCTCCAGATTTTTCTTTTGGCATGGAGATGTCCAGTTGACCTGGCAGTGTTTATGGAAAGCGCGTCGTCCCTTCCTCCTTCTCTTGCCTTCCTCCCAGGTCAAGAATCAGTGGCCGGGTGTATGTGGGTCTGTTTGGGCTCTCCCTGATCTAGGTGTGCCCTTCCACTGGCTCCACATTTTCCTGGTACCGTGGCTTCTCCGAGAGTCTTGCGTTGGGCAGGGTCAGCTCTCCAGCTGCATTCTCCTTCAGCGCTGTGAGAAGAGTTCTGGGTACTTAGCCTCTCCTTGTGGGCTTTAGAATCAGTCTGTACATCTACAAAATAACTTGATTGAATTTTGTTAATAAGTTTTCGCCAGTTTTAGGTTGGGAGGTATTGAAATTTATTGAAAGGATTTAGTTGCTATTTGCAATCATAGAAACTTTCAAATATCACCCTAAAATGCACATATTACTCCCAAATCATCCTGGTAGGGAATGTAATGCTCCATTTGTGGAGGAAGTGAGCATTAGTTGGTCTTTAGCCATCTACTAGTGAACTTCACTCGAGTTAGATTCCTTCTGGATTGGAAGGTCTGGGCAGAAATCCCCTGAACATAGACATTTGCTAGTGGAAATGTGGTCTTCCCTGAAGGTCCTCTAAAAGGTCTAAGGTATTACACAGACTGTTCCCTGCCTAAAAGATAAGAGAGGAGGCAGAAAGGAAAGGAAGAAATTCCAGACTGAAATAGTCTCATTGCATTTTGATTTTTACAGTGCCTGGTTTCGTCTTTTGATGGTTTCTGGCAAGAAGTGTACATAAAAGATTTTGTTATAGGAACTTCTCACATTGAACATCTGGTTTTAATTATTCAGTTACACTTTTCCCCTTGATAAGTTTGAGAAATCTAACAAAGAACAAATTGCCTTCTTGGAAAAGGTAAAATTTATTATTAATAACTCAGAAATGTGTGCTGCTGTGTTTAAATATGATCAGGATAAATGATATAATGAACCACAGGAAAAAAGTTTCCTTCTATGCAAAATAGTTTGCACAATTGCATGAGATAGAGATTCGGTTGATGGGACCACCTTGGTAACCCTCCCCAGTTGCCCATCTCTTCTTTGTTTCAGCACTACCCAAGCAGTGTGCCTTGCTGACCAGCCAAAGCCTGGAAAGGAATACAAGTACCCCGAGAAGCTGCCGGGAGAGTTATACGATGCAAACACACAGTGCAAGTGGCAATTTGGAGAAAAAGCCAAGCTATGCATGCTGAATTTTAAAAAGGCAAGTGATTATTGGCCAACGCTCAATGCAATATGATTCACAAAATCATTTTATTTAGTGTAACTGACATTGATGAATTCAGAATTTATTGGGTACCTACCAAATGTCAAACCCTCTGTGTGTTAGGGCTGGCCCCGCATAACAGGAAACACATGTTCTACTGGCAGAGAAGATGACAGTAGATACTGCTGTGGGTATCAGTTTTCATTTGAGAACCGACTGGGCCTGTTAGGTGGGATCTCTCTCTGATTTATCATGTGGGAGCTCCACAAGAACTTTTAGCTGGGGTAAGTCAGCAAATTAATATTCTGCATTTTTTTCAGATGATATTAAGAAAACAATGTTCCCTCTACTCCCTCCCTATATAAGATAATTTATTAGAAAGCAGCAGCCTATGCAGGGCTTCTGATTATTAAATTCCTCGAATAAAGTATTTATAGAGCAGTTTCTCATAAAAGATGTTGTCTACCCCAGCGACATCATTTCCTATAGAAATTCCTCATGTAACGCAGACACATGCTTTTGTTAAGCGGGGAAAATGGAGATTTAGGAGCCTGCTCTACTGGACCACAGAGAGCTTCTCAGAAATTAAATGAAAGTAGCTAGATTTGGGGTTTCTTCTATTCTAGTTTATAATGAAATCAAGAGAAAAATAGACAAAGAATACAGTCCTGCAGCAACCCCAGCCCCCACCCCAACACATGGGAATGTGCTGCGAAACCCCAGCTTAAACCCAGGTTGTAATCCTTCCTCTTAACTCAAGCAGGCTCCCAGGAGGGGCTCCTGCCTCTTCAGCTGGGCACGTTGGCCTGCCAGTGGGTAGCCCGTGAGTCAGGTTGCCCACACCCCTGTGTTGCCTGAGACCTGGCAGGAGGTGGGAATCCCCGAGGGCTTTCTTTCTCGATTGTTTCTCTTGTGTTTCTTGAGGAGAAGAGACAAAGCACCAATGTTTTCCTTTAAAGATGGGGTTTTCCAGATTGTGCTCCCTTCTCCTCATGGTATTGCTCTGTGACCACAAACCATGTCCCTTGTGGTATCCTAAAGCCATCTGGAAAACAATTATCAGTCAAATTCAGGATGTTTGTTGATTTTTGAGGGCCTAGTTACATGTAGTGAAATACATTAAGTATAAAATTTAAATTTGACAAACACATGCACCTGTTACCAGCATCCCTTTCCATAAAGTCTTGGACACTTAGATGTGAATTCTGGGCTGCTCAGGTTTATTGTTTAAGAAACGCCTATTTCTATTTGACAATATCATTCACGGCTCCTGTATCCTGCATTATATTTGCTATCAGTCATGGCACTTCTTGGAGATGGGTGTTCTAGTTGCCGATGATGGTTGTGTATGTCCCTGTTTCCCTCTCTGCTTTCGATTTTGTTTTATATATTCTGAAACTCCATAGCAGGTGTGTATGTATTTAAGATTGTTCCGTCTTCTTGACTCTTCTGTTAATTTATAATAACAATTTTGGTCATATTACTCTTCTTAAATCTTACTTTGTTTTATAATTATATAGCCATATTAGCTGACTTAGGAATCCTATGCACATAGTAATTTTATCCTTTTATTTCTAATTTGCTTGTATTTTGTATAAGATGTGTGTTGTAAGCATTCTTTTATTTGGTATTACTGCTCTGTCCTGTTGAGCAATCTCTCTGATTTCATTAGAATGTTCAATTGTTCTGTAATTAATTACATTAAAATTATTGATATAGGGAAGTTAAATCTGCCATTTTGCTCTTTGCTTTTTATTTCATTTCTTTTTCCTTTGTGATTCCTGTATTCCGCCTTGTGGAAGAAATTGCTTGTTATAGATTCTGTTTGTTAACCTCTACTTGCTTTTTGGCTCCACTTTCTAGTGCTAGTGTTTGGCTGCTCTAGAGGTTACTGTGTACAGTAACTTCTTAACAAGAGTCTGCACAGCCTCCTGGTATGTGGTAAAGGATCCTCACCACACATCAGTCCATGTACAGCTGTCCATGCTGTCTGTAGTGTGAAGATCCCTACTGCCCACACTTTACCCATCACTGCCACATTTACTTCTATGCATATTCATGTTATAAGCCACGTGATGCAATATCATACTTTTTGTTTAAAATAGTTATTTATAACATTAAGACAAGAAATGAGTATATTTTATATTTCTTTATATATTATCATTATGTGTTTACGTTTTCCTATAGATCTCAGATTCAAATTGCTATCATTTTTTTTACCCTATATTCCTAAGGCCTCTTTCTATGGAATAAGTTCCCCTAGAATTTGTGTGTGTGTGTGTGTGTGTGTGTGTGTGTGTCTACATTCTTGGGTGCAATTTCACACACACGTGTGACAGCGGATTTCTCTGTCCACGGATGCAGGGTGATGATGGGAATTAGCGATAGGAGCAGCCTACTGGGTGGAACATGGTTACAGGGCATTGCACTCTCTCCGTGGTGTCATCTGCATCTTCCGAGTGCCGTACAGGCTGTCTAAGGAGATGAAACAACTGTGCTGAAGGCCTCCTCGAGTCTTCAACTCAGCCATCTGAAATGCTGGTTTGGGGTGTTATGCCTTATGTTCAGCTCAGTCACGTCGTTATTACTGAAATTGGTCTTCATCAACAAAACTCTGAAGTCACAGGTTAAGTCATGAGCGAGCACCCTCCCTAAAGCTGCAGAGAAGGTGGCACAGGGTTTGGCTCTTTTCTGCCACGTGAAGCACTAGTGTCACAGATATTGGGTCTTTACCATGACTACTGTGCTCCATCAACATAGCTCCGTGGCCTGCTGTCTGAAATATAACTAGCTGGAATTACTTGAAATCAGATCTCCTCCGTGTGCTGGGTCCTGTGGCTAAGTTAGGAGCTCCCCCACCCCATGCAGCAAGTCTCACATTACTGCTGCTGGACACGAGAACCGTGACTTAACAGGATCCTTACTCCAAGAGGACTCCTAGTTCCCTGAGGCCACCACGGCACACAGCAGTGATGCTTTAACACCGACATTGAAGGTTATGTCCACAATTTAGAAGTCAAGTCAGTGTGGTAAATGTCAGAGCAAAGGGCTTGGGGTTGTGTAGTAGTGTTTAATGTTCATTTCCTCACCTAACTCTTTGTGATACTACAGCATTTACTGGGGTGTCCAGACAAAGTGCCATATTTTTTATGGCAGACAATTAAATCTGTAGGGTGCCAAGGTCTCGCATGCTATTGCTAATGTTGAACAGGGACATGGATTGTTTGATATGTCAAGTGTGTCTCATGTAAAAGGTATTCCTGCCTGAACACTGGAATTGGGCACTGAGTGGGCCCCAGGTTGAGGCTGAAGTGCACAGAGGGTCTGAGCCAGGGTGCAGGAGAGTTAGGGACGTCCCTGCTCCGGTGGTGAGCTGGCACCAGCATCCTGCATTTGAAGCCTTTACACTTAGCTGAGTTTGAAACTGTTACCTGTGATAGTATCTGCCACCCTGTGTCTTTATTATGCATAATGCTTCCAAAAACTAAAACATTAAGAATGTTCTGGAATCACCTTGGATGGGAGCTATATCATCTTACGGTCCAGTCCTTCCTTCAGTTCACTGATCATCATGAACTTCATCATATACTAAAACTTTTCCTGCTCATACTGTCATTTGTTTGTACAGGAACAACCAAGTACATGTTCGACTTGTTGAGAAGGCATTTTCTGACAGCCTGTTAGGTACCCAGCACTGCACCACGTAGTGACCATGAACATACTAGAATCATTTGCACCATTTACCTTGCATCATCTTGAGTAGTCTTGGGCCCTGAGAATGAGCCCCCTAGCCCTGCAGTCACAGCAACCACTGAGTGGCTCTGTGATGGCAGGAGGAGTGGCGCTGTGATGGCAGGATGAGACCTGTGACTTGCGGAACACCCTCAAGCCCTTAGGAGTGCAGAGAGTGTGCAGTGGTTTAGCAGCTGTTAGGTCCAGGCCCCGAGCTGGGCATGCTCCCTGTGCCCACTACATCCAGCCTCTGGACATGTTGGTGACTGGCGACCCTCATACACACAGTGAGGACACAAGGCCCTGGCTTCCCCAATCCAGTCCTCCTAATCCACACCAGTTCTGTCTCTCTGGGATGCCCACTTCTGTGCTGGACCCCTGTGGCCATCTCCCACCTGACCCAGCACACAGCAGCTTCCTTGTCCGCCTCTGTTCACTGCACTCTCTTCTTCCATGTTCAGACCCAGCGTCCTGCATCAGTAGACCTCTGTGTCCCCTCCACCCAGAGGCCTCTGTGGGCCACCACTCCAGTGCAATTGTGCCACCTGCTGCCGCTCTCTGGGCCGCGGCTCTCACAGAGCAGCTGTAGAGCTCTTTGTCCCCCTCTGAGAAGGACCTGAGCCAAACAAAGTGCCAGCCACCAACGTGACACATTTGTCCCAGGAGTACTTAAAGATCCTGGGGATTCACAAGAAAATGGCACTTGATGGCACAGTGATTGTGACCATGTGAGATTTTTATGAATGGCTCAGAATAAAAGCAACTGATTTCTGAATTAAAACATTGAAAGCTCACTTGTAAAGACTCCAAGTTCCAGAAGTTATTTTTTTTATTGAGGAGATACAGGCAGAAAAAATACAAAGCTGTGTCTTTACTAAATACCTAACTTCTTAATGTGTGGTGCATAAACAAGTGCAAGGGGCCTTCAGAACAAGTTTCATGACAGTAAAGTTAATATGGATCGTTAAAAACAACGCCCTTCTCCAGCTGCCTTGCACAGTGCCAAGATGCTGTCGGTGCTACTGGAGTGTGGGACGGGGCCGCGGGGCGTCTTTCCAGCCCAGCTTCGCTGCCTGCGTTTTCTCTATAGTAACGGGGCCTGGCGCTTGCAGCCACTCCATTTCCTGTAAAATTGCACACAGCTTCAGAAATGTTTCATCACCTTGTGCCAGAGCTCCCACCAGCATTCCAGAAGCTTCCGTCATATCTCAGGTCGTACTTTGCCTGTCACTAAATGTTCCTTTGGACTCAAATGATATGAAGTAAAAAATAATTCTTTCCATTTGGGACGCCTGTCGTCCTTCACGTGCCCCAGCCCTGGTTTCACGCAGGACCATCCTGAGTGCTTCCTGCACATGCCCTTCTCCTCTGAGTGCCCCCTGCCTCCTCCCAGCTCAAGAACTGGGTCAGGGCTGCGTCAGTGGTGGAGCACTCGACTAGCACGTGTGAGACCCTGGGTTTGATCCCCGCACCAAGGGACAATGAAAGGGGCGGCTGGTTCAGAGACTCCTGGAGTCCTCCAGGCAAGCCTTCTGCGGCTCTGCATGCTCAGCCTACTTCCTGTCCCTCCCCAGTTGGGGCACCTCTCCCTCCCTGTGCAGTAAGTCCTCTTCACTCCTTTGAGACCAAGTTCAAGACTGTGAGTCTGGGTCCCGTTCATTACCGAACCTTGTGTCTAGTGAGATGCTTCACGTATTTTAAGCTTTCACCAAAGCTTTGGGGATGTTGGAGGGATGGATGGGTGGTAGATGGGTGGATGATGGATGGATGATGGGTGGATGATGGATGGGTGATGGGTGGATGATGGATGAGTGATGAATGTATGGATGATAGAAGGATGGATGGATCAACAAGTTTCCTAATCATTTTTAATTTAAAAATTATAATCCCAATTTCAAGTGGTTAGTGGAAATTGAAGTGGAAAAGAATAAATCATAAAACATTTTGTTGGCTTTTTTAAAAAATTGTAATTTTTTGTAGTTTTCTACAATGTTTGTATCAAGCATATTTTTTCCTTTTAACTTGGAGAATATAATGTTGTTAAATTTACACTGAGTAAATCCAAATAAACACAGATTCAGAGAAGGAATTCTGAAGAAACAATGCCAAACACAATGCCTTGCCCACCACGTGGTCTGCTGCAGGATACACATCCGTTTTTAATTGAGAATGTTGTTTTTCCTGTAGACTTTTCACTGACATTTTATCACAAGTGTATGGGCCATTGGCCACACTGATGACCTCGTTTATTCTGTTTAGGACATCTGTAAAGCCCTGTGGTGCCATCGCATAGGAAGGAAATGTGAGACCAAGTTCATGCCGGCGGCAGAGGGCACCCTGTGTGGGCAGGACATGGTAAGAAGCTGCGGTCGGGGGACAACGTGCACAGCTCTCACTTCCCCAACGCACACACCTCTCCTCCTGTTTCATTTTCCTGTTCTAACCCAGCGTTCCTCATACCCCTGTGTCTGCCTGCACCCCTGCCAAGAGCTGTGGTTTATTATATCGATATTTCTCACTTTTGTGGGAATATTGTTGATGAGCTTTCCAAAATTACAGAGAAGTCCGGCAAGACCTGATGACTGAGTCCATTTAATAAGGGAAACATTAACCACTGACCCCACTTCACCAGCAAAGAGCCAGCATCCCTGCTGTGTAGGCCTCTGAGCTTCAGTCTGCAGACCTTGCAGTAAAGCATTTTGACCTGTTGCTGGCTATGGGTAAAGACACAGAGCTTTGAGAAAAAAGAAGAAACAAATAAGATAGAAGTCTGTTACCTAGAGGCAAGCAGGGACAAGTATGTCATTAAATTTTAAGAATAAACTGGTGGTCCTGGGCTGTGGCTCGATGGTAGAGAGCTTGACCAGAATGTGGAGGCTCTGGGTTTGATCCCCGGTACCACAAAAAGTAATAAAACAAAATAAATTAAAAGAATAAGTTATCTTAGCAAGTAAGAATAATATTTTAATGTTTTTGATTTAACCTGGTTGCCTTTTTAGAATGCAAAAATAATTGATGAAGATAGAAATATATGAAAATCAATTTTTTACCGCAGACATTTTCATGTTTTATGTTTGTGATCTTTTTAGTGTTACTAATGAATATGTAAGAGAAATGTTACCTAAATGTATCACTGATCTCTTGAGCTTAAATTCCAAGCTACAGCACATCCTAAAGGTATTTAAATGTGGCTGCAGACAGGAAGGTTTCAGACTGTCGGAGACGGGTGCTAAGCCTTGAGAGTGACTGAGGAGGCACAGAGAAAGAGGCTAGCTCCCTGGGCCAGGGCCGGCACCCTCACAGGGGTGGGATCTGGAGCTAAGTTCACCTACTGATATCGGCAGCTGCAGCTCAATGAATCCCTAGTAAAAATTGTTCTTGTTTCTTGATGGGATCCTGCAGTCTTGGGATTCTGATTGCCAGGACACGGGGTAATTGGCCTGAGTGCTAGGCAGCAGGTAATCATGACAGGTGAGCTGTACTCACAACTGTGTGTGCGCCTGTACCTGAGCATCTTCTCCCAACCCCATGGGATGATGTTTTCTTGTCAGATTCTCTAAAAGGGATTTTAAAAGACAGTTTTTAAAACTAGAATAGTCATTTAAGGATGTCTGCAGGAATAGGAAAAGATACATTTTCAGAAAAATGAACTGCAGCTCTAGTTATCATAGCAAAACCCTGGAAATATACAGATGTCCATCAGGAGGGAATTTTCTCGAAACAAACATGATGGAGAATTATGTAGCTTAGAAAAGAGTGGTAAGATGGCTGCGTCCTTCTGTGGAATGATCTGCAGACTTTCTCAAATGCAGAAGAAGAGGAGAAAAAGTTTTATGTAGCATGCTGTCATTTATCAAAGACCAAGCGAATGAGAGAGAGAGAAAAAAAACTATTCTATATAATCATTAACTTATATTTTAAAATAAAAAGCTTGAAACATTCTAGGTGATTTTGAAATTTGTTAAGATAACCCCTAACAAACAAAAGTGACATAAAAAAATGTAAACTAACGATAATTCTAGTGGGTGGCTTTACCATGGCCATAATAGAGGAATGAGCCCAAATGACCTTTAACCCCAGTAATTGGACCTTACATCTCCAGGGGGATGTACACAATAGGAAAAAAGACTACCACAAAGAATTTTAAGCTCTTCAGCAGCCATTGGCTTTGTTCTTCTAAAACTATGGAAGACAGAGGAAATAGTCAGTGCTGTGTCCTTAAGACCCAGACTTCTCATGTGTGAGAGGAAAAAGATACAGGTACAAAATCAAAGAAATGAGTAACATGCGTAACCCTTAAATCTGAATTGGATAAATTGCTCTGAATTCATGAAGCATTTGTTTTCTTTAAAATTAAAATTTAAAAATTCACACATATACACAAACTCTGTTGGCCAACTTGATAGCAATGGCCACCTTTCAAATGGATTGTAGCTTCTTAATCCAGTGTTATTAATAAAAGAAACCAGGATCTTCTTGTGTCAAGGATGATTCCAGTTCTAGAAGAAGCAACGTGCGAGGCCAGCCTGGCACACCTCGTGAGTGGACCTGGGAGCTCCCAGACTCTGGGTCCTGCTGAAGGGCTGCGGGGCAGCTTTGCCAAGAGAAATGTGGAGTGGAGACGTCTCCAATCACAGAGAGAGAGCATCCTGTTTTCCCATGTGAACTCAGCCTCAGGGGCCAAACATCAAACTGATGAAGGATATTTTGTCTTAATGTCTGATCCAACTAGTAAAATGGCTGTTAGACTCACACATGGGAAGATGCTGGGGACCTTCATGGTCAGCAGGCAGCCCCAGGACCCCTGAGACACTGAGGCACCTCGACACAGGGTTCCAGGCATTGACCCAGTTATCCCACTCCTCGACCTATGCACACACACAGCCCTCTGTGTGTGAGTCTACACCCTGGGCAACCTCCTTCGCCCAGCTGTCTCAATGCAGCAAGCCCAGGGGACCAAGGATCGTGTTTGGTGGCACCCTGGAGATGGAGGTCTCCTGAAGATGCAGCCAGCAAGATCCCCACGCAGGAGACAGGTGGATGGAGGCAGGAGAGAGGATGGAGGGAGGACATGTGGCAAGGCAGGGCACCTGTGCCCGTACCCTGCTTCCACATCAGTGAAGAATATGGGTATGAATGCAAGTGTGAGCGCCAACTGGATATTCAATGATACTGAGTGATCGCTGTAAGTTTCTTTACAATGGTATTGGGTCCATATTTTTAAAAGTCTTTAATTTTTAAGACATGTAATGAAATATTTCTAAAGAAGTGGTACAAAGTCTGGGGGTCAGTTTTTGGGAAGTAAAATGTGGACAGTATGCAGGTTAGACAGGACTGCCCCTGAGTGCATACGTGCTGAGCTGGATGCCAGCACCCGGGGGTCTGTGAGGTATACTGTGCTTGTGAGATCTTGAAACTTTCCTTTTTAAAAAGTCAGGGTTTTAAGTAACCCAGCCAATACATGGGCAAAGGGACTGAACAGAAACTTCACAGAAGATATACAAATGGTCAAAAAATATATGAGCCAGGCGTGGTGGCACGTGCCTGTGATCCTAGTGGCTCTGGGGGCCGAGGCAGGAGGATCATGAATTCAAAGTCAGCCTCAGCAAAAGCAAGGCACTAAGTGATTCAGTGAGACTCTGTCTCTAAATAAAATACAAAATAGAGCTGGGGATGTGGCTCAGTGGTTGAGTGCCCCTGGGTTCAATCCCTAGTACCACCTCAAAATATGAAAAATGCTCAACATCTCGAGCAATTAGAGAAATGCAAATCAAAACTACACTGAAATTCCATCTCATTCCTGTTAGAATGGCAATTATAAAGAGTACAAGTAACCATAAATGTTTAAACATTTATTATATATATTCATATACTTTTTTATATAATATCTATACCATTCTATATGTATACATAAAAAATACTGTTATTCTATTTTAAGCTGAAAAGTGGTCCCTAGTACAAATGTTATTATAGTTAAACTAAAGCCCTGATGCACATTTAGGTTGATTCCAACCTTTTATTATTTAAAAAGAAAAAAAAAGTTGCAATGAATAGCTTCATATATCATTTAACAGATAAGAGTATATTTTACAATAAGTACCTAGAAGCAAGTCAAATGATACAACTGCAAATTGGCACAACCACTCTGGAAAGCAGTGTGGAGAGTCCTTGGAAAACTTGGAATGGAACCACCCTTTGACCCAGTTATCCCACTCCTCGACCTATGCCCAAAGGACTTCAAATCAGCATACTACAGTGACACTGCTACATCAATGTTTATAGCAGTCAATGTATGATAGCTAAGCTGTGGAACCAGTCTAGGTTCCCTTCAACAGATGCATGGGTGAAGAAAATGTGGTATAGATACACAATGGAATATCACTCAGCTATAAAGAAGGATGAAATTACAACATTTGCCAAGAAATGGATGGAACCGGAGACTATCATGCTAAGTAAAATCAGCCAGTCCCCCAAAACCAAAGGCCGGATATTCTCTCTGATATGTGGATGCTAACTCATAACAAGGGAGGGTAGGGAGCAGAAGCATAGAAGTTCATTGGATTAGACAAAGGGGAATGATGGGAAGGGAGAGGTGGGAATAGGAAGGCTGTAGAATGAACGAGACATCATTTTCCAGTGTAAGTCCACCTCATGTACAACCACAGGAGCAGGATCCTAATTGGAACGGGTTGCACTCCATGTATTATATCCACTACAGGTGGTTATATCCACTGCATTGTAACTACCCATTCACTGCTGTGGACGTGGCCAGGTAGCAACATCACATCGACAGCAGTGGTCACCACCCAGCAAGGCTGCCTAGAGGCACCTGTCGAAAGCCTTGCTGCTGCTTGTGCAATGGATCCTCGCGTTCAAGGGGGCCCCTGGCTCCACCCGCCTGCCTTCCTTCAGGAGCGCCAGTCCTCTCTGCACCTTCAGACTGGACAGATGTTTCTGAAAACATTTTTTAACCGACTCAACTTGTTGATTTTTCCTTTCATATTTGCTCCCTTTTTTATTAGAAAGCTACAACCAGGTGATTAAAAAAAACAAACAGAAAAGATAAACACTAATAGCAACAGACACACAGGACACTGCTGTCTCCTCCTCCTTCCAGGGCCTCACTCCCCTCCCCTCCCCTCCCCTCCCTTCCCCTCCCCTCCCCTCCTCTCCCTCCCCTCCTCTGCACTCCCCTCCCCTCCCCTCCCTCCCCTCCCCTCCCTCCCCTCCCCTCCCCTCCCCTCCCCTCCCTCCCCTCCCCCCCTCCCCTCCCCTCACCCCCCTCCCCTCCCCTCCCCTCCTCTCCCTCCCCTCCCTCCCTTGCACTCCCCTCCCCTCCCTCCCCTCCCTCCCCTCCCCTCCCCTCCCTCCCCTCCCCCCCCTCCCCTCCCCTCACCCCCCCTCCCCTCCCCTCCCCTCCTCTCCCTCCCCTCCCTCCCTTGCACTCCCCTCCCCTCCCTCCCCTCCCCTCCCTCCCCTCCCCTCCCTCCCCTCCCCTCCACTCCCCTCCCCTCCCTCCCCTCCCCTCCCCTCCCCTCCCCTCACCCCCCCTCCCCTCCCCTCACCCCCCCTCCCCTCCCCTCACCCCCCCTCCCCTCCTCTCCCCTCCCCTCCTCTCCCTCCCCTCCCTCCCCTGCACTCCCCTCCCCTCCCCTCCCCTCACCCCCCCTCCCCTCCCCTCCCTCCCCTCCCTCCCCTCCCTCCCCTCCCCTCCTCTCCTCTCTCCTCTCTCTTCCCAACTCACAAAGTGCCCAGTGCCCAGCTGCAGGATTGTCATTGACTGAGGAACTGGCAGGGCTTGTTCTGCCACCTGGGACGTGGACAAGTAGTGATGGGAGACAGAGGGTTTTGTTTTTGTTTTTTACTTATATAGAAAAATCAAATAGTCAGATGGTTAAAGATTTCAAAATTAATTACGGGTTTAAGATTAGTTTTTATTTTTGGAGTAATTTTAAATGGAACCCTTGAACTTGCCACTCCTGTGTCATGGATACTCTGACACCACTGGTGTGCTGAGTTTTCACCAGGTGCATGAATCGGTGAGGGACTGGTGTGATCTTCCTCTTACAGAAGGAGCACTCTTCTCTCAGTCTGGAGCCGCGGCTCTAATCTTGGAGTGACTTTGCTACCTGTGATATTGATCTAGCAGTGACTGCGCCTCCCCTGCCCTCGGGCTCTGCTGGCTCCATGCAGCCCAGGGCCAGGCACAGCCGTCTTCCTTCCCTCCTCCTCCGTGTCAGGAGGAGTGTGGCCTCGCTGTTCCACAGAGGCAACGTCATCTCGTCAGATCCAATGTGAACTGAGAACCATGAGCACTTCTCTTGGGAAGGAGCAGCTGGAATCTCTGGCCCAAGTGGGGACAGATGGGATTCCACAGGAATCGTGTCCTCTCTGTGGACAGCTGGATGACCTCTAACATGCCCTCGTGAAGGAGCCTGAGGTTCCAGGCCCAGGTGCATTGCAGTGACAGCACAGAGTGTCACAGAAGTGACAAGGCGCTGAGCCCCTGGGGCCTCCAGCTGCGCTTTGCACCTGAGACTGACTCTTCTGCAGGAGCTATGAAAAGCACCTGTTGCAGGAGAGATCAGAGTTCAGTGTTGGAAGATGAGCAGGTGGACTGAATGCCCACAGAGCACAACGCCCTCTTAGGTTCCAGGACTCGGATGTTTGGTCTTCTCCGCGTCTTCCCTGGGTGTGCTCTCCCTAGGGATGGGAGGCAGAAGCAGCAGCACTATTGTTCTGAGCGTCCACTTGCGAGTGGGGATGCTAGTGTGTGCGCATTTTACAAATCCGCAATTTGCCAATACATAGCGGTAGAACAGTCCACTTGCTCACCCGTGACTCACCTGAATTATTTATTTATGTATTTTTAAAATGTTTAGTGGTGCCGCGGAGGACAGTGTGTGAAGTATGGTGCCGAAGGCCCCAAGCCTACCCATGGACATTGGTCGGACTGGTCCCCCTGGTCCCCCTGCTCCAGGACCTGCGGGGGCGGGGTGTCTCACAGAGACCGCCTCTGCACCAATCCCAGGTATGTCCCTCGATTCATGGGCCCTCCCAACAGCCTGCCAGTGCCCACACTCGGAAACACCGACTGTGTACTTTGCACAATGTTGTACAAGACACTGAGCACAAAAAGCATTTTACTCAAGAATTGCTTAAATGAGCATCTCTGAGACAATGTCAGATGCCGATAACTCCCTGACCCTAGCAAAAAGCAACAGACTCAGAAATTGGGATTTAACCACAGGTACTTGAAATGCTAAGGGTCTGCTTAACCAGCTAAATTGTAAGAGAAATATGTAGAACCCAAGGGAATAAGAAGCCCTAAGAACAACTCTTCCAAGCAAAAAGATAAAACAAAAAAAAAATTGGTTTTCCATCAAATGCCTTCACCTTTACAACAAGAGATTTAACCATGGACTTGGGTAGAGGACAGACAGAGAGAGGCACTTCCCACATGGGAGAGTTTCAAATCCTCCTCTTGCTCCTGGTTGGTTGAAGACCCCAGTGGCCGTACTCTTCTGCTCCTCCTGTCCGAGAAGCCTGAGGCGGGTATGGCCTGTCCACTGTCCTCTCAGGCCCTTGCTCCCAGGTTGCTTGCACATGCCCCGGGGCAGGTGGAGCTCTGCATGGGCCCTGGCATGCTGGCCTTGGGACAAAGAGGCTGGCCTGGGAAGGAGCAGGGTCAGGAGATCAAAGCCCTGGACCAGCAGTCCCAGTTCTCCCTGGGAAAGCCCCCCTCCTGAGCAGCTCCCCCAGGGGGACATGGTGCAGCTTCTCACATGGGAGTTTCCTAACTGGGGGCTTCACATTCCAGACCATCGCATGGAGGGAAGTTTTGTGAGGGCCCGACCCGCACCCTGAAGCTCTGCAACAGTCAGCCATGCCCCCCGGACAGCATGGACTTCCGCGCCGCCCAGTGCGCCGCGTACAACAGCCAGCGGTTCCGGGGCTGGCACTACAAGTGGAAGCCTTACACCCAGGTGGCAGGTAAGCCGGAGCCCACTCTTGGGCACAGCCCTGGCTTTGTGACCTTTGCTTACCAATGGTGTGACTGGCAGCGCGGTTGCCAAGGCACGTTAACGCCACCCTGTGGGGTCGGCTCCGCTGCTCACTCTAATGAGGGCTGGTGTAGTTTGGCCTGTCCCACCACCTTGGCATCTCATCCACATGTGGCCAGCTGTGTGGTCAGCAATCCATAGGCCAGACAGAGAGCAGGGGCATAATGCAAGGAAATTTGTTAAAGAAATAATAAGAAATTCAAAGCTGATGGTATATTAAAAATGAATCAATTTTTTAAAATATGAGTCCCAGTATTTGACGGCAATGTTATTAGAAACATATAATCCATTAAATATTTAGAATTATTAAATAATGGAAGAAAAACTGTAGGAGATTTTAGAACATTAGATAATTTTCAAATATACTATATTCAGGAAGTGTAGCTCAAGTGGCATAATTGGGAGAAACCTAAAGCACAGTTAGTCACCTCATTCTTTGAAATGGGAACACTGTCCAGACAGACACGGAGACCCTGGGAAACACATGCATTGGGATATCCCACCCGGGGTTCACAGTCGTTGATTCATTGTGATCGGGAGGCAGGTGCACAGGGGCAGTAAATGCAGGGTGGGAGATGGCAGGCCACTCCTACATGACACCTTTGGTTGTGCTCTTCCCCACACCCTGCAAGAATCAGGCCAGGCAGGAGGAGGAGCAAGCCAAGGTCAGGAGAGACCAGAGGAATGAACTTTGAAACAGGGGTCAGAAATGTGTGTGCTCCTCGTGATTTTGCTAGCCTTCAGTGAATAAATCAGTTACTCATGGAAGCACATACCAAGTCATAAATTAGTCACCCCTGGAAGCACACACTAAATTTGATTCTTGAAATCATTCTGTGGGGCCACTTACCCTGAACAGGAGGGAAATGACCTGTGGATGAGTCTTGGGCCTATGGAAATTGCCAAGGTGGACAGCTTTCATCCCCAACTAATTCCTTCCTTATCAGAAAGAGAACACAAAGATAAAGGCTTTTACAAAAGCCATGTTAACTAGATCAGCCACAAGACCTTGAAGGGATTCCTGGGGCCGGACGTGAACTTTCTATATTCTCTATACACCAGTCACTATTCTTGAGAATCCATTACCTTTGTAGAAATTGTTGCTTTCTGGAAAATTCTATTAAAAGTGATCCCTTTTATGTTTAAAAACTGTATATATTTCATCAAATGTGTTAAGAAATTTGGTGGCTCTCTTAAGTATTTTATTACATCTTATTTGTAAGAGTTTTGCACATGCTCCACAATGGCAGTGGCCTTTATGCACTCCTGAAAGGGTAGAGAATTGTGAGGCGAAACATAATGTCGGAGTTAAATCAACAAATATTTATTGAATGCCTACTATGTGCCAACCACTGTGTAAAGAGCAGGGACAGTAGGGAACCCTGGAGTGAGAGAGAATAGTGAAGCTAGAAATAACCCCAACAAGTTTAAAGAAAAAGCAAAGGCCAAGGAGGCCACTGTGGGAAATGTCATTGCCATGTGTCACTGTGGGAGGTATTTTAAGGGGAAATCGAGATCTATCTGGAATTCAGAGCAAAATGATCCGAGCTTAAGTATCTCTCTTATTTGTGTTTGTGTGTGTATTTCTTTTTAAGATCAGGACTTATGCAAACTCTACTGTATCGCAGAAGGATTTGATTTCTTCTTTTCTTTGTCAAATAAAGTGAAAGATGGGACTCCATGCTCGGAGGATAGCCGTAATGTTTGTGTAGATGGGATATGTGAGGTAATGATGATTGCTTATTCATTCAACACATGTCTCCAGACAGTCCGCTTTGAGGCAGGCATGCTGGGGGCTAGAGAGGCCCTGGAAGAGGAGCCCCTCCCTCCCAGTCACAGCCAGTGATCACGGAGGAGTGAGCAGAGCCGGAGAGGGGGAGCCTTCCCTTCTTAGATGTGGGTCTGAGACATCCGGGGGGCCAGGAGGAGGGGGCATCCGCATCCCAGCCAGGTCTCAGAGGAGAGTGGAAGAGGGTGGGCAGCCAGGTAATGTCAGAAAGCTGGGTGGACGGGAGCTGGTGTAGTCGTCAGGGCTGGGGGACACTGAGGAAGGGGACAGGGAGCAATGTTTCTCCAGGGAACTGCCTGCCAGGATGAAGACTGGCATTTCCATCCTCAAGCCCGGCTGAGGCAGACTGGGGACAGTGGAGCTGTAGGAAGAGGTGGCAGGTCTGGGCATTAGTGGGATAGTCAGTGGGGACGTGGACAGCAGGGAAGTTGGGGCCGTGCAGCAGCTCCTGCAGGACAGTGGTTTCTTCAAGGTGCAGCAACCCAGGCTCCTCAGGGGGAGGGCAGAAGGAAAAGGTTGGGGGAGACAGGCGGGAGGAGGTGGCAGCCAGGGGAGCAGCTAGCGGGGGACTTGCATTACTCACAGAGATAAGGGTGGAAAGGATTCTGTTACCAAGAAGTGAAAGTGCTGCTGGCCAGACCCCATCTACCACCCAGGAAGGCCAGTTGGTATGCATATCCCCAGGAGTCCAAGCCTCAAGGCCGGTTCTAGCTCCTCGGGGCTCTGCTGGTCCCCCACGGAGGTCCTTGGGGAAATCCTTCCAGAGGCAGGAAGAGCAGATGGGGTATTCCAGGAACCTCTTTCTTCTGCAAAATGCTCAATTTTGTCTAATTATTAGTTGATTTGTTCAATATGCCGTTATTTTAAGTACTTATTAAGCACACCTAAACATGAAATACCTATAGTGTCACAACCCTTTGTTTGTAACTGACATCTAAAAAGCTAGAAAGCTGAACTCCAAAGAACTGTGAAAGGGCTTTAGGACCTGTACTTGTTTGGTGGCAAAATCTGCCCTGAATTAATGTGTGAATGTCGATTTTCCATTTTTATCCCACTCAGTGTAGTGACTTTGCAGTGGAGACATTAATGTGTTAGGTGTGGGGTGCTCCCCAGGCCTCGCTGGGTCTCCCATGTGCATCTAGGTGTGACACCCTTCATCTTTCCAAAGTTTCCACTCTGAGTTCTGAAATCTGACCCCGTGGATTTCAAGCAATTGTGGGCTATAGTTGTGTGGATTTTTAAAAACATGTAGATCCTATTTTCCTTGGTAGGATAAAAGAAATAAGCATCATAGAAAGTAAGAGCTCCTGAAATTCCACACATACACCCTTTCTAATTGATCTCAGGGGAGAATTTCCTCGTGGCAGCTGCCATTTCTGCCGCGGCACCTGGCAGCTCAGAAGCACATGGGTGCATTCCAGTGGAGCTCACGTGCACCATTGTTTGTCATTGTGCCACGCTCTTTATGGGTCTGAAACTCACCCACGTTTCCAACATGAATACCCAAGGTCTCATTTGGGCTCGGGGTTCTCCTGCTGGGGAGCAGCACTGTAGCGTTCCACAACTTAAGGTTTCTCAAGAGTAGAACCACAGTCTCGCTGTGCACATATTGGGTATCCAATAAATATTTGTTAACTACCCAGTGTGGGTGAGATTTTCACCTACGCTGGCAAAGAGGTTTCTTGCATGAGACTAATGACGGTATTGCTTGTATTGTCCTTTCTTTCATGAATGACATGGGACCTGGTGGGTCCTCCAGAGAGTGGGCTGTGACAACATCCTTGGATCTGATGCTGCTGAGGACTCCTGTGGGGTGTGCAGGGGAAATAACTCAGACTGCACGACCCACAGAGGCGTCTACACCGCACACCACCACACCAACCGTGAGTGTCCCAGCGCTGCCTGCAGGTCTCCAGCAAGGGGGAGTGGAACTGGAGCTCCTGGGGGGAGGAGGAGGCAGAGTGAAAACAGCAGGCGCTCAGAGTGCCAACAGCTGGCTTCTCGAGCCTTTGGTGTGGATGAGGAGTGGTTGCCAGTCTACTTGAATTTAAAGGGTTCTTAGGAGGGTGAAAATCACAGGAGCCCTGCTCACTCCGTAAAAACCTTGTGCATCAATTTCCAAATCGAGTTCCATTTGATGGCTGACACAGATCTTCTACGGGTCCTACGTGGGTTCTGAAGTCTGTGGAGAAGCTGCACTAGTCAGACGCCCTGTCCCCTTTGGTCATGCAGAGTATTACCACGTGGTCACCCTTCCTCCTGGAGCCCGGAGCATTCGCATCTATGAAATGAACACATCCACCTCCTACATCTCTGTGCGCAACGCCCTCAAGAGGTACTACCTGAACGGACACTGGACTGTGGACTGGCCTGGACGATACGAATTTGCAGGCACTACCTTCCGCTACAGGCGGTCCTACAAGGAGCCAGAGAGCCTGACCGCTGCCGGGCCAACCAACGAAACGCTGATGGTGGAGGTAGAGCAGCCTGGTGGTTGGGGGCTCGGCTTGGTGGTCACTGGGTGTGTTCATAGGTCACGGCTGTTGGCCTACTTGTAACTATGGGGCAGAATGTGCAGTTAAGAGTGATCCATGTGCAGCTGCAGGGACTGTAGACTTGCTTTTGTCTCCTGTCTTTTCTTGGTGTGTGATGAGGGGAACACACGTTTCCATCTTTGGTCTTTATCCATTGATTTTTATAAATATCCACTTCTCTCCTGTATACTCAATGGTTGTGAGAAGAGCCCGTTCTGGGAGTGGGGAGCTTGCGATGTTTGGAGACATCAGCCTTCTGCTGCCATGTGCTGTGTGACCTGCCAGTGTCACAGCATTGACCCTCACTGGCCACACCTGGGCTGTCTCACTGGCCTGGTGTGCATGTGGGTCTCCTCCTGACCCAAGCCCTAGCCTTTTCCGCCATGAGTGTGTAGTCACTTGACACCGTCAGGCTTCTTCTGGCAACCAAATGTACCCCAGCGGCCCAGGCAGAGGGCAGCGCACACTGTGGATGTACTAGATTCCGCCCGTTTCACATTTCTGTGAAGCTCAGGAACAGCTCTTGGTTCAGAAGTTGCCGGTGAACCCACACCTCACCGTGGAGGTGGCAGCTTACCAGATGCCCCTACCCACTCTCTGGCCAGGCAGCCCCATCCCCTCCTCTGTGTCGGCCTGGGAGATGGCCCAGGGTGCTGCTGCGTCTCCACAGGCCACCTCCATCTCCCCAGCCCCCGGCCTTCTGCCCACTGTACATGTCCTCATCTTGGATTCTTTGCTTGCTTTTTCTCTTCCATCATTTAAGCTTTTAACTTTAATGACCTCAACAAAAGACAGATAATTTAGGGTGGAAAAAAATGGGGTTCTCTGGAAGCTGCTCTTCATGGAAGAGGGTCTGGAGAACATCTCTGTTGCTCGGCCATGTGACCATCTGCTGCAGCTTGCCCCCCTCCCACACATCTGTACCAGCTGGGACCCCTGCTGTGTCCTCAGGGAGAGAAAGAGACTCCAGGGCAGTGAGGCAGGGGCCAGTGTCTCTATCCACCTTTAATGTCAAGGGGAGCAAGCAGGTGGAATTTGTGTCAGCAAATGAAGATGAGGTTTCCAAACATCTGTGCTTACTGAGATGCAAGGGTCTGGTCTATGTTGAGGGCTACGATTAGGTCTCAGGCTAGAAAGTGCACGATCCAGATCCAATTCCATCACCAGGCACCACTCACTGGGCCTGAGTAAGCTGCTTTGCTAATGAAACCTGTCTCTCCTGGACTAAAGGGCCTTTCCAGCACGCCGAAGTCCCTGAGCTTCGAGGGGCAGGGAGTGCTCCCACCTGACTGTCCAGGCGTGGGCCTAGCCATGTTTACCTCAGTGTCCTGGTCACCTACGAACCTGGAGGAAGTGAGACTCCTTTTTCAGTATCACTTTCTGGCTCACTACAATGAAGAGGACCCACAGAGAATCCCAAAGAAACATGAAGGGAGATGCCCTGGATGTCCTGCAGACACTTGAAAATTCGTACAGAGTAATAGGTTACACAGCAGCAGAGTGGAATGTTTAATTCTCCTCGTTGTGTTTGAGTCTACTTGAGTCTTTCCCTGTTAGGAGGCTCATGTTCATTTCAAAGGATGGGCAGTGTCTGTTTTACCATTCCATCCAACTTCTCCTTGATTCCATTCACGTTTTAAGTGGTTTAAAGCAACTAACCAGTGTGTAGCTATTTATTTACCTTTAATTAATTTTATTTTTCTCCTTCTTCTTTTGTAGCTCCTGTTCCAGGGAAGAAACCCAGGCATTTCCTGGGAATACTCAGTGCCCCGGTCGGGTGCTGAGAAGAAGCCCAGCGCTCAGCCCAGCTACACATGGGCCATCGTGCGGTCTGAGTGCTCCGTCTCCTGCGGAGGGGGTAGGTTTCCTCTGGCGGCTCCTGGAGGTGGGGACATTGGTGCCCAGTGCATCAGGCCCTGGGGCACCCTGACTGGGTCCTCATCGGGTCCCAGTAAGTAAACCAGGGCTTATCCCCCTGAGCAACCAATCATTCCAAGTGACAGAGAAGGGAAGATGGCCCTGTCACTGGTGAGCCCCAGCCACCATGCCACCTTGCCTGCCTCAGTGTGGAGCCATGAGGACGTCCTCTGGTGCATCGTAAGATGTTTTAAGGATCACGTCGTTACTCAAATATCATTCAAATGTAAGTGGCTGATTATTAGATATGTCTGTGACGGGAAGCAGAATTGAGCATGGAAAACGGTGATGGAGAGTTTTTCTTTTAATTTGACCTTGTGTTAGACTTGAATTTACTGGAAGAAAACTCACTTTCAAGTCATAGACTCAAAACCACCCAGGAATCATGTGAATCTGATGAAAGTTGCAGTGAGATGCTATGAGAGGACATGTCAAAAAGATCTTCACGTGACAACAGATGGCTTTGCTGTCCTAACAACATACAAATTTTAAGCCCATGCTTTCCCTGATAAAAGCAATTCCACTGAAACAGTTTTTTTTAAAGAGCCAATGTGCCCTGAGGAAAGGTGGGAGTAAATTTGTAAATATTCGCGAATTTAGAATAAAACGCAGGCTCTGACATTCACATTTCCACCTGAACAAATGGATCTTGGCTTGGTGCATTCTCAGGTTTAGTGGTCAAGAAATTAGACAAGACTGTGTTTCAATATGAGAGAATGACATGAATAAAGAAAAATCAAAATTTGTATTCATATATTCACAATAGTCACTCTAAATACATGAGATAAAGGGGAAAAAGGAAAACCGAAAGGTAAAGGAAACCACACTAATCTGAAAAGCTAACACTTGATGGATGTTAATTCTTCCCATTTTAAACCAAACAGAAAATATTCCAATCATAAAGCCCTGGGTCTAGACACCAGGAGCTTTCTGTGGAGAAATGTGGGTCCTTTCTGTGCAGAAAGACAGCAAGCAGGTAGCTCTTCAGCAGCAGAGAGAAGCACAAGGAGGCCCTGCATAGGCGATGCCCCAGGGAGCCGCCATTTGTCCACCTAAGGAAAGGAGGAGCAAAGCAGCTCCGGCTGGGCGCTGGCTGGGCGCTGGCTGTGTGCCGTGTGGCAGCCAAGGGCCCTCACAGGAGCCAACACCATGCTGTTTGAACTTCCAGCCTCCCAAACGGCGAGCCAAAGAAACTGCTTTTCTCTATAAAGTGCTCTGCCTCAGGTTTGCCATTGAAACACTGAGAAAACAGACTAATTCAGTATCCTTTTGCCATTTTTGATAGGTTGATGCTGTTGGGGTAGTCAGGCACTTGGTCAGTTCCTTGTTAAGCATAGTGTCTGCTTCTGATCAGACAGGGGACGATGTCACAGCCATCTATAAGTGACCCTTGTCACCATCCTCTGTGCTCTGATGCACCCTAGGTCCTGTGAGTAGAGCGATCGTGTCTGGAGAAGCTGTCACTTAAGTACACAGGACTTCAGAATCTGAACACCTCCCAGGATCTCACGGTGGTTTCTCAGAGAGATCCTTCCTCTTCTGATTCTGAGACTCTCTAAGGCTCCTGCGCTGCACCCAACCGTGTATCCAGCACTCAGAGAGAGGCAGAGCCCCTTGCCCTAGGACGCACACGACTAATTGTGGAACCATCTCCACTGCCCTGCGTGGCTTTGCTTAGAAGGATAACGCTTTTGGCAACAGCTGGAATTCATTCTGTAGTTAGAATTATTGAAAATTAGAGATTCTTTGATAAAATCATAGTCTTTAAGAATGAATAGTCCTCTTTCGAGTACTTTGGCAAAATATGGAGATTTTAAGTGATTTTTAAGGAACAGGCCAAAGCTGGTTTCTATAGAAAGATAAAAGTAGTTGCTGAGCACATTGCTCATTAAACTCACCTCCTTCCATGGCCAGCGTTCATCTCGCCACAGCTAATGGATCCTTCTCTCTGGATCTCTTATTTTGTACTTTGAATTTTATAGCCTTCTCCTCTTATCTATTACTATGGGTCATCTTAGAAAATTGGCCAGCATTCATCTCACATTTCCATGGACTATGCGACTTTTCTCTCTGACAAAGTGAAGTGGCCATATGCAATGATGAGAAATTGCTTCACAGATGTGCTGTTGGGCAGAGAAATAAAACCCTAGTTTCTCTAAATGTTCAGCCAGATGACTAAGGAGACCCCACTCCACCAAGTGGGACTCATCGGACAGCACGATCATCCACACATGGGGTAAAAACGGGTCGTGGACAAGCCAAAGGCCACTGGACACGTGGCTGACTACACACAATTTTGTCTCCTCAGAAAAGACATTTGAAAACAGAGAAAGAAATATTTAAATTCATTGCCTGTCTTTTATTGTTTATATGGCCTATTAGTCAGGACTCTCCAGAGAAATTGAACCACAAGCTGAGATGTGACCACATATACAGCCACGTGTACATGTATCAGATATGTGTTTATATGTGTTCTACAGATGGGCTCGCACCATCATGGAGGGTGTGAGCCTCCATGCTGTCCCCAAGCAGGGACCAGGAAGACCAGTGTAAGGGAGGAGAGGTAGGGAGAACGGTGTAGCCACCCACGTCTGACACCCAAGGGCGGGAACCCACGCCCCAGGCCCCAATACCCATGTCTAGGTGCACACAGAGCCCAGGATCTTGAGTACACAAACCACATCAGAGCGACAGTCTCTGATTAAGGACCCCAGGAAATCCCCTTGACAAAAAGACATTGTGCAAGAATTAAGTGTGGGTTTGTGTGCTTAACTTTTAGTCCTGGTCATTTCCGCTGCAGATGAGGTGACAGGTGGCTGGCACACGGGGAAGCGTGGTGTCTGATGGACAGTGGAGGAGCTCCCTCAGAGGGTCAGGAAGGAAATCCTGGTCTGACAGGAGTTAGAGGAAAATTGAGGAGAGAGTCAGGGATTGTCGCAAGCCCCAGATGCTCCTCCTGGGCAGACCTAGGAGCCCCGACTGAGGCCCGTCTGTTCCCCTGTGGCACTGGACTCACTGGAAAGAGCATCTCTTGAAGCATAACCCTCACCTGCACCCTGAAGCCACTCCAGAGCTCAGGAGTAAACATCTGGGCACAGGCCAGGGAGTGGGAGTTTAAGCAGGTTTGTTTCAGTGTCTTCAGTGTGAGGTGTGCCAGGCACAGAGAAGTTGTTCTGCAGTCATGTCAATTAACAGTACAATATGGTTCAAAGGAAACCCAGAGTGAGCTCTTCCTTGGCCCCGGGCTAGTCCTTCCTTCCCCTGCCCTGTGGAGCCTTTCCATGTTGGGTTCCTGGGGACAGGTGAGCAGGAGATAAGGAGAGGCCAGAGCAGACTCCAAAGTCCTGCAGACAAGAGGAGCCTGTGGATAAGTGAGGTCCCTGCTCTCTTGCTGGACGCCCCAGACTCCCTGAGCTGGGCCTGCTCAGACAGGAAGTCCACTTCCATGGGGGCCCAGTTGGGCATGTTGGGATTATTTTTCATTATAAATGTCAAAAATAAATAAAAATGGAGAAGGCATGCCCATCGCTCCGTGGCTCCTCGACCTGATGCCGTGCTAGGGTGTGTGTATTCCACATGCCTGGGCCCCTTCACCGCGGTCCTTGGAGAGCAGCCTAGTTTCTCCTATGCCAGTGAATTTTTACTGCCAGTGCACTGGCATATTTAAGCATTATTTAAGTATTATTCACAGTGAATAGACTGTAAAATATTCTCAGAATTGTCTTAGAAATTGCAAATATTGACTCCACTTGGGGAAGTGTTTCCCAGGGGTGATTACCAAAAGTCTAAAAATTTTTCTTTGGGGGAAGAACTTTTCTACATATGGGTGCATACGTATGCATGTATGTACTTGTATGTGACCCCACACACAATTAGTTTGCTTGTAGACACAAAGGCAGAACAGTAGCATGAGAGCTGAGTGACGGAGTTGAAAAGATTCTGATTTTAACTTCATAATCTCAGGGCTGTCAGTTTAAGATCATTTTGTGAGAAATCTTGTGGAAAAGTAACGGCAGGCCCTTAGCATCTAGGAGCCCAGGCCAGCATCAGCATCTCTGAGGGACTTGTTAGAAATGCAGATTTTTGGGCTATCCCACAGCCCCAAGGATGGGGCCCAAAGTCAGCTGACACCACTGCCTGGTATTCCTATTGTGCACCAAAGCTGGCGAAACCCTGGTGCAGGGGACCCTTGCCATTGGGCTTTTGCTGTGGACTTCTCTCCAAACACGTCATATCTAATGTGCAGTCCCTGCCCTGATCTCCAGGCAACCCCCAGAAATTCCTGAAATCCCTTGTGTATAGAAATTGCCATGGAAAACTATTGTTCTGGAGGAAAATTCTAAAAGAACAACTTTGCTGCACACAGAAGCTTGCATAAATGGCGATCAAAGGATTGCCTCCGGCTGAGACAGAGAAAGTCTAAGGTCTTTTTGGAAGGTGGGCAAAGATGGGCTCAGTGAGAGCTGGGAGAACAGAAGACCAGGGCATCCCTGGAGAAGTCCCAGGACTGGGCCTGGGGAGCTAACCCACCCTCCCCGCTGTGATTTTGAAGGAAGAGGAGAATAGTTTCTGTTAACAGAATCCCAAACTCTCCTGATCTTAACAGATTGAAGTCCCCACTTTAACAACCCTCAGAAGCAAACTGGAAGCCAGAGCCGTGGTGGAGCAGGGCCACCATGGGTTCCACATGTTGCACAGAGACCCTGTGGAGTCTCCCCTCAGAAGGCCACTCCCATGCCCAGTGCTGGGAAGGCGTGCCAGGCGCACCCAGGGGCTTGCTCCCACCAGCCTGCCCAGGGACTGCGCTCTTCCTGGGGCTTCCCTGGGCCTGTCTGCCCAGGAGGCGCTTCTCTCTCCAGACCCAGCTCCCCAGGAGCTCTCCCCATCCCTTTCCCGGATTTCTGCTCAGCACGGGCGCCCTCTCTCTGCCAGGGGCATGTGTGCCTCATCTTAAAACAAGCTCTTCTCCCCTCCTCCTACTCTTTCCTTTTATTTCTTGTCTTTTAACATGAAACCTTTCACAGGCGTCTTCTGCACTTCCTGCTCTGGGCCCCATGCAGGGGCCACCTGCTTGTCCAGAGAGGGAGCCCGAACCTGTAGCCACAAGACCTGCTGGCCAGGACCCATCCAGGCACCAAATCCACGGGCTCTTTCCCACCCTTCTCTCTGCGACCTGCAGTGCTCTACAGCTGATGACGCTGTCTTGGAAACTGCTTCTTCCCTTCATCTCAGGACCTTCATCTCCATCCATGCACACATGTAACGAAACAGGCCCTCCTTCCCTCTCTCTGGCCCCCAGCAGAGGTGTGTCCTCACATCTCTCCTCAGCTTACCACCCGTGAGCACTTTCTGCCTCCATCCTTGTTCTCTGCAACCGGTGGACACCTCCACTCTTGGACTCCCAGCCCGTCTCAGCCCCAGTGTCAGCCCCTTCACCACAGACCCCTCTGGTCTTTCCAAAGTCAGGCTTGACTCTTTTCAAGTAACCCAAGAATTTCTGGCAGTCCATCTTCCTCTGTCTCTAGGTCCCCCCACCCCGACTCCCCACTCCCAGGCTCACTTAGCAGATGACTTCACGTCTGTTCTCTTCACCTGCCTCGGTAGATACACCACATGCATTTTCCCTTGTAAATTTCATGACACTTACACTCTTGTCTAATTGTGTAAAACAGTGTTCTCAAAATCATTTAAATTTTACTACTGGTAATAAATAAAATTATTTTCATATCCCTGACCTTACAGAAAATATTCCTGGTGTTCTCAATGATGCCAGTTTCTAGGCTTAAATAAACATATGATATCTATATATGTACACATAAATATCACACATCTGCACACAAACACAAATTTACTAATATATTGATGTAAGTGAATATTCATTTGTTATATATGGTTCATTAACATTCTTACCAAAAATGGAGGCTGAATTTATCACAAGGTAGATTTTATTACATTAATGGCAGAGCTCTTGTTTACTCCTTTATTCACTGAATTGTGACCTTCATCCCTAATATTAGAACCTTCTTACGTTCTTGCTGTGAATCATTGTCTGATGACTTATGTTTCTCCATGTACTATTCAATCCCATCCTCTCGTATTCAACATTTTCACATTTACTCCTTTAAGTATCATTGAGCAGTAGTTTTCTTTCATGTATTAAGATGTACTAAATTTATTTCTTTTGATGTTGGAAACCTTTTTTTTAAAAAAAAATTTTATGCTTTGGAGCAATTTAAGTAACTTTGGTATTATCTATTTCTTAGCAGTTGGTATAATTTATAACTGAAGAATGAGAATCTGTTGCTTTTTCAGGAGGCAGATCTATAATACATTTTAATATTATGAATGGTAACTGTATAAAAATTTTTATCAATTTTGGTGCTATTTTCTTCTAATTAAGAAAACCATCTTTTTAAGGGATGCAAAATTTTTATTTTTTATGTTTAAACTGAGTCTCTCACTAGATTATTTTTATTTATTCTACATATGAACTTTCATTTTCATTTCTGATCTTGTAAGTTTCTACTTATTACTTCTTTTCTTTTTCCGTCAGTATGTGAGTGACAGTTCAGCCAGGAATGCAGATCCTAACAGGAAGTGTTCAGGCAGGAGGCATTTAATACAGAGGATTGGTGGTTACTAGATAGAATGAAGGAGTCAAGGTCACAGACAGACAACTCTAGCTCCCAGGGTGGCTCCAGTTTTTGAAGGTCAGAGAAGCTGTAGGGGATTCTAGCCACCACAGGAGCAGGTGATTCCCCGGAAAATGCCTGAGGCCTACTGCAAACGTTTGCACCTCCCAGAGCCCAGGTTATGTCCACTGGGGCAAGAGATGTGGTGATTCAACTTCTTACTCTTCTTCCTGCCTGGTCTTGTGCTAGTGCTCCCATTGGTGGGTCCAGCTGATTGCCACATGGACAAGGGATTCAGAAAACACACGGCCAGTGACTGCCACTGAGCTGCTAGGAACAGTGTGATGGGGGGGGAGTTCCAGGGCTGGGGTTACAGTGTTCATCTTCAATAGATTGACATCTGCCATCGGATTCTAATGCCCTGGCCTCTGGTTCTCTATCTCTTCCATGACCTTCCCTTATTGGTTTCACCTATTTCCATTCTTATTTATCCATGTCTGTATTTAAGACCATGAGTTGTCCTCGGAATTTTGCTTTATCTACATCCCACATATTCCTTTTTTGTAACATTTTCATAAGAAAATTTTATTTTAAACCTGCCAACCACTCTCTTTTCTGCTCTATTTCCATTAACCAGTTAAGCTGTCCAGGGTACACAGAGCACTTCACCTTTCTTTCCTTATCTTATACTTTTTTGTTTATCTGCTTACAGTCATTCTAATGTCCTCAACTGAAGATGGTGCTGTCCTCACAAGGGGCATTTGGAAAACTGGGAAGGCATTTCAGCTGTCACTGTGATGGGTGCACTTCAGGCACTAATGGGTAGACCCCGGGATGCTAGAAGCCTCGAGGCATTGTGTCTGAGCTGCACAGCAGAGAATAGTTTTGCCTCATGTGCTGGTAATGTCCCATCAAGAAAAACAAGTCACAGCTAAAAAATAACAGAGTCAGAACATGCACCCCCACTAGACAAAGCCAACATTATCTTTGAGAAATATGTGTGTGTTATACCTATATGCATTCTTACTTGGTTATCACATGAGTTTCCTGGCAGGTAAAATCTGGATTTCCTGGCAGGTAAAAACCCAGGGCCTTGGGCATAGGAGTTTGAAATGACACTAAGGCTATTCAAAGTAAAGCCAAAAGAATATCTCCAATAAGAAAGAAAAATATGTATATTAGTCAGTCAGCTTCTGCTTCTGTTTTGGAGTGAAGCACCTTTTCCATTTGCTTAGCTAAGGGGCTCTACCTTGCTGGGAATCCCCAGTGATCTTTTTTGAGACTAGAACACAGGTTTGAATTCCACATGTTTCTAATTTCAAAGCAGGAAATCAAACTGAAGTTGTTACTTGTAGACTCACGCCCCCTAAAACAGTGTAGGAATTTGGCTAAAGAAATTTAAAAAGGAACTTTGGCTTGAAACGCAAGTAGAGGAAAAGTTAGCTTTCCTTGCTCATTAGGGAGACCTCCAACAGTGTTAGAAAAGAGGACAGTTCCTCCGTACGCTCCTCCCTTAAATGGGGTCATTATGATGATTACCTTAAGAGAGTCCATAAGATTCTCTGAAGAATAGTTTTAAATAGACATTTGTTTCTTTTTCTAATTTAATAGTTTCTCATTCCTGGTGAGCAAGTAGAAAAGTGAGTTCATAAAACATGATCCAAATTCAATCTTGGTATTGATGCGTAGGTGAGTCATACCAAATGTGTCCCAGTTCCTCCTAAGTAATGTATAAAAGAAAGATTACTACCCTACGTTGATGATTTTTTTGGCAAAGTATTAGTTAACCCCCATTAACTTGTACGAGCTTAGAAGTTACTAAACATTAAAAAATTGGCCAATGACTCACCAAGTACTTATGAATGAGAACAAATTAATCCATGCCAGCTACTGAAATTACAGAAATGAATAACACATGTTCTCTGCCCTCCAGAAACGTGTTCCAGAGGATGACATGTGTTCGTTAGGCCAACCTTGCAAGAACCGGCCTATGATGCATGCCTCGAGCAGCAGAGACATTGCCATTTGGCATTTTGCCGGGATGATGAGCACAGACCTTGTGGGGCTGACATCGACTGTTTAACTCTCAACACCCCTGACACCGACATAGCAGCAGTCTTCCCCTCTCTGGAAACAGCTGGGTGTCTCCAACTCAGCTCAGTTCCCTGTGGGCTCGCACCCCACCCTAAGGCCTCATGTAATCTCTTACCTCCCAGAGGCCCCACCCCCAGACATATGGCCAGATGAAGTGTCCACCCTCTGGACAGGGAGGCCATTTCAGCATGAATTTTGGTGCAGACATCTGGACCATAGCACCAGGTCCCCACGCTTCTGCCCAACTTCACTGCCACGTTGGGGCTTTCACAGTCCTTCCCTTTGGATAACTGGTAGGTGGCTTCACTGCAGCATGGCTCACAGGACTCAGGACGTGTTCCTTTACTGTCACAGATTATCATGAAGGATAAAAGTGAATGGCATGTTAGGCTCAGAGTCAAGCAGGGACACAGGCTTTTGTCTTGTGGAGCTGGGGTGCACCTCCTCCTGGATCATGGATATGTTCACGACTGGGAAACTCTCTGAACCCATCCTTTAGAAGTTTAGTGGAGGTTTACATAGGTAGGCCTGATCGAGTACTTCATTGGCCACTGGAGGTGAACTCGGCCTCCAGCCCCTCTCCCCTCTCTGAGGTTGGCGAGGGCAGGCCAGCGCTCAGGGCTGAGAATTCCAACCTCCCAATGGTGCCTCAGTCTTTCTGATGGCCAGCTGCCTTCCTGAAGCTATGGGGCCCCCAGTCCCCAGTTACGCCTTCAGCATGCATGTATCTTCCCACACTCCAGAGAGTCCCAGGGTTTGGGGAATTGTGTGTACTCTGTGACACCTGGGTAAACTGAGGCATAAAAGTCACAGCTTCTCATATGGCCTAGAGTAGAGGTTCTTAAGGTGGCCCCTGGTCTGGCAGCCTCTGCAGCTCCAGGGCTTTTGTTGCAAACTGCAGCTCCTGCAGATCTATGCATCAGAAACCCTGGGTGGCCCGGGCTTCCCGGGGTTTTCACTAGCAAGGGAGTCTGATGCGGGACCCCCTCCCCACCAAGGGAGTCAGGGAAGGCAGTGCCAGGGTCTCACTCAGAAGGGAAAGCCATGTGCCTGGTGAGCCCAGAGGCATGGCAGTGGGGGGTACCTTCCAGGTTCAGAGGACAGCACCTGGGCAGGCCTGGGGGTCAGAGGAGGGGGAAGGCCACAGGTCAGGGTCACAGTGTCACATGGCTGCAAGGGAAGGGTTAAGTAGGATTTAAACAAGGGTAGCAGTAGGAATGTGGCATATGTGTTCGCCCATGGACACGAGGGAATTTCCTTTAGAAAGTTGAGCCCATCTGGCACAAGTACAGCCTGTCCCTCCTGAGTGGATGGGGCTTCGCTAAGGACTTGAGTATGGAGGCATTTGAGTGCTGCAGTGCCCCCAGTGCCTGTCTGTCCCACGTGTGATGGCACAGCTCGTGTGGCCTGCCAAGGTCCCAGCGTCCCTGAGAATGCTGGATTTCTGGGACATCACTTGCTTTTGCTGTGCTTTCCCTTGAGGAGCCACTGGGCTGCCCACACTTCCTCCAGGTCCTGTGCTCACCTGCTCTGCCTCGGGCTGGCCCAGTGGCACCTGAGTGGGATCCTTGGAGCACTGGGGTCTGCAGATTCCACTCCAGCCCTCGTCTGCCTCCGCTGGCCTGTGGCTGTGGGGTCGCAGCTCCTGAACTGCACTGTTGTGCTGACTTCGAGCACAGGCACCCCTGTGCTGCCCCCCACTTCTGCTCTCCCCCCGGATCACTCCTGCCTGTGGGGATTGGCCCCTAAGGCTGGTCACCAAACCCTTTGTTGACTTTCCTGAGTCCATCTGTTAGAATAAGGGGGTCACAAACTCGCCACGTGCCGGAACCGCTTGTCCTAATTACCTTTCCTTGCCCACAGCCTCACGTGCAGTGGATGCCAACTTGACTTCTCATCTCTACTCTTAGAGGCACTGTGTGTGACTTAGACCTTGTTCCTTCATATGAATGTTCTTCAGGAGAATAAATACATTCTCAAATAAATTTTCTTACACTTTCACAGAGTATTCCGTGACTTTCTCAAAGTCACGACTTCTCTCTATTGTACGAACTTCTAATTATTATCCTTCAATTATTTATAGTCTCTTTTGATATCACAAAAATATACACAGCATAAAATCACCATTTTAACTGCTCCTGAGTGTGTGGTTCACCGGTGTTAAGTACATTTGTGTTACTGCACGGCCGTCAACGCTGTCCACCTCAAAACTTGATCGTCAGCCCAGGCGCTCTGAGTTCATAAAACAATGAGTCTACCCTCTCCCTCCTGCCAGGCCCTGGAACCACCCTTCTGCTCCTTGTCTCCAGGACTATGGCTGTTCCTGGAGCCTCACATAATGCTTCCTTCAAGACAATTTCATTAATTGGAACACTAAACAAATTAAGGGACATTCATAAAGCTTTAAATAGCTCATGGGATGTACATGGAGGAGAGCAATCAGACCGACATTCATTCCCACCGGCCTCATTCCACGCAGCTTCTGAGTCACCATCATCAAGTCAAGCATCCAGATTGTGACCCAGGCAACACTTAGCCCCCGATTCTCTGGTGATAAACTGCTAACCATTTTGTTGTGCGTGCTTCCTGCTGACTTATTGCTAGTTGTCTCCCTTTGTCATCTCTCAAATGGAAATCTGAGACAGTTTATATAATCTTGGCATTTCTTTTGATAAATGCTAGTATTCCCAGCTATAGTTTTTAAAAAAAAAAACTGCTATATTCTATCAAACACATTACAGCATTAAACACAAGAAACGTATTAATTTTAAAGGTGTTAAAATATGGGAGGAGCTGTGTACATCCTAGAACTGTTGAAATCCACCAGTTAAAAGTCATTAAGACAGGTCAGCAAATGGAGTATTCAGAATTGGCCTTTGGACCTTAACACACAGGCATAAAAGTGTAATCAAGGTTTTCAGGAAGGTATGCCAGCTCTTCCTCTGATACAGAGCACAATGGCAAGTCTGTAATGTCCATCTCTTCCTTCCCACAGGACAGATGGTCACCAAGGAAGGCTGCTACAGAGACCTGAAGTTTCAAGTTAACACATCCTTCTGCAGTCCCAAGACCCGACCCATCACAGGGCTGGTGTCCTGCAAAGTCTCTGCCTGTCCCCCCAGGTAAGTGGTACCCTGCTCGACACAACAGGATCACAGTTCAGGGAGTCCTTGGAGGTCCAAAGTCTGCACCACAAGAAGTGCTGACCACCTCCTTTCAATGCATAGCCACCGAGAGGCGAGTGGACAAGAGCAGCCTGAATAAGGTGTCTAGAAAAGCATATTTTAGTGAGAAATGGCCTGGAAGGTCTGTGTCTGTGAATCACATTCTCACAGTAGCATTCCATTGGATTTATGTTTGGTGATAGTAACACGTTCTCTCTTAGCCTCTGGTCCTGTTCAGTGTCATGGCATTTTTCTTACTTAATGAAATACACTGGAGGAGCAGAGCCTGACCCAGGCCTGCCCAGCTGATAAGGGATACAGAATTGCTGCCACACCCCATAAAGGTGCACCTGTGAGGGACAGCACCAGGGCTTCTGCCCTCAGGGCTGCCACCCCTGGGGATCTCCAGATCGACATGGGCTTCTCAGAGACGTGGGCTTGGGAATGTCCCCAAGAGGCAGTGTGGTCCTGCTCTGTCCTGCTCTGCCCCCGGGAGCACCACCTGAGCAAGGCCTTGCTTTGTCTGGTCTCCAGGTCTTCATATTGGCCTCGGGACACGTCAAGGAGGATGGTGTAAATTGCCTAAGATAATGTGTTTACAGGAGAAATTCGAGCTTCAGCAAGACCTTTCGGAGAGCCCAATGCACTAAACACACTAGAAGTCAATCACTACTTATGGCTGTGAGGATCCATAGTGGCGGGAGAATGGGTGCCTGGTGTGCTGGAATGTTCCTCCAGAGAGGAGGAGAGAGGTGCTCTCCCTCTGTCCTTCTCAGAGCTCTCTATGTGCTGGGCTCCGGCTTGGTGTAGGCATGCAGACAACGTATCAGAACCTGGGGAGCTGGGAATTTCCAGTCCTCCCCGCACAGCTGCCTACAGTGCAGCTGGGGACCACCTTATCTCACCGCTGGACTTGCCTCAGTCCTGGTTCCCCGACCACCATGTCCCACTGGTACTGATAGAGATGTCCATCAGGACTGACACAAGAATTTCAGTCCTGGAAACCCATTAGCTACTGAGGTCTCTGTCGCCTCCCTGGGGATTCTTTCCAAGGTCACACACACCTAATTCTGAGGCTCCACAGTGTCAGCGATTCCAGAGCTGGTGCTGTGCACCCCTGCAGGTCCTGGAGGGTCAGCTGCATGTTCCCCCTGACTGGACAGCCCTACAGGCGGGGCTGAGGACAGCCAGGGTGCAGCAAGAGCACCAGTTCTGGACCTGGCGGGTCGTACCAAAGCAGGCACTTCAGGAGAGTGAAGAACAAGAACCTCAGGGCAGCTGAGGCAGGCAGAACAGAACAGGCCACCTCTGCAGGAACTAGGGCTCAGAGACAAGGCAGGCTGGACATGAGAAGGTCTTAATCAGAATGACTACTGCAGCAGGGAAAGTGCAGCGTGAACTGGGCTCGGCTTTGACTTGGGCAGAGGTCACTGGGAGAAGAAGGGATCCCTGTGGAGGTGAGCAGAGCTCACTGGAGTCTTGGAAGGGAAGGAAGCAGGATCCTGGGAGGGAAGGGGAGGTCTCTGGGCAAGGCATCTGGACTGTCTACAGAAGTCAGGCTGCACGGAGTCGGGCTCACGCCTTCCCATGGAGAACGTGGTAGACAGTGAGGGCTGGGGTCATCTAGGGACATGCACTGAACTGTGGCCAAGGCTGGGTTAGGAGGAGGGCTCAGAGGAGCCTGGAGTTAGTTGGGGAAGGAGGGATCTTTGTCGTTGGCACACTAATTTCACCACCTCCCTGGACAGCGGGGACTGATCCTGTGCTCCAGTGGCCATCGTCATGGATGGTAAGTGTCAGCCCAAGATAATCTGTGGGCCACTTTGGTCTATGTGGTGTGTCTTGGACCAACATGCTGTCACACGGCGAATGACCATGTCTGTGCTAGGTGTGTATGTGAATTCATGCATTGCCCTTTTCTCCTCCTCTGTCATCCGTTTATAATGATGAGGGTTAGTTTTCTCCTCTGCCTCTTTCTATTACAGAGGGATCGGAGCCAAAGACATTTCTGTAGTCCTCTGGGTCCTGTATTCTATGCTTAACTCATTCCAATCCAATTTAATAAGTAAATTCTGCCAAAAGCATTGTATGCTGAAAGAAAAGTCACAATTAGTTGACAAAGGGGTCAGTCTAGGGGAAGTTGGACTGATGGAAAACTGAGGCTGAGGTGACCCCAGATCCACCCAGGGGAAATCGAGAGACCTCCTTCCGGTCTCCTTGATGTCTGTGTGTTGCATGGTTGAGAACCATTGATATCATCCTTTGGAAGAGGAAACTTTCAAAGGTGCTGCCCATGACCACAGACCCAGCTCCTGGCTGGGAGATTCTGGAGGAGCAAGAGTGCATCTGTCCCATTCCTGCCTCACCCCCAGCAAGTCACAGGAGCCTGCAAACAAATGGGACTCCCCCAGAGTCTATTTCACAGGCCTCCTAAATGGAGTTCTTCCAGTGGAGGGCTCAGCCCGGTGGATGCCATTGGTGGCTGGAGGGTGAGTGGGCTCCACCTCCTCCCCCACTTCGGATGTGATCTATGTCGTAATGGTACCTGTCTTCTAGAGCAAGCTGAGGGTCTCTTGAGATCATCCACATAAAAGCTCCTCGGTTTGATAAACACTAAAGCTTGGATATTTTTATTTCTTCTGTAAAAAGAAAAACAAACCAGTTATTTATTTAGTCTGTGAAGTAAAATAATCGGGATGAAATGCAGAAACATGGTCCTGCACTACTTAATACTTACGGGATATTATTTTATCACTTTATTTTTTAGCAGTTGAGTTGGGAAATAGATTTTAATTTTAAAATGTTTTGGTTTTCCTCTGAAAGGTATTGCACATTTCTGTGTTGTAGGTTACTGACAATTAATTCTTTTCCTCTAATTAAGTAGACAGAAAGCCCGAGTGAGTCCATTTCTGGGACAGGGAAAGCGTGTGTCCCTGTTCTTTTCTCCTCGAGGCTGCAGGTCCCTGCCCAGCCTCGGGTACTCTGAAGCTCTCAGAGCTGACACGGCTGCGTGGCAGGAGCAAACCATCCCACCCTCAGCTGTTGCTCCAGATGATTCCATGGCAGGGTGCAGTGGGGGGAGATTCAGAGTTTCATGTTGACTTGGAGGAGGGTCCCCAAAGAATGGAGAATGGGAACCTTTACACTCTTAACCCACGGCCTTCCCATGTGCACCCTAATTGACAGGGGGTCAGAGCTCTGCTGGTGAGAGCCCCTGAGCCCCCATCAACATCCAGAAACCTGCCTGCCCAGGTTCTGGGGCCCTGGGCTGGGTCACTGTAAAGCCACAGGGTCACCAGCCAGAAGGAATGGCCCTGAATGGTCAATCTCTGTGGGGGTGGGGATGGGGAGCCCCCTGATCCCCTGGTGAGGGAGAGATGATCTTAATGGGTCTGTGTCTGCTGGCCTGGACCCCTGGGGCTTCCTGGGCATGAGCAGTTTGCAGCTGCTCCTCTGGGATGGAGGAAGCCCACACAGGTCCCCATCGCCCTCCCCCTCCTCCTGACATTACAGCAGACAAGCAGCCTGCAGCCCTCCCCCCCCCCTGCCCCTGCCCTATTTTAGTGTGAGTCAGGCATTTTCATCCCTTGCTTTTGAAACAGGAATTATAAATCACACAACCAGTTACTTCCTTTATGTTTGTCAGCTTATCTAAATGGACTGGCTCTTAAGTCATTTATCTCCAATATCTAGTTTTTTAAGCACAAACACTGATAGCAAACCTTCCTGGACAGGGATTGACGGCCCGAGGAAATGCCTTCCAGATGGGGAAGGGCCGCTCCGGCCCTCCAGTCTAGGGGCGCACAGTGACAGTGTGGGCAGACACTGGGATGAAGTGCTGTTTTAGCCTCTCAGGAATCCATGCAGACGGGCCACGTGTCCGCTTGATGTTGGTTTGACCACGTTACTTTTTTCGTGCAGAGTTGTTCCTTCCACAACAGAGATACCCAGGCCAGGAACTGTGTCCTCGGGCTGCACACTGTATAAATTGAACGTAGATTCAGCTGGATAATCCTATTACTAACATTCTCTTATAGCAATGCTTTCAGTCACAGGAAGGGGGGATGATTTTAACTTTTGGTTTTTTTAGGGGGAGGTGGGGGTTGCTGAGGATTGAACCCAGAGGTGTTTTACCATGAGATACATTCCCAGCCCTTTTTAATTTTTATTTATTTATTTATTTTTTCATTTGAGACAGCTAAGCTGTCCAGGCTGACCTCAGACTGGCAATTCTCCTGCCTCAGTCTCCTGGGCTGCTGGGATTTAAAAAAAGTTTACTCCTTCTTTTCTTTTCATTTCCTTTCCTTTCATTTTATTTATTTTCCTTTCTTTACCTCTTCTGTCTCTTTTAAGTGTGAGTCTGTAAATACTAACCACCCAGCAGCTTGCTGGTTGCCACGGCAATGAAGGAAACCAGACCACTTAGGTGGCATCTACACAGGAAGAGGTCAGCTGGCAGGAATGCCAAGGCTATCAGCTGGGGTCATTTAACTGTGACTTGGAAACTTAAGATACTTATTTTGGGAGGAAACTTAGCTGGTTACTTAGGTTAAATATTTTAATCTCTCATAATATTTTCATTATTTTGGCCTTCAGATCCCAGTGTGGTTGACACCAAAATTCTCTCAGTCTTCCTATAATCAGTATAACCTTAGCCTAGTAATTGAAACTGTGGCATATGCTTCTGATATTTCAGAATAAGAATATAAAATAAGCTGACAGAGATAGATGGATGGTAGTTTAGACTAGATAAACTAGATAGAGGAGAGAGAGATATTCAAGAGATGAATGGTAGACAAAAAGACGGCAGCTAGATGATAAATAGGAAGTAGATGGTAGATAGGTAAATGGATAATAGATTTCAGATGAATTAATGAAAGATAAGTATGTAGAATGCAAGATAGGTGTTCTAGTCGACTTTTTTATTGCAGTGACTAAAAGACCTGACAAGAACAATTTTAGAGGAGGAAGAGTTTGGAACTCACGGTTTCAGAGGTCATGGTCTATAGATGGCCAACTCAGAATATCAAGTGGAAGGGTGTGGCAGAGGAAAACAGCTAGGACGTGACATCAGGAAGCACAGAGTGCCCTTGTTCACAAGAGACAGAATATCAATCCCCAAAATATGCCCCCAGGGACCCATCTCCTCCAGCCACATTCCACTCGCCTATAGTTACCACCCAGTTAGTCCCTTTCAGGGGGTTAAAGCATTGATTGGGTTTAGGATCTCAACCCTAAACTTTGTTGCAAACTTTGAAAACTTTGTGTTTTCACTTTTGGGAGACACCTCATGTCTAAACTATAAAAATAGAATAGATGATTGATAGATAATGGATTGATAGATAATGGACAGATGATAGACAAATGGATGGTGGATATAAAAGATGAGAGGTGATGGATGGATGGATAGAGAGATGGAAATATTAACTGGGCCACGCTCCAAGCCTGCGCTCTCTCCACACACTCCGTGAGTGTGTACTCATCATGCTTCTTTAAGTTTCCCTTGAAGCTGGGAGCTTCCCTCAGAATTAGCAGCCTGCGGGAAGAATGAGACACACTGTTTTTGGATACCACCAGACACCATTGCCTTATCCTCTGACCCATGAATTATGTAGGATTGCAGTTCTGCACTTCAAATGTATGGAGGCTTCGGGGTCGGTTTTTGTTGTTGTTTTAATCTCAAGTGCTCTTACATTGAGATCAAAGAAAGGGTTAAAATCATCTATTGTTGGCCCTTTTGAGATTTCTTGACATATTACGAATAGGCATTTTTATAAATATTTATCCTGGGAATGAAGAAATGTGTGTTTTGGGCTGGAATTAAGATATTTATGTGACAATTAATTCCTTAGGTAATTCTATAAATCCATTATGTTCTAATTTTTTTTCTGCTTTTTTTTTAAGAGAGAGTGAGAGAGGAGAGAGAGAGAGAGAGAATTTTTTAATATTTATTTTTTAGTTCTCGGCGGACACAACATCTTTGTTGGTATGTGGTGCTGAGGATCGAACCCGGGCCGCACGCATGCCAGGCGAGTGCGCTACCACTTGAGCCACACCCCCAGCCCCATCTATTGCTGAGTGACTTGTTTTAAAATCACAGGATTTGTGTTTTTTAGCCTTTCCTGTTAGTTTTCCTCTTAGTTGACTTCACACCTCCACTTTGTGTTGCGAGACAGGGCCTGGTTTCAGCACGAGTTGTAAGGACCATCCTTATCTCTAATATTGTTTTCACCTCACAGTCGATTTTGTTTGAAGTTAACGTTTTGTCATCAGATTCCACTTCTCTTTCTTTCCTTCCGGCTTCATATTTATTAATTCTCTTTATTCTCACATTTTCGAGTTAAGAGCACTCCTGCATGATTATCACAAGACCCTAGAAATAAGCGACCTAGGTCAAGAGCTGGGGAGGTGGCCTGTGTGGCTGTGCCCTGCTGGAGCAGCTGTGGGCAGCCGATGAAGGGCCCCAGGTGCTACCTGTGGGTGGACAGGGCAGGGTCGAGGAGGGAGAGGGAAGGTGGCCACGTGCTGAGAAGTATTTTACTGACCACTTCTTTTTGTCTGTGAAAACAGCATAGTCACCTGCTTTGAGTGACAGTGGGGAGGACCGGTTGTTTGAGTAGGAAGGACAAAGCTGAGGCAGTGACCTGACCACATGGCAAACCTCTGGGCCCACTTGAAAAGCAAATAAATCCCAGAGTATCTTGTTGCAGTGACGGAGAATAAAAATGTGTCTATACAGGCACCAGCTGCAGGTAAGGGAACCCCTCATGGTCACATGTGCACCCCGCCAAAGCACTTAGAGGTCTATTCAGATATTGGTTGGTGCTCAGTTCACTAATGAAGGAAAGAAAGGTCTGTTTTAGTCAGCTTTCTGTGGCTGTGACCAAACCACCAAAAGACAAGAAAAACGAAGAGGACAAGTTTGTTTTGGCTCCCAGTTTCAGGAGTCCAGCCCATACATAGATGGTGGACTCCATAGTGCTGGGCCCAAGATGAGGCAGAACATCATGGCAGAAGGGCAGGGAGGAAGAGAGCCTCTCAGGACATGGTGACCAGGAAGCAGAGAGAGAGAGAGAGAGAGAGAGGCTTTGAAGACCAGTGACAAACTCTACACCCTAAAGTCACTTCATTAGTGACCTACCTCCTCAGCCACATCCCACCTGCCTACAGTCACTGCCCAGTTAATCCATATCAGTGTGTTAATCCACAGATTAGGTTGCACTTTTCATAATCAAATCATTCCACCCCTGAACATTCTTGCATTTGACACGGTTTCCTTGGGCCTTGTGTTAATGAAGTGCATTTTTTCCAGCCTGGAGACCAAATCTGAGCAAACCAGTGCTTGGCTTGTGGCTCCAAGGTAGAGGTGACCATGCACCCACTGCTGGAGGGAGCTTGTTGCTGGTCCAGGCACCCCTCCTTGGGGGCTTCCTCACGGTGACTGAAGGTTGCTCTGTCCCTCCAGGCATACCCAGAGCCCAGCATGTGAAGGGACAGGGAGGAACTACACTTCTAGGGGTATCTGGTGGGGAAACTCTCTGTCTGCATTAAAACCCAAGCTGTTCTGAGGACTGTTTCAGGAGCCATAACTGTACAGTCAAGTGAAACATGGGGTCTGCTGCGGTCAGAGCTTCCAACAGCTCTTCCTCACAGGATGGAGACACATGTTTTTCATATTGTGTTTTAAGAAAAGCAAGGCTTAGGGGAGGGAGGAGGGAGGCTGGTATCGGTGGTTGTACGAATACTGAACGTTGAACAAATGTTTTCAATTATTCCATCAGTTCAGAATTGGCTACTCAAAACTTTCACAATGCTAGGTGCCACCTGAAAGAGTCATTAGCCTGACTCCCAGCCAGCCATTGTGTGACAGTGTTCTTACACAGGGCAGTGGGTAGCAGCCACACAGGGACCACTCAGCAGTTGATGTCAACTCTCGGTGTCCTTTGTAGTCAGTCCCTGCCCAAGCCATGTTTAGGGGGTCAAAGGTTCTGAACATCACCCTAGCAAAAATCCCATACTCACTCAGTGGTGCAGCTCAAGAAATCAAAACACGTGACCAAACTCAAAAATGTAAGGATGGAAAAATAAGGAAATAAGCACTTCAAATCCCCATCTTGTGGAAATGTATGGCTATCCTCTAGAGCGTGATTGGATAACACATTTTCATGTTGTGGTTTAACTATAAATCATTCTATTATACTTAATGGGAATAAGGGACTTTCACTCAGTGAAACATGGTATTTTTAGATAGTGTTTAGATCTGATGAAAACAAAATGTACGAATTCTAGAGTTTGTAAGTTTAGGGTGGCAAGTAATCGTTCCTGTGAGCCAACTGTACTGTTGCTCAGACACGTTCTTGAGTGCTCGACAGTGGACAGTAGCCCCACTCAGGCCATGATACTTGGTATCAGGTGGCATTGCATCAAACTTGGCTTTTTAAAGGAGACTGTCTCTTCTTTTCTGTTCTTTTTTTCTTCTTTTTAATCTTTTTTGTTCAAGGTCTTTACCTTGGACAAAACTCCTGCCTTTTCTCTTCAAGATCAAGGGCTTCCTCCTGCAGCTCTCCGGGAACTCACAAGTCAGCTGGAAGTTGGGAAGCCAGGAGGGCCCCACCTTTAGCGCCCCCTACAGGGAGCAGCTTGTTGGAATGAGCCCAGCAGAGTGTGGGGAGTGGGTGGAAAGGGTCACCATGGTGGTCCCTTCAAGTGTGCAGCTCTTGGCACCTTGGGCATCTGTACGCTGGACCAGGGCCTGCTGCCATCCATCTCTGTAGCAATGCTGGCTAAGGGAAGGGCTTTGACCCACAGAGCATGCAGACTTTCTCTAAGGTTTTAGACCAACTTCCAAGGGGTGCCTCTAGCTTTTCATGAAATGGCACTTTTCCATCTTTTCAATGAAAAGCTACCTGCATCATTTTGGAAGAAAAAGTCACTTTCCCATCATAACCATCCTTTATGTTATCACTCCACCCCACCCAACTCCAGTTCCACCACCATAAAAAAATAAAAAATGAAAATCCAGAGTTTCACTGAACTAAAAATTCCCTGGCCTCCAGGGCGGGGAAAGTGAGAATAGTGAGGTCCTGCCATCCTGATCAAGCCCTGCATAAGAACTGTGTGTTAACAGTTGAATCTAAAGCCGACCGGTGGACTTTAGATTTGATTCAGGAATTTGACAGCTTATTTTACAATTTACACTAGCATTTGCTTAAGAATTCAAGCTACTTTTTGTTGTCCTGCTGTACTGTCATTTCTAAATCACCTGTACCCATGCTTTTGTGCAACGTATTTGCCATCTGAACTGACTTGGGTTTTCTCTCCTTATGAAGTTACCAGGATCTAGAAGGAAAAACCTTATCCACTCATTTTAGCATATGGCCATGAGCATTTCCTACAGGTAGGAAGAAGATTTCCAAATTTTCGCTTTTTCCATCCTCCTGTTTTCCTTGGGTTTCTAACTAAGCAGTTCTTAATTTATTTTTTTAAGTTTCCAATAAATAATTTTTAAATCTCCCACTGCATTTAAAAGATATGCATACATTTTTCAACAACATTCCCAGGATCAAAGTGATCCTCAAATTAATCTTGTTTGTGTAAGTAGCATTTTCGATTAAAACACTGCATTCCAGCCAGACCTTGCCTCCCTGATGAACTAGTATTACAAGGTAAAAAGTCAAACCACGTGATGGCTTAGACACAGTTGTGTCCAGCCTGGCTTGCTTTCCTCCAGGGCCCCTGTAAGTTTAAGGCAAATTTCTGAAACAGCGAACAGTTTCTCCATCTGCCCCTGCCTGTGGTCACTGAGAACATAATCACCCTGGAGGAGGACCACAGTCTCTTGGCTCGTTCAGAGTTGTCGAGATGCAGCACAGGGCAGGAATCCCCACAAGAACATCCCTTCACCGCCAGCTACCCTGACTGTCTCCAAGTCTGATTTTACTTTTGTACCAAATGAAGTTCCAACCCTAAGGACTTTCTAATTGACTTGATGCATTTATTACATACTTTGTTAATTTAAAAAGTAGGATGATGTAGAAGAATCCATTTAAATTCTCAAAATTCAACATGCCAACTTGAATCTAGGCCTTTATTCCTTGCATCTATTTTTCAGTTATTATTTTGTTTCTTTTAAAATAAATAAATAAACTGTCCCATCCTTTAAAGCTCATTATACAAGTTAATTTCCTTTCTATCCTCCCAACAAACACCTAAATTCACAGACCAAAGTCAACAATTTCAGTTACCTTCTCTCTCTTCTGGTCTCTGTCCCCAACATGTCTAAATAATATATGTGACTACTTTGTCTACTTACCGGTTTCAAAGATCAACCTGCTCCCCATAACAGGTGAAGACGTAGTCCCTTGGGGTCTCTTTCGTCACTTGGATCACTGGGCTCCTTGCATGGCTCCCCTCCTGTGTCATGCCAGTGTGACCCTTATCCTACCAGTAGTCGTTATTTTCTTCATTACCTATGATTCCTTGCTGGCTAAGTACAACACCTTGTGTGTTGCCTTTCAGAGATAAAATTTTGCTTGCCTAAAAGTTAACAGTGATCTGACTTTTGTTTCCTTAGGTTTCCTTACATAAGCTCCAAAATATGTATTAAGTTCATTGAGTCGTCCTCCAAGTGTGTGCCCGCAGCGCTGGGCACCTGGGACAGACTGGTGATTAGCAGCTCAGGCCCGGCCCCTGGGATTCCTGAGTTGAGGAGCAGAGTTAACAGCACTGTGAGGCTGCAATGTTGTCAATACATGTTTACTTAGACTTTACCTTTAACTTATTGTTTATCAATATAAATTTTAAGTGATAACCTGTTTTAGAAATGGTCATTGTCATGGGTGAAAAGAAGAAGAATCAACAGAGCAGGGCGGAGCCCATGGGAGCAGAGCTGGGAGGAGAGGAGGCAGCCTCAGACTGTCTGCGGAGCGCCTGCTGAACAGGGCTGGGAGGGCCTGGGGAGGCCAGGTGCTGGCCACATCCCGCCCACATCCCACCCACAACCCAAGCACACCAGACTCTCCAGCCTCTCCGGAGCCTCCCTGCCCGTGCCACCTACATCCTGGCGCTGGGGTCTCTACCAGTCCAGACGGTGTCTTGGATGCCCTGCCTTGTTGGCCACACCAGATCTGGAAACACTCCCCTCCTTGGGTTGGTTTTCTCAGACTTCTCAGTGGCAGTTTGAAATACAGTTGGGGGCAGTGCCCCCCTGGAGTTTCTTGGGCAGGACACTGTGGTGCACTTCCCTACTGCGGCTGCCCAGGAGCTTGCTGTTGTTCTGTTACGAGCCTTCACTTACGAGGGTCCGTGCATTTCCCATCAGTCCTTGGGGAAGCTTAGGGTGGCCTCTTTACCCCCATGTCTCTGATGAGCTTTGACGTGCTTTACATGGCATGGTATTTCCACTCAGTGTGCTGAGTCCACAGCGATACCTTTCAATTTGGAGAAAACATTAATATTCCCTTCATTCTTCATATTCTTTGCCTTCTGAATGCACATATTCAACTAGCATTTTCACTTTCTTATGTTTTCTTTTTATTGAGACAGACTATTCACACATCTGTGGGGTGCCTTGGTAATTTTATAATTGTATATGCAATTATCAAATCAGGGTAACAAGCACTTCCGTCTCTTCAAGCATTAATCATTTCTCTGAGCTGTAAATTTTGTAGTCCTCTAGTCATTTTGAAATCCGTGAGACAGTTTTCACCAACAGTCCCCTACTGGGCTGAAGAGGAATGGCACGTTTCCATGGCTGGAGTGTGGGCTTGCTCCAACCCCCGTGGTCCTCAACCCTGCAGGCAGGCTGGGGCTGAGCCACCAGGACATGCTGGTCCCACACCCTCCGTGCTGAGTCAGGCTGTCACTGGGGGACCCCAGCCAGCAGGACAGCTGGGCAGAGCTGCTTCTGTTTCTGCTCTGTCACCTCTGACATCCTTTCTGCAGGGACCACCTGCTTCTCCAGAGAAGGACCCTGTGTTGGAGCCAAGGGTGTTGGAGATCCTGGGTGGGGGCAGCTGGTGCCTGTGCCCAGCCCTTGAGCACAGAAGGGACGAAAGGGAAGATGCAGGAAGTCTCAGAGCCGCCACCCTGACACCTCTCACTGGAGTCCTCAAGTCGGTCTCTCCAGTCCCTCCTGGCCCTCATTACCAGTTAGTAAGGCAGCAAAGAGACAGACATGGGTGTTGTCATAGTCAGCTTTTTTGCCACTGTGACTCAAAGACTCAATCAGCACAGTTCTGGAGGAAAGGTTTATTGAAGGCTCACAGTTTGAGAGGTCTCATTGACAACCGGCTCCATCCCTCAGGTCTCCCGTCGAGGCAGAACAACACGGCAGAAGAATGTGGCAGAGGGAAGCAGCTCACACCATGATCAGGCAGCAGAGAGAGACAGAGATCTCCATTTGATAGATACAAAATATACACCCAAAACCATGCCCCCAATGCCCACCTCCTCCAGCCACACCCCACGCGCCTCCAGTTACCCTCAGTTAATCCCATCCGGGGATAATGCACTGATTGGGCTCTTACCACGGAATTATTTTCCCCTCTGAACCCTCTCGCCTTGCCTCACATGTGAGCTTTTGGGGGACACCTTACACCCAAACCATAGCAGGTGTTAATTTGCCACATCTGCCACATTTGACTAAAAGACCTGTATCTGTTTTGCTTAGAGCAACAGCTAATGGCTCATGACACACTGTAAAAAGGTAGACACTTTTGGAACAGCAATTATGATAATTAGCAGTAATGAGTGGATACGAAAGCATTCGGATTATAGCACAGTTATTGGAAATACATATAATCTAAGATTAAATCTGCCAACAAGAAGAGAAAGTAAATTAACCCTAGGGAGACCCACCTATCCTAGATTGCCTGGAACCTTCCTGGGTTCACAGTTGGAATTCCCAGGCAAACCAGGCCAAGGGGTCACCTCCCCCAGCACCTGTTGGTCAGGTTCGGTGTTCTTCACGTGGAGCCCTCAGCTCCTCCAAGTTTAGGTTCTTCATTTTGATGGTCTTGTTCTTAGAGGAGTCGGCCATGAATTTCGTTAGCCCCTGGCCCCACAAAACTAGAATCCATATAAATGATGATCTAATGATAAAATAACAGAACCAGCTTTTACCTAATGCTTGAAAAAATGAAAAGCTAACTCTCAATCCTCCCAGTAACCCACTCAGTAGACACTGCTGTCATCCCCACAGTATAGATTGAGAGACTGAGGCAGATGGGCACCCAAAGGAGTATCGTGAGAAAAACATCAAGCCAGGCTTGAAGCACACTATCGAACAGATGAGCAAGCTGTTAGTGAATTCATGCAAAAGTGAATTTCAAAGCTCCTTATCTTCACCTTATTAATTTTTTGCATGTGTATGTATTAGGAAATTGCATGTACAATACATGTGTCTGTTAAAAATTGATAATGCATGTTTCTATGTGTATATGCAAGATATGAATACTGGACATTCCTATAGGAAGGGTGAACTACGTCCCCCTTTGCCCAGGGAGGATGGAGCTCACGTTTGCCTGTTGTCCTATTATTCAGGAGCGGCTCCCCTCCCACCAAGGTGTCCTGGTTCGGTTGATAAATGATGTGGTCCCTCAGTGCCTGGCCTTCTCTGGATAATCGCTCATGGAAGTTTGCCCAGGCACCTGACAGGCCAACTGTGCTGCTGTAACATAACATTTTTTGTTAAGTAACCCTAACCCTAACCCTAACCCTAACCCTGTCCTTATAGGGAAGGCTCCCAAAGTGAAGAGAAGTTAGGTTTGGCGCTGTCACACCAAGGGAGCCCACAAGCTCCTGTCTGTGAGGCTGGTTTTCACCTAAATGGTGTCAGGAGGCTGTTTCCTAGCCAGCTATCAGAATGCCCAAGTGCGGTCACGCTCCAAGGACGTGGTGGGGGATGCCACTTCTCTGGGAATGTTAGCAACATGTTACCAGCAGCAGCTCAAGAGGCCCCAAGCTCTTCTCATTTCCAGACATGGTGGGCTTCAGCAGGCTCTCCAGGGCTGTGTGGGTGTTTAATTATGCATTCTCTTGGAAAGACGGGTTCACAGAGCTATCACCAGGCCTATCCTTTCTTCAGACCTGCAGTTTGGGACGCGACCTGCTCTGTCCTTTCCTCGGGTGAGAGGTGGGGGTACTGTGCAGGCCTTTTGGGCATCTCTAAATGAGCTTCGTGCCTGCTTCCTGGTCCCCTTTCCCCATGGACGTTGCTTTCCATGTCCTTTCTCACACTCCCCCGCCCCCTTCAAGAAACTTGTCTGAAATCCCTCAGTTGTCCTCTAAGACTGCGTCCTCTAGAATTGCAAGGCTCAACCTCCTGGCCTCTTCATTCCGTTACAAAAACAGAGAATCTCTAGGAGGTAACACCACAAAATTTGTTTATGTCCCTATTATGAGTTTTTGCTTTTTAAAAATTCATATTTATTAACTGTAACTTCACTGACTTTAAAAAAACCGTAGAAATCAAGTGTGAAACATGGGTTTCCCTCCCCGTCTTTCGGCTGAGCAGTGAGGTGGAGGGGCTGGATGCGCTGGTCGTGTGGTCTCTGTGAATGGCCTCGCTTTCCCCAGTGACGATTGACGAGCGAGAGATGAGGGACTAGGTGGAGGAGGACCTCAGCTGCCACTCAGTACCCCACCTTCCCAGCTCTGCCCGGGGCTGGGGTGTGGATGGCCCACTGTGCAGACAATGCAGTGGCTAGGCGTTCTGTGATTCCCCCAAAGCTGCCCAGCTGGTGAGGAGGAGCAGGTCCAACCCAGGCCACCTGGGCAGAGTCACCCCTGAACCCCCACACCCCAGGACCTCACACCCAGGTCAGACACCAGAAAGGCAGCCCATGGAAGCCATGCAGCCCATGGGAACCCAGGGCACAGACTGTCTGCATGGCTCTGAGGGCACAGGGTCAAACTGGCAGATTTCCGAGTCCACAGGCAAAAGCAGATCCTGGGAAGCATGGACTCAGCATGGTGAACCCAGAGGAGGCCACAGGGATGTTATGGTACTTAACAAAGAGCAGAGCTTTATCTTGGGGTTCAGGGTGGTGATGTCCATTGTCAGCCCACAACCAGGCTGAGAATTCTGCAGGTGGTTAGCTGTGGGAGCCTCACAAAGGCACTGAGGAGCCCAGGTGCAAGGTGTAGGTTTTGTGTCCGGCCTGAGCCCACCTGCCAGCTGGGCCAGCCTGAGCCTCCCACAGGCCAGCTGGGCCTCCCGCGTCTTACCCTCAGTCCCTCTCTCTTGCCCACAGAAGCACCCCTCTTGTTCCCTGGTGGCGTCAGATCCTGGTCCCCCTTGGCTCCTGCCACCCAGAGCTGCTGTCTCCCCTTGAGGCCTGTCCAAGGAGCTGAGCAGGAGGGGAGCCAGGCTGGTGAGGGAGCTGCCATCTGGGCAGGGTCTGTGGCCTTCAGGGGTGGCTCTCGAGGTCCTCAGAAGACACCGTGTTTCTCATGACCTGCTCCTGTACTCGCAGTAGGCTTCCACTCCTCCCTGTAGGAAGTCAGAGCTCCCAAGGCAGCTTCCACACAGCGGAAAAATCAGCAGAAGCCAGCGTTAGGCTCACTAGGTAACTAGAGAGACAAAATCAGTCCCTTGTGTAGACCCCGGTGACGCACCTCAGCGCTGAGTGGGGCTCTGTACCGAGGCCAGGAGATTCCCATCGTAAAGCACTTTGCCAGAACAGCCCTCCTCTGCTCTAGGAGCCAATGGTCTCTCCGGGGACCCTGAGCTCCTGCATACCTGGCCACCGCCTGCAGCAAGCACTTGGGGAGGCAGGTGTGGCAGGCTGCTGTTGGGGAGCCCATGCCTGGGAAACTGGAGCCAGTGAGGGGTCCAGACAGCAACGGAACCAAAGAAATAGTGTTCATATTAGCACTGAAAATACTTCCTACCAACAGATCCGAGACTGGCTTTTTCTGGGAAAACCCACGAGGGAGATAACTAAGAGACATTTACATGAGAAATGACCAGGATCTGGCATTAGTTAGGATTCTTCAGAGGAAAGTAACCGATAGGTTGTGTGTTTGTGTGTGAGCATAGAGAGACTGATTTCAAAGCATCGGCTGTCGTGATTGTGGGGACTGGCAAGTCTGGAATCTACAAAGGGGTGGGGGGAGCAACAGACCAGAGACCAGGGAGGAGCTGCAGTTCTGCAGATGAAATCCAAAGTCCATCTGCTAGACCTCTCTCCTCCTTGAGTGACTTTGTCCATTTGAGCCTTCAACTGATTGCACGAGGCCCCCCACAGTATGAGAAGAAACTGGCTTTACTTCAAGTTTGTTGACTTAAATATCAATCTCATCTAAAAGAACTTTCACGGGAACATCTAGAAAAATGATTTCCCAAATATCTGTGCCCCACGGCCAAGTCAAGTTGACAAAACCAACCGTCACAGAGCTGGACTCCACCTGGGCACCAGAGGTATAGGGGTGAGCACCTGGCTGGGGAGTCTGGAAGCAGCATCTGTGCTCTTGGGGCTGTGGGGCCTGCAGGCAGGAAGCTGGCGAGGTCCCACTTCTGCTGCAGGTGCCTGCAAGGACAGGGAGAGCCAGGACGGGGCCATCAGATGAAGAGAACCTGAAGCAGTCATTCATGCAGGGACCCCTCAGGGAGGTTCGAGGTCCTCACCTGAGGAGTCTACCCACCCTTTGAGGAGAAAAGTAGACTATGGGAAGGAATCATTTCAAAGGTACACAGATACCTTAAATGTGTATTTTCCTTTGAAATAATTAAATGCATCCATTTGCTAACTCTTTTCATTACGGCCCCAAACTTTCATCCCGTAAGGGTCTGCCTGTGCGAGGTCCAGGTTAACCCTCTGCATTCACAGGCCCACTGAGCATGGTGTCCAATTCAGGTTTTTTTTACGAAGGGTGAAACACGTCCTGTCTGTCCAGGTGCCAGAGCAGTTTAATTTTCCGTCTTTTCTCCATGTTTTACTTTTGCCTCGGCCACACCTCACTTGGCAGCAGTTTCACTTAATGACTGCGTCCAGGGCATCGTGCCCACCACACAGCTGGGTTTTCTTAGAAACAAGCCCCTCTGTTTTCGTGTTTCACGCAGCCGCACCAAATCTAATGATATTACATAACAGTGACGAGTTCGGTCGGCATAAACAGACTCGGAGGCCGACTCAGCGGGCTCTGGGGAGTCTTCCCGTCACCAGTGGCAGCAGAAGGCTGTTGACCTCCCTGGGCAAGGCTGGCACCTCCCAGGGCTCTGCCAGCAGAGGGGAGCAGCACAGTGAGCCGAGGTGTCCATTCAGAGCACACAGGAGTTTGTCATAGGCTGCAGTGAGACTGCAGGGAGGTGCTCATGTGGGACAGGATGTGTGTCTGGTGTCCAGGGCAGAATGGAATAGGTGTAGGGAGCCACCAAGACAAAGACCAACGTGACAAACATGCCCCTGCTCTAACCTCCTGGGAGAAAACGGAGGAGACTCCTGTGGGAGGCTAGAGGCCCCTGCCCAGTGGCGGTCACTTTGTGCATAAGAGGAACCCTGATCACCTGGCAGCATCCCCAGTTGTGAATATCCATTATCATCACCCTTCACGTCAAATGCAAGGACAAGGTGAGACACTGCATCCCAGAGCCTCCCGGGGCAGGGATGTCTGTGTAGACTTCTAGGGGGGCCTTGGAGGAAGGAAATGCCATGAGAATTCCTTTCGCTTCCCTGACAGCTGCATTCTTGTGTTGGGAGGGTCCATGTAGGAGGAAGTGGTCTCAAAGCTTTCCCAGCAGTGGCTCTGGACGGCCCTTTGGTTAGGATCTCACACCTACTGGACTCTCCATTCACAGAAGCTCAGCTGAGTGTGGGCCAGGGCCTCTTGCAGGACTGTCTTTGTGGGATTGTTTCTGTGTGTTTTGGTTTATGGGGGGTGGGTACCAGGGATTGAACTCAGGGGCCACATCTCCAGTCTTATTTTGTATTTTATGTAGAGACAGAGTCTCACTGAGTTGCTTAGTGCATCACTTTTGCTGAGGCTGGCTTTGAACTTGCAATCCTCCTGCCTTAGCCTCCAGAGCCTCTTGGCTTACATGCATGTACCAATGCGCCCGGCTGTGGGTTGTTTTTGTTTGTTTTGTTTTTGTGGTGCTAGGGATAGCATGCAGGGCTCTATAACTGAGCTGGAACCCCAGCCCCAGGGCACAATCTTCAAAACCAGGAGGGCTGTGCAGGGACAGGGAAGTGGCCCAGGGAGGAGCTGAGGTGGGTTTCTCTGAGGTGTTAGTGACAGGGAATGAAGGCATCCATCATTCACAGAAGAACCTATCCATCAGACTTTACCCTTCAGATTTTCTATTAGCACATACTATTTCTATTATGGTTTAAAAACAAAATCAGTACAACCTTAATACAAGGAATTGAAGTACAAAATGGGTGAAAGTGATTCAGAACTTCAGGGCCAACCCCATCCCTGAATTGTTCTACCAGTTCTGTGGGTCTCTAGTAACCGGGCATATCTTGTGGTGATCTAGGTGATCTGGTGTATTCAGGAAGCTCATGGGCCTGGTTATTCTGTTATGAGTTTGATATATCCCTGCATCCATGTGCTTCTGATTGATTTGATAAGTCACAGTGGTCATTCTTAAAAAGCACACTTAATTTATTTATCAGTTTGTTTTATGGTGGTTATTTACTTGAACAAACAAGGTATAGACTCATCCATCCTTAGCTATTAAACTGAAAATGGATCAAATTATGCAAACTACTGCTTTGCAAAATGGAGTGACTCAGGGCAGGCACAGCCTGAGGACTGCTGTCCTACACACCATGGAGTCACTAGGGCAGCCACAGCCTGAGGACTGCTGTTCTGCACACCATGGAGTCTCTAGGGCAGGTACAGCCTGAGGACTGCTGTTCTGCACACCACGGAGTCACCAGGGCAGGTGCAGCCTGAGGACTGCTGTCCTACACACCATGGGGTCACTAGGGCAGCCACAGCCTGAGGACTGCTGTTCTGCACACCATGGAGTCTCTAGGGCAGGTACAGCCTGAGGACTGCTGTTCTGCACACCACGGAGTCACCAGGGCAGGTGCAGCCTGAGGACTGCTGTCCTACACACCATGGGGTCACTAGGGCAGGCGCAGCCTGAGGACTGCTGTCCCACACACCATGGAGTCACTAGGGCAGGCGCAGCCTGAGGACTGCTGTCCCACACACCATGGAGTCACTAGGGCAGGCGCAGCCTGAGGACTGCTGTCCCACACACCATGGGGTCACTAGGGCAGGCGCAGCCTGAGGACTGCTCTTCTACACAACATGGAGTCACCAGGGCAGGTGCAGCCTGAGGACTGCTGTTCTGCACACCATGGAGTCACTAGGGCAGGCACAGCCTGAGGACTACTGTTCTACACACCATGGAGTCATTAGTGCAGGCACAGCCTGAGGACTGCTATTCTACACACCATGGAGTCACCAGGGCAGGCACAGCCTGAGGACTGCTCTTCTACACAACATGGAGTCACCAGGGCAGGTGCAGCCTGAGGACTGCTGTTCTGCACACCATGGAGTCACTAGGGCAGGCACAGCCTGAGGACTACTGTTCTACACACCATGGAGTCATTAGTGCAGGCACAGCCTGAGGACTGCTATTCTACACACCATGGAGTCACTCAGGGCAGGCACAGCCTGAGGACTGCTGTCCTACACACCATGGAGTCACTAGGGCAGGCACAGCCTGAGGACTGCTGTTCTATACACCATGGAGTCACCAGGGCAGGCACAGCCTGAGGACTGCTGTTCTATACACCATGGAGTCACCAGGGCAGGCACAGCCTGAGGACTGCTCTTCTACACAACATGGAGTCACTAGGGCAGGTGCAGCCTGAGGACTGCTGTTCTGCACACCATGGAGTCACTCAGGGCAGGCACAGCCTGAGGACTTCTGTTCTACACACCATGGAGTCACCAGGGCAGGTACAGCCTGAGGACTGCTGTTCTGCACACCATGGAGTCACTAGGGCAGGCAAAGCCTAAGGACTACTGTTCTACACACCATGGAGTCACTAGGGCAGGCACAGCCTGAGGACTGCTGTTCTGCACACCATGGAGACACTAGGGCAGGCACAGCCTGAGGACTGCTGTTCTACACACCATGGAGTCACTAGGGCAGGCAAAGCCTAAGGACTGCTATTCTACACACCATGGAGTCACTCAGGGCAGGCACAGCCTGAGGACTGCTATTCTACACACCATGGAGTCACTCAGGGCAGGCACAGCCTGAGGATTGCTGTTCTACACAACATGGAGTCACTCAGGGCAGGCACAGCCTGAGGACTGCTGTTCTGCACACCATGGAGTCACTAGGGCAGGCACAGCCTGAGGACTGCTGTTCTACACACCATGGAGTCACTAGGGCAGGCACAGCCTGAGGATTGCTGTTCTACACACCATGGAGTCACTAGGGCAGGCACAGCCTGAGGACTGCTGTTCTACACACCATGGAGTCACTAGGGCAGGCACAGCCTGAGGACTGCTGTTCTGCACACCATGGAGTCACCAGGGCAGGCACAGCCTGAGGACTGCTGTTCTGCACACCATGGAGTCACCAGGGCAGGTGCAGCCTGAGGACTGCTGTTCTACACACCATGGAGTCACCAGGGCACGCACAGCCTGAGGACTGCTGTCCTACACCATGGAGTCACTAGGGCAGGTGCAGCCTGAGGATTCTCATCCCTCCTGTTTGTGTTTCCACTAACACATTGGAAACACAATTTGGCTTCTTGGCCTCAGTGTCCCCATACAGATGACAAGGTTAGGAACCTTCGTCACTTCTTATTTCCCTTCCAGCCCCATCACTCGCCTTCTCTTGGCAAATCTTCTGTGGACACTGGAGGAAGGAGCAGTCTCCTGAGGAGGCAGAGCTTCAGGGAGCAGGGAGTTTAGGAGGCCAAGTAGGACGGAGCAGGACACCCCAGTGTTGTGCAGAGAGAAACCCCACATGAGGGATTTTTTTTTTTTTTTGGAAACAGGTAATTCTTAAGGCCCTTTTGAACAACAAGGTCAGACTTTCCTGTCTGCGTGTCTCATCCCATTTCCCTGTCTCCCCGCTGCCTGGGTAAATGAAGCTCTGTCTGTCCCATGGATTCTGATCAGATAAGATCTGGTGACAGGACAGCAAGACAGGGGAGCCTGGTAAAAATAGCAGGCTGCCCACTTTACATACCTTTGGCTTCTCACAGTTCATAAAATCAACGCCCACAGTGGTTCCTCTGCAGGGAGCGTCTTGCGTCCCCCAGTTGGGCTTTGCATGCTCCAGGGAGCATGAAAACCATCCTGCATGAGTGTCTGGCTCATTATAAATCTCTCCCGAGTCTCACAAGGCAAAGTAAGTGCTTTGACTTTCTGAGGCTGAAGAAAAAAGCAGATCTCTCAAGCCGCGAGTCCTGCCGTGCCCTGAAGGCCTGGTTTCTGGGCCCCGTTCCCTGGCAACCATGGCCACTAGTGGGCTTTCTGTTCTGATGGGAAGAGCAGGCTGGACCCGCATTCGCTGTGAGAAGAACCATCCAGGAGACACAGTTGGAAGGTCCTGGCCAGTCCAGGCCCGGCTCATCTGCGCCAGCCGACTGAGTGAGGAGGGACTCACTCACCACCTGGCCTCATTCCTGTGGCCCTTACTCTCTGCGTTAGAAGGATTGGAGGACTCTGAGTCGCCTAGACATCAGCACACACAAGCCCAGCTCAGTCCAGCGACTGGATGCTCATGCCTCTGACGTGTACCCTCGCCTACCAAGACCATGGGCTCTTTCAGAGCTGGACTTCTACCTGAGCTTGCTCGGAGTGTACCTGGCACCACGTGGTTCTGACAAAATGCCCTAAGACCTTGACAACAATAAACCCAAGTCAGGGAGGAGGGAGAGGTGACCTGCAGGGCCACCTGCCAGCTGGAAAGCCCGCTCCTCTCCTCCTGTCCCCCAAGGCTGCGACCTTGGGCGGCACCACCAGCTTGCAGCTTGCCAGAAGGCTTTAAATTAACTTGTTAAGTATTTTTTTTCCTAAGGAAAGGCAGATTTTTCAAAGCAACATATGTTTATTTTTGAGTGGGGATTGTTATGTTTAAAACATTTCATTTAGAACAGTGGTAGATCTCCAATCACTTACACATGTGAAAACGCTGTCATTGCTCAGAGGAGGACGGGGTCCTTGTGTCCTCACGGCCCAGCTAATGCCTGTCCCATCCGGCCACACCACGGCTGCCTCGGCCTCCTGCTGCTGGGGCTGTCTGTGCACGTGTCCGCGTGTAGAACCCATCGGAGCTCATGTCAGGAAGTCGGGGGGTGACTTACTCCGTGAAGAACAGCCCACCTGAAGTGGCAGGGGTGCCAACGTGGGAAAGCCACCTGCGCCCTGGTCTGGCTGGGACGCTGAAGAAGCACGCAGCAGTAAGTGCTAAGGCTACACCTCCACATCGTCCTCTGCACCCTGCTGCGAGTACCTGAAGCGCAAGGTGGCTTCTCACGGTGTGTGACAGCTTCTGCGCTCTCACTGTGCCCCAGTGTTTACCGAGCAGCCAGAGTTGTGCACGGAGCCAAGAGTTAGTACTGAAAACGCAGCAGAGTGCTTCACCTAAAACCCCAACAAAAGCCAGAGAGAAAGGACCTGGGGCCAAGTTCTGGAGGAAGGTGGCGTCCCCTTGGCCTCCGGAAACCAGGCTGCCAAGCCCAGAGCAGCCGAGCCTGGCTCTGGGGCTCAGCCGTGGGCAGCAGAGGTCAGGGCGGGGCTCTGGGTCTGGACTGTTGTCCCGGCACCCCGAGCGCTCCCGTGGTGCTCCCTGACCAGGGCTTTCCTCAGCCCCTGTCGGAACCTGCAGTGTCGAGGACACAGTCCATGACCAAAGCCCAAGGGTTGCTTTGATTCTGAAAGACGGGGGTGTCGTCATTTTGTTGAGAAACGTCTAGTGACCGTTGTACGAGTCAGCTTTACTTCGCTAAAGCAAATACTTGAAATAAATCAACTTAGGGTGGAAGTTCATTAGCTGATTTTGGCTCACAGCTTTGGAAGTGGCAGCCCAAGACCCAGCAGCTCTCTTGCTCTGGGCCTGTGGGGAGGCAGGCACCCTGGCAGGCGCGTGGGGGGCAGGAAGCCCCTTTTCCTCTGGGAAACAGGTGTGAAGGAGGCCTGGGTCCCATGACCCCCTTTGAGGGCACACCCTTGTCACCTGAGACTTCCCAGGAGGCTCCCTACTTAAGGGCTGTCGCCGGGGAACCAGGATTTTGACACGTGGGCCTTTGGTGGACATCCCCGTCCCCAGTGCTAGCAGCGACCTGGAGCACGTGGTTCTGGGAATCCCACCTGAGCTGAGCAGTGATGGCAGCCACTCCTGCCTCTTGTCCTGGAGCACCGAGAGTCACCCGGTGCCCTGCCAGTGGACCCCTCAGTAGTGGCAGGCTCCCATGGTGGGCCGGTGACCAAGTCCTCCCGTGTCCGTCTAGTACTCTCAGCTGGTTTGAGGAATCCCAGCCTCTGACTTCCTTCCAGTTGGTGGATTTAGGAAAACTGAAATAAAGCAGCTGTGGCCACTGGTGAGCTACGAATGTCCACCCAGCTGTGAGACCCTCGGGCGCCAGCACAGAAGCTGGTGGGGATCCCGACCTTTTCATGAGCCCCACAAAGACATTTCCGCAGAGTCCTGTGTGTGAAGCAGAGCAGACCTGGGCCCTTCAGACGCAGTCTGAACCATCTCTGTTCGGGAGGATTCTTATGACCTAGGAGAGAAGGGCAAGGCTGGATGAACCCAGGGAGAACGTCTTCAGACGAGGGGACAGCAGACGGTGGGGTGGGTGGAAAGTCCAGGAGCAGCCAGGACGTCCTTCACAGCCCAGGGTGGACACCAAGTATGATTTATAAGGCTGCAGAACTGAGAGCAAATGTGAGGAGGAACAAGAAAGCACACAGACGTGGCGGAGGGGCCACCAAGAGGTTCCGAGGGCAGAGTCAGCACCTCCTGGCGGCCTAGAGCAGCCTTCCGCACAGGAGGATGTGACGTTGCGCTGGCTTCACAGGTAACAAAACTCCCATCCTGTGGACACTGAAGACGCGGAGCGCTCCCTTTCTTGGTGTGGGAGGGGTCCTGTTTTCTTTTTATGTGCACAAAATTTGGGACTACAGTCTTTTGACCATTCTCTTAAAACCATAATGGAATCTTCTCAGGAAAAATACCCAGCCTGGATCAGTTCAGGTTTCTCCAAATGAAAGCAATAAAATTACCAAGGCCTGCTGGGTCCACGTGGAGCCTCGTGAGGGGGCCACCAAGGGCTCTGGGGGGGATGGCTCCCGCTTCTCACCCAGGAAGTGCATCCCTCCCCTCTCCTTAGAGGTTCCACCCCACCAAGCCACTCTCAGGACTTTCAGAAGAACCCAGATCTTGGCTTTAACAGCACCTGAGTAACGGCCTCCCTGTGAACTTGAGGAAAGGCCCTGGCCAGTTTGCTCAGAAGTCCTGGCCATCTCAGGCAGTCTGTGGCTCTGCTGAAGCTCGAGAGCGGTCCTTTGCCGTTAGGTCCTCGTGTCCTTGGGTTTGTGCTTGGTCCATGTTTTGAAGTATCAGAGACACGGGAGATATATTTACAAAGGCTTTGCTGTGTGGGAAAGTGGTTGATTTAAATATTGAAGTTTTAAAATGCTGAATAAAAAGTTGCATATACAATCTGCCTCAGCCACGTTGAGTGTGGGGACAGCGGCAGTCTGCCAGGAGGTGTGAGGGCAGGCTCAGCTTCTCCCTCCTCACTCTCTGAATCACGCAGTTTCCAGGCTCCAGCCGCTGACGCATCTCCCCTGGTTGCTGCAGGTGTGTCTGGTGCCTGAGAGCTCCTCACCAGGCTCACTGGTGCTGCTTTGGCTCCTCATCCCAGTGGCCATGTTTGACCTTCATTCAGGCCATGTTTGACCTCCTGATCTCCCCTTCTCTGCATGGCCCACTCCCATGTGCACACGAAGCCTTGCTGCAGGTGGGCTTGTGCAAAGCCAGCAAGGTCTGTGTGGACCTGCTCAGACTGACCGAGACCCAATGTGGGCACCACTGGTCTGACACACACCCACCTCCGTCCCGGCTCCATCACCTGTCTACACAGCTGTCTGTAAGGGATACTTTTATAACCAGAGAAGAAAAATAATATTGTGACTTTGAAGGGAAAAACACATTATATAGCATCAACATTAAAAGAAAATGATCAGACATTCTGAACCTGCTGTTGGAAAAGTACATTAGCCCTTGTGAAACAGTCATGTGAAATCAAGTTGGACCTGAATTAAGCAAAGCCTCTAGATCCAACCATGCACAGGAAGGGTAGAGGACTGGGGAACACAGAGACGTAACTATCAATATCCCTCATCAGCAGAACAGCAGAGGGAGAATCAGTAAGGCAGGCAACCCAGCTCTGCCACAGATAAATCAAAGATAAAAGTAAACAGGATTAAGGAAGAACCTAGAGACACAAGACAAGAAAGACACACAAATCAATTGCAAAGTTCAGGCTTTATTTGGATTTTGCTTTAATAAGCAGAATGTTTATAACACTATTAGGAATTCAGATGCTGAATATTTAGTGATATTAAAAAAAGTATACTTGATGTTTTAGGAGTCATCGTGATATTGTGATTATGTTAAACAACAAAGAACTTTTATCTTTTAGAGACACTGAAATATTTCCATCTGTAATTTGCTTTAAGTTGCCTCATGCCTAAGGACATACACTGACACTTGTTGGAGTTGAGAGGAGGGAATGTGAAGGTCCTGTATTTTGAATATGTTTGGAGCTTTCTGTTTAATAAAAGAGAACGGACACACTACTCTGAGCTGGGTTATTTCCAAGTCCAGGAAGCCCAAAAGCCAGGGAAGGGGAGAGAATGGCAGATCCCTCAGTAAGATGGGAGGAGCAAGTGGGATCAGGACAGATTTGGGGGCAGAAATGGTTCCTCTGTGGAAATTGTAGTTGAAAAGCATACGCAGGTGCAGACCGCAGCTCTGAAGCCGTGCCAGCCACACACTGAGCCATTAGAGACCCGACCTCCACTCCTGGGGCCAGGACACATCTGTGCCCTCACTGTGGTTCTCTCTGCCAACCCCCCAGCTGGTCCGTGGGGAACTGGAGCACCTGCAGCCGGACGTGTGGTGGGGGCACTCAGAGCCGGCCTGTGCGGTGCACACAGCGGGCGAACTACAAGACGGAGACTGTCCTGGCCAGCCTGTGTCCACAGCCTGTGCCCTCCAGCCGGCAGGCCTGCAACTCTCAGAGCTGCCCACCCGCATGGAGCGCCGGGCCCTGGGCAGAGGTAACTGGGAGGGGTGGCCAGGAGGCAGTGGATGGCCCTCCCCTTGGAACGCAGGGCCTGCAGCGGGGGCCCCAGCACTGTCTGTTTCCTTTGCCTCCTTTGCCGGGGGCTGACCGTCGGCTCTTGTGCACAGTGCTCCCAAACCTGCGGAAAGGGGTGGAGGAAGAGGGCCGTGGCCTGCAAGAGCACCAACCCCTCAGCCAGAGCACAGCTGCTGCCCGATGCCACCTGCACCGCGGAGCCCAAGCCCAGGACTCACGAGCCCTGCCTGCTGAGGCGCTGCCACAAGCACAAGAAGCTGCAGTGGCTGGTGTCCGCCTGGTCCAAGGTAGGCCTCCCAGTCCTCAGGAACAGCCCCACCTGTCACCTCCTGGGCCGCCCTCCTCTCCTGCTTCCCTGCTTCCTGCTCCCCTTCCTTCACCTGGCTTCTTGCACTGCCCAAGTCCTGAATCTCCTAGCCCCTCTCCAAGGCCCTCCCTGGGCTCAGGTCTACTCCTTAAGTCATGTCCCTGAGCATCACCTCCAGGGACATCCATGCCGCCCCACTCGGTCAGCATCCAGCACAGGAGTGTGAGAACAGGGCACGAGCGTGAGTACAGGGGACCCTCCTCGTGGTGAAAGGGGGTCCCAGAACCTCCCCTAACTCCAGAACAGTTGCAACCATTTCTAGGAGATGCTCCCCCAGGGCAGAGCAGGAAGAAGCTGGGTCACTTAGGATAAAGAAGTCTCATTTCCCGAGATGTAGGCAGCCTGTATATTCCCAGGGGACGTCTCTGTGTTGAGCGCCCTGGAATTCCCATCCTGTGCTGCCCCCTTCAGGGGCCACCCTAGAGACCATCACAATGGGACCACAGCGAAAGCATGGCTTTGGAGTGTGGAAGCCTTCTTGACCTGCTTTGGCCAAGTGAGCCTAAAGGACCTCAAATACCTTACAACCCACAGAATGGCAGCAGCAGCCCACCAAATGAGCACCCATCCGCATGAGTGTCAAAGGGTCTCCACCTCCCGGGCTGCAGCTCTGCACGTCCATACAGGCAGGCAACAAGCTCCCAGCCGTCCCTGTCTCACACTCCTCGGGGTCGGACACGGGTCCCTCTAGGTGTCTCATTTCCCCATGCTCCTTCAGAAATGCCTTGTTCAGAATGGAAAGCGCCAAGCAGGGTCTTTAATCCTGCTGTTTGCCACTAGAAACTAGAAAGGTCATGCTTGCTCACCGGAGCAAGCTGGTCATTGCTAATGAGGAGCGCTAGGCTCTCTTTCACCCAGGCACAGGATTGATCGAGTGTCTCCGGACAGAATCCTACGTAATGAGAAAAAATATGTTGGCTGTGCATGCTCTTGGAGCCTAATGGTGGAGCGAGCAGCTTGGGTTGTGCAGGTTGTGGGCTGGGTCCAGACAGAAAACCCTTGGCCAGAAACGGAATATGCACCGGCGAGCGTACACACACACACACACACACACACTCACATACACACCCCAGAGCTTCTCTCTGAGGCATGGTCCACTAAACAACCTAGATGATTATTTCAGTGCAATCTCTGTTGTGACATCAGGACACACAGAAGACACACCTGCGAGGTGATAGTTGGGGGTGTGAGGTCAGAACTGGGCAGGTGTTGCCACCTGGTCCCCTCTGCTTAGGCCACCAGCTAGCAGTTCAGCCCTGCGGTCCTTGGGCTTCTCAGGTTCACCCACTGTCCCCCAGCCCAAGTCACCAACACTGGGGACCAGGCTTCCTCTCAGAGCCCCTGGCCTGGCTGGGGGAAAGCAGCATGTCTTGTTCTTGCCTGACAGGTGGCTGCAGACTTCTGCCCAATGTGCTGTTTGCCCAGGGTCTCTCTGCGCCTTCAGGCTGCTGGTGGCAGGCACAGCCCAGGCTTAGTGCATACCTTGGAGGGAGCAAAGAGATGTGCTTGCTCTCTCCATTCATGCTGCTGTCTTCACGGGCAGCACCCCGTTTTCTGGGGAAGATCTGTGAGCCCTTGGCTGCTTCTACCTGTCTCTGCTTCAGGGACCCCCAGCATGCCTGAAGTTGGGTGGCTGAATCAATCCGTGGGTCTGTGTCGTTGATCTCATGTCCTTTGTGTATAAAATTTCTCTACGTCTTAATCAGTGAGAGCCCAATGTTCTAACCTTTCAGAGAAACAGTAGCTTCAGAATCATTCCTACAGTGGTTCCTGACTGCCCTGCCCCTGCTTATGATCAGGTACCACGGTGACCTCAAGATCCTCCTTGTGAAAGTGATGGATCCATCATGCCTTTCAGAATGCCAAGGCCCAATAACTGCCACCAAATGTCTATATTCACATAAATTTTCAAGCTAATATCGTGAGAAGACATGACAACCGCTGATTTTGAAAAAAGGAAAAAAAAAAAGCTGTCTTTTGCTTCCTCTTTCAGTGCTCTGCGACATGTGAGAGGGGGACCCAGAAGCGATTCCTAAAATGTGCTGAGAAGTACGTCTCGGGGAAGTACCGGGAGCTGGCCTCCAGGAAGTGCTTGCACGTGCCAAAGCCCGACCTGGAGCTGGCGCGCCCCTGTGCGCTGTTCCCGTGCCCAGCGTACCCCCTACAGGCTGCCGCAGGGCCCCCACGGGGCAGCTGGGTTGCCTCGCCCTGGTCCCAGGTAAGAGGCTCTGAGCATCCAGGTGGGGGAGCAGCACAGCTCCCGGCCCCAGGATCTGGTGGCCTGTGGGAGGTGTCGGGGGCTCTCTGCAGAGGTGTGCTGCCCGAGCCCACCTGGCCACCCCATGACCTTCTCTCCAGCATGTGCAGGTGGCCCCTTTCCTGGGCGTTTCGTTCTGAGGAGGGACTCCGAATGTCACTCAGCCCTACAGGCCCCGCGGGTATTGTTCTGAATTTCTGTCCCATTAAGTGTAAAGAAATGTGATGGTTTTGGTCACAGCTGGGCAGGATTTCTCAGAGAGGGGTGTGGATGGGAAGAAATGTGTCACCAGCTGTCAGCTGTAGAGAGGCCATTGACACTCTGGGAACACAGTGGCCTGCCTGGGCCCGGGGAGCTGGCTGGCCTCCGCTGAGTGCCCACCGTTTTCCCTCGGGGTTTCTCTCATGCCGTCCTCCTCCTCTTCCCACACGTCCTCCACTCTAAGGAAGAACTCGGCCGAGACTGTCCTACCCCCATCCCTCATCCTGTTTCCTGCTTGGGTTCCCAGCAGCCTCAGCTCTCAGGGTCTGTGGTCCTGCTTCCCAGGCCCTTGGTTTCTGGATCCCCTCTTGTCTGGAACCACGCTTAGCTCCTCTCCCGCCTGCTGGGATTCCTGCCACAGGCCAGGAGGACGCAGCCCATGGATGCCGGGGCCCTGCATGCAACCCCTGCTCCACTGGCCAGCAGTCTAGCCTCGCCTCTGTCCAGCTCAGGGCCATTTTCCTTTTGTGACTGTCTGGTTGGCTGGCAGCAGAGTGAGCCGTGGGCTCTTACAGAAACACCTCCGTCCCTGGCCAGTGTCCCAAAGCTTGTCAGTTACATTGCTCCAACATACCCGAGGTAAAGTCCCAAGTTTATCAGATGCACAGGGGCATCAGGCCGCCCCACCCAGGGCTTTCCTGCAGCCCCAGCTGGTGCCCTTGTGGATTCCAGCACCCTACCCCAGGGAACACGGGCTGGGATCTGTGCCACGTCACTTCCAGAAGGACCTTCCAGGGTTCAGGTCTCTCTCCAAGATGTTTCTCAAATGGTCTTTCCAGTGCCTGGTGCCAGAGAATGGTCTTCCCCTGGTCCAACTCCTGCCACTGCCCACAAAGGGGACCTGCTGGGACAGTAACCAAGCACCCCTCTCCCACTTTGTCCTCTCACTGTCCTTGTGCCAGCCTGTCCCAGGAGCCTGCATCACAGCGAGTGTTACTCTGGGCTCCCAGCGTCAGTAAGGGAGGGTGCCCAGGGAGGGTGCGGCCCCCTTGAGGAAGTGTGCACCCCCCCCCCAGCTCCCCAGGCCTGATAAATGAAGTGTGGACACAGCACAGCTGCCGTCTGGAACCTCCCAGGTGCCCGCCCCTCCCACCTGGAGCCTCATGCAGCTGCTACAGGCCCAGGCAGGGGAGATCCCTGCAGATCACCATGGGGACGATGTTTAGCCACAGGTCACAGGTGGAAGCATCTGCTAGGTGTTTTACACATATGTTCTATGTACTGCTCCTGCACTCGTATGAACACCACATGCACACATATCCACGTATGTACATGCTGTGCACGTGCTGTACTGTGCTTAGCACTGCACCCAGCCCACGCTCAGGGAATGCTTGATGAGTGGGTGGATTTGCAGGGAAACGAGTCCAATGAGTGCACTGGGGCAGCTGCTTCAGGTCTTGCTGGAGAGCCCACTCCTCATAGGGGAGGGGTGCCCTTGTCTTGAGGTTCATTTTCATTGTCTGCCAGCGTGGCAGGCTCTGCCAAGGGACCCACTCGTAGCTCCTCATCCCTGATAGCCAAAGACAATGCCAGCTTGCCTGCCGGTGTGTCCCCCCAGATTCCCAGGATTGAGCTGGAGAGCAGGCTGGTGGGGTCCGGAGGTCCAGGCTGACCCCGTGCATGTGCATGTCAGGTGCATGAGGAGAACTCCTGGAGAAAGCAAACCAAGGCAGCCACTGACTCATCAAAAGTCACCCACAGTTCACATCCCGCCAGGCACCATGTCCCCAGGCCTGTAGACTCCAGTAACCAAGTTGATCTGAGTATGTTTGAAGGATTGAAGAATTGTGATTGGACCCACTGGGCAAGGCCACAGAGCCCACTCCACAGGCCAGGTGGTACTTGCCTACACAACCCGTCCTGAGAAGGAAATCCGTTTCCATGGGGTCAGGGGCTCACTGAGCAGGTGGCCAGGGGTGAGGTCCAAGAATGGACAGAGCCTTGAGCTGAGCAGCCCACTGTGTCTCACATGCTTAGCCAGCCTGGGGTCTGGTTCCCTGACAGTGACCGGCTCTCCCCAACCTGGTTCTCTCCTTAGGCTGACTTTATCCTCCCCATGGTGGGGGGCACACAGGCTGCACTGCCCACCGTGAGTCCCTTTCCTGTCAGCCTGCCACTGGGCATGACCTTCTCAAGGGGAAGTGCCCTGTGCCCCAAGAGCAGTGTCCTGCTTTAAATCATGTTCCCAAAACTCATGTTCACCCAGAAATTCAGGAGGTGATCTCATTTGGAAATAGATGCAGGTGACATTAGTTAGGGTGAGGACACCTGGAATTAGGTTGGGAACTGCTACTATGAGATGGTCCCATGAGCACAGAGACTCATGGGGGAGGGGACATGAGATGAGGGAGAGGCAGAGACAAGGTGACAGGTGGCCAGCACCACCAGACTCCAGGAAAGGGGTGAGAGGATCCCCTCTGAACCCCAGAAGAACCACCTCTGTGCCGACACCTCGACTCTGGACCTGTGGCCCCCAGAACATGTGAAATGAGGATAAGTTTCTGCAGGTCCAGCACACAGGCAGAGGTCTAGCACAGCAGCCCCAGGGAGCTAAGACATGTAGGGCATTCCTTGCCCCACGGGGTCTCCTCCTGGCCCCCAGAGGGTGAGCTGCCATGGGCTATGGCTGTCTTCCTCAGCTCCATGTCCTTCCTGGCCCCAGCCGGGCATTGGGCCCATGGGCGTGTGAAGAGGATGCCTCTGTTCTGGACGCCGCAGCTCCTCCTTCACCTGCTTCTCCAGAAGGTCAGGTGCAGTCAAGGCCTCCAGGTGCCCTGCTGTGCAGTCCAGCTGCCAGGACAGCTGAGGTGATGGCCCACTGGTGCCTTCTCTCTAGGTTCTCCTGATCCCCCCAAACCAGGGCAACGGCCTGCACCCACCCACCCACTGCTGCCTTCTGTTGGCAGCTGGTGCGTAGCATCCTCTCTCTTAAACCCAGCCCTGCACGGGAAACCGAGATGAACCAAGGAATTTGACAGAAATGAAAACACACTTTGGCCAGGCACCGTGGCGCATGCCTGTAATCCCAGGGGCTCAGGAGACTCAGGCAGGAGGATCAAGAGTTCAAGGCCAACCTCAGCAATTTAGTGAGGCCCTAAGCAACTTAGTGAGACCTTGTCTCTAAATAAAATATAAAAAGGGCTGGGGTGTGACTGTAGTTAAATGCCCTTGACTTCAATCCCCAGTACCAAAAACAAAAACCACACACACACACACACACACACACACACACACACCTTTGTTTGTATTTTACTGAAGCCCAAAGAAAACAGACATCTTCACAGAACCAACTAAGTCCATCATGGAATGCTTTTCAGAATTAGATAAAAGCTCATTAGAATAATAACAGTTTAAAATCCCCCACACGATGCCATACTTCACCCCACTGATGCTCTGGGTATGCAGGTATGACGAGCCCAGGTCTGGTCCTCACCAGGGAAGGACACTGAGGCTCCTAAGGTGAGTCCCGCCCCCAACTCCAGCTGTTAACCCCGACTGCTCAGCACGGAGCCGGCCAGCACATTTAGAAAGAGTAAAACAAGGTTTACTAATAGTTAACTCAAACCCAAACCTAAAACCAAAAGGACATCTTCCATCGTTTTTGCAAGTCTGAAGAATCCCGTCTGGTTGTCTGATATATGATTTTTACCACCAGCTGACTAAAGTCTCCATCCACTGTGCCTCATCCACTGTTAGGAGACTGCAGCTGTTTTTGGAAAGGTGATAAGGAGCTAGGTTTGCCGTGAGCCCTTGTACCCATGGCTGTGCCCTCAAACTGGGACGTTGCCAGTGAGGTGAATGGCCCGTGACCACTGAGCTCTGCCTCCAGACAGGCTTATTCCTTTAGAAATTGAAGGTCCTTGTTCCTGGTCTGCTCTGTGGGGCTTCTGCAGATCTAATGGTTTTGCTTATCCCCACATTTTACGGTAGGCGTGGTGAAGCACTGGCCCAGATCATTTGAGTCATGTGGGCTTAATCAGGTGGTTCCCACACTGTTTGGACTGGGAACAGCTTAAGCGGGATCACCTGTTGGACTGTGTTGCTCCACATGACAGAGATGAATGTGGCCCTGCTGAGTGGGCGGGGGCCCCAGCTGTCTCTCTGGGAGCCCCTTACCAGGACTGTGCACAGATTGACGGAGGAGCACGCTGCACTGTGAGGAGTGAGCAGCCATGTCACAGACGGAGTGCTGGGTTTTTCACCCTGGTAACTGTGGCTCTGATGCCGTTCCAAATGCCAGCCTCTAACAAGGGCACCCGCACCCTCGTCCTCACAGCTGCCAGTGTGGCCAGGACCGGGCGAGAACAGCTCACCACCACTGACGGGCCGTGGTACACTTCCTGAGTTCAAGGAGTTGGGCTTGTGACGGACTGAATTGGCACAACAGCTACAGCCCAAAGCTCCTCAACTCAGGTTTGCAGCATAAGCCACCAGAAGCTGCCCTGGGTCAGGCCACTGAGACCTGCCTGGTTCCATTCTCAGTCGAGTTGGCATTTTGTCTCTGGAACAGAGGGACAAGTTACAGTGCAAAGAAGCTCTAGAGTTGAAGGCGGAGAATGCATGGAGGCCCAGCAGAAAACGGCCCATCAAAGGAGAAATGGAGTGGGACCTCTCAGTGGAGACACGACAGGCGGGCGATGAAAGCCAGAAACCTGTGGCCTTGGAAGTGGGCAAGTACTCAGGTATTCACTGTCCCCTGTGCTTGGGGGACAATATGTCCCATGCGAGAAGCCCCATGATCTCAATGTGTCCTCTGAGTGACAAGGCAGGGCAGTCAGAACACCAGGCGCCATTGGAGACGGGCAGTCACCATGTCCCATGGCATTTTCCCACAAAGCCCAATGGCCTAGAAAAGAAGTATTTCTCTCATTTAAAAACAAAAAAGCGCTAGAAGCAAACATTATTATTTGCTTTTCTTTGGTTTATCTTACTAATGACTGAGAGTAACCATCTTTCCCACTCACCTCATTGTGTTGCCTCCCAAAGTGAGCCGCTGGTCTCTCTAAAATCAGACATCAGATCACTAGTGACACGGGAGACTCTGGTGTCTTAGACTCTCAGAAGGGAGAGAATCGGGCTCTTCACCAATTTGAATAATGTGTTCTCAGGACATGTCTTATGTCGGACCCACTGGAGGGTGCGGACATGAGATCCAACCTGGATCTGCAGCATTTTTCTGATAACAGCAAGGTGGTCTTTCTGATAACCAGCAAGGTGGTCTCCCAGCCAAGGAATGAATGTCATCCCAAGGCAGCTGACTCCATACTGGAAATGCCAGAAGACGCTCACTGCTGGTGCCTGAGAAGGACTGTCCCCCTGATACTGCAGTGACTCTTCCACATCTCTGTCCATCTTCCCAGCTGGACAGAGTCTTGGCAATTGGGAGTCTTGGGCTCACTGCAATGGCTTCAGGCTGGGCAGGGTGGAGGTCAACAGGAAAGGAGGCAAGGAGAGGCTCTCTGGGTGCAGGAAGGTGCCAGCTCTGTGAGATGCTGCCCATCCCTGGCAGAGCCCACTGGAGTGCAGGGTGGTCCTGCTCTGTATCCTCACCCCACCACCACATCTCACAACCAGGCCAGGGTGCGCTCACCCGTCAACAGCCCAGTCCTGTTGGGGAGCCTCCATACCAGTAGGAGAAGTGGACCTTAAAGAATGTCCACACTGATCCTGCAGAGCTGCTGGGACTTGGGGCTGTACTGTGTTGCGGGGGGGGGGAGTTTTGTGCACAGAAGGATTCATTTAAATAAGGGGCCACAGGGTCTTCTCCAAGGCTACAACTGGCCGGAGTGAGAAGCAGCCCATTGAGACTGAGAGATGATGGCGTTTGCAAAGGCCACACTTTGGAAAAAGCCTCCATCTATTTATTTTTTTTTTCTGTCTTCTACTATTTTTTTTTATTAGTTGCTCAAAACAATACAGTGATCTTGAGCCTCCATCTTTTTAAAGGGTGATCTGGTTCAGCATTCACAGTCAGAACACTTTGACTCTGTGGACCCTTTCTGTTAGAGGTCGAGGTAGCTGAGGTCACTTCTGAAAACTATAAAAGGGAACAGCACAGCCAGTGGAACTGAAAACCTGGGGCAGCAGCTCCCCCAGCGTGTCCCCACTTGTAGCCACAGTGACATTGTTAGAATACAGGTTTCCAGATGCCTCCCACACCAGCCCAAGTTCAGGTTTTTGTTGGGGACCCAGCAGTCTATTTAACAGGTCCTCCAGGTGATTCCATGCACATTCAAAAGTGAGAACTGTGGTCTGGGGAAGGAGCCAACAATTGGCCCTGGGTGGGGGTTGGATGAGCAGGTCACTGTGACTGAGCAGCATGGAGGCCTATCTGGGCCATCGGCAGGAGGCTCAGGTGAGTCTCATGAAGCTGGGGGAGGAAGCCGAAGCTTTAGCCTCCAGGTCCAGGGTCCAGACTGTCTTCTCACTGAGACTTATTTTCCCCGTGGTGCTGTTTCAGTGACTTGCCCGCCCGTCTTGTCCAACCGTGGCCTCCTGGTCTCTTCCTGTCCCTGCCTGGCCCACAGGTCTCCACCCCTGGAGTTCACTTGGTGGTCAAGGGGTCCAGGTGCTTCTTAGCTGAGTTTGCCTGGGAACCAGAGGCTGCCCGACTCAGCGGACAGTCTGGAATGGGAGTTCTAAACACCCTGCCGAGTTCTGAGCCACCGTGTCAGTGCTGTGGACAAACAACTTGCATTTTTTTCCTTCCTGGAGAGAAATGAACACACATCTTCAAGTCTCTTATTTCCCTTCCATCTCCTTGTATAATAATGTCTTTATTGATTCAAAGCATTCTTTTCAAAATATTTTCAGAGTTTGGAGCTTTGCATCTTAGTTCCTCCAGTTTACATGAAGAGATGCAAATTTTGAGGAATTTAGAGGCTGTTTATCCCACAAGTATGTTTTCCCTGGGGAACTTTAAACCTTTCTAGACCAAGGCTTCTCATGCTTACTGTGTGTCTGAATCATCAGAGCCCGGTGCAGATTCCCATCTAGCTAGTGGGGAAGCAAGGATGCCAAGAGTCAGCACCACCTCAAGGTCCCGGCTGTTCACCGCTGCACCAAAGACGTGTCAAGAATTGGGTTTTAAAGCACCCTGAGGCCAGGGCCAGTCGCTGTGCTCATCACTGAGTATCTGCCGCCTAGAATAATACCTGGTACAGAAGAGATGAGTGATCAATATTTGTTGAGTAAGAGAATCAATGACAAAAATGAATCAAACCAGATATTAATTATTTTATGACTGATGAAAGTCTCTGGAGAGCTCTCTTGATCACTAAGGTGGGCATAATACCCTTAGCAAGAGTAGAATTCTTCCCCAGCTGCTGATTAGGAAAGAAATTCAGCCTGAAGGATGGAATATGTTGTGGACCCCAACAGATGTGGATATGCCCAATGAGACCCTGGGAATGGCCATCTCAGCACAGCACATCCGTGCCCCAAAGCCCTGGGTGCACCCCCGACATGCAGAACACAGAACAGAGGCAGAGCTGTGCTTCCACAGAATGCTCAGAAAGATGTCGTAAGCAACAGGAAACATCTGGCTCTATCGTGGGTGACCCTGATAATTCAGAAACCAGACATGAATCTGCCCGTACCATAATTTGTTCATTTGCCATGGACATATATTGAAACTGAATTATTGGTGACTTTTGCTGAAACTGGGGTTGAAGTGAGGGCTAAGCCTCCGAGAAATGCTCCAGACAGAGGCCCAGGGCCTGCTCTGCCTTATCCAGAGAGCAGACAGCGAATGACCCCTTCACCTTAGAGTCACAGTGTTCCCTCTTCTCCCTTCCCGAGGGTATAGGAAGAGGTTTTACTTGCTCCATCACCTGGTTGCTCTTCCAGGGGACTTAAGGTCACTTTGAAAGTGCTGATTGCAGCAGATCCTAGAGAGAGGCAAAGAAAGCTGGGCCTCAGGTTGGCTGCTCCTGTGGGCTGGTGCCAGCCATGGAGAGCCCCCACAGCCTCTCCCGTGACTGGCTGCAGCGGGACTCCAGGACGTGGTCTTCAAGGTTTGGGCGAGCAGTGTTGGTCATGAATGTCCCCAGGTTTGCACAGCGTGATCCTTCAAGCTAAGCACCCACTTAGTTTGGCACCACACACCCGGGGTTTTGACCCCTGATCCTGGCCATCTTCTGCAGGTACTTCTTTCATGGCTTAACCATTGACACTGTTGAGCTGGTAGCCTCGTTGGAGCGGCTCGTACGTGATTTAGTCTAGACTTGTGTAGTGGCCTTTTGAGGTGGATTAATCACAATGGTCCAGGTTCCGCTGCCTCTCTAGTCACTTACCCCCTGATTTCTTTGCCCCAGTGGATCTTGGATGGGTCCAGTTCACAGTTTGTGGTGTGTGCACCCATCCAGCTGATGAAGGATCATCTACTGGGCACACCCCTTCCTTCTCTGCTTCTGCCCAGAGCCCTGGGATGTGAAGGGCCAGGCACAATGAGCAGTGATCCCTGCAGCTGGCAGAACCACCCAGGCACTGCAGCCGGTGAACCTGGGGTGGAGCAGTGACCAGGAGCTGGCTCATGAAGCCTTTCCCAGTGAGGACCACCTGAAGGGTGGCTGAGTGAGGACATTCCCTGAAGGACTGGTTCTTTTACATCAGACACAGAGAGCAACCTGACATCACCAGAAATGCACCCATTTCCTGCGTTCATCAGACCATCAATGGCTCCCCAAGAACACTCCAGGTTTATGATAACCTTTCCCCTCTGTGATACCTGAAGTTAATCGAGGACCTGGGCAGCAACCACAGTCATAGAGGGAGACCACCTGGGCAAGGGGGATGCTTGGGAGGGGAAGGAAGAGGAACCCTGCATTCCCCAGTGGCCAGGGCTGGTGTAGGCCCTAAGAGTCAGGGGAGAACCAACAGGTAAGAAAGTACCTTTGCCCTGCTTCTGGGTCTGACATCAGCAATTTTCTCTCAAATGCTCAAATAGAAACCAAAGAGGGGAGCCTCTTGTTCTGTAATCAAAGAATAACTCATGGGTAACCTTCTTGGAGGTTGGAACCTAAGTGTATTTTTTTTCTCACTACTGCCTGTTTGAGGAGATAACATGCCAATCCATGAATATCCATTATTATTTGGTATAATTATTTTTACCAAGTGTACTCTGCCCCAGAGTGCCTGATCTCAGGAGTTCCCTCAGGCTGTAGCTGTTGAAACCCCAGCCTGAGTGACCCCAGTCACACCAGGGCTACCTCCCACCTGAGCACCTGGAAGGGTCACCAGCTGGCTCAGAATGCTCCTGCAGGGGCCCAACCCAGTGCCCAGCATGAAGCACTCTTGGAGAGGGGGTGAGCAGGGGCAGTTTGACTGTATTGGGGCTGAGCATCACTTCAGATGCCTTTTATTGACCCTCATCCTCACTAAAGATGTGCTGGCATGCAACAACTGCCTTCTTTGGTGGGTGGGTGCAGTGATGCCAGCCCTGTGCTGGGACCTGGCAGCCTGGTGACCATTCTGTGTTGTTCTCGCAGTGCTCAGCCAGCTGTGGGGGAGGTGTGCAGAGGCGTTCTGTGCAGTGCATGGCAGGGGGCCGGCCAGCCTCCGACTGCTCACCACACCAGAAGCCTGAGTCCTCCCTGGCCTGCAACACTCACTTCTGCACCATCCCAGAGAAGAAAGGTGAGCCTGGATCCCCTCATGTGGGATGGGGGTGTCAGGTCAGGAGTAGTTCCTTGGAAGGCCTGTGGAAGTGGGGGTGTCCACGGCTAGAGAGATCCAGAGTTGGGCCTTCTGTCCATTTTGCCTTTTCTTTTTTGTCACTCCATCCTCCAGTTTTATAATAAAATACTTACAAAGCAGGCCTCTGCCATCCTCATGCCTCCTTAGGAAGACAGGAGCTGTTTGTGATGTAAGTCTGACCTTAAAAGGCATATAATTCCTGACTCTGGCAAGGCTATTTACAATACTTGAAGAAGAAAATTTTAACTAACAGAGCTTTTCACCCTGCATTACACAAAGGTCTCACTTTCTTCTAATGGTCTCAAAACACCACCCCATGCCTGAGGCAGCTGCAGAGCTGGCAATCTGCCAGGGTTCCTCTGACAGCAAATGGAACAGGGGATAAGGAATGGGCTCACCCAGAGAAGAAGGCAGTTGGTATTCAGTCCTAGAGAACCCATCATCTTGGGGGATGGGTGATTGGGTGGGTGCATGTAACACAAAAAGAAGAGCAGAATTGTTCCAGAAACTCCCACAGGTCTTGGGAAAAGTAGAAGTTCTACAGGTCTCTGTTAGACCTGAAGAGCTGCCCTCCAATGATAAGTTGCCGTTATTAGCAAGCAGAGGTCTGCCGATGCTGTGCTCAGTGCACTTGGCTAACGTAGAGTGTGCTTGTTTCCAGACACCTTCTGCAAAGACTACTTTCACTGGTGCCACCTGGTGCCTCAGCATGGGATGTGCAGCCACAAATTCTACGGCAAGCAGTGCTGCAAGACTTGCTCCAAGTCCAACCTGTGAGTCGGACCGGCCCACCGCGCAGAGAAGACACTGAGCAGTAGAGGAGTTTCAGCACAGAGTCGCTGTGCCATCCACAGTGGGATGCCTCCAAGGAAGCTTTGGCTGGAACAGGGAACACAGTGCTAGGCCCTTTGACCCAGAGTGCGTGCACAAGTGTTTCGGGGTGAGGCACATGCATACCCGTGCCCATGCAGTGCACAGTCTCCTGTTGGGGTGACCTGTGGGGCCCTGTGGGCTAACCTCTGGCATATCAGGCAGGAGGGCCCACCCTGTGAAGCAGGAGAAGCTCAACCTCATTTACATTCCAGCTAAATCAGTCCAGAGTCAGGCAGAGCTGAGCATGCTGAACACGAAATGATCGGTGCTTTGTGAAATGAAGGAGAGGCTGTGAAATAAGAAAAGTGCACCAATACCTGTCACTGACATTCCAGCCTCCCGCCCCACCTCAGAGGCCCCTCTGCACTCAGGGTTGGAGGGGCAGGTGCTGTGCAGCTCCCTGGCTCTGCCCAGGTTCCCCCTCCTACCCCAGTGGCCACGGGAGTTTAGGTCATCCCTCAGGAGCTCCCAGGCCCCTGATCTGGACATTGCTTATGAACTCAAAGAGGGAAATTCCTGCTCAAGGGCCTCTTCCCCTTCAGACGCAGGCGCTGGAGGAGAGACCTTCATGCTTACTGTTTTATCTTTCTCAGTTACTTACCAGCGAGGTTTCCTATTCGAACCTGTTTCTTAGTGCGTTTCTGTTTTAAATGATGGATTGGATGTACAGGTTACAGCAAGATCTGACCCTCCCGGAAACAGGGGTTCCTGCCATGAGAGGTGTCGGCGGAGCAGCCTGTGTGATCATAACCGGAAGCCTTGCGGTCCGATTTTGTGTGTCGTGGGGTTTTCACATTCATTCTGTGAGTTTGGTTGTTTCTGTGGAACAGGTTGAGGAGGAAGGCCAGCTGCACCGTGGGCCTCCACCCTCTCCCTGTCCTCATTGGTGCTTAATTCTGGCTCCCCTCCTAGGGTGTGGCTCCATTCTGAATGGGCATCTGGATATTTATATTTGCCGAAGTTTTATAATAAATTTTATATAGTACGGAAAGCCCCTGAGTGGCATTGTGACTCTCCGTGAGCTTTGCTTCCCAGATGGAGGGCTGGCAGGAGACCCTGGCAAATGAGCCTCACGAGGGAGGAGCAGGGCTGGAGAGTGTTAGAAAGGGCTGGACTAGACCAGGAGAGATGCTTCCGCGAGGCAGAGGCTGCAGGGGTGATGGTGGCCTCCAGCAATGGAGGTTTGGTGCCAGGTCCAGTGGGAAAGCTGTCCTGACCCTGCAACCCCTGCTTGTCAATCAGCGTTCTCCAAAGAAGCAGAACCAATAGGACATACAGAGAAAAGTGGGGTGATAGGTTAAGGAACTGGCTTGCCTAATTGTGGAGCCTGGATACCCTGAAACCATACAGAGGACTGCAATGCTGGACATTGAAGGCTGAGTGGAGTGGCCTTCCTAGGTCTGCCTCCATGAGACAGCGGGCTGCAGACTTGGGCAGGGTCCCCATGGTGCCAGCTTGGGACAGAATTCCTTCTTAGTGAGACCTCAGTGCTGGTGTCCAAGGGCTCATCAGATGAGACGGAGGCCCACCCATGGAATGCAGGGTGATGTGCTTTCCTTAAAGTCTACTGATTTAGCCTTAATCGCATCTACAAAATACCCTGACACAGCGTCCAGTCTGGTGTCGGACTGTCACGGAGTCTGTCCAAGCTGACACATGAACTCATCCTTTGTAGTCCCCATGATTGGATGTAACCAGCCCATGGGAAGCCACTGCTGCCCTGTCGTTGAGGCGACCCTGGCCCCTCAGAATGTCAACTACTGACCAGCAGCTCCACAGGGTCGGCCCCATGCCCCTGGAGGGCCTGCCTGGTTCACAGAAAACCTGCATTCGCTCAGCCCACACCACCTGCAGCTGGGCCTGACCGCGGGAGGAGATAGCCCTCATCCCGTTTCACAGAGAGGAAATCAGGACAGGAAACAAATGTGGCTCTTCCTAGAATCACACACCAGGAAAAACGTCTCTGAGGGATGCTAGGAGAAAAGGGGCCACCTATTTCACCACCCAAACACCAGCACCAGGGACCTGTCGATTCTCCAAGGCACTCAGCGGGTCTCTAGGCCTCTGCACAGAGAGAGGACTTCCAGTGTCCATGCTTACTGTTCTCAGTAGCTCCTCATCAGACGCCTGCTGGGTGGAGCTGAGAGGGGGCAAGAGTGGCCCAGGTGTGGAGAGAAAATGCACAGCCACATATTGACGCAGTTCAAGGCTGATCAGGCCCCAGAGGACAGGGTCAGGGATAGGCAAAGGAAGAGATTTGCTTCTGTTCAGAAGGGAAATGGTGGGTCAGAGAGGGGAAGCTTTGATCAGGTGCTTAAAATGGAAGAAATCACACACAGTCGGAGGAAGGCATAGTGGGCATCTGTACCCGTCCAGGAAAGGTGCTGGGCAGTCGAGGGAGGGCCAAGGGCTGCCCAGGACCAAGGCTTGAGGGGACTGTGGGACTGACCATTCAGCACCTGGTGAATCCCCCTCATCTGGGCGTGGCCCCTCCAGCTCACATCCTGACAAGGAGGAAGAGGGGCTCTGGTTCAGACCTGCCAGGCCCACCCAGAACCTGCCCCTGCTGCAGCCGACAGCACCACGTGCTCAGCCACAGGAGCAGCCGACAGCACCGCGTGCCACATCACTCACCCGCTGCCAGTCAGCCGGGGCACAGCTGGGTTGGACCAAGGAGCAAGTACCCTCACCTCCACATGGACCCTCCTGATGGACAGGCCTGAGCCCCCCCATGGCAGCCTCTCTGCTGGCTGCCCTCCCTCAGCGGTAGCCAGTGCAGCCCCTCCCACCCCAGCCAGAGTGAGGTGGACCCACCAGCTCTCCCACTGGTGTCCAGACACCTGGGGAGCTCCTGAAAACCACATGCTGGGCCCTGCTCTGCCCCCGCCATCTGCCCTCAGAGAGCCTCTGGACATGCAGAGTGACCGGGCTTGAGGATTTTCTGTTTTCCTCTCCTTGTTTGTTTCTAATGTAGTCTCAGCAATTTGGGCTGGAAAAGTTCTAGGTACAAAACTTATGGACGCCCCGGGGATGAGTGGAGAGCAGGATGATCCACCACCACCCCCGTGTGAAATGCCCTGAGCTCCCAGCACAGGTGGGTCCATGGTCACTGTTCTTCACCCTGTTGCTTTCTCGCTGCACTCAGCCCCAGCCTCAGCCCCAGCCTCAGCCCCAGCCTCAGTCTCAGCCTCAGCCACACACTCGCAGAAACTGCAGCTACCAGGAAGTGGCTCTGTGGTTCTGGTGATTCGATCCTGATGAATCCTGGTGTGCTGTGCACTGCCCCGATCCCCAAGTGTCAGGGGCCAGGCTGGTGGAGAGCTGAGAGGCATCTTCATGACCGGCACAGGGCCCAGGCACCTGCAGGGGCTGACACTGCACTCTGGCGTGGATTTCCTCTGCTTGTTTCTCAGTTGCTTTCAGAGGCCACAGGGAATCACAGACAGTCTTTGCCCTTCTCGGCCTGGGCCCCCAGGAACCTTGCCAGGTGCTGCTCCCTGGAGCCCAAGGGCAGGGTGGGGGCATCCCAGAGCTCCAGGAACCAGCCCCCAGGAATTCCCTGCTGAGCTAGGCGTGGGCAGAGCAAAGCCGTGGGAGGAGGAGGAAGCAGCTTAGACAGACACCCCAGAGCTGGCGGTGGCAGCCTTGCCTCCCAGTCTGCCGTCTGCCCATCCGTCTCCCTGCAACTCTGCAAAATCTCCCTGCCTAAACTCTTGGCTCCCAGCAACCCTGACCAGGAAGGTCTACGGGAGACTTCAGAGAGGGAAGCGCCCCCAGCACAGCCCAGCACTCCCTCTGGGCCTCCCTGAGTCAGAGCTCACCCTAGCCCACCCCAAACCTGCTGTGCTGCTGGGCTTTGTCATTCTGAGCAGCAGCTTCTGGAAAACCAAACCACCACCTCAGCCTGGAGCCTCATTAAGTGCTGGGTGCTCACGCCTCTGCCTCGGGCATGCAGGGACCTCCTGGGACTGCTGAGTCTCCCCTGGCAGGGAGGCCAGATTCCCAGGCTCAGCTCTCAGGTCACCTTCTCAGCCTGGTCCTTTGCACTCTGACTCTGGTACTAGGCACCTCTCCGCAGCTTCTTGTTCCTGTCCCTCAGGGGCAAGGAGTGTGTCATGGCCCCATATCTGCTTTTCACTTCCTTCAGGAGGATGGAGTCCTGTGGTCTCTTGGAGCTGGAGAAAATCTCAAGGACGCTGTAGTCAGACCTTCTACCAGTCAGCGTGGTCACTGTAATGACAACCTCCAGATCCCATGGCATGCAGCCATGAAGGCTATCTCTTTCCTGTCTCATGTTGACTCACATGACTTTGGTTCTCTTCTCTGCCTTTTCTTCAGCCCTGAATCCAAGTAAAAGGATGGCTCCTATCCAGGATTTCCTGTTCCACTGACCCAGGAAAAACAGGAAGAAATTCCTAGAAATGCAGGCTGCCTCTCAATGCCTCTGCCTAGTGTGGGCACACTGTGGCTTGCACCCACACCCCACTGGCTGAACACAGGACATGGTCAAGTCCTGTGTGGTCGGTGGCATGGTGGGATGTATAATGCACTGTGCCAAGAAGGAATGAAAACTGCAGAAGAGTGATACCATCAATCACATGTGCAGGGTGGTCAGTTCCAAGGCAGGGTCCCTTCCCTTGGGGTGTACAGTGAACAGGTATGTTATACACTTTCTCTGTGTGACCTTATGTAAGTCAATTCACCTCCCTGGCTGTTGGATTTGTTATTTATAAAAAGCACTTCACTCTTCCAGGCTCCTCCAAGAGTATACCATGCTAGGATGCTAGTGCTTCCCTCTCACTTACTATTGTGCAGTCAATTCTTCACTTAAAGTCACACCCCAGCCTTGAGAACAGGACTGAGGCTCACGTGGTGTTGACGAAGAGGAAGTTCTGCTCTCAGAAGCCAGACGCAGAGAGTTCTGGAGAATTTTTAAGGATGATTTTGGTGATGCCTTTTGAAAGCCTTATACAACCACATTCATACTGCAGGTCATGGACAGAGCAGAAACCACCTCTGACATGTGGACAGGCCAGGTGGGTAGAGTCCAGGACAAGCTGCCCACTTGGTGAGGAAAGGGACCCAAGGCGACTTTGAGATCCTCCTGCCAGTGGCCTTCAGCAGGAGTGGTACCCATGCTCACATACCTGCCACTCACACTGACTGTGGCCTGGCTGCCACCCCTCTGGGGTCTGGATGTCACAGAGGAGCCTCCCAGGGCTCACAGCTGCCACCAGGGGACCATGACTTCATGATGGAGACTTATTCTCTGATCTCAGGGCTGTGGATGGTTGGCCCTGTGGCAGCTGCCCCAGCTGGAGGCTGAAAACCACCAAGGATCTGAGGTGGGTCTGAAATCACAAGAGCGAATCCAAAGCCTGGAGAGTGCCAGCAGCACCTGTGTCCTCCCACAGAGCGGGCCAGGAGCCCATGGTGGAGGGGGCAGGCCAGCGCATGGAAGGACTGGGCAGAGCCTGTCTGATCTGCTTTGCTGGCTCACCTGGCTGTCACTGTCCTCTTCCCAAGGCCAAGAACAGCCCGCTGATCTCCCCCACAAAAAACAGCTCTAGATCACCAGGACAAGGGGAAGGCCAGGTCTGTCTGCACAATTCCCCTGCAGGACCATTTCCTCTGGTTCATGACGGTGCAGGGGTGTGCCATTAGCTCCCAGTGCTCATGCAAGCTGAAAGCTGTACCTTCCCGGGGGCATTTGAGGGTTGCAGAGGGGTCCTACCTGCAACGGGCCTCCTCCCAGGGAGGATTTATTTGCTTCCTGTATTTGGTCTATTTGCTTCCTGTATTTGGTGAGTGTAGTGCTTCTAGGACGTGCTGTACTGTCACGTTTTCACAGCCCCCAAGCTCACTTCCTCACCCCTGGGCACCCTAGACTCTCCTCCTGTATCACTTCCTGCTGTGGACCACATCTCCAAGCTCCCACGCTGAAGCCCTGACTCCCAAAGTGTCCAGAGCTTTTAAAGGGGTTAAATGAAGTCACAGGGTGGAGCCCTAATCCAGCAGGACCACTGTCCTTGTAGGAAGAGGAAAAGACCCAGAGATCCCCTGTGTACACAGACAGGGAAAAGGCCATGTGAGGGCACAGTGAGAAGGTGGCATTTACAAGCCAGGAAGAGGGACCTCTCCTGAAACCAGCCCTGCTGGGCCCTTGACCTGGGACCTCTCACTCCAGAGCTGTGGGGAGACAAAGTTCCGTGTTGAAGCCTCCCAGGGTATGTGTGTGTCTTGTCTCGCATCTCTCACAGTATTTTCTTATTCATTTTCCATTTTTGTTTTACAATGAGGGTTGTATGATATCTATGCCTCTCTCAGCTCTTGGAAATTTTAAATGAAGTTAGAAAAGATGTTAAGAAGAGGAAAAAAACTTGTGCTGTTTTTATAAATTTGTGGTCAAGTAGATCTCAAGGTCCGAGGTATAACCATTCATTATTGGAAGTTTCATCAAGAAAGAGCATGTGTAATTTGAAAGCACACACACACACACACACACACACACACACGCACGCACGCATGCACACACACACATACACACACGCACACACACACACGCACACACGCACACACACACACACACATACACACACAGTAGTTTAATTGATCGATTGATTGATTGATTGATTGGGTATTGAGAATTGAACCCAAGGGGGATAGTCACTGAGTCACATCCCCAGCCTTATTTTTATTCTTTTATTTTGAGACAGATTTTCACCAAATTGTTTAGGGCCTTGCTAAGTTGCTGAGGCTGGCTTTAAGCTTGAAATCCTCCTGCGTCAGCCTTGTGAGCTGCTGGTATTACAGGTAGGCACCACCATGGCTGGCAAAGTAGTTGAGTTTCACTATCACCGTAGCCAAGGGTGCAGCGTGTGACAGATGGCACACTTCTCGACTTGAAGGAACAGAAGGCCTTGGCAGGTGGATGTTCAGGACCTCTCAGTACCGTCCTGCCCTCCGGTGCTCCTCCACAGCAGGACAGAATTACTGAGACTCGTCACACCCTTCGTGTGGGTGGCTTTTCTGTCTGGAAATGGACGTTCACATCCAGGGTGTCCAGCCCTGTGGCAGGTCCCACCAGTTCCTATCTCAGGGTCCCTCCCAGCCCTCACTCCATAGCTGCTCCCAGCTCCAGGAGGCAGCCTTGTCTTGGGGAAGACTGCTGACATGAGGTGGGGGCCAGGTACACGGGCAGAGAGACTGGACAATGTCCCTACGGGCATTTGCCTGGCATGACCTGGCAGGCCTCCAGTCCAGCTCTATTTTAGGGTCCACAGAAGCCGAACACCTGTGACCTGGGGGGTTAAGGTCTTTGTGGAGGACGGGGTCATTTCCCAGTCCTGGGGTAGAGGAACACTTTCTCCCAAGCACCCTGGAGGATTTCCACCTGCTTTCCGAGTTTTTACCACAGCAACAGGGGGACTTTTAAAGCTAAGCTCCCCTTAACATTTTGACTGTTTTCGTTCCAACTGAGCCAAAGGTGCAGGGAAACCAAGGCCCCAGCCTGACTCTGCGTGGCCCTTTCTCTCAGCAGCTGTCCTCACCCCTGTGCAAGGGCTTCCCTGGGCGTTCTCCGCCATGCCCACAGCCCCTGGCCCACCAGCTCCATGGCCTCAGCCTCAGGCCCTCTCACTCTGGTCCCCGAGGGCTGATTCCTGGGAGTCCTGGCAAAACCACCAGCTCACCCTCAGGTCTGAGTGCGTCCTCTGTCCAGCTCCTTCCCAGCTCCACACCTGGCACCCATCCCTCCCACCTCCTGTCACCTCTGCACATTGAAGACTCCCAAACACACCCCTCCTTCCCTTCACACAAGAACTGCCTCGCTTGAACCTGGCTCGGAACACCCTGGACCCGACTGCGTCGCTCCTAGCAGGGGAAGTGGGTTAGATGGGGACAGAGCCTTGTCTCAGAAGAGTACCAGAGGCCAGAAAGTAAGCTGGCACAAGGACATCAGCCATGCTGCACACGCCCCTGGGCTTCTGGCTTGGGAGAGGGCTGAGACATTTTTGCTTTAGGACTCAGTGAAACCCAACTTGCTTAGGATTTCTCCTCGGCTGACAGGAAAGAGACAGAGAATGCTCCGCGGCCCAGCCCAGAAGCCAGGATGGGGAGCATCAGGAAGGCCTCAGGAAGCCTCTGCGGGAGCCGAGAGGTTGAGCCAGAGGAGGTCAAACTCTCAGGCAGCAGGTGGCTGAAGGCGGAAGGACGGGGACTTCCTCATGAGAGCCATGAGCCAAGTGAAGGGCAAAGATTGTCATCCAGAGAGGCCCTGATCTCCTTGCCAGTTAATGTTATCAGGGAATAAGTCATAAATTACTGAGGAATAAATGAATGTGTATGTTTGCACCAGACTTCTTCGATAACGAGAGAGCAAATGTGAAGGTGTTTAGCAAACCCTGAGTCTCTAGGTTGAAATCAAATGGCCAGCGGTGCCACTGGGCAGACCCAGTGAGGCAGAGGGCCCTGCTGGAGCAGCTGCTGTGCCACTCTGGCTTCCTCTTGAAATGCAGATCAAAGACACAAAAACACTCCAAAAAGCAGAGTTCCATAAAATGCAAGATGTTGTTAGGATAAAGTTGTGATGACTCCGTGGTGATTAATTCCCTTTTAAAAAGAAATCCTATGCACGTATCTCAGATCTCCTTAATCACTCCTCAGCTCTGTCTTCTGACAAGGGAAAACAAGTGTGTTACTCATATTCATAGTAACATTATTCATAATAGCTCATCGTTGAAGATACCTTTTCTCTTCTCCTCCTCAACCATAATGTGCTGCTAACCAGGGCTGGGTGCACGGTGGGCATGGAGGGAGATCTGAACACGGGCTCTCCTTTAGTGCGGGCGGGTGTTCAAGCACAGAAGAAAACCACTGCCTGGAGCCGGCTTCAGCCACTGTGTGCCAGGAATCTCCGTCCTGGGGGTCATGATCTGGTTTCAGTCACATGAGACATTCTTTGTGGATGCTCTCAGATGGCTGCACTTGGAGCGAGTGTGCACACATTCCTCAGGGCTCAGCAGTTCTGTCCTGAACACCAGGTCCCCAAAGCTTGTGGTTTCTAGGGTCACAAACCCCAAGAAACTTTTCATTCCAGAAACCTCTCTGCCAATTTCCCTGGATCACTGCTTCTCTTTGTTTTCCTCCCTTTTACCCAGTTTCACTCACCCCAAGACCTTTGAGACAGTAAAACTTGCAAACGTCTGGTCACACTGTGGGGTTGGGTGAGCTAATAACGTCTAACAGGCATGTGGCCAAATCCATTCACCCCAGTTCATCACTAGGTCCTTCTTCCCCATTGTGTTTGCAACAAGGTGCTATGAAGTTAGAACGAGCCAGGCCTCATCCTGCTTTCTCACTGACTGTGGGAATCAGTTTTGCAAATGTGAAGCAAAAGGCATCCAACCCGAAAGCATGCAGGAAGGAGGGTGGAAGGCATGTGTTAAGGTTAAGGTGTGGAAAGAGGAGCCCGTCCTCAGACTGGGCGCTGGGGTCTGCAGGGAGGCTAGACTCTCCAGCTGGTGCCTGCGCATGAGCACTTCTCTAGTGCAGCTGGAAGGGGGGACGACGGGAAAGGGGCTAAGTATCAAGGACACCTTCTCACTGGAGCCCTGGAGGCAGGGCTAGAGTGGAGTCTAAGGGAACAGGACTGCATCCTCAAGAAGCTGTCAGGCAGAGTGGGCCACGGGGTGAGACGGGACCCATCCTCAGTGAAGCAGGGAGGGTGGAGGTAGGACGGGCCTCCAGGAGGAGGAGCAAGGCCCATCACTGGAGGCAGAGAATGTGAGGGGGCCAGGTGTGCCTCCTTGATGGTGAACTTCCCAGCCTGCAGAACTCTGAACCATGAAGGTCTTGGTTTCAGAATTTCCCAGTCTAAGGTACAGACGATCCTAACTTACAATGATTTGGCTTATCATTTTTCAACTTTACAATGATATAAAATGATATCTATACAGCCATTCTGTTTTGCCCCTTCAAGACAGCATTCAAAGAAAAAATACATGAGATACTCAGTGCTTTAATAGGAAACAGGAGCTGTATTAAATTACGGCCTAACACCATCCCAAGTCAAAGAGTATGTGCATTCTGTCATAACAACCCAGGGTAAGACAGGATCTAACATACAGAGTATATACATATACATAATATATTTATAAATAAAATGTACAGATTGACAATAAAATGACATTTAAAAGGTTATTTGATCCAAGTAAAAATGGCCAAAGAATTGCTTTACACTTTTCTCCAAAGAAGATACACAGATGGCCAACAACTAAATATGATTGGTCATTAGGGAAACTCAAAACCACGGTGAAATAGCACTTCACACCCACCATCATAGTTATAATAATAATGATGATAAAAATGTAAAATGCCAAGTGTTGAGAATGCAAAATGTTGCAGCCACTGTGGAAAATGGTTTGGCAGGTCCCCACAAAGTAAAACGCCGCATTGCCATAAGATACAGCAATCACCCTCTAAGGTGCAAACTCAAAAAAATTGAAAAGCACATTCTCTGAAATGCTTATGAATACTCAGAGTGACATTATTCATAATAGCTAGGCCCACAGGCTGGCCTTCCCTGGAGCACAGGGCCCTGCTCTGCTCAGGAGCCACCCTCAGGAGACTCGTGGTCACTGCCCTTTGCTAGAATCCAGGAGAGTCAGTTCCAACAGGCAGAGAAGCCGCTGGGAAGAGGGGAGAGTCGGGACCACAGCAGTGACCTCTCCTGGCCAGATCTGCACCAGGTGAGGTCAGGTGAGGCAGTGCCTGAGCACCCTCCGCGGCGCGCTCCCTCCCGTCTCTGTGTTGGGACAACCTGGACCTCCACAGGCCTCAGGTCTCAGGGCTGGCATGAGCTTTCACAGCCCAGGGGGGCTGCAGACCCACGCTTCCTCCTGGATGTGTCAAGCCCGGGGCTTGGGAGGTGCCTGTGGCTTTCCCTGGGGTGTTTCATGAGCCACCTCCCAGGGTTAAATCAGACCCGCAGACAAGCCTACCATGTGTTCTTTTCTTCTCAGTGATACTAACCTGTTTCTGGGACAGAGCTCCTTTTGGTTTAATGACTGTGTTTTACAATGAATCCAAAATTGTTCTCATCAAATCTAAATTTATGAAACAATGTTCATTTGCCTCTTTGATTGGTATTGCTACGATTTGTAGTGAAGGGTTGGAGCCTGGCAGCTTCTTCTTGGTACCTTCCTGCCCCCTAGTAGGATCTGAGGCCAGAAGAAAACTGTGTGGCCAAATCCTTGGTGAGGGAGGTAGAGCAAATTTCACAGGCAAACAAAGGAGGAAAGCAATTAATCCACCAACCCACTTAGGCCACATTGGCTGTGAGGAGACACGGCAAGGGGACTGGCAGGAAAGGGGACCCTAAACATCAGCACGCTTTTCCCAGACTGCCGGCCACTCCTGAGCCCCATCCACCAGGCCCTGGCCGGCCTCCTGTGTGGTGGACCCTCCACACATTCACTTCCTTTTAGCATGACTCATTCCACAATGGCTGGACCTTCCCCAGGCCTGTGACCCCCATCCCCTGCACCCTGACAGACCACCTTTTCCTGGCGTTGTTTCTTAAGGGCTTCTGGCTGATTTATCTCTAAGTATCTGAGAAGTCAGTTACAGGTGGGCCTTTACGACCGCGCACCCTTGCCCTCTGCCTCTTTCCTGTGCTTTTCATGGCTGTTTTCAGGCCCCAACGTCCGTGAATGGTCCAGGACTGGGCTTAGAAAAATAAGGCCTTGGATGCTTAGCACCGTCCACCTTTCAGGGCCTTGAATTTGATGGAGGAGTTTATTTGGGAGAAAGTGACCGTTCAAAATAACTGAAAACAGAATTCAGAATCACCAGAGGCCCAGGGGGCCTGCCACTGGCCAGAGACCCAGAATGATTCCAAGTGGCCAGTCCTGAGCCCTTCCCGTCTTTTCCATGGAAATGCGATGGAGGGTCTGGCCTGGACTCCCTCTTCCTTCCTCCTTTCTGCCTCCTGAGGACACTGGTGCTCCCTTGTGTGGCCCTGGGTGGCGTGCAGACCCCTGCTCCGAAAGCCTAAGAAATAAAGATCCCCCATTTCTCTTCTGTGTCTTTTCCCTCTCTGTGCCACCCCTCAGCCAACTTCATAAATTAAAACGCCTTCTGACGTCCATACACACAGCAGGGCTCCCTGTTGGCTACCACGTTGACCGGAACAGAGCAGAAGGTGAAGGAGCCCCTCCCCCCCACCTGGGGCTGGCAGCTGGGGAGGATCTCGGTCCTGGGGGTGGACACCAGGGGAGCTGGGCAAGGCGCCTCTCCAAGAGTGACAACCTCACTAATTACTTGTCCACTAAGCTGCTGGAGAGTGCCAGAGGGGACAACAGTGTCCCAGCCATCCAACCAGCACCAAGGACGCCACTGGACATGCAGACATACGATCTGTGGCTGGAGTACTTGACGGGGCTCCTTAAGTATCACTCCCACCAGTTTACTGACAAAGGGCCTGTGGAGGCACGAGGCCTTCCTCCTCTTGCCTTTTCTTCTTAGAGCGAGACACAATTCACATGTAAGTTTCACCCTTTGAAAATGTATGATTACGATTCAGTGGTTTTGTCCGTATGTTCACAAAGTTTTGCAATTGTCACCACTATCCAGCTCCAGATGCCTTCATCGTCCCAAAGAGAAACCTCATACATTAGCAGTCGAGTCTCAGCCTCTGCTAACCACTAATGGGCTCTCTGTCTCTGTGACTTTGCCTACTCTGGGCATTTCTCATAAATGGAATCATACAGTGCATGGCTATGATGTATGACTTCTCTCACTTACATAGTAAAAGCATTTCTCTATCACAGATAATGGGAGTCCTTTACCCACTCACCAGCTGACGGGCACTGGGGCTGCTAGGAGCAGTTGTGTGCAAGGCTTTATGGGAACCCCTGTTTCCATTTCTCTTGGGTTTATTGCTAGGAGTAGAACAGCTGGGTCAGGTGGCAACTCTTTAACATTTTGAGGAACTGCCAACTTGGTTCCCAAAGCAGCACCCTCCACTTCTCCCGAGCCGTGAGGGCGCTCTATGTGCTCCTTCTCCACAGCCCTTCCACCGTCCATCTTTATTATAAAAGCCACCCCAGTGAGTGCAAGAGCGCCTCCTTGTGCTTTTGGTTTGATAGTCCTAATAACAAATGATACTGACATCTTGTCAGTGCTGGGGGGCGGGGTGCTTGTACATTTTATTTGGATAACGATCAATACAAGTCTTGGCTGATTTGCGGTTGGGTTACATGTCTTCTCGTCACTGAGCTCTAAGCGTGTTCGCGTGTCGTGGGAATGAGTCCTTTGTCAGAGACAGGACCCACGAGTGCTTCTCCCTTCCTGAGGATTGTTTTTCAACTGTCCTCACAGTGTCCTCTGGACCACAGAAGTGAATTCCAGTGACATCTGGTTGATCTGGATTCTTCTCTGGCTGCTTGGCCTCTTGGTATCTTCTCTAAGATAAGATTGCCCAATCCCAGATCTCAAAGATTTACGCCTGTGTTTTCTTCTGAGAGTTGAATCCTCCTTTGCTCTTGAGGAGTCCAGCCATGATCTATACTCTTTAAGGAGGACAAGAAAAGAAGGAAAAATATTAGAGAAAAATGAGTCAGTCCGTTTCATTCTCTTTAGGTAATCCTGCGAGATTAAAGCCAGAGTGATAGGAGACCAGCCCTTACAGCAGAGTAGAAGAGGTGTACTTGTATATTTGGGGAACCCCTGGTTCTTTCTGCAGCCTTCCTTCTTAGCTCCTGGGTGCCCCTTCTGCAGTGTGATCGAATTGGGCACAGTGACAGGCGGTGGGTGCAGGAGGCTCCGAGCCCTTCTGGGACTTCACTCCCTGTCTCGTTCTAATCATTTTTCTGTAGCTGAAAAATGATTCATTCCACATCCAAACCTCATTTCCTTTCTTTCTAGAATGCTCTAAAAATCTGAACAGTCCAAGTTTTCACCATTCCTTCAGAGCAGGGAGCTTCCCAGCTTACGTCCACCTCACTGCAGACAGGAAGCATATTCCAGCCTCCTGGACACTAGGTGTCACGTGTCTAGACCCTCAGCATGGAAGGACCTGTCCTCCTTTCTCTCCAGACACCGGGACTCCCTTCCTAAAGTGAACTCCCAGCCTCCACCTAGGCTCCCCGGGTCCTTCCTTCCTCCCACCCTGTACTCTTCCAAGTGGGTCAGGACATGGCTGCGGCTCTTCCCCACCCCAGGCCTCTGGGCTCACAAATGTTGCTCACAAATTCAGGAAATGAAGAAAAAATAAAATAAAAAGTCATTCAACCCACGCATCCTGCCCAGCAAAAGTCCATCTATTGTTCTTTCTTAGGCAACATCCTTCAAGCTCCACATTTTCACAGATTTTATCACATCTGCCCCTAGAGGCCAAAGTTTCTCATTAATACACAGGGATCCCCGGAGTGTGTTTGGTTTGGTTTTCTGCTGCCAAACCAAGGGGGAGGTTGGAAGTTAAAGCCAACCCCTGGCATTTGATCACACTGTGCGTTTCATCATCCACCTCCCCATCCTTTATCAACTCACTTTTGATGGGAAAGAGATAAAACCACACACACACACACACACACACACACACACACACACACACACACACCCCACTCCATCACTCCCAGTGATATATCTCATTTAGCCATAAATTCAAAAATTATAGTCATAGTGCAAGTTACTTTGCAAGTACTGCATATTCCAATTTGCATGTTTAATGTCAAAAGATCAGTCAATTCCCATCTTACGCTCTTTCCTTCAGTATCCGTTCACTGTCTACCCTGGAGCTGCTCTGTGGTCAACACTCCCAGGCGTCACTCAGAAGAGTTCAGAAAACCCAAAGGATAAACCACTTCCTCAAAGCTAGCATACGTCCAGATTCTGCAGACTTTAGCAAAATATAGTACCAAAATCAGATTCTTCAAAGGAAAACACTATAGGTAGTGAGGGACAGAGAGGCCTGCTCAGAACACAAGTGCAAAATGGCCAAAATTCTCAAGTATCTGAACAGAAATGCCTCTAATCCCTGTGAGAAATAAAGAATTACGAGAACTTGTCATACAGATGTTCTTCTCCAGCTGGAAAATAACCTTTGGTCAGCTATTTGGGACACATAAATTATCACAAGACTTCTAGGTTTATATCCAAAGAACTTTTTAAATCAGCCTACTACAGTGACACGGCCACATCAATGTTTATAGCAGCTCAATTCACAGTAGCCAAGTTATGAAGCCAACCTAGAGGATAAAGAAATTATGGTATATATACACATGGAACATTACTCAGCATTAAAACAGAAAAAAATCATGGCATTTGCAGGTAAATGGATGGAGTTGGAGAATACTGTGCTAACTGAAGTCAGCCTATCCCCAAAAACCAAAAGCCAAATGTTTTCTCTGATATGTGGATACTGATCCATAATGAGGATAGGGAGGGAGCATGGGAGGAATGGAGGAACTTTGGATAGAGCAATGGGGAGGGAGGGGAAGGGAGGGGGCATGGGGATAGGAAAGATGAGATGGACATCATTGCCCCAAGTACATATATGAAGATACGAATGGTGTGACTCTACTTTGTGAACAACCAGAGACGTGAAAAATTGTGCTCTGTATATGCACTATGAATTGAAACGCATTCTGCTGTTATATATAACAAACTAGAATAAATAAATAATTTTTTTAAAAAAGAAACCAATCTAGGTGCCCTTCAACCGATTAATGAATAAAGAAAATGAATAAAGAAAAATATATACACAATGGAATATTACTCAGCTATAAAGAAGAATGAAATTATGGTATTTGAAGTAAATGGATAGAACTGAAGTCTATCGTGCTAAGTGAAATAAGCCAGCCCCAATAGCCAAAGGTCAAATGTTCTCCCTGATATGTGGATGCTCACCCATAACAGGGAGGGTAGGAAGGGGAAGTATAGAAGTTCATTGGATTAGACAGAGGGAAATGAAGGGAAGGGGGAGGGGATGGGAATAGGAACGACAGAATGAATCAACATCACTTTCTATGCTCATATATGAATACATGACCAGTGTAATTCCACATCACGTTCAAACACAAAAATGGGACCAAAATTGTAATAGATTGCACCCCATGTATGTATTATATGTCAAAATACACCTTATTATCTGGGTGCGGTGGAACACGCCTATAATCCCCGTGGCTTGGGAGGCTGAGGCAGGAGGATTGTGAGTTCAAAGTCAGCCTCAGCAAAAGCAAGGTGCTAAGCAACTCAATGAGACTCAGTCTCTAAATTAAATAAAATACAAAAAAAATACACTATACTGTCATGAATACCTAAAAACAAAAAAAAATAGAAAGTAAAAAAAAAGAAAAGAATATTGCATTACTAATAATATGTATTGATAACAGTTCTCTAAATAGACAAGATACAGAGTGTTTGTAAATAGGAACTCCAAACTCAGAAAACAGTGTTAGCACCTGAATTTATAGAACACTAAAATTAAATTTAAAGCATTTCCAGTCACCCAAGGTCAACAGAAGTGGAAGGTCAGGGACACAGGCAGATCTGACTCCAAAGCCAAGTTTAGGATCACCAGCGGGGGTCTTCAAGTCAGACGTCATTTTGACAACCGCATGGCCACCTGTCCATTTGATTTGCCATGTGTGTCCGCGACCAGCATGGAAGCTCAGGAGGGAGGGGGTCATTGCTGCCCCACAGCCCCAGGATCAGAAGTGGACCTGGGGTAGTGCCCAACGGGCTCTGCCTGGACAAGCCTTGCTTTAAATCTAAAAGGTGTAGCAAGGTCATTCCACCACCATCAGGTCATTTATGGGAGGGTAAGAACTAATTGAAGAGATTCAGAGGAACCTCTGGACTGAGCAAAATAAGGGGCGGGGGTGACGAATAACTTGTGTATGTTGATACAGCAGGAGAGGGAGCCGTTTATTGTAGGACAACAGAGCTATTTATACATTTTGCACAGCTTATCTTAATTAGCATAAACTAGATACATCATTCAACCAATAAGGAATCTCCACACTTAATGGCTAGCTTTTGTTACTTTTCAAACCACTCCCTCTGGCATTTTGCCAGGCACCATCCAGACTTGTTTACGAACCCTAACATTCCCCTAGCAAAATGCCAGGTGTTATTTTAACTTGTTTACAGACCTTAACATAAGATGTTTGAGGTGCTCTGCTCTTGTTTTATCATGAGTATTAGTGTGTGTCAGGCAAAGCTCCTGCTGGCTTGGTACAAGCTTCACGGCTGAGCATCTTAAATGCATAGACGCAGCAGGATCACCGTGGCTCCCTGTTCAGACCCTATTTCTTGACTGCTCCGGCCGCAGTCTCTTGGCAGCCCCCCGTTCTTGCTATCTGCTCCAGCTCATCCACGCCTGACTTTCCCATTCTCCACTATTCAGTGTGGTGTCCACTGCAGCCCTGGAGCCTCCTGTCCCATCTAGCGTCAGAGGTGGTTGCCCTGCGGATCTGCATGGGATGAGGCTCAGTCAGTTACAAAGCCTGTACTTGCCCCGTGTGCAGACGCTCCAGGTGGATCCAACCAGATCTCAGCCTAATGTCCCAGGAAATCCCTTCTGTGGAGCGGGAAGGGAGGGGAGGGGGCTGAAATTCCGGCAAAGAAAATGGTGTCTCTCACAATAAGTTCTGAAGGAGAGATTAAAAAAGAAAAAAGAACTCGGAAGTTTCCAAATTCCTCCTCTGGCCTCAGTTCTTTCAAAACAAAAATCAGGGACCCAGGTACTCTGGAATGTCTCTTCTACCTTAAAAAACCCGTAACAAAGTTTTGTTCTCAGGTAAACATAAGTAATTTGTGTGCCAACTCAATAAAAAATAAAAAAATTTAAAAAAAAAACCTGTGTCTATCCTGTATCAAGTTCACCCATCTTCTATTAATTAATCAAAAATCAGCCAATATTGGATTCCTCCAGCACGGATGGTTCTGTAGACACAGCTCACAAATCATGGCTGTGTTTCTTCTTGCTCTCAGCTTCGTTAACATACAAGTCGTTTTAAGATGGACAGTGCTTGTTGAAGCAACATCTCAAAACCTGCATCCTCGAGGATCCTGTAAAGTTACAAATGCACGGAGTGGCGAACAGAGGGGACTCAGCAAGTGCAGAGCCTGGCAAGCAAGAGCACGTGCAGTTCAGCAAAAGGACTCAGAGCCGTCTTCCCAGAGGCCAGTACAGTGCAGGCCCAACACAGGCTCTGTACTGCAGACTGGGGGTTCGTGTGCCCTGAAAGTCACCTTGAGCCCTATCCCCAGCGACAGCATTAGGAGGTCATGAGGTCACGATTGTGCAGCCCTTGGCACGGGATTAGTGTCTGTACAAAAAGATGCCCAGGAGAGCTGTCTCAGCCTCCGGCCATGTGCTACACTGCGGGAAGACAGCTGTCCATGAACCAGGACACGGCCTTGCTCCTGGACTTCCCAGAGCCCAGAGCTGTGAGGAGCACATGGTGTTGGAGACACCCACCCATGTGTAGCTTTCTGTTTCAGCAGCCTGAATGGACCAGGACTCTTCAGATGACATATAGTCCTGGAGGTGGCAATCTGTGACATCTTACATGCAGAGACAAACCACCCAGCATTTATTACTTGTGGATACTAATAAATAGCTACAAGATTTAACATCAACCTGTGCAACGTGTGTGTTCAATGATACTCTTTCAGATCAGGTGAGCTAACCAAGTAGAAGATACTCTCTCCTCGTTTTTGGCTGTAGAATTGAGATGTGCCTTCTGTCTTCAGGCTTGCGTGCTTCCTTAGAAATGGAATCCTCCAGCTCAGCACACAAGGGGCACTTCTGCTGCAGCAAATTCTTCTGCAAGGCTGTGTGGACCACTGTGGCCTCTGACAGAACGTGGTGGCTCTGAACTCTGTATGCCACTGTTCAGTGCTCCCGCCTCTCGTGCAAGTGACATTAGATGCACATGGTTCAGAAGGCCTCAGGGTCATCCGAGGAGATGCCCGGGGGCCGTTGAAGGAACCCATCACGCCATTTCACCCCACATGGGTCTGGAAATGCACTGTCCTGTGAGAGAACAGAGGAGCTCAGTAAAACTTGTCTCTACAAGGAGAGGAGAAGAACGCACTTGGAGAGATGAAACTTCTCTGGCACCAAGCCTTGCACCAGGAAACTCTGAGAACTTTGGCTCACTTCCCCATGTCTGGTCCCAGCCTGTTCCCCTGGGGTACTTCCATATCAGAATTCACAGCCTCAGAAATTGTGAGCGAGTACTTTGGGCCAGGATCATCATGGTTGAGAAGTGGTCATCTCCGTGTTCCAGGCTGCACCTCGACAGGCTGGGCCCACAGTGGCTGACCCCCGCTCCCCCTCCCATGCCGAGTTCTCAACAGTGGAGCCCACCTGTCTGGTTTCCTGTGGCTGCTGTAGCAAGTTTCCAGAGACTTAATGGCTTTAAGCAGCACATATTTGTTCTTTCACCCTCTAGGGGCCTGAAGCAGCCATTACTCAGCTCCCCATCTCCCCAAACGACCGTTGAGGGAAAGACATGGGGCATGGGAGAGGAGTACCCACACAGCACACGCTGAAGAGTCGGGACTGCCCAGCCTGTGGCTGCTCAACACAGGAGCAGGGAGTGTGTGACCTGAGAACTAGAAGTGCAGGCTAATCTGGACCCAGGGTCTCAGGCTCAGGGAGGGAGCTGGGCTTTAGTGAGCACTCTTCCAAGCCCCACCCACCCCAGCTGCAGGGACTCTGACCAGAGGGCAGGTCACTTTTTTCTGAGAGACCTCAGACTAACCTTTGCATACGACCTGCTGCAGAACACGCCCGAGGGTCCTCTGTGCCTTACGGTAACATTTTAGCTGCTTCTCTGCATTTAAAGCTCTTCAGGTCTCAAGAGCAGCGTGAGCCAGTGACACCTCCTAGAGCAGCTGTCTCTGCTCTCTGCTTCAGCATTTGTAGCACGTGGCTGCATGTTGGGTAGGCTGGGCTCAGGCTGCTGAGGAACTCTGGCTAAGTCACCTCCTGTCCTAACAGCATCCACCGCTGCCCGGGAATGTCTGCTAGTTATTTTGTGGATTTACTTTATGTATTTTGAGGCTCTGTTATTAGGCACGTAGTGATTGACATTCCGTGTACCTTCCTTTTCAGTTATTCTTCTCATCCCCAGGAAGTGCCAACTTTGTTTTTGGTGCTTTCTGAATTAGGATCCACCTTATCTAATGGGACAAGGCTGTGCCAGCTGCACAGCATGTCCTGGATGTAGCCTTTTGCATTTTTTCTGTACCTACTTGCAGCTTTCCTGTACCTCTTGCTGTAAGTGTGTCAGCATATAGCCAGATTTTACATGTGAAAACTTGCCTCTGATCATTTTTGAGTGGATGTTGCAAACTGTGTGTGTGTTGAGTATCCACGTTTTGCAAGCTCACATCTTCCAAGTAAGTCTGTCGTGTTTACCTCTCTTTAAGCCTCCTTAATAACATGAGTATACACGTGCACACATATTATACATCTTGAGTGACTAAAAAATTTAAATACGTGCTACTTACTTTGACCTTGTCTTAGTTGATACTATTCATGGGATCATAGTTTTCATTTAAAATCTGCATCTATGTGTATTTGAATGTGTGTCATAAATTTGTATGTGTTATAAGTTTAAAATGTGTTTGTCTGCATCCCCCTTGAAATGTTCTGGAGAACCCCTAGGGTGCATACCACTCCTTAAGAAGCCTTAGAAAAATTAATAATCTTTCATTTTTTAAAGTAAAGAGCAGTCTATTTATATAAGCCTATTTAGATCAGCAAAGACTTTGAGGGCTTTTGTAAAAATAAACACAGGATAGTGAAATCAGCAGCGCGGGCAGCTGGGGAAGAGACAGAAGAGAGTAGAAAAGCCGAGCGGCTCAGGCCCTGAAGGCAGGGACTGGTGAGACACAGCCCCACATGCTAGATCTGTAGGAAAATTAGCTGAACCCCGAAACATGACTATGTAATACACATAAAAATAAACTCAGTGTTCAGAAAGAAGCCACCTGTGCCTGATAATGCAGACGTGGAGGAGTTTCTGACCTGGGTCCCCACAAGGACATGCTCTAATGCTGGCTTCCTCGGTGGTCTGGGCCTATAGAAGATGGCCACGGGTGTCCTGCAGTCCCTGGGCCTGGATCGATGGTGTAGGCTGCAGCCCAGGACACCCGAGCAAAGCCCCATGGGTGGAGGAAGCCCAGGGGGCAGTGCAAGAAGACTTCCTGGGGCCTTTCCCTGAACCTGTATTGCTGAAGCAAGGCGTGCGGTGGGGTGTTGATGGGTCGGTCCTGCTGGAGGAAACCTCCCACAGAGACGATTTCTGTCATCAGAGCTCCTGATCAGCCCTGGAAGGCAGAGATCTCCGAGCCATTGTCAGCAGTGTCTGCAGAAGGCTGTCCCATTTCCCCAAGCTCAGACTCATCAGTCCAGCTCTGGGCAGGTTTAAAATGCATCAGGGACAAGTGAGATGCCTGACCAGGTTGTGGTCCTGAGCCAAAGGCCGGAGGGGAAAGGGAGGCAGGAGATTGAAGCCTGGCCTTGAGGTCGCCCCCTCCTCTAGTACAGCCACCGAGCCCTGTTCTCAGTCCTGTCCGTCTGCCTCCTGAAGTCAGCCCTGGAGATGCTGTGGCCACTCTCCCCTCCACTGGTCTTTCTTTAATTGTACGAGGAATTGATGCTGGGAGGAGAGGAGTCAAGCCATGCTGAAGTTTCCCCAGCACTGCTCCCACTTGTCCCAGAGACCACTCCTCGGCAACTGTCTGTCTCCCTTATCTGCATTTCTGCACCCTGGCCCAGGACGCTGAACACACACCCCACACGTTCACACACCCACACTTCCCTTCCACTTTCACCAACACTCTTTCCTTTAAAGTGCAAGCTACATCTGTCTGCATCCTGACCTGTCTGCTCTTCAGTCCACCCTGAAAACACTTCTGAGCTGCCTCCACCCTGCCCACAGCCAACTCGAGTGCACCCCCCACTTTGTTTTCTCTTGCTCTGTGCTGAGTCTCCCATGTCACAGGCAAGGTATATCCCCTGAATTGACTTGTTCCGCAGATTGTGGCTGTCTTTGGAGGTAAGGTATCATTTTTTCTTTTTTTTTTGGTACCAAGAATTGTATCAGGGCCCTTAACCACTAAGCCACACGCTCACATCCCCACATCTCCAGTCATTTTTTTATATTTTATTTTGAGACAGTTGCTTGGGGCCTCACTAAGTTGCCAAGGCTGGCTTTAAATTCATGATCCTCCTGCCTCAGCCTCCTGAGCAGCTGGGATTACAGGTGTGCACACTGTGCCCAGCCGGAGGGAGGGTCTGGAAAGAGGTAATCATGCTAAATCGGGGTCACTGGGTGTCCCCTAGTATGACTGCTGTCCTTGTTGACAGGAGAAGTGACACACACACAGAGAAAACGTCCTGTGAACATGAGGGCAGAGATCAGGGTGATGCCCCTGTAGGCCAAGGACTGCAAACCACAGAAACCAGGGGAGGCCTGCGCTGGATCCCCCTGTCAGCCCCAGAAGGAGCCAAGCCCATGGACACCTTGGTCTTGGACAGCAGATCCCTGTCGTTCACACCGTCCAGGCTGTGGGAGTTGGTGGCCACAAGGGCAGAAGGGCTCCGCAGGCAGGGACGGGGAGGAAGGGTGTCTTCATCTGCAGGACAGCCTGGCTGCTCAGGGGCCGTGAGAGCCACTGGCCAGAGGGAAGAGCAGGACAAGTTCCCCGAATCAGTGTCCCTCTTGGCAGGAGAGAGACCTCCAGACGTCAGGGAGGGACTGGAGGGCAAGTCAGGTCCAGGGCGCTGTGCCGTGGAGTCTCCAGGACAGTGGCCTCTGTGAGCAAGCCGGGGGTGAGGGCGGGTGAGGGACAGGCTGTGACTGAGACTGTGGAGCAGAGGGGCCTGAGGGGGGGGTGGGCCAGCAAGGCCCACAGGTGCCATCACCATCCAGGGGGGAGGCTCCAGGGTGCTGGAGGTGGAGGCTATGGAAGGAGGTCACACCCAGAGTCCCTGTGTCGGGGGCAGCAGGAAGACCTGCTGCTGTATGGCAGGAGGTGGGAGTGGGCAGCAGGGAGCCAAGCTGACGCCAAGGTTGGTGCCGTGTGGCCCGTCTCGGCAATGGCCTGGGCTCCCTGCCAGGACTCGGCAGCAGGGATCAAAGGCAGAACCCATCGGCCCAATCTATGTCAGTGGACAAGGAAGTCTGAAGCATTTTTGAGGGATATTAAGGTTTCATTGATGCTTTTTTTCTAGCCAAATGTTGCCCACTGACACTCTTGCTGGAGGTCAGTGGCACCTCTCTGTCACTGCTAGATGGGTGCCAACACGCGGGTGCTGTGGCTTCTGCCAGCCTCGCCTCAGGCCTGAGCCACAGCCTCTGCTCTGGACACTGGGTACTTCTTACTGCCTCTGGTCGCAGGACACCAGTTCTCAGGCAGTCACGGGGACACATGTCCCTTCTCCCAGCTGCACTACTGCCAATCACTTTAGAACGATGCGCACAGCAATAAGACATCTGCATTGAAACCCAGCTGTGCAAGCAGCTGCCTGTGGACCCAGAGGACAATAGGTGCACACCCCTCCTACTCACCCACTCCTCACTAAGGAATGAGGCCACGCCCCTCGTGAGCAAGCCCCCCCCACACACACACACACTCGAAACAATGAGAACAGCAGAAAAGGAGGCCACCCCCTTGTGTACAACACAAAATAATAATAACTTCAGAAAATGAGGCCACTCCCCACTTGGACACACACACATATACACAAATAAAAATAATAAAAATAACAAATTTAAAGATAAAGCCATGGGTGATCTGATGGCTTGGCATAAACCAGTTAATTCTGTGCACTGCAATTCACTTCATTCAAAGTTGGAAAATCAGAGTTTTGCAAAAGAATCTTGAAATGGAGAGATCACAGAATCGAAGCCATTTGTGCCATAGGTCAGAACACTGAGGGCCGAGAGTAGAACCAACTCTCCCCAGGTCGCCTGCTGGGAAATGCAAAGCAGGACTGGGAGTCCTTACCACCCACTGGCACCCCAGTGACAGGCTTGAGAACCCAGGGCACCCTTTCCTCACATCCCGAGGGCTGACCCCTGCCCCGGTGGCTCCCCTGTCCCAGCCCCAAAGGCTCCACAGTGAACACTCAGCGGGTCCCGTGCAGCCTGCACCCTGGGAGGGCAACTGGAGAACCCCTTCAGCAGGCAGGAGGCACCTGCGGCTCTGCAGCAAGCAGGGGGTGCTCGGGCCTGGCTGGGCCGCGGGGCCCTAGGTGGGCGAGAGGAGGGGCGGTTGGGTGCCGGCATGTCAGGGGAGAATAATGGCTGCATTTCTTGACCTCCCAAGCTTCGCCCCGAAGCCGTCCTCCTGCGTTTCCAGGGAGACGTGCCACACATCACCAGGGCTCAGAGCCCGCACTTGTCTGGAGGAAGGGCCTTTTTCTTCTCTACTGTGCCCAGGCTGCGATTCCCGATCTCGGGTCCTTTCTCGGGCACTGTGCTCCCTGGCGACAAGTGGTGGCGATGGTCGAGATGATTGACAAATGGACTCACCAGGACGACTGCTGTCTGCAAATCATCTAAAATGGACTAAATATCCATCTGGACTCTGGATGCCCGAGGTCTCATCATCCTGCAGAGCAGTGTAAACAGCGTGTGTGAGCTGGCTTGTCTGACCCGTCAGCTCTGCAGAGGCCTCTCTGGCAAGCCAGCCTGGGGACCAGGAGGGAGGGGGCCATGGAGCAATGGAGCCCGGGACATTGTGCCAGTGACCCTGCCCTCAGTAGGCCCAGAAGAGCTTCCACCCTGGATGGAGTTCCACCCCAGATGGTGAAAGCGCCTCTTTCCTAGGGTTCCATACCACCGGGCAGGCAGAGGCAGGGTGCTCACCCTGCCGCGTTCCCAGTGGCCAGGGACCTTCCTGGCTGGAAATGTGTCCTGCCTTTCCATGTCCCTCCTGGGGTTTAAAGATGTGCATCTTCACTTTGCTCCTAAAAGAATCCCTCCCATGAAACCTGATAGAGCTGAGTACAAAGCAAGTCTCAACTCAGAAGCCACCAGGAACCTCTAAGCTCCTGTGGATTCTCGTGCCTGTGAGGCTCAGCCTGGAACAGGGCAGCTGAGCGCTTTCCCAGGAAGACTTTCCCTCTGCTGTTTCTCTTGTTCTCCTCGTAGCTGATCTTGAGTCCACCTGGCTGCAGCGTTCCTGACCTCTCTGCTCCCGAGTCTGTCACCTGTCCGGCCATCAACACTCTCTCAATCCCATCTACCAGTTCCCCAAGCTGGATGAGCTCAGTCAGCTGTTTTCTCTGCCATGTTGATTTTTCTCTGTCCCACTACTTCTCATTTTAATTATGAAATATCTCCGACATAAACCAGATGCACAGTGGCCCCATGCCTCAGGCCCAGCACGTCACAGAGAAGCCAGGCCTCTGGGACGTGGTAGGGAGCCTGGTTCCCCTAAATTTTCCCCTTTGGGGAGGAAACGCTGACCCCCATTCTGCTCCCACAGAGGCCACTGGGCAGGCCCAGCTTCCTGTCAGCATGGAGGAGGGGAGAGCAGCACAGGATTCCACCACAGCCACTCAGGAGGGAGCCCTGACTCTCCAGGCTGGGGGCCCTTCCCTGCAGTGAGGTGGAAGGCTGGGGCCAGCCGAGAGATCCTGACTGGTGAGACCAAAGACACCTTCAATTCCCCTGACCATAGCAAAGTCCAAAGGTGCGAGAGGTCAGGGCTCTGCTACAGAAAGCCCGGATCTTCCCAGTGGAACTCAAGTCTCTCTGCACATCCTCCCAAGCCTTTCCCCACCTGGTGCTGCACCTTCGGAAACCACTGACTTCACCCAGCCGTGTGCCGCTGCGACATGGAAAACAGCCGTTGCATCAAACCCTGATTATGTTTTGGGGTCACTTTATTCTTTCCTCCTAAGGCCACCCATTTTCCTCTCACTTTCCCAGGGGGACATCTGCTCTGACCCCTGATTCTGTCCTAGAGGACTCACCTGCTCTTTCCCCAGACAGAGTCACGTTCCTCTCCTCCCTGCAGCCATGCCTGCCTGCCAAGGAGGACGTCAGCCAGATCCACCTGGTGGAGGCCTGGCCACTGTCTACTGCAGCACAGAGTGGGGTCCCACAGCCTGTCCTCGCCCACCCCCGCCCCATGCTGTGCTGGGGTAGGACCAGGGAGACACTCTGGGCTGGTATGAGGCAGGCCCACCAATGGTGGACAGAGAGGAGCAGGCGGAGAATCGGCCACTGTTTGGGCTGGAGTCGGGCCTCAGCTTGTCACGGCCGCCTGGGTCACGTCCTGAGGCCGAGGGCAGATGGACTCAATCATGAGTGCAAGAGGAGAACAAGCAGAGAGGCCAGAGAGAGAGAGGAGAGGGGTGACCCGAGGAGTAATTCAGAACGGGCTGGGAGGAGCCGGGCGGCACAGGGAGGCGAGGCTGTTAGGATTGGATGCGAGGTGTCCCTCCAAAGCCCATGTGTGAGGTGGTGCGCGAAGGCTTAGAGGAGAAATGGCTGGGCTACAGCCTTAACCAAATCAGTGCATTAATCCCTGAGGGAATTACCTGTGTGGTTCCTGGAGGCAGGTGGGATGTGGCTGGAGGAGGGGGCATCAGGGGCGTGGCTTTGGGTGTCTATTTGCATCGGGTGAGTGGAGTCTCTCTCTGCTTCCTGACCACCACCTGAGCCGCTTCCCTCCGCCACACTCTCCTGCCATGACGTTCAGCCTCACCCCGAGCCCTGAGGAAGGGAGCCTGCTGTCTGCGGACTGAGACCTCTGAAACCGTGAGCCCCCTAATAAACTGTCCCTCCTCTAATGGTGTTTGTCAGGTCTCTTGGTCACAGCAGTGAAAAAACTGAGTAAAACACAGGAGTTCGGCCAAGGGGTAGCTGTAGTCACTGGGAGGGTGTGGTCTAAGGGGCAGGGGGACAGGGAAGGAGGGTCTTCTAAAGTGGACTGAAGTGGACTGAAGTGGACAGCAGTGACGTGGGCATCCTCGAGAAGAGTGTGAGCACACTTGTGTGTTCCTAGGGGTCTCAGTCACTGGGTTCACTCCTCTGCATTCACCTCTCATTTCCTCCCACAAAGTGAGGCACGACCCAGCACAGAATCTGAGTCACAGACACCTTGCTTCATGACAATCAGTCACATGAGAACCAATGGGAGGTTTCAAAACCAGTGCTTTAGCAGGAAGTAAAGCATGAGCACGTGTGTGTGTGTGTGTGTGTGTGTGTGTGTGTGCGCTTCAGGTGTTCTGTTCAGGCCCTGAGCAGCTCAGTGCTGTGTGGGTGTGATGTGGACAGGATGGGACAGGAGGAGGGACCCTCGGAACACACTGGTGTGCCCACCATCATTAGGCCTGATCAGTGGACACTGCCTAGCATCCCTGACCTTGGCCTCTCCACTGAGAAAATAGCTTTTCCCAATTGAACCCCCATATGACCGAGCGTGACTCTGTGCCTCTATCAAGGGAGAAACCAACTTCATAAAGGGCATAAGGTGCACCCAGAATGGTGTGAGGGGTCTCCATGCATGCATGAGCAACCGTCCCCCAGATGGACACGGACCTAGTCTATCTTGCTGAGGCCTCCCGCTTGCCGCTTCCCACCGGGTGGGAAGAACAGCCCTGACCCCTTCTCACCTGTGAGGGGTGCTTGCTCCTAAACCCACAGCTGTGGAAGAATCCAGTGTGCACACATTTACAACTGGCTTTGCCTGCAGCAGACCAGGTCCACAACAGTCCTCCCTGTCACCCAGAGAGATGGCAGCACATCCCTATCACCAGCTCCATGCGGCTAGTGGGGGTTTGTTCTTAGGGAAAGGTGAGTAGTAGCAACAGCATTCCCAGCACTGCGTGGCCCCAGCCACATGGAGAGAGGTCGGCGAGGAAGCAAAGCCAGTTAAACCTGAGGATGAGTTCAAGAGACCACGGTGCAGCACAGTGACTGCCCCTAACATGCTGACTGCGTACCCAAAAATCTGCTAAAGCAAGCGTAGAAGTGCTGTTGGCACACAGAAGAGCTTTAGGACGTGCGGAGACGTGTGCGTTGGCTAGCCTGACTGGCCACTCCACGGTGTGTGCAGAAATCAAAGCATTACGTTGTACATCAAATATGTACATAAAAATTCTAGTTATCTACTGTAAACAGATTGATAAAGCCCCAGACAACAACAAACATACACCCATGAGCCTGGACATCAAAGAATGAGAAGCCACACCTGGAGACATTGTCACTACGCCAACGGCACTGATGGAGGGCTTCCTGGAGCTCCTCTAGAAGTCGAAATCCTGATTATAAACTACTTAGAAAGAATGACAAAGGCCCTGAGGATGTCTACCTTGCAGGAAAGGCTTTATGCACAAAATATAAGGATAGAAAATTAACAAATATCCCTAAGATTGTCAACTTGTAAACTCGGGAAAAGAAAGAGACCCGAGAAAAGGAGTGTCTCCAAGCCAGCGCCCTCCTGACTCGGCTGCGATCTCTAGACAGGGCTGGCAGGTTTTAAGTGGAACCCTAAACAGCATTTGTCAACTCCGTGCTCTCAAAGACACCAGCTGATCACAAGAGCCTGAGGACCAAAAAGCAAACCTGTCACATGGCCACGTTCATCTGAGGATCCTGGACTCATTAGATCCTCACAGGGTCTGAGATCAGAGAGAAGACTGAAAACACGTTTAGGGAGGGGCAGGCTGGAGAAGGGCCAGTGACTTCGTTGGCCTTGTCCACCTTACGGAACATCCGTGGAACCATCTAAGAGAGCTTTAGAGCTGGCCAGCACATGCACATGCCACAGCGGGCAAACAGCTTCGTGAGACGGAGGCTCCTGGGCTCAGGCCCTCCCGGCTTTGCCCTGAGAGGCTCTCCCTGTGGCTGTTCACCTGTCCCCTGAATAATAAAGGAGCCATAGGAAGCACAGTGGCTTTGTGAGTTCCACCACAGGACATCGCTGAGCCTGAGCGGACGTGCTGGGAACCCCCAGGACATGGCCACTTGGTTACAGCTCCAACCCGAGTAAAGGCAGTCGTGTGGGAACGAGCCCCTCACCCGTGGATGTGAGGCCACTTCTGGTAGACGGTAGGTGAGCGTCCACTGCCAGAACGATTTGTAGGGAGGAAAGTTTTATTTGGCCAAGGTTCCAGAGGTTGCAGTCCATGGTGGTTGGCCCTCGGCTTCGTCATGGCCAGGAATGTGTGCTGGAGCAAGCCGATCGCACTGTGGTGGCCAAGAAGCAAAGAGAGAAGAAGGGGCTGTGCTCACCCCTCCCCTCAAGGGCACGCCCCCCAATACCAACTTCCTTCCCGAGGTCTCTCACCTCCAAACAGTGCCACGGCTGGGGACTGAGCCTTCACACGGGGCCCTTGGGGGACATTGCATATCCAAATTGTAGCAGATGGTGTCGGAATTGAAGTGAGTCACTGGACACTTGGGTAGTGCCAGAGATTCAGAGGTAAGGTTGGCAAAGACACGGTGCAACTGGATGTGGTGTGAGAGGTGTGAGACAATCAAAGAAAGCTGCTGTCCCTCCAGCCGCTGTGGGGACCGTTCTGCCCAAAGTCTCAGAAAGGAGGCATTTCATCATCTCTGTCCCTCACTGCCACACACTCTCTGATTATTCTGTCTGCCTAGATGAGACAGAGAGCAGAGTCGGGGAGGGCGAGGGCAGACCTGTGCCTACTCCACCAAGTGGGCATGGGAACAGTGCCTCCTCACGGGGTTGTGAGGGTAGGGAACTACGCCCCGTGGAGCACGCCCAGCCTAGCTCTACACAGGACGTGCCCACTTAGCATGCTTCCTGTCACCCCGTGCAAGGCCATCTCCACAAGCTCCATTACCTGGCGCTGGGTGGCCAAAGCAGCCCTTTATTTGTAGTTTTGACATAAACCTCATCACTGGATGCCTCTGCACATCTGCTCTGGCCTGTGTTCTTAGAAAACTAGTGTTTGCTGCTATCTGGGCGGGGCTCTGGGGAGGCGCAGTCACAGCGGCACTGGGCTGTGGGATGCGCCGTGTGGCAATCACGGGAGCAGCTCTCTCCTCCGTGGATTTTAAGGAAACAGGCGCAGATGTGGGTGTCAGAGGAGCAGGCCTGTTCTCCTCGTGACGCCAAATGTCTTCCTACTAAACAATGAAATGCTCAGGAATCGGCAGTGGGTTCTGAGAGGCCTGGGGTGGGAAGCACTGGGGACTTCCATGATTACCCTGAGGTCTCGGCTGGGCACCAAGATTCATTCCCTTGGTCAACGCCCTGAGTATTCAAGGTGAAGAGATGGAACATTTTATGAATCCCAGTTGAATTCAGCCGCACATATGCCATTGATCACAACACACATACACACACACACACACACACACACACACACACACACCAATCTGTCAATATCTTGGTCCATATATTGCAAAACATAAACAATTATTGTCACTACATTGACTAATTTGCTCAGAGACATCAGGTGACTTGGGAGGGATAAGATGTGTTTCCCTGCTCTGCGGACCAGAAAGTTAAGGCTCAGGGAGGTTAGAACTCCCTGGATCTGGGCAAGCCAGAGGGGTAAGGTGAGCGAGGGCCTCTGCCCTCACAGGCAGGGCCGCTCTTCATGTACCAAAAAGCTGGGCATTCACAGAAAGGAACCTTCGAGTTGCAACGCAAAACTCCCAGCTTTAATGAGCATTGACTTTTAGGTCTCTCTTCCTTCATGTACTCACACACTCATAAGCAAGCACACACTCACGCACACACAGGCACACACAACTACCACCACGATAAACATAAAGACAAGATCTCCCTAGACAATAGTTGCTACCAAAACATCTTAGTCAATGGGCAACATGCAGGATCCATACTCCCTCAGGAGGAAGCAAAAGCCAGAGTGGTCTTCTCTGGAGACGTGTCCATGGGTTACCAGTTTAGAAACCAGCTCCTTAAAGCCACAGTCCCACAGAGGCCCTCTTGGGGTGAAGCCCAGCCTCTCTCAGGTACTGGCCCTCCAGAACCAAGCACAGTCTGCTGGACCCTGCAGCCTGCTCCACTTTTCCTACAATTATGAAATTATCACATACTCATTGTAGGTGACTTGGAAAGTACAGAAAAGAAAAATATATATTACTGATCACACCAGCTGGAAATAATCACTAGTAAACTTTTTATACATTTCCTTCTAGGCTTTAAAAAAATATTCTGGAACCACAATCTTCTGAATGTCAAGAAGCCTGCTCCATTGGAAAGTCAGCTCGCAGGATGGTATTGCACGTTCAGAGACTCCCAGCTGAAGAGGATGGAGGCCAGTGGATCCCCAGTGACTTTCCCCTGATGAGGAGGCTGAGAGCTGCACCCACCAGAAATGCGGTTTCTGCCCAGTCCTATCTATCTGCTCTGCCTTCTGGGTTTTTGTGTTTGCATACATCTGGAAAACAGAATTTTAAATATGCTAAAAATACCTGAAACCCTCCAACTGCAGTAGAATCCTTTAAAATGCTCTCTTTAAAACTGACAGCTGCCTCTCTGCGGACCCCAGGGTGTTCCCACTGTTGCTGAGTCCCATCTGTGACGACCTCAGGGAGCTGCTGATGAGCACTGATGGACCACGTTTCCAGGGGCCATTTGGCAGCTTGGGAGAAAGGGATTTCCAGCCTCCCAGCCATTTAATTTTGCAGAAAGAGTATTCCTTCCAAAAGTTGGGTATTCTCAAGTGTGCAGATAAAGCATGGGGGTCCACAGTACAATCCAGACTTTAAGGAAATGGACATGCCTCTTTGTGGCTCCGTAGCTGGACTAACCACCTTCAAGGGTCCCCTACTGCCCATGGCAGAGACGACTACAGTCAGCTACTTCTCCAGCCTCCTGCCAGGTGGGCTCTGCTCTGCTAGAGCCCAGGCTCTGGCTGTCTCTGTTCTGAGCGTCCCCTTTCTTCTTCTTACCCCCAGGACACCACCCAGTGTCCAGGGTGCTTGCCCACCTGGGGCTTCTTCACTGGATCCCTGCTGAGATATTTTGCTGGAGTCTTTCTAATAGGAATGCCCTGGTCTCCTGCATGTATTTCTTTGGCTTTTCTGATGACAAATGATGATAAGCTCTTTCCCATGTACTATTTTGCCACCCAAATAGCATCTCTGGCAAAAATATATATATCTTTTTTTTAAATCTCATTGTTTTCTTATTGGTAGATAAGTCTTTGCAATGTTGATGAAGTTCAATTTAGCATTTTTTTTTTAATTTGAGTTGTGCTTTTGGTGATGTCATTAGGGCTCTTTACCTAACCTGAGTCACAGATACTTTCTCCCATGTGTTCTGTAGAAGTTCTTTACTTAGCTAGATATTTATCTGTGATTCACTTGAAGATACTTTCTGTGCAAGATGTGAGGTTCGTTTTCCACACGCTGATGTCCAGTGGTTCCGTTAGCACGTATTAAAATGACTTTTATTTTTCACCCTGCATTTCATAGCTACACATCTCTGGACAAGGTGATTTATATGGACTTTTTCATTTAATCTTCTCCAACTCTGTGAGGTATGGGGGTGGATGTCTCCCAGTCCATGACAGACAGGGGACCTAAGGCTGGCACAGACCAGGAGACAGAACCAGGGCAGCGTGAGCACCTGCCCAGGCTCACCCAAGCACTAAAAGGCAGACCAGAGCCCACATCCTGTGTGACCAGCCCCACATCCAGGGCTCCATTGCAGGTCATCCCCATCTTGAGGAGGACAGATGTGGCCAGCCCAAGGCAGCCCTTTGTCCTGTGAGCATCAGTGGCTCCAAACTTTGCCAGCTCCAGGGAACACCCAGCAAGGCAAGCCCTGTCGCCAGCTCACCATGGCTCAATGTCTGATTGTGCCTTTACCCTATAAGCCCCTGAGTCACCTCTGCTGGCACAGATGGCCGGGCTCCCTGCCTCCAGACTGTGCAGACCAAGGGCCCATGGAGAGGAAGAGGGCAGGAACCACGGGCTCCCTTGAAGGTTGATAGACATTTGACAAGAAGAAGAAGTGTCCAGACCAAAACAGAGATGTCCTCCTCCAAAGCCAGGGCCTCACTTTCAACAGAAGGAAACTGGTCCCACCCAGGAGAAGCATCTTGACGTAGCCCCGCCCGTGTACAGGTCCTGATGGAAAGGCCAGAGGACCGGGGCTTTGTTGCATCTGGGGCTTCCTCGTCCTATTCTAAACATTGGTTTTGGACAGCCTGCCGAAGCCCACTCCTGTTTGATCTAGTCCTCTGTGAGGTCGTGAGCATCCCAAAGGTCTTGTGTTCCTTTTAAGTTCTCAGTAAATAAACACAGTCTGGCACAGTGGCCCCCTGTGGTGTGACACTCCAGTGCCCCAGTGGCCTGTCATCAATCACAGGAGGAGGAAACACCGCTGATTTGAATATGGTTTTGTAATTCTACATGTTTCTGATATTTCTTTACTTAAGAAAACCATGGACTCAGCTATTTAAAAATTACTTTTCATCTTAGGTTACTCGAGAGAAATGTGGCCCGGTGAAGCCTAGAAACTCATGAGACCTTTAATTTTAGATCTTTGATTAGTGGAAAGGAATCATAATTGACATTAACCACTGACATTACCCCCTGTGAGATGAAAGTGTGCTGGTGCTAGACTCAGCCCACAGACTGGCTGGTTTTTTTTTTTGTTGCTTGGGAAAGTAAATTGCTTTATCTTTATCTATCTGATGGTTGTGATTTGGTGATGATGTGGATGGCATGGTTCTGTCTTTCGGTGTTTGATACTTTCCTCTCTGTGACTTCAGCCATGACCACCGGCACTTGGTTATGGAGGACTTCCCTGCATTCCTTCACCATTGGTGGTAATCGGCCCCTCCGTGGCACGTCAGGCTCCCCAGTGCTGCAGGTTGCTGTTGCTGACCCGTTGTGGGTCCCAGGGACTCTGGAATGGACACCTCAAGTGGATGAGGTATGTCCAGTGACGCCAGCCAGAATCACTTCTCCTTCCAGCTTGTGTTCTGACTCCAAGGGTCCAGCTGCTGGAAGTTCTGTGTGACCCACTGCTCAGGTGACCCAGGTCCTCACTGGTCCACAGGCTTCTTCCCAAGGCACAGTAATGGCTCCCATCCCTCAAAGCTTCATTCATGCTTCCAATCCCACATTCCTTCCTAGACCTCCAAAAGAAATTCACTTTGACCTTAGAGAAGGGGAGAAAGCAAGATACGTGACATGCATATCATACCAGGTGAATTCTCCGAACCATTTCCCATGACAGAATGAAAACGAGACTCACTAATGTGAGAACATGAAGTCATGAAAGAAGGAAGGAATGAACAGATGGATGGATGGATCCACAAAACTTGATATTGCTAGCAAACCAATTTTATTTTAATATGGGCAAAATATTTAAAAGTTAAGGTCACAGAGGTTTAAATTACTCAATAAGCAGAAAGTTGAAGCCAAAAATTAGCTTTTATTTTTATTTGAAAGTCATGTCACTGAATTTCACAATCATTCTTGCAATGATGAATTAAGTTTAGCATTACTAAATTCTAGAAAATATGCCAAAGCTCAGGCATTATAAATTATTTGCAAGGTCTCTGGATTAGAAGTATATTTTTTAATTTAAAAAATCATCAACAGGGGCTGGGGATGTGGCTCAAGCGGTAGCGCGCTCGCCTGGTATGCGTGCGACCCGGGTTCAATCCTCAGCACCACATACCAACAAAGATGTTGTGTCCGCCGAGAACTGAAAAATAAATATTAAAAATTCTCTCTCTCTCTCCTCTCTCACTCTCTCTTTAAAAAAAAATCATCAACAATGAAGTGCTAATCATAATTATAAAATGTACTTTTCTCTGTGTGTGTATGTGTGTGTGTGTGTGTGTGTGTGTGTGTGTGTGTGTATAGTCTTCTTAGAAATCACTTAATATCACAATGATCTATGTATCTTTGTAGGATACAAAACATAGTTGGTCTTCAGATATGCCAGGCCTGTAGACTTTGCTACCTTAAATTTGTCACCTAATTCACTCTCCCAAAGATAAACTTCTGGGCTTTTCTCAAGCTAGAGACCTTGAGGTCAAAGGGCATGGTCCTCTTGACAAACTGGAATGAATGATACTCACCAATTTCTTTTTAACATATAAACATCTTATGATCATCAAACAGACTGGTTTGGGACAGGAGATATCCCCACACCTAAAAGCAAAATAAACCAGCCCCAAGTGCACAAACATAAATCCCAGTGTGATCGAGAGGCACTGAAAGCCTCCTCAGCCAGCCGCAGATCATAAAGAGCTGGTGTGAACACAGCCCTGGCTACAGTGCAGACCTTCTCTGTGCACGAGGTTTGCAGCTGAGGAACCTGGGAAATGTTCGTGCTCATGTAGAGCAGAGGAGAGCCTGGAAACTCGGGCTGTCCACACCGTCCAGAGTGCCTTGATCTTTCCAACTAATGAAGTAATTTCTTTCAAGAAGCATTAAATTGAATTGTCCGCATTCTCTGGCTTATCCTAAAACAGGATACATGTAGCACAAGTCATGGAATTAATATTCCAGATTTTCTAATGTTTTGAGCTGACTTTAAGACTAATGTGACTGGACAGCCAGTTTTGGCAGCTGACCCCCTGTGCTGAGACACAGCTTGTCCTTACAACAAGGCCTGGGTTCAAAGGGGACACACAACATGCCCAGTCTGGGATACCTTGAGGTTGGGTGCCGCATTTCAGGGACAACATATTCATGTCAATCATTTTAAGCCTGAACTTCATAGGAATTGGGTAGAGGGCACCAATCTTTCCTGTGGGTGTTGGAAGGGACTGATTGACCCTGGAACCACGTATGTGACTTGGAGCCTTGGCAAAGAGCCAGTTCTGCAGGGACACCTCTCCAGGTGGACCCAGAAGGCCTCAGCCTTACTAAGAGATTCTGAAGAATGTGGCCTTCAGTCTCAGATCACTCCAGTTCCTTAGCACTGGCTGCCTGCCACCCTCAGGAGTGTCAAAGTTTGGTTTTTTTTCTGACATTGGGTGGCAATTTAACTCAGCACAAGTGTAAAATGATGACAAAAGACTCGCAGCATTGCATTTGGACTTCACTATTTTTCTTTGGGGAGAAATACTACTTTTCATCCATTTTCTCACCAAGACCCGTGTATCTGAGGGCATAGATGGTGGGGACCTCAACCAAGATGTTCAGGAGCACTTGGGAACCAATAAGCCAGCTTGCTGCCTGCCCCCCCAGAGGGGATTAAATGACTGTGGAAGAACACCTTGTCACGTCAGCATGTGCCCTCTCTCACCTCGCACAGACGCTTCTGCTGTGAGTACAGGAGCTCCTGGCCGAGCAAGGACGCCAGCAGGGCTTCCCCTCCACACACGGCCAGGCTGCACATGGAGTGAACAGGGCAGAGAGCTCCTTCCTGACAAGGGAGACCAGGGTTATTCTGTGACCTCTAAGACTGCCCAGGCATGAGCCGCACCTGGGAGCTGCAATTCTCTGTTTGGTTTTGTTGTGTGGCTTCAGTCCTAGTGTCCCGGAATTGCTAAAGCAGAAAAAATGTATGAACATGTGTCTCCACGGGGGTCTTTAGGGTCTTTCAGGGTCCCTGTGCCCTTCCTAGCCAAGCTCTGAGCCAAGCCCTGGGGCAGCCTGCGAACTGCCTATCATTCCTCAGGACCAAAGCCCTTAAGCCCAGGGAAGGAAGGGAGGGCAAAGAAAGAGGTGAGAGGGTTCCAATCTCCCCAGAGTTGACGGACCTCCCTCCCTTAGGTGCCTCTTTGAAAGGGTGCAGGTGGGGAAAGGGTTCAGGCTTTTCAGTAGCACCAGCCACACCCAAAAATCAAGGGGACTGCAGGGGCTGTGAGCAAGGCACGCCGTACAGGGACCTAAGGGTGGGCTGGGGATAGCCTTAGAGAAGAAAGAGGGTGTGGAGCTGGTTCACCTCCAGGTCGGCAGGGTCCGGAGACCACAGTGTGCTCACACTCAGTTCAAGGTGAGAAGGTCAATCAAGACTGCTCTGCTGTGCTTTGGGAATTGATAGTTGAGTGGTGTGATTGCACTAAGAAGCTGACTACCACAGGCCGCTTTCCTGAGGCTGCTTGCCAATAGCTCATTCCTGCAGAGCTGCCTGGAATTCTGAAGAGCACCAAGAGGATCCAAATGGGCAGGCCATGTCGACAGGTCTTTCTCTCCCTTCTGTGTGTGATGCCTGGTCTCCCAAGGGCTGGACTAGGGACAGGCTGTTGTATTTGATGACAAACAGCCAAATGAATAACAAATTGTCCAGAAGAAACCACCTCACACCCCAAATCTTTGAATGACCTTTACCAAAATAAGCCTGAGGTATAGAAGTATAAAACATGACTTCCATAAATGAGTCTTTCTTATAGATCTGCTGAACAAAGATTTTAGTGTCTGGACAGATTTAGAAGAGTAAACAAGACAGAATTCCAGCTGAAGAAACCTGAGGCCAACACGGGGATCCCCCAAACTGTGAGCAGAAGAGGCTCAGAGCCTGGGAACTTGTGGCTACCAATGGCCCTGGTGTCCCTCCGGCCTCTGGCTTCAGATTCTCAAAGCTCTTTCAGTCTGTGCAAAGGACAAAGCCATCTCCAGGGTCACCAGATGAGTGGGTAAACAGAGCTAGCTGGGCACAGAAGGTGCAATCCACAAAGCCCCCTTGGTCTTCACCTGCCCACAGTGATCAGGAGAAAGGCCTCCAATCGGGACATTCACCTGGAAAATGGCTGAGAGGCCGGGGCTAGTGCTGGCGAGCTGAGACCTGGAGCAGGATGCTGGCAGGAAAGGAGGGTCTCCAGGCCTGTTGAGTTGCTCAGTTGTGACCACTGGAACAGGGACAGTCAGTCCTGGTGAATAAGGGTCTCTGTCGGGAGAGGAACCGTTTCTGCATAAGAATCAGACAGCAAGCTGCATCCTAGGAGCTCGGGAAGTGTGAAGTGGCCCCGGCTCACTGAAACGGTCAGGAACGTCCACATCCCAGCTAGACAGGAAGCAAACTGCCTCTCGTGGTGCCTCTGGGTTGTTCCCTTTCAGAATCGCAGCTCTTATGTGATAGTCTGGGAGGACAGTTGTTCACAACACCACAGTGACAGGAGCAACCGCCCCTAATTGCCTTTAAACAAAATGTGTAAGCTGCAGCCCTGCCATAGCTGTCCTCTCTGTCAGCATGCTCCTGGGCATCCTAGGCCTTGCCTGGATGTGACTTTACATTCAATCTATGCACAAAAGCCAAGCATTTATTTTAAAGTGCCTGCCCCTCAGAGGTATTTAGAGCCTCCTCCTCAGCTCAGATGGACAGGTGCTCCGTTTGTGAAGACCCCTGGTCACTAGAATAGCCCCATTCCTGCAGAAGTTAGCCAGGCGTTTGCCCACTGCCAACACAACTGCCTTATCCCAGGCGCACTTTCAGGACACACGAATGCAGTGCGGTTCTTCTCTGTACCCTCCCTGCGCTGCGCTGGGGAGTTTGCTCTTGGCTAAGGTATCTTAAGGTGAGAATCAAGAGCACTCTGTTTGGGAGCTGAGACCAGAATTTTGATCACAGGTCACTTAACTCCTCTGTTTGAATTAGGAACAGGGCTGCTGCCTCCAGGTGAGGAAGGAGAGGGCTTTGGAAGAGCTGCTCTCCAGGGCATCTTTCAGCTCAGCTGACCTCCCCGCACAGCCCCTTTCTGGGAAACCAGAGGGCACTGAGCTGTCTTGAGACGCACCCCCCAGGGTCCTTTATTGATTCCCCTTGTCCTGAAACTGCTGGTTCTGGATCCAGGGACCAGAGGGAGACTGGGGGTCCTGACTCTCCAATCACAGTAAGAATGGGGAACCATGCAGAATCAGGGTGAGCCGCACAGAAGGTTCTGAACAGCCTGTGTGCCCCACAAGGAGCAGCAGTGGGAAAGCCTGACTGGAGAGTGGGAGCTTTCAAGTGAGGGCGATTTCTTCATTGTCATTTTTACATTATGTATGTAACTTTGCGGGGTGAAGTTCACATAGGATAGAAGTCATAATTGTAGTCACCTTCAAGCATGTGATTCGGTGACATGGTACATTCATAGTTTCATTTTAGCTTGTGTCCCTGAGCTAAGTTACATACATTTTTTCATTTTATTTCAAAGTCAGCTATTGAATTTGGAAATAAGCAAAGTGCTTGACTCTCTATTCAGATCAGATAGGACATAAAACAGTGAATTCCAGGTATGTGTGCACACAACTTTCTCTCTGCAAGTTGGTCTTGTGGGTGAGTAGAGAATTGCCCATGAGTGCAATGTGGTAACATTTGATCAGTATTCAGATTGACTGACAGACAAACTGTCAGCCTTTAAGCCATGAGTCATGGTGCTCGGCTGCCTCCCAGCAGGCCCAGAGTTAGAATTTAGGGTCCACGGGCAGCGAGCTGCCTCTAATATCCTCCCTCCAGGTAAACACACATGCTCTTCCACCCCTGATGACACCTGCTAAGGTAGCTGTTCTTTACAAAAGCAAAGTGGAACAAGGACAGAAGAAAGGATAGGCATGCAGACAGCCTGGAGAGAGATGCTGTGCCCAACTCATGCCAATCTGGGGAGCACCTGGCCAGCCTGTTCCCTCCACTGCCACCAAGAGACCCTTAGTCTGGGACCTTTCCTTTCTGTGCCTCTCTCTCCTTCTTTCTCTTGCTCTTCCTGTCCACTCGCAAGTGACCACTAGGACTCTGTTAGGTATTGAAGGTAGCAAAGAGGGCATGCACATGCATCCAGTCACATGTGTGCAATACATACAAGCACACACCTACAGATGTTCACACACATCCACTCACACACATGTGCACATGTACACTCACACATATACACACACATACACATTCACACATGCACTATATGCACACACGCACACATATTGACTTCCAACCCACTTATTCCAAAAGCAGGTTTGGATCAAGAGCCTTCATACCTCTGCTCCAAGATTTGTTTCCCCACCATTTCTCCTTTGATGAATTCATGGCATTCCAGCATGAGTTACTATTTTGGCAGTGAGACAGGACTTACTAGCTAAAAAAAAACTTCAGCCTCTTCTTCCTCCTCAGAGCGTCTTCTGGAGGCTATTCTGTGACTCTTCTTGCTTGGGAAGACTCTGAGTTTCACTCTCCACCTTGGCAACACAGCCTCCATGGGAGCAGGATTCCACCCCACGTCCACCTGCTTTCTTCTCTTGTCTCGCCCAGAGCCACTTTCTAGACTTCCTTCTATTGCCCCTGCATAAAGCCATGGAGAGAGGAGCTGCACACATTTAGAAAGAAGGAAAATAAACTGTGGTAACTGAGGGATTAAAAAAAAAAACCTGCCATTTCACTTCCTGCCAGTCTACCTGGAGGGCTTCACAGCTTTCCAGCCACTGACCTTCACCTTAGCCTCACCACTCACACCTTCCAAAGCCTTTCTCTGATTCTGCATCCAAGTGCTTCTGAGGATAAAGTGGCTGCCTCCTGAGCGGCTGGCCTACGGGTGCCTGAAGACTGTCTTCCCCTGCCCCACCTCATCAGGCTCCACTGTCACCATCCCATTCCCTGTTGGCTTTGTCATTGAGGAGCAAGCTGAGCACCTACAGAAAGACCAGGAGCTCTGGGAAGTTCATGCAGAGATAGTTCTGATTTACAGCTTATGTTTTAGCTCACTGCTCACTTACACGCTGCCTTTCCTGCAGGAATGTATTGGTGACACTCTTTCTTGAGTTGGTTGATTGTTCATTTATTAAACATCTGCCATGTTCCACACCATGAGATGAATAAGGATGATAGGATCTCCTAACTGGGGAGTCCCCTGTCCAGGAGAGGTAGAGGGGAGTACAGGAGAGAGAAACCCCAAGTACTCTGAATGCCAGGCTGAGAAATCTCCCTCTCTGCCAGAAGTTAACCCTGGGCCATCATTTCTCCTATTTATTCTACTTATCCCACAAAAGTCCTCAGTCCCGAATGGAGTGAAGTCATGATTAACGTGAGCCAGTGTGGGATCCAGGGGAGCCCTCCCACACTCAGACCTGGGAGAATCCGTTGGAGGAATGCCTTCCCAGAGCATTGAAAGGAGAAGCCACAACAAGGAGGATGCACTTCCAAGACCCACCTCCAGGGGCGCCCTGGCAGCCGGGCCATGCCCAACACACATGGTCAGAAGGGACCCAGTCCTCCTGGACAATAACAGATTCCTGTGTTAGGGGTCAGGAATGGGGAGCAAGGAACATAATCAGGGAGGAATTGTTTAGAAAAGCTTGTGCTGTTCTCGTAGCATTTGTTCTCTTTGTTGAAGGTTGGTATCATGATGTTTTCTGTTGCTAGTAAAAAAAAAAAAATGCCTGAGACCAGGTAATGTATCATTAGTAGAAGTTTATTTGGCCGACAGTTCAGGGGGCTGGGAAGTGCATGCTCATGATGCTGGAGTCTACTTGGCATCTGGTGAGGGTCATCTGGCTGCACCTTGACTTGGTGAAGACACGGCAAGCATGCCAGCTCAGGTCTGTCTTCCTCTTCTTATAAAGCCACCATGGCCATCATGGGGGACCCACCCTTATGACCTCATTCAATCCTACTCACCTCGCAAAGCCCCACCTCCTAGATTCCCAACCCATGATTGTTGAGAAACAGACTCTAATCAAAGCAGCAGGTTACTTGGTATCATCGAATCCACAAACCATCAGGGAACAAGTTCCCTGTGGAGAAGGAAAAGGACCACCCTTCCCAGGATGTCTCCTGAGCCTGGGACTCTTGGTGAAGGAAAAGGACCAACCTGGGAAGGGGTCAGCAGCAGGACCTCCTCAGAGAAGGAGAGATGTCCTCCTGGGAAAGCTGGGGTGGCCACATCCAAAACCCAGCACGAATCTAGGGGTGATCAGAAGGCAGCCAGGGCCTGGGGGGCTTCCATCGTGGCAGCAGGGGAAGGCCTGAGCCCGGCTGTCCCAGCCTCCCTAATACCGCCCACTGAGCAGCCCTGCCTCGCACCTGCCTTGGTGAGAATCGACTTCCCATCAGAGGCTGCTGTGGTGCCGTAAGCTCAGGGAGGTGCGGGATCTGAGGGCTGGGAGCCCATGCAGGAGGGGAACACGGGAGCTCCTGTGCCTTGCCTCCCCGTCACGGGAGAAGTGAAGCTACCCTTCTAGCCAGCTGACAGGCGCTCCGGCAAGGCCACTGGAGGCACCCTGTGATCCCACAGGCTCACCAAAGGAAAGGTTAGAAGGACCCTAAGCCTAACTTCTCTAATGGCCATCTTCTCCCCGACCAGAGACTGGGGTGGGAAGGCAGAATGGAGTTTGTCACAGTTGCCGATGTCTTTCCACAAACCCTGCACTCGAAAACTTGATGTCAGGATTCCTTGTTGTTAATAAGTCAGTACACAAGTGAACGCTCAGCCCACTCCTTTGTATCAAGGTTGAAAACACCTTTGAATTAAATAAATCCAATTTTATATTATTTTGCGTAAACAAATAAGAAGCAAGAAGTGGAAAGTAAGGAATTCTCTGATCAGATTCCTTGAATTTACTAATAAAGCCCACTGCTTTAACTCACCCAACGTCACATGAGCGCTAAAGCTGGATTGGACCCTTTCTCCTGAGCACTCGATTTCCAATGGAAATGAGAACTACTCCATGGTTCTCAAACCAATGAGTACAACAGAGTCACATGCAGGACTTGTTAAAATGCCCAGGAAGAGTTCTGGTTGGACAGGTCTGACTTAGGCTCGTTAAGGTGCATGGGCTCAATAAGGTGCATGCCTAACACTTTCCCTGCCCGCCCAGAGGCCCTACTTTGAGAAACTCTTACTCTGATCCTCCAGCCTGGCCGTGCTGCAGTTTCACAGCCTCTCTGAGCTCTGGATGCTGTAGCAGTGAAAGGAAATGATGGACACAAAAGGAGTGACCTTCTGGTCACGGAGCTCAAGTATCTCAAGCATAGGTTCATGTCATGATTGCTCACTTAAGATGGAGAGCCTCCAAGCCTTAGTTTCTAAGATACTGAGGTTTGTTGTTTTTTCTCTCTTCATCTTACATTTGGGGTTTGGTTCCTAGCTGTGGTTTCCTTCCAATCGATGTCAGCTAGTAGGAGCAGTATTACACCCTCTGAAGCACTCTTTTAAGACCTTATGGTATTCAAAATATCTTTTGTTTCCAACATCCTGGAACACTTCACTAACCCTTTTCCAGATCAAATAAAATCACTCCCGTTCTGTTTGTTTGTAGTTTTCCCGAGGTCGCAGGAGAGCCAAGCCTAATTGTTGGCATCCAGAGGGCTTTTTTCACCCTCTGCTACCTGGAGGTTAATTGAAAGGAACATCCTGGAAAGGAGAAAGTAACTAAATACAAGGAAGCATGGAAGTGTGCCTCCTGGGAACCAGGCCACACTCCCTGAGGAAGGAGTACAAACAGCAGAAGGCCAGCACTGAGCAACCCGGGCCCCAGGACCAAGGCTGAGGCTGCCCAGCAGCAGCAAGGACACAGGACTCACTGACACTGGGTGGGTCCTGCTCTTGGGAAAAATCAAAATGGCATAGCATTGATTCAGGGCATTCTGAGTGGAGTTGAGAGGCCATTGTCACCAGTCTCACAGCTGAACCTCAGGGCTGCAGATACTCTCCCCAGATGTGCGTTGCCCTTGGACACCTTGCTAACCTCCTCTGCGGTCACTTCTGCACATACTACCCAGATGCTGAGATTGCACCCTGTGCCCTTCTTGCCAGGGAGCTTGACTTTTGCCAGCACCAGTCCTAATTGCTGAGTAGCGGGTGACAAGGATTCCAATCCTCATGTGGTTCACAGCTAGGAGTGCAGCCTCCATTTTGCAAAACCCACAAATTTTCAAGATTGCCTGAGTCTGTGCTTCCCAGATGGCAATCTATTTATCCCCAAATAAATGTAATTTTCTTTGTTCTTGAATTAGGTTGACTTAATTCTAGGCACATTGCTTTTGTTGCAGTGTGTGTGTTTTTTTTTAACTCTTTATTTGTAAATAAGTTCAACATTAGTGAAAAAATTGTGAAAACAGAATTAAAACTCATGTATTCTGTGTATGCAGAAGCAACTCATGTTACCTTTTCCATTTGCTTTTTCAAGGTGAAAAGATAACAAGTGTTACCTGCTGAGTGAAATTTTGCAATACCCTATAAATTTATATGAATACATATGCACAAATTCAAGTAATCCTCTCTCATGCATGGGGCATATGTTCCAAGACCCTAGGGGGTGCCAGAAGCCTCAGACCCTACCAGACCCTGTAGGTATTATGACTTTCCTGTACATACACAATAACTCAACATAAAATAGAACTAATACATATATACACACATACATACACACGACTATGGTCTCTGCCTTAAAAGAGTGAAGACAAATATCAGTATTCTCGGACTGCAGTTGAGCACAGATACCTAAAACAGAAGAAAGTAAAACTGCAGATAGAGGGAATAACTATTTGTGTGTGTATGTGTGTGCTGGTGTGTACATGTGTGTGTGTGCGTGTGTGTATTTCAAAACTTTTGAAAAACAGCTTGGACACGTCGTATCTCTTGACTCCTAAAAACGGTCTTTCATATATGACCACAGTACAGTCATCCATGTCAGTGAATTCAGCGTCACTACGGTACTTTTATCCAACCCACCATCTAGATTCCAGATGGGTCAAAAAGCCCAGGGGTGTCCTTTGTGGCTCCTCCTCTCCTGGAAAGGGTCCAGGGTGGGTCACACGTACCACAATGACATTCTCGCAGAACCTTCTGCCTGCACAGCCCCTTGACTGCTCTTTGACTCTGCTCGTCCCACACTGTGCACACGGCCACCCTTCCTCTGAAATGACTGTGGAGCGTGTGCCTGGGGTTGGCTGTGAGATGTGGCCGTGCTTGGCTCTGGGGAGGCCCTGCCAGGCACAGGCCGCCCTGCCCCTCGAGGCCAAGGCTGATTGCATTCCCAGCCAGGGCGTGGGATCATCCACTCTGAGGCCTTAATCAGGACAGGTGACCGCTGTCTTGCTCATCTTAGTGCTCCAAAGAGTTTTCTTTCACCAGGACCTGGGCTCCAGAATGGCAAGGTGGGCGAAGGATGCCTCTGGGGCAGGACACAGAAACGGACTCAAGTGAGCTTGTGGAAACGCCGGTCATTGGCAGAATTCAAGGGGACGCTGACAACCACCCTGCAGGAGGAGGGACCCTCTGACCCTGACCCCCAGGACTGCTATCCCCAGGACGCAGGTGATGCTGTGTCCTCAGCTTCAGGCCCCTGTTGTGGCCCCTCTCTGTGGGCCACAGCGTTCTCCATGGCAGGAAACACGGCATGATGGCCCCGGCCCACTCTGCTCAACTCGCACCACCAGGGAGTTCCTGTTCAAGCAACGTGGGGACGAGAGTCGGAGTCTCGTGGTGTGGATCAGGTTTCTATCCCTGGGCCAGTCACGAGGGCCTTGGGCAGAGGCTCCTGACACAACAGGACCTCTCTGGATCTGGCCACCTGGAAGACAGAGAAGAGGGCCGGAGTCTGAGGGGACCATGTGGGCCTATCAGCTTGTGGTGGCCTGTCACTTCTGCTCACTATCCTCAGATGCCACAGTGACTTGGTTTCTTCTAAGTGACTCAAGAAGTTTCCAGCAACTGCAGAAATGCATGGGCCTCTGACAAGCTTTGTGGGTAACAGCAGCCAGGTGCATGGGTGTCAGTGAGCTCCTCATTGTCTCATTTTGACCTACCTGCACTGGCCAGTGGAGGGAAGGACTCAGGTCCCAAGCCTCTGTGACCTCAGGCCACCAGCTCAACCTCTCAGGTTTTAGAGTGGCTTGAGTCACTTTCTCCTCTGACCTCCCATGATTATAAGGTCTGTGTTGAAGCAGACTTCTTATTTTGACAACTTTGGCCTGGCCTTCACTTCGACCTCAGCCAACCCATGACTGTTGGTGACCACAGATGGACCGAGAGCCCAGTCACGGCCTAGACTCTTCCCTCCCTATTACCTAATTCCCAACTCCCTCTGGCACGTCTTTGACGTTCTTCTGGTTTGGACCCAAATTATGGGTCCTGCTGACACCCATCAGATTCCAAATTAGGTGTGTCTATTGCTACAAAACTTGGCCAGCTTGAAGCTGCCAGCCTCCCGACCCTGGAGCTGCAGCACAGCCCTCATCATCCCAAGATCAGCTCCCACATACAAGCCGGGTCTGCAGAGCTCTCTAGGCAGCCTCAGGGGTCATCATGGCAGCCACTCTGGCCACCCACCAGCTGGAGGAAGGCAGAGGCCAGGGCCCCCTCCAGGAGCAACGGAGCCTACGGAGGGGCATTTGGAAGTGGGTGCAGGGCTACATTCAGGGCTGGGTGACTCTTGTTTTGACTTCATTGTGAATATGTCATGCTTCTCGGAGTGGGAGCCTGCCTGGAAACGGGATTTGAGACTAAACTCTTGGTTCCGCCATGAGGGATGGGATTAGTGTGGTTCCTGGGCCCTGCCAGAAACACAGCTGTGTAGACAAGCCACAGTGACCTAATCTCCCCAGCCATGAGCTGGCCTTCCAGCTGCGAGGGGAGCTCCAGCCTGAGGTGTGCGTGGAGTGTCTGTGACACTGAATGTCGGTGGCTCCTGGTTTAAAGGGAAGAGAGAGCCGTGTCCCAGGCCCTGCCTAGAGGGTGGTGACTGTTCCTGTCCTGAGAAGGGGAGGGGGGCCTGGGGAAGAAGAGAGGAGAGCTGACCCAAAGGAAAGGGGACAGTGCCACGGGGAGGTCAGGCACAGCAGGAAGGGGACAGACCATGGTCCTCCAAAGGAAGTGAGTCATGTTTCATTTCCAGAAAAGTGGCTCATAAAAAGAAATGGTAAAATCTGTAAGTCTTAAAATATTGGGTTCTTTTCAGGAAGGGACTAGAGAGATGTCGAGTCCTCGTCTGGACCAGATTCCTCCTGGTGGAGGAGCCCACTCCCCCACACCCGGCCTTCCCCGAGGCCCCCAGGACAAGGACATGCTGCAGGGAATTCTGCCCACTCACTTGGTTCAGGGCTCCCACACACACCGCTTGACACGAGTAAGGTCACTCGACCGCTCCCGGGTGGTCCTGAAGTCAAGGTCGTCCCTGCCCCAGGTAACCTCTCCCGGCCGACGATCCGTGTCTTGAAGAAAGAAGCCGCCGCACACGGGATGCCTTTTCGAATGCTCGGTTTATTCACTCCAGGGGCATCACATCACACAAGGCACAGGAACAGAGGCTGGTGGGACGCAGTTCGCTGGATGTTGACCCACCAACATAGCGGGTCTGAACTGGCCAAAGAGCTCAGCCTTCCTGGCCTTTAAATACTATAGTTGTTTACAACACTTCAAACCAAAAGCATGTTTATTCCATAACTTCTATTTCTTATCCTATCTTAACAGATTGTCTCTATTGCATCACATCTTGCTTACATCTTTGCTTATCTTAAACTATCACACTTGTTTTGTGCTAAAATACCTCAAAACATGTTTACCTTGTATCCTTATCTATTTCACACATTTTTCTAGCTTAGGCACCTTTCTTCATCACAACATGTTTACTTCAAACTCTCCTGTCCTTTGTTTATTCCAAACTCTCCTGTAACTCTCCTGTCACCGCTCCACCTGTGGGGGGTCAGGAATTGGGGAGCAGGATGGTGCCTGGATCCCCACGTTTTCCCTTTCTTTCTTCCCTCACGTCCCTCTGTTCTCTCCTGGACAGTTTTACAGAAAGGACATTGGAAAGCAAAGAAGTTCAATCGGCTCTTTGGTTCATCCCCTTCCTTTTATTTTTTTTTATTTTTATTTTTTTGGACAATAGAAAAGTCAATAAGGCAATATCAAAAGGATGATTTTTCTAATTTTGAGACAAAACTTTAAATAGTATCCCAAGAAAATTTTAGACAACAATCCTCATATTCATGTTTTCTTACATCCTAATATCAAAACTAGACCACAATGACAGAGTGTGTGGATCCAATAAATTAACTTTTAATCATTCTAATTGCAAACATTTAATTCAATAAAAAGTACACATTGGAGAAAATTGTTTAACAAAACAGGATGATTTCTCAATGACTCAAATTAACTGGTTAGAAAGTCTGACAGTTGGAAACTAACTCCTGTAAAGTTGACATATTTTGTAAAAATGGATTAATACAGAAAATCATCTTAGGTCTGTGTGCTGTCCTGTAGAGCTCAGCTCCCCCTCCACCTTCTGGAATGCTGTGGATCTGGTGCAGAAAAGTCTCCGTGACTCTTGGTAAGTGGTGACTGTCTTCCTGCCACCCCCTGCTCCACCTGAGTTCCTCTGCAGGTGAATCTGGAGGGGGAGGGGGACATATGGGATGGATTTAACTCAAACACCACTTGTATCACAGACAGGGTATCAGATTGTTCTGCACCTTTCTAAGGATTTGAACCATAAGAAAGTCACCAGACCAAATCCCAGAGTCAAAGGCAAAGCCCACAGAGACTGCTGGGAACAGTGACTCACCGTCTGCAACTTCGAGGTCAATTTCGCATGTTTAAGCTCATCTAAGCAAGCAGCCCCAGCAGGCTTTTGTTCAGGACGTGCGAAACAAGGCAGTTTGTGAATCACTGTGCAGGGAGGTCAATCTCAAGGTTGAAGATTGAGTTTAAGTCACTTCCAGAGCTGGGATCAGCCTCCTATTCATTCCTAGAGCTGTCCTCTTCAGGCTTTCTCCAACGTCCCCATGTTTAAATTAGTTTACAGTCTCAAAAAGTAAGTGAATTCTCATTTCACACTCAAATGAAGAAGAGCTTTTATTTTGTTTCCACCATAACAAAATAAGACTTAATGAAAATTCCCCTTGAATATAAAACCCTAGAGCCACGCCAGTTCACTCCAGAGTGACTGGGACCTGGAATTCTGTTAACAGGCAGTGACTGACTCACACCTTTGACCAGGAAGCATGTTGCACCCACCAATCTAGTTAAATAAATGGCATTTTCAAAGTAAGGGGTGTGATAATAGCATTTCGTCCATGTGACTTATCAGCACATTTAGTCTGTGCTCCAAACGTGTCCTGGCTGCAGGTGCCTGGAATGTGAGTCTTCCGGAGCTCAAGAAAGCGGGTAAGAGGGACCTTCCAGTGTGGCAGAACTCAGCGTCACCCCATCTCACTAACATAGTGCATGGAGGCTGATGCCATCCAGCAAAGGGTTATTCACAAGGGAAGGAAGGAGTCTGGAGGACTTGGTGATGTCAGATTGAATTACTGAGAAAAAGCATTTACTTCTACTCAGTGAAAGTTCTTTGAGTACCTGAGCATCTTCTGTAGCTACATTATTGTCCTCTGGTAAACATGGTGCTGAGCATAGCTGTCCCCCTTCTTCTAGGGGACACATTCCAAGACCACTGGCACCATGGATAGTACCCAAACCATATATACTGTATTTTTTCTATATATACACAAATGTAAAGCACTTTTTCTTCCTAGCTAAGAACTTACCAGCACTGTGGTTGTAACTTTTGCAATTTGAGACACAACAGTAATGGATCATGAATTTCTTTGTTTCTTCTCAGTTTCATGGATGTAAGATCATTCTGACCCTAGATCTTAGCAAACTCAGAACATGATTTGTTTCTTATTGGACTGAGAACTTTCACATTTTACTTAAGGAAAGCACTTTACAGCTTCTCTTTGGTCTGTCTGAATTGCCAGCATTATTTCTCTTGTGCTTTGGGGCCATTGTCAACTAAAATAAGGGTTGTTTAAAAGCAAACATTAAACATGTCAGTTGACCCAATGACCCAGGCAGCTACTAAGTGACTAACAGGAGGATAATGCACAGAGAGCAGGAAGCTGGACACAGAGATGAGTCATGATCCTGGTGGAACAGGGTAGGATGGCACAGGATTTCATCATCCCACTCAGAATGGCACACAATCTTAAACTAATGAATTGTTTTATTTCTAGAACTTTCCATTCAATGCCTTTGGACTTCAATGGCCGGGGTAATGGAAACCTCAGAAAGGGGAGCTATGGATGAGGGAGGATACTGTGCATGAATCTGCTCACATGAAGACTTCCCAAGTTGAGCTTCTGTTTGGCTCTTGGACTCTGAAGTAGGAAAGAGGACTGAGGAGCTCTGGTGACATTGTCATGGCCCAGCAGAGGCCACTGAGCTGGGAGCCCCATCTGCTGACGTCCAGACTTGCCAACCTTGAAGTAAAATGGAAACCCACCTTCTCTCCCGTCAGTGTGAGTCTTCTTGGTGAAGGGAATAAATTGCTTTCCTGGTTAATTGTGCCTAAACCAGAACAATTCTGGGGCCCTTGATTGGACACAAGTGGAGCAGAGCCAGAGGCCCAGCCTAACCATTGCATGCTTCGAGCTGGTGGGAGCTACTTGCAAACCCTTGTTGGAAATCTGATGACTTAGAGGACAGCCAGGGCTTTCCTCTGAGAAGGAAAGAGGAGCAAAAGGTCTTTGCTGGACTCATGCTGACTTTTTGTCCAGAAACATTGGGGCTGTGTCTTGTTGCTCTCCACCTTTCCCACCTTGTAGGCGAATCTTCCAAAGTGAGGACATGTCAGGAAACTGAAAGGTGACGCTGCCTGTCCAGAGCGAGATCCAATCTGAAATGGGATGTCTTTGGACTGACATTACTCAGCAAAGAATTCACGGGCATCAGAGACTGAGCCATCTCTGGCTGCTGTGTTCCTATCCCTTGTTCTTTCGAACCTCAGTTTGGGGTCTTAAGGAGGATCCAAATTCAATAGAGACAGATATTTAAAAAGAAAAACTCTTTTGATTTAGAAGTTCACTTTATTAAATCAAGGAATTTGTTTCTGGTTGATCTGATGACTCAGTTTTCAGGCTGGCCTCCTCTGAGGACTTCAGAAAGTCCAGCATGCCCACAGAGGACACAGCTGATAAAACAGAGCAGCCAGGGACAGCTGCGGATCCCAACACTGATGGCTGCTTTTAGCTGGCTCTGATGCAATTGAAATGCGGCATTTGCACTGAGGTCACCGGTGCAGGAAAACAGCAGAGAAGCACCAAGGAAGCACCAGCCTTGCCCCAGGTTGTGAGCCACATTCTGATTTTGATGGGCTACAGCTGGGGACTATTTCTAAATCTGAGAAAATCATCTAGCCATCAATGTGTGCAGATCACATTTGGTCTTCAATATCCATTCTCAAAACCGGCAGCACAAATAACCGAACAGATCATGGGCAACCTGCAGCGAAAGAGGAAGTGCCAAGGGGGAACAAGACATTCCTGCCAGGCGCAGCTCTCGCAATCCCCACTCCCCCCAGAGCAGCAGAAGTGTGACTAAGGACATAATTTGTCTGGCAGCTGTGTTTTTGTGATCACCAGGAGAAACATGTTCCCCACAACAAGCTCAAAACTGTCACGTATGTGTACAACAATTAGGGACAGATGTTGACTCTTGTACGGAATGCTTTACGGTGCATTCAGTGATGGAGATGTTTTGTCATCCTTGATCACATAAATCTTCCTTGAGGAATATGTCTGCTGGATGATGCCCAGATGAGAGGGGTAGCTGGGGCCAGATGCCTGTGCATGACAGGGAAAAGAAAATCATTTTCTGCCTAAAATGACTCTATGATTTGATATAGTAATGACTGAAGATCATTTTACTATAAAATTTAGTGTGATGCAGACAAAACTCTTAAGATCACACACACACACACACACACACACACACACACACACACTCCATAAAAATAGCCCTGCCTTTCATTGTTAGAATTAATTAAGAGAGTGGATTTTACTCAGAAGAGCTTAGTCAAGGGATTTGATTGTGGTCAGGCATTTCCCCCCTCCATAGAGCTGGAAATATCACTGTAAATGTGGTGATTAACAACATCTATATCTGCAGCTCAGAAAGTGTTGACACAGATGTTTGGCTAATCATTCACAGCAAACAGCTATTCCCATAAAGGCTAAGATTAGTCGGAGTTGGCATGCATTTCTTTCTTCTGTGAGTCTCATTTGATTATAGATGATGTTTTGTTAGAGTGTATCCATGCAACCTCATAAATGATGTAAAACCCAAGAAAAACACAGACTCTCTGCCAAAACCAAATTAAATATACATCAAAAAATGTGAGCTTGATTTGGGCTCAGGTACCCTGAACCTTGACCTAGTCTATTGTTGTTAAAAACTTGAGGAAAACTATAAAAAGCAACCCTGACATTAATATTAATTTTAAATCACGGTGGCTGCCAACATTTATTCAAAGCGGAGCTCGGCTGGCTGTGTTGTCTCCGGTACAACGTACGGTGGCAGCAATCGCAGCCTCCAACATCCAAGAAAGATGGCCCTGGCAGACTGGGCAAGGAGAACCGTCTCATCTGTGCAGACGCCCCGCAGCCGTGGCCCTTCCTCCTGTGATCATTTCTCTTGTGATCGGCACATCTGTGTCTGGGGGTTGGCCACAGAAGTGGTGGTTCCTCTCCATGTCCTCAGGAGGAGCAGTTTCACAGTGTCTGGTCCTTGCTGTGTTTGCCCTCCTCCTTCATCAACATGCCACCCCCTTCTCTCCTCTGCCACTACCTCCTCCACAAGCCCCTGGCAACGATGTAGGGTTATCTGTAGTGTGACTGCTGGAACTCTCAGGGGCTCGGGGAGACCTCCGATTCATTTCTCCACCACCTACAGCCCTGGGAAAGGGAATGGCGTTGAAGAGAACTAGAGGAAACCCCAAAGCCCAGCTGAGCATTGGGTCCTCAAACGAAAGCATTTGCCCGCTGTGATATTAAAGGGCATGAAGTTCAGTGCCTGCCAGGGATCAGTGCATCCGCCCACTCATTGGTTGGGTTATTTGTGTTTGTTATTGTTGAAGGGTTTTTTTTTAGTTCTTTATACATTCTGGATATGAATCTTTGGTCAGAAGAGTAGCTAGTAAAGATTTTCTCCCACTCTGTTAGTCGTTACTCTGCTGTGCAGAACTTTTCAACCTGATGTCATTCCTTTTATTGATTCTTGCTCTCACTTCCTGGACCCTAGGGATCTTATTCATGAAGTCTTTGCCTGTGTCTATAGGTTGAAGTGTTCCATTTGTTTTTTCTTCTAACAGTTGCAAAGTCTTATACCTAGGTCTTCTATTTTAGTCAGCTTTTTCCACTGCTATGACTAAAAGTTCTGGCCAGAACAATTTTAGGGAAGAAAAGTTTATTTGGGGCTCATGGTTCAAGGTCTCTTGGTTCACAGACAGCAGGTTCCATTCCTCAGGGCTTGAAGTAAGGCTGAACATCATGGCAGAAGAGTGTGGCAGAGGGAACCACCTCACACGATGATTCGAAAGCAGAGAGAAAGACTCTTCACTGGGCAAATACGAACGTATACCCCAAAGCCACGGCCCCAAAGCCCCTCCTGCAGCCACACCCTGCCAGCCCTCAGTTACCACTCAGTTACTCCCTACCAGGGCATGAATTCACTGATTGGGGTAAGACTTTCACAACCAAAGCTAATCATTTCTCCTCTGAACCTCCTTGCATTTTCTCACACGTGAGCTTTCGGGGGACATCTCACATCCAAACCATAACATCTTCTCTCCATTTTAATTGAATTTTGTGCAAGGTGAGAGAGAGGGATCTAGTCTCTCTTCTCCGTATGGATTAACCACTTTCCCCAGCATCATTTATTAAGAAGTCGGTATTTTCTCCAATGTATGCTCTTGGCACCTTTGTCAGGCATCAAATGACTGAAGCTTTGTGCGTCTATCTGTTCCATCGGTCTACAGGTTTGTTCTTACGCCAGTGACAGGCTGTTTGGTTACTCTAGCTCCACAGCACAAGGCGAAATCGGGTACCGTGATGCCTCCAGCACGGCTTTTTATTTGCTCAAGATTGTTTTGACTAATCTGAGTCATTTTGTGCTTCCATATGAATTTTAGGAATTTTGTTTTTTCTAATTGTGAGAAGAATATTTTTGGTATTTTTATGGAGGTTGCATTAAATCTGTAGATCAATTTTGGTAATATGGTCATTTAAACAATATTAATTCTGCCTATCCATGAACATGGGAGATATATATATATATATCTTCTAGTGTCTTCTTTAATTTTTTTTAAGTGTTCTTTAATTCACTTTGTAGAGATTTTCACTTCCTTGGTTAAGTGTATTCCTAAAAGCAGATGATATGATCCTATACTTAGAAGACCCTAAAAGTTTCACCAGAAGACTTCTAGATCTTATAAAGAAATTCATCAAAATAGCAAGATACAAATCAGCATACAAAAATCAGTAGCTTTTCTACCCACCAATAATGAATCCACCAAGAAAGAAATTCAGCAAACAATGCCATTCATCAGGGCTTCAAAATATATCTAGGAATAAATGATTAAATCTTCTGCAATAACAGGAAACTACTCATCTCTTTATTTGGGGACAGGGCACTAGTACTTGTCTTGAGAACTGCTTGTCCTGGAGTATGCTGTCCTTCTGGGCTCACTTTAGTGGGACGAGGGCAGTCTCTCTGCAGAGGTGTGTTGGAACAGAGAGAGACCTGTAACCAGGGGACAACCTCAGGTGGGGGGTGGTGTTGCAGGTGGAAGACTCAGGGCTGGAAGGCCCCTAAGTGTGCAGGGGCCTGGGCCAGTCTCTAAACAAAAAGGATAGCAGGACTCTGGCCCGCTCTCTCCTGTGGGAGGGCACCAGGTAGCCATCGGAGACCGCAGGGCACTGCAGGGGTCTGGACACTCTCACTTTACTTTAAGCTTCATGGGAAGTCCCCAGCACCTGAGAGAATAGGCATTGGTGGGCAAAAAGGCCTGGGTGGGCATGGGGTTCCCCAGAAGTAGGCGGGTGGAAGGTAGGATTGGAGCTTGGGGAAGTCCTGAGAGGCACAGGCACTTCCCAGGGTGAGGAACTACTTTGCAGAAGGGCATTATTTGGGGAATGTGAAGATCGATGCTGGGAAAACATATTCCAGATACCCACAGGACAGCTGTGGACAAGTCACAGGTCAAAGCAATTGGGAAACATCTGAAAAAATCTAACCTCAGCAGTCCCCACATTGCCCTGAGATGGAAGGTCTGTCAATATGAGAAGAACTTGCAATCAAAGTAGGACAGAAACATGTCTGTCCACCCTCGCCCCCCCCCATATGTGTATAGGAGAGGAGTCCTGGTCAGTGACCAGGCTGACCTGAACAGTCTATCACAGGTCTGCTTTACTTTCTGAGAGCAAGGGGATCACTAAGGCACCTTAAATCACCCTGTGTTCTATTTCCCACGTACAAAACTCTTAGATAAAGTTGTTGAGAAATATTGGCATGCCCCCTGGATCTTCTTATATTTTATTTCTCACAGCGGACTATCAACAATGAGAGAAATTTAGATTCCGTATTAAGCAAGGCACACCATGGTAATTGTACAAGTGTGATGTTTTCAATTACCCTTTTATTATCTTGACATTCTCTTCCAACTTATGACCCTTCTTTCTCATCACTCGATGGTTGTTCCCAGTCTGTATCCCCTCTCCTCCTCACAGGACCATCATTAAGCTGTTCCAACCTCCCGCAAATGGTGGAAAGAATGAATGGGTTTGGCTTTAAGCACTCCTAAATAGACAGTTGGGAAGGGGTTGAAAATTAAAACCAGGCAGCTTAATGACATTAATATGGCCTGCTTGAGAAAGTGAGCCTCAGCCCTGGGTCCCTGGGCTGGGTTTTATGCTATGACATCAGAACTCAGAGGGGACAGCTGGGCAGGGGAGCTTGTTGGTGGCCTCCGGGAACAGAAAGAGGATGCAGCATGTCTCCTCACTTCCGCCCCAGAGTAGCTGAGCTTGCTTCTCATGGAAATGTGAAATCACAGCCCCCTCCAGCCCACAGGGACCTGGAGGAGCCTGGTCTGAGGCAGAGAGGGAATAGCTTCCAGCGTTTCTCCAGCACTTTCCCCCAGTGCTGCCTGCAAGAGAGAGCTGAGTCCAACCAAGCAAGGATCCCGTGGAGTCTGGTTTGGCTATTGTTTTTCATTGGCAAGGATCTCGCTAAAAACTTTACAAATGAATCAAATTTAACAAACTTGCAATCAAGACTCAAAAAACTGAGATCAGGAGTTTCCTGGGAAATACAATGGCATGGGGCAAAAATGTGACATCCTTGTCAAAATCATTAAGAGCAAACAAAATGTTAATTGCATTAATATCTCATGAAGAACAGCAGTACCTTAATTTAATTATTACATTGCCCCAAGCATATTGAAAACCATATAAACTACAGGTAACCATGAAGCTCAAAGTAGACTCCTTTTAAACCACAGGTACAAAGTCAGCCTTGCAGCCACCAGTCTCTCAGTCACTGGAGCAGAAGGGGACAGGTGGTGAGGAAGCATCCCAACCAGGTGTGCAAGCCTTCCCAGGCTCTCAGCTCCTGGAAGCTTCTCGGAGGCTCTGATGCCTGCTACTGACTCCACTTTAGATAGACCAATCGCACAAATACCCTAACGAGAACACAGAAAATGTCTTCAGCAAGCACAACCCTGGCGCCTCCAAATACCAAGTGAATGGCTAATTCTTTTGGGGAAAAAAAAAAGTTACACGACCAACTCTCACTCTAAAATGAATTTCAAATGGAATACAAACTAAGCATAAGATAATAACCTTTAAAAATGTTAGAAGAAAGCATAAATATTTATTATTGGGGTTAAGAAAGAATATTTCTGTGTTATACCAGAAGTAAAGCCATAGGAAAAATGCTGATGGATTTGAAGGATTTTTACTACATATAAATGTTTATATTAGCGGGGTGTGGCAGTGCTCACCTGTGAGGCCAGTGACTTGAGAGGCTCAGGCAGGAGAATAGCAACTCTGAGGATAGTGTCAGCAATTTAGTGAGATCCTATCCCCAAATAAAATTTAAAAAAAAATAAAAAGATTAGGGGATGTAGCTTAGTGGTAGAGTACCCCTGGGTTCAATCCCTAATACCGAAACACACACACACACACACACACACACACACACACACACACACGATAAACACAAAAGTCTATATTGAAGAAAAACTTAAGTTTAAAAGGCAAAGAAAATTTAGGAAAAAGAAATATTTTCCACATCCATAAAAGACAAATGATCTGTAATATTATAGGAATGAGAAAAAGTAGAGTTCTCTAAAAGGAAAATGGACAAAGGACATGAATAGACAAAGCAAATTTGAACTCAAATGGCCAATAGATATGTGAAGACATATCTGACCTCACTGGTAATGAAGTCAGTGGGAAAAATAGAACAGAATATCAGTTCTAAAGGATGCAATAAAAATGAACAACAATCTTCATGCTGGTTTGGTTACAGGAGCTGAGTCAGTCGAAGGGAGAGTAAGGATTTACAAATTTTTGAAAGACAACGTAAAAAAAAAAAAAAAAAAAAAAACAGAACTGGGCATGGGCAAAAGATAACTCAGTCCTTTCAACTTCTCCTTGGGGGAACTGTGACCAGTTGGCTGACTGTCTTCTGTTGATGAGGATACAGCAGAACCATGTTCATGTCATGCACAGAAACCTGATGGCAATTCAAATGACCGTGTCATGCAGGGGCAGTGGGCAGTGTCTCCACCCAAAGGCTGTGCTGTTCTGGTGCATGACTGACAGGCCCTCCCAGGCCTGGCACTGCCTCCCATCCACACCCTCTGAGTCACCTCCTGTCCTGCTGCTTGTCTTGCTGCATGAGATAAATAAATCTTTGACATCTGTTCACTGTATGATTCCATGACAGTCATGGTTTTAGCTTTTCAAAAATACTTTGACAGAAATTTGGTAAAAATGTAGCAAAATCCTCAAATGAGTGCCTCTTCTTGGCAGCAGGAACAGCATGCAGGCCTTTACCCTCTGGATATAACTGGGTGAGGTGGAAGGCAGCTGAAGGAAGAAGCTCAAGCAGCTTTCTCTAAGGATATTGTGAAAAAAAGAAAAAGAAATGACACCATTGGTTTCCAGCACAGGGAGGTGTTGTCCTGCAGGGATGTTCCACAGTTCAAAGACTGTGGTGTTGGAACTGAGGGCGCAAAGTGAGCAGAGGTGAGGATGCTGACCAGCACCCTGCAGGCACAGGACAGGGCCCCTCACCAACATAGAGCATTCTCTGGCCTCAGGGGCCAACGGCACCCAGGCTGCCAAGCCCTAACGCAAGGAGGAAAGCCCTACAGAGGAACTGGCTGAGACAAACTAAGGCTGATGGTCACAATCATAAAGACTGAAATTATTGGTACACATTCGCTTTTATCATTAAGTGAAATGATTTTAAAATTATATTTGTGGTATACATATTGTTAGAAAATGCAAATGCATGTCCAAATGTATAGCGTACTACGCCTTTCATGGTTTCTATACAACAGTATATTTTATATATCTCTATAAAAAGTAGCATGGAAATAATAAATCACAAAATATAAACATGTTCTGTTATTTATTCTCGCTCCAGTCCTTGGCTCATATACACATGGCACTTTCTTATTTTCTAAACAGAGGCCGCATTCCCTCCACTAAGGATCCCTGTTTCTAAGCGAAGCATTGTCCAGTTAGTTATCAGGTGGACTATAGCTCACATCAGCAGCGCATTAGCCCACTGTGCACAGACGGGTTTGTTGGATTGACAGGCCCTCCTGTTCCCCAGCATCACCCTGGGGACCAGAGAGCTTTGGTGCTTGAGCTGGACGAGCCTGGCTTCCAAGTGACCATCCCACACAGGGTCTCCCTGAGCAGCCCAGGGAGAATGGGACCCTGCAGTGACCACCCTGTGTATCAGTACAATGCCTGGCCTGAGCATGGAAGGCACAGGGTGGAGGGAAGGACACAAGCCTGGCACGATCCAGATCTCCAGGAAACTTACCAGAATTTTGCAAAGATGAAGGGAAGAGAATCCAAATCAAATTTCATAAATGGCTCATTAGAAAACATTTAATAGAGAAGTTCCTAGTATAAAGTAGAAAATTTTGACAGAAAAATATAAAAAAGTATGAAATCCCACAATATTATGAATCTTGGAATTGTTAATAAATAATTCATTTAGACACAATTGAGAAATCAGGTACAATCTGCCCCCAGTGTTTCTGTAGAGTCAACCAACCATGGATAGAAAACATTTCAAATGAAAACACTGTGTTTTATTAAACACAAACAGAACTTCCTTCTTGGTATTATTTTCTAAAAGATATGTATAACAAATACTCACTTATCATTTAAATTGTATTAGGTATTAAAGTAATTTAGAGATGATTTAAAATATATGGAGGAAATGTGCAGGTTATATATGCATGCTGCATCTTTCTGTATCTGTGTGTGTGTGTGTGTGTGTGTGTGTGTGATGCTGAGGATCAAACCCAAGGCCTTGGGACTGCATAATTTTTATTATAGATTTGAGCATCCATGGATTTTGGCACCTGCAGCAGGGAGCCAGGTGGTTGGAATCAATGTCCTATAGGTACTGAGGGATGAGTGTGTTACACAAAAGAGGACACTATGCACGGACCATTCCCGTTGAGCCTTTGGGACTGTCCCAGTACACTCTTGCAGGTAGCCACTGTCTTCCTGGGCCAGTAGAGACTAAGACCTGGTTAACCTGACTTCCTGTATGACTCCCTGGTGTGGAGCAAATGGGTACTTTCTTCCAGCTGCTCTAGAGTAGTGGAGCTGCACGCAGTGTGCAGACAACCTGTGCTTTCCCATAGATGTGGAGACAGGAGTGAGACTATTGAAGATGTGCTCAGTGGGATTCTGTGAGAGGTTGAGGCTGGGGGCAAAAAGACGGTCAACATAAATAGAACATAATTGGGTCTGATAGGGAGGGAGGACAGGGCTGGAAAGAAAACCCAATGCTGCCCTTTCCCCTCTTTCTTCCAAAGCCCTCCCTCTGCTCCAGGCCAACCTGTTGCCAAGGTAACCTTTCCCAGGAATTGTTCCTCCCTGCAGGGAGTCATAAGAGTCGTTAATTAATGACTCCGGGGCTGCAGCTCCCTTCCTGCCAGGGATCACTCCACCCTAGGCCCCCCCCAGCCCAAGCGTCTCCCCTTTTGGCCATCCCACCCGCATCTCTTGTCCTGTTTGCAGGATGGGGAAAGGAAGGAGCAAGAGGAGGAGGAAGAGGGCAGGAGAGCAAAGAGAATCTAAGATGTATAAAAGGGGCAGGACACGTCTTTGGATACCAGCTATGGCCCCCTTCTTCCTCCTGGGAGAAGTCTGTGTTACTATTCTTTGAATAAAACTTGCTTTTTACACTTGCCCCCACACTTCTCTGGTGTTCAAGCTTTAAAATTTGGGAAGCAGCAGAACTCACCACCGGTGGTAACCAGGGGTATGGAGATCAGGAAGGCTGGAGGGGAACTGATTTGAAAATGAGTGCTGGCTTCCCCTAACCCACGGCTTTTGTCTTTTTATGATGGGCCCTCTCAGAACCTGTCCAGCAGATTAGTGAGTAAATTCGTTCTGAACACTAGATTATCAACCTAGGTGTCCACTGGGCTAGCCAATGGGGCCCGGTTGTTGTCTCCATGTTGCTCTGAGAGCCGCTTTATGTGTTGCTATGAACCTGCGCGTGCCCAGAGCTCGCTGCTGGGAATGGATTCACCAGTGAACAATGTTGAGAAGTAGAAACTAAAATGTGGTGAGACCGTGAGGTCTTCCCTCCTGCATAGATGAAGGATGTTATAGAGGGAAGGGGTCAAGCCCTGGGGAGTGGTTTTCCTGAAAAACAGTGAGCTCAGCCCCCTTCCTTGTCTCTCACACCTCCTCTCTTGAGCTTCTGGGTTTGGCCTTAGGATGACACAGCAAGAAGGCTCTGGCCAGCGTGGGGCTCTCCATTTTGGACTCCAAGCCTTCAAGACTGAGAAAGAAATCTTTATTCTTTTTCATTGAAGATATGAATATAATTCTATTGCCATGAACATTATGTAATCTCAAAGCCAAATAAAATTAATTTTGGAGATGATTTATGTATATTTTTTATTTTATTTGTTTGGCCCCAGGGATTGAACCCAGGGGTGCTTAATCATTGAGTCACAGCCTCAGGCCTTTTTATTTTTTATTTTGACGCAGGGTCTCATTAAGTTGCTTAGGGCCTTGCTAAGTTGCTGAGGCTGGCTTTGAACTTCTGATCCTCTTGCTTCAACCTCCTGAGTTGCTGGGATTACAGGTGTGCAACAATTTTGGAGATTTTTACTGTTTATGGATAACTAACTGTTTCAAGTGCTTTTTTTCACTAATGAAGCATTTTAAAGGTGGAATCTCTTATAATATAAAGCTGTGCATCAGCCATTGACCTGACAGCAATTAATTGTGGAGGCCCTATTAGGAACCCCTCTGGGTACTGGGCACTAAGTTAGTCCTGTGTTGAGTTGAACCAGACAGCCAGTCTTGAAGATGAAACTCAATCCTCAGCATTAGATGTAGATATCATAGATATGCTAACAACACTCAGTATTCATTGGCTATTTTTTATGTATGACATTGATTTTAATGCTTTGTGTGAATAAACTCATTTAATATTTCTAAAAATGCTAGGAGGCAGTTATTCTATTTTGCACTTTAGAGATTAAGAAAATAAGTGTATTCATTTCCAATTGTTGCTTCAACAAGTTGCCACAAACTGGGTGGCTTGTGTCATCCCATGGTAAAGCCCAGAACACAAATGTACTTTTTGTGACCTGCTTTTCTGGAGGCCAGAAGTCGGACTTGGTCTTATAGGGCTGTAGTTGAGGGGTGGCAAGATAGGTCCCTGCGGAGACAGAGGAGGATCCATTCTTGGGCTTGTGGGGTCGCATTACCCACCCCCATTTCTTGGCTGCAGCCTCTTCCTCTCTCTTCCTAGGCATCCTGCTCCCATCTGCTGAGTCCCTTCTGGGGACAGGGACTGGGAGCAGATAATCCTAGGTGCCACTCTCCAGCCCACCACCCTGAGACACAGAGACTGGACTGGGGCTTGCCAAGATGTTGATGCTGGTAAAGGTTGGCATTGGGATCCACAGCTGACACTGCTGAGGACATTGCATTTGGATCCTGATGGCTCTGAGGGACAGGCACTCAACACCTGGCACAGGATGTTGAGGCAATGGACTTGGCCAGGACACTATGGCATTCATGCCACCAGATGTTGGCTCCCTGCAGATTCCACAGGACATGCTGTGATGCAGTAAGCTGAGTCTGTCGCTCAGCAAGGTATGGGTGAGCTCTGCTTCAGCAGTCTCGGATTAGTAAGGAGAAGGTGGGACAAAGGTGGGATGCTCTTGAGACTTTTGCTGTCCAGACTAAGGCAGGCCTGTCAGAGGAGGTGGATCGACTAGCCTTGGAAGAGGTCCTTGACATGATTGCTCAGGAGAGGCAGAGTCCATGGTTCAGGGGTGTACAGTTACCCAGTACCACCCACTGTGAACTGGATAGTCTAGCGTCCACTTAAATTAATTTTGGGGAAATAATTGAAATTAGAAGTGACATTATTTGCAAGTTAATCCCCCTGGGCAGGCTCCCCTGCCATCGTGAAGTCAGGTGGGCCAAGGCAGTGGAGGAGTAACTCCAGGGGAAGGAGGATGGCCAGCAGATGTGTGTGTGGGTGCCTTGGCTCCCAACAGAGCCCACCAAATCCCTAACTAGGTCACATGAAGCAGAGCACCCTGCCGTGGGAGTCTTCTGCCCCCAGGAGGTCCCCACTTCTGGAAGCCAGAGGTCACCCTTAGAAATGGGGAGTCAGAGCAATGGTGAGGCAGGAGGGGAGGGGCAGTGACCTGGAGGATGGGCAGCTTCCAGCTCAGGACACTTCTCTGCCTGACCCCTGAACCCACATCTGCGTGGCTCCCCAGGGTGTGGACACGGGAGGGGGAGACTGAGGAGGGAGGACTGTGGGAGCTGCCTTTCAGCCCAGCACCCTCCCACCTCCCCACACCCACAGACCATGAGAAGGAAACTTGCACCATGAACCAGCCTGCCAGCTGCCGGACACCAACCGTGAGGACTGAGTGTGGATGAAGAGTGAATCTTCTTGTTTTTTTAATTTTTTTTTTTTAACTTAGAAAGTCAAGCAGAGCATTCTGTTTTCCCTGTAAACCCATCTCCATTGAGAGCTCAGCCTGTGGCAAAGGAGTAGAGAGAAATGATCAGGCTTCGGAGGCTTTGACCATGGTGTGTCTGTGAACTTCAACTTGTGTCACTTACTGAGTGCCTTTTCGTTAGCTGCTGTCAGGTACGTTATATTTGACCCCAACACAATGGGAACATTTGCTGCCCCATTTTACAGGTGTGGGAATGAGGACGGTCCCCAGAATTTAAGTGCAGGGCCAAGGCCAACTGGAGCCTTGGTCCTAAGAAGTCAGGTCTTTGCATGATCCCACACTGCCCCCTAGCACTCCCAGAAGGCCGCTTGCCCCTTGTGTTCTCTGTGTTTTCACCTCTGTCCAACAAAAAAGAAAGAGAGAAGAGCTGCATCCCTAGAGAGCTCTCTTCCTTAGAAGCCCAGATTGTCATACAGAACCCCCCTTTCCTGTGCATCCAACAAAATTCAGGGTCCCTGATGTACTCCTTCCTGGAATTCAGACTCCCCAACAACCGTCCCTCTAGAGCTGATATTCATCTGTTGTCATGAAGCACCTGAGAGCCAAGGTGCTCCCTCCCCCTGGAAATGCCTGACCCCAGGGGCCATGTTCTTGGCGTTCAGCTTGGAATTTCAGGTTTATTTCCTTTGTGTGGAGTTCCTGGATATCCAGTGAAAACCCAGACCCTACCCTTCTCTCTGTTCCTCCATCTCAGGGCTGGCTGGCAGGGCACCCCGCTGTGTGGGGCTTACCTGGCCAGGATCTGAACTCCTGGGAGGTGGGAGGGCCAGAGCTGTGCCTGGCCTGGAGCAGGAGTGAGGTCCACCCTCACTGAGTGAGCGAGTGGGGCAGGGATTTGTCCATTCTACCATGAGCCCTTACTTTTCTGGGGGGGTGTTTAGGCGAGGAAATCATGTACTTTCCTGCTGCACCATATGGGAGTTTCATCAAATCCAGCAGGAAATATTAATTTCCCTAAAAAAATAAAATAAAATAAAAGGCTTAGATAAGTGAATTGAAAACAAAAACTCTGGTGGGAACAAGGACTTTCTTTCTTCCTTCTTTCCTAAATTACTACCACTTGGTTTAAAGACGACGGATCATGTTTGTCAAGTAAATGTATTAGATCCTTTTTGCTTGGGTCAAATGTTAGAGCCATGACTTCAGCATATTTCACAGAGTAAATTTTACTCTTCTCCTGTTGCTATTTATCCATGGAAAACAAGGTGCCTCACGAACACCGTGGAACTTCGCAGGATTCCTGAGAGGTGAGTCAGAGTACTTACCCCAGTTTGGGGACAGAAAATCTGAAACACAAGTGAAAAAAAAAAATTATGCACAGAAGACACACATAGCTGAGCTGATTCTAGAAAGTATTTCACACCGTCACTAGAGCTGGCTGCATGAGCCCTGGTCCCCAACTATTCTCCCCAAGTGCTCATTTCAGTTGGTGATTGTGGATTAATCCCCACTGTATGAACCTATTGTCATATGTATTGTGGAAGACATAGTGGTAATATGTGGTTCTCAGGATTGATGACTCACACATTAAAGAGCAGAGAGAAGCTTAAGAGATTTAAAAAAAAAAAAAAGGCCAAGAGATAGCAGCAGCAGTGTGAGATTATGTGCATGACTCAGTGGCATTCTAAATCCCATCTGAGCCAAGAGGCAGAGCAATTGTTCTGACTTAGATAAAGAAAGGACACATCAGGGAGAAACTGGGCTTGGGCAGGAAGTCAGAGGTGGCGGGTATAGACAAATTAGGTCAGATGGCCAGCACTCTCCACAGGGCAGGGGATCAGAGTGGGGGGATCCACCAAGTGACCAGGGATGAGGGCTGATTTAATGTGACATAGAGAATAAAACTCCAAAGATTAAGGGGAATGAAGAGGGGGTGGGAACTCGATTTATAGCATCGGGGTTTTGTCCGTAGGTGACCTCAGTGACAGAGATTTTAGGAAAAAAAGTAACTTGCTTTAAACTACTTTAAGAGATAAATCTGTGCTTTTGAAGACGGGTGGAAGGCAGATAAGTGAGGCTGCGCCAAGAGCAAGCAGGTGATGCTGTGGCGGGCCCCGTGAGCCAGGAGGAGACAGCGCCAGTGGAGGAGGACCAGAAAGGAAGACGGGCGGACGAGCTCGGGCATCGATAACAGGCAGGTGGAGTAGATGGCCGGGATGGGTTGAGTCAGCCTTAAAGAGGGAAGGCCCTCACAGTCCAACCTTCATCCACAACCCCTGCCATCTTGTCCCCGAGCCCGCTGAGAAGACAGGATGAAACGCCCAGTCATCTTGTCCACTCGCTTCTGAAAAACTTCTCGGAAACTCGTGCCCTTTGGTGAACAGCTTTGTTTTAAAAATGGAGAAAGGTCTGCTGATTCAGTGCCCTCAGAGAAGCTGGCTGCCTTCTCTTCTCTGATATTTTGTGTGCAATTTGATTTAATTGCAATTACTTAAGTTTTAGTGTCCTGGCTAGAGCTACTCCATCTGAACCACTAACCTTCACCTGGGCAGTTCCCCAGATGAGTGCGAAGCAAGCACTTTTGTTCATTCCTTTTAAATAATCTCTTCCATAGAGCCAAGCCCTTGCTTTTTGTACGACGTTCACTTGAAGCTCTCTAAATGAATGCCCGGGTATAATGCAGTCATTTTGGGGATGCTTTACTTTCCGTTTTTGCAGGGCGTCCCTCTTTCTCTTCTGCGTCTTCCAAGGCAGACACGTTATGTTTTTCTCTGTCACTTTGACAGAAGTGTCAAAGCAGGTCCTGGCTGGGGCCTCTAGGTCTCTAGGAGAATGAGCTCCTAGGGAGGAGGCCTGCTGAGCTTTACACCCCCAAGGCCTAGCACATCACAGGCCTCGCACAGAGTAGATGACCAACTCTGGGTGACATGTTAAAGGATTCCACCCACTAAAGAAACCAGCCTTCACAGTTGCCCCCCAAGCCTGGCTTTATTGCTTAAGTTTTAGCTACAGACACCGTAGGAATACAGGTAGCCATTGGCCACCCAAAGGGCTGTGTTTCTGTCCTCCCCACCACGTGGAACTCCAAAGTGGGCAATACATTCAGGAAATGGCGCCCTCGCCCCACAGTCCTCCTTCTCCTGGTTCAAGCCAGCACCCCAGGAGCCATCCGTGACGCCCTCCTTCGCCTCGATCCAGAGTTATCCACGCAGCCATCCTGCCAGCGCTGAGCACATCTCTCCTCGCCCACCTCCGTCACTGACTCTGCTTCCCATGGCTTCCCCAGTGCACTCCCGTGACAGACAGAAGGAAGCATTGTGTATGTAAGGCACATGATGCCACCGTGCCCTGAGACCCTTCAAAGCTCTGGGTGGCTTCCGCCCGGCTGACAAGGCCCTGTGCGATCTGGCCGGTGCCCACCCCTCACTTGTCACCTAGTGCTGGGGGCTGCTGGCTCTCTATGATCTGGAGCCCCTCGGCCACCTTCTGGCACCGCAGCCTACCAAGTCACTCCTATGCTGGAGTGTTCTTACTTTTGCTCCCCTGGCCTGCACCACGGCTCAAATAGACTTTTCATTTTAGAGACTCTTGTGTTTATAGAAAAATCAAACAGAAAGTACAGAGATTTCCCATACATCTCCCCACCAACAGTATCCCGCACCATAGTAGTACCTCAGTTAAAGTCCTGAGCCAGTCCCCATATATTGTCATTAACTAGAGGGTTGACAGTCCACATTGGGGTCCACTCTTGCAGTGTATACCGACAAGTCTAGATGACGTGTATCCAGCATTACCATACCATACACAATAGTCTCTCTTCCCGCATATCTTATTCTCTCTCTATTCTTCCCTCTGCTGTAACCCCTGGCAATGACTCACTTTTTGCTGACCCCGAGGTTTGGCCTTTCCTGGAGTGCCATAATTGGAATCACCCCGTGTGCCCCCCTTTCAGATGGGCTTCTTTCACTCAGTAACGGGCATTAGGTTTCCTCATGTCTTCTCGTGGCTGGACGGCCCAGTTCTTTCTAGTCCTGACTAATATTCTTTCATCTGGATGGAGGTGCCATGGCTCCACTGACCTGTCTCCAGCTTGGGCAGTTAAGAATAAGGCGTCTGTGAGTGAGAGTTCCAAGGCCCATGGGGGAATACTGAGGAGCACCCTTGCTGCAGTTCTTGGTTTCTTGTCCCACCAGGTCATCTTCTATCCAGAATCGGCAGCAAGACCTTCCTCCATCATTCACCCATCGATTCCTTCAGCAACCACTTCTTGAAACACTGCCACCTGTGAAGTGTGTTCTCGGTACAGGGGACATGGCAGTAACAGAGAGGGTCTCTCCCCGACTGCAGCCCCTGCTCTACCAGAAGGAGGGTCAGCAGATGTAGGCACTGTCAGCTGGGGACGATAACTGAAGGGACAAGGGAGCAGGGGGAGGAAGAGATCGGCAGGAGCCACTGCCTTGGGTCCCCTTGCCAGTCGGCCCTCTGACAGGCTGGCTTGGAGCAGGGAGGAGTGGGCTGAGGGAGCCGGGGAGTCCAGGTGAAGGGAAAGAGCCTGGGGACCTCCAGGAAGGAGGGCGCTGGCCAAGTGGCAGGGAGGGGACCCCCAGGTGCACAGGGGGAGCATGGCAGAGCAGGAGTGGGAGCAGAGGGGTAACTGTCTTCCAAGGTCTCCGGCTCTCTCTTTGGGTCCAGAGAGGATCTCCTGTGACTTAGGTCGGGAAGCACCCTTTGTGGCACGAGGATGGAGAAGAACTCTGTGTGAAGCTGCGGATCTTCTGGCTGGCTGGCCCATTCTCCTGTCAGACAGAGTGCGGGTGCCCTGGGGGAAGATGGGCGTGCAGGAGGCCTCTGGGGCTTTGGGCTCCAGCAAGCAGGAGCACACAGCTGTGACTGAGGGGAAGAGATCAGGGCTTTGTGTGGGATTGTTGAGTTTAAGGAGCTTTTTATACATGGCCCTAGAGAGCACAGATAGGTGGTGGAGCTGTCGTTCCACACAGTAGGCTGGGATCCAGGGGGAAATGCTAGAAGGCACTCAGGGCCATGTGTGGGGAGGTCACATAGGGAGTGAACATGAAGGGAGAAGAGAAGCTTCAAGACAGAGACTGGGGCACTTCCACGTTCAGGACTGGAAGGCGCAGAGGGGCCAAATCAGAGTCCAAGAAGGAGTAGCCTCAGATGGAGAGCCCCCAGAGAGGGGGAGCCTGAGGGCCAGAAAAGCCTTGGAGTCAAGGAGGAAAGGGGGCGGCTGCTGCTGTGACTGTGTGAGATGAGAACTTGGTGCTGTGGTGTGTACCCCCTGTTAGGACGTCTCTCCCTTGACTCCATATGCCCCCTTCCAGGCACCAAGAATTGAGGAAGCAGCTGCCATGATACGGAGCAGCAGTTCTCAACCAGGAGACGTTTCTTACCCCCACCACTGCCACCCCGCACGGAGGCATCTAGCAGGGACTGGGAGGGTTTGATTGTAACAGTGGGGGCTGCGGGTGGGGGGCCTGCTTCTGTCATTCAGTGGGGAGAGGACAGGGATGCTGCTAAATGTCCTAGAGGGCACAGGCCAGTCCCTGCCCCCCTCCACAGATGGCAGGCATGCTGAGGCTGGAGACCCTGGTGCACAGTAAGAATCTGCAGTTTTCAAACACTGTCGTCCCACGGAGCCCCACTTACAAGTCCTTCTAGCAGAATCCAGTGGAAAACAGGCTCCGGCCAGGCTCACAAATCCAGGAAAATATTTACTCAGAAGGGAGCAAAGACACTAAGGGGTTGTTTTGTACCAACCACTGAATAGGATCCATCTTCCTTGCATTTAGTAACCATAAAAAGGTGATGGTAAAAATCCACCTTCATGAGAATGTCACTTTATGAGACCTTTTGGTAAAGTTTGAACAGATAATTCTCTTCGAATGAAATACAGGGATCAAAAGGTGCGGGCCACAGTCCTGTGGGAGTAGCTCCTTCAATTCTTTGGAACTGAAGAGTCATCCTGAAGTTACCTTAGGGCTCCTTGGAGTTTTAAAATCAGGTCCCTAAGAAAAAGGAGTAATATGTAACATGGTTCTATGTGACTAGACTCATCAAGAACTAGACAGAAGAGATGTGATGCCTGGCATCACAGGTTGGCAAGGTGAAAAGTCAGGCAGTGATGGCTCTGGGCTGGCCAATGGGGGTTGCTTCTCACATTTGAAAGGGATGATGAGCCAGCCCCGTGACTCTGCTTTGGAGGTAATGGCACCACGTGGGTACAGGGCTGGGAGCAGGACCGGTCAGGAGTCACTGGCAGCGTTGCTTGCTGGGCCTGCTGTCTGTGCTAAGAACCACCCAGACTCGCAAGGGTCCTGCCACGCGAGGCTTCACTTTTGGCATCTCACAATACTTCATGATGTTTTACGAGGAGCCTGGCATTTTCATTTCCCAGTGGGTTTCACAAATTGCACACTAGTCCTGGAGCTGGAAGGGTCTAGAAGTGAGCTGGGCTGGCAGTGCACGTATTTAGAGCTGGAGAGGCCACAGAGAGTCCAGGCTGCCCTGCTGCGCAGGAAGAAGCTTGGGGTGGGTCCAGGAGCCAAGGACAGGATCCTGGAGAATCCACTGAGAGAACGGGATTCGCGTGCTGTCACTTCCTCGCCCTAGAGAGCACAGATAGGTGGTGGAGTAACTGTTCTACAGAGTAGAAGCTGGGATCCAGATGGAAAATGCTAGAAGGCATTGAGGATGTTGAGGATGCCCACAACAGTGCCTGGCACACACTTTTCATTCAATGCACATTTGCTGCCATGAAAAGAGGTGAATGAAACATGGTGACCACTTAGCTGATCTGAGAAGCTGACCACACTAATGGACAACTGCAGCATAATGTGTAGGTACCAGCAGACCCCACAGGACAGACCTGGGTCCCAGATACATGTGAAGATGGGCAGGTGGGGACAGGGTTGATGGAACTGAGAGCGTGGCAGGTCATCAGACTGAGGGTCCGTTGGCCACAGAAAATATAGTCAGAGAGGAGGGGACATTTTAGGCCAGTGTGGAAGAAGACAGACCAGAGAAGAATGTGTTCCTGCACAAGGAGTGGAAGGTGCAAAGCCACCATGGCCACATGGCTGTAACCCCGAGACACATTAGGAAGAAACATTTCTTGCCCAGTCATTAAGTACTTTTTACAAGCCCACCGTGTGAAAGCACTGTGGTTTCGAGAGACAGCAGGGAATCATATATTAAGGTGTGACACAGATGGAATCAGAGTTGGGCAGTGATCCTGCCTCCCCTGAGACTCGAGTTGAAGTCCTAGCTTGCCACTGTCTCCCTGTGTGCACAAGGCAAGCCACTCAGCCACTCTGCTTCCCAGTTACTGTAAATTAACTCTGGCTCCCCAGAGTTGCCCACAGAGTCCCATCGTTCATTCGTTGGCTTGACGTTGTGCACGAGCACCATGCCAGGCTGCCCTCTGGGCTCTGAGCTACAGGAAAGGGCAAGACAGATGAGTCGCTATTCTGCCTGCAAGACGGGACAGATGGAAAGTCAGGGCTCAGATCACTTCACACATTCAGATGTCTTGTGTTTGTTTCTTATAATGTGATCCAAAGAGCCTGAGAGGGATATCAGGGGTTGCAGGCCTGGAGGGTCTGGGCAGGTGTCATTGGGCTGAGACCTGAATAATGAGGATCAATCAGCCACAGAAAGTATGGAGGATGGAAGGGAGTGCGTGCAGCAAGCCCAGCCCAGATTGCACCCAACCGGAGGCAGTTGGATCTAGGGGAGTCATGGCACTGGAATCTGAACCCCTCTACACCTCTCTGTCTCCGATGATGCTCACAGTGGTAAACAGCAGAGGGCAAACGGTGGCACAAGCGGGCAGCAACCCCGGGGAGCTTGAGACCCTGGTATGGCAGTGACAGTAGGAGATGTGGAGGGAGAGGTGGACCATCGTCACAACAGGATGTGGTGACTCCAGATGTGGGGAGGGATGAGGGAGGAAGGAGGAAGAACAACATGGAGACAGAATGATTAAACAAAGACAAGCAAAATGATTCCTAGGAGCTTTCCAGTAGAAGGGAGCTGGTGGGCTTAGCATCTGGAGTGGTGAGGAGTGCCACCTGTTTGATAGGTCCCGTCCCTCTGAGTGGCTGCCTGGAGTAGCACATGTGAAGTACTAGAGCCGGGAAACCCACACACATGACAGTTGCCCACTGAGAGGTGCCTTGAAAGGGTGTCAGAGGGAAGAGGGGTGGCCATGTGTGCCCAGCCTTGTAACTCAGAAGGTAGTGCTGAGCAGGGCCAGATGATAAAGCTCTCTGCTCATGGATTTTGGAACAGCAGTCTATGTGGGGTTTGACTGACAGACGTTCTTTTACACTCGCTGAAAACTTTGGCATGGACCTGGCCTTTAAAGTCCTTCTGACACATCATCAAGTCTCACCCAGTTTGTTGATCACGTTTCTCCTAGCTTCAAGTTAAAGCTTCTCCAGCCCACCACCCACTGAACTGGGTGGGAAGGGTGGGCCAGGGTAGGGACCAGCAGGCTTGCCTTTGTCCCACAGTGCCCATCCTCAGCAGCTGGCTTGTGTTCCCCTGGGGTTGGGCTGGGAGGAGGGGATCAGGAGGAAAAGGCAGTGGTGTTCACAGAGCCTTCATGGTGTTGCAGGTTCTGGACTTGCTCCAACCTACTGTTACCGCTTTTTGACCGGTGACGAGTCCTTGCTTCCCCAGTGTTGAAGAATAACACCATAGAAGCACGCCGAGGCAAGGTCAGAGTGGAAAATTAGAAGTTTATTAAAGGGCAGCAGAAAAGACTTCTCCCTTCTCCCGGAGGAAGAAGGGGACCCAAAAGATGGGATCCGTGGAAGTGTAGTTGTCTCTCCATTTTATAGTTTCTTTCAGTGATGGAATGTAGGTGGGAAGGCCCGAGGTGGGCCAAAGAAGTAATGTGGGCAGGAAGGACTTCTGAGGCAGCATCTTCAAGTTTGCTGTTCATTAACACTTCTTTGGGATGGGCTGTCTTCAAATCTGCTGAGGCTGTTCATTAACATTTCTTTGGGATGAGCTATCTTCAAATCTGCTGGGGGCTGTTTCCTGGACTTCATTAACATTTCAAGAGCTGCTCAACTTTTCCGGGAAATCATTCTCAGGGCCTCCATTTTAGATAACACTCAATATTAGACCCGATTTACCTAACTACACTGACGACCTAATTTTAAATCTGGCTTCACTACCAAGGCCAGAGAGCTGTGGGGAAGGCATGCCCCCTCCCACAGCCATGAAGAGTCCTCCAGTCTATCAGCATCTCAAGGGTTCAGCCAAGAGCCCCAAATCATAAGATGTCACAAAAGATATCTTGCAGGAAGCAGCTGCTGCCACTGCACCCAGGCTGGATGAAGCAAAGGACAAAGGAAAGAACGAGGAGGCATCTAGGAGAAGGCAGCACAGATCTCCAATTCATATATCTACTAGGAGGCAGGGCCCTGTGGAGCTGCGCCCCAACCTTGCAGGCGATGCTGTGCAGCTAGCTCTCACAGTTGTAGAGAACCCGCAGACAGGATCCACAGGCGGCTGCGTGCAGAACTACTGCTGCCCTTGTGCAAAAGTGAGGATGCAGGTGTTACCCTGTTTAGCAGTGACAAGTCCTTGCTTACCTGAGTGCTGAAGTAGAACACCAGAGAAACACACTGAGGCAAGTGTAGAGTGGAAAGTAGAAGCTTTATTAAAGGACAGCGGAGAAGACTTCTCCCTGGAGGAAGAAGAGGACCCAAAAGGTGGAATCCTTGGAAAGGCCAGGTCTTCCCTTTTTTATAGCTAAGGTCTTTCAGCTTTCCCACCCTCCTGTCCTTTGTTTCCCGTTATCTTGCAGTGATGGAATGCAGGTGGGAAGGCCCAAAAGGTGGGGGATAGGTGGGCTGGAGGAGTAATCTGGGCAGGAAGGGCCTGGGGCAGTTTAGCACTTCCCTGTTTGCTGGGCTCTGTTTCATTAACAGTTCTTTAGAATGGGTTCTGGGCCTTGGGGACATTTTAATGTCCCCAAGTGCTGATCTGGTTTCCTGGACTCCATTCTCAATAATGGCCTCCATTTTATTTATCTTACTTGATATTAGACCCGATTTACCTAACTATATATCTATCTGTAAATCTGGCTTCACAGGGATGCTGGCAGGACCAGAAGTCACCAGGATGGAGTAGCAGGTGTGGCCCCTCCACCTGCCTCTTCTGGCCACCCTGTTGAGGTCTGCTGAAACAGCCAGACAGGACCCTGGCAGGCGAGGCAGCTACACAACCCCCTGGCCCAGCATCACAGGCAGAGAATAAAAGGTAAAGTTTGGGGTGGGGAGATGCCAGCTTAGTCACCCATTTAGGGCCCTGGGGTTCATCTCTCCCAGTCAGCAGAAAATGACAAAGAGCACAGGAGAATGCAGTGGGCCAGGTCCCTTCTGCTCATGTTTAGCTAGTTGAACTTAATTGCATGTCAGGTTCAAAACGGCAGGGACATTCTTGGATGTCCAAGAAGCTGTCATCTTTGGTAAGTTACTGGCATTGGCACGGTAGACTACTGGTGCCTTGTGGGTAGAGAAGTCAAAACTGCAGATATTCACCTATGGTTCTTGGGACAGGGGATGGAGAAGCAGTTTTACTTCTGGCTTCTCTGTCACATGCCCTTGGCCCTGGGCAACCAGGAGAAGCCCCGCAGCCTTCTATTCTCCCTCTTGGTTTTCCTCTTGGGTTCATGCGCAGCTCCCACTTCCAGGCCCACTCTATCTACCACACAGAACCCTTCCTTGCTGCCCCAGTGCTGGAGAAAATGTGGCTCCCTGTGCATATGTATCCACTGCCCACAGCCACAAGCACCTCCCACGACCCCTTATGGGCATCCCACAGGTCCCTGGTGAAGCCAGATTTAAAGTTAGGTAGTTAGTGTAGTTAGGTAAATCGGATCTAATACCGAGTGAAATCTAAAATGGAGGCCATGCTGGGAATGACTCAGGGAAAACACAGAGGACAATTCATGGAATGTTAATGAAGTTTCGAAAAGGCCCTAGGCCAAAGTCCACCTGGAAGAAGTGTTAATGAACCGCCCCCAACAGATTTGGAGATAGCCCATCCCAAAGAAATGTTAATGAACAGCAAACTTGGAAATGCCCAGATTACTTCTTTGGCCCACCTGTGTCCCACCCCTCGGGCCTTCCAACCTACATTCCATCACTGAAAGAACTATAAAATGGGGAAACAACCGCACTTCCACGGATTCCACCTTTTGGGTCCCCTTCTTCCTCCGGGAGAAGTCTTTTCTTCTGTCCTTTAATAAATTTAATAAATCTCTACTCTGACCTTGCCTCGGCGTGCTTCTTTGGTGTTATTCTTCAACATCAGGGAGCAAGAACTCATCACCGGTCAACAGCGGTAACACTGGGACTGCTCTAGCACACGTCCAGCTGGGAGTGCTTCCCTCCATGTCCCCTCACTGGAAGGGTGGGCATGTCTTGGCACTTTACTCCTACACTGGGATCTCCTCCACAGCCTCCTCCCCCTCAGCCGTGACACCTCTGAGCACCACCTTCCTTCTCCACCTGAGGCCGCAGGGCACTTCTCATGGGACAAGCTTTTACAGTCTTCAATGTGGAGGAAACCCCTAAAGGCAGACTGGACCTGGCTTCCCTTGCAGGGCGATGTGAACGTGCTTTAAAGTTTTGGTTTATCTTTAACAATCTTGACAGTTTTGCCTTCTATTCCAAACCAGGACTGCTTTAAAACAGAAGTGTCCTCCACCGGGTTTCTGAATATAATTAGTGTTTCAGGAAGCAGCAATGTGTTTACCCTCTGTCTTCATGTCACTTTCAGGGAAAGACTTAGGCAATTTCTGCTCCAAGGGGACAGCTCCAAACATCACTTCCATAACCGCAGACAGGAAGGAAAAGTAGAGCAAAGTCACTTAGGACCAAGCAGGGCGGACTGAGCCTGGAAAACCGGCAATCCATCCTAGGATATCCCAGAGGACACATCTCTACCCTAAGAGGGGGTGTGTCTTAAGAATGGTAGGAAATTCCATTTATGTCTAAATCACACAGGGAGAGACAGACATCTGGTGGTCACATGTTAGCATTACCTCATAAGACACAATCCAATCAGATAATGTCACTAATCAGATAATGTATTTAAAGTCTATTGTATAAAATGTGTTAAGGGTTTTCAAAATAAAGAAAAATATTATAGTTCACTTTTCCTATGGGTAAATGCAACATTTAAAGAATTGCTCTTTTCATAAAGAAAAATACAAGAACATCAAAGAAAAATAGCTTTCCATCTTGTTTTCCTTATTTTCTATACCGAATCTATTAGCCATCTTCGTGGAAAAACATGTTACTAAAGTAAATCACTGGTTGCCTCTAAGTTATCTTAAATTCAAAGCCTTGGTTTGTGGAGTACTAAGCATCAGGAGGCAGCGAGGGAGCAGGTGACAGACACTGTGGCAGGTGGGTGCTCTGCATACCAAAGCATCTCGATGGGCACAGGAAAGACCAAAGACTGGTCTTAAGACATCCCTGCAGGCTCTGACAGCACAGCACCAGGCTTCTTGGAAGTTTGACAAAAAGTTTTGTTTGTTAGTTTTTTGTTGTTTTTGTTTTTTTAAACAATATCTATTCTTCCTATGAGTAAGTTGAGGATGTCTTAGGCTGTTTTCTGTTTCTAATAACACAATACCCAGCAACTGCGTGATTTTTAAAGAAGAAATGAATTTGGGTTTTTGGTTCTGGAGGTCCAAGACCATGGGGCACAGCTGGTGATGGCCTTCTTGCTGGCAGAGTCCTGAGACAGTGCAGGGCATCCTGGGAAGAGAGGAGCATCTCTCCTCCTCCTCCTCCCTGGCCTTCCAAAGCCACAGATGTTCATCATGGGGCTTCATCTGACAATTTTGTCTACTCCCAATCACCTCTCACAGGCCCCACATCTAAACCATAGTGAGATTAAGATTCTACCCTCTTACTAGTTTGCAATGGAACTCAACTACAACCTAGGTTTGGAGGGGACAAACCATATTCAAACCCTATGATTCTACCCTAGTATTCTGGAAATCATGTCCTTCTCACATATAATATACAGCCATTCCATCCAAATAGTCCCAAATCCTAACTCGTTCCAGTACTAACTCAAAAGCACTAAGTCTCATTTGAAACTTATCTTGTAGATAATAGCCCCTATAAAAAGTTTAAAGTTACAAAGTTCCAAGGTACAATGGCAAGACAGGGATAGGATAAAATTCCCATCCAGAGGTAGAAACAGGGACGATTGAAAGAGTAGTCTGCCGAAAGCAAGACGTAAACCCAGCTGGGTGGACTGTAAATCCTACAGCCCCATGCCCAGCACACAGGTGCCCTGACAAAGTGGGCTCCAGATATCAGGGAGCACCACCCCACAGTGGTGCTGCTCACAGGCCAGGGTTCCATTCTCAGGCTTCCTTTGCCTGTTGCCTGCAGCTATTCCCAGGAGCTGTTTCACCTTGCAGGTAGCTGTACCTTCCAGGGACCCCTAATTTGGCTCCACTAGGCATGTGCCACTGGGAGCTCTCTACAGGGATTCTGATCCTGCAGATCCTGTAGCAAATTCCTGCCTGGCTCCAAGGCTTGACTCGGAGATCTCATTGTAGCTCCCTTGAGCCAGTGCTTTTGCATTCTGTATGCCTGCAGAACTGGCTTCATGTGGGTGTTGAGATTGCCCACCCATGCCAGCTCCTTCTGAGCCTGCGTGATCCATGTTTGCCGTTGCTGTGGAGTGCTTTGTTGGCTGAAAGCAGAGAAAAACAAATCCCGAGGTGCCTTTGAGCAGTGAACCCAGTTCAGTCTTGGTCTCTGAAACAATTCTTCCTCAAAGTTACAGGAGCCTGTAATGAGAAGGGTACACTCAGTGGCTCTGCCACACCACCTTTCATTTATTTACCTGTTTGTTTATTTTTGCTCATGAGTCTCACAGTAAATCTGACTAAAAGTGGCCAACAAAACCCATGCCACCATGAATGCTCTGCCAAGTGAACTGGTCCTTCACTTTGTAGGGCGTGATCAGAAGGCAGACAAGTTATCTGCAACAGTGTAACAAGGATGGCCAGTCCTTTCCTTAGCCTCATGGTCTCTTCTAAGCCCTCAGCAGGTTCACATCCAATCCTCTGCTTACAGCATTCCAGCGTTTTCAGCCAGTTTCTCTGCACTCCTCCAATCTCTGCTTGCCAGACAGTTCCAAAACCACTTCCATATTTGTTTTAAGGTATGTGTTACCTGCAAAATCCCCACTCTGGGTATCAATTGTGTTTTAGCCTGTTTTCTAATAACACAATACCACAGACTGGATAAGCTTTAAAGGAAAGAGGTTTCATTATGGATCTGGAGAACAAAGATTATGGGGATCCATTTGGTGATGCCCTTAATACTGGCAGAGTCGTGAGGCAGGATATCACAAGACAAGAGCCAAAGAATGCAAACACAAGCATGTCTCCTCTGGTCTCTTGTGTGTTCATATTCATTTTCATATTCTCTTTCTCTCTCCACTTCCCTCCTTCCCTCCCTCCCCCCCTTTCATCTAAAGCCTGCTGCTCTAATCTAATTCTAACCATGTCCAAAAGTCCTACCTCTAGACACCATAGTTGGACTGTTTCCCATCTCTCAATGGCACACAATGGAGACTAAATTCCAATAAGAGTTTGCAGGAGACTAATTATATCCAAACCATAGTAGGATATATTTATCTACTTTCCAAGGTGGATAATGCCATCAACAATTTATTAATACCTACTCTCTGCATAGCATATGCTATGGACTCAGCCCTGCCCTTGTCACGCTCAACTTACATAGCTAGGTACTCCTCTGTGAGGAAACAGTAAGTCACTTGTTCGAGAATTTGAATACAGGTATGCCTCCAGAGCCATTGCTCACTGTTTTCTGCAGTGTAGATAATTGTTTCCATCACAAGGATGGAAAAGGTGTGGACTATCATGTGAAAAGGAAAAAGGTGATTTTAAGCATTATTTAATTAATGGATTACACCAATTTCCATAATCTATAATCACACCAGTTTTCAACACAAAGCTTGCATCTAGGAATGAATTTTACATTTTAAGCAAGTTTCATAAAAAAATAAAACAAATAGGTTTCACATACCTGGGTGACCTGCAAAACCTAACATATTTACCAAGTAGCAGTTTGTAGACCCTAGTCTTTCACAAACAGGAACTTTTTTTTTTTTTTTTTTTTTTAAATGCTTTGAGAACTGGCTTTGAGAAAGGTTAAAAAAATGCACTTTCATTTTTGAAGAGAAATACTTTTTTTTAAACTTCAATTAGTTGCAGTGAATTTGACTCAGTTTGACATTTATTTAGGGCCCACAATGTGCAGCACATTTTGACATTTAAAAATTAGATTCACCTCTAAGGCATAAAAATTATTATCATCTAGGTAAAAAATCTAATGTTAGGAAAATTGTTCAATGCTAAGGTTCAAAAACGGAGGTGGGTGTTCTTGAGTTTGCAGAGGTAAAACGTACAACCTAGAAGGCCAGGGAAGATTTCCATACTCCAAGCAAGGGGGGAACACAGGGAAGTATTCCATAGCAGGAAGGCAGCATCGAATAGCTTATTTCTCACAATGTTAAAGGTATCAAATCTGGATCCTTGGATCTATAGACCATGGAAAAAAAACTAGGCCGAGACAAGGGTCTAGAACAGGCAAGTCTTTATTTTGTTTACAGGGGACTTCTGCTTGAGCCAGAAGGGAGACCACACTGACAGAGTATCTAGCTGGTATGAGCAAAGGACAAAGGAGTGCAGCATTTACAGCATGCAGGCTAGCAAGATCCCAGGCTCTGAAGTCATCACATGTACAGGAGGGATTGTGGCGTGCTCACATCATTCTTCATCAGGCTTCCACACACATGCCACATCTCATTATCATCTTAGTCTCCACCTGGGGTGTGCTTTGCTATGCTAAGGTACAGCTGACCATGAGTAATGTCAGATATTCTTTTTTTTTGGATACTAGGGTTTGAACCAGAGGTGCTTAGCTACTGAGCCACATCTCCTCTTTTTAAAAGTTCTGAGACAGGGTCTTGCTAAGTTGCAGTGAATTTGACTAAGTTGCAGAGCCTTGCTAAATTGCAGAGACTGGCTTTGAACTTTGATCTGTCTTCCTCCACCTCTGGAACTTCTGGGATTACAGGTGTGAAACCCTGCACACAGCTTCAGTGACTATTCTACACATGCATTTGCTTCTTGCCATCTGGAATTTATTCTCCTTATCATTTGGGACTCTCCAATATTATTTCCAAAGTGCAGATCATTGCCCCATCCCAGTGGGACCAAGTTGACAGAACTTTTTGATTCACTCCCATTTTTGGGAGTGAATGTCTGCTGATCACATGGTCTCATATATTGAGCTGACTTCCAATCTCCCATCTCCAGGATAATATTAATTTTTACCATTTCACTTAAGTCCTAAGTCTCTACCATGTCTGCAAATCCTGTAAAGTTGAACTAATTTGGTTGTCACAATCCCTTCTATTTCATTCCCTTAATTTTAGGGGTGCTTAAGTTTTTCATCAGGGGTAGGGGGGTCTGCTTCAGTAAGTGTGTAGTGGTTTTTGCTGTGAGTAAACAGTGAAGAGGGACGCTGGGTCCTCCTCCTGGTACTTTGGAAACAAACTTGGGAAAGCTGAAGATAAATGTCATCTTTCTCCAGAGTCACATGGTCTGTCTTCAAGGTACAGTGGCTTCTCTTACGCTATCTGCATAATTCTCCTTGCCTCTTTGAATCCTACTCCTGTTTTCTGCCCACCTGGCTAGAAAGAGAGTCCTAACCTTGAAACATCTGTGCCTACCCCGGCAGTGCAGGCCTGTCTTGCTTGGGTTTCACTGACAGGAAATCTAGCTATTGCCATACATCTGGTTCTTGCACTGCCCCACTGGTGGAGGGCAGAGTGTGCAAGCAAGGGCAGGGATATGAGATTTGGAGAATAACAGAAACCTACAGCTGAAGCTGGAAATAGAAGGCAGTCAGTGTAGATAGGTAAATCGAGTCAGGTCAGTCAAGGAGGACAATTTTGAGTGAGTCTGGGAAGTTGGAGACTGTCCCCTGAGGGATCTTATCAAGAACCTGCCCTTGCTCCAACCTGTTGCCAAGGTAACCTGTCCCAGGAATTTCCCCTCTCTACAGGGAGCTAGAAGGTTGTTAATTTGTCTACTTCATCCTGCCCTTCTCCCTACAACTCACCTATTTTCCACTTTTTTGACCATCCCAGGGAGCATTGTACACAGGAAGGAGAAAGATAAGGGGGAAAAACAGGAGAACAAAGGAAGCCTAGGACGTATAAAAAGGGCAGAATACCTCACTTCTGGGAATACCATGTTACTAGGGGTATGGCCCCCTTCTCCTTCGTGGGAGAAGTCTATGTTACCCCTTTTTAAATAAACCCTGCTTCATATGCTTGCCTATGCATGCTTCTCTGATGTTCAAACTTCAACATGTGGGGAAACAGGACTCAACACCAATAACCAGCAGTATGACAGCTGCCTTATTTGGAAGGGGTGTTTTCACCTGCCTTTTCCAACTAGGAAGTCAGAACAAGATTGGTGAGGTCTGGATGTGTGTTAGGGGACAGACAGATGAGCATGTAGAAAACTCGAGGTTAAGAGAATAATTCTATAAAATGGGCCCACCTGATCTTCACGTTTTCTGTGTAGTGGTTTTTGCTGTGAGTAAAAAAGCAATTGGTCAAAAAGCAATTCACCTGCAGCCCTACTTGGCCTGCAGGCCTAAGCCTGCACATTCCTCAGCAAACTGAGGGAGGACCAAAGATCATGAATGATGGAGGCTGAGAAAGGATGACCACTGGTAATCAAAGAGAACAACTGCTTGTTAGCTTCCATACAATTGGGCTCCTCCAGGAACTCTGGATTTCCAACAATGTACCTCTGCGCCCCTGCTCCCAGTCACATATATGGAGAATTAAAGGGGTTTCTAGGATCTGTAAGAAAGCAACATATACGATGGTGTGAGGGGGAAGGGAAGAGAAGGGAAAAAAAAGAGAGAGATAAGTGTCACAGTAGTGTGGGTAGACAACAGGAATGGGAGGGGAGGGGGGAATAGGGAGTGCAGCAGAATACAACCAACACTAGGATTGCTGTATGTATACACATGGATGTATAACCAATGTGATCCTGCAATCTGTACACGAAGAAACATGAGAATTCATACCCTATTTGAATGAATCAAATGTAGGATATGTCAAGATCATTGTATTGTCTTGAACAACTAATTAAAAAAAAAAAAAAGTCGCGCCCCTTCCTACGAATGTTCAGCTCCAAGGCCCCACGTCTCTTCGGAATTTGCCTCTACCACTTTCTTCAATAAACTTGCTCTCCGCTTTCCTCGGTGTCTCTCCGTAGTTTTCTCTTCCATACTGGGGAACAAGGATCCTTCCCAATCTGCACCAGAGCGGCATCATGTGCATTTTACACACTCAAGGGTAAATAAGAAATTTGAACTTTGTAACCAGAAGATGAGAAGCCACAGGTTTCCGAGCCTGTTGTTCTGATGACAACAGGCTGTGATTCAAGACTAAAAAGCTTAGATGGGAAACCTCGGTTCGACGAGAGGGTCAGGGCCTGAATTCACGTAGTATTTGCGGCCAGGGTTAGGATTTGTCCTGCTTTTCCCTCTCTTTAGAGGTAACAAAAATAAGACGTGGGAGTGGTTGGGACCAAAAGGGTCGCCCAGGAAGACCGGCGATGCGCATGGCCCCTAGCGGTGGCGACCCAGAGCTGGGGCCTGGAAAGCTGCAGCTTGGGCGTCGGGAGCTGCGCCGTCTGGGACGTGGCGGAGAGGCTGGAGCACGAGGGGATGACTGCATGCCAAGGGGAGCAGCCACTGGAGGCGAAGGCTGCGTCCTGAATGCTGAGGAGCACCGGGTATGGCCACAGGAGCCTCCGCCTGGGGCACGCTGTAGTCCTCATTCCCGCTCCCTGGGCTGAGGGACTGCATGGAGCTCTAGGTTACAAATCGCGCACTTTCTCCTCCTGGACACAGGTCCTTCCGCGACAGCGGGCGCCCGGAGTTACGTCATCGGCGGGTCACCTCCTCCGTGGCCGCAGACTTTAGGTGTCGATGGGAAGCCTGTCACGCGACATGCTGACAATAAGGGTTTGACGTTTAACAGTGGAAGGAGTGCGACTCTTAGGCCTCTTCTCTCCTTGGCTTTGGCATTGTGGACATCTTCGGCGCCGCATTGCGCGGGTCCGCCCCCGATTTTACTCAGGCAGCATGTCGGACAGCCCCACGCCGCGGAAGGGGCGGGGCGGGCCAGGGCGGGGCGGGGTCCTGGCTGGGCAGCGTCGCGCTCAGGGGCCGCGCCGGGTAGCGTTTCTCTCCAGTGCCTGAGGCGGCTCTGGTTCGGAGAGCCCTTAGGCAGCTCTACGGGAACCTCTGTGCACGGATGGACCCGCCCGGACCCGGCGGGAAGCGGCCTGGCAGGCGGCGGCCCGGGCGGCATCAGCAGAGGCAGGACAGGGCCGAGGCCGCGGGTCCCTGAGGCGTGCGTGCCCACCGGGCCCGGCGGCAGCACCATGATGCCGGGCGAGACCCACTCGGCGGCGCCCGGGACGGCGGCGGACCTCTCGCGGTGTCAGGGCTGTGCCTCCTTGCAGCAGGTGCGTCGCCTCCCCGGGGCGGAGGGCGCGGGCTGCGTGTCAGGGGCTCTCCGGGTCCGCGGCGGGAGCTGCCCCGAGGCCCTCCTCCCGCTCCGCTTCTCGAATGTTTTGGGTACCTTTTGCTTTGCTTTGTTCACACCTGCAACCCAGGACTCACTGACTGGGCTCCGTGGGTGGAGGGCCTACCCAGCCTCAGGGTTCCCCAGGGCGGGCTTTGGTGGGTGAATGACAGGTGAAATGCGGAGGGAATTTACGTCTCGGAGAAGACCTTTGTTCTGACCCCTTCCAAGATTTTGTTGCTTGGAAGCAGATCTTTGGTGACGTGGGCTTGTCTGGATATTAGACAACGTTTCGAGAGACATATTTCAGCCCATACGTGGTTTGTCATACCTATCTTAGTTGTCGAAGTTAATCATGTTATCAATTAAGTCAGTAACGTGTTAGTTTTCATTGTAGTAAATTAAAGGATAACAGCGGCCATGGACCGTTTCTATGTTGAGTTGCAAAAATCTGGCTTCTGGTCTTGGAAGTAACAGAAATAGCCCCAAGTAATTTCCAGCGTCCTTCCTAACTGCTGTCAGAGTCTCATTTAAAAGACATGCTGAACCACTGAGGGATGGGGGCAGGACAAGTAAAAGTTAGGTTAGAAAGTAAATACATTGGTGATTAATAAAATTGAAAAGGGGAGTGAATAAGTGAGCCAAAAGGGGGGCAGAGACTTCAGGGAGCCTTAGAATGTTATATTTGAGCAAAGAGGTGAGAAAATGAGATTTGTTGATACCTAGATAGAAAATCGTCTGAGTGGAAGCCTTAGGTGGGAGTCCTGGAGCACGAGCTTTCCTGGTAAGCTTGGGAAGAGCAAGAAGGCCAGTGAGGCTGCAATTGTCTGAATGTCAGAGGCTGATGGGGTCAGAAAGGGAGGAAGGGAAGGGCCCGATTGTGTGGGTCAGATAGAGCATTGTAAGGGTTTGGGCTTCTCTGAATAAGGTAGTGAGTTACTGGAGGTGTTTGCACAGGAGGATAATTGATGTGAGCTATGCTTTTCGGTCATGGATCTGATCTTCCAGCTCCTGTTCATCCCCAGTAGCCCCTATTTTATTTAAAGTAGCAGCTATGTTCTTCAGAATGCTCAGGCCAGAAGCTGGATTTCCTTTTTGGTGCCCCTCTTTCCCCTCTCAGCCTGAATCTAGTCCATCAGCTGGTGCTCCTGGGTCATCATCCATCCACTTTTCACCATCTTCATTGCTTCCCCATGATGGTCACCACTCTCATCTGTGACCTGGAGTTTATTGATTAGTCTCTTAAGGAGTCTCCTTCCTTCCTTCCATGCCACTGTTGGTTCTCAAAACAGCAATAGGAGAGTCCTGGTAGGTATCTAGGTCTAGGCAGGTGTAAACTTTTTCTCTAAGGGGGAAAATCATAAATTATTATGCTGTGACTAGTTCACAATTGCTCAACTCTGCCTAAAGGTGCAGAAGCAGCCATAGACAACATATAAAAGAATAGATGTGACTGTGTTGCATTAAAACTTTAAAAAACAAAGGGAAAGCCTTAGTTTGCAGACCTCTTTAGATCAGGACACTCTACTACATTTGGGTTTTCTGTTACTTGGAATTGGAATACCTTTTTAGGGAAAAAGAGTGAACAGTTGTGAATGATGTCTCTGGAATTAGTCTTTAATTTTGTAAAGTGGGGCTGGAAAATGAGTTTCCTGGCAGATCATAGAAAAAATTGAGTGACGACCACCTTGAAGTTTTGTCTGATTTCTGTCAGCATTATGGAGTGGAGGAGTTTTTTGCCTGGTTATCACACCAAAGCAGGGCTTGTAGTAGAAATACAGAGAGTGATGTGCAGAATGAATGGGAGGGGTGCAGTAAGTAAGGTGAAGTATTTTACTAATGCATAGTGGTAATAATAAAAGCCTGAGTTAATTGAGGGGTTCTAGGAATAAGAGAAGAAAAAGGTTCTGAATATGAGAAAGTAGGATGAAAATACCTCTTATATCAGAAGAATGGAAGGTTCAGAAATTAAAATCTTAAGTGACATGAGAACTGTGGTAGAAGAAACCAAGATGGAAGGGATATTGGAAATGTGGGAATGAAGTTTTGAAATAACATCAGGATGGTGATTTGTTGTTTGTAGAGCAGAGGTACCCTATATACTAACAAGGAAATAGAGAGCATGCTAGTTGGGCACTGAGTTCATTGTAAACAATTTGTAGGTGGAGTGGAGATGGGAGAATGGGGGAGTATGTTCTGTCACTTAAAAAAAAAACAAAAACAACAACAATAACAAAAACAAAACAAAACAAAACAAAAACAAAGCCCCTGGAGTCGGTGGAGAGGAAAAAAAAAAACACCCAGCTGGCTGCTAAATAGCCTTTGATGAGGTGAGCATGGAATGATGAGAAAGGAGAAACAGATAAAGAGAATTAAATAGGGTTATAGAGGGAATTGAGATGGAAAAGAATGGCAACTGAGAAGAAGGAATTGTATTTGGTTAATTGGTAGGTGGATAATCAGCTTTTAGGAGACATTTCTGATTTGTTGTATGTTACAGCAAGTACTTGGATTAAACTTTTGCATGAGAAACTAAAGATGCAGAGAGAATATATCCTGCTCTGTGTTTTAATTCATTGAAACTTCTTTATCTTGCAGAACATTTACAAACAAAATACAGGATACTTCTATAGGAGGAGCCCATATCAGTGCTGTGGCTGTGTTCTGACCCATAACATTAAGTTAACAAGTCTCTTCTGAGTTGAGCAGTTGTTTGCTGCACAAAAAAAATCTTTCATGTCTTAATCCATCCTTTCCTTATTTTCTTTAGAAGTTCAACAGGTACAGTTACTGCATTTGCTCAGGTCATTGCTTGATTCAGAAGTGTATAGCTTGATTGCATGTTATACATCCCTTTTTTTTCTTCAGTCTCATAAATCACTTCATCTCTGTTTTCTCATCTCATTGATTATAATGATTTGTCACTGATCTGGAGTCCAATGTCCATGTGGGTTGCAGTCATAAAAAATAAAAACCAATACAGTGATATGTAAATTAAGCAAGTCTGTTTTTCTGGTGGTACTAGAAATTGAACTCAGGGGCTCACTACTACTGACCTATACCTTAACTCTTTTTTTTTTTTTTAAGTTTTGAGACAGGGTTTTGCTACATTGCTGTGGTTGACCTGGAACTTGCTATCCTTCTGCTTCAGCTTCTTGAATTGCTGGGATTACAGATGTGCTCCGCTGCCTGGCTAAATTACACAAGTCTTAAGTTAGGTGATTTTAAGTCAGGCTGCTCAACTGGCATAAGTCACTTTATTTTGGTGGAGGAGAGGCCCTTTTTGCCCTACTTCACTGCAAAACAAAGCAATTGGACTTTCTTGGGAATCCATATGAGAGTTTGAATATGTTCAGCTCATTGAACTAGATGAAATTTAGTGAGCTAGGTGTTTTGTTCAAGGGACAGAACTGATCTTATATATAAACTTGTTGCTGGACTCCCATTGATAATTTCCAGAAGTTTGAACTTCATTATTTGGAACTTGAAACATATTTTCCCCAGATATATTGATTTACAATTCATTCTATGGCAAGGAATACTTATGAAATTATAATTCATTTATTTATCCACTATTGATGTCTTTACCCCTGGCATGTGTAATGAAATGCCATCATGAGTAGAACCAATTTGAGGCTTTACTCTATTTGAGGTTATAGTTGAGACCAAAGCAACCTCACTTATAAGTATGGTGTAAGTTTTGGTGGGAACACAGAAGAGGGCCAACTCTTTGAGCTTATGTGAATTCTGAAGGCCTCATTAGAGGAAGTGAATTTAAATTGAGGTCTGGAAGATGATTTGTAGTTGACCAAGAAGGAAAAGATGGAGGGAGAATCTTGTGGCCTAAGGAACAAGTTGTGCGAAAACTTGTTCAATCAAAAGCTTGAAGGGGAGAAAGTAGTGCCCGATAGATGAGCATGGAGCCAAGGGTGGCTGGCATATTTCCTCAAAAGATGAATACTTCAGCATACAGCCTCTGCCCCTTGACATTAGCAACAGTGCAGCAGTCCCATCCCATCCATTGGCCCATTCAGATTTTGATTACTGGTTCACGAGTAGCTTTTTCCTTTCTGGTTGATACTCCTGTCAGGAATGCTATATTTCATTGTCATGGCTCTTTACCATCCTTCTTTAGTCTTTATCTTTCATGCTTGTCATAGTTAAATAGTAGAGCCTTGCATTACTCAGGGGACATTGGCAAGGCCTGAGACCATGCCCAGTTTCAATGATTTGCTAGCAGAACTCATAGGAGTCCTTATATAGTTAGACTCATAAATATGGAGTATTGTACGGAAAGGAGACAGAGCAGAATTAGTTAAAGGAAAAGGTATGGGGTGGGGGGTGAAGTATGGGGAGTTGTCCCTTGACTCTCCCAGCAGAGTCAAGGGACAACATGTATAAAAGTGTTAACAGGGAGGCTTGTTAGAAACTCGGTGGCCAAGGTTTTTGTTGGGGACTGATCATGTAGGCACATTCTAAATTCCAGACTCCCAGAAGGAATGCAGGTGTTTAACATAAATCACATTGCACAGTTTAGGCACAGTGAACCATGGTGATTAGTTTGGTGAATAGTGGGAGGGAACCTTTCAGAAATCCAAGCTTCCAAATGTCAGTCAGGACGCACCTTATGTGCAGGCCTTTCTAAAGGAGAGGGCTCTCAAGCCTATGTGTTAATTCAGCTGCACACTCACTTTGAGACCAGGGGGCTGCTGTGGCCCACTTCTGGATGTGGGGGGAGCTGCAAGCATGTCTTCAGCCTAAAATGTCATTAATGCTGAGGCAGAAACGCCACTGTCCTCACTGTATTGTTGTCCCTTGGTTCATGTAGGGGTTGATTCCTAGACCCCTCTGAATACCAGAATCCTATGCTCACATCCCTTACATAAAAGCACAGTATTTGCATTTCACATGCACAAATCCTCTTGTATTGTTTGAATCACCTCTAGATTATTTATGATGCCTAATATAATGTAAATCATTGTTGTACTGTATTATTTAGGGAATAATGGTAAGGGGAAAGTCTGCACATGTTCAGTACAGATGCATTTTTTTCCCCACCAGATATTTTCTGTGCTTGGTTGAATGCATGGATCAGAACTCATGGATATAGAGGGCTAACTATGTTTACACATTTTTCAAGCTTATTTACACACTTTTCATGCAACCTTCCTATCCCATTTTCATTTACATATTTACTCATTATCTACATATGTTGATTTTTTTGCCTAGTGTAACTGTTTTTCCAGCATTACTGGCCATCCCTTCTGTGTACCTGCTCAGCTTCTGCTGACTTGCTCCTCTCCAGGGCTGTCCTGCCAACCCCTCCTCACCCTATGTTCAGCCACTGCATCGCTTTCACTTTACCAAGGGAAGAAGGGGTTACTGCAGCAGTACTCACAGTGACATATAGGAGGATATTGCGTTGCTTGAGATTAAAACAGTCTGCTAAAGAAAAGGAGCAAATACAGATTTTTTTTTTTTTTTTTTTGAGAAAGAGAATGAAATGCTCTGGAAATTGTTTCAGTAAGTTTTATAACTTGAGGAAACCACCCACAAGGCAAAGAAAAGCAAAACATTAAGTTACCAGAAAAAGAAGACAATTAGGAATAATTCTGAACTTTCCTGTAGACAACATAATATGTGTTGAGCATTGTAAAACTCAGAATCTGAAATCTAGGGTTTTGGAGCATTTTATATTTTGGATTTTTGCATTAGGAATGCTCACCGTGTAAAGTCTATGCAAATATTCTAAAATCAGAAAAACTTGAAATCTGAAACACTTCTGATCCCAAGCATTTTGGGTAAGGCATCCTCAAAGTGTAGGAGCTTCAGAAGAGAATAGGAATGCTGAGAGAAAAACAGTAATCAGACCCAGCACCTTCCTGTTTCCTAGAAGAGAGGAGTATTTGGACCTTCATCTCCTTCCATAGAATGTGGGCAATAGTGGGTTCCAGCTGCATGGATGAGTGAGGAGGAAACCTGCATGCCCTCCACCCAGGATTAACCTGCTACATTTAGGGGTCTAAGACTCACTGTATTGTTTTAACCAACATAAATGACATTTGAATCTGATTAGAAGAGGGGAGGAAAAAGAGGTGCCTTATTAGGATATTGAATTATCGACTGAGTTCATACAGACATGCAACCAGGTCTTAGGAAATAATGTTAGAGATTAGAATGCTGGAGAATAGTAACAAGAAGTCCTTCCCCCGATACAAGAGTGCTGTTTTGTGGTGTTTTTATTTTTATGAGAGTTGTACATGACTGTAGTTTAGAAAGACAACTAGATGCACAGGATTCCTTAAGATAGCCTGTAGCCCTAGCTCCACGCATCCCTCCTTTCCAGGAGACACTATTCTCAGTTGCTTGCACTATGTATGCTTTATGATGAGCTTTCTTAGTAGTACGGTTGTATTGCTACTTCTTTTTTTTTTCTTTCTTTCAGTTTTAGGCATATCTGTTGAATTTCTGACTTTGGAAGGTGAGGGTGGAGCTTTTTCACTACCCACCCTCTGCCATGCCTGCACATATCCCGCTCCCCATTCTCTCAGCATACTTAGGTTTCAGATCAGTATTTGGTTGTATCATTTTTATGACTGCACATTAATGCAGAGGGAAGCTCTGCTGGTGTACAGTATTACTTTTTCTGCATGGTTTCTTGTTTTCTCTAATAATTACATCCGTAGTTCAACTTTTTATCTTGAAAATATTAATGCATGCTTATTTTGCGCCAGGGACTAGATTGAATATTTTTTATGGCCCATCCCTTTCAATCCTGATAGCATGCCACCCATTTAACTTCTGCATTTCAGGTTTTCCATCTGCAAAATTGGAGTTAGTACTGAATCAGGGAGAGGTTAAATAAATTTGTCTAAGGTCACTCAGCCAGAAAGTGGTTGTGAAAGAGGAATTTGAATCCATGTGTGTGTGATTCTAGGGCCAGACCTTTCTTTGATGTTTCTAGCCTAGGACTGACATTACTGAATGGCATCTGGAAGCAAGGTGGCGAAGATGAGATAGAATAATGAAGAATTCAAAAGAGAATGTTGGGGGGGGGCGAGGCAGAGTCACTTCTGTTAAAAAAAAATAATTTATATACATCACTCAAAATAACTACATGCACATGCAGTTCTGAGTTAGTCTTGTGTGAATATCGTTTAATGCTTTTGTGTCCACTGGCATTTTCTTCCCAAGGAGAAACTTCTTTCCTGCTCTAATCTGGGGCACAGCTGCCTTCCCAGGGCTTCTCTTCATCTCCATCTCTTGCATGAGCTAGCCTTTCCCTTGGCTTCTTCCATTCTTTTGGTGGAGCGTGTTCACATCTTTCAGTACCTCCCTGAAGCAAATTTGTGGAGACTATTCAGATTCCCAATATTTATTGTACAGCATTTTAAATTTTCCTTAAAAAATGTGGGCTCACTTTCTAGGCCTCTGGTTCCAGTGTTGCTGTGAAGGCTGAAGCCCTTCCAATTCTAGATTCCTGGTGTGGGACTTGCTTCACTTTTCTTTGGGATTCTTAGAGGCTCATTGCCTTGTCTCTAATGTCTTGACATTCGGTGTTGACATTTCGTGGTTTGGATCTTATTTGAATCCATATGCCTAACCTTTTCAATTTGGAGACACCTGGCTTTGGTTTTTCTCTGACTTTTTTTCATTTTCTGTCTGTAACTCTTATTGTTGGGCCTATGGGACCACCTTTATGACACTGGTTAATTATTTTTCTTTCTTCTTTCTCTTTGTTTTTGCTTTGTATTCTGGGACCTTTTCAATTTTATGGTCAAAGCTTTTTGAGTCTTTAATTTTTGCTTTCCTGGTTTTAATTCAGTGATGACAGTGTTGTCAAAATACAAATTATCATAAGATTTACTCTTTAATGTTAGCAGTGAATGGTTTTAAGTATATTTACAGAATTGTGCAGTCATCACCACTAATTGTAGAATGTTTTCATCTGCTCTCTAAAAGAAATCCTACCAGCTGGTGTCCCTTGCCTCCTTCCTTCCTTTCTGTCTCTGTGTATTTGTCTGTAATGGACAATTATTATAAATGGAATCTTAGAATAAGTGGCCTTTTGTGACTTGCTTTTTTCACTTAGCATAATGTTTTAAAGAATCATCCCATTTTTTCATTGTCAAACAGGATTTTATTATATGATTATCTATGTATAACGTTTGTTTATCCATTCATCTCTTGATGGACATTAAGTTTATGTTCACATTTTGACTAGTGTGAATGATGCTGGTATAAATGTTAGTGTATAAGTCTGATATGGACTATGTTTTCAGTTCCCTTGGGTGTGTATCTGGGAGAATGATTGCTAGATCCTGTGGTAATTGTTTAATGTGGAGTACTGCCAAAGGGTTTCCCACAGCAGCTAAACTATTTTATATTCCCACCAGCAATGTTTGAAAGTTCCAGTTTCTCCACATCTTTACCAACACTGTTATCCTTTTTTAAATTTTAGCCATATTATGGGTTTTCATGTTTGAATTTAAGAGCTCCTCCCCAGTTTCTAAGAGTTCTCAATGTTCTTTAAAAGTAGCTTATAATGTCATGGATATCAGGTTGTATTAATAAATAACTATAAAGTTTTCTGTCCAGTTTTTGTTTACTTCAAGCTGCTTTTTCTTGTTTTGGTCTCTCTCTTTCATATTGTAGCCTTTTGATTTGTGTTCAGGAGTCCTCAATTATTCATGAATGGTTCCTAATAGGCTAGCTATAAATTGAGTGTGTGAGGCTTTTGGACCCCGCACAGTTTTGCAGGATAGTGGCCTGGCCATTTGTTGATAGAAGAATAGCTAGTGTTAATACCTGCAGATCTTTTCTGAGGGAAAGTGCCCCCTTCTACCTGGAGGACAGAGGACTGTTTGCCTCTGTTCTAGAGCTTACTAGTGATAAACTGGTGGCCAATCTCAGATCACTGTGCTTAGGTTTACATAATCCCTCTGCTTTTGGTATGGTACCTCTGCCCCAAGCGTTCATGGTGTCCCAGAGACCTCCTCTTAAAAGCAAGCTTGCTGCTGGATTGTAGAGGAGTTGTTTCCTGAGGCTTGTTGGAGAGTTGGTGATTGGGATTCAATGTTTAACAAAAAGCTCTGATTAAGAGCCCACCATAATCCAGTGTACTTTGGTGGTAACCCGATTGGTTCTGCCAAGACCTTATTTCCAGATTAGGTCATTCTGAGGTGGGCAGGACTTCAGTATGTCTTTTGGGAGTGGGGCATTCAACAGCTAACAGATGGTGACTAACAGTTCTCCACTTAGCAAAATATTTTTCATGCATGAGAAGTACTCATGCTTTATCTCCTTCTCACACTTTTTGAATAAGGAAGAGGTATTTAAATAATTTTATGAGTTATGTATAATATTATTAGGAATATGAGACATAGTGTAAAAAAGTATAGACATCATTCTTGAACATATTTGACAAAAACAACCTAACCAGTACAATGGCACATTGAATCTATCAAGATAGTTGGAGTCAGTATAGTATTCTGTTGCTTTTATCCTGGGAAATGCAAGACGACTTCAATGTTAGAAACTATTGTAATTAATCCACTGCAATTAATAAGTGAAAGGAGAAAAATGTACACATTTAAACTAAATAGATACCTATATATTTATTTTCTAAATTTTAATACTCAGACATGGTAAAATCTTTTAGCAAACTGTCTGTAGAAGTTCTCATGACATGATCAAGTATATCAATGAAAAACCTGGATTATAGCAAACTTAATTCTAATTTAAGACAAGGATTTATACATAGTATTCTTCCCTACTACTCACTATTTGGCCTTGTGCTGAGGCTTTAGTGAGTTCAGGAAGACGAGGGCAAGCAAATAAGGCATAAGCATGAGTTAAAGGAGGGATAAGACCATTGTTGTAGATGTTGTAACTATTTGTATAAAACATACAAGAAAATTTTCATTACTGCCACAAAAATCACAGTTGTCACTCAGGTAGAGAGCTGGTAAGGCTGCTGGAAACAGAAACAATGGGTGATGGCTCACCTCTTGAGGGTGGCCTGCTGTTAAACATTGCTAGAGTCTGTCTTAGCAATGCACTGTTTGGACTTCATCCTAAAAAAAAGTAGAAGAGTTTCATAAAGAAATGAACAAGGAAATCTACTACATGCTATTAGGAAAGACTTGAAAGTACTAAATGTCCTTTATAGAGACTTGGTAAATTGAGGGCATCCAAGTGTGCTTACATGTGCTGCAACCACTTGGAAAGCTAAGAAAATACGTGTGGAATATGGAAAAGTTAACATGATTGTGTTCTAGAATGCGTTGTTATCCAGGTGTTCATTTGAACAGGGTAACATTTTTTTAAGTTTATAGCAGTAACTAAGAGCCATATTTGTTACTGGTCTGTATGTTCTAATGTGGATCCTTATGAAATAAGTTTTCACTTACTCTTGGATCCATTGTAATATTCCAACTTATCTCTCCCAGGTTACTTTTTGTAATTTTTTACTTTTTTAAAAATTGTACATCTTTTTGGGTAGTCTTAAATCCTTTCATAAACCATGTAGGGTGAAGAATGATGATCAGTTAATATTTATTGAACTGTGATGCTGTGCACACTGTTAAAAACTTCTTTACAACTACTTTTTTTGTTGAAAGAGTGTTATTGTTTTGATAAAGATGTTTGAGGGACAGCATGGGCTGGAAACGTGTGTTTACATAATATAAATACTAGGCTTGCATTTATATGTTTATGTAATATTAAAGCAAACATTTGTATTTTCTCATGAATATCATAGATGTTTAAAGTAGTTGAGTGTGATAGAAACCTAAGTAGCTAACTGTAGCTTTTTTCTTTCAGAACTTAAATGAATATGTTGACGCATTGATTACCTTGAAACAAAAAATTATTAATACAGAGTAAGTATATTTGCATACATTTGGCAGAATTTTGTAAGCCTGACAAACTGAAGTACATGGAGGTTTTGGGCCCTGAGGGTTAGGCTACGAGGTACTCATTCTGGTAACATTTCTGTGAGTTCTCTCAGCAACTTGAACCTTTATTTAGTGGCTCACAGGTCTTTTAAACAAAGCTCCTGGGTAAGTAGGAAGTTACTTTCGCTGGATTGGAATTTTTTAAAAGCTCTTTTGTGTTTTCAAAATCGTTTTAGCTTTATGCTGAATGTAAAATTTTCCTCACAGTATTTTATTTACTTTTATTTCAGATTTACTTTTTTAATGCTATAATAGTCTTATGAAATTTAGGCCACAATGCTACTTTGATCAAAGTGATTTTTAATTAAAAGCTCATATTAGTGCAATGCTTTTGAGGTATTTAAGGTAACACATTAGCATACATTGTGTCTGGAAATCCAGAGGAGAGGCTGCTTTGTATGATTTGCAACATGATTTTAACAGTATATTTTCTAAATAAAAAGAATAACCTAATTCTTTTCTTTGTTACAGTAATTTGCTAACAGAATACCAGAAGAAATGTGATGATATCCTTTTACTATTTATTTCTTTTGAATGTTTAGATTTATTTATATATAATAGAGATATGAAGACTGATCTTTTTAATAGTTATCTTTTGGAAGGCAGAGTTTATAGGCTCAGATAAAAAGTGTTTCTGATGGGCATAATTGACAGCTAGTCTTTTTAGTTTTAATGCATACTTAAAGTTCTAAGACAAGGAGATTTAGCAGTCTGTTTTGTTTCTATTACTCTGATTTTTTTAAGGTATTATAAGCTTTGTAATACCATTTTTACTGAGAATGTAGCATCTTAGGACATGTTTTGACACTTAGGAATTACTTTCTGAATATTCCTTTTGAATCTGCAAAAAGTATACTCGAGAACATTCAAAATGTTGGGAAAAACTTGTTTAATTATTTTGTGATTAATGGAGAATTAGTGTGTATATCAAAAACCATATAGAAATAATATGATTTTTATATTCATAAGGAAATTCTTGGGCTTAGAGTCAGTTTGTTCAATAAATATTTACAAAACACCTGTAATTTAGTTAGCTCTGTTTAAATATTTTCTTAGCAGACAGAGAAAGGTCTGTATTACTGATCTTTCCACATCTTTGGTGATAACGCTTGCCTTGATTTAAGTCTCTCCCATAAAAATTCTCCCATGAAAACAAACATATATGTGCCCATAGAGATCATGATACTTCAACTTTATTTTCCACGTTGGGACAGATTTCTGCTGTCACAACAATTGAATCTCAAGTTATTTTGACAGCAACTTGAGGCCTACTTCAGTATTATTTTTGGCATACTGAATGTAATTGTGATCTCCAATTATTTATTTGTATTCATATCATGATATCTAATTTGTATAATTAGAGCAAGGTATTAGTATTTAGATTTAGTTTTAGTGTTTGAATTTTTACAATAAAAATTGGAAGTCACTGAAAAATTTCTCATATGCTTCATTTTGTGAAACTTAATTTGTTTAATTACAAATGCATAAAAATCACAAGAGTAATATGTTTGATTTTAAGAGTGGTACAGAAACAATTATCATAACTACTTCTAGATTGCTAAATAGAAAAATAGATGAGCAGCTTCATATGTGTGTATGTTAGTCAGTTTTTTGTTGCTGTGACCAAAATACTTGACTAGAGCAACTTAGAGGAGGATAAGTTTAATTTGGGCTCATAACTTTTTGAGGTTGTGGATAATCTGAAAATTACTGACTTACCTAAAATTTGTCTACAAAAGTGTTTAAATAAGAATTATCAGCATGATTCTTTATAAATAGGTAAGACTTTCAGAAGTGTGTTGTGTGATGTGATATTCGACTTCAGCCTGAGCTTCAGATACTGATTTTTTAAAACATACACTTGGAATTTGCCACAAATGTTTATTTCTTATACCTTAAAAATGCAGTAGTTTGCTTTACAACTTAAAAACCCAGTCACACATTTATTATGGCTTTTTCTATAATTTGCGTCTTTTGCTACTCACGTAGCAACAGATTTTCTTTTTTTTCTCCCTCAAGATTAGAAAGTTATATTTTTCAATAAGTGGGCTCTGATAAAATCAGCATTATTCAGTGCGTTATTTTTTTGTTTAATTCTGACCATTTTATTGTCTATCAATGCTTCTTTCCAAAGGACAGGAAATACTTTGTTTTCATGACTTTTTTTAAAAAAATTTTTTCAAAGACTGCTATAATTTAGGAAGAGTAGTAAAGTGTACTTCTCAGCCTTGAGAACCTTAAGATGCAGGAGCTGCAGACGTGTTTTTACAAATATACACATGCTATGCTGGGCTGTAAGTAAACATGGGAGTTGCTAGGAAGTGAAACTTAAAGGAATTATTCTTTGCTGTCTAAGCATATTTACTAGCAAATAAAATTGAGGTTATCAAATTGTCTGAATTGTAAAAATGAAGACCCATGTAGATTTTATAATCTCTCTGTAGCTTTTGTGGATTTTACGTTCTCTTTGTATTTCTTTTCTAATTACTCATTAAGGGTAGTTATGTGATTTTTGTGAATTATATAACTCTTGTCTGTTGCCATTATTCTCTGAGTTACTCAAGAAATGAAGGGCAGGTTATTGGGAATTCAGATATATATGGAATATCAAAGTATTTTCTATTTACTGGTTAATGCTTGGTCTTTATTCTTGTAATTTAACTCTAACCAATCAAGTCTTCACAGGGCCGTTTTTTTTTAGAGAAATAGGTATTTTGGTAAATAGGAATAACTCAGTAAAAAGACATTACTGTGTTACAAGTAGAAACTTATATGTTATTTTCTGGGGTTTATGATCTTTCTTGTATGTTCATTGATTATAGATTATTAAAGATAATTGTAAAATGAGTTTTATCTGATACTCAACCTGGAGAGGTGAGTATCAGATGATAAAATTCTCAGAGTTTTCTTTAATAAGTTTTACAGCTGCAGTTTGCAAGAAGGTAAGCCAACCTCTTTTCATAGTTGGTGATACCACTTGTTTGAGTGTTTGATTTTGAATAGGTATTTGTAGGCCAGATTTTAAACAGAATCTAACAAAACATACCTAGGATTGATCCTAGGTATAGCATGTTGCTTTATTGCTCATAATAAAAGATTTGCATTTTTCTGCCACATCATTTGAATGAATTTACTTAGGTCTTAAGTTGCAGCCTGGTGTTTCATCTTTTCATTGACTTTTGCTGACTACATTGCAACTGAGATGAAGCTTATTCTCAAATTACTGTTGTCCACATGAATTGCATTTTTTAACATGGTTGTTTATCTAGTGTTATTTTACACAATCTAAAACAGGCCTACTTAAAACTTTAGCAATATTTCATGTTCTGTTTACATTTGTCATTTAGAAGAAGGCTCAAATGTAGTTTTAACCCAAATTCCAAAATAGCCTATCATTTAATTTGAATAAATAGGGATGCATTCAAGATTGGAAGTGCCATGTTTGCAGACAGTTCTTGAACACATTCTCTAGCAGAGAGAAGAGACTTCCAGGGAGGTCTACTTGTACTTGTTTCCCAAGTTGCTTTTTGATACACTTTTAACAAAAATAGACTGTTATTTCTAAGAAATTAAGCAATATGAAGATCATATTAGTGTAAGTAGGTATAAATGGTAGAAATGTATTTAAAAAGATTATTTTCTTTTTTTTGGTTCCAGGTTAGAAATCTCAGATCATCAGTATAGGTGTTCAGCAATTCACTGCAGATTCTCTTGTGTAATGACATTATTCATTGTTCGTTTTTAGAGAAAATAGTACTTTACATCACCAAGTGGAGCAGATGCTGCAGAAAATTTCTCCTCTGCAGAAGTGTCAGGAAGAACTAGGATCTTTAAAAGCAGAGCTAGAAGAGAAAAAGGTAACTACTATCATTTCCTATAAAGACCTATTGTCAGTACGTTAATTCTGTCACTATAATTGGTAAAAGGGCACTTTTAATGAGTTATCAAAGCAAATAAAAGTTAATATATCACTGTCCTTAGAGACACTGAGCTGATTGATTAATGGCTTCACAGTGATTACTAGCTCTACAATACTGTGTTAGTTCCTTATGCTTTTTGAGGACTCCACTAGAGAAAACTGACAACTGAGTGTTTTTATGTTTTTTTTTTAATGTGTCCTACGCTAATTCAATTTTTTTCCCTAAATGTGAAATAATGTGCAAAAATTTACACTTAAATCATTGTGTGTGACTGAGAAAATGGGAGAGAATTTGATTTCATCCAGTAGTGCTGGACAGCCCAGGGTAGGACTCAGGGTCTCAGTTTTAGTATGAGTGAAGATGTCCTATAGAGAACTCGCTCTCATGGTTCATGAACTAATCAATGTACTAAGCAATGTCTATACATCCTTTTACTACTATTACCTGGATAGCTTGGTTTCGTCCTGATTTTAGATTTCTGTTCTTGTAGTTATGTTTGGTACTTTGTGGCTTCTCATTGTCTGTGAGCAGTGCATAAAGTGAGAGTACTTCACTAATATTCACATGCTCTCATAGGTAAGTATTGAGGTTAGAAGGTACTTTCTGTTTGAAACAAGTCTGATACTATTTATGCAATGATTTTAAGTCTTGGAAAAAAACACTATTTTAGATATAAAACTCTGATAAGGTTATCCTTTCATGGAGTTTATTTTCCTTTTCAAAACTCAGTTTCCTGGAAAACTTTTTTTTTTTAAATACCTTAAACTTAGGATAATTTTCTGTATAAATTTACCTTTTACAAGAACCTTAAAAAAGAGTTCATGGCTACTACAGATAAAATCACTGGAAATCCTGAAAGTCATATGGTTTACATGAGACAGATTGTTACCACCCTGGAGTATTCTCCCCCTTCCCAACCCATGGCTCTTGGGTGAGAGTATTTGTGCCTTCTGGTCTTTCTTACATGGTGCTATTTCACTAGAGACATGTAGCTCTCTGAAATCTTATGTACTTGAATGATACATATTTATTTACTGTTTTTTGTAAAAATTCTTCATTCAACTATGCAGTGAAAGTTGAACAGAAACAGTTGCAGTGTTCAATTATGTCTATCTGTGATTATAAAATCTATATCTGAGAGGGAACCTTGGAGTCAGACCTCAATAATAAAACTCTTAATTACTTTCTGTGACTTTAAAAAAATAAATTCCCCTCAAGCCCTCAGACTCATTTGAAAAAGGCCTCTAGAGCTGGTGAGATAAATATATATATATCTATGTATATAAATGTCACCCTCAATTACAGAGTCTTTCCCAGTCCATAGGGCTGTCAGGGTGTGTGGGTGTGTGTATATATATCTATATATATATAGATAAAGAGTTCACACATTTTTCCCAGTTATCATAGTTATCATTAAGTATAGTGATTTGTTTTGTGTTTTTTCCACAATAGTACTATAACTAATACTTACTGAGCTCTAAATTTCTTCAAAGTATATTGAATTTTATTGTTTGAGACAAGAATATTAGCTATTTGATATTTAAACCAGTTATTAAAGGATTTGGAATTGTCTTAAAATAAGTTATTATTTTGTTTTGTAGCTTTTATATGAGTGTATTACCAATTATATGTATTAAGAATCTGATTAAACTCATTAAAATATTCAATGAATTATATTTGGTTTCCTGCTGAATATATCTATTCTTTTGGTTAATTTCATACTGTGAAAGGATGACAGTTTGACTTCTCAAGATCAAAACAAGTTAAGACCCATTGTCAGCTACTTTTATTTGGACAGTTTTTGTTTGTTTCTTTAGAGTTCTCTAAAGTTATATCAGGACACTCACCAGGAATATGCTCGTGTAAAAGAGGAATGCTTGAAAAGTGATGCACAGTGAGTAGTTTTAAAATTACTATAGAAATGGGGTTTTCATATTTGAAAGTAGATATTCCATAAATCAATAATATTTCTCTTTTCTCAGTCTTTGGATTTTTTGGCTATGATTAGCTGTGTGGTCTTGAACTAGTTAGTCTCTCAACCTTGATTTCTACCTTTGTAAACTGGGAATTGTATCTACTTTGAGCAATTATAAGGAAGATTAGAAGGTCCTGTGTTAAAGTGCTACAAAAAGAAGTACATAAAAGTTTTTTATTCTGTACACATGCATGTGTGTCCGTGTGTCTATTGACTTCTTTCTTTGTGCTGATATTTCAATGAGTTTCAAACAGAATAGACATCTTTATTACCATTAATGAAAAGTGCTGTTAAAAACATCCCCTGTGGGCTGGGGTCATGGCTAAGTGGTAGAGGCTTGCCTTGCATGTGTGAGGCACTGGGTTCGTTCTCAGCACCACATATAAATAAATAAAATAAAGGTTCATCAACAACTAAAAAACAAAATAAAAAAAAAATCCCTTGATTATTTTGTCATTCAGTACCACACAAAACAGTTGTGTGAACTGTGTAGATGTGATTCAGCAGTGACTCAGAGACTCTTTCTCAGGGGGTTACCTTCCTTTTTGGCTCTTAGGAATCCATCTTAGAACTGGAGAGGGTCTCCAGCCTCTGCCTTCTGTCAGGTTGCTGTGTACACACAGTTAACTGCACATGCTCCCCGAGAGTAATATTGACCAGTGCTGACCATTGGAGCCTGTCTGGATGTGCTGTCAGCTCAGCTTCTAGATGATCTCACTTCCTCTAGGGGCAGAGCCTGAGTAGATCCACAACTTGTTTTTCATATGGAAAAGATAGATTAAAAAAAAAAAAATCCATTTTAGAACTACTATACATTAAATGGAATACCATTCTTTCTTAAGTTTATTCTATCAGAAAAATTTATGGTAATTTCAGTTATTGATAACTTAATGCTAGTTGTGATTGAAATAGTCTGTTAGGCAAAGCTCAGTAATTTAAAAAATATGTTTCATAAATTGTGAGGTTTTGTTTCTGTCATATTATTTTTCACTTTCTAACTTATAGTATTTTATTATTAGGAAGAAGAAACTCGAAGCTAAAGTGAAGAAGCTGGAAGGTAAATGGCACTATTGTTACCTGGCTAGTGGAAACCCTTGCTGGCTATTTCAGATCCCTGGTAGTAGGTTGAAGCACTCTATCAAATGGTTGAGTTGTTGTAGACTTGGATGGTACATCTCTGGGTCATCCCTGGTTGAGAGCAAGGGTCTGTTCCTCCTAGTAACCATATCAGAAGTTGGAGATGGAATGTGGCAGTCCCTGAAAGGGTATTATACTCAAAATAATAGCACCCTGCACTTTTTGTTGTAAAAAGTAGCAACTAATGAAATGATTTAATTTTGAAAGTTGAATCCTACGGACTTTCTTATTTTCGCCCCATGATATAAGAACAGATACTGCTTTTAATATCAAGAAACTCATGCATTTATGATACATGTAGGGAGATTTCCATGAAATCCTCTTCATTACGATTGTCCAGTTTAAATCAGGTAAATTTAAATCATTTTAAATCTCCACACACTCCACAATTGTTAGGTGCTTCTACTTCACAAAGAAAGTGCAGAGTGCAGTTTTTTAGGTCTTCATGTTTCAGCTGATAACCCTTCAGAAGTCAGTGGGAGTGAAACTCAAGATCTTTTTGTTGGCTTTTCCTCCCTGCATTGTGTGGTGGGACGTGGACTTAATGCACAGTAGAGACAGACAGCTTCTGCTGTTTCCATCCATGCGTGTGGTCTTCCTTCAGTTCCAGTGTGGCTCTAGTAACCGTCTTATCTGCTGTGGGTTTCTGACATTATAGTGATTGTGCCCTGCTTCAATGATGGTGCATTTTCACTTAGAGTGTGAAGTAATAGTTTAAATTTAGTAGTCCCAGTCATTAATTTATCTAGATTAAGACAAATGTTTTAGACTTATTCTATAAATGTCTTGGTGACATGTTCCTTAGATTTGATTATTGCACAAACATTGACAGTTGGCAGGAAGGACACTGCTAAGTCTTGTCTTTTTCTTGGTGGTGTGTGGAGATAAGTGTCTGAGGAAATATTTTGAGAAACATGAGATGCCTTTGAGACTCCATATATAGCTATGAAGCAAAATGCAGTGTTTTTCATGTAGAAAAACACTTTCCCCTAGTAAATGATAAGACATAATAAAGATTATTGAGGAAAGAAATACTCAAGCTTGTTAGCATATTGTTACTTTGTTGTTTTAGGGGATTTTGCTTTTTTTAGCAATTGTGTGTGAGTATATCTGTATAAAATCAGTACTGGTCAGATTGTTAATAGTGTGGAGTATTTGTTATTTCAGAATGAAGGATTTGGTAAAGATGCAGAGAACTCTAAATATTCTTAAAGAGTAGATCTCTAACAAAGATATTTGGAATTAGGATTAGTTAGCTTGTTAAAGGCAATTCCAGGAAGTGATATTAGCCAAATTATATAATTGCGTTGTGTGCATATGTGAATATCTAATAATAAGTTTCCCAATTATGTATGAGTATCTTGCAGCAATAAAATAATGTGTGTGGGGAGGGAATTCCAGAAAAGAATAACTATCTCCAGTAAATATCATGAAAGCTGCCCCCTTTTCTTCTTCACCAGATAAAGAGAATGGTATTAATTAATTCTAAGATCACAGTTCTAAAATCTCAAAACATCACTGCTAATTATTGAAAAGAAAAGAGTACAAGGTACCATGGCATCTCCCCTTATGCATTAGATTGTGGCCCTGCCCAGAAGGGTTTGGAAAGGATTCTTAAGCCCTGCATCAATTGTATAATCTTATAAATAGTTAAAGAAAGAAAAGTTCCTCTATTAGCCCTGACCGATAAAGTATTTGAATACTTTAAGAAATGAGAAAAACTCATACTAGATCAGATCTTGAGTAATCCATTAACTCTAGCAGTAAAGGTAGTAAATTATTTTTGTTTCTTTATTATAATTTTAAAATACAGAAGCTGCTGTCAAGCAAACTCAAGACTTCAAACAACTAAGAAATGAAAAGAAAATACTTGAAAAAGAATTTAAGAAGACACAGGTACTATATAAAACAGTGTGTTCAAACTTGAAAATTCCTGGTTTCGGGGCCTGTGTAGGTGACTGTTGTAACAGATCTGACAGTCAGGCAGAGGCCACCTAGGGACTATACGCACGTAGCCTGTTAAGTTATACCTGTTGTACATTTGATCCACCAAATTTGCACCACTCATCCAGCATAAACACTGTTAGTATTTTATTTTCACAGGAAAGACTTGACGAATTTTCCAAACAGAAAAATGAGAAGGGTGAGTATTCAGTTAATACTTACTTAAAATTTCTATATTGATATGCAATATTTTAAAATTATTTTTCCCCGCATCTTTTTAGAATTGAGACATATTGGAACACAAATTTCAAGTGATTCATATGGAAGCATAGATAAAAGTGAGTATACTGTAATTTTTGCTTCAATTTTGTGTGCTAGTATTAGTGATTTGTAAGATTCCATGTAGCTCTAACATACAGCTGTAAAAATAACCAGGATTAGTATATATTTCATGTTAGAAGAAGCCATGTATTTGGGGTTGGCATTAGTCAATATATATTTCTAACCAATTTTTTATCTTCTAAAAAAATACAGTGATTAAGGGATACAATGAAGAATGTTGTTTGGGAAAGGAAAACTATTTAATATGTACAGTTTCCACAGTTTTCAATAATTAGGTATTCATTAGATTACAATTTATAGGTATGAATAATAATTAGGTTCTAACTAGTTTGCAACTTATCAGATTAATTTTTTAAATATCCTAGGTGCCAAACATAAAAACATTGTTAAAGTCAGGTAGAAAAACCGTAGTGTCAAAGCCCTATTGTATATTTACTGAAAACACAAGAGTTTAAGGAAGAAAAGTAAAATAGTGATAGCCATGGAATTGTTGCAAGGGAAATCCAGATATGTCACTACACATTTGTACTGGGTGCCTCATTTCTAGATGAGAAGGCATAATGACAATTGAGAGTGAGAAATTGGGAGTTTTCATCTTAATACCTCTGTTTACTACTTGGCTCTTTGCCATTTACTTCCCTTTTTTTCTCCTTTTAAAAAGTGGAGGTTATGAATTTGAATTTCCACTTTTGTAAGTTTTTTGTGAAGTTGAAATTAACGTTTATTAATTAAATGTAGTCATTTTCATCATACTAATGTGGATTTTTTTTTATTAAAAACCTCTAAGTGGAAATAATTGAAGACCTTTAAATTTTTATGTATAAATAAGCAGTGTCTCTTAAGAATTCACTTTTATCCCTTTTTCCCTTTTCTTTAATTTTCTTTTACCTTAGAGAACAAGTTCACGTTTTCCTTGGTTTAAGGCCATTAGCTGTTCATACTTTCCAGTTGCCTGGGCACTGGTATCACATATATGCAATCTCTTGTGCTTTTGTTCTATGTGTGGAGTGTGAGATGGAGTGATGGGTATTGCTGAGAGCAATCAAAGATCCAGAGCATTGCATTGTGCTTTCCCAGCCAACAATCAGCTGTTGAATTTAATCATATTTCCTTCTGGACTCACAGATCTGTGTTAGGCCTTTCTATTCAAACATGGTCCTACCCACTCCTTTCAGTTTTCTATCCTACCTTTCATCTTATTTTTTTCAAAGAGCTTATTGCTCTCTCAAAGTTATTTTATGTTTTGTTTTGATCTTCTCTAATAATGAGAGCAGGGATATTGTCTATTGTACATTGTATTTTTTCCAGGTGAATAAATTAATGAAGTCAGTTGTGAACTTTGAGGTATTTATTTCTTACTTCTTAACTGAATCCTTAGCACTTTTCTCTATTAATATTGAATATTTGACTGCTGGAAGAAATTAGCAAATTAAACGCTAAGAAATATTGAGTTGGCATCACTTTAAAGAAGGCTTCCTGAGTGGCACTTTGCCTTGACTTCTTTTCAAATTCCAACAAAAATGACCTAAATGAAAAGTAGTTTGCCTGGATAGTTAAAAAGTTTATCATCAATAGGGTAAATTGATGAGGAAGATGGAAAGCAGATGGTGACAGTTGCAGGCTGCAAAAAGCAAGTTTCACTGCAGAAGCCTGGAATTTCCCTTGATTGCTAGGGTAGAAATAGAGGTAGGAGCAGGTCCTTAGCATTTGCAAGTCATTGATAAAAGGGTAAAGGTATGACAGTCTTCTCATTTCAAACCTGTTTCTGGCCTTTGCCCACAGACTGTGCCCCAGGTACAGATTGCTGAAATGGTAGCTGCGCCATAAGACATGCCTGAGGTCTGTGGATATTAGAACATTGAGTAGTTGTGGCTGCTCTGAGCATTAGTCACTCCTGTTCCTAGTAAATAAGATGGTAATGCACTCCGTGTAACCCGCACAATTGCATTCACTCACCTCTGTCCCCAAAGGCAGGGTCATGAAACAAGAACCTGCACTTACTGCTAGAAGATCAGGACTACAAATGTACATAAAGGAATACACTCCTAAAGGTGTTCTGCCTACACCCTTTTTTAAAACCTTGACAAAAAAGAAAGGGAGGGACAAGGAAGAAAGGTGCCAGAAGACTAAGGAAATAATACTAAATCATGAGTGAGAAGAAAAGATTAAAAACTGAATTAGAATTCTTAGAGAAAATCTAAGAACATATCCTCAGGCTCCCTCTGTGGATCTTGGAAATTAAAAATATGATTACAGAAATAAATCTGCTAAATAGGCTAATGTTGAATGGATAGATGATTGAATTAGTGAACCTAGAGATTAGATCCAAGATGTCTCTAAGGATGTAGTACACAGGGTGTTAGAAAAATATAAGAAATTGAAGGATAAAGCCAGATGTCTTAGTATTCATTTCTTAGAAGTTTTCAGAGGGAATCACAGAACCATAAGGAGGGAAAGAGATCAAGAAGTAACAGAAGAGAAAGTCACTGAACAGAAAATATTTTTATGTTCATTCTGTTGGGCCTCCCAAGTGTAGAAAATGATTTTTTAATATAAATTCCACCTCTAACATGTTTGTAGGATATGTACCTATGATAAATGAAACAAAAAGTTTGAATACAGAGTGGCAGGAAAATGTCTTCCAAGCAGTGCTCTCAGTAAAGCAGCAACATAAGAAAATATTTCAAGCTTAGAAACACATTTACATAGATTAAAAGGGAATATTTAAGTTGATTAACACAACTCATTAAGTGGACACTGTATATACCTAAGAGCATGAAACTATCAGTAAAAGAGCTTTTGGGAATTCTAGGAGGAATAGCCACATTGTTTGTCATCATGAGCAGTTTTAGTATGTTTCTCAGAAACAGGTGAGAGCAGACAGGAAATGGAATTATGACTATAATTAAATATGACTCTGCAGACTGCACAGTTCTTTAGTATACTTCTCAAACATTTTAAATTGGCTAATACACAGCAAAATAACTCCACAATTTAATGAGATATTAACAAGACCCCATTCCTATAAGGTAATGAAAAAAAAGTGCAGCAATTGATTTGGAACTATTGAAACTGACTAGATCATTACTGTACTGGAGAAACGAGAACCTATATCAAGTGTGAGCAAGAGGAAAACCCATGGCACCAGGACTTGGAAAGCTGCGAAAGTACAGTTTAGTTCTTCATTCATAGTTTCATATCCCAATGTGAAAAACAGATTTTCTTTTTCTAGGAAAACGTGCTCTCAAATTGAATCAAACTTGAACAGAAAATAATCCAGAAGAAATTTTTAAAAATAATTGAAGTGTTAGACCATTGCAGTTCCAGATGGTTTATTGGTTGAGCTCTCCAAAGCCTTGAGTGAAAACAAGTGTCTTTATCATTAATTTATTGTTTTAGAACTTAGAAAATATGGAATGTGCCTGTCCCATTAACATGAACACATATCCTCAAGACTCAGAACTACGTTACTTGATAACATAACTGCAAAAATACTAAATAAAAATTTCAGGCATCAAAGCCATGAGTTGCTTAGAATACAAATTATGATCTAAGGAGTTATTTCAGGAATATGATAACTGATTCAAAGTATTATGTTCATCTCAATTCAGTATTCGCTTCTAATTAAGAGAAAAATCGGTCTATAATAGGAAAAAAGTTTGAATTTGACAAAGGTAAGCATTGAAAGCATAGTCTTTACTGTCAGAAACGAGGCAAGGATCCTTTTTGTTCCTCCCTTCTTTTTGTACTGGAGGCCCTAATCAGCATGGCAAAATAAACAGTAAGCCCCGCACCATGGTGCATGCAGTGCTGGAGGCTGAGGCAGGATTACTAGTTTCAAGCTAGCCTCAGCAATGGTGAGGCACTAAGGCAACTCTGTGAGACCCTGTCTCTAAATAAAATAAAAATTGGGCTGGGATGTGACTCGGTGGTTGACTGCCTCTGAGTTCAATTTCTGGTAACTGCCCCCCCCCAATAAAAAATAAACAGAGTAAATTCTTCAGATACTCCTAAGCAAGAGTCAAATTGCCATTATTTCAGATGATATGAGCATGTAGAATACCCAGAGCACTCAGCTGGAAAAGTAGTAATAGAAGCTTGATCAAGTTGTGACTTGTACAAGGGACGTTCACAGTGCACCAAGTGGAATCAAAACAACCCTTTCTTAAACGGTGACTGGACCACCACATGCCTAGGAGAGGACTTACAGCAATGTGTGGTGCCTCTGGGACGAAAACTGTACAGACTTCCTGAAGAGGCGTGAAGGAAGAATGAACACATGAATCAGCATTATGTTTCTGGATGAGAAAACTCCAGGCATAATGATGTGATACTTTCTTCAAAGTATTTATACTAATCTCACTAGAAATCCCATTACAGCATTCTGTGGAAAAGAACAGATGGTGAAGGTTTGTCTGGAGGAATAGATGTTCAGAATAACATTTTTTAAAAGACCTGAGCAAGAATCATACTATAACAGTGTAATTATGAATTTATCATGATTAAAGAAGTGTGGTATTGACACAGAAACGGACAAAGCAATGGAGTGGGAAAGTCCAGAAACACTCTTATAAATGCCTTAGATTTTGATAGTAGAAGCATCTTAAGACAAGTGTACATTCGATTTAATGAGATTTTTATCTGCACAACTAAGTAATGAAGCCTCACTGAAGACTGTTTTACTGGGAATAGATAGCTTTTTATGGTCAGATTAGAAGTAATGTGTGCTCATTAGAATAGGCATAGCTCTGTTTATTAGCCTCCACAGGAATGGAAAAGTAACTTTTTTTCTTTTTTTTTAAGGTTCCTTGTTTGCTGCTTTGGGTATACGTAATAAGCAGGGATCCTGGTCAGGTCATTTAAGCAAAGGGGATTACAATATTTGGAAGCAGGCTTTTGGGTAGGTTAAATTACAATGTAGATAAGCTATTCAATCAGAGTTTTAGAACTCAAGTGAATGTACCTCACACAGGGGTCACCAGAAAGTTGATTTGGCTTCCGAGAGGTTGGAAATGGTCAGCTGTTGTCACCGTGACTTCCATGTTTGTCCTGGTTGCCTTTCTGGAGGCTTCATTTTTGGAATGACACAATTTGATCTCAAATAAAACTAACCTCATTTAAAAATCTTTGGTTGATTTTTCTGGAGATATTTTGGTTTAAAAGGTTAGTCTCTTATGTCCTCTTGAACTGGATTGAAGATGTTACTAATTTCAATAGATATTTAAGGTTAATTTAGAAACTTAAATTTAAGGAAATTATAATTGAATTCTGAGATGGCCTGAAATTACCTCATAGTTAAAGCTAGTTTTCATTGAATTTTTACTAATGTGGGTTGTTTTTTATGCACATTTCACCATAAGATATTCATATTTATATTTTCTTAAATACGTTTTGTTTGGGAAGATATTTTTGGAATTTGTATACATAACAATTTTAAAAAGCTTCAGAACCCTAGTGTAATATTCTTATGAATTTCATCAACACTGTCTTGGTTACTTCCTTAGCCTTTCAACTTGAATCAGCGTTTCTTAATTATACTGAGAATCTAGATCCTAAGAAAATGTATAAATACTCCAATCTTTATGAAGCCATGTGCTTCTCCCTGTTGATACGTTCATATCCACACATCTTGCCTCCAGCTCACTTCTCCTCAAGTCCATCCTTGGATTTTCTAGACCCATGCATCACCTAGGTGAATTTCAGCATGGTCAGCTGATGACCTTGCTGATAGCCTCATCTAACTGAGGGATGCTTCTCTGTTATTCTTGTGGAACATATAGAGCCCTCGTCCCCTATACTGTACCCATTAACTAGGCATCCCTTCCCCATTTAATTGCACTCAGGAGACCATGTGTGGTCCCAGGACTCATCTGTCCAGGGTGTATATAAAAGTGATGAAGCCTTTGACCAAGTAAATTGGGGCTTTTGAGTGTTCCCCGAACCCTGCACCAAAAATAAACAAAGAAATCTGTGCTAGTTAATTTCTAGCTAAAGCACTGTATACCTTTCCAACCATAATTAACTGAGTTGTGCACAATGGTTGAGTTTGAGGAAGATATTTGGATACCTAGTTTTCTTCCTGATTTCACACAGGCATATTTAAGCTAAATAAGATAGTTTTAACGCTTTATTCTTTTTCACAGGAAAAGTGAAACTGCTCCTGAAGGAACTTTGGCTCTGTATAAATACAGCACACCGACTACCCAATGAAGGCAGCAGACGTGTCCCAGGTGAGAGAGTAGCTATGGAAGCAGCTTCATATGTGAAAGTAGAAAGATTACCATGGGCATTGTGGCCTGTAATTTTTAATATCTCCTGGATCTAACGTTAGAGGAATAAAAGCAACTATATGGCCAGTTCTTATTGTACCAAACTTCTTTTCCTTCAGTGTGCCTTCTAATCTTAAGTCAGTTCATTTAGCTTTTAATTTTTTAATAACAGGTCTCATTAGAGAACATCAGGGGCTGGGGATGTGGCTCAAGCGGTAGCGTGCTCGCCTGGTATGCATGCGACCCGGGTTCGATCCTCAGCACCACATACCAACAAAGATGTTGTGTCCGCCGAGAACTGAAAAATAAATATTAAAAGTTCTCTCTCTCTCTCTCTCTCCTCTCTCACTCTCTCTTTAAAAAAAAAAAAAATTTAAAAAAAAAGAAAAAAAAAAAAAAAAAAAAGAGAACATCAAAGAAACTGGAAGGATAAAAAAACAATGGCATATTTGGCCGGTACATGTGGAAGACTGAAGGATGCACAGCTTTTTAAAAATTATTTCATATGTTCAGTTAGTTCACCAGCAGTTTAACTTATGTTTTGTATACTTCAGCAGTTCTGCTAACTGAATTCCTTGATTTTCAGTAAGACGACATGGAGACATTCTGTCATATTTGCACGTGTCTTCTCGGGATTTCAGATCTGGAATTTGATGTTAGACATGTTTAGTGGAAGGGAAAAAGATAGCAGACTTGTGTAACATTCTAGTGCTTCTTACTTCTTGTCATTTTACTCATTTCTTTTTTTTTTTTTTTTAATTTCTTACATACATGACAATAGTGGAATGCATTATAATCATAATTATCCATTCTCAACACCATTTTTCATAACTCTGTATATAAAGTATGTTCACTCCAAATTATGCCATTATACATGAGCTCTATTATTATTATTATTATTTGCATTACAATTCTTAATAAGCTGCTATAAATTGATAGATCATTAAAGATCTAAATCAGTAGAAGCACATGCACCTAATTTTCCTACAGGCTTCTGAAGGCAAGGTTCCCTCAGAAGATCAGTAATGGGCAAATGTTGGTTCTTGGTTGTGCTGGATTCATAACTTGTCAGGTGTTGACACAGACATATTCAGTGGGTTTTTCTAAATAGATTTTTCCCTCAGTTCACTTTCTAGATAGTAACATTGATAATAATCAAATGGTACCTGCAATTTCTAAATTAGTTTCTACAGTTAAGAATTCATCTGTTCAAGCAGAAGCAGCCTGTAGATATTTTTCATCCTTCTATACCAGTGAGTAGTGTATGTGAACGTTTAATCTGATGCTTTCATTTAAAATCACAATTTTAGGGCTAAGTTCTATTGCTTATCTGAACTTTTCCAAGGGAGAATAGAAAGCATGGCATCTTTGGAACCTTAATATACCATAGACTGTCTTTTTTGTTTTTTAAATTTTTCTTTTCACATGGAACAGTTACAAAAATAATGTGAAGGATTCCCTTAGACTCCTTACTCATTTTCCCAATTTTAACATTTTTCATTGCCAGTCATGAAAACTGGAACACGTGATACAATCAATCCTGTTAACTGTAGACCTCGTGTGAATTTCACAAGTTTCCCCACTATTTCTCCTTTCCCTCCAGGATCCAGCCCAGACCCCCATATTGCCTTTAGCAGTCATCTTCCTTTAATATTCTACATCTTGACCATTCCTCTCCTTTTCCTTTGACACTTTTGGAGAGCATGTTTTCTTAGAAAGCCTATCCCTTCTGTGTGTCTGGTATTCTCTCATGGTGGATTGATGGTGTGTATTTGTAGTGTGGACACCACAGTAGTGATGTTTCCTTCTGCTCAGGGAAACATCATGGAGATAGGTGATGTGGACATGGATTATTAAACTGTCATCCACATAATTTACCCAAGTAATGGATTTGCCTGCTATAATTACTACTTTGGTGTTTACTAGATGATTTTTTATTTCTCTCATTTCTTCTGCATTTATTATTTAGAATTCTTTTGTAAAAAAGAACTGTTTCTTCTCCATTTATTTGCTTTATAACCTATATTTCCATATAGTCATAGGTAATTGTTCTATTCTATGCATAGAATTCATATTGTCCTATTCATATTGTCCTATTCATATTCAATCTATTCATATTGTCCTTAATTATTGCTTAAATTGGTCCAGCTTTGGTCATTTGGAATTTTTCCAGAGTGACTCCTGTGTGCTTCAGACATACTCCATCATATTTAAAGTACTTGCTTTCTGGCACTGTAAGGTGTTTCAGTCTCAGCTATATTTTCTCTTCCCAGTCCTATAATTAGCCTCTTCTCCAAAGAGCTCTGAATCCTCTGTAAAACACTTGTACAGTTTATGGATATAACATAGTGATTTGTAATGATTTCCTGGGATACATGTCTTTTCTAATAATTAGTACAGCTGAAGTTCATCAGAATCCGTATACCAAAAAGGGTTGGCGTTTTACTTTTCAGATGCATTATCACAAAGCATTCATGTGCACTAGTGAGGTCTCATTTGCGGCATGAGTAGGCTTGATGTGGGTTGACTTTAGATCACTTTTCAAAAAGAGAAAATACTGTCTGTCCCAACCTGTATGCACAGAATTATTTCTCTGCCAGATTCCACTGGTATGATTGCCAAGCTTCATAAAAGCCTTTGTAGGTTAGTGTGGCCATTACCCTGCTGTGGCCCTGTGGTGGCTGGATGGGTTTGTCTCATCTGTCCATCCATTCATCTTCCTCTCTCACTTTTTATAGGATAATGTTTATAAATTGATTCTCTACTAAAAAGTATTTCTACTTACTTGAAGTAACCATTGCAGGCACTTTTGAACTATTAGGATAAGGTTTTGTTTTATTTTAAATTTCCTTGACATTTTAAATCCTCACCCCACAGAAAAACCTGCCAAAGAAGATACATCTGGAACATCTGGGGAAGATGGCACACTACCTCCAGCACAAGGCGGTCCTCTCAGGGCCTCAGATGTGCAGACATGTCTCACAAAACTGTCTATGGAAATGGAGGGTGACTTTGCTTCATGTAGAAGTGTGAATAAAGAGAGGCCTGGCAGAGCAAACCACAGTATTGACCATGTTTCTGATGAGGATGGGAATACTAAGGTCTCAGTGTCAACTGGTGATGATGGTGACCAGACTCACTTATCTGACCATAGGCAGTTTTTCGATGAAGACCTTCAAGCTGCAATTGACTTCTTCAAACTCCCTCCTCCTCTTCTGTCTCCAGTGCCCTCACCCCCTCTGATGTCACCACACCCACTAAGCTCCTTACCTTCTTCACTTGCACCTGTAAGTTTGCTCTTTAAATTTGAATTCCTCCTGGGTGTGTTCTCTCTCCTAATGTGGCTGTGATACTCAAAATTTGATTTAGGCGAGACTTCATATTTTAGCATACTTTATTAAAAAGTAACAAGGAGAAGTTAAGGCAAGCCAATGCCCTTTGCATTAGCATAGATCAGCATGACTCTTTTTAAGTGTGTATTAGGGTTACATTTGTAATTTATCTTCAATCACAACTAAATTATAAGCTTTTTGTTGAATGATTGTGTCTTATGTGTGTATTTTCATTGCTAGTGCATGGCACATAGATTTGGAATGAATAAAGCATGACCTTGACAGCATGGAGTTCACAGTGGTTGGAAAACCCAGTGTAGCATCCATGCCCACAGGCCTGTGCAGTTTCCCACTTTCAGTGGAGTTCATCAACTTTTTGTGTGTTTATAGAATGCTTTGTGATGGCTTCTTAGTAAGTTTCCTAGGAAGCACATTTTCATACCTTCAAGCTTGAGGAGCAGATAAATGGGTGGCTTCCTGAAGGAAAATTCTGGCATGTCTGTTATATTCCAGACACTAGGCCAGGCCTTGGCAGTACAGAGCATCAAGATGCAGCACCTGTCTGTCAGGTGGAGATGGGACCAGTAAAGGAGCAGGCACCTGCCCTACTGGGCTGAGCTCTACAGTTCTTTGAGCACACCCTGCCTGAGAGGACAGAGCTCTTACTGGCTTTTGGGGAGGTGGCACAAGTGCTTCTGGAAATAGGAGCCCACACCAAACTTTTTAAAGAGTTAGACACTTAGGATCTGTGGGCATTTGAGTGTAGTGGACCCACCTGGCCCTTGATGGCATGGAGAAGAGAGTGTGGAAGGGAAGAGTTGGAGACCCAGTCAGAATCCTATGGAATATTCCATAGGCAAGCAGAAAGAGGAGGAGAAGCAAGGAAAGGAGAATAAAAATTGTGGCTGGCCCTGGTGGAAAGCCAGGAGACTAGATGATCTGAATTCAAATCAGGGAAAGATGCTTCCAGAAGAGCAAGTTTGTTTCAGCTATGGTGTCTTCAGTCCATCTTTTCCTTATCAGTAGAAGTCAGGTGTTTGATGTCCTAGGGTTGAGGTGGTTAACACAGATGAGAGACGTCTAGATGGACAGGATGGGGAGGGAGAACAGCTTGCGAGGAGCCCTGGGAGGAGCTGTGTGGCAGGAGAAGTAGTGAGGCTTGGCATGTAGGGAGAGTCACTGGGAGTGAGTTTGATGCCTGATAGGGAGATGAGATGGAGGGCTGTGGAGCCAGAGGCCCTCCATCTCAGTGTCCAGGCACCCTTTTTGTCTGAAGATGAGCACTTAAGAGTTTGAAAATAAGAATGTTAAAAGAACACACAGAACCCTGGACCCTGTGTGAAGTGGGGCTTGGGAGGGTGTTTGCTGTGGGAGAGCCATGAAAATAGGGTGGGAGTTTCTGGGAAGGGGCAGGCTTCTTTAAGTAGATGGTGGATAGTGTCATGGCAGAAGCTGTCAACCCATTCTCAGAGATCCAGAGCCTAAACAGCACTTCCCAAGCTGATTTTTAAGAATTCTTTGGTTGGGGGTGGGGAATTCTTTGGGAAGCATGTGATTTTTTTTTTTTAAGTACATTTAATTGATTTGATAGTCATGTTTAGTCTGTTGAATGAGAGTTTAACTAGTGTAATTCATGTTGTTTTAAGGAAACGTACTTTGGAGAGTATACAGATTCCAGCGATAATGACTCGGCCCAGCTACAAAATTCTGCTGACTCTCTTTCAGAAGATGATACAACTGAATCACAGGATTATTTTGGCTTATCTAGAAAAAGTAAAGAGAATAGTATCTGGGAGGAGAAGTCCAAATCACATGAAGCTATCCAGGCTCTAAATAAATTGGCAGTAAATAAAGTGACAGCTGTTGGATTTGAGACTTTAACAACAACACTGAGAGAACCTTCAACAACTACATCCTCTTTAGCTCGGGAAAAGCACTGGACAGTTTCAACTGAATTCATGAGTGATAGAAAAAGAGACATTTTAGATGAGGCCAAAAGACAGGTAGAGATTAGAGAATTGGTTCAGTCAGAGAAGACATCTCATAAGCCCACTAGGGGTCTCTGGGTTGAGAAGCTGTCGGGCAGCATAGCCCAAGAGAAGGAGGTGACCACTGGGAAGTCAGGGTTGTGTTATTCTCCCATTGGCAAGAGGCCATTAAGTGAAATCACTGGATCTGAAGGAAAAACTCTTTCATCCAAAGTGATAGGCTCACCCAAATCACAATTCACTAAGTGGACCCTTCCTGATGAAGTTACTTCTGAATCAGACTGTGTAGCAAGTTCTGGCCATTTTCAGAGAATATCTAGAGAATTGGCAAAGGAAAGAGAAGATGTGCAAGGGTCCACTGTGGGAGAGTCACCTAAACCTAAGGAGGATGATCCAGGAGATATGATGATTCTGGCAGGGCTTGATGCTAAAGCCAATTTTCGTTCCTCTTCTACCTCGGTACCAGTGTCTGTTCGCAGTCATCCCCATTCTTCACGATTAAAGTACGTTAATGAAGCAGATATTCCAACTCAAGTAATCCCTACTGAACCTCATCATTCAGAACAAAAGTTACCAACTAAAACTTTTAACACCTTACTTCTGCAGTCTGAGCCACCAGAGTATTCTGTAAGAGAAAGCAACCTGAAGAAGAATAGCTTGGGTGCTTTGAGTCCTGAATTGGGAGCATCTAATTTTGATGAACAGAAGAGCAGGGAGAGAGAACATACAAATATCATGAAAAGCATGCCCGAAGTCTACTCACTTTCTCAGTCAGTGTTTAGGAAGGTCACAAAAGATGGGCAGTGTGAAACTCAAGATCCAAGAATTGAGCTCACACTTCGTAAATCAGATTTGATTTCACTAGTAGCTCCTCGGGTTGGCTCAGTCAGGAGTGGTTCTAGTCTTGTTAAAAGCACTTCCTGGCACCAGAGTGATTTATTAAGGAGAGGTGGTGAAGAGAGTCTGAGAGCTTCCTCAGAACATGAACAAAAGACTAATCAGCAGTTAGAAAAGCCAGTGTCAGCATTACAGAATAGAGACTCATCAGCCATGCTTGAATCTCCCAGAGAAGATCACTGTCCAGTAGAATTCAAGGCCACTGCTTCATTACTGTCTAATCAAGTGTCAGTTATCACAAAGCAGATAAGACCTGAAAAGATTGAAAGTGCTCACTTGGAACATGTGAGACTTCCTGGGAATGAGCCCACCTCAGCAGCAGAAAACTGTGGTAATGAAGCTGATGATGGTTCTTCTGCAGTGAAATGTGGAAAAGGGGACAAGGTGACATCAGACCTCCAGGGAGTGGCTACTGTGAAAAGCACTTCACCAGAAATTTCTGCCTCTTGTAGAAAACTAGATTTCAGTTCTCCAAGTGGATCTTTACTGGAAGGAAATTTTGATTGTTCCTCAAATAGTAAGTTGTCTTTCTCATCTGAAAACATCCTCATCCAAAGCCAAGACCCTGTTAGGGAAGACTCAGTGCAGGGAGAGGTAAGGGAGTCCAGGCCATCTCCTCACACCACAAATTCAGACCTATGTGGGGTGGAGGGCAGTGAGCTGCCTCTAGCTGAAGCAAGGGTGTCAGGAAGTTGTCCCGTTGAAGTGCCCGGTGAAGTTATAGCAAGACCTGTCACTGAGGCCCTGACTGCTGCAAGCCCTTCTTGCACACCACAGAATGTTCCTGAGCTTTCAAAGTTGGCATCTGGAATGCCTAGTGGCACCGTTCCCGAATGCATTGTCACCACAGATGCTGCTTTTTCTTCAACGTCTTGCAGAAAAGATGAGGAGACACCAGTTATCTCCCCAAGCAGTCTTCCTGGCACCTCATACTGCTACACAGGCATCCGGGAGGGAGGAGAGGAGGAGACCGAGGTGGAGGGGAGTGAGGCCTTCAGCTGCAGTGAGGGTGAGCATGAGACTGAGTCCATGCTGGGGAGTGGACAACAGAGTGCCACCAGTGACCCAGGGGAAGATTTGGGAGATCCAGGGGCTGGAGCAACTGAGGTGAGACCTTCCCTAGAGGTGGCTTATCTGACCTCAGCTCTGCAAGATTTTAACATAAGTACTTTCACTGACATAGACAGACTTTCTACATCAGAAGTTGTAATGTTTCTTGAAAGTTGTCAGCTAAAGGATTTTAGTTCAGGGAATTCTGTTTCAGAATGTTCTAGTAAAGGAACCCCAAACAAAGAAATGAACAAAGAGTTAAAGCAAAGTGGAATCTCCGAAGAAAAATGTAGGGAGCAATCCTGTGAAGAAGAAACACTTGAGACCTCCGAAGAGTGGGTTGAATCTGAAGAAGATAATTGTTCTTTAAAAGATCCAAGTCAACTTGCTCAGTGTTCTTTGGAAACACTATCTGAAGTTCTCACCAAGATTGGGCAAGAACTGCAGACAAACTCTGAGGACTGTAATGGTAAAGAAACTGGTAATTTAATTCTTGTAAATATCCCTGATAGCCTGACAACTGAAGAATTGAAAGAAAAAGCCCCATCTCAGGCAGCAGTTGGTTCCACATCCCATATCCCTGAACTGCTCCCACTTACCACCATTGGGCACAGAAGTGACTCTCCCATGAGTGATGGATCTCATCCTGGGGACACACCTGAGGATGCAGCCAAGCCCCCTGACATTGGAGAGCAGGGCCTGCCAGAACAAGGGGGGCCGTTGACCCTGTGTCCTGACTCCACAATGCAGCCAAGCACAGAGCACAGTTCTGGTGGGGAGGCAGAGGCAACGTTTCAATGTCAGATATCCACAGTGACCTCAGAAGTTATCAATGTACTTATAAATAAGGATCAGAATCTTGTCATTGAAAAGGGGGACAACTGGACAATCATCAGTGGTGTGTCTGTCTCACCAGATGTGGACCAGGTTATACTGTGTGATGCTCCTGGGGATGTAGCTGTTTCTCAGGATCAGAGAGGGCTAGAAGCTGAGTTTGTTTCAGGGACTTCTATGGAGAAGTCCCCAGAGACCAGTCACATGGGCCCTCCCTTTCAGGAGCCTCCTTGTGGCAGTAATCTTTCAGGTGCTCAAGAGGATGTTTCAAACAGTGGTCAGAGTACCAACTTTGATAAAAGTCGCTTGCGGAACAGACCTGTTAAGCCCAGCATATGGATTAGTTCTCAAATATACGATCAAACATTTGAGACTCAAAATGTTGCGTCTGATCACACATATTATAACTCAAAACTAGAGCCATCTGGTAAAAATAAGAATCGATCAAAGATGTCAAACAAAGATCAGTCAAACAAACCAGTAAAGACTTTGGCATCAGGCAAAGGTGAAACTCATCAGAGTGAGGTTCCTCAGTTGCCTTTGGGGGAAAGAGGTAACACCAAAACTCAAAGAAGTCAAACTCAGCCCATTCTGGCAAATGCAGATACCTCTACTCCCACAGATTGTTCTCCTGACACTTTGAGCAAGATACGGCAAGAGGTGGGTCCTCCTCTGCCTCCTCTGCTCCCTCCTTTGATAGCAACACCTCCAAGGACTTCACAGCCACTTTCTCCTCTGATATCAAGTTCTAGTCCTTCCCCGCCAGCCTCTCCTGCTGGCCAGATTACTCCCTCATGTGAAACTCCAGTGCCTCCTATGATATCTCCATGGCCAGAAGACCCCCAGCGGGCTTCTCCAGGGCCCTCTCCATCTCCGTCTGCTGCAACAACCAGTGGCAGGATAGTGTCCTCTCCTTTGCAGTTCTGTGCAGCCACACCAAAGCATGCACTTCCTGTGCCCGGCAGACTCCCACCTGGCGCTCCTGGTCACACTGCTGGGGGAGGGGCTCAAGAGAATTCTGTCAAAATCCTTGATACCATGTACCCAGAGTTATCTGCCAGGGCCCGGACCCTCAACATCCTCAAGGGGAACATCCAGCTTTCCCGAGGTTCCTCTGCAGACAGTAAGGCCTCACCAGGGCCCCTCAGTGCTCTGATTGGCTTCAAAGCCATCACTTCAAAATCGACTGCTTTCATCAAAACAGGGGGTAGCTCTGCCAGTGATGCTAGCCAAGGTAGGTCAAGAGAGATGGGGACTCAGCAGGAGTCAGGTGGGAAAAGAGCACTGTCGGCTTCCACACTAAAGAGTGCAAAGAGATTGCGCCTGGACAGTGAGTCCCCAGAACCAGACACCAGGGGAGCCCCTGCAGAAGAAGTCCACAAGAGCCTCCCCGGAAGCCTCCCTCAGGCTGAAGTTGTCATGTCAGAGGAGGAGAGTTCTGTCCCAGCTGGCAGTCCAGTGTCACGGTTGTCTGTCAGCACAGAAGAAGCCGTGGACTTGCAAGGCACAGCCATAGCTCATGCTCTCAAGAAAGTTGCTGAGTCTTCTTTTGACCTGCTACCTGTAATTCGTAGTCATGTGTATGTGGGAAACATCTCCAAAAAGCCTGTAATGCGAGACCAGGAGAAAGAAGTTGTGTATGAGTTTAGCACAGCAAAAAAGGTATGTGGCTGCTTTTCTCTAAGTGCTTTATGAATTACAGGTCCTCAAGGCAGATGACTCCTGTGACAAAGAGGTGCAGATGACCCTGAGCACAATTTCACAGGTTAAGAATTATGTATGTTATTGTTAAGACAAATTTTTACTTCTGTCAACATTTTATAAATTTGAAATAAGACACTGGAGGTTTGATCATTTGTGTTAATTAAACAACTTAAAATTTTAGAGGAGAAGAATCTGTCAGGACAAAAATTGCATATTTCAACTTAATCTTGTCATTTTTAAAGGCTTAAAGTGATTTCCTTTAGTGCATCAAATTATCACTCAATAGATCTTTCTTTTCATTGAATACCAGTATATACACTTTTAAGTGCTTGAGAGTTTTACAGAAAGGCTTTTCAGTAATGGATGTCACAAATCAGACAGGAGCAAATTCTTTGTTTTAAAAGGAAAGGAAAGGGATTGTGCAGATTTACACACACAGATTGTTAAAACTTCAAAACTTGCATGTTTTCTTACTATCCAGTGATACCTCGTGTAGGTGACCTCCAGGGCTCAGTGGTTATGTGCACATCCTCGGAGTCCCCGAGGCATAAGTACTTTGTTGATTTGGTTTTGATTGCTTACTTTCAGAGAGCATAAAGAGCACTGCAAGTAGCTTTGAAAGGGTGTTTTTTTCAAGTGAATGAGTTTTCAAATTGTCCTTTCATGCTGCTGTTCTTTCTAAGCAAGAAAAATACCACCAAGTATTTTTAGTTCTAAATATGTAGGGTCTGTGAGAGTTTAGAACACAGGGCTTCATACGCACATGCATGCACACAGATTGTTTGAGCACCCACTAGGAAATTATGATTTGAGTTGTAGAAGTGAAACTAGACAGCCAGTAACGTTTATACTTGCAATCTGGCATCTGTAGTGTTACCTATCATAGGCAGCAGACAAGCAAGGGGATTTTTTACCCCTGTGCCGAACTTGGGGCTTTCCATATTGGGAAGTTGTTATCGTTTTATTGTGCAACTTTGATTTTTTCCAGTTTTATTTTTCCAATAGATACTAAATTATGCTATCTTTTGCTATTTTAGGTAGACTAAATATAAATACTATATGTGCATTGCCTTTTTATTTATTTTTTTCCACTTCAGCATTTGGCAGACTGCTTGCTTCACTCTATTCTCTCAGAACTAAAAGTTCAGAAGACATCAAGGGACCACAGTTACATCCATGCCCTGTGCAGAGTGTATGTGGGCATCTGCCGGCAACTGGGAGACCTGGAAAGAGCTCGCTTGTTCTGCTATAGTCTGCTGAAGGAAGGTATGTTTAGATGGTGACGATTTTGTATGAGAAAAATACTGTTGCTCTGTTACTTTGTATGTAGATCTATGCCTTTCAGCTGTCTGTCACATATGTTTTAAGGTAATGTTGTGTTTTGTGCATTTATTAAAGGGCATAAATAGCTTTATCTATACTTAACTGCACCTGGTTTTCAGTAGAGAAAAATACTTAAATTTACTTGTGTCAGCACATAACACTTCCACTTGTGTATAATTAGAGTTTCCCTCATTACTGTATATTTTATTTCTTTGTTGCTGCTTTAGGACGAGATAAAATTACATGAAATATGGGAACACTTTTAAAATGGCAAACCACACTTTTATGCCATTAACTGAAAAGGGTAGCACATGTAGGATGAATTCTTAAGCTAATGAAAGAAGTGTGTCAGAGAGAGATGAAAAGGCCTCTGAGGCCGAGGGTTGTTTTGAGATTATCTTTTCCCTTCACTACTATTTCTTTAGCTCCTACTCAGGAATCACATCAGGAGTCCTTTTTCCTTGTATCACGTCATCAGTGTTTTTAAATAGGGAACAGATACGCAAATGGAACTTATTAGTGCATCAGAAAGTCTTTAAATTCTGCCTGCTTTATTTCTGCATTAACTCTTTCACTCATTTGTTCAGCAAACATGATTAGGTGCTTGCCAAGAGTTCTTCGGTGACCAAAATCAGATGCGGGTGTGACTGAAAGACCAAGTAGCATCACATGAATACTCTTTGGGTTTAGCAGTGACAGGTGGTAGAGGGGAGAGGGACGTGGGCTCAGCCAAGTCCATGTGGCTTTCTTGTTCTTCCTTAGCCACAGCAAATTCATTCTCACCAGTCTTTTGTTTTCAAAGATTTCTCTTTGTTTCCCTCAACTTCACTAGGGCTTACTTACACTTCACATCCTTCCTTAGTCATTTTCTCTTATTCTCCTCTTTTTGCCTTCATGTCACTTAATCAATGTCTCATACATCTTTTCGTTTGCCATTTCTCCCCCACTAGAATGTATATTCTGAAAGGACAGAATTTGTTTGTCTTATTACACACTGTCCTTACCCCCAGATAAATGCATTGTTAGCAGTCATTAACCATCTGTTGAATGAATGAATTATACTTTGGAAGATGGTTTTCATAGTCTGAGGAGTTAGGGAAATTTTTTTGTACCAGGAATTGAACCCAGGGGTGCTAACATCGAGCTACATCTCTAGCGCCCCCCCCCCCCTTAAGACAGAATCTAGCTAAGTTGCTTAAGTCCTTGATGAGTTATTAAGGCTGTCTTTGAACTTTCAACCCCAGAGCCACTGGGATTTTCAGTGTGTGCTACTTTGATTTTCAGTGTGTGCCACGGCACCTGACAGGAGTCAGGGAAGTCTTCTTGGTCTTTGTGACTTTTGAATTTGAGGTGTGAAGATATAGAAGAGGTATATATGTGGAGAGAATTCCAGGCAGAGAGAATCTGTGAAGTCCAGTGAAAAGAAGAAATTCCATCAGATAAACATAGGACTTAATTAATAGATCAAAATAGTGCATTGAGTTTATGCCTTGAGCTACCTACTTTTTTTAAAAAAAAATTATAGATAAGAACAGAGGAAATGAAAAAGATGAGCCTTTAGGACAAACTGTATAAAAATCTGTATAACCACATTGGAAAACTTTTTTTAAAGAAATAAAATTGACATTCACTTATATGACCCAGGCATTTCATTCTTAGGTACAGTACAACAATAATAGAGACGTATCCTTACATAGACTCTAATACAAATATTGTACTAGATTTGATTCATAATGGCCCATAACCGGAAACGGTGTTAATAGCAGGTGAATGGAAACAAATTGTGCTCCCCCAGGCAACTGAGTTCTGCTTGGCAGGACAGGAACAAACTGTTGATGCACGTAGCCACATGATGGGAAAAGAGGACACATTACACTAGTCCATCAGTAAACATTTGAGGAAAGGCATACTGACTTATAGTAGCTAGAAGTAGGTCAGAGGTTTGGAGTCTGGGGGTGAGAGGACTCAGGGTTGGAATTAGAAGTTTGGGGATGGTGAGTATTCATTATGACTGTGATGGTTGCATGGACTTATTCATTTGTTGAAAGTCATCAAACTGTGTATTGAGAGTACTTTATTGTATATAAACTATACTTCAGTTAATTTAAAAGGAGAACCAGAATGTGAAAGAAAGTATTTGCAGCAGAAATCCTGGCATTCAGAATTCATTAAAAGAAAAACTCTTCAAATCAAAAACTTTGTGTTCTGCACATAAGCTCAGCCAGTATGAATACATTAACTTCCCTGCAGTGATAACTGTCAAATGAAGAGTCTGAGACTGAAAATTTGGAGAGAGGATTCTTGCTGAATTTTCTGTTTCGGAGTTTTGGCTTATTTTTCCTTTTTCATACAATGCTATACTTTTGTGCAATATATTTAAAGTATAACTTAAGAGAAGATATTAATGTAGGGGGAAAAAAGAGTTGATATTGATATAGCTCCCAAGAGCAGAGCTTTCAGCCATTCATTTGCATTCCCTTCAGCTCTGGATGCAGTGTTACCAGGCACCAGTGAAATAAGTAAAATTTATTCTTGAATTGTAATTTATTCACTTGATCAGACACAGAGGTTTATTGTATTGTTTTCTTTCTTGTAGATTTTCCAGAGTCTGAGAAGTTGACTTTGTTTATTGCCAACATGTGGCATGATGTATTTCTCTCTCCCTCGGTGATGAGTACAGCCATGCAGTTGGTTGCCAGGCAACGTGCTAAAGGAGAGGTTCTGAACTGCTTGAGAGCCTTTCTCAATTGGGAAAAGGTGAGCTGTTTTTATTTCTTATAATACCTTACCTGTAAACTTTTACATAGGTGTTATTATCTGGCTTTGTGTGTAGTTTTTCATTAGTTCATAGGCATCTACACATTAGGTCCTTTGAAATATCATTTTATCCTTAGCTTATGCATTTTATTCATTAAATGTTCATGAGACAGGCCAGGAATAATTGTAGAACTGCAGATTGTGTTACTTTAACAATTGTTTTATACCCCAATACAGATGACATTACATAGTTTGTTTATGAATGATGAAATTCATACATATGTATATATGGGTAAAGGTCTTGGAAGAGCTATAAAATATTTGGCTCTACAATAGGTGCTTAGGTGGAAAAATTGATACTTAAATTTCTTCTTGTTAGGCTTTTTTGAACTTAATATTTTTCTTAGTGGAATTTGTATTTGTTCTGAATACATGGTTTTTTTATTACCTTTCATTAATTTTGTTTTCCTTTGGTTATTAACGTGTTGAAATAGTATTTAGATTGGCATTTTTTTGTTCATATCTTATCTGATGGGAATTCAGTTGACAATAGTACAGTGTAAGCAGAGATAGTAAAATCAGCAAGGGGTGGATTTTTATCTGCCTTTCTCTTTTTAATGAGCATGTGTTACTTTTATCTTTTAAAGACTCTGATGACTTATGTTTGGAGTTGAATTTTACACATTTTGCTTTTTCTTCTTAAGTACTTGTAGATGTCAGTGTTCCTTAAGCTTTTATTTTTTTATAAAAATGGAACAAGAAGGGTACTGGTGGTGACTATTAAAAAGCAAGTCTGGCCGGGTATGGAGGTGCACACCTGTAATCCCAGCGAGGTGGGAGGCTGAGTCAGGAAGATCAAGAGTTCCAAACCAGCCTCATCAACTTAGTGAGGCCCTGTCTCAAAATAAAAAAGGGCTGGGATGTGGCTTAGTGGCTAAGTGCCCCTGGGTTCAGTCCCCAGTACAAAAAAAAGCAAGTCTGTAATCCCCTCTTCAACGGTCTATTTGGACAAATCAATGTATGTGACGTAAGGTACTGTCACACATTCCAGTGGGTCATTTAACAGTGGTGACTTCCCATGCTAGGGTTTAGCTCAGTGTAAGAGCTTGCTTATGTACTATGCACAAGGCCTTGGGTTCCATCCCCAAATCAAGGCAAAAGAAAATGAAGATGAAACCTCCTTCCTGACTCCCACCAGGGGGCACCCACAGTCACACAGGCATCCTCCTCTAGAAGGAGTATCGCTGATTCAAAATGCTGGTGACCAGAAGTGTTTCAGCTTTCATGTGTTGTGGATTTTAAAATATTTGCATTGACTTTATACTTTGAGTATAAAAATCTAAATCCAAAATGCTCCAAAACCAAAACTTTTTGAACCCAGGTTTCTTATATTGAGAATATAAGTGTGCATGATGTATGTATGATTTTTACATTAGAACTTATATGTAGTGCTGGTGGAAGTTCTAAAAGATGATAAAAGTGCTTTGGAAACTAGACAGACAGCTTCTTATAGAGTGAAGTGTATTTTTTAAAAAGGGCCCAAAACAGTTCCCCTCCTAGATATTTGCTAAAGAGAAGTGGAATTCATATCCACAAAGACATACACATTGACACTCACAAAAATATCATTCATAATACCCAAAAGCTGGGTATTATGATAGACATCCAGATGTCAATCAATCAACAGGTTAGGAGACCATCAACTAGTGGCAAATCCATATGATGAATTGCTATTCAGTGATAAAAAGAAATGTTCAGAGTACTAATACATGCAGCAATATGGATAAATATCAAAAAGCACCATATACAACTGTGAAGGAAGCCAGATATAATCGTCCAGCATTGTCACATTCCATTTTGTGGATTTCTGAAAAAGGCAACTGGACTCCAGAATCCTAAGAACAGAATTCTAAAATGTTTTTAAGGCCTTTAAAAAAAATTATTAATGGATATTATAACTTTTATTCTCTGATTTGAGTTGAGGAAAAATTGTATTCCTATCTGGCTTACAGCTAAACTCTTTCTACTTGATTTAATTCTGCATCTTGCCTTATGTTTTTTTTTTTTTTTAAATCCTGGTTTATCAACTACTGTTCTGTAATCATTTTATGCTGAGTATTATGACTAACAAACATGGTTTCTTATTCAAAATGTAACTGAAAAAGTTTTTAAGATTAAATAAGTATGCATTTGCATGTTTTAATATTTGAGATTACTAACCATACATTTGAGGTTTACTATATTTGAGACTCATTTTTTTAATTCATTTATTTTTTTATTTGTTAGAATGCACCTGTAGATGTTGGCATCATGGTTTCTAAGCTACTTTTGACCATACAGCTAAGTCCAAAAACAGAATTTCAGTCCAGTGAGAAGTTTGGAGAAGACTTAAGTGATAACATTTGGGAATATATATTTGCCATTGATTTACTCTGCTGTCATAAGAAATGGATTTGGACACATGATAACATCATAAGGTTAGCTATTTTGCCAACTTAAAGATGGGTTGTTTTAATTGTATAGTTGTCTGTTGAATACTAAATTGTAGTTATAAGGTAATGTTTACAAAAGACATTTTTGTTTCAATGAAAGTTCATAAAATTACCCTTAAAATATCTGTGAACATCACATTCCTTTGCTTTATTTTTCTGCAGTACTTCTCACTACTTTTTGTTACTATCTCTCACCAGTAGAAATGACTCTTAGGAAGTGGGTAGTTTGGGTCACTAGTATATCCTGAACACATAAGATAGTGTCTATTACAAGGGAGACACCCAGCAAATATGTGTTGAATAAAATGTCATGATCATTTGTATAACTCACAGATAATTTGGAAAAAGAAAGAACAGAAGTATTAAAAGTAGCAGCTTTTCATGTGGGAAAGAATTGAGTCTGATGCTGTAGGCATCCATTGTATCTAATAAGTTAGCTTTTCTCTCCATGTCCATCATTCTAGCACTAACTCTATACCATCTTTGAGAATGGAACAAATTGTCACTCATACAATTAGGCTTTAATTTTCTTGTGGAACCGTGATTGAGAATGACTGGATCAAGGGAATTTATAGTATTAAAAAGTATTCACCACAGGGTTGATAACCCATGTCCTTGAAATATTTGAAGTAACTTCTGTGAGAACCCATCTATGTCAAGGATGTTGTTGCTTCTCTGACACTAAGGAGGACAAGATAGCTAAATGCTAAACAATAGGGATTGAATCCTGGTCCATCTGTAGAATTAGATTCAGCTATGTTAAAATACATAGCTATAAATAGGTTTTTGTGTGTTGACAGAGAAAAATAGTTCACAGTTAGTTATTAATGAGAAAGTGACAGAGCTGTGTGTGCAGTGCCCATGTGTGATGATATGAGGGCTGTGAGGGTCCCCTTTCCCTGACTCTTCATGGGAGCCCAGGAGGCAGAAAAACCCTCTGTCCACAGTCCCACCAGCAGTGAGGATAGTGTGGCACCTCAGGACTTCTAATTGAGTGACTCCAGACCCTAAGCATTATGGAGGCTCCCAGGACATTGTTAACATTTGTAAGAGAAAAGGGTCTAGAAAGAAAAGCCAGAATTAGAAGAGTAATGATTATCCAAGTTATGATTATTTGCAGTGCTTTTATTTTCCATTTTTCTTTTACTTGCTTAATTTTTCCCGTGATACATTGTGAATGCCACGTAAGAAGTAAATACCTTTTGAAAAGAAAGGAATTGTCTCTATTTTCAGTATGTGGAAAGTTTTCTTTATCCATCTAAAGTGTGCTTTGATGTTTGGCATTAGTTTCCCCTGGGGCTTGGCTATTTACACACTTGTGGCTTATTTGTGATTCTCTCAGTTAACTATGGGCTCCTGGAACTCAGGCTTCTTGAGTGCTGGAGGGGCCATGTGAAAATCCAGACTCCACCACCTCGTAGTCCTGTGACTTTGAGATTGCTGTCAAGGGTAAAAAACAGAAGAAGGTTGCAGGCACAGGTGGGTAGCTGTAGCCCCTCATGAGCCAGTGTGGGCATGGATACCCTGAGGAGTTAGACAAGGTGTGAGCTTCAGTGTTGTTCTCACTCGGGTCGCCATATCATCCCCTCCACACTTAACTCGTCTTTCCTCCGGGTGTATGGATCATGTGTAAGACCAGCTATTGTTCAAGTGATGATGGACTCAGATCCTTTGTGCTGCTGTTTTCCAGTAAGGAGCTGTGGCCCGTCATGGATAAGTGGATAAAGTATAGAAAAGGACACACAAATGTGGCATACACTCCCGACGTTATCATAGCATCCATCCTTAGACTGATTGGTGAGTTGTCTGTTTTATTGCTTTCTTTTTCCTTGTTATTCATAAGAATAAGTATTACTATTATAATTGATTTTGAAATCTCACCATACCAACCTTCAGAACAGTTTGATATTTAAATTAATCCTCCTTAGTCATTCTCTTGCCTTGTACACTAGTGTTGTGTCCATCTTTCTCAGGGATTAAGTCTTCATGTTAGTACACTTGGCAAACAATTGAGCTCTTGCTTCTAGATTCTAATGTTAATTCACATACACACTAGGGTTCATAAATTGCTATAAATTACACTGTAGTCTCACTTGGTGTCTAAAATGAGAATGTCTTCACACAACCCACCACAGTTTTTTTTTTTATATTTGCCTAATAAGCAAGAGAGTAAGAGTATACAAAATTAAATTCACCATTTAAAAATATTTTAAATGAGATCTAGCTTCTCCTTACCCTCAGCTCTGAAGAGGACCCCAGTGGCCATTTGATTATATTTCTTCCCTTGAGCCCACATTTTTAAATTTTTTTCCTCTTTGTTTCAAATGTGATAGATTTGTCCAAGCCCTGCAGAATTATCAGGGGCTAATTCTTGTGATTATTAAAAGACTCTGCTGACATGTGGTATGTCAGCCACATGTCTCCTTCATCACCCAGAGGAACACAGACCCAAGTTCTCTGGTTGCTGCACCATGGCCCTGCAGATGCTTCAAGACTGTCCATGTGACTTTCACATTTGGATCTTAGCTAATTAGAACTAAAATACAATACATTTGAAATCAGGTTTGTTTTGAGAGTATGTCAAAAGTAAGCTTTATACACTCAGTAGGACTTGTGATCTCCCTGCTGCCTTGGTCACCACATTAGCAGGTATGCATTCATCTTCCATGTGTGCTGCACATGCAGATGCAGAGACTTCTTGCTGGTACCTATTTAGATGGAAATATGTTACCCAATAAGGGAATGTGGGAACCAAATGGTTGCTAAAAAATAGAGGAATTCAGAAGAGTTGTATCAAAATATAAACAGCCCAGAAGTGGAAATGAATAAAAATGTGCTCAATTGGGCATAGTCTCAAAACAGTTTTGCTGAATTCCTTGGTTCAACGACGATTTCCATTCCTAGATGTGAAGCAGTAAGGAACACAGGAGGGCCAGTGCTAACAAATCCAACCGTCAAGTGACATCTGCGTTTCTGGAAATTCTGATTCCAGTGGCAGTTTCTTTATGAATTCAGGAAAAATGTTCATACTGTGGACTAACTCTTTCTAAATGGTAAAATCTTTTTGAGAATTTGGAAAATTAGGAAAGGGATTTTAAGTCTGTTAATACATGTTGTCTCAGAGGAAGTATCTATGGAATTTTTGAAAGATTTATATTTTTTGTAGCCATGCTTTAAAATATGGCTTTTCCTGTTCTTGTTGCCATGGTTGTGATTCTGTATTTATTTAAGAGGGGAAGTGGGGTTGAACATGGCATATCTGGTGCTCAGCAGAAGCAGCCTCTGCCTTTAGTTCAGGAAGGTGAGCCATGCAGATAGCTCCTCTCATCACTTGAATAAGAACTCTTAAATTAGATTTTATCACTGGGGCTGTGAACTTTGTCTGGTTGTCCAAATTGCCTGGGAAGCTGTATTTAAGATGCTGATTCTTAGGTTGATCCACCCAAGGCTCTTTCGGATGGTCTTGTGGAGAGCTGGGTCTTCAGTGCCTTTCATGGAAGCCTCTGATAACATGGACTTGGAAATGATGGTTGCCTCAGTAATAGCAATCTGTTGCTGGGTGTGGTGGTGCACACCCATAGTCCCAGTGGCTTGGGAGGCAGAGTCTGGAGGATCACAAGTTTGAGGACATCCTCTGCAACTTTGGGAGACCCTGTCTCAAAAAGTAAAAAGGGCTGATGTGGTTCAGGGGTTCAGTACCCTTGGGTTCAAAAAAAAGCAATACACGGGTTTAGATGTTACAAAACTTTTAAACAGACAATATGTAAATGTGTACTATAAAAAGTAGCCCATGTGAATTGAAAAGAATTTGTTAATAGTTTATCCAAGAGTGAGTATGTAAATTACATAAAGAAAACACAATTTGTATTTGTGTCAAACTAAGGCTACTTTGTTCTTTAAATCTTTAATAGTCCGGTTTTTGAGTGATAACCAAATAATTTATGCCATATTTAATATGTGTTATTTAGTGTAATATATGTATATTTATAAAATTGATATTTTACAATTTGTATTATAGGGAATAATATATAATTAACAATGTATAACTGATAAGTAACTGATAAATCCATATAATAAAATGATAAGACTAAATATGTACATGTAGTTCTAAGGATGGATAGTTAGAAGGGACAACATTGAAATTTGGAGCAGAGTCTGGACACTTGGGTCTGCCAATGGAGCTGGCAGGCTTGCCGGGGGATAGGTATGGAGGAGGCCGGGGTGCAGCTCATCTGCAGCGTGCTGGCAGGCTGAGGCTGGAGATGGTGCTGAGCTTTGTCCCACTCATGTTTTGGTGCTTCAATGTTAGGCACTAAGGCCCATGCGGCCAAGCTGTTGCTGCATGGTGAGATCGCTGGTCATGAGAGTAGAGGGAGAAGGCAGCTGAGGCCTGCATGCAGTTCAGAACTGCTGTGGCCTGAGAAGGAAAGTTGTTCCCCACCTCCTTGTCTGGAATGGCTACTGGCTGAGAAACTCTGTTATTGAAACTTCTCGTCAGGTCTAAGGCTGACCATGACTAAAGAATTTAATCAGTAATTAAGTTGGTTGGCCTTGATGTAACATTGCCAGCTGAGGTCACAAATTAAGCATTTATAAAATAAAAAAATTACCTTTATTCTTAATTCCAAATGTGCAAAGTTCTAATTAATGAATCTTAATCCATGGTAAATAAAACAAGCTTGTGTAGTGTTATCTACTGTTGAACTGAGGTATCAACATTGCTATTAGAAAGTTGTCATCTGTGATTACTAACTGGGGTTTACTTTGATTGGCCTTTTCTAACAATAATGTGTTCAAGACCTTCTTGTGGAATACCTGAGTGGCTCTTGACTCAGAGATGTGGAAGAGTGACAGAACCACTTCTAACCTTAGCACTCCTCATTTCTTGGTAGAGATGAGACCTAGGAAAGTCAAGCCCTAGACCAGGTTTACACAGGGAAGTTAGCAGAGCCATGGCAGAAAATTGCCTGGCACTGGATTCAGTGGAATTTAAGCTGCACAATGCTACGTCTCTGCCCCCAGAGAGCTCATTAAATTCTGAATAACAAGGCCCACCTGCATTAACTGGAACCTACCTTGTAGGAATACACTCCGTCAGATGTCAGAAATAGCCCTGACTTGATGCTTTCTCTTCATTCTCCTCTCAGGTCTTTCAACTGCCCTTTGGAATTTCCTCAGCGCACCCTTTCATTAGCATAACTGGAGCCAAAGTCTTGTCCTCATGGTGATTCTTCAGTTCACCAGAAGATTTGCTCTCCCTGCAGGCTGTTAGCTTTTCTCTAGTGGCCTTGTCATGTTATGGAGTAGGTGGTCTTTGACAGTGAGGTTAGCTTCACACTTCTGTTGGTATGCTACTGTAGCTGAGTGGCCTTGGATTCCTTCACATCTCTTCTGTGGGGGACTTTTCTTCCCATCTGTTTGGCAGATTCACCTGTCATCTTTGTCAAGCCATCATATACTTGGGTCTTTTTCCCAAAACAATCACTCAGACTTATGATTTTATCTATTTTTTATTTATTTAGACATTTATGAAACCAATTTTATTGAGCACATTAAATTGAATGAAAGGGAGCCATTATAACATGATGGGGTATCATTATCTGAAAACACTTATCCTGTATCTGAATGATCCCATTGCTACATTAGGCACATGTTCCTCTCTCTACTATCACTTATACATTAAGTACCCCAGCATGCAGGTAGCAGTTTGATCTAATTGCAAGAAGCTATTTAAAAATGATAACAACCACTTGAAATTTGTGATCTCTGAAGTACATAACTTTTTACCTTCATCAAAAGGCTGCATAATAAATTATGGACATTTGCGGTTCTCATCTTGGACTAGGAATTATCCAGATGTTCTTAGATCAGTGGATATTTACTGAATATCTGCTGTATATCGCAGGACTCAAGGTGTATGTAACAAGCACTAGACATGGTTCCTCTAGGTGTAAGTTTCCTAGGTACCATAGCCTCAGTTTCTCTATATTCAAAATTGAAATGTAGTTCACGTACTGTATTCACAAATCAACCTGTGTAATATTGGTAGTAGTGAGGGATAGCATAGTTATTGAACAAACATTCAATATAGTATTCTCATAGAGGTACATCCAAGATATCTTCCAGAATCTTCTCTGATAAAGGAAACAGTGAAAAGAAAATGAAGTCCTTGCTTGCTGGAGGAGATGGGGATTTTGGCTTGGAACAAACTTGCATTATAGGACACCCACTGGAATAAAGGAAGGATTGAGGTTTCTAGGAACTCCATAAATTATATTGTTCTTCTTGATTGATTGGCTTGACCTGTGACCTAGATCATTGGTTTTCATGCCTTTCAGTCTCAAGACCCCTACATACTATTAGTCACTATTTATTTAGAACTCAAAAGAATTTTTGTTACTCCAGGTTATATCTATCAGTATTTACTATATTAGAAATTAAACTGAGAAATTTTCAAGATATTTATTTATTTAAAGTAAAAAGTAATAAGCTCATTAACATAAGTGATATTTTAATTTTGTTTTAAAATACCATGTTTCCGACACCAGCCAGAGAAGCTAGACTGCACTGCTGGTTGTACCTCCTTTCTGTCTGCTTTGTTAGAAGGTGGCCGTTTTCTCATTGTCTGCTCTGCACTTAGTCTCTTGCAATCTGCTATTCGGGTTACCTATATGAGGTAAATTTAGTCATGTAGGTAGTAGTTGATTAAAAGGAAGAATGGGAAGAATAATTTTAATAGGCTTTTCAAATGTTTGGATAATTCTAGGTTCTAGATGTTCCTCTTTGATATTACAATAACATTCAACAAATAGCAGTTCCTTTTTTTTTTTTTCCCCCTTTTCTTTTCTTGATATGGGAGTCTTGTTGTATTGCCTTTGTTGAAGCTAAAATTTACAGGTTAGTTGCAGTATGCAGTCTGAAACCCTAGCAGTGAATTTCTCATACTCTTTCACTACCATCCACTGGCCAAGTTTGCCCAGTGAAGGTATCCACTTGCCCTTTGATGCTGTGTCCTCCATTGATCACTTGGAAGATAATGATTTGTACACATTCCAGGTATCAACAATAAAAAAAAACAAAAAGAAACTCCCCAAACCCACACATATCATATCAACATTGTTCTCTTAGGTAATATGAAAGTGACTGACAGAAGTTGTCCCAGAATTCTAATTGTGCTCAAAGGCTCCAAGTGTTGTCATCCAACACAAGAAAAAGTTTCATTGAAGTTACAGCTCACTTTGTTCATGTTCGAGAACACATCTGCATTTTCCCACTGTTATTTTTTGGGTGAAGGTGTCATTGCCTGGGAAAGCTGCCTCGCTGCACTGTATGCAGACCCCTGTGTGCTTTTCTTCAGATTGTGTACTCTTTGGTCTAGATCTGTTGAGAGTGCTGGTGACTCTTCACCGGGGCTTTTCTTAAATGAAAATGGGTCTTCTGGCTGCAAGCAGCTGGTGATGAGAAATGGCCCCTATCAACGAGGTGCCTCTTTTCTGACCTGTGCTGGCCGAAGTTACTGATCTGCTGTTGTCTTTGTACCATTGTCCCAGTGCTGAAGAGAGAGAGTTTCCTAGCGTTGGTGTGGGATCCTTTTGACTTTGAGGCCTCCCAGGACTCTGTAGCCTCGATAAGAAATTGCCTCTCTGTATTACAACAGCCGTTAGATCAAAAGCATGTGTTTGGCTGGGACCACAGTCTTATATTTGACCTGTTAACCTAATAGAAGTCAGCCATTGACATGTGACCTGCTGAAACATTTTCTGCACTTTGTCATCCTGTTGTGGTAAAAGCAGAGACAGTTGGCCATTTTGTTGACATCCCTGGGTTTTTATTTTCTTCCTTCCTTCCTTCCTTCCTTCCTTCCTTCCTTCCTTCCTTCCTTCCTTCCTTCCTTCCTTCCTTCCTTCCTTCCTTCCTTCCTTCCCTCCCCTCCCCTCCCCTCCCCTCCCCTCCCCTCCCCTCCCCTCCCCTCCCCTCCCCTCCCCTCCCTCCCTCCCTCCCTTCCTTCCTTCTTTGTTGTAGTGCTGGGGATTGAACCCACAGCCTTGTACATGTGAGGCAAGCACTGTACCAGTTGTTGGCACTGCTGGAAGACCAATGTGCTCCATGAAGTCTTGCTGCCTTGCTGTTCACCCATTTTCACTTAGGAGCAGTCACCCTTTTAACTTTAGTTCAGGATTCTTAGCCAGAGAGCACTAAGATCACAGGAACAAATCAAAATTCATACAAAGAATGATCAGTATCTCACCAAGGACTCTCTGTGTTTTGTCTTGTTTGTTTTCCCTAGGTCGCTTGGGCCAATTGGGTTTGAAGGAAGGATTTCCAACTGCTGTGAAAAATATTAGTTCGGTTATTGGTATGTTCATACAACATGCTCAGGATGAAGGTAAAACTCTTACATATCAAAATTGCTTTCATATCTCTTGAGTTTCTCTTACTGTCTAAGCTTTTTTTTTTTTTTTAATTTTTGAGTCTCTACTGTGTGCCTCGCTGTGTGCTTGTACATAGGGAAAATGAGATGGATGCTCAGTGTTGCTGTTTGTGCATGTGAGTTCCATGGTGTAGTTTGTTCTTTTTAGTAGCTGACCCTGTTGGACAGTGTTCCCCTAAGGAAGAAAGTGCTCTCTTCTCGCCCTGCTTCTGCCTCAGACACTCTGTCTGAGCCCTGGGTCTTAACCTTGAACCTCTGCAAGGCCTCCTGCTCAACTATGTCCTGACCAGCTGAAGTCACATGTAAAGCAATGCTGCATGGTGAGGGACCCACCATTGTTGTGTGCTTAGCATCAGAAGAGGATTGGAAAGCTAGAAATCCTGCGAGCAATTGCTGTGCTGGGATTTCTGTTATCATTTACATATTATATAGCATATAATTTTATGTCTTACTCTTGTGAGAAAAGCTTAACTCAAAATAACCATTACAAATGATATATCTAGTTTCTGTTTTGAGTATTGTGCAATCAAAAAATAATGTAGTTAACTTTTCATCAGAGAGGCACAAGTGACATCTTAAATACTGCATGACACACAAGGTGATCTTAACATGGTAGGTCTTTGTCTTGAGCTTTCAGAGGCAGATTTGCTGTGCTGAGCTGGTAGAGCGCAGCCTGAAGGTGGCTCCCTGAAGCACCCTCCTGACTTCAGGGTGGCTGCTGAGGGGTGCTTTCCTTCTGCATGAGCATTCCTCATTCCTCCCTTATACCCTCATCGTGCTGATGAGAAGGATTCTAGCCCAGAACAGCCCCAGAGTGTCACCTTGCCAATAAATGAAGACTTGTCCTGTTGCTGGGATAGTGTAACCTAGAAACCAAGCAGCCCTAACCATGAAGAGAAAAGAGCTGCCGTGGGCTGTGGCAGATTACTGCATGGCACTGCCCCGTCTTGTGGCATCCACTACCAGCCACACGCACCCTCTGAGGTGGATGGCACCACCCTTATTGCATATGCCAGGCCTGGGGAAAGCATAAGATATGCTCTTAGGTAAGATATGTAAGGAGCGGTGCCTTGGCAGCCCTGTTCACCCAGGTTTGCATGACTCCAGAGCCAGTCTCTTTAAACAGCATTACATATCTGCCTTTATATAAAGTTCTTTTTTAAAATCTGCTTGTGTTTCACTCATATGGCATTTTAATTTGAGCCGTGGCCATTCTCTGTGCCATGCTCTGTGCTTCTTTCAATATTTGTAGGTGTGGGGGTAGAGAAGTGGGGTGGGTAGTAAAAGCATCAGTTCTGCTATTATCTTAAACATTAACATTTGCATGTGTGGTGTGTTTGTGTTGTTTTTTAAATACAAGTTGAGTATCCTTAATCCAAAAATGTAGGATATGATACCATAAGTTTCTACTTGTGTAGAACCATGAAACATTTCCGTGCACAAAATTATTAAAAATGTTGTATAAGATTACCTTCAGGCTTTGTGTATAAGGTGTGTATGAAACATAAATGAATCTTGTATTTAGACCTGAGATATCCGATTATTTATATACATACATTTCAAAATCCAAAACAGTCTGAAGCACTTCTGGTCCCAAGGATTGCAGATAAGGGCCACTCAACACATGTGTCATGTGTCACTCACAGAAGACTGAAATACAGTTAATAATAAATTTTAACTAACTCCTAAAATATTTAAACTTAATGTAAATAAACCCTAACTAAATTAAGTTTTAAGTAAAATAAATTAAGTAAAACTGCTAAAAGAGAACTATAATATTCTACTATGGTTTGTAAGTTAGATAAGATCCACAATCCTGCACTGTAATCCAGCATATAAAGTGTCTCATCTCATTGCATTTTTTTTTACATCCAAAGTCCATTTAGGAACACTACTAGTAGATATTGAATAGATTCATATTGGACAGATGTTAGGAGCGCCTTGTCTTCTTAAACTTAAATGTGAGTGCTTTCTGGAACTGCTCTGGGCAGAGAAGTTCTGGGTCTCTCCCCTTTCCCCCACATGGCACTCCTCAGGACACAGCCATTGCCAGGAGTCCCAGGAGCTAGGGTCAGGTTGTTTTTCCTTTTCATTGTGGATAGTTCTTAATGATTTTTTTTTTTTTTAACTGTGGGATCTTTCTTATGCATTTAATTTTCATTGCTGGCAGAAAGAATTCTTTATCTGAAAGCATTCCTGTAGATTACAACATTAAAATTTTGAGTAACAGATACTGTCTTACTTTATGATTGATTTAAAATTTCTCTTCAGATATACCATGGGGAATACAGTTAGCAGCTGTATATGCTCTTTGTGACTTGAGTCCCAGCAACCCAGTGGAAATTTCCAAGATCCTAGAAGCTTGGCGGAGACAGACCTCCAGCAGCATCCCATCTGCAGTCGTCAGCTGCCTGGAAGAAGTCGGCTCCCTGAGTGTGGAGGGGCTCAGCTGAAGGCAGGGGCCGCTGCGGCTGGAGAAGTGCCTTGACACATCAGCTGTCCGTACACTACTCAGCTTTAGGAATACAGTGTGAGGTCCAGACGTGAAGTAGGTAGAGTGGCAGCAGCCCTCCCCAGCGTGGGCAGGGAGAGCAGGCGGCTGTGTAATTGTTCTTTCCTAAACCACATACATTTCACTTTGGCTGTTGTGATCATGTGACATGGATTGTGTAATTGTGTCTTGGTCAAACAACAAACACTTGAACCTAGCCCTTTTTTTGCTGCAGAAAGTGTCCTTTTAGTGGCTTTTAAAAGTCGAGTGGCATTTTATAATGAATTTAACAATATAAAAACAAGATTTGGTTCCTGGGCTATTTTGGGCTTTATGCTCATATAGTGACTAGGAAGAAACAAATTGGCTAAAAAAGAAATAAAAGAGTCTTCCGCTCTCTTAGCTGGAAATGGGCTACAGAAGTTTCTCTCAAGATGTGTTTAATTGACCACAGTAAAACATTGAGAGCTGTCAGCAGAAATTTACTTTACTGCATCTTCATATCTCTAAAGGGTTCTTAAGAATATTTAACTATATATCAGGAAGGGAACTGAACCATAGATGTTCCACTGCAGGTTTTTGTATCAGAACATGTATATGAGTGACTCCGCGGTGACCGCAGCAGAGCTCTGTGTGCTGTGTACATACGGACAGTGCTATGATGTGTCTCACATTGGATGATATTCCACTTTCGGAATTTTAGTATTTGTATATAGAAAATGGGTTTAATAACTCACCGTGATTCTGATTTGTCTTATATTCATCATTTCTTAAAACTCTTGTATGTGTTTTTTATAATAAAAAATAAAAGTAAGCCATGCACATTGTTGTTATGATGATTAAAGTGTGACACTTGGAATTTCTCTATCAAAGATGAAGAAAATACTGTAACCCAGGCCAGAAGGAAACGGCCATCCCTTAGGAGCCTCGCCTCCTGCACAGGTGCTGCACTGCCAGTGCTGAGTTAGTTCTGGGCACTCACTGAGCCGGTGCTCCGTGTTGATGCCAGGTAAGTGCTGAATGGCTCTCAGGATTTGATTTGTTTTTTAATTATAATTTAATTATAATTGCTGCCCTTTTAAAAAAACTTCATCTGACAACTCTTCTGCTAATCCTTCTGCCTCTTTTCCTAAGCATCACAGATGTGGGAGGCCAACCTTTTGGGTGACTGAGTTACACTCCCCAGCTGGGTGCTGAGGCGCTCAGTCACAGAAATGGGTGTGTCTTGCTATAGCCCCATGGGAGAAGCTATGCTCACCTGTTCCTTTGTAATATAACCCCTTGCCCGGTTTAGGATAGAATCTTCCATGGAAGTGCCTTGTGTGTGTCCCCTCCTCTTACTGTGCCCTTGGGTGTGGCCTACCCAGGTGTCAGTCAACCTGCTGACAGTGGACATCATGAAGATAGACTCAGCCCCTGAAACCTGACCCCTTGCCTCATTTGAATAGCTTCTCCTCAATAAAAGGGGTCAGCGCGTGCTCGCTCTCTCTTTCTGTGGACCCATAAGGTCAGAGGAGCCGTCACAGCAACCCCAAAGAAAAAGGTATTTGTGTCTCTTGTGTGGTTATTTTGTGCAGCCCAGTTAGCCCAGTTTAACTAGAGTGACCCCTGAGCCTTTTAGTAGCGAGAACAGAAACCTGGCACACAGACATAACTTGAAGCTCTGGAAGTTGTTTGTTGGTGTGGTCATGCTTTCCACCAGTGTGCATTGGGCATGTCTGCCAGGTGCCTGGCTGGGAGGACCTGGTCAGGGCAGTTGAGAAACAGGTTCTCACAGAGCTATGATCTGTGGGAAGAGAAAATTTCTAAGGAACCACCCAATAAATACAGCATTATGAATCTGGTGAGGTGCCATATTAAGAAACCATGGAGCACACAGTGGAGAAGAGTGGGAAAACCTCTCTCTTTTCTGTGCGAAGCAGGTTTTTTTGAGGAGTTGATGCTGAAAAGACCTGGAAAGAGGAAGCCAGTCTTGAACACACAGGAGGAGTGTCCCTGTGTATGGTTGAGGTTGGCCCTGTGAGGTGAAAAATGTACTGTGTGCCAAAAGGCAGTTGCTGTGACCACAACACAGGACAAATGTCCATAAGATTGTGTTAGAAAGGAATCTAACAGTCATTTTGGACTTGAACACCTGACCCCCAGCTGGGAACACATTCACAGTGCTTGGAACCCAAGGCTTCAAGGAAGAGTTGAACAGAGATGTCACGTAAGTTGGAGTTCACTAAGTCTTTTTTGAGATGAAGGGATGTGCAAAGACTGAGAAGTGAACCAGAAAGACCTGTAAGGGGACCTGCAGCAATGGCAGTGTAGACAATCAATGGTAGGTAGATTTAAACCTGTGGTGGAGGCTGGAATGTAGCTTAGTGGTAGAGCACTTGCCTCACATACAGGAGGCCCTGGGTTCCACCCCCAGCACCACAAAACCAAAAATAAATAAAACCTATCGTGGGTGGAATCAATGCTATATCCATTAAGTGGGGGATGAGGAGCAGGAGGGAGTCTAGGAATAGTCCCAGGTTAGTGAGTTGGGCAGGCACCTGGGGTGGGGCACAGGGGTACAGGTTTGATAATTAAAGTCACAATGCTATGCTTTCCATTTGACAGAGGAGCCCTGAGACATGCAGGCATCAGTGACAAGGAATCTTTACAGGTGAAGTTCTGCCCAAGGACCAGGGGAGAGGTTTGGAAATTGGCAGCCTATGGAGGCTGTTTACAGATCTATATTTGTGTATTCACGTTAGGAGAAAAATAACTTCCCTTGGCCGACCTAGAATTTGAGGTGGTATGGGAGAGGGTGGAGGAGGAAACAAGGCAGGCAGGCAGGCAGGCTTGGGGGAAGCTGGGTAATGGATTTTGCCCTTGCCAGGAGCTTCCAGGTCCCGGGGTGGGGGGGTGAGGTTAGGCATCAGTGGGTGGGAGTGACCTTGATGAGCTTATCCCTCAGGATGCTGGGTTTACTGTGAATGGGAGGCAAGTAGGAGATGGAGGAGCAGTCTGCTGACACAGCTGTGAGGTTTTGCCTGTGTGAGTGTATCAGGTGGATCTAATGTTTTAATCTCAGCAGCATTCTGTGTTTTTAGTTCAAGGAGAACAGGCACACTGCTATCGTCTGCCACTGAGAACTCCTGGTTGCTGCACTTCAACCAATGTGGTACCCCAAGTTCACTAGTTAGGATCTGCTCGATGCTGTGGGCTGATTATAAGTAGGCCTGGAGTTGCCCGTGTGCTCCATACCCTTCCAAGGTTAAAAGAATTTTAAACTTAATTTCTAGTAACCAAGCAGAGCATTGCTGTAGTGTTGTTTGATTTGAACCATACAGCAAACAAATCTGGAGTTGGATGGGGCTGTAGGCTGGAGTCTGGGGTCTGCAGAAGTGCACAGATACTAGGTATCTTGATTGAGCTGGGTCCTATGCAGCCTAATAAACCGTGCAGTGTGGAGCTGACAGGAGCGACTCAGAGCAGGCCGGGCTGCTGCACTAGCAGCATTTCCTGTTGTGCCTGGGCATAGTGATCATGGTGTAGGAAGTCGAAGGAGCTAGAGGATGAGGAGGGGTGGTGAACAGAGGACAGAGTAATCTTAGTGATCATACTAGCTGACCCTCACTTGCCACACACATTCGTATACAATCCCTGGCTTTGCATTTTAAGTTTAGAATCAGCCCAATGTGCTGGGCTGATGACATTCCAGTGATGATTTTGCACGCAGAATTCTCTGTCCAATTTTTCGCTTGTTTTTTTTAAGATCCTAAGTGCCCATGGAATTCAGCAAATTTAATTGGAAAAGAATGAAACCAGAATGTATGCTATGTGAACACAAGGGCCTTCACTGTGGCCACCAGAGGGCGCTGCAGGCTTGCCTGTGAGTGAAGCCAGAGGCCAGCAGGCACCCTCATTGGAATAGGGCTGAGACATGAAGGGCTGTGCTCCCAGCCTGTCTTCCAGGAAACCACATCTGTCTCCATTCATATTGAGCACTAATCTTATTGCCTAGGCTCAGTAGCTCCAGGAGTCAGTGTGGGCAGTGTGGGCAGGATAGCATGTGAAGCCAATGTCACTCAAGAGCATATTTCAAAAAAGAAACAAGCAGCAGGTGCTCTGCATGTTTGGCCAAATTCTTTTCTGGTGATTTTTTTTTAAATGGTCCTAAAGCAAAATGCTTTGCCAAAAAAAAAAAAAAAAAAAATCCGGGTGGGTTATTGGCAGTGATAGGTGACCATGGGTAATCAGGTCTGGAACTTTCAGCTCACCCCAGCTGCACAATCCTACCCGCAGTGAGCATGCTCCCTGCCTATCAGGTAAGATCCTGGCACATTCTGTCCTGTATAGCCACATTATGAAGGAGTTGTGTGAAAAGAAGTCACAAATGTGAATCTAATCTACCTGTCTCACCAAGACTGGAGGTGCAACAGTGTTTTCAGTGTTATGTTCTAGAAATGTAGGTACCAGCCATCAACTTTGGGCACAAGTTTCCTGCTTCCTTCCATTTGCCTGACACATTCTCACAAAAAAAAATTCAGGGTGTGCAATTGTGAACCACACTGGAAGTTCATTTTCTTGCCCCTCTGAACAGAACTTTAAGGAATGCCTACTTTCATATCATGAATTTCTATGTTAATATGCTTGTAAATCTTAGTGAGTTGAACCATCACTGTTCTGCAGTCAGTTTACAGACAAAGGTAGAGTTGTGAAGAGTGAGGGGGAGAAGATACAATTCAGTTTTACACAAATGTGTCCCCTTTTGTTGTGAAGGACATTAGGACTTGAGCAGGGTCCATTCAGGTAACTTGTGTACCTCCTCACAAAGTAGGCTGAGCCCTCATCCAGGCTGTCCTTGATTATCCTGCCCAGTATGAGAGAGGGAGGGTGGTGGGCTGCTCCTAGACCAGCAGTTCTCAAATGCATATTAGACACGCAGATTCTGGAACCTCATCCATACCCACCGAATTTGAAACTCGGGGGTACTTGGGGAGCCATTGCCCTTTGAGTGCCCCTATTACTAGTCCCATCTACCCAGCCCTGCTCTGGGTACCTGCTTACTCCTGCCCTCTGCTTTCAGAAGGCCTTGTCTCTGGTCTCCACGTGGCTTTTCTTGTTCCCCCTATTGATCTACTTCAGTGGAAATTTGGGAAGAAGACAAGGTAAGCATGTTAATTTCCTTCATCTTGAACCAAATCCCATTGCTAGCAGGATTTCGTTTTCTGCCATTTTTAAGAATTTTTTTTTTTTTTTTAAACACAGTCATTAGTTGCTGCTTTGAGAGTTCACCTCTCCCTAAATCCTGAGTGGATAACTGATAAAACTCAAAAGAAACAATGAACTGAAACTATGAGCCATCAGAACTCCACAGCCGGAAACTGCCCCTCAAAGCTGTCATTTTTTGTGTTGTTTTCTGTCATTATGTATTCGCTTTAACAGTTTAACTTGTCATGCAGTGTGTTCTAGTTGGTCATCCCATGTTAACTTGCACTATTGTGTGCATGTAGCAGTCAAGGGCTTGGTGCCGTTCCCCCATCCACAGGCCCTGCGGAGGCTTGGCCCCAGGCTCTCTCAGAGCATGCATATCATTTAACCTAGAACCTGTCATGTCACACCACCTCTCCATTCTGTGTACTTCAGATCCTGGAGGGTAATAAAAATGTGAAGTGCCTCATGTGGTCCCTTGCTACCTTCTGGCCAGTGCAGAATTGGGTCTGTGTTCTTTTGTCTGTATCTGGCAAGTTGCTTCCTAAGGCTTTGGGGTGGACTCCACTTGGGTAGCTGGGGGAGAGCTGTTGGTTATTTGCAGGAGCTAATCGCCCTCAAAAGCAAAGGGTACCAAGAAATCAGGGCTGTAGACTGTGAGCTCTGGATTTTTGGAGTCATGAGCTTCTACTACCAACTTGAAGGAAAAGAGGAGGGCAATGCACAGACTGAAGTCAGGAGCTTGGGGCTCCCGAGCATTTGCCAGGGACTCTGCTCTCCTCCAGTGGGCCAGCCTGGCAGGATGGCTGGGTTTGGGCAAAAAGCTTGAGAGAAGTGTGTGTCCACTGTGTGGCTTGTTCCCTCACCTGGCCTCCACCCCAAGACAGCTGTGTTCTTGAACTCCACATTTAGGTGGCTTGCATCCCTGCATTTTCAACCAGTACTTCCCTTTGAGGGAAAAGTAAGTTTCCTGGAGAGTCCTTTATAAAGCTCACAGAAGTTTTTACTGCCATGTGGAGCCGTCTGTCAGCCCCAATACCTGAAGCAGGTGGAGTAGGAGAATGGGCCTGTGCTGGCGGAGCACATGGTCCTGAGCCACCTGGTCATTTACAGAAGCTCATGTCAGTATTTCAGGGGCTGCTTGCAATACAATCTCTAGTTTCACATCACCCCTGGGATATCGGAGGGAAGAGGAGTCTACAGTGGGGAAAATTCTAATTGTGGAGTGTTTAATTTGAAAGTCTTGTTCATGTAGAAACATGGGAACTTTGGGAAAGATCAGACATGGGGATATTCAGGCTCAAGAGGCACTTGCAAATGCTAAAGGGGTGGGAAGCTTATTTTAAAAAGATAGAAAACATCCTAAACCTAGAAAGAATACAAAATGCAGATACAGAAAGGTCAAATGTGAACAGTCAGATTCAACTCAACCAAACTACCCCAAGACATCTTATATTGAATATCTCAATTTCCAATGATAAAAAGAAGATTCCCAAGCCAAATGAAAAAAATTGCAAATAAGGGTGTTCCAATTCTCCTGACAGCTGACTTCTCGGAAATTTTACAGATCAGAAGAGACTGGCATGAGATTGTCACAGAGCTAAAGGAAGAAACTGAAAATCAAGAATACTGTATGTAGCAAAGCCATTCTTTAGAAATGAAGCAGAAATAAAGACATTACCAGATAAACAGAAGCTGAGGGAATGTATTCCTACCAATCCTATCCTGTAAGAAATGTTATAAAGGTGTTTTTCAAACTGAAAGATATGTTAATGAGGAAGAAGGAAAGGCTAGAAAGTATAAAACTCTCTAGTAAAAGTAACAATACAAATTTAGAATGTTCTCATGTTGTAAACATGATGCTTAAACCATATGTTTAGTATTAAAAAAACCCCAAATCTTAAAAATGTCTACCTTATTGCATTTTAAAAGATACGGAAAGATATCTTGGAATGGGTAGAGCTGAAAAGATATAAAGAAAGATATAAAAGTGGAACATGAAAAAATCAAAATGAGTGGAAAAGAGTGCAAATATAGAGGTTTTCTAATTTTTAAAATTATTTTCTAATTATTTTATCTTTTGTATCTTTACATTCACGTATAGTTATTATTTCAAGATAGCTTATTATATTCAAAACATGTCCTTGTGAGATTGTAACCCCAAACACTCAGGAGACTAAGGCAAAAGAATTATAAATTCAAGGCCATCTATGAAAAATATCAAGACCCTGTCTCAAAAATTAATAGAAATAAACAAGCAGAAAATGTCTTCTCATAAAGCCTCATGGTAACCACAAAACAAAGATTGTAACAGACAAACCAAAAAATAAAAATAATAATAAGGAATCAAAACTCACCAGTAGAGTGAATCATTTAACCACAAAGGAAGATGGTAAGAGAAGGACAAATAAAGGAACTGCAGTAAAACTGAAAGCAGTTACAAAATTACTAACTCAGATAGAATGGATTAAAGGCTCCAAATAAAAGACACAGTGACTGAAAAGATTTCAAAAACAAGACCTGACTGTGTTGCTTTGAAGAAACTCATGTCACATCTAAGGACACAGAAACTGAACCTAGAGGAATGAAATACAGTATTCCATGCAGATGGAATCCAACAAGGAGAGTAACCATATAAATGGACTAGATAAAATGACTTTAAATCAAAAGCAGTAAAAGGAAACAAGGATGTCATATGTTGATTGATAAAGGGTTAGTTCAGCAAGAGGAAATAGCAGTATTGGAGTACCTGAATATGTAAAGCAAATATCCATAGGCCTTTTGGAGAGGTGGACTCTAATATAGTAATAGAAGGAACTTGAACACTCCACTTTGAGAAACTCCCACCAGATAGGATCAAGAAAGAAACAGCAGAGTTAAATTGCATCCTACACCACACGACATCTAGAGAACATTCCATTCAGCAAATGCAGACTACCCACTACATTCTTCTCAGCAGCACAAGGAACTTTCTTCAGAAAGATCCACATGTTAGGCCACAAAACAAGTCTCAACAAACTTTTAAAAATTTACATCATATTGTCTTTTCCAACCACAATGCAAGAAAACAGAATTGATAATAAGAACTTTGGAAACAATAAAAATAGAAATTAAATTACTTACTTTTGAACAATGAATGGATCAAGAAAGAAACCAAGTAGGAAATTAAAGTACTTATTGAACTAAATTAAAATGAAAACACAACATACTATTGAGGTAGAAGGAAATCAGTACTGAGAGGGAAGTTTATACTGATCACATTGAAAATGCAGAAAAATTCTGAACAACCTATTGCTGCACCTCAAGAAACTAGAAAAACAAAACTCAAAATTAATAAAAGGTAGAACTAAAAATTGGAGTAGGAAAAAAGTGAAATAGAGGCAAAAACTAATAGAACAACAATAAAAAGATCAATGAAACCAAGAGCTGATTCTTTGAAAGAAAACTGACAAAAATTTAGCTAAACTAAGAAGGAGAAAAACTCAGATAATTACAACCAAGAGTGAAGAAGGAGATTTTACAACTGATACCACAGAAATAAAATACAGAGCCTCATTAGAGGTTATTATGAACAGCTATATAACAAAAATATTTGATAATCTAGAAAGAGAAAAATTCCTGGACAAATACACTCTTCCAAGATTGAATCGTGAAGAAATAGAAAACTTGAACTGACCAAAAATGTATGAGACTTGCGCTAAGAAAGGCCCAAGACCAGATGGCTTCACTCCAGAGTTCTAGCAGTGAAAGAAATGGAAGGAATTCTTCCAGATTCATTCTCTGAGGCAAGTATTACCTTGTGAAAACCTGATAGTGACACAACCAAAAAGAAATCTACAGTCCAACATTTGTGATGAACTTAGATGTGTAAATTACCAACAAAATACTGGCCAATTGAATCCAATAGCACATTTGAAAGATTATTCACCATAGTCAAGTGCGATTCACCCCAGGGATGCAAGGATGGTTCAACATATGCAAACTAATAAATGTGTTCCACCGTATTAGCAGAATGAAGAACAACACCCATAAGGTCATCTCAGCAGACATGGAAAAGACTTTTGATAAGACTCAACATCCCTTCATGAAAAAAAAAAATGAACCAACTAGGTCTAGAATGAATGCACCTTAGCATAATGAGGTTATTTGTCACAAGTCAGAAGTTAACATTATGCCAAATGGGGGAAAACTGAAAGCTTTCTCTTTAAAATCTGGATGTACACTTGTACCACTTTGATTCAACATAGTTCTGGAAATCCTGGTCAGAGTGATCAGACATGAGAAAGAACAAATAAATTCAGCAAAATTATAAGATATTGCTCTATGCCAATCATGAATTGTCCAAAGTAGAAACCAGGAAAGCAGATCCATTCATAACAACGAAAACAGAAAATATCAAAGAATACATTTAAGCAAAGAAATGAAGGATCTCTACAATGACGTCTACACAACATTCATGAGAAAAATTGAATAGGACCCATAAAATTGTAAAGACTTCTTTATTCATAGATTGGAAGAATCAATATCATGAAAATGTCCATACTACCCAAAGAAATCCACAAATTGAACACAATCCCTATCAAAATACAAGTGGTATTCTTCACAGAATAAGGGGAAACAATCCTAACATTTGTATGGAAACTCAAAATTACTCCAAATAGCCAAAGCAATCTTGAGCAAAAAGAACAAATAGGAGGCATTGAACCACCTAATAAATAGACAAATGGGATTACATCAAGCAGAATCTTCTGTGCAGATGCAGCTATTAGGAGAATGAAGAGACAACCTAAGGAATGGGAGAAAATATTTGCACACTGTATATCTGACAAGACACGAACATCCAGAATATATAGGAAACTTTTTTAAAAAATTGAATAGCAAATGAGCAATTGACTTCAAATTTTTTTTTGAAAAGACAAGCAAATGGCCAATAAATATATAAAAAATTTTTATCCTCACTAATTAGGAAAATGCAAATCAGAACCACTATGAGATATCACCTTGCTCTGGTAAAAATAGCTTTTAGGAAAAAAGACAAGAGTTAAGTTCTGGGGATGGTGTACTTTCTCCTTGCATTATTGGTGGGAATGTAAATTTGTACTGCCATGATGCAAGTTCTTCAAAAAGCTAAGAATAGAAATGCTGTGTGGCCTAGCCCTCCTGCTGGTGGGTATCTGTCCGGCAGAACTGTGTCAGGCTGTTGAGGAAATGCCTGCGCTCCCATGGCACATGTGTTGGTGCTGCTGTGTCCATCGCAGCCCTGTTCACAGTGGCCAAGAGATGGGAACAGCATAAGTGTCCGCATACTGTTGAGTGCATAAAATGGGGTTCATATGCATGAGGGAAGACTATACAGCCACAGGAAGAATGACATCCTGTCATTTGTTGTGACAATGTGGATGGAATGGAGATGTTATGTTACACTTTAGATACTATGTTGCACTGGACAAGTGTAACATAGCAAGTCAGGGGATCTCACTCAGGTGGAATCTAAGCAAGTGGATTTCTTAAACTTGAGAATGGTGGTTACCAGAGTCTGGGGAGAACAGGCAGGAGGAATGGATGGAGAACTGTTAGGTACCCTTAGTTAGATGGGAGTAAGGTGTCCTCGTGTGAGGTTGCACAGCAGGGCCACCGTGGGTAATGCGCAGCACATTCAAAACTGGAAAAAAGGATTTCACCATAAATGACACATTTGAAGAGACAGTTTTTAACCCGATTTAAACATTATCAAAATATTGCATGGCACCCCGTAATATGTACAATTTTGATGGTTTTGAGTATCAGCCAAAAATAATTTAAATTTTAAAATTGTTAAGAAAAAAAAACGTGGAAAAGCAGAATTGGGTTCTATAATGGCTGCAGCTGATGCCCTTTACAGTAATGTCTTTCTTTCCCAGTAGACACACGGTTACCAAGGTGAGAGCCCTTGGGAAAAAAAAATATGACCTCAAAATTCAAAGAAACTAGAAAATGCCACACACCTGTTGTGCAGGTAATTTTTCAGAACGTCTTTCACGTGTTTATTCCTTCTTCCCAAGAACTAAGAGACTGATGTTTTGTACTTAGAGCCAGCTTCGTCTGGTTGCTATACTGTCACTGGAGAAGGAAATGGGACTTAGGGTGCATGGTGTCCTTCCCTTTTTGATTTTCTGTGAGTGAGGGCCATCACTTATTTGCATTTTTAAGTCTATTTGTTAGACCTGCAGTGGAGCAGAAAATAGAATTTTTAAAGCATTCTTCCCTGACCTTTTCTAGTTTGTAGTTTTAAAGAGAATGAAAAAATTCAACCCTTATCACATTGATAATCATCCAAAATAATATTTTAAATGCATCTTTCAGTTTGATAACAAGGAAATATATTTTCTGGATTTTCAAGCAGTTTTGCATAACTTCAATTTTTAAGTAGAAACATTGGAAAAAACAAAACAAAAATGAGCAAATTGAACCCATTTCCAGAACCCCTAAGGTTACTTTGATTTCTGTTCCCCACCCCAGCTTTCTTTAGCTTTACGACTCTGTTTAAAATACACTTAAGTGTTACAGTGAATGTTTTATGTTTATTCACAGGTGGAACTTTGTATCTTGTTCTTTACCTGATATTCCTTTTCATTTAAACTCTACAATATGAGCAGAGCAAGCAGAGAGAAAGGAGTCAGGAAGACAAATCCTAAAGACTTCTGTGCCAAGCTCCCCAAGTTGGTTTTTTTTTTTTTGGGGGGGGGGGTGTTGCTGGGAATTGAACCCAAGGCCTCTGCATGCAAGGCAAGCACTCTACCAACTGAGCTAAATCCCCAGTCCCTAAGTTGATTTTTAAAATAATGATTATAAATTCCCCACAAGTGCTTTCAGTGGAACTGCCTTTACTGTGCTCCCAAGTTGGGGGCCTGCAGCCACCTGACCTTCCAGTGGTAGGACACTCTGTACTTGGGTCAAGGGGTGGCATTAAGCTCTGTCTACCCATACTGAGAGCCTCCTGCAAAAAAAATGCAACCTGAGTTTCAGATCAATCCAACTTCAAACATGCACTGTGCACTGTTGTGTTTTATAGGGAGAACTTATTATGGAAGCAAAGCCGTCATTAGCAGATGGTAGCAGCAATTCTGAAGAGCTAGAAGTCATTAGGTACAGGACTTTAGAAGCCGCCTCAAGAAACTGGACACTTCTTTAAAAATGATCTCAGTGCCACTGGTCTGGAATTCTAATAACAGGGTTGGTGTACTTTCGTGTCTCAGATTGTGGTTAAATGGAGAGGAATGTGTATTTGTTTCTTCACTGGGCTCCTTGAAATCCTGAAGCATGTCTTTTTTCTTAAGTGTCGCATTGATAAACACGGCAAGTAAACCATAGATAATATTTTTATAAGAGTCACCTAATTTTTTGGAGTGCATTTAAATTTCTTTACTATAGAAAACACAGTGCCCCTGAGGGATGCTATTGAGCTTCTCAGGGCCTGACCTCCCAAGATGTCTCAGTTTAGGAGATACTGCTTTGCATCCAGTTATCGTGGAAGGGTCCTAGCTGGTTGTTAGTTTACAGAATTAATAACTTTTCATCATTGGAATGGAATGATTTTGATTGCTTTCTTTTGCCTTTATTTTCTGCATTTTTTTTTTCCTGGTTTGGGGAATTGGGAATAAGCAGAGATTTGCATTTTGGTTTTGTGTGTATGGAAGTGAGTAGGGATTTGCATTCTGTGTTAGAGTTCATGCACAGATAATCACAGTATTTCTGGTTAACTACTGAAGTTACAGTAGTTAACCAGTTTCTTTATTCTTTTTTTTTTTTTGTGTGTGTGTGTTACTGGGATTGAACCCAGGGCAGTTCACCACTGAGCTATACCTCCAGCCTTTTTTTTTTTTTTTAAATTTTTTGAGATAGGGTCTCACTAAGTTGCTGAGACTGGTCTTGAACTTGCCATCCTTCTGCCTCAGCCTTTGGAGTCTGTGGAATTACAAGTGTAAAATACTATGCCCACTTTGCTACTAATTTTAGTTAATTAACTTTTAAAGATTTTTGCTTGATTTTTTTTTTTTAAATTAAGGACCACCACACCTGTTTTCCTTAGAGTATCTGAAAGCAGATACTAGTATCACTATACCTGCTTCTAAAGCTGAGGCACAGGCAGAGTGACCTTAACACCAAGGAAGACAGAGACTTGCAAAGTAGAATCATCTAAACTCATCTGCTGTTTCTGACATCCTCACCAAGTATGAACAGCCAAAGATAGAATGGTGTCTTGCACCCCAGACCCACTTTAGAAAGGGCAAAGCTAGGAGGAAGGTCAGACTTGGTTTATAGCTATCTTCTTGAAGAAGGAAAAGAATTCTGGGTTAGCCTGGCTGGTGGTGCAGGACAGTGGCAGACTTGCCCCAGGAAGGCCAGAGCAGACCCTGCCTCCTGCAGACCTAGGCACCTGTATTCCTCCTAGCAGCCCTGTGCCATGGCCAACCACAGTGCAGGTTTGCAGGCAGAGACTAGGCAGTGCCGGAGGACCTGCACAGGTCTCTTCCACCTCACTCTGGAACCATCCTTTCCCTGATGGTCTGCCACCGTCATGGCCCCTTCCAACACATATATGAGGTCAGACTTCCTCCCTGAAGAAAGGGAGGAAGAAGCATTCAGAGAGCTTCAGGGTGACTCTGCCTTATGGGATGAATTTCACACCAAATTATTTCAGCTGTTTGTATAATTTCAGATGTGATTGTGTACTTTCCTTTTAAGTGGTTAACTTGTGCAGATTTATTCTACCAAAACATGTACTCACACAAATTCTGACGAAAATTAGGACAATTCCTACCATCCTGTAAAAACATCATTTCTGCCTAATAATTAATTTACAATTAGAAATGATTATTGAGCACTTTTATCATAAGGGCTTGTTGGAGATTTAATTTGGGCAAGTATGTGGAAAGATACATTTACTTTGAAATGTAACCATGTCACAGTCTCTTGAACATTTACAGTTACCAAAATAAAAGCTTTTATAAAAATCATTTAACACAGTATTTTTTAAGTTGCAATAGACCAGTGGCCTTAGAAGAAGCAAGACCTCTTCAGATACCATGCATGATGGACATTCAAGTCACTGTGGATGCCTTATCCAGGGTAAGAATCCCTCTCTTATCCAGATCCTGAGTGTGTACCCAAAGTGTGGCCCCTGCAGGGAGTGGGCAAGGCAGGCCACTGGGGTCAGCAGAGCCAGTAGAAGTAGGTGGGGTAGGGATTGCTGCAGAGATTCAGTCTTAAAGCACAACTGAAAATGCTGAGTAATATGTTTTGGAAGCACTCTTACTGTGTAATTGAGATGACCAGGAAATAATGGAAAGGACAAAGCTTAAATCTCAGGACAGGAGCCACTTGCTTGGGTAAGAGCAGCACTGGGGACAGAGCAGATTGAAGGCAGCAGGCCACATGGGAGGGCCAAGGGGACAAGTCTGGGGACAAAGTAAGAGGTGCCATGCCAGCAACAGTTCTACCTCATCAAGCCAGGACGTACTGGAAGAGAACTCTTTGTAGTAAGCCCAAATTGATCCACAGAGGAAGGAGGGGACACCAACCTGCCTCCATGCTCGATGTGAGTAGAGTCCTGCTCCGTGAATTTAGGGCAGGTATGCACACTACCTGGCCCAGTCCCCATTCCGTCAGGTAGTACTCAGTGCCCAGAAAGGCAAATTCAGAGCCTCGCCAAATGGAGGCTTTTAAACCCATTCCTAAAAGAATTCTCAAAGATACAATTCCAGGCAGCATACATTTCTAAACACATGGACAATTTCAAAACACCAGGGGAGAATCGGATGTGTACATATTGTGCATGCTTTGTTTATTAGGTTTAGAATATATGAGTTGTGTTCGTATGTTTAAAGAATTAACAGGGAATAGGAAAGTGTGACAAAAGTAAAAGATGAAAATGTAATGAATAAATTTGAAAAAGAAAGTGAAACTTCTAAAAAGACACACTTCAAAGTTTCAAGTCAAAGAGCAAAATAAAAGCAGATTAGTTACAAATGAGGGTGAATTTGTTTAAGATTGCACTGAAAGGAAAAAAAAACAGCTGAGAGAAACAAAAGGATAGAACATAGAAGGTAAGAGGCACTAGAGATGTCTCTTCTGTTTGTAGGATACAGGAAATGATGAGGCTTTTGCTCTCAATAGCTCAAGCAAGATGTATAAATCACAGAATCACTGTATTTCTAAACTAACCTTGAGCTGAGATGAAAGAAAATAATTTAAAAACAAAGTGAACTCAACTCTAGAAAATGGCTGATTTTCAGAGAAGAGAGAAGAAACCTACAACTATTCCCATTCTTGCTAGAGAGGCAAGAGAAAGGGTATAGATGAGGACCAAGACTTTGGCATGGCTCAACAACCTGTAGAAATGGTACATGTAGCTGACAGCACTGAAGCACCCAGTGTGGACCAAGTCTTTCCACTGGCCCTCAACAAACACTTAGGCCTTGGATGCCAGAGACTGGGACAGATAGAAAGCTGAGGTTTAAGGAAGATTCTTGAAGTCCAAGGCAAGTAACTACTCAACAAGTCTGAGTTTTCACCTTCAAATGCTGGAAATAAGCAGGAGACCTGAGATATTCCTCTTCTCCCCAAAACACTCAGACTTCCACTAACAATAACTGCAGGGTGAACAGGAATGGGAGAGAAACCTGCCATAGCATTCTAGACATAGCGAGAACTCTGTGGGAACTCAAAAGCCTGGGGCTGCAAGTAAATGGAACCCTGTGAAGGTGTTCGAAGTGCCTGTCCCATTGTAAATCAGTGAGATCCTTCACTCATACCTCATACAATGATATATACAGGTCACAGAAAGACGAGAAAGGGTTTAATTGGCTGCAGGATTATAGGATGCTGAGCCAAGAGTACAATGTCAGAATTTATTGAATAACAAATTCACAGGTTACACCACTTGCAGCAGTGGAAGTTCAGTGGATACTTGTGGGTCACCTGGGTAGTTAGAACACTGGTGATTTAGATACATGAAGAAAGTTTGCTCAGATCCTAAGAACTGCAGAATGGAAAAATCTGAGCCCATTTGCAAAGTATTTGAAACTAGTAATGAATTGAAGCAAGCTATTCTTGCCAAAGCACTGACCCAGCTTAACTACAGACCCAGTTTACTCAGTCTTGCTATTCAGTGGCCTGATGCAAGATGAAGGGTATCCATTGCCAAAGGGAAATGCCTTCTACCCCAATCTCTGCAGTTCTGCTATCTCATAGTGAAGAAAGGTAATGGTTGGCAGTAGTATACCCCTAAGTGGCTCAAGTATTACAATTATTTGTGCAAAGTGATCTATTGGAAACACTGTAAGTATGTATGAGGAGATAGTAAATGTCACACAGATATAAAAACTATAAAAAAGCTGAATAAAGTGCTAGAAACAAATGCAATATCAGAAGCAAATATTTTATTTGGCTTAATGATAGAGTGACTCAGCAAAGAAAGTAATCAGTGAACTTGAAGTCAGACTCATAGAAAATGTTAAGACTGAAATGCAAAGAGAAAAAATAAAACTAAATAAAAAATTAGAATAGATGAGAACATCTTGTCGAACAATATCCAGTGGTCTAGCATGTATATAATTGAGGCCAAGAATGAGAAGAGATAATGAGGAAGAATAAGTATTTTAACAAAGTATCCACTGAGAATAGACTAAAATTGATGAAAGACATCACACAAATTTAAAACACAAAAAGTATGGGTCAGGAAAAATGAAATACCTAGACACACAATAAATTTCTAAGAAACAAAACTGAAAAACAGTTACTAAAATGAGCCAAAGGAAAGGTACACATGTGTAGGAGAAGAATGATAAGTATGACCATTGACTTCTCCCCAAACATAACAGAGGCCAAAAAAACAGTGAGAAACTATCTTTAAAGGACTCAAGGACACATCAGAGTACATATGTGTGCACATGCACACAGCTATCCACCTGGATTCCATATCCTACAAAAATAGCCTTGAGAAACGAAGATAAGCCAATCCTCAAAGAGAACTTGCAGTGTTATTTCACTCATGAAATGACAAAATTATAGAAATGAGGGATAGATTATTGGTCACTGGAGGTCAGGGGTGGGTATAAGGGGGGAAGGGTTAAGTACTACTGGAAGAGGGATCCTGAGAGAACCTCACAGTGACAGAACTGCTCTGTGTCCTGACTATCCAGGTCCATGTCATGGTCATGATATACTGCTATAGTTTTTCAAGATCGTATTGCAGGAAACTGAGTAAAGGTTATATAGGGTCTCTGATTGCATGTATCTGTATTATCTCGAAAGGTTAATTTATACAATGAAAGTATAACACATTTTCAAAAGGTAAGAGCTAAGAAAATGTCTCTTCATTTCTCTGCAAGAAATACTAACTAGAATTTCCTTAAGCTAAAGAAAAATTGTATCAGATCTAACCCTGAATCTATAGGAAGCAATAAAGAGAAGAAAATAAAGGGTACATGTTTACGTAAAAATAAAAAATAAAAAAAGCAACAACGACAAAAAAAAAAAAAACAACTTGCCAGTTGAGAAAAAGAACAAGGGAGGATTATTCTTTAAACTACACATATTTACCTATGAATGGCAAATTTCACAATTCAAAAAATCATGCGTGTCACAGACTGAGCAACACATAGGAGGGGTGACAAGAGCATGCCATGTGACAGCAAGGAGCCTGAGTGATTGCCATTAACCTAGAACATGTTTGCATCTTTCCACAACATCAAGATTTATTGCATAACAGTGAATTCACAGGCTATACCACTTTCAGCAGTGACAGTCAATGAATACTTGTGGGTCACCCGGCAGGAAAACACAAATTCTTTTAGTCCAATCTTAATTTCTAATATCTAAAGACTAAAGTCACACATACTTCACACAATGACATATGAATAGGTCACAGGAAGGGTTACAGCAGCTGCAGGGTTATAGGATGCTGAGCTGAGAACACAAGCAGAAAGATGAGTGCAGAGTTAAAGAGTCACTGTGGGCGGCTGGGCCTGGGGCTCAGTGACAGAGTGCTTGCTTTGCATAAGTGAGGCACTGGGTTCTATCCTCAGTTTATTTATTTATAAAAATAAATAAACAAAATAAAGATATTGTGCCCATGTATAACTAAAAAAAAATTTTAAAAAAAGAGTCACTGTAGGTATTCAGATAAGAGTTTTAAGGAACCAGTTCTGCAGAGCTGTCAAAGCAGAGGGTCGGGAAGGACAGCAGTTGCAGTTTCAGTTTCAGAGGTCAACTGGAGGTATCAGCTTGGAGTGGACCGCATGTGATCACAGGCAGGAGAAACCACACTCTGCCGAAGCCTCAAGGGAACAGGAAATTGGAGGTCTGTACTATAGTGATTTTCCTGGGCAAGATTTGTGATGAGTAACCAGGTGTCAAGGTGCCACTGTGTCAAATTTCAGGGGGCTTCTCCTTTTATGGATCTCTGGTGAAGGGTTCTCATGTGGTGGGGTTGATAAGTTCTCATGCTTGCTGTTCCTGTTGTGATTTGGGATGAGTATGTGTCTGGGTGCTCCTTGATTTAGTTTGACAAGTAATTTATCAGTTCCTTGTGGTGGTGCAGGGTAGATGGTGGTGGTTCACTTGTACAAAGTATGGAGTCATTCTGCCTTGACACTTGTACTGAATATGGAGTCACTTGTGGCAAACTACTGCTATATAAGATGCAGTAAGTCATATTTAGGCACAGCCTGAAAGCTACTGTTGTATATATCAAAGAATAATTCAGAGTAGGGCATAGCCTGCTCTCCACAGTGATAAACAGCTGTTCTGAGTCAGAGTGGCCTGGGGAGGAGCTGGGGAAGCAAGAAGACCGTGGTTCCAGAGCCGCTCCAATACCCTGGGCTTTGAGCCTATTTACACAGCTGTGTTAACAGCCCCAGTAAAGAAGTGGATATTATTGCTCTGGATTAATGCTTCTGGTTTGCAAATATGCCTTATGTGAGATCCATTTTAAAAAGAGCCTGATCAGTAATGCCCTCCATACAAAATCAATTTGAGATGGCTCACAGACCTCAAGGTAGGCAAAATAGAATGAAACTTCTGGAAGAAATGACTATGTCTTCATCCTTGGACAAGCAAAGATATAGGAAACAAAAGGTGTGCTTTTAAAGAAATGATCAATTTGGACTTCATCCAGATTAAGAAATTCTTTATCACAAGCCATTATGAATAAAAGAAAGAAGCAAGTCACAGACTGAGAATGTCTTCACAAGATGATGAATGTGTACCCCGAGCAGGTGAAAACCCGGAGCAGACAACGCAGCCCAAAGGAGACAAGAACAGGCACTTTATCAAACACACAGTAAGTGCACAGAAAACTATTCCACTTTGTTAGCCATCAGGACAGTGTACATGAAAGGCCCTGGGGCAGGCTGCTCCTTGCCAGGTCTACAAGCACAGGTCGACCTTGATGAATGCTGACACACTTTCAGAACATTTGGGTGCTGCTGGAGCCGGGGTCCAGTGCTACAGCCACTTTGGCAAATCACCTGTGAGTTGTTCCTCCAAATGCTGAATATACTTCCATTGTGTGACCCCATAATCCCACTCCTAGGCATTTGTACAGAACAAATGCAGCATCCACAGAAGGTCCTTCCTCAGATTTTTATACTTGCCAGACCTGGGTTGCTGGTGAGCAGAATGGATGAACTGTGCTTTGTGCATACTCTTGAGCATTGCTTAGCAGTGGAAAGAGGTGTACTAGTGCCTGCCATACAACATGCCTGTCTTGAAAATAAGTGCTGAGCATGCCAAACACAGAGAAGCACCTGGTGTGTGCTTCAGCCCAGGCGAACTTGTACAGGAAACAGGAGACTGTGGTGGGTGACAGCAGACCAATACTTGTCTGGCAAGCAGGGCCCAGCCAGGAGGGCACTGGGCAGTGTTTTGTGATGGTGCCACTGCTCCAGGTACTATAGGGACTCAGGACATAATGGCAGCACACTTGAGATCTGAGCACCTAAGTGTGAAAATTACATTGAAATAAATTTTATTCTTGTGTGAATTTGCATAATTTTGTCAACCCTGAGGGTGAAAGAGCAGATCTGAAACTGCAGAGGTGCTTGAGGTTGCATAATGAGGAAATTTCAAAGGGGGAAAAAGCTGAATTTTTGTGTAGCACAAGAATAAGTGGCTTGCCTGCTACCATGGACCTCCTCCTTCTCTTTATCCTCACAGGAAGCTCTTTTGACTTCTTGGCAGCAGGTAATGACCCAGCTGCCTGACTGCTTTCTGAGGAAAGATAACTGTTCCTACACTGTAGAAGTTCTACAAAAAAGGACACACATACACCCTGCAATGGTTAATTTTAGGTGTCAACTTGCCAGGCATGTTACTGTGAAGGTATTTCTATGAGTGATTAACATCTACTATCAGTTCACTTTTTTTTTATTGGTTATTCAAAACATTACAAAGATTGCAGAATCACATCGGTTACACATCCACATTTTTACATAATACCATAATAGTAACTGTTGTATTCTACCTTTCCTATCCTCTACTATCCCCCCTCCCCTCCCCACCAATCTTCTCTCTCTACCCCATCTACTGTAATTCATTTCTCTCCTTATTTTTCCCATTCCCCTCACAACCTCTTATATGTAATTTTGTATACCAATGAGGGTCTCTTTCCATTTTCATGCAATTTCCCTTTTCTCTCCCTTTCCCTCCCACCTCATGACTCTGTTTAATGTCTTCTTATTGTTTAATTTTTTGAGTTCTTTGTATACTCTGGATATCTACCAGTTCACTTTGAAGAAGATTGTCCTCATTGATGTGGGAGGGCCTCTTCCCATCAGTCAGAGGCCTTAAAAGCAAACACTGAGGTTTCCAAAGAAGGAATTCTCAAGAGGCAACACAGGAGCCTGGCCTGACTTTCCAGCCTGCTGCCTGGTAAAATCAGACCCCAGATGGCAACATCAACTGCTGCCTGAATTCCCAGAGTCTGCAGCCTGCCCTACAGATTATTGTCTATCTTCACACCCATATAAAACAATTCCTTAAAATCTCTGTCCCCACAGTGATCTATAAAGTATTGCCTTATCATCTACCTATCTACCATCTATTATATTTTATCTATCATCTATCTTTCTACCTAAAACTAGCTACCATTGTTTCTACATTAGCCAGGGGTCTCTAGGGCACAGGACTACCCACTGAAAACTAGTTGTGCCCTGTTGGTTCTGTGTCTCTGGAGACCCCTGTCTAAAATGCACCAATTGTATTTCCCTCTGCACCAGCAGAGCATCCAGATTCAGAGGAAGCAGGTGGCCCAGTGTGAAAGGTCATTTATTTAGAAGGAAACATTCTTGAAGTGATTGATGATGGTGGCTTCTAGCTGGCATATTTGGGGACAGGGACATATTTGATTCATATTTCTGAATCCAGACTTCCTAAAATAGGTGTTGTATTGCTCATCACATAATTCTTCATGATGTACCTGTTCATTATTTCCTCGATGAAAAATAGTGGTAAGTGGCAAAATCACTAAGATCTAATCTCTCCATCTCAGGGTGTGTGGACTTTTAATCATGGGTGCTTCTTTCTCCAGAGGACAATTACATTGTTGACTGCTCTGCCGTGAACTCAGTGATTGGGTGAAGGTCAGGTTCTCATGGTCGTTTTAGGATTAATTCCTTGGATGTGATGAGAGTCACAGAGGGAACTGGGTATGAGAACTTTGTGCACCCCACTGGACAGCCCACCCAGGTGCAGGCCAGCACAGTCATGTGCACTTGATCCCCCCCTGCTGCAAAGCCTTCTGCCTGGCTCATCCAGAAGCTTCTTCCAGAAACACCTGTGCAACCTTGAGGCTTGCTCCCAGAATGCCACCCTGAGGGTCAAAGCCCACCCTGGGCCCCAGCTGCAGGTGCAGTGCTAGCAGGGCAGATAGTGTGGGGCTGTCATCAGCACACAGCTGAATGGAGACACTATTCAAACTGAGGCAGTTCACAGCCCCAAGCAGAAAGCAGGCAAGATGGCCTTAGGCAGAAGGCAGGTGGAGCAGCCCTGAGGCACCTGAGGACTCTAATTACCTTGCTGCAGACCAGGACTGGCTGAACTGCCTTTCCTGCCCTCTACACTGGGTCTGCCCTCCTGGCTCTGCCTTTCCACCCTCCCCCTCTCTCCTTCTTTCCTTGTCAGAGGCAAGGAAGGATGAGGAGCCTGGGTGGGAGCAAGAGGGCCTGCTCACCGCACGCCTCTCCTCAGATCTAATGTGCAACAGGCCTTCCTTCCCGCACTGGGGCAGTTCTCTGCTGGCCCCGTGTGCTGTGTGCACACTGTCTCTGCAACACTGTCTCAGCCTGGATTCCGCCTGTCACTCTGGCTGGCCTTGGGGGTGACCACCTTCTCTTGCCTGGCATGTCTCCACTCTCCCTCCACTCAGCATTGTGGACACTCACTGCTGGCTCCAGTGCCTCTCCCCACACTCATGACACTGTCCTCAGGAATTCCTGTCCCCTCATTCACTTGGACAAGTTCTAAGCTTTCCCAATACAGTCACTGTTCTTTTCAGGTTTCCTCTTGCCCTTCCCTGGGGACCGCTGTCCTGGCCTCCCTCCACCACCAAGGCCCTGTGCTTTGCCCCTCCATTCTGCATGAAGCCCTGTGTGCCTCTTTCCTTATTTCCCAGAGGGCTGGACTGGAGTCCTGCACTGGGCTTTTGCCCAAGAAAAACATACATTGCTGTATTAGTTATTTTTCTGTTTTTATACCCCAACCTCCCAGCAGGCCCTGCCTCTGAAAGGCCCTATCTGCCCTCCACACCACCATCCTGGAGACAGAGCCTGCAGCACGTGAGCCTTTGGGTGACAACATCCAAATCACAGCCATCGTCAACCTCCCTTTCTCCAATAGCAACCCCAACCAACGGGAAAAAGCCCAGGATGGAGAACCTAGGAGGAGCAATTCTGATTTTCTATCTGGTTGGAAGGAAAGGGGTTGGAGCAGTGGCCCAGCCAGCAGCCTTTGTGCTGCTGTGAACACATGAGTAAGAGATGTGAGGGGCTTTGGAACTAGAGAGCCATTTGACTCCTACAGGAAGCACTTTGTTTGTTTTCCTGAGATGGGAACGATGCTTACAGAATCCGTAAGTCAGAAAGAACAAAGTATAATAAAGTAGAATAACTTCTCTCTGCTATAATAGAATCAATATGTTGCAAGTGGTCTCAGAAACACCACCATCTTCCAAGCTTAAATATTTTTCGGGGCGGGTGCTTGTGCATTTTTAGGGATCTTGTGGAATAATTCAGTGGCATGTATTCTTCAGCCCACTCATTCTTTATTCTGCACTTTAGTCCCAAGCATGGCAAAGTGCCTACAGGCAACTCCAGGGGAAGGGTGGACAGGTAGCTGAAGAGTGTGTTTAGGGCTTAGCCCCTTACAGACCTCTGCTGAAGAAAGGAAAGCCAGGCTTCTACCCAATTCACTGGGCAGATGGAGGGCAGGGGAGGCCCATCCACTGCTCTGCTCTCCTGCCCTGACCTGTGTGCTCCTTTCACAGACTGTGAACATTGTCCTTAAGGGCTGCCCTGGGGCCACATCTGCAAGTATGAAACCCAGGCAGCCCTGACACCTACCCAGAATTCAACCTTACCTCTCCACCTCACCTTCCTCACCTGGGATACAGTATGGCTGCAGACCTGCACACAGGTTGCTGGGGAATCAGAGATGGTGTTCGAGTGCTCAGGACAGCATCATGCACAGTGAACGGCATCCCTGCATTGGATGGGAATCTCAGCAGGCGAGGAGGTAGGCCTGCCGCTGGAAACCTACCCTGTGTGCTGTGGAGAGTAGAGCCTGGGGCATGCTGTCCAGTACCCAGCGAGGACCCTGGAAGGAAGCATCTGCAGCCTTCTCCTCTGCTCAGCTGCCCCTTCCATTCCCAATTGTATTTCAAATCATCCTCAAGGGAAATCTGCTGATGTGCAGAGCAGGAGCCGAGAGCCAGGTCTCTGGAGGAGCCAGCAGTTGTCTCCAGGCAAGCATCTTCCACAGTTCTACCAAATGGTGTCACAAACCCCCGGAGTATTTTTAGCTCTTTCCTGAGGTCCACAACAGAAATCCATGTTTCCTGCATGGGGAACATCAGATTGCACAGAGCAGGTGGAGAGCACCAGCAAAAGTGCCCGGACGTTGGAGGCCACTTTCCATTTCGGCGGCATGCTCACATGAGCAGGAAGAAACACTATGGCAAAGGGTGTGGAGGACTGCCCCACCCCTGAGAACTCAGCCTGTGTGACTTCACTCTGGGGACTGAGGGTGGTAGAATTTAAAGGGACATTTGAGGATTGTGAGTTGGCAAGAGTGGTGGCCCTTGGGCTACTCTGGGGTCTGCTTTTGCAATGGTACAGAACCGCCAGGTGGGAGCAGGAAGAGAGTGGGGTGTGGGCCTTGGGCTGCAGGCCCAGTGACAGTGGGAGAACATGGTCTCAAATAGCACCCCATTGTCTTGTTTGACCTTAATCTCTGTCCATCACAGAACCTCCTCTTGCATGTTGGGTGGTGATTTACCCAGAGCTGGAGTTTTGAAACCTGGAACACAAAGGGATCACCCTTTGTGTCAGAACTGTAATGCCAATGAGAGAGGACGGGAAGTAGGAATCACCTACCCCTTGTAGGTCAGGACACAGATACAAGGGACTGCGGGTGACCGGCAGTCCACACCCAGTACATCAACATGGTCTGTTCCATGAACTACAATTCTTAGTTTATCATTTCCTTCGCAAGCCGAAAATAAAATTTTAATTTGCAGGTGGGAGAATCTTGGGGAAAATGGATTTCTTTGTAGCTATCCAACACACGCAAGGGCCTGAATTTCCTAGGTTCCCCCGGCCGGCAGAGAGGCCTGAGCAAAACCAGTCATTTTATCTGCTCTTCTCTTGCCCTCTTGTTCAGAAGGCTTAATTGGTGGTTTATTCCAGATTGTTCTTGGAAAAATTGTGTAGCTAATCAGATCAGTTTCAACCATTTGATGCATTTTAAAGCAGATATTCACATAATGGGCTATTGCCAGAGCCAGCACTCACATAATCCAGAGGTGTTTATCACCAGCCTCTGGAGAGAAAATATAGGACAGTGTAGCATGGTGGCCACAGCACAGTGAGAACTAAAATGATAAACAAATCTTTAAATCGATGTTGAATATTCCCTTAAATTTCTTCGTTCTAGGAACTCCACTTACCTTAGAGAAGCTAAAGTGCTAGATATGGTGGAAGATAATGCTGAGCATATTTGATGCTGGTCAGCAAAGTTCACCCCATTCCAATTTTTCTGTGGTGATTGTTTCTCAAATGCTGTTTACCTGAAGTCTGGGTTCTGACCCAGGATGAGCTCAGGGAAGTAGGGGTGGCAAACAGATGGGCATTCTGTCACAGAGACACCCCAGTGGAGATGGTCCCCTGACTCCTAGCAACCCCTGTCTGGTCTCCCATGTCCTGGTCTAATCCCCAGACATCCATCCTGAAAAGCCAAGTGACCTGATTAACATGGAGCTCTCCTCACCCGCAACCAATCAGGGGATCTGCCCACTGCAGGGTCCTCAGTACTGTGGTCCAGGCCTCGCCATGTCTCAGAGCTGCATGGAGATCTCCATCTCCTTTCACTCCGCCTGGCTCCTTCCTCTCTCCCAGGCTTTGCAATCATTCTTTCTGATTTCTGTCCTCTTCCAGGTCATCCTTCATCTGTCTCTGTAACCTTGCTATGATGTGTGTCTTTCCACATCTACATATGTTTGTGAGATAAATCAAACTATGAGTTTTAAGCTTTGAATTAATAGTTTCCTTAATTACAAAACTAAATTTAGCTGGGGAGAGTCTACAGTGAACAGGCATGCTCATCTGTTACTGGTGTCACTTGAATTCCTACAACTCTGAAAATAAATATGGCAAAATGCCTCAAGAGTCTCAAGTCATTAATCCTCTTTAACCCAGTAATTGAACTTCTGAAAATCTATCCCATAAAATGAAGCCCAAACTTGAGCACAGAAGTACACTTGAAGATATGAAAAACAACACTATTCATAATCGCCCCAAGTGGAAAAGAACCTAAATGTCCCATAATAGTCCCATAATAATAGCAAAGTGGTTTTGAAAATGAAAGGAAATACATGAAAGTATTACAGTGAGAAAATATTCATTTGAAATAGAGTGAGTGGTGAGATGGATAGTTTGCTTAACGACTGAGAATGAGTGGTTGGGAGAGACTGAGCTGTAGACTCTGGATGTGTGTCAGTATTAGGGTTATTGAGCGCCGTGTGGCAGATGTTCTACCTTAGAGGTGTAGATACCATCACTTTTTTGTGCTCACACACTTGTGGACCAGGAGGTTGTACAGAGCACAACCTGGAGTCTCATTCAGAAAGACTCAAGTTGCTGGGTGTCCTGAGGATCATGACCAGAACCATCTGCTCAGACATACTGCCAGTGCTCTGGCTGGGATGCCTGAGGTCAGGCTGCACTGCGGTGGGGGGAGCAGGTGCCTGCATGTGGCCTCTCCTTGTGCTCTGCGCTGCATACTTCAGAGTGCTGTGTTTTGAAAAGAATTCCAGCAGTGGACACCTGAGACCATGTGGGAGCTACAGGGCCACTTATGACCTTGCTCTTTTCGTAATCTTTGAGGATTAATAAGCAGAGCCGAAGATGGACTGATTTACTATCAGAGGCTCAGAATGTGCCAACCTAGAAGACTTCCAGGAAGTGGACATTGATGTCTCATATACACGATTTGCTCATATACAGTTGAAGATTTCAGGGGAAAATAGCATGCAGGGTCATAGTCAAGGCACAGCTCTGGAAGAAATGTAGTTGTCCCCAGTTCCTGGGAGGCTAGGTTCCCAGACTCCTGCAGGTTCTGGAACGTGTGCCTGCTCAAGTCCTTTCTATAAGATACCTTTGCATAGAACTCACGCACATCCTCCCATACACTTTAAATTGTCCCTAGATTGCCTAATGCCATGTAAATACTATGTAAATTATTGAACTGTATCATTTTAGGGAATAATGACAAGAAGAATGTCTGTACATGTTTAGTACAGATGCAATGTTATTTCCAAATATTTTGAACCTTAATTGAATCCACAAATTTGGAAACCACAGATATGAAATTCGGGGTCCTTCTGGCTGTCTTTCTTTGTGAAGTGAATTTTCAAGTCTTAAAACATGAATGTTTCAAAATTTGTGAGTAAATTGTAATATTTAAGACATGAAAGTTATTTACCTTCAATCATCATTCTGAATGGCAATTTCCAAATCTCCACAAACTTTCTTTGTGTCTCTCCACTGGCACGATCATACCTTGTCCTGGAGTACTTACACTGGCACTTACCTCACCATGCTAGATTGTGCTAGAACATCTGCACATGAATTACATTCTCTGCAGTCAGCATCTGGCCCATGTAAATGTGTGTTTAGATGAATTGAGCTGCTTTTGTCCTGCCTAGTTGGATATTCAAAATGATTATTGGTAAAGTATTCAATCATGGAGGTATCTTTTGTACCTCCTTAAATGTTTATGACTTTAACTACTTACACTATTTCATTTCTAATGTGAAATAAGGCTGTATCCCAGCTTATTCATAAAGTTGATATTTTACTTATAAAACGATCTTCAATTAGGTGTTTATTTTTTTAACATGAGTGGACAAAATCATTTACTCTTCTTTAGGGAGTATTCATTGTGTTCTTTGGACAATATGCTCAGATCCTGTTCTGTTCCTGTTGCCATTTTCGTAGGTATAACATGGCGTTCCTACTACTGGTCTTGCCTGCATCATTAGGTTGTTTGAGAAAACAGAGATGTGCCTTGGCTGCCAGAAATTAGTGGGGTAATTCTGATGGTACCGTGTTCTAACAAGTGGCCTGAAGTGGCAAATAACCCGTGGTGCACCACCGCCCCTGAGCCTGTGGCTGATGCCACTTGTCACAGCACCTTCTCTCGCTGACTCTGATTCAGACTGAGCAGCTTTCTGAACACAGGAAAGTGTGCTTTTCAAGTGACAGGAGAGATGGCCCATAGAGCGGAGCTGCAGCACTCATCGGGCAAGAGCTCAGGGCTTTTAGTCTCTTGACCCATCGATGAGCACCACAGGGAGGCCCAGCCTCTCTCTCCTCCACTCCACACTCCTGAACGTGGAGCTCTGTCATTCTGGCTGATGGACAGGGTACAGTGGGTGTGGCCTGGGTCAGGTGTGTGCCCAGAGGATTCTGAGCAAAGCTTCTGCTCAAACTCACCTCTGACCCTCGTTCCCAGGCTGGGTCTCAGGAGGAAGTGGGCAGTAAGGGAGGTGCTATGAGACTGACTTGCTCCATCACACTTCTCTGATCTGTCATTTTGCTTTCTTAATTAAAGTTCTTTTTTTTCCTCTCCCTGAAAACACATTATTAGGTTTGAGGTTAAGTTGTACGTCTTGAAACTCCTTATCCCGCCCCAACCACTACTTGGAAACTTATAATTAAGTAATTCATGTGTTGAATGAGAGCTGGGAATTCCTAAGAACATAATGTGACATGAATCCTTTGAGAGACTTTCTAGTTAAATAGAATTTAACCCTTCATGTCCTCCCTGCCACAGAGAAGCAGGCAGTGGGAAAGGAAGGGTAAGGGGAGGGAGGGAGAGAGAGAGAGAGAGAGAGAGAGAGAGAGAGAGAGAGAGAGAGAGAGAGAGAGAGAGAGAGAAGAGAAGAGAAGAGAAGAGAAAGAGGAAGAAGAAGAAGGAGGAAGAGGAGGAGGAGGAGGAAGAGGAAGAGGAGGAGGAGGAGGAAGAGGAAGAGGAGGAGGAAGTTTTTTGTTAAGGAAACTGCCTGAAAGGAGAGCAAAACACTAACAATGACCTGTGCCAAGCCTTTATCCCTCAGCTGTGGGCACCATAGTGAAGTGTGTCCTTCTGGGGTCTGACTAGGTGTACACTGTATGCTGATGGGCTGAGAGAGCATGCAGAGAGACCTGCAAGAAGTCCCTGAAGCAGTGAAGAGACTTCTAATCCACTAACACTAACGGGACTAGATGATGCAGACCACCTGTTAAGGAAAACTGAACACAGGATAAGGAAAAGCAACTCAGTGCTCCCCAGACAGCAAGGGCCCAATGGACAGGGTTCTGGAAAAGGGAGTGACCTTGAAGAAGCCCTTACACCAGGCACCACCTTCTCCCTCAGGGAAATCTGCAGTAGCCAAAAGTCTGAGACCCCAAGCAGCAGTCCTAGCTGCCTCCGGGGCCTGGGAGGACAAGACCAGATGTCCAGGACCAGCAGCAGGAGAGGGGCTGGGGAATTCCCAGTTGCAATCTCCAAGGTGACTCCTGGGAGGGAGGGTCAACCAGAAACAGGTCAGGCCCACGCAAATGGAGGGCTAGCTGAGAGTCAGTGCCATCCTCCACTGGATTAAGAAGATCCAGCCTGCCATGACCCCCATCTGCAGCATGAGGAAGTCCTTCCTGCAGAGCAGCAGCACACACCAGAAGCTCACTCACATGGTTATCAGCTTGTCAGACCTAGTGTTCTCATGCAGCTCAAGTTACAGAGATGAAAACAAATAAGGGTGGGCCAAAAATAAGGAGAAAACCCAGAAAATAGTAACAACTCCAGCATTTAAATTGTCAGGCACAGACTGTGAAACAACAGGGACTAATGCATTCTAATATTAAAAGTCAAGTTGAAGAATCTCACCAGGCAGAGAATAGGTGAAAAAGCCCCAAAATGTATTGCAGAAGAATAAATGATGGGACATAGAGCAAAGAATAAAGAGAATGTTTGGACAAAAGGTCTAACACTCAGAATCGGTGCCCTCAAAGGTGAGAAGACAGATGGAAACTTGCAAGACATGAGGGATGAGAATTTTCCCAAATCAGTGAAAGACACCCATTCACAGGTACAGAAGCTTGTGGATAAGTATTGCTTTATGACACTCACCTAGCTGAACAGCTTTCGACTCTGATTTTCCTGTGTGGATGCCCTACCATAGTTAAATGTAAAAATTGTAAAGCACTTTGGGGGGAAAAAAAGCAATACTATTTTTTAATTTTAAAGAAAGAATAATAATGATTTGTGGAAACCAACAAATAGAAGCCCCTTGCTCCTCTCTTCCTGCATCTGTCCTGTCCTCAATCATCCCACCCTTGCCCTGCGCACCAGAATGAGGTTGGAGAAAGCCCACAACTGTGCAGACTCTTCCCTCATGACGTCCATGGCTGTGACTCCAAGTGGTCCCCGGATGCTGCCTGGCCTCACACCACACAGGCAGTCACCATCCAGCTGCCTGGCCCCACCATGCCCTCCACCACGATCTTACACCTCTCTCGACCCGTTGCACTGGCTTTTCCTCCCTCTTTATTTCAGCTGATTTCACTGCTTCTTCAGTGCCACAGAGACAGTGGGAGTGACCAGAAGAGAGCTGCTGCAGATTTGCACACTCACCACACAACCCCAGCATGGAGCCACCTCCTCCATCCCTCCTCCTATCCCTTAGGACCCGCCCCTCTTGGCTCTAGAGGATGAAGCCTGAGTGATCCTCCCTCCTGTCCCTCACAATAAACTTTCCACTACTGGAAGGGTCATTTCCATCAGCACAAGGGCATAATACAACTTTTGGAATTGTTAAAAAAAAAAAATTTTTTTTCATTTTCTCCCACCTTTCCTTCCAGTAGCAGCTGCTCTTGAAATGACTCAAATCAGGCATTGGCTCTGCTGTGCAGTGGTCTCTGATCACAGTCACAGGTGATGGCCCCCGTGCCACAGCCAGGGGTTAGTTCTGCATGTTCCTCTCTCAGCAGTGCTCTTGGTGGGTCCTCCTTGCTTTTGAAAGCCTTCTAGCACCTCTGTGAAGTTTGCCCATGGAACCCAGCTGGCTGTCTCCTGCCTCAGGGACTTTCCTTGGGCCTCCTCTGCTCCACCTTCTCCTGCTCCACAGAGCTGGCTGTGCCTCGGGTTCTGCCTTCCAGCGTCTTTCCTGTTGGTTTTAAATATCACATGTTCCCTGGAGGTTCCCAATTGTACCTCTGACCCATGCCAAGATTCTGAACTTTAGGTTATGTCTCACTCCCTGTAGTGCAGCTTGAGTCTAACTGGCACTGAAGTTTACTGTGTCCAGAATGCACCTCCTGATCATTGCCTTGGACACACCCCTGCTCTGGTCATCATGATAAATGGCAGCTGCATCCTCCTGGCTGCCCAGGCTCAAGTCCATGGGTAGACTTCTCTCTGCTTTCTGTTGTCCTCAGTAACTACTCCTCAGCTAATCCTGACAGCTGTGTCCTTTCCATGTGTCCTCAGTCCTGCTGCTCCACCTCAGATCTAAGCCAACTGCCCTGGTCTGAACCAGCATCTCTCCCACCCAGACCTAGGCAGGGGTGCCTCCCCAGTGTTCCTGCCCATGGGTTTTCCACCCAGCAGCCAGGACCCCAGCTTATGGCCTTCCTCTGTGGACAGCCTCCTGGTGCATCTTGCTGCCCTTGTGAGGAAAGCACAAGTCCCATGGCTGGGCTGCTTGCTCCTCAGCACTCCGCCTGTGCCCTCTGGGTTTTCCTGAACTCGCTGTCCCCCAGCCACACCAGCCTCCCTGCCAGGCCCGAAGCTCAGCCAGTGCCCAAGGACCTTGGCTCAGCTCAGCTGTGCCCGGGACACCCTCCTGCCACATGTCTCCATTGTCCCTCCCCAGCGCAGAGGCACTTCCCTGACCTCCATGTTTTCTTCTCTGCTGTGCTTTCCTCCTGCCCATCTTTCTTGTACAACACAGACAGGTTTTATTATTTATTTATTTGTTATCTTCCCCCATGACCTTTCATCTGGGTGGCTGGGACTGGCTCTCCACTGCGCCCACAGCAGTAATGCACTCAGGACTCTGATGTTTGGGAGGTGAGTGAAGGGTGACTGTAGAGCTCCTAGCCGTGGGGATGCCTGTGGATTGTCCTCCTCTCTCCTTCCTCCCTCCACCTTCCTCCTCCTCCCTGTACTTTCACAGGGGCTGCAGCTCCAGAGCTCAAATTTGCAAATGGAGAAGGGAAATATACCCCCAGGCTGTTAAGCATGGGCGCCCCAGCACAGCGTGTGCTCCTCGCCCCAGGTGATGATCCAGAGCGGGTGGCCAAGGGTCTCCCTTCAGGAAACCAGTGGTCAGGGGAAAGGGAGCTGACCCCAGCTGAGGCTGCAGGTGCAGCCTGTGCCCTCTGGTGAAGTGGGAAGCCGCTCTCTCATCAGGACAAAGGCCCAGAGTCCCTCCCCAAGCTGTGCCCTCCACTGCAGCTGGCCCATGAACTTGGTGCACAGTTCCCATCTGTTTCTCCCTCTGGAGGCAAAGCCTGCTTTGGTCCTAAGGAGATTTTATTGTTAAAAATCTAATAGAACCACAACGTCCCTAAACTCAACACAATCTAGTCTCTTCATTTTATGCATAAAGAAGCTGGGGCCCAGAGAGGGGACTCAGTGGCTTACCCAGGGTGAGGGTGACCTGTGAGGCTGAGTGCATACCCAAGCAGACCTGCCTGCGTTGTGCAGTGGCCCTCACTTTGGCCATGTCCTGTCACGTCCTCCTGGCCTCCTCTCTGATCTCTCCAGAAAGAAGGCAGAGTGTGGCAGGGTGTGGTCTCAGAAGGGGAGAGCTGGGTGTTCCCAGCCAATGTAAAGCTCTTCACTGCTGAAGGCCGTGGCTGCTGGAAACAGGGATCCCTGGGTGCGTCCAAGGCCAGCTGCCCCGGGAACAAGCAAAGGCCCTCTGTTTCTGAGGGGAGTGGGGACTGAGTTTGAGTGGCCAGAATTGTGCTTCTTAACTCTCCTGAAGTGGAGCTTTGTCCCAGCAACCCTGGGTCACTAATGCCCCTGGCTGTGAAGGACAAGGAGAGAACAAGGAAGATGGCCAAGGAAGCCACACATGCAGTGATCTGTCAGTACATTTCAGGCTGAGGGGACAGGGCCAAGGGACAGAGAAGATACAGGAAAAGAAGAATGTACTCAGAAACAGTAACAGAGCAGGGTTGACCTCAATGACAAGATTGAAATTCCTGCATCTCAGCTATAGATCATTTATCATCCATGACAGCCATCCTGGCCTTTGAAAACACCAAGTTGTGTGATTAAAGGGAACTAGTTTTTCATAAGTCTGACCAAGAATCAAAAGGAACTCAGCAGCACAAAGCGTTGACAAAAGTCCTGGTGGCAAAGGCAGAAGGCAAGGACCTTTCTGGTTCTCTAGGGTCTGGGCTGACATCAGCTACTGCAGTGGTCTCCTCCTCCTCAGCTCTCAGCTCTCAAAGCCCAGGGCGTACGGACTCCTGGAAAGGTGCTCCTGTGTGGCCTCTGTTCTCCAGATGACCAAGGAACTTCGTGGAGCTTTAGGGCTGCTTTAACAAAATACCACAGACTCAGTGGTTTGAAACCATGGACATTTGTTCTCTTACCATCCCGGAGGTTAGAAGTCTGACACGTCCCCTTGGCACCCTCTTTGACATTTGGCATTTGGCACCCCTGGGTTGCAGGCGCATGGCTCTGCCTCTGTCTCCACATAGTGTTCTTCTCTGCATCTCTGTTTTCCTTTTTTCAGGACATCTGTCATCGAGTTAGACTCATTAGAATGAGTCCAGGGTGAGCTCATTTTAACTAACTGTATCTCAGAGTCCCTGTTTTCAAATAAGGTCATATTCCGAGGTTTAGGATGCTCATGGATTCAGGAGAGACACCCTTCAGCCCAGGAGACACCTCCTGAGGACCTCGTCTAGAGCCGGCTCTGAGTCCTGCTGCCCCTCACTCTGCTCATTTTGTCCCTCATCCATTTTGCAGTGAAGATTTCGTTAAGGTATGAATGGGTCTGGTGGTAACAGTCACTTGAGTTAACAAAATAGCTGCACCGAGCCAGTTTTGAAAAAATTAAGTGATATCTGAACAATCAGTTACCTGGAAATAAAGTTATTTTTTTCTCTGGTAGTTGGATGCAGAGATCATGTTACAGACCCAATGACAATATGTTTTGTACGCATTTTTTGTCTTCTATTAAGTCATGAAACCCGGGCATTTAAAAAACTCAGATGTATTTCTTTAGCAACATCACCAAACACATCATCTGACTCTCCTGCTTGGTATGAGAAATGTGCTGGCTCTGGTCTGCTGCTCCTGCAAGGAGACTTCTCTGTGGGCATTTGTCTTCTCAGGCTCCTGCCTGAGGTCACAGGGTTGATGCTTCTCAGTGCTTTGCCAGCACCATCTATTTCCCTCCAGCAACCATAGTTTCTGAGTAGGATGCACTTGGTGGCATGTGACTAAGTCTTCAAGTGGGCATCAAGTCCTTATAGCAGAAGGTCAATCTTCAGTAAGGACTCCTCAGACACATAGGTTTGCTCTTCCATCATCCTTGTGTCTTCATGCTTTGCAATTGTCTTGACTTCTCATGTCCATATTGTATAACCAAGTTTACCCCTTGCCAGCCTTAGATGGCCTTGGATGCACTATCCCTGACTTTTCCTTCCAGGGTCTTGTCTCACGTGAAGTGGTTGGTTCTATACACAGAGGCTTAGTTATGGCCTTTCTCTTCTTTGTGAACTCAAAACTATTCACGTATTTTATTGTGAAGTTAGGAACATATAGATTGCTTTTCAAGAGTGTTCTCATTTCAAAGGAATGTGAGATTAAGAGGCATATATCTGCAGCCTGTAAAAGGCCTTGAGGATACATCTTTTTCAATAAAAGATTGTCTTTTATTTGCCTTGATTAAAAACAGCAGCATTCCCTGCTGCCAAAGAACTCACCTGGGCTTCATCTCCCTCTCACCATCAATCAGCAGAACAGGCATGCATCACAATGAGCTTCACTCAGAGCATCCGGGCAAACGTCTCAGAAAAGCTCCCCAGCACAGCAAGTGGCTGCACTTTCAAGATCACAGGCAGGCAGCTTCTTCACATCTTTATTCTCACCCAGTTGGTCAGAGGGCCTCCTGGGACTGGGAGCCTTCTCGCTCTGGGTCTGTTGAGCCCATAGGCAAGCATTCTGGTCTGTCCACCGTGTGTCTGGCTCTTGCAGTGCACAGTGGCTACTAATGTGCATCCCGCCATTTTCCTACAGAGGAGCAGAGAACAGTCCACTTTACCAGTACCTCTGTGATGGGCATGGGTAGTGCATTTAGCTCTTGAAGTCTGAAGGGGAGCACTCTGTGGTGTAGGGATGAAACTAAAACAAAACAAAATAAAAAGGTAGAAGCAATCTTCCAATTTCAGAATGCCATTGATGCCAATGATGGTGGTGGTGATGCTGCTGGTGGTGTTGATGATGATGGCATAGCTCCAAGGTGGTTATGGTGATGGTAGTGATGGTGATGAAGACAATGTCAGTAGAGGTGATAAAGATGGTGCTGGTGGTAATGGGGGTGACAGTGGTCATAGCTAACATTTAGAGAGCTCACTGTCTCACGTGCACACTCTCGCTTCAGCTTCGAGTCCTGGGATGTAGTTATTCTTAGTGGGCTGATTTCTCAGGCTTGGCAAGTTTCCTTGGTGGAATCTTCTTATTTGGGACAACTCTTTTGGAAAAATCACCATATGGCTTCTTGGAAGGGCCCTCCCTGCTATGAACCTATCCCTACGTGTGTGGTGTTGAAGTCCAGATGCTACCTTCTCACATGACCTTATCAGGGACAAAGGTTGAGACAGAATGGCAGAAAGGGACTGCATGCAGAACTCCACCAGAAGCACCATCGTGCATTATGCCTTTTAAAGTAAGATGGCTGGGACGTGTGGATGGATGCAGGGATACCACTGTTCTCCTGACCTGGGATGAGCCTCTCCTGACAGGCCAGGTAGAAAGAGGCCCGAGCTCAGGGCTGAGGCTCTGCAGATGCCCTCCGCACAGCCAGCCCTGCACACTCATTCTCAGAAGTCCAGAGCTGTAGGACACACTGGGTCTCCTTAAGCTGTGCCTCTGCAGACCTCTCCAGTACCCAAGGTCTCAGAGACGCCTGATCTGCAGTGACGTCCTGGGCATGGCCTGGCCTTCCTGAATACTCACCAGATCCTTGTTTGTAAAATACATCATCCACTTCCATCTCCAGTGGAAATTCTAATCATAAAACATCATGTTTCAGTTAAATTTATATGAACAAAGCCCTGTAACTGCAAAATTTCATGCTTTTGAGGAAAAAGTCTCTATTTTTTATCTTTCAGATTAAAATGACTGCTAATATAACATAATCTATTTGTTGTGCTGGGTCTAAACTGTAGGCCTTTTAGTTTGTCTACCTCGTAGAAGTTGTGTGTGTGTGTGTGTGTGTGTGTGTGTGTGTGTGTGTGTGTTTCAACATGGCCCTTATCCAGCAGAGGTCAAGAAGTGTCCAGGATGTTCTTACCAGGTGCTAGTTTCTGGGTCAAAAGACACACCTGGTTTATGATCAAGGTGTGTGACTTCAAGCAGGGCCTTTCAGGAATCTGTTTTTAACTCCCCCAAAATAGCCATACTCTTTTTATGCTCAAAGTTTCACTTATTTGTTCCATAGTTTTGTTTTGTTTTGTTTTTTTCTTTTAGAACACCAAGCACCGGAACCGTAAACAGAATCTATTTTGAACCACACTTATCAAAATCCAGTCCAAAGGGTGAATAGAGGTTCTCAAAGAACTTGTCTAGCTACAGCTATCAGAGTTCACAGTTTTTAGGCATTCAGGTTTGACATTTGTAAGTACACTTTTCTCCCCTTTTTGGGTGAAATATACATAAAATGTACAGATCATAAAATACAGCCAATGAATTGTTATCAACAGACTACTCTGGTGTTCCCAACATCTATACCAAGGTACAGAACACTGTCAGGGCCCCAAGGTCTGCCTCTGCTCCCCGTCACTGCTAACTACCATGTGACCTCCCACTCTGAGATCCGTGTTGCCTGTTTTGAAAATGGCATGAGAATCCTATATTACGCACAGACATTGGATTGAAAAACTGCAGAGGTAACGAGAGGCTCTGGGCAATGCTGCCCCCTCCACAGAGGGTGTCTGTTGGCTATGGTGGGTAACCCTGCTAGGGGGGCTTGAACTCGGGCCTTCCCTGGACTCCGCAGGTTTGGCACTATTTTTCTCAGGGTCCAGGTATTTCTATTTAATCTTATTCCTAGGCTGTAAGCTTTGCTATTCCAACCCACAGCCAGGGGTCTACTGAGCCACCTTCTGTACAGTAGCACACTGACTTCTAGTCTCTATGCTTGCCTGTCGGTTGCTCAAAGGCTTTGCTCATCTTTGCCTACTCTGCAGCTTGTTTCAGAAGAGGGAGAAGATTTCAGAGGTTGTTAGAGTCTGTAAACAAGTCTGGATGGCGCCTGGCAAAATGCCAGAGGGAGTGATTTGTGAAGTAACACCAGCCAGCCATTAAGTGTGGAGATTCCTTATTGGTTGACTGCTGTATCTAATTTATGTTAATTAAGATAAGCTATGTGGAATGTATATATACCCCTCCTGTCCTACAATAAACGGCTCCTACTCCTGCTGTATCAAGGTACACAAGTTGTTCGTCACCCCCGCCCCCCGGCTAGTTTGCTGCAGCCAGACTGCGGCAAGAGGTTTTATTTTTCTCTCAAATTTTGGTTCTCTGTTTTTTTTTTAAACTGATGTATTAGTTTTTGATAACTTTGGATACATTTAAACAATATTTTCTTGTTCACATAGGGAAGGGTCAGTCGGATATCAGTCGGACTAGAACTCATCTGCATTGCAATGTCTTAACTGTCCATAATAGAGACATCTTCTTCAATACAATAATATTCTCAGTGCACAGGACAGTAACGGAGGCCACTCATGTCACTGCGGCTCAGAGCCTGGCTCTTCCTCATGGCTGCAATCATGCTGAGAGACAGCTCTCAAGTCAGGACTGCCATCGTCTTCTCTAAAATATCCACTGCACCTGAATTAATGGCCTATGAGGTCAGCATGGAGATTGCCCCCCTGGACATGGCGGTGCTGGGCCACCTGGCTGCTCTTCTCATGTCCCCACCTGCCCAGCAAACCCTGTGCCTGGTGACCACCATCACCCATTTCCTCCTGGAAGGTGGCTTTTATTGCTGAGGGATCGTCACCACGCCCGTCTGAGTCTACCTTCTCTACAGTTTGTGCAGTAGATCATGATTTGAAATCTTCCCGGTTCACTTTTATAGCCGGCATTTGTGGGCCATTGCGGTGAGCCTGACTCTATCATTCAACACTTTCCTTTAGAGTCTCAATTGCTCCCCTCACATCAGTGGACAATTTCATGACTCGATGCCACTTTTAGGGGACCGGCACTAGGAGATGGATTGGACTCTCCAGGATCACACAGGGAGCCCGTGGGAGGACCCAGGAGTAAGCTCAGGCTGGGCCGACTCCAACACCTGTGCTTCTGAGCCGCGCAGGCCACTGATTTGCTAAGGCATCTTGTGCCAAGAGACTCCAACACCTGTGCTTCTGAGCCGCGCAGGCCACTGATTTGCTAAGGCATCTTGTGCCAAGATCCTCTACCCAGTTTCCAGGAAAGGCAGCTTAGGTACAAGGAGGGATTCAGTCCCCTGTCTGAGGAATGTCCAGCACCATCTATTTTTTTATTTTATTTAATAGAACTTCAGTGGAAGAAACCAAATATATTGTCACCCACAAGTAGACAAGAAGCACCTTTCAGACTTTCTCTACCTTTTTTCTTTTTGCTTGGTGATTTCTTTTGCCTGAGATGGATAAATTCAAATTTCCTGGATAAATTTTTCCTCTGTATTTGTGTCAATTCTGTGTTGGTCAATTCTACGTTCATCTTGCCCAGGCCAAAGTGCCCAGTTTTTTTGGTCAAATATGTTTATTCGTTGCTATGAAGCTGTGAAGCTGTATTTTACATGTGATTAATATTTGATTGATATATCTGAAACCATAAAACATACCAAAACTTGGAAAACCTTCATGAAATTGGTCTGGACAAAGAGATTTTGAGTCTGACCCCGAAGGCAGAGGCCATCAAATAAAAATAGACAAAACATACTGCATAAAACTAAAAAGCTTCTGCACAACAAAGGAAAGACTGAATAACTTAGAGAGGGGATACACATGATAGGAGAGAATATTTGCAACCATGTTCTGATAAGGGGTTAACACACAGAAGACATAAGAACTCAAACAATAGCAAGGAAGTAGATCAACTAAGTGGACAAAGATCCTACACACATATTTCTCAAAAAAGACATACAAATGGCCAATATGTTCATGCAAAAGTATTCAACATTACTAATCATTAGGGAAATCCAAATTAAAAACAAAATGAGACATCATCTCTCATACTTGTCAGATTAACTATCATCAAAAAAAAATGAAAGATAAGAAGAGAAAAAAGAGACTCATGCTCACTGTAGGTGGGAATGTAGATTAGCACCATCACTACTGAAAACAGCATGCAGGTTTCTCAAGAAGTTAAAAACAGAACTATTATGTGAGCCAGCAATGCTTCTGGGTATATAGTCAAAGGAATTGTCACCAGTAAGCCTCAGATATCTCGGCTCCAATGTTTATTTCGGTACTATTCACAATAGCCACAGCAGGAAATCAAAATGAGCAATCACTAACAGATGAATGGATCAGAAAAATGTGGTATTATATAGATAATGGAATACTATTCACCCTTAAAAAAAGAAATTTTATCATTTGGAATGCCATAAATGAAATCGGTGGACAGTATACTAAGGGAAACGTTCCAGGCACAGAAAGACAAATACTGCATGAATCTGAGAAAGCTGAACTCGTAGAAGCAGAGAGTAGTACAACAGTGGTTTCCAAAGGTGGAGAGAGGGTGGAGCTCACAGAGAGGGGAGATGTCAGTCAAACAGTGCACCAAGCTTTCTGTTAGGCTGGAATAATGAGTTCTTGAGATCTATTGCCCTGCAGAGTGACTACTGTCAACAGTAGTGTATAATATATAAAAAAATAGCTGAAAGTTATATGTCTCACCATAAAAAATGATGAGTAAATGAGGAAGTGGGTATATTAGTTAGCTTGATCTAAGCCGGGCATGGTGGCGCACACCTGTAATCCCAGCAGCTCAGGAGGTTGAAACAAGAGAATCACAGGTTCAAATCCAGCCTCAGCAATGACAAGGCACTAAGTAAATCAGTGAGACCTTGTCTCTAAATAAAATAAAAAACAGGGCTGGGGATGTGGCTCAGTGGTTGAGTGCCCCTAAATTCAATTCCTGGTACAAAAAAAAATTAGTCTGATCTAATCATTCCACATTTATGTGTATATACACACAATCCATAAACACGCACAATTGTGATTTGTAAATTAAAATCATGTTAGCAAAATTAAATCAGTACTTATTGAGTAAAGCAGATTACTTTCTTGAATGTGATTGGGCCTTGTCCAATCAGTTGAAGGTCTTGAAAAGAAAGACTGATATTCCCTGAGGAAGAAGGAATTCTGCAGCCATCAAATGGACTCAAGAGAGCAACATGAACCTGGGCTTCATCCTGCCAGCCTGACTTGTGGGTATCAGACTTACCAGTCTCTCTACTTATCTTTCATTTTTTTTTAAACCAGTCCTTACATCCTGGAAGACGTCTTGGCATTCTTGGAACCATGAAAACTTCAAGTGGAAGGAAGTGGGTTCTGGCATATTCCGTCCCATTTACATGTAGGAAATAGAGACCCAGCTCTGACTTCTTCCCCACCCAGTGCCCCTCTGGAGGGGGCTTTATTTGTGAAGTTCTGAGGGCTGTGGGAAGGATTTGTGGAAGTTCCTCTGGGATCTTCGGGAGCACAGACAGGCCCTGCCACAGATGTGGCCCCTGTCACAAGTGGCATGGAGCCCGGGGCAGTTGTGTCGACCAGCAAGGCTCTGAATCATCGTCTCATTGCTGGTTTGAAGGTGTAGCACTAAATGATATTTAAAAAAAATTTAAGCACTTAGTCCTAAATAGTAAATTGCAAAAGAAAAAGCACAATTGACCATTTCTGCCCTGCCATGCTGAACTCTAATTTTGTTATCATAAAGCCGGGATTGGGAAAGGAGCTGTCTAGAGATGAATTACTAGTGGGAGTCACCCGGGAACAAAACTCCATTAGAATTTTGAACTTGGAAGGTTCTTAGGACAGAGAAGAGGACCCTAGATAACGAAAGCGAATTAATAGTAGAAGCTGTTTGGGTTCAGATCTGGAATGTCCCCCAGAGGTCCATGTGGGAGGCTTGGCCTCTCTCACAGCAGTGTCCAGAGGAGGGGCTTTGGGGAGGTGATTGGATGGAGAGGGCTCTGACCTCATCGGTGCATGGATCCTCGATGGTTTAATGGACCCTGGGAGTTGCTGGAGAGGGAGGTGGAGCCATGTTGAAGGGAGTGGGTCCCTGGGTGCATGCCCGTGGGGACTGTATCTCCTCCCTGGACCCTGCCCTTCTCTCCCTCTCTATTTCCTGGTTGCCATGAACTGAGAAAATCATCGACCAGGCCTTCCACCAGGACCTCGTGCTTCACGGCAGGCCTAAAGCCACGGAGCTGGCTGAGCACGCCTGAGACCTCTGACACTGTACCAGAGTGAATTCTTGCCCCCTCAGGTACTTGAGTTAGTGGAGGACTCACCCAGCAGCCATGCCCATCCCAGTTCCCTAGGGGGCCACACGCGGCGTACGGATTGCTGCATGTCATTTCATGATAAGCCAAGATGTAAGCGCTATTATACTCACTCACCCCCAGAACGTGAAACTAAGCTCAAAGGCTTCAAGAAACTCCCGCCAGCTGTGAGAACTGCTGGAGGGGCTCATTCCCGCTGAATGAGTGGCTCAGGCCGGGAGGCTCAGGCTTCCCACATCTGGCTTCATCAGAGAATGGGGCTGGGCTGCAGAGGCCACCGGGGGCATTGTTTAGCCTTGCAGACCACCGTCCCCCTCAGAGCCACCCAGTGTGGGTGTGGGAAACCAGGCTAAGTGACTGAACATGGCCACGGCACAGGTATCATCTGTTGGTTTAAAAGTAAATTAATTTAATAATGCTATTTTTAAACCCAGGAGGTGGGATAGGTCTGGTGGCCAACATGGGTGTCCTGGCCTCTCTACCCCTTGTTCCTGAGCTGGTGTGCACTTACCTTCTTAGGGTGTACACAGGAATGCTGGGTGGACTGCACACAGGAAGGACATGGCTTATGCCCAGTCAGCGCTGCGCTCCTGGTTGAGAATATGAGGCTGTCACCACGTCAGCCCCACGTTGAATGGAATGGTCTTTCCTGTAGTTGAGTCATCTTTCCAACCTGCGCTGGACGTCTAGAACTGAAGTGATCCCAGGTGTTTCCAAATTCATGTTCAAGGTGATTTGCCTCCCAGATGCTCGGCAGAATCCGGGGGCTGAACCCTCACTGAGTATTGCAGGACGGGCTAACTGCTTTCTGTCTGGCAACCGCTGCAGCCGACACGGTGCCGGGAGATGCCTGACTCTGAGTTACAGAAAGCACAGCAAAACTAGACAGCCACTCAGGGGACGTGGACGACAGGGGCCCACGGGGCGTTGAAGTGCTCAGATGTGTGGGAGGAAGCATTGGGCCATCGTTAGCTCCCCTTAATAAAGCTCATGTTAAGGTTGTTGGTGGAGGCCGGGGGACCTCCATCCGGCTTTCCGACCAGGAAGCAGCAGTTCCAGGCACCCCTGCAGTAGCTTCTCCAACCATAATAAAAAGTGTTTGCTTTCCATTCTGCTGTCCTTGGTCTTTGGATGCAGCTGGGAAGGACATGGAGGGAGGGAAGATGCTACATTTGGATGTGAGACGACCAGCAAGCGTCCATCTCCACCACTGTCCTGCTCCAGGTCCCTTACCCTGTGTCTCACGATGGTCCTTTGGAGCAAAACAGGACGGGCCACCCTTCACACTGGGCTTGTGTATCCCCTGTCCTTGGTGACAAAAGGAAGCTCACAAGGGAGGTGTGAGCCCTCTGCTCAGAATCAAGCGGTGACCTGGAAAAGCAATCGGCTTCATCAGAGGAAAAATGTGGAATCCCCCTGCAGGGAGCACTTCCCAGCCGGTTGAGTCCGTCTAATTGGCTCCGTCCAACCAGGATCTGTGAGGTAGGCGTGGGCTTAGACCTGTGGGCCCGGACCTTCCCTCTTCATGGGCCCAGCACAGTCTGGGATTAGTGCGCAGCCCCAGCCTCCATCCAGACCCCTCTCTTTCTCCTCGTGTCTCACCAGAGGAGACCACCTTTGCCTCTCTGCCTGCTTCCCGTCCTCCATCAAATCTGAAATGAGAGCACTGGTAGGAGATGCTCACACCCCACCTGGAACCTGCGAGTGGGGTGGCCCTGTCCAGTCCTCGAGCAGCTCTTCTGACCACTGGTCCAGCTAAGAATTACAGGCTATTCCTTGTCATAAAAGTAGTTCAGGTTCCTAAGGAGGAGGTAGGGTCCCAGAGGAGGGATTTCACCCTGGCATAAGCAGCAGGAGGTGTGTGCGATGCAGGGGACCTCTTGCTGTGCTCCCCAAGAACTGGGCCGGGTGATGAGAATAAGCCAGCTGTCTCTGTGTATGGGAATGCCATCACCCACAGCCCGGGCGCATGTGCTGTCCCTCTGTGGCCTTCTGGTTTCTCCACATAAGTATGGGGGTGCAGGCCAGAGAAGCCTGGGTCGTGGTTTATGTTATTTGGAACATTATCTATTAGTTGGCTTGTTTTCCTCTTGTGTTTGAACTTTGAAAACCCAATCTATTTGAGTAGCTAAAACCTTCTTAAGATGGGAATCGGTTTTTCCTCACGGTTGGATAGTTCTGACTTGGCTACAGTGAGTTTTGTATTCTGCCTCAAACAAAAGAAGAAAATAAATAGCTCCATCTGCCAAGAGCCAGGTACACACCCACATGCATCCAACCATCCCAACCAGCAGGAGAGACGTGTTAGGTGAACTGCCTGGACAGGTCTGTCTTCCTGGGCAAAGAGAGTGTGCTACGTTTCTGCCGCTGCCCTCACCCTCTGATTTGATTGTGGGGGTGGCATATAACTGGAATATTCTAGAAGCTTGGAATTGGCCCTTCCTGGTGGCATTGAAAAGAAGGGAGATGCTGGGTGTAGACAAAGTGGGTTCTTGTCACATGGTATGTAGGACTGGGTGCCAGGTGGAGAGCTCCAGGTGGGGATAGTGAACGGACAGTCTGTGAGCTGGTCTTGGGGTTCTGCCACCTCCTGTTTGGAAGACCCCAAGTCCATTCCTACCCTCCTGTGTTTAAAACCACCTCCTTTTCAGAGCAGCTAGGCCTGGGGTTGCGGTACACTCCTTAATCCCAGCAGTAGGACGGCTGAAGCAGGAGGATGGCCAATTCAAAGCCAGCCTGGGCAACTTGTCCCCAAATAAAAAGCAGAAAGGGCTGGAAATGCAGCTCAGTGGTAAGGAACTCCTGGGTTCTACCCCCAGTACTGCAGGGAAAGAAGGAAAAAGGGGAGTGGATTAAAGAGGCCTCACTTATTAAAAGACAATCACAGTTGGGCTTGATGGAACCCTCCTGTAATTCCAATGACCTGAGACTCCAAGGTTCTTCTCCTGAGGGGATCCAAAATTGGAGGCCAGCCTCAGCAACTCAATATGACCTAGATTCCAAATAAAAACAAACATTAAAAGGCAGATGACCGCGTCTTTTCCTGCTTGTCTCTGGTCAGCAAGGCCTCTGGGCTCCCAGCTCGACCTGACGCCTTGTAGAAGCGCACTGCGATTTAGCTGACTGAACTGCCTGTCGTCCATCCCACGTGCTGGCCACTGTGGTAAGTGTTGAGAGGAATTTGGTGACATCTCGTTGCCCTCTCTTAACCTGAGCACTGCTGAGAGTGCCTTCCCGCCTCAGAGTTGAGGCTGTGGTTCCAAGGCACAAGGTAGGCTGATGGGTGGGGAGGGAGATCCTAGAGGCAGGTGGATAGTCACCTGTGGCCAAGGCTGGCTCTGGCCACAACCACACTCAAGTCTCACCGAGTGAGAATGAATGAAGCTACGTGGAGAGACAAAACCGAAAGAAGGCAGTGGGCCTGGCTAATGACCAGGACGACTTGGGCTCCGTGACTGGCATCCACTTCTCCTCTGCTGAGTCGTGTGACCCAGCTCCATGGGAGTGAGCTCTGAGTTCACCATCTGTGAACCCCTGGCGCACTGACAACCTCTGCTCCTGTTTGGTCTTGTTCTCCCTAAGTGAATGGGTCTTAAATAGAAGGCAAATCCCCTTCCCTTTCATTCAAGCGTGCTCAATCCCTTCCACCTTCCCATGGGAAGCTTCCATTTTTAATGGAAGTAAAATCCACATGCCATAAACTTCACTCTGTCAACAAACTTAAAGTCTACGACTTCATGGGTTTCAGTACATTCCCAGTGTGCAGCCACTGTCTGGTTCCAGAACATTCCTGTCACTGAAGTCAAACCCTGTGCCCAGCAGCAGTCACTCCTGTTTTAGCCAATTTTTTGTTGCCGTGATGAAAGGATCTGAAAAGAACTACTTAGAGGAGGAAAAGTGTGACCCTGGGCCTGAGGTAGGGCAGGACATCATGGCAGAAGGGCAGGAGGTAGAGAGCTGCCTTACTCTTGGCAGCCAGGAACCAGAGAGAGGGACGGCCAGGGATTAAAATATGGACCCCTAAGTAGCACCTCAGTGACGACTTCTAGCCACACCCTGCTTGTAGTAACTGCCCAATTAACCCATTTCAGTGGATTAATTCACCACTCAGAACCTGATCATTACCCCTGAACATGCTGTCATAGCCTCACAAATGAGCTTTGGGGGACACCTTACATCCCAACCATGGACACTCCCCTCCTCCCATCCAGCCCTCAGAGCGCTAACCTGCCTCTGTTGACCAGCTTACTCTGGACATTTCATATAAGTGAAATCATATAACTGAAGCCTTTCTGTCTGATTTCCTTCCCTCTGCATACTATTGTCAACTTTTGTTTATGTTATAGTATATATTAGTACTTTATTCTGTAGCAAAATAATATCCCTTATATGGTTGGACCTCATTCTGTTTATCCATTTTATTCAATTGATTAATACTTTCAGGGTCAGGGTCATCTCCTGCTTTTTTTTTTTTTTTTTTTTTTTTGGTGGTGGTGCGGGGTGGAACCCAGGGCCTTGTGCGTGTAAGGCTCTACCAACTGAGCTGTGTCCCCAGCCCTTATCTCCACCTTTTGATCCTTGGGATATATCTATTTTTAAAATGCTTTTTTTGTGTGATTTTTCCACAATTTTTTTTAAATACAAAGCTCAATTTCCTAAACACAGAGCAGAGCCTACTTTCTCTGTAGACTCTTACCCAGCTTTACAGAATGGCCTTTATTTTTCTAGAGTCCTTTTTGACTAGATTTTTTCCTGACAGGATAAATTAGCCAGAAAGGAACAAACTTCTGTCAGTCAAGCATCAAACACAGCAGGCAAGAATGCGGGCCTCTGAGTCCAGTCCAGAGGTTGGCTTGGATACTTTGCTTCATTCTCTTGCAGCTCACCCTCTCCCATGCCTCCTGGACCGTCCCTCGCCCCGCATCATCCTGACTGTGGCTGATTATCTACTAGCACCATCCTGGCTGAAGATGGCAACTTCACGGGTCAGGCAACAGCAGGCCTCCTTCCTGTAACCATCACGTAACCCTGGGAATGTGGGAGTCCTGCTGCTGGGAAGGAAGGCAGACTTCAGGATTGGAGGGGCAAGTAGTTTCTGCTTCAGAGGCAGCACAGAATAGCCTGGTCACCCTGTCCTGTGAGCAATCATAACTTCTCAACCTCTGCCTGAGGGCGCTGGCCTGGGGAAGCTGGCCTGAGGAATTGCCCTGGGCTGTCCTGGGCATCCTGGGCTGTTAGCAGCACCCCTGCCCACCACACACCAAACCCAGATGCTAACAGCGCCACTCTGGCTCTCCCCAGTCATGATGTCTCTGCTGACATTGCCAAGTGTCCCCTGCAGAGGACATCATCCTTGTCTGAGAACCCCTGGGTCAGACAAAATAAGATGGACTCATTATTCTTCAGACTCTCTGTCTGCAGCTTGATGGGAACAGGGAACAGATAAATCATAGAGAAATCACAGGTCTGAGTGGGTTTTCTGGAGAGGGAGATGTACCAGGTATGAGGCTATCTGTGTGGGTCTGGCTGAGGACTGAGTGGCTGGTTACAGGCACAGGGCTGCTCCTCCCAAGTGGCCTGTCTGTCACCACCCATTAGAAGACATCTCATTTGAAATCTGTTTCTGGTTTTTGCTCTTTGAAGAGGGCAGTGAATGAGGTCATAGGGATTAATGGCCACTCAAACCTATTCTATTCCAACATTTCTCCAAGGAAAACTAATCTCTATGTTTTCTGAATACAGAGCCCTGAGATACAGACACTAGAGGTAGCAGGTCATCTGCAATCAGATAGTCCCTGTGGAAATTGCCCAATTATTTTCATGTTCCTTTTTCAAAACATCCTTGTCAAGTAACACCAAAGAGAAACAAGGTAAATCAGCACAGCCTTTAACCCAAATTATCACCAAGCTTTGGCCAGCATCTCTGAACTGAGTCACCCCCAGGTGCCCCTCTGTGGTGGGTTTTCAGGCTCAGCCTGCAGGTGGGCAGTGGAGCTGCTCCAGGGGCCAGTGGGGAGTCCCCCTTTATCTGCTGCGTTTGCGTTCTTTTGACTTTGGGCTTCTGTGCTTTCAACCAATGGCTTCTAAACTGTTCCCTGTACTGAAGACCCTGGTCCAGCTGGGCCCTTGACTTTGGCAAAGAAGCTCCTTTCTCCCATCCCAGTCTTACCTTGTCTTCCTCCTTTCGGGAAGAGGCTTTGCAGTTTGTCTCCTTCTATAATGTGTGGGCACCCTCCCTGCTCCGGGACAGTCCAAGACAGGCACCTGCACCTCCCTGCTGTCTTCCTCTCTGGGCCTTCACACATGTTCTTCTTGCTCTTTGCCTTTCCCATTGGCCAGTGAGCCCATGGGAATCTGGAGACCTGAGCTGAGTCCATCTTCTACCACAGATGAGCTCGGGACCTCACTCCACCTCACTGCTCCACCAGAAAGGGAAGGCCATGCTCATGGAGGTGGGGTCAGGAGAGTACCAGCTGACAGTTCTCCAGCGAGCCCTTCATGAAGCTACCCTACCGGAGACGGTCCCGTGTTCCCTTCCACGTGCCTTGTTTGCTTGTTTGTCAGTGACCTCTCCTCTTGCCCTCCCCAGCAGGCTTTGTCCCATCCCATCCTAGAGTCCTTTCCATTTCCCTCGTTTCCAGTCTCCATGTGTTCTGTGTGCTATTGTGTAACATGGAAGTACACGCTAACTCCAGAGTCTTCCCCCCAAAGTGTCCCTGATGCTCATGTCCTAGCTTTGAGGTCTCCAGAGCAGGAGTGTCTGCCTTATTCAACAAAAGGGACGTGCATTCCTTCTGAATGGGAGACTGTCCCCACTGGTCTCCCACTCCATTCCCAAGGGGGGCAACATTCCAAGAAAGTACACCCAGATGTCCCAGAAATTCTCCTGTCTTCTTTTCTCTCATTCTCCTGTATTCCTTGGAAAAGTCAAGAGGAAAAAGAGAGTGATTCATCCCATCTGACCAGGAGAGGGCAGCATTCAGCCTAGACCTGGCCCACTGGGCTGCTTCTCCCTTCTCAGAGTGGGAGCCCTATGGAAAGCACTGGTTCAGCACAAAGGCATTCGCCCATGGATGGCTTCTCCTGCCCAGGGGTTGGTGGGAGCGATGGAGACCCGCCTGAACTCCTGCCCAGTCCAGCTCTGTGGGTTCTTCTTTGGAGTAATTCATGATTCAACGACATAGCCAGCTTCCTAGTGACTTGACACTTCCATACTTCAATACTAAAAAGAGAAATATTTTAGAGTGCTCTTATTCTGTGAAAAGACCTGGATGAGGAAACTTTGTGGGTAGGCCCTGAGCGGAACCCACAGCCCAGAATCAGCCATTTAAAGCAGAGAGAGTCTATTGTCTTATTGACCACTCGAGCTCATTGGCAGAGGGAGCTGTTCACATCTCGGTGGAACTCCACGGTCCCTGAGGCTTTGGAGGTGTGTCAGCTGCAGTGGAAGGAATCCCAGAATGGCTTCTCCCCAGGGGCACAGAGAGGAAGGGCTGACTCCCATCTCTAAGGAGGCATCTGCTCTCTCCCTGGTGTCACCCAGTGGGCTTGACAGGGCTTAGCTCCCCAACCCGGGTCAGCTGGAGACTGGTAACTTCATTAAGGCTGAACAGGCTCCACTGTTCTTCACTACACAGAGTGTTTGTTCCGCAGACAACTGCCCAGAGATCGGTTAATAGGGCACCATGGCATCTCAGTAGCACTTGGTGCATCCAGGAGGTACACGGGGCGCATACCGTAGTCACTGGTGGACCCTGACATCAGGAACAGCGTCTTCTGGCCTTTTTAAGAAACCTTCGAGCCAAATAAAGAAAGGGAGCATTGAAATTTCTAATTTGTGATTCATTTTAAAACTGTAAAAAGAAGGAGAGTTGGCACTCGACAGATTGACGACAGAGGAAAGGCCCAAGCCTCCTCAGGCCCTGACCAGGTTGAGCAGAGAGTGAAGAGCAGGGCTCAGGATGGAAAAGGACAGACCGACAGAGTCCTCTGGAAGGTGACTTGGTAATTGCTACAAAGCCTGGGAATTTGCATTCTTGGAACCAATGGTTACACTTCTAGGTGTTATCCTGAGGAATTAATTGTGGACCAGCTCATTCGTTAAGTCACAGATATGTTTATGATGGCAATCTTGATGATAAAGAAATTAAATGAAACTAAACAGAACTGTATAACTTATTGTGATATCAAGTCTTACAGAAGTTATTGCATTTATTATGTCAAACGAAAAAGTCTTAAAAGTAATATATACAGCTATGGTAATAAAAAGTGCATAAATATAGACATATGGACCAATGAAATAGGACTGGGAATCCAGAAATAACCCATCTGTTTGTGGCTAAAGCCAGCAGCACTGGATGGGAATAGTAGCCAATAAGTGGTGCTGGGACAACAGACATCCACATGCAGAGGAATGAAGGAAGACCCTCTCTCACATCATGAGTGTGGATGCTAAAACTATAAAACCATTACAGGGAAAGATGGGGGTGAATCTTCAGAATCATGGACTTGGCAATGGATTCTCAGATATGACCCTGGAAGGAAGAAGAACAAAAGAAAACTTAGATCAGGCTTCATCAAAGTCAAAAACAGCACAGGACGTTTTGAAAGGGGGGAAATGAATGTGAAGAATGGTCGACGATATTTATATTTCACGTATCTGATGAGGATGTAGTGTTCAGAATATTTAAAAAAAATGCTTCAAACTTGACCATAGATAACAAACAACCCAAAAGATGGGCAAAAGACTCAAGGAGATATTACTCTCGATAAGACCTACAAATGTCCAAAAAAGCACATGAAAAGGTGTTCAGCATCATTGGTCATCAGGGAATGTGAATCAGAATCACAATGAGATGCCTAGGTATTGTTGTGACTTATTTTATTAAGGAAAATAACAAGTGTTGGTGAAGATGTGGAGGAGTTGGGACACTTGTACACTGAAGATTGGAAGAAAACCTGATTGAGCCTCTGTTGAAATCATATTGGCAGCTCCTCAGAAAGCTGCAGGTGAAATGACCACATAACCTAGCAATTCCATTTCTAGATAACTACTCAAAAGAATTGGAAAGAAGTACTCAACAAGTCCGTGTTCATAGCCAAATGTACAAGAGTTATAGCCAAAGATGGAACCAGCCCAAACGCCCGTCAACAGATGGACAGACAGACAGAAGAAGATCCTCACAATGCTATGTCATAAAACTAAGGAATGGAATCAAGTGCTGACCCAGGATACAATACCAAGGAACCTAGAAAACATTGTGCCAGGTCAAGGAAGACGGTGCCGATGGTTCCATTCACAAGAAAGAGTCTGACAAGGAGGGTCCATGCACAGAGAGCCCAGGTGGCAGCTGGCAGAATCCTGGGGAGAGGGGTGGTCAGGAGCCGCTGGATGGCGGAGGGACCTTCTTGGAGTGAATGATGGGAGTGCTGTGGAACGAGATGGAGGTGCTGGCTGTGTGTGTCGTGTGATGCCGTGAATGTGCTCAGTGCCACCCAATGATTCCTCTTAAAACCATCAACTTCATGTTATGCAAATGTCACCTCAAACATTATTTTTTAAAGATCAGCTGTGTGCACGCCCCACAGGGAAGGCTGAAGAAGGTCTGCATATGACGTGTTGATGGCAGTTCTGTCCAGGATGGAGGACCAAAGCTGGGGAGCAGGAAGGCAGAGCCCCATTCTGGAGCCTGGTCCACACTGGCCCTGGTCACTCTCCAGCTGTGTGGCCATGGACAAGTTCTTTGAATTCTCTGTCCCACAGGGCTGGTGGGAGGACAAGAGAAGCCTTCAAGGCCAAACTCAGCACCTATCAGCAACAATTAGGGTAATTTTAATTTTTTTTTTTTTTTTTTTTTTTTTTTTTTATTGTTGGTCGTTCAAAACCTTACACAGTTCTTAATACATCATATTTCACAGTTTGATTCAAGCGGGTTATGAACTCCCAACTTTACCCCGTATACAGATTGCTGTATCACATCAGTTACCCTTCCATTGATTGACGTATTGCCTTTCTAGTGTCTGATGTATTCTGCTGTCAGTCCTATTTTCTACTATCCCCCCTCCCCTCCCCTCCCCTCCCCTTTTCTCTCTACCCCTTCTACTGTAAATCATTTCTTCCATTTGTATTATCTTGTCTTACCCCTCCATTACATAGTTCTTGATATATCATATTTCACATTTTGATTCAAGTGGCTTATGCACTCCCATATTGCCCCTTATACAGCTTGCAGAATCACATCAGTTTCACTTCCATTGCTTTACATATTGCCATCCTAGTGTCTGTTGTATTCTGCTGCCTTTCCTATCCTCTACTATCCCCCCTCCCCTCGGTTTATTTGTGTTTTCTAAAGTTTTGACCATGAAAAACTTTATTATAATGTCTGGCAGAGGTGTGGCAAGAGAGGACCAGGCTCAGAATCCTCTGGATTGGGGCCCTTAGCTCTGAGAAACCCAGGCACTGAGATTCAAAGGGGCTTTGAGTTATTGTGAGAAGAGGAAGAGAACCTCAAAATAGATTTCACTGATGCCACACACAAACTTTTTAAAATTAGGGTGCAAGGTTAAGTCTTGGCATTAATATGTATCAAATAAAGACTTCCTTTTGTGATCTTCCTGCCAGGAAGCCTCCGGTCCTTCCCCACTCCATGCTCCCCCTGCCCAACCCTCGGCTTCATGCTGGGATTTGGCGCCTCCTGAATTAGGGGTCCCGGGCACATTATCTCTTAGGAGCTTCCACTGTCCCTTCCCTACTGTTGTGACGTATAGAGGATGCATGCATAGGGTCCGTCTCACGAATGTCCCTCCTGATGGACCAGAAGCTCCATGGGATCAAGCGTGATGAGTATTTTGTTTCCTGTGTTTCTCAAATACCTAGTAGAGTCTAGGGCAGAGGGGGAGTGGGATGAATAGTTTTTGAATGAACCAAAATGATCAAATAGAGATAGTTCCCCTGATCCCAGTGGACCATGCTTTGCAGGAGGACAGTCCTGTGGGAAGGAAGGGAGGATGGTGTGTTAGTGCCTCTGCTGTGGGGTAGCAGAGGGTCTTGATGTGTTTGGGGGACCAGGAGGCCCCTTTCCCGTGCCTCATACACTTTGTTTGGTCTTTTCCGTCCTGGACCCTCAGGCATCACCACATCCCCACACCTGGTTCTCTGGGATGCGGGGAGGCAGCACGGGCCTCGGGAGTGGTGGATTCTGTCCTGCTCTCCACTGGGTCTCCTTCCTACTCAAGGTCAGCTACAGTGATGTGGGGAGATGGCCTCAGGGAAAGTCTCCGTCATTCTGACTGTTACCACCGAGTGTCACAGATGGGTGGCTCCTGATGAAGACAGCATTTCCTCTCTTCTGGACTGGGATGCCCAAGACAAGGCTCCTGTGCCCAGTGACAGCTTTCTTGCAGCATCCTCACTGGTGGGAAGTGACAGGGGGAGAAAGGGAGGGAGAGACAGGAAGGGAGAGATCCACTTGTCCTTTTATACCAATCCATCCCCCTAACAGCATTAATCCATCCACAAAGGCAGAATCCTCTTGGCCTGAACCCTTCTTAGAGGCCCCGCACTTAATCCTGTCCCCATGACAGACAGATTTCAACCTGAGTTTTGGAGGGACAAACATTTCAAGCCATGGCATCGAGGTCTCAAGCACCTATCTTCAGCATGACAGTCACTCCTGCAGATAAGAGGCCACACTTGAGTTTCCAACCCCATGTGGTGCCAAGGTCCCTTGTGATGCCCAAAGACTGAATCACAGCCTGGGATCCAGGACTTAGCAACATTCCCAGTTGATTTTCATGATCAGAGGAACCTGGAGATGCTTATTAAATGAACGGGGTAATTAGCCAGCCATTAGAACCTCAGAAGTGGCCGCCTACCTGGGGACCCTGCCCTGGGTCTGGAGGTCTCGGCTTCTAGCTTGGCATCCCCAACTTCTTCCCTTCCAGGGGCCACTGGACTAGGTGAGGTGGGGGGCAGGGCTTCTGCTGGATTCTCCACATGCTAGGAAGTGGGGAAAGCTGAGGAGCTCGAGTGTCATTTCCTGGTCTCTCCTCTTGGGGTACAGAATGGCCTCAGAAAGGCGTGTGCTCCAGTGGTGATGGACCATGGAGATCCTGCCGGGCTCCACCCCACCAGCTTGCCTGACTCCATGCCAGAGTCTTCTACTAGCCTGACGTCCATCTTCAGGCCTCATTCCCTCAGACAAGGAGAAACGTGGAGGGTCGGAGAGAAGCAGGGGAGAAGTCTTTCTTTAGTGACTGACAGCTCGGCGCATGCAGGGCACTCAGAAAGGAGGGCTCAGCTCCACCGTGAAGGAGGTGTTCCAAAGCCATTGGTTCAAAGGTCACCAGAACGGTGGAGTTGGACCCCGACTCAGCAAACAGCTGGCAATGCTACAGTGAGTGAGGACGCCGGGACCATCTGTTACTGTTTTCTAACATGGTGCAGTGGACCGTGGCAGGAGATGTTCTGATACACGGGAAATGGAATTTCTTTGCACGACAGGCCACTGCCAAGACTCCTTATTTGGTCTGGTTCCATGTCGGGTAACGGGTCAGCAGCGAGCGTGGCTTCTGATCATCTGTGCTTTCATTGGCATGCACTTGTTTGGCTGGTCTTAGTTCAGTTGAGACTTCACTCTGGCTACGTCACCGTGTTTCAGTTTGCTGGGGACAGAAGCTCTCCTACAAATTCCCCCGTGAAAGAGGCAGGTGGCCTCAGCCCATCTACCAAGCGTGGCCCACGTCTGGCTCACCTGTGGAAAGGAGACCTCCCCAAGATAGGGGCACAGGGAAGGGGTGCAGTTCGACTCCTTTAAACCCAGTTTTCCCCTTCCATACTCTCTTGTCTAGCTCATATTCAAACACTGGGGTACCGTGGGGCCAAGCCTTGGCTGAGGGTCAGTGTGGACATAGAGTGCGCTGGGAACCAGAATTTAAGATGTTCTTTCTAAATTTAACTGGCCTCTGAGGCTTTCGATACTATGGCTGTGGGGGGCGGACTCGCTGAATGACCGGCATTCTCCTTCCCCTGACTGGAGAGGCTCTGTGGGTCACTTTTGTACTGACCTTGACATTGCCCCAACCGACCCTGGAAGTAGCAGAATGTGTCTTCAGGCGTAGGCGTGCCTTCCTGCAGCCCCATGGATGGAGCTACTCTCACCTGTTCCTTTGTGATGTTACCCCCCCCCCTGCCCTGTTTGCGATAGAACGTTCCATGGAAACGCCCTTTGTGTGTCCCCTTCTCTTGCTCTGCCTTTGGGTGTGGCCTTCCTAGATGTCAGTCACCCTGCTCACAGTGGACACCAGGAAGCTGGACTCAGCCCCCTGAAACCTGCCCCCTTGCCTCATTTGAAAGGCTTCTCCTCAATAAAAGGGCCAGCTCGTGCTGGCTTTCTCTCTTTCTGCAGACCCTTAAGGTCAGAGGAGCCATCACAGGACCCCCAAAGATAAAGGTGTCTCTGTCTCTCCTGTGGTTCCTTCGTCCAGCTCAGTTCCCCTGGAGTGACCCTGAGTGTTTGTCATGAGGAACGGGACAATGGCCACCTCCTCTTTCTGGAAAGCTTATTTCCCTTTGTTTCCCAGACTCTGCCTGGACTGCCTATGACCTTGACTTTGACCTCCAAGCCCTTGCTCCCAACACTGTCACTGGAGTCACATTACTTCCTGAACTGTAGAATGGGTAGGGTCCCTGTGGACCGTCTGTCCTGGCTCATCTTTTGTCATGAAGTTCATCTGCTTAGTGCTGAGAAAATGATCTTTTTTAAAACACATTCTGTTGGTGCATTATAATTGTACCAGATAGTGGGATTCAGTGTGCCATAGGCATACATGCACATTATTTGATCAATCTCCTTACCCCAGTACTTTCATTTCCCTCCCATCCTTCCCCCATCAGCTTGTTCTACTAATCTTCCTTCCATTGTCTTTATTTCATAGCTATATAAGTGGGATATTGTAGCTCTATAAGTGGGACACAAGGTGGTAGATTTCATTGCCCAGTACTTCCCCATGATACTATGATAACACGTCCTCCCTTCCTCTCAATCATCTCCCTCTATTTTATTGGTTTCTCTTCTATTTTCATGAGATCCCACTTTAATTTACATACTTTTTCTCCCTCCCTAGCTTTTTCACATGAACAGAAACATTTGACCCTTGACTTTTTGAGTCTGGTTTATTTCACTGAACATGAAGTCCCATCCATTTACCAGCAACTGACATGATTTTATTATTTGTATGGCTAAGTAAAATTCCTTTGTGTATACATACCCACATTTTCTTTATCCACTCAGTGGTTGATGGGTACCTAGACTGGTTCTACAACTTGACTATTGTGAATTGTGCTGCTGTAACCACTGGTATGCATGTATCACTGAAGTGTGCTGATTTTAGTTCTTTTGAATAAATACCAAGGAGCAGGAGAGCTGCTCAGTCATAGTGAGGCCCAATTCCTAGGCTTTGGGGGGGTCTTTAGACTGCTTTTCAGAAAGATTGTACTCCTTTGCAGTTTCACCAACAGTATATGAGTGTCTTTCCCCCACATTCTTGCCAGCATTTATTATTATTTGTATTCTTTATGGCCTCCATTCCAACTGAATTGAGATGAAACCTCAGTGTAGTTTTGATTTGCATTTCGCTCATTGCTAAGGATTTTAAAAACTTAAAAATGTATTTTTTGGTCATTTGTATTTCTTCTTTTGAGAAATGTCCATTTATTTCTTTTATTGATTATTTTTTTATTAGGTTTTTGAGTTCTTTATGTTATGGATATTAATCCTTGACCCAAGGCTAGCTGGCACAAATTTTTCTTGCATTTGGTAGACTCTTTCTTTATGCTTTTAATTGTTTGTTGTTCAGAAGCCCTTTACTTTGATGTCATCCCACGTAACTGATTCCTGGTTTCATTCTTGAGCATTTGGGGTCTTGTTAAGGAATTAGGGTGGGCACCCATATGTCGGAGCGCTGACCTGGTATTCTTCTAGCAGTTGCAGTGTTTGTAGTCTAATTCTCAAATCTTTGATCTGCTTTGGTTTGACTTCCATGTAGGGTGAGAGAGAGGGACCTAGTTCCAATAGTTTCTAGTTCTTTACATACATATTTCCACTTTTCCCTGTCACCATTTGTTTAAAAGGCTGTCTTTTCCCCACTGAATGTTTTTAGCACCTTTGTCCAGGTCAGGTAACCATACATAGCTTCCACTCCCGGTTTTTATACATCAAATGATTTTTCAGGCTTCATTGTAAGTTTCCTTCTTTTCTTGCTTCACAGATTAATTCACCACCAAGTCTGATAGCTTTATGACATCTAGAGGCATTTATCTAACTTCACTGTGACATGACTAGGACCTGGCCTCTGGGGGCAGACAGACCCCACACAAGTTCTGGTGGGCCATCTGTGTGTTCTCTGGCAAGGCTCCTGGCCTTGGTGCCTCTGACCTGGGGACATGGCGGGTCCCTTCTGGGGTTGGGTGAGGAGGAAAGAATGACACCCTTAGGGTCTGGCTTGAGTTCCACCTCCTAGCCGCCTGAGCCCCCACCCTGCACATGTAGTTGCCTCCCAGAGGCTGCCACCTTTCACCAGCCCTCCCACAGAAGCCCCCGATCCTCACCATGGTGGTGGGTCCTGGCAGGATGCAGCTAGGGAGGAAATATGGAAGCAGAGCAAGGCTGTTTGGCCAGGGAATTCTGGGACTCCAAGTCTCCACAGAATTTTCTAGAAGCAGTGTGCATTGGCTTCAGGAGGCCCACTTCCTTGGCCCCATAATCTCTGCACTGTGGAGGTCTCCTGTGGCTGGAGGAGGGCCAGAGTGGGCTGTGCCAGGGCCATGTCCACGCCTGACTGAGGCTGATGGTACTGGGAGGAAAACGCCAGAAACTGAAAAGATCCCAGGAGCCATCAAGTCGGAAAGAGAAGACCTGGGTGCTCCCTCCACAGACACACTGGCCTGCGTCTCTGAGACTCAGCGTCCTCTACCAGGCAGCTGCTGCTAAGAGCCATAGTAGGAATGACACCTGGCATTTTTGGTTGAAAGGTGATGCCAGCAAGCCATTGAGATGATAATGATTATGTTAAGATGTGTATTCAATTGGAGATTAGACCCCTGCTGTCCACCTTGGCCTGCTACTTTGGAGCTCTCGCAGGACTCCCGGAGAGTTCCCATTGGTTGGGGAAGTGCGGTAGCAGGGATTTCCGGAGGAGGGATTTCCTGATGGTGTGGTGTGTCCCGGGAGAAGGCCACGTGCGTGGCATTCGCGGGAGTTTTGGAAATAAAGTCTGTTCCTGCTTGAGTGGCTCCTGATTTTGTGCCCAGCCAGACTGCGGCATTTGGTGGCCCGTACGGGGAACACCTGAATCTTGGGGGTAAATGAAATTGCTTGACCCTGAGGGAGAGCGAGAGAATGGGTGATCATTTCAAAAAAACAATGTGTTCTTGTTTTGATTTATTTTATTTTTGTTTCAAGCTGCCTATCCCTAGAACTTTCTCAGGCAAACTGGGAAAAATGGTTGGCTCAAGGTTTGAAGTTGTTTGGCCCTGAAGAAGAGACAATTGATACAATGATTTTTTGTTCCATTTTTGTTTCATTTTGCTTCCGTTTTGTTTTGAGTTATCTGTTTGAGTTGCGTTATCCTTGTAGCAGAAATATGGGGTTAGAAATTAGCAAAAAACAAACCGAAAGAATGTTAAGTAAATTGTTAGAGGAAGGAGGCATCCCAGTAAAACCAAAAGCGTCAAGGCATATGTTGACACAATACAAAAATGTAGCCCATGGCTTTTTAAGGAGGAGTTGTTAAATATATCACAGTGGGACCATCATGGTGAAGATTTAAGAGACAAGGAAAAGAAAAACCCAGGAACTCTGCCAGTTGGCACATTGCCATTGTGGATGATGATACGATTTTGTTTGCCTAGTCCAAACCTTTCAGTTCAGATTATGGTAGAAGACATATTAGATCAGGAAAAAGAGGAAGCCTCTCGAGATAGTCAGAAAGAGGAAAAAATTTAGAGCAAAAAAAGCCATCAGGGGAAAAGTTACAACAGGAGGCTGCTACTAACACCTTTCTATCACCAGAGGGGATAAGTGTCCAACCAACAGCACCACCTCTACAGGAGACTGCTACTAACACCTTTCTATCACCAGAGGGCGTAAGTGTCTAACCAACAGCGCTGCCTATGGGACCCTCAACCCCCGTAGCTGATAGATGGGATCCTGAGACAGGACCTCAAAGATTAGCATGCCCTGTATTTGAGGCAGCAAGAGGGCAGCGAATTCACCACGTTTTAGATTTTAAACAGGGAAGCATCTAAAAGAGGCTGTAACAACCTATGGTCCTCAAGCACAATCCATTACCAACTTGAACATGACGCCAGCAGATTGGACTAGTATCTATAAAGCTGTGCTAAATGGAGGACAATACCTATTATGGAAGGTTGCCAATGAGGAATTTTGCATGGAGATGTCTAAGCAAAATGCAGCAGCTGGTTATCCTCAGAGAAATCTAGATATGTTGTTAGGAAAAGGACCTTATGAAGGTCAGCTGCAACAAATTGCATATGATCCGGCTATATATTCACAGATTGCTGCAAATGCAGTTAGGGCATGGAAGACTTTACAAGGACATGGAGGTTTACAAGGTCAATTATCTAAGGTAATTCAGGGAGCTAATGAACCTTAAGCTGAATTTGTAGATAGGCTTATTCAAACAGCTACCAGAGTTTTTGGGGATACAGAACAAGCAATGCAGTGTACACTCTGAGTCAGGCTCTCACTTCCCCAAGGAGAGAACCTAGATGACTGCAGCCAACTGGCCACTCTCCTGCCATAGATTCCTACTAAACCTCTGCATTTCTCAGCCCAAATGTGCTTTAGTTCAGTTTAGCTAAATAGAAAAAAAAATTGCTTCCCCAGCTGAATTTTGAATGGTGATTCATTTTGGTGGAAGTGCTTATAATTTAAAGCAGCCACAACAAAATAATACCCAGCCTACATGATAAATTTTCCTATAAAAAGAGGTTCCAGGGGATTAGGCTCCACAGGTGTAGATTGGGCTATGGTGTCTTTAAATTTAGATTCTCACCCCATGCTAAAACTAAATATTCAGGGACATGAATTTAATGGGCTACTTGATACAGGTGCAGACCTTAGCATCATCTCTCGTCAAGAATGGCAAAAACATTGGCCATTACAACAGGCCACTCAAATGCTTCGAGGCCTAGGAGTGGTGACTATCCCCATAGAAGTGCAATGGTATTAGATTGGAAGATCCTGAAGGATGTGAAGGAACTATACATCCATATGTATTGGAACATCTTCCTATAAATTTATGTGGACAAGATGTCCTAGATCAATTAGGTTTGACATTAACAAATAACATCAATCCTAATGTGCCCACTACTAGGGCTAGACAAGGTTTTAGGAAAGAAAAAAGATTAGGAGAACAAGAACAAGGTATAGCAGCACCAATTCAAATAGATCAAGGAATAAATAGACATGGATTGGGTTTTCAGAAGGGGTCACTGAGACAATCAAAATTACTTGGAAATCAGAAAGACCGGTATGACACTGGGGGTATGCCTTTGGGTTCATATTTTGTGTCTGGTGAGCAGAGTTCTCTCTGCTTCCTGATTGCCATGTCCTGAGCAGCTTTCCTCCTTCATTCCTTTATGCCATGATGTTCTGCCTCACCTTGGGCCAAGAACAAAAAGGCTAATGACAGTGGCTATGATTTTGAAAGCCCCAGGACTGTAGGATGCCTCCCCATGTGTGTCTCGTATGAGTCCCATTTGTGTCTTGGCCCAGCACAATCCTGGCTGCTGTAAGCACATGGCACAGAGTGCACTGAATGATGTTCTACCGCAGAGTTCAGATCTCAGGCAGGTCTTCTTATGGCTTTCCTTCTTGCTCCCCGTTGAATGCCTTCCCTGAACCACCTGCTCCTCTGTCTCCATTCTCATCCTCTTCCCAACTTACATGATGTTCCATCCTGATTTCTCCCCAAGAATCTGTCTTGGGAGCCCACATAGTGACAGCATTTCCAGAGCCCAGTGTTCTGAACACTTTCCTGGGAAGCAGTAGCCATTTGGCTGGACAGATAGTGGCATGTTGGATGTGAAATGGGGGGTGGACAGTTTCTGCGCTGTCCTAGGAGCACTCACTCATCAATATTAACTAATGGCAGAGGACTCCAGGGGGAGGAGTGAAGGGCAGTGTACACTCTGAGTCAGGCTCTCACTTCCCCAAGGAGAGAACCTAGATGACTGCAGCCAACTGGCCACTCTCCTACCATAGATTCTTACTAAACCTCTGCATTTCTGGCCCGAATGTGCTTCAGTTCAGTTTAGCTAAATAGAAAAAAAAATTGCTTCCCCAGCTGAATTTTGAATGGTGATTCATTTTGGTGGAAGTGCTTATAATTAAAAGCAGCCTCAACAAAAATGAGGTATTGGAACACATGAGCCCCGGACAGTTCTGGAGCCCAGGAGGCCCTGCAGTGATGGCAGCAGATGTGAGAGCAAATTAAACGGACCGCTTGCCTGTGCCCCTTTCCAGGGGCGAGCTTCCCAGATGGGCCAGTTGATGCACGTGATTGTAAAGTGTGGAGTGCCTTCCTGGGAAATGATTATGCATATTTAAAGTCATTAGAATGTTGAGAAGACGGAGGTGTGAATACCGGGAAGAAGAGACGCTGCTCGGGGCAAGCCGGCTGGATTCAGACTCCTTCTCCTGGAAGGACGGAGAAAGGTGACTTACATTCAGATGCTGCAGCATCAAGGTCTCGTCAAGGCGAGGGTGTCAGTGCACCATCACAGTGACATTGGCTCCAAGGAAAGGACAAAGAGAGAAGCTCATTTCCATGCCTCGCTGCCCACGCTGCTCTTCCAGCTGAGACTGGCGAAGATGGCTGGTAGGAGCCCTGCCTGGGCTAGGCAGCACGGGGTGAGACCAGCCCCAAGTTTCCCTGTCTTTCTCCAGGCTTTATGATCAGCAGCTGGATGCCCCAGTGTGCGCTCAATGCCAGCTCCCTGGGGCATCCACACCCTCATTCATGTGTTGCACAAGTTCATTTTGAACCTTTCCTGTGCATTCAAAACCAACATGCCTTTGAAATGTTTTCATTGCCTAATGTGGCACTGGGGACATTGCCAGTGTGGTGGGTCCCTGGTGGAGATACTCCCTGAAACCATGCTAGAGGATTGCGATTTAGGCACCAGGAAGATGCAGGTCAAACTTATAAATACTTGCTTCAGAGCCTGTGCTGGCTCCTGGAGTCCCCTACAAGGGCCTCTGGCAGTGGCAGCTGCCTCAAGGGACATCTCCCCTGGGAGCAGTTAACTCAGTGCTGTCCCTTTTCCTCCCTCCCCTCTGTGCTCTCACTCTCGTGTTCTCTCGGCCTGGCACTCAATTCCTCTGCTTTATGGAGAACAGGGTCCTAGGGGGGTTATGTTGCTAGTGAACTTCTCCCAGGGTAAGGAAAACCCCGATGGGAGGTTGGACCGTGGTGCTCTTGAGACAGGCTGTCTGACTCCCACCTGCTCATCTGTCAGGTGGGCAAAGCTGTTGCTCTTGTCCCCAGATGGGCAGAGTGCCAGGGCCTGCTCCTTGGGGAAGTGTGGCTCCATGGCAGGCCCAACAGAGGCCTCACTCTAGGGACTTCTTGCAGAGTGTCCCTGGGTCAGTCCTATTCTCATCTGTGTGGTGCACTCGAGGCAGGGACCATGCCCTGCGTCTTTGGGAAGCCCCTCACTGGATATGAGATGGCAAAAGAAGCCAGGTGCAGGAGTCTCCTGAAGGGCCACATGCTGGCTTGACGGGGTGGCCTGAACAACAGAACTTCCTGCTCACAGCTGCTGACTTCAGCTGGAGCCTGGCAGTCCTCAGTGCTCCCTGGTGTACGAAACCTGACGGTGGTCTCCGTCTTCGTCTCCACAAGGACTTCTCCCTGGGTGCATGCTTCTGTCTCCAAATTTTCCCTTTTGTCAGCACACCAGTCATTCTCCAAAGCCAAGGTTCACATTGGAAGCACTGCAGGGAGGGCACCCACATATGGACCTCAGGGCCACACGGTTCATCCAAAGGTAAGCCAAGGCTGGCGGGCTTCCTAGGCTCTGCATTTCCACACAAGACAAGAGGAAGGGATGGGCTGCCCTGGTCGCAGAGAGCAGTGACCTCACTTCCCACTTCCATGGTGGTGAGGGTGAGCTGCGCCACCGCTGAGCCGGGAGAGGAGCACTTCACACAACCAGGAGCAGGTTGAAGGATCCGAAGACCTTGTGGTTGCCCTCCAATTGAGCAGAAAATTACTCCAAAAACGAAGACAGACTTTAACACCTCATTCATTCAGACTAATGAAAAGGAGGCCGATCCTCAGAAGCTGGAATTCTCTGTACAGAGTTCCTTGAGAAAGGTGCGTGGGTTTTTCTCGGTCTGAACTCAGTTTGCCCCAGGTGTCAGAGGCCCTGGCGGGGAGGACGGACCTGGGGAAGGAAGAGATGTGTTAATGGTGAATACTCGGAACTGATAGGGGAAAAGAGGTTTTCAGTCACTTAGGTTGTTTTCAATAACTTGGTAATTCTTTTCCCATAGAAAGTGGAAAATGTCCAAATCCCTGACTTATGAGCTGTTCCTGTAATGAGATTTGATGACATTTTTCAGTAAGGCCTACAGAGGACAAGATAGAAAGTCAGGCCAAGGTGGGCGCTTGCAAGGAGTGGGAGGAAGGGTACCATGTGCTGCTCATGGTCATCCCAAGGTGCACCCACACCTTCCCTGTGGCGTGACTGTGAGCTCCTCAGTCCTGTCCCCCTGGGCCTCCAGCCTAGATTTGGATGGCCCTACTAACTTTAACCATTTCTTTTCCCTAAATCTTTCAAAAGGTATCACATACTTCTAAGTTAGACTGTATCAGTATTTATTAAGCTCCTACTATGTGCTGAGCAACATTCCTGAGTCCCAAGGATGTTGGCATGAAGATCATGTGGGTGACTGTCGGTTTATTGGGAAATGAGCAACAGTGGACTCCCTAGGAAGGTGGGGGAAGGAGAAAGGAGCCAGGGGAAATGAAGTTTGGAGGTCTCAGGAAGGGCCGCCAGGCTGGACAATCCCCAGCTGGGTTTTGAAGGGAACCAGGAGGAAGAGCTCCAGGGGCTCACGGGGATGATCCAGAGCAGGCAAGAGTGAGTGCTCTGGGTGATGCTCTGGGTGCTCCTCAGCTCAGCCCTTGAGAATGTCCCAGGTGGAGGAGGGCGTTCTGGATCCCCCTGTACCAGCTGGGGTGAGAAGCAGGAAGTAAGACCGCAGGAGTCTTCCCCAGAGAGAGCTGTTTGGCTTACCTCTGTCCTGGGTGGAGCCATGGGTTTGCTTCTCTTTGGCCAGGTCACCCCACTGTAAACCCCGAACATTATTACTGATCTTCACTGAAGCCACCCATGGGACTTCTGGTCCCAGCACCCTGAGACACTTGCTGGTCACCGAGCATCCCCTGTGGGTGAGGGAACGGGGACTTCTGCTTGTGACAAGGCAGTGGGCCAGTGCCTTCTGAGAGAGGCAGGGGCAGTCACTTAATGAGAGCTGCCTCTGGCCTTCTGAGCCAGGAGGCAGGACACACAGCTGCACATCCCTGCTCTGCCCCCACCCCCAGGAATGAGGGTGACTTTTCAGGCATCTCCAGGATGCCAAGGTAATAAAGGCAACTGCATTTAATCATTTTCCTAATTAATGTATCTATTGCAGCTCTCGAGGCTTTTCAGGATGAGCACAATGAGCGAGAAGGAAGCTGAGTGGCAGGGACCCCCACTTTCCCCTAAAGGTTAATTGGCCTGGCCGCTGCTGGCAGACGGGGAAGCATCCTGGTGAAGCAAAGGCCAGGCGGTGCTGAAGGTGCCTGGCTCCAAGCCTGGGGCAAGGTCGCCCGAGTGCGGGCTGCAGCTTTTGAGAGCACGTTAGTGGAGGCTGATTAAATTCAGCACAGAGCACTCGGTGCTCAGAGGCTTCTAGAGAATGAGAACAGAGAGAAAGCAGTGCTGAACAGGATAGAAACTGAAAAGGTGCCTCTTGTTGGAGCGTGAATGAAAACAGACAAGTTCTGTTCACCGATGGATCCCATTCATCTCCTCCCTCTGTGGCTGCGCTGGGCAGGGAGCGCTCTTCAGCTGTGGGCATCGATGACTGCAGGTGATGTCTTCTGAACGTGCCTGCGGAGCTAGTTTCCACATGCTTTATACACAGGGCTGCAGAAGGTCCATCTTGGGTTTCAGGGGCTGCAGTTCCCCTGCTCCACAGAACACGGGCCTCACGGAGCACCTGTGCTGGAGTCGGGTGGACATCCACTCTGAATGAGCCGCCTGAGTTTACCCCGGTGAATGGCAGGATTTGTACAAGCAAAACAACAGTATTCACCCCAACCCCACCAGTCCACAAAATCAAAAACGGGATGGAGCACAGTTTGAAAAGTGCATGTCAGCAGCCTTTAAACAGATTCTTAGGCTCTGCAATTGTGGGAGTGTCACCCTGGAGAAATAACTACCAACAGGAACCCACATTTGAATAAGCATTCTGTATTTTTGAACATAAAGATGTTCATCATTCTGTTTTAGTAAAATTTGGACACAACCTCACACACATTGTCTGTGTGACTTGGGCAGGTAGCCACGCTGTGCCTCGGTTTCCCACCTGCAGCTTCATGGTTGCTTTGAGCTTGAATGTGTGGGTGCCTGTGACCTGCGACACAGGTGCTGTCCCTCACCCCCATGCTGTCCTCACGTCTGCGTGATCATTGCTGCTGTTGTACTTGGTTACAGACAGGGTGGCCTTGGGATAGAGACAGCACTGATGTGACCAGACAGGAACTGATGCCGAGCACGCTGACGGAGAGATGCTCACAGTAAATGGGAAAAGAGCACTGCTGGGCGGGTACCACTGGTTCTAGTTTAGACAAAGCTGTGCATGTGGGCACGTGGGCACGTACTTAAGTATACAAATATGTACCTAACGTAAGCATTAGGAGACTAAACAGAATGTTAGCATGGTTGTCTTTGGTTGTGGAAATAAATGCGATTAAAATTAGTCCTGGGGCTGGGGATATGACTCAAGAGGAAATGCGCTCACCTAGCATGCGTGGGGCTCTGGGTTCTATCCTCAGCACCACATAAAAATAAAATAAAGATGTTGTGTTCACCGAAAACTAAAAAAATAAATATAAAAAATTCTCTCTCTCTCAAAAATAAATAAATAAATAAATAAATAAATAAATAAATAAAATAAAATAAAATAAAATAAAATAAAATGTAGTCCTTGTATTTTGCTGGATCTTCCAAATTTTCTACTATGAAAACACTCGTTTTTTCATTTAGAAAAAGGTCTTTTAAAATAATCTCCACTTCACTTTGCTCTATATCAAATTCTGAAATTGAGATTGGATTGAAGCAGAGTCACTATTGTGGGAGAATACTGTTTGGCTACTTACAGCCAAACTCATGTGCCTGTCCAGTGAAGCCCGTACACTGAGGACAGGAGAATAGCGAGTTAGGGACATCAGGCACCATCCAACAGAGAGCTCGGCGGGAGCCGTCTCCACGTTCCCCACGCTAGCTACAGAGGTCCCAGGCCTGGGAGGCTCTCGGGACTCAGTGGTGACTTGTCCCTGCTTAGTCCCAGGCCTGGGAGGCTCTCAGGACTCGGTGGTGACTTGTCCCTGCTTAGTCCCAGGCCTGGGAGGCTCTCAGGACTCAGTGGTGACTTGTCAGGGCCCTGCAGTCGTGGAGGGCAGTGCACAGGTGCTGGGGAAGGGCTCGGCCTGGAAAGAAGGAGGGGAATGCAGTCCTGCAGCACACAGTAGGTATTCTGTCCTCTGGGAGTGGCTCCTAGAGGGAGCAGAGGATAAACAGGACAGGATTGTGGGAACAAGGGAAAGCATCTTACCTGGCAGTGCTTCTAGTTTGAGAAGCATTGACTAGAGACTGAGAAAGGGTCATATGGTCATTTTTTTCCCCTAAAATTGAATCTTCAGTATTTAAGGTGCTTATGTTTGCATATTTATTTTTAAAAAGATGGAAGCCAGGCATGTGGCTAATGCCAGGAACTCAGAAGGCTGAGGCAGGAAGATCCCCAGTTTGAGGCCAGCCTCGGCAATTTAATGAGATTGTCTCAAAAATAAAATTTTAAAGGAGCTGGAGATGTCCTTCAGTGGTATAGTGCCTACCTAGCACCTTAAGGCCCTGGGTTCAATTCCTAGAAAGTTAAAAAAAAAAAAACTCAAAAAACTGGAGTTTGGGAATACTAGTGGGTTTTCTCTAAACTTTTCTCACAGGAAAGTTCTAAAACAAGTCAGTGCCTAATATTGAGGGTGGCAACGAGGAGAACGAGGAACAGGAAACAGGATGCAAATAGTCATTTTGACAAAACACTTCCCTGTTGGTTTCATCCTCCCTGGATCAGCTCTTAAGAGAGTGAAGTAAGAATGGGTTCCCCTCCTTTTCTCTTGGGCTGGATGACCACACCTTGGGGCCAGATGAACAAGATACAGTATTAGCGTAGGAAGAGGGTCGACGGGTTCGTCGAGGGATGATTTAGAAAGCCTCTGTGCACCCCGTGCCTCTGGGAGGCTCTGGGAAACTCCCCTCTGAAGGGACACTGGCAGGTGTCGACGCCTGTCCTTTTCTGTAAACCAGGCCCCTTGGCTCCATAAAGGTCCTAGCTAGGCAGGCTCGGGGCATTTAATGCACAAAGGTTATCCCTTTCTAGACTTTCTAAATTAGCAGAGGTTGACCAATGGTTTCAATATTTAAATTTCCTTATTGTTGTCATATATTTGCTCTGACTATAGCCTTTATAGAAGCCTCAGCAGTTTCAAGACGTCTCGGGGCGAGGTTCTGGGTAATGTAAGTGGCCACCTTTGGCTCCTCTCAACTCTCCTGGGGCTCGGTCTTCACGTGACATTTGAGAAGGCAACACCCCCTTTCGGACTGACTGGTCTCACCCTGGGTCTCCCTGCCCTGAACTCGTCTTGACTCCTCTTTTCCAGCCTGGATTTCTTCTGCTAGCCACGCTGAGGTCTTCAGGCTCCACCAGTGCCCTTGGCTCTCACTGTTGGGCCCGTCTTCAGAGCTGACTTCTGGTCCCTGTCCTTCTCAACTCCAGGTGCACACTTACCCGGCCTAGTGATCACGTCCCCTGGATCACACCAGCACTTGGACCTCATCCATGGAAGTAGGACCTGAACCCCCTTTTCAATCCCACTTTCCTTCTTTCTCCCCCATCCACGGCAGAGCCATTGAGACTGCGCAATGGACAGATGGCTAATTATCAAGGAAAAGGAAGTGAGTAGATAGTACTTCCCTGTCCCCAGCTGCTAACAGGCTGCTAAGAGCCTTGGGGGACTGGACGATCACACTTTCCACACAAGCCCCCACCCCCTGGACGGCTCTCTTCCGGCCTTTTGCTCACGTTTGGTCAGGTAGGCGTGAGAGGAAAGGACACCTAAAATCTATAGAGGGACAAGCCATCTCCACCGGCACCAGCTCTGGACCCCTCCCCACCAAGGGAGTCTCTCTCTCTCTCTCTCTCTCTCTCTCTCTCTCTCTCGGTTCTATCCCTTAAATAAAACTTGTTTTTTTACCTCTACATTTCTCTGGTGTTTATCTTCAACACTGGGCGAGTGAGGGCCAGATCTGGTTTTGAAGGCTGGTGTCACCATCGTCCTGAGTCCTCCCAATCCTTACTTGTCACGTGTAGACACCTGGCCAAGCACAGGGTCTCTATGCTGCTCCAGTGTGCCTGCAAGTGTGACATCAGGACAGCTTCTTATTTTTTTATCATATTTCTGATTATATTACTTTGTATGTCTCACCATATGTCTGATTATATTACTTCATATACACCATGTGTCCGATGCTGCTGTGGCTGGCGATGGCTCCTCTGCCTCTCCTCTCAGGCCTCTTCTGTCCTCTCCCTCCTCCTTTAAACAGTCAGCTCTTCTGCACAGGCCATGTGGCTTCCCATGGCAGACCTTGACTCACTTCTTTCTGCCTAGAAACTTCTTTTGTTCAGATTTCATGTCTGAATCCTCCTTATTGGTCAACACACCTCAAAAGGGCTTTCCAGAAACTCCTCTTTGGCCATCTTCTACACCAAGTTCTTGTGATAGGTGGGAGATGGACAAAAGTCCTAGGCACATGCTGTTGGGGGATGATATATGAACGGGGCCTAAGTGCTGGGCCTTCACCTGTTTTCTCCTAGAAAGAAATTTACTAAAGCAATTTACCTAAGACTCCTTTCTGAAATTACCTTGAAGGGGGACTCTTGTGACCTTCACACAGACCAAAGGTTCCAAGGACCCAGGAAGACAGGACAAGTAGAGGCAAACTCCACTGGTATACCATCTGTAAACAACAAGAGCCAGTTAGTGCCATACACACCTTGGTCCGTGTGGATCAAGGTGACTGGGAGTCGCCTTTAGATCTTAGCATATCATTTTGATCCTATCCTTGCTCCAGGGGTTTCACCTGGGTACCTGCAGATAAGAGCATGTGTAGTGGGACTTACAAGTTGATGAATCCTACTGTTGAGCCAAAGCAGAAAGGTGGGAAACTTCCCTAAGACCCACAGTAAAACCAGGAGAAAGGGGCATGCCATTGCGCTCCCCTCTTAGAGACAACGGCCCTCCCTCCCTTTCCCAACATACTTTGTTGTGCTTTTACTCTGTTTTGTACCTTGCCTGAAATTTTCTCCTGCAACAACGTGAGAGCCAAGAAGCAGCATGAGCCTGGGTTCCCGGGAGGATGGCAGTGTCACTGGAAGCAGCTGGTACGTGCTCTGCTCAAGGCTGGTGCACATCTGCTGGGTACCAGGAGACCCTCCACCAGGCGTGAGTTCCTGGAGTCCGGGCCTGACTCCTGGTGCCTCCTGGAGGGATCTGGCCTCCCGAGGGTTTCCTGGGTGAGCAGAGCCGGGAGAAGCCACTGGATGCTGCTGCACTCGGCTCTCAGGCCCAGGAGTCAAGGTCCCCAAGGTCAGCCACTGGATCCCACGGAACAGTAAAAACCATGAAGTTTGAGGACCTGCATTCTACTTCCAGAAGGCCCCTCGGTGAAGACGTGGCGTCCATGTTTGGGCTGTGAACTGCCGTCTTTCAACCACTGCTTCACTGGTGTCTAAAGTGAGAGAAAAATTGAAAAAAAAAAAAAGTGGCACCAGTGTTTTCTCTCGTAGGCCACATGCCCCCACTGGCCTTTGCCTTCCTGGACAGTACTCTGAGGCTTTTCTCTGCCCTGACGGTATCTGACAGTGCTCAGTGCTGATACAGACGGTAACCCAGGGTTGTCCCTTGGCTGGTGCCTGCTCCACAAGGGAGACACGAAGCTGCAGTTCCCACTCGTACCTGTTGCCCACTGACCCCCTAAAGGGGAGGAGACTTAATTGTCATCTGAAAGATGTTGGCCTAGTGACTTAAGGAGCTTGGGGGAACCCTTGCTCTGAGGATGGCTGCAAAGGTGGTCTGAACTGGCCCAGAGAGTCTGCAGCTAACCTGAAGCCCTTGAATCCACCCAAGTCCAGTTTAGCCACATAACCACAGCTACCTGTTCAGCCACGTGGCGGCGCAGTTAATGATCTGCAGGAAGATGTAGGCTGGGGCCAACCCCACAGTGATGGGGCGGGTGCAGGAGGCTGCTGCAGGCTCTTGTGTTGCTGGGTCTAATTCCTCTCACCTGCAAAACGGAACCTTGGCATCATCTGGCCGGTGGTTATGATATTTCACGACACAAAGAAGCAGTAAATGGCCAGCACTTAGCTAGCCCTGGTGCCTGGCACTGAAGGAGTAAGTGAAGGAATTATGAAAAAAGAAAATAACAGCTATCAGGAGAGTAATAGGAGCTGTCATGTGCATATCAGGCTCAGACATAACCTGCTCAGCAAATGAGCGTCATGGGTGGTCACTCAGCAGGGACTGACCTGTCCCAAACTGGGTTTTGTGATGATTACTTTTATAACAATGTGTGTAGAACATGAACTGAAGAAGACAGAGCGAGAGTAAGGACATGTTTGTAAAAGTCCCAGCCTGTGGAGTAGATAGGGCAGTGCAGATGCGAACAGAACACAGATGGAGGGACTTCAATGGAAAACCCAGAGACCAACTGGAAACAGACAGAATGGGAGGGCGTTACCAAGGGAACTCTTCCAATTAGGACACTGAAAAGGAGTGGAACGTGGAGGCATGGTGAACTGGGGAGGTACTATGTTCCACTTTCCTCTCCTTGAGTGCCACACTGTTGTGTCGTATCAGCAGAGCTGACACTCGCCCCTTGGGGTGGAGGCTGACAATTAGGCAGATGCCAGGGCAGGGTACTGCCATGCAGAGCTCTCCTCCTGGTGCCATGGCTAAAGCTGCAGGATGAAGGAGAACGGCAGGCAAGAGGAGTGGGAGAAGAGAAAAGCAGAGAGTTCCATGCCACCAGCATGGCGGAGGGAAGCCAGTGAGAAGGGATGGTAAGCCCCAGGCATCCCCCAGCCACGCTGAAGGCTGTGGAGATAGGGGGCTGAGGACAGGCCGTGGGCTGCCCTGAAGGAGACCCTAGGGCCCAGCTGCAACGGCCTCTTAGTCTGGTCCTGCTACGAATGAAGGTGGGCCTCTGGTGGCACCCTGTGCAGGAGAGAGGCACGGAGCTGTCCTGGGTCCTGCCAGCTGTTTAGGGGATTATACTTTTATTACAGTGAGGTTTGTTTCTTTTGAATGGAATATTCAAATTATGATTCCTTTTATTCTCCTCCTCCTCTTCTTCCTCCTCCTTCTTCAGCTACAGAAAGATTCCCAATAGTCTGTTAGTTCCTAAGTGCAGAGGTGGGTTGAGAACTCTTTGGGGAAAGCCGTGCTTCTATACTGTTGTTCTCGGAGTCAGTTTCCACCTGGGCTATGAAATCTGATGGAGTTTCATAACTGGCGTCTTTTATGACTCGGGGTTATCACGTAACTTGAGTAAAGACGACTTCACAACAGTCCCTACAGCCCAAGGCATCAGGAAGGGAGATGTAACTGTGAAAGCAGTCAGTTCTAAGAGCCAGAGATGCCCTACGAGGATTCAGCTGCAGTCAAGGGCCAACTCCTTCCAAGAACAGAGTCTGCGTCCGCCCCCTGGGCAAGTCTCTGCCCTCCCAAGCCCAGAAGACCTGCAGGCCCTCACAGGCTGGGCTTTCAGAGCTTCTGCAGAAGCCTAACTTTGATGGTCACCTGAGGCTGTGTCTTTGAATAACGCTAAATATCATCCAGATTCACGATGGGGGTGGGCTAGCCGAGGCCCACTGCCACCCTCTTCTCCAGCTCCCCTGTGCTGCTCTCGGGCCACTCCTGGGCACCAGGGAGCTGAAACCACAGGGACCTGGAGGCACTGCTCTCTGGGCTCTGGTGGTGCCTTGTGATAAACATTCACACCCCGTGGGCTGGGTGGATGTGGGTGTGAGGAGGTGGCTGGAGCCCAGAAGGCAGAGCACAGTTCCAGGGTCTAGTGGTCATCTGCATGGTACTGAGGTGCCCACCCGATGTCCCCTGGGGAATGGTGCATTCTGGCTTACTGGAATTGTGGAGGGGTTGTTGGAAAAATAAAACCAGAACAAGTATGTCAAGTGGCCCAGTGGGGTCTGGCTGCTCTGTGGCTGCTCACCACATGACACAAGCCATCCAGGTGAGGAAAAGGAAGGACTGCAGATGGCCTCCACAACAGGTGTGATGCCAGACCACAAGGCCATTCACACAGACACACGACTCGGAGCCAGCAAGGGATGGCATGTCCCCGCACGACTCCTCTAACCCTTTCACCTTGGAGGTCAGGAAAGATTCTGGGCTCCAATCACTCCTAACTTGAAGGACCCCATCAAGGACAGCACTTGCTACCAGTTAAATGGAAATTTCCCAAGCACCTGTTTAATTGAATTGCCACCATGAGAGATAAATAGGTCACCAAGCTGTGCCTGCATTCATTACATTTTCATCGCGTTCTTGCAACTTCTAATGTGATTACAGTGCAAAGACCCAGACGGTGTCTGTGGGCAGCTTAACCATGTCCTCTAAAATTCCTTGGGTTTGCTCACGGGCCATACGCTAGGAGGCAACACCTTCTCCTGCAAGTGGCATCCTCCTGGTGCACTCACTGTGAAGACCTAATCTGAAGGCCTAGTGGTTTGGTAGCTCCTTCGGGGTGGTCAGAACACCAGGGAGCAGCTGTGCGTCCCATCCCCCACTGCAGAGTGCTTTGGGATGGACGCACAAGGTGGTATACAGATAGTTACAATGGGAGGGCCAGCCAGAGGAAGTCCAGGTGGTGTGCTGTGGCCACTGGCCACCTCGCAGACTCAGTCCTGCAAAAGCAGCAGGCAAAGCCATCTGTGTGGCACCTGTTTTCTGTGGCTCGAAAAGATCCTCCCAGCTGAGGTGGGAGGATCGCTTCTCCATGGAGCGCTCACCTGCAAAGAGCAGGGACGAGACTGTAAATAAGCAAATGTCCGTGGTCGGGCACAGTCCAGGTCTGTGCGCTTTGCTGGCCTTTCTGCCAGTGACCTTGCCCTGGGTGGTCCTGTGGCTCTATCATGCGGGTTCCGTTCTTGGCACAGCTTCTGGCTAGTGGAACTGAACGGTGCTGGCTTGGTGTTCTTGGGCCCAGAGCTTGGCCCAACTCTCTCCTCCTGTGCCAGGCCAGGAGGGGAGCACAGTTGTCCCTGTCCCAGGCTTTGGAAGGTCAGGCTCATTTCTGTCCTTCTTGGCTGTGTCCCCCTGGGCAAACTATGTGATTGTTCAAGGTTGTCTCCTTTCTGTCATTTGTGAGTAATTTTAGTCCTGTTCCTGGTGATGTGGGGATGAGGTTCTCATATGGAGAAATTTATCTGTCACTTACCATTGAACATAGTATGTCCTTTAATTCCCTTCCGCCTGTCTTTTTCTGTCCCATCGTCCTTGCCCAATGGTTGTTTTTTTAACCCACATGAAGAAGCCTCTACTATTTGCTTATTTAATCTTACTGAGTTCTAGTCATTTTGGGAGAAATGCAAGAAATTGTTCTCTTTCCCCAAATACTTAACTCCTGAAAGTCACCTGTAAGCAATTTAGTGCTATCATTGAAATGCAAATTCTGCTTCTTCTAGCTTGTAGCTTTTATCTCACAGCTGATTTTTTTTTTAACCAAAGAATCTCTAAAAGAGTTATGATTTCTATCCATTTCTTGCAAGGCTCCTTTGAAATAAAATAAAACTCAAGATATTTATCAAATCATGCAAGAGTCCCCCCGCCCTCTCTCTCTCTGGAGATTCCTAACACACTAAGGAAACACAGCTGACAACAGTGAAACCTTAAAACAGAAAAGGATTTGAGAGTCCGCATGGTTCCCAGGAGAAGAGGGACACACTGGGCCCTGGGGCAGGATCTGCTGGCAGCTCAGATTCACATGGGCACCTCCCATAACCGTGAAGTCCGTGCTGCAGCTGAGAGCTTCAGTGTTTCACAAGGTCCAAGTGATCCTGGGAGCACCGCTGAGGCCAATGCTGAGGAGGCTTCTGAGATGCTTCCTGGCCCTGCTCTGTGGAGGGCCCCAGCAGGAGGAGCTACCCCTTGTGAGTAGGTCGATTATTTGGTCAGTGTCTTGGTCTGCTCAGACTGCTGCAACACACTGCCACGGCTGCATGGCTTATGAACAACAGAGCTTTATTTCTCACAGTTCAGGAGGCTGGACGAAGATGGAGGGCCGTGCAGTCGGATTCTTCTCAGTTGCAGACCGCCAACTTCCAACAATGTCCTCCTCTGGCGGAGAGGGGACAGCAGGCTCTCTGGCCTCTTTCTTATAAGGACACTAACCCCATTCATGAATGGCATTATCCCCTGAAAGCTCATTTTCGAATGCCGTTGTTCAGGGCACTGGGTTTCAACACACGAGTTTGGGGGTGTGCAAGTATTCGGTCCTTTCCAGCCAACTGTAGAGCTGCTGTGGGGAGGGCAGAGAGGGGAGGGGAGGCTGCACTCTGTACAGAGACACCCCGAGTGACCCCCAGCTCCAGCCAGTTGATGCCATGTGGAAGTGCAGACTGACAGCTGCCAGACACTCTAATCCGTGAAGGAAAGCTGGACTGTGGCTCTCTGTGTCCGTGGGACCCGGTGTGGGCTGATGATCTGAAGACGGGCAAGGAAGCCATGCCCTGCACTTGTTCTCTCAGGGCCAGCGGCCTTGCTCTGCAGGGCTGTCTGAGGAGCCCCGTTGAGGGTCCCAGGGTGTCTGGAGAAGAGGAAGTTGGGGAGGGGCTGTTCCCAAGGAGCCAGTGGAGATAAAAAGCAAGATGGCGCCAGGGTGGGGGAGCAGGGCTCTCGGGCAGGATTCCATTTCCCCTTCTTTTCCATTAAGCCTGACTGGAAAAGGCAAAGCTCCCACTACAAAAATCCTACTGTGACCTCCCCTATCCTGCCGTGAGCCCCCAGAGTTGCCACACACAAAGAGAAAGGCCCACTGAACCAGAGGAAGACCTCACGCTGTGATTTGGGCTGGGAGGGGGGCAGGAGGGGAAGCAGAGAGCCGGGGTTCACCATACGGGCTGGAGTTGGACGTCCCTTAAGGTGAGGTCCTTCTGGCTTCCTCAAAGCCATCTCTGGCCTGCACTCCAGGAACAGCAAGGACTTTGACCGCTAGTGGGTGCAAATGAAAAGGAGAGGCCGACTGGGCTGGGGGAGGGCTGGGCGTGGCTTTGTCACAGGTGTGCACAGGTCCTGTCCTTGACGCCAATCCAACAAAGAGGAAAGAGGAAAAAGTCGTATTGCTTTGCCAGCAAGAAAAACACAGGGGACTCCTGTCCTAGAGCCTGTGATTCTGCCCGTTATGGGGAACAGAGGGGTTTTAAAGAGGTGAATCAGAGAAATGAGATCAGGCAGGAAAGATCAGAAAGCAGGAGATCAGGGAGGAGGACAGGGAAAAGGAGGCTGGGAAAAAGAGCAAAGCCCACGGATTTTGTAGCAACAAGGGATGTAGTCAGAGCATCAGGGGAACCGGGTACATGCAGATGGTGGGCCAGGCTGGGAACTCAGGAGAGTGATCTTCCCAGGGAGAGCAGGAGAGCCCTGAGTTCAGTGTCCAAGGACAAGTGTTGGGTGAGGGTCAAGAAGCAAGCAGGCTCTGGAGAGAGGAGGGTCAGAGGTGGGCAGCTGGGTGTCCATACAAGGGCAGGTGGTGGCCGTGCCTCCCCACCCCACCACACGCATTGCTTCACCTTCATTCAGCAGCAGAGGAAGCGAAGGTGAGCCCTCCTTAGCCTTTAAACCAGGACGTGAGGGTTTTGATGGAGCATAGGTCAGGTTGAAAACGGGGAGAGGGAAGACGGAAGAGCAAGGTGTGGACGGAAAGTGCTCAGGGCCCTACGGAGGGCTGGGGACAAGGAAGGCCCACTTGGCCCCACCCCAGCCAGCCATTTTCATGTTGGACTTGCGTCAAAGGCAGTTTCAGTGGTTTCACTACAGACACCCGGTCCCCAGTGAAATGGCAATGAGGTCCTCAGTTCCCTCTCCCCCTGAGGTCTGTGAGTAATCAAAGGCTGCTTTAGCAAAGAAGAGAGCTGGACAGTGCAGGGCGATTTGAAGTAAAAAAGGAGAAACTCTGAGCGTGGGTAGTCAGTTGCCACCTTGTTGGGTAGGGTGAGTGGGGAAGCTGATCCACTGAAACCATCTTATTCTCAGAGCCTGCTCGTGTCCCACGTTTGTGCCCGTAATTCCTGAGAGGATTTGGGTAGCACTAAGGCTGTGTGGAGTGACGGGCAAGGGATGATGACTTGAAAGGGACCTGGGTCAGTCCTGACGTGACCCTGAGCCCAGTGTCCAGGCGTGCAGTGTGATGAGGGCCAGCATGGACTGTCGGTCCTCGCCGCGTCCCCTGTGCCAGCTCCTTTGAGGAAGCTGTTTGTGCGTTGGTGCAGTCTGGCTCAGGGACTGTTGCCAGCTCCTGCCAGCCAAGGTCACATTGATTCCCCCTGATGCATTTGAAATGAAAGAAACTTTGTGTTCTGTGGCGAGGATTGAAATGGGCCCTGCCTGGAGAGTTAACGTGGACTATTGGTGTTGCCAGCGCTCTGACAGCGCCTAGGAGAAATTAGGGCCACGTGGCACTCATGCTCCCTGACAGCTCTCCTTTGACCCTTTCCTTTCATTTGGAGAATAGTGTGGCTGCTGCTGCCAGAGCCGCTGCAGGGGGCCAGGGCATCCAGACAGCATGGGGTCCAAGCTGCCCCACGGAGGGCACATTTGTCACCAACATAGACATCAAGCCCTGGGAGCGTGGCGCTTTCACAGTAAACCAGTGAGAGATGGGGCGGAGCGTGCTTGACAGAGCTCGCCCTTCATTATCTGATCGGTCTCCTTGGAAACTCATAAAGAAGGGAAATTAAAACACACGTTCTCCCTGCTCTGGCCGAGATCCAGCGAACAATATCGGCTAGTGCTTTGTTTTAGTGTCTGCCTCCTGCAAAGGATGTGCAAACAACGAGGAGGTATTGATTTAACTGCAACCGATCCCATTAGTCGTCTGGAGGTTTGTACAGAGGGCAGAGTGGGACCTCCTCACAGTAAGAAGAAACGCTTCCGAGGAGTGCGGGAGTCCCCGGGAAGAGCCCAGGAAGCTGGCGTGAAGCTCACTGAGTGAGGACTGAGCTGTGCCCCGGCATATTTGCCCATGGGGCAGACATTTTCGTTTCCTGGCAAAAAAGCAGGGGCCCAGAGTCCAGGTGACCATCAGGAAGTGAGGTAAACGTACTGGAATCCACAACGTGGGTTCCAGAGCGGGCAGCAGGGCTCTCCCTCTGGTCTCTCTGTGCTGGTCCGTGCCTTGTCCTGCTCCTGGGCTGGCTCCAATCTCCCTAAGACAGCGAAGGGCTACAGAGTGTGGAGCACGGGGGTGAACGTGACTCACTGGCTTGCTGGTCCCCAGGAGCAGTGCTACCATGGCTGGCCCTCACAGGCAGCAGCAGGAGGCTTCCTCTAGAGCGTGCAATGTGCTGCTTCTCTTTCCCATCTGTAAAAAGCAGAAGGGAGTGACTGTCAGGAGTCGAGAGGGACCAAGTGGCATAAAGCACTGTCTGCAGAAAACAGGGCACAGTACCTAGGAGAAGCTGCCGTGGTCCCCAGGCGGGACTGGAGTATGATGCAAGGTGGCAGAGGCCAGGCGGGTGAAAGTGGCCACCTGCGGGCCTTGTCTGAGCCCCCAGGACGTGTCCTGCACTTCACCACACTGTGCGATGGCCGGGGAGGAGGCACAGGTGCTGTCTAACCACAGGGAGGGGCTGCTCATAGCTACACAGGAGGCTCCAGGAGGAGTGGTGTGTTGGTGTACGGAGGAGGAAGAAGCCAGTTGTCCCCCACTGGATGACCTAAGTCGGGGGACACTTTCTCCCTCCCAGGTCTGGAGCCCAGAAGTCCAAATCGGGGCATCACAGAGTCGATTCCTCTTGAGGGCTCCCATGGAGTCTGCTCCCCGCCCCTCCCCCAGCTTCTGGTTGTTGGCATTTCTTGGCTGCCAGCTGCATCGCCCTCTGCCCTCCCTCCCCATGTCTCTCTTCTGTCTCTTATAAAACCATCTGCTGTTGGATGAGTGGCCATCCCGATTCCTGGAGATTCTTACCTTCTTTACATTTTCAAAGGTCCTTCTCAGGGTCACATTCGGGGTTCTGGGGGATATCCCTTGGGGTCCCCATTACACACGGGATGTGAGGACACGGAAATCAAGTCCTGTCCTGCTGAAGCAGCTCCCGCTCTAGCCCTGCGGCTCCTCAGTGCTGGGAAACCTGGAGTCCTGGTTCTCCAGGCCATAGAGGTAGATTTGGCTGGCACTGGCCTGAATTTTGGGCGTGAGCCTAGAATGGTGAGTTTTGGAGGCAGACAAATGAGTTCCCCTCTAGGCTGTGCCTGCGGCAAGTTCCCTGATCTTTCAGAATGGCCCTGAGACTCTTCTGCAAAAACAGGGGTGCTGTTCTGGCACATCAGGCTTGCTGCGGCATCATGTGCCCTAATGAAGGCAAGGCATCTGCGCCCAGCCGTGGCTCCCTGCAGGTCCACCTCCCTCCCTCCTCTTGACTAGCCTCATTACTTCTAAATTTAAGCAGCTCCTCATAGTGAATTATAATTTAAATTTAAATCTTAACATTTAAACATAGATATTTGTAAGAGAATATTTTACTCTATGCACAAGCCAACCTGGGCCACTGAAGTTTGTTTTTAACTCCTCCTCATGACTCATGTATGAGGCACTGTCTAATGAACAGTAGGCCAGAGGCTGCCATGGCTGGCGGAGAGCCACCGTGCACCGTGTGCGGGCTGCGAGGGGCAGGTCACTGTGCCTGGAGGATCGCAGGTCAGCTGTCCTCTGGAGCTCTGAGGTCACCCTGCGCCTTGGCCCCCCTCCTTCTTCTATAGAAAGGCTGGCTCTCCCCTGCACAGGTCTGGGGTCATTTCTTGACGTCATGCTCACACTCTCTGCACCTCTTGGTTTGTGTGTGGGGTGACCTCCAGGAATATCCTTGTGTCTGGAAGTCATCTGATTTGTGCTGAGAATGGGAAGGCATGACTCTAATGCTCCTGGGAAGACAAGGGCCTGTTTTGAAAAGCAGTCCCTAGACTTGTTTGGCCTTGTGTAGCCAGACGTGTGGATTCCACCTCACCTGGCCAAACGCGGTGGCCTTGCTGTATTGGCTGGGAAGCAGCCTCTTGGGCATCCAGGGTGTCTGCCATCCTAGAGACGCATGAAGTCTGGAGTGTCCGCCACCCAGGTCACAGCGTCTCCCTGCTAGCTGATGAGTGTCCCCTGGACAAAACCCAAACACTTTTAGCTTCGAGGCAAGTTCTTGGTTGAAGAGCATTGCCATGAAGTATTTCACTCCAGAATTCCTCAGCTGGCCCAAGAGCTACTGGAAAGGACAGCCCTGAAACCAGGATGTGTGATGTCCCTTTGTTTTTCTTCCTAGAATATTAATATTGATTCGAATCCACAAATGTGGAATAGTCTTTAATTCATATGTGCCATCTACAGTTGCTTTTATCTGTGTTTATGTTTTAGGATGACTTTTACCAAAAGAAAAGTATAGACGAGGATGTGGAGAAAGGGGAAGTGTTACACTGTTGATGGAATGTGAATTGGTACAGGGGTAGATGGAGCCTCCTCAAAACACAAGAAACAACTGCCACATGGGCCAGCAATCCCATGAAGTAGAAATCCTGCAGAAACACCTGTCCTCCTGCACTGATTGCAGCCGATATGGAAGCAACCTTAAGTGTCTGTCAGCAGGTGAATGCATTAAAAGAAAATATACACGTAAGATGCGATATTATTGAGACTTGACAGAGAAGGGAATCCTGCCATGGGCGATGGCATGGATAAACCTGGGCACATGTTCTAAGTGAAGTAAGCCAGGCCCAGGAAGACCAATGTTACGTGATCTGACTTACGTGTGAAACCTAAGAAAAATAACTCAGCAAGAGTAGAAAGGGGGCCCCAGGGGCTGAGGGCAGAGAGCTGTCAATCACAAACAGACTGTCAGTTAGGAGACCTGTAAGCTCTGGGTACCTACTGTCCAGCCTGGTGACCATAAGGGATTGCATACTTGAAATCTGCGAGGACCGTAGCTCTCCATTGACTTCACCACAGGAACTGTCACGTGGGTCTGCTGGCAGAGGAGCAGAGGGCGAGCAGGGAGGATCACTCCTCCAACGCTGTGTGCTGAGGGCTTCCTCCAGTGCTCTGAGATGAGTCCTGTGACTAGCTCTGCATGTCGCCTGACGGGATTGGCTGCAGTTCTGCTGGCCCTTTAGACAGCCCCATGCTGCCCTGGGCTTTTCTAGGCCTGTGAGGATTAACGCTGTGATGATTTTGCATAATCAGCCCATTTCTTGCAGAGGGACCTAAATTCCATCGCCCATGCAGGTTGCGGGTGAGGTGCTGTGACTGATAAGCATGATTTCAGAAAAGTAAGACTTTTACAAGTGATGGATCAGAGAGCATATAAAAGCCTATAAAATAATTACTGGAATACATTTCAGGATTTTGTAACAGGGAAACGTGGAAGCTGGTGTTTGCTATCTTTTTTCCTATTTTCGTATATTTTAAGCATTTCCATATCAAAAGGGAGAGGGGATATTAAGGGCACACACCCTTGGGTTGACCTTTCCCTCTTGGTGGGCAGTTAGGCGCCTGGCTGGCGTGTACCCGTGGGCCGTGGCGGGGACTAACCTGCCTGTGGGGGCTCCCCAGCCTGACTTTGGCCAGAGGTGCTGAAGCCCGCTGCAGCCTTCTGTGCAGCCTCAGGTAGGGGTGGCACTGCGAGGGCCCTGGGTGACGGTTCCCATGGACACGACTGGACACCACATGGATGGTCTGGAGTGACCCTTTGGTGTCGTGTGATAGTCCCCGTCTGCGTGCTCCTTGCCTCCTTCTCCACCCATAAATCCTGACCTCTGGGTGCAGAGGTGTCACCCTGCAGAGGGGTTTTTAAGGGTCCCCCTTAAAGCACATCTCCCTGCAGTCACTTTTTGGTTCCAGTGGGGGAGAGGTGAGCTCCCCAGCCCAGCCCTCTGAGTGGATTTGCATCAGGTGCGAACAAACAGAAAAACAATGGCGTGAGGCTTTCTGGGAGGTCCCTGCAGAGACTTTCATGTTTCTAAAGCATGAGCAAAACTGCATGATTGACAAGTTGTCACGATCATCCTTGATAAGGGAGAAGTACTTTAAAATGTATAATTAAAAAGCTTTTTCTTGAGGTTGTTATCCCAAGTTCCAGGAGATGTGAAGAAAATAATCTTGTCAGAAGAAAATAGGAGCCTTTTTTTTTTTTTTTTTGAGATGACCAAAGTATACCCCACACCTCCTCTAGGATACAACTTCAGCGAGTGACAGCGTGAATGAATTAAAATAATCCATTTAGACTCCTGGGTAATTAAGGAGCCATTTTTTGATGACTCCGTGTTATGTGTAGGCAGATGCTGGATTTTTTTTTAACTAAGCAATTACACGGTGCTGGTAACACTGCCGTCTCGATTGTTCGGAATGTCATTATTACTCCTTTCACTCTTGGGAACTGTACGTGGCTATAGTTCATAATTGTGCTAGCTTCGGGAAAACTTACGAGGAGTTGTAAAAAAGCCAAGTGCAGATCAGAACTGTTTTTTACGTAGGAGATTGATAATAACTGAAGGTGAGTTGACCTAACGCTCTGGCTTAGCTTGAGTTCCTTGACTGACTTACTGAGGGACCGCTCTGCAGGAAAATGAAGGGTGAAGGAGCCGAGGAAGGGGAAGGAGCCCACCCAGGGTGTGGTCATGGGGACCGTATGGCTGGGCTGGACCCCAGGCAGGAGGCTCTGGGTGTGAGCCAGCTGTCCTGTGCCACATCATGTCGAGGGGGCAGGTTCCACCTTGCGAGCCATGTCCTGGTGGGAGTACTGCATCTTGCCCATTGAGGCTGTTCAATGAAGAGGATGAGTCTTCAGAGCAGGGGCAGCTGTGGCTACCAGCCAACACACCACAGCTGGGCAGAGGCTGCCAGCAGGTGAAGACAGACTGGGGAGGTGGGTAGGGCATGGCATTGCCCACAGCGCCCACCCCATGCAGAGCTCAGATCCATTTCTTTCTCACATTAACTTCATCCACCCATCATTCCGTGCTCCCGGTATTGGGGAAACTCATAAAAGGAGGATTGGAGGGGGAATTGTACCCCACAGATGACCCAAGGCCCTAGCCAGCAATGTGTCCCTCCTCTCTGTCCCTCAGGTTCTCCCAGTCTTGAGTAGTGCCTGGCTGGTCTGGTGGGTTGCCTGGTGGTTTGACCACCCTCATCATGGAGGAGTCGGAAACCTGGGCTCCTGGCCCCCATCAGGCTATGGGTTCTGCACTTACTATTGTCCCTGGCCTTGGACACCAAGGGAAACCCCAGTGGATTTCCCATGAGCCTCGTGGTAGGACACCAGTGCTCTCTTGACTCAGGTGGCCAGGGCACTGTCCCTGGTGCACGGTGGCTGCTTCTGTCCTGCTCTGGCACAGGAGCCCAGGGAGGTAGGACAGCACTGCTGCTCCACATCTAGAAAGAGTCTTACTCTGCCTGCGGTCAGCAGCAGCACCCCTTTTGCAAAAGGGACCCTAAACTCCCAGCTGGGTTTGGCCATGAAACAAGGAGTTGTGGAGGTGGAATCTTCCAATCCCCCGAGGGCTGTGGGGGCATGAACAAGTGGACCACTCCTGGTCACTCCCAGCAACTTTGAGGATACAGTGACACATGGCACTGCAGAGGCCATGCCATTATTATCAGGCCACACACTTTCAGATGGTAGCATTGGTAGGACTTGGATCCCATGGCTGTGTCCTGCCTGCCCTGTCTCATTGCCATCAAGGGGGTTCCTTGGAGTGGGTAATGTCACCCAGGATTCCATGTGGGTCATCCAGACTCCTGGTGAGCCCTTGGAAAAGGAGCTGACTGAGGTCCAGTGGGCAGGGAAGGTCAGCCCAGAGGCAGCGTGTGTTAAAGCCAGTTGGCATGGGTTGCTGCCATTCCTGGGGGGACAGGGTGTGATATGAGAGTCCTTCAAGCAGAATATGATCTTGCAATGCCACACGGAAGCCTTAGAGCCAACTCTGGCTGACACGTGAGACCTCCAGCAATGGTGGACCCTGGGTCAGTCCTAGTGAGAAGGTGGCTCTGCTGGAGGTCCAGGACCAGCCTCCATCCTCAGAGAGTGCACTCTCCATTCTCAGAACCACTGCACAAGTACAGTGTCAGGGCTGAGGCTGGCTGCCCTCGGTCAGGCGGCTACTGCGCCCTGGCTGTTAAGGCCTCTGCCTCGGCAGCTGGTCTCTGCTGTTAAGGTCCTCACACCGCCACTACGGGGGTCCTCACCCATGTCTCTCTGGGGACTTCCCAGCTCCAGTCTGCCAGTATTCCTTCCTCAGGGACACTGTCCAATCAGTCAGGCATGGCTGCTGCCTGTGACTGCCTCTTTGAGTCAAGTCCTGTGCCTGGCTTTCAGCTCTGTTGGCCCCTGGTAGTAGGAGCCAGGGTTCTTGGAACAATACCCAGAAGGTCCTCTCACTTTTGCACACGGCTGTGTTAAGTGGTTCTTAGGCTGTCGTCTCCACATCACTCAGAAATAGCTGCTTAATTCCACCGTCTCCATAATTATAATCTTCTCATTGTCCCCAGCGCCAAAAATTTTGCATAACTTGGAGCACCTTGATCCACTGCTTCTCACCCGAGGTCACGCCAAGTGAAAGCCGTGGCGGTCTCACTGTGTCTGCGTGCCAGGGACGACTAGCACCTCACCTACCAGCAGAGATGGGTCATTGTTGCCACTGGATGGAGAGTGACCACACCTTAGGGTGCAGTCCCCAGATTCTGCTCCTGGGTCCATGGTCTGCCCCCATCTGCCTTGGGTCAGTTGCTCTCAAGAAGCAAGTCCGAGTCAGAGGCCCAGGAGACAGGACACAGAGGCAGTGCTCTCCAGGACATACCTGGGAAAGAGCAACAGCCACTCAGGGAGGGAAAATGCTGACCAGGGGTGCTCTCAGGGAAGTCTTTCTCGGTGTCTTAGTCTATGTGGGCTGCTATAACAAAATGCACAGTCTGTATGACTTCTAAATAAAAAAATATTTTTCATGATCCTGGAGGCTGGAAGACCCAGGATGAAGATGCTGACAGATTCATAGTCTGGTGAGGGCCTCTCCCTGGTTAATGGTGAGCAGATCCTCAGGGGTCTGAACGTGGTGGAAGGGATGGGGGTGCTCTCTGGGTCTCCCTTTACACAGGCACTGCTCCCCTTCCCGAGGGCTCCACTCCTGGGCCTTATCACCTCCCGAGGGCCCTGCTTCTAGTGTCATCGTGCTGCGGCTGAGGCTTCACTGAGTGCTTTGGGGGAAATGCAAACATTCAGTCTCTGATGCTGGTCCCTGTGGAGGGGACTGTGGGACCGGATCAGGCCACCAGGTTGACACCTCCCTGTGCCTCAGGTCAGGCTTTTCCACCACGTCCAGCAAACCTTTGGCTTAGGCCACTGGTTGTGGAGTTAGCTTCTTGGGTGAGGTGACCTTAGCAGCCAATCCACAGCCATTGGTGGTGTGGCTGGCCTGAGGCCGGGGCCTGGATGGGCCACCGCAGCGCCTGCTGCACCCAAACGGCACGGGCCCAGATTTCAGCACGTCCGGCTTACTGGCTGTGTGAATTAGGCAGACTGAATCATTTCTGTGTCTAGTCTATAAAATGTCCCATAATGAACTCCCAAACACATAAGTTTTTATTAGTATTACTTGGTTTTGTTGGCATTATTGAAACTCTTCATTTAATGGATATTTTCAAAATAGATGTAGACTAATCTTTTGAGATAAAAATATAAACTTTTTAATGTACTGTTTAATATTTAAACGTACAACTAGTGTCAAGGTCAGTTAACTCAAAATGACCATATTCACTCGGTTTTATGAAATGATACAACTGCTCCATACTCATGCTGAGCAAAATGAATAATAAGGTATTGATTGGAATTTCTCATTACTAAACGTAGGAAGTGCCTTTGAGGGCCACCAAGAGTCTTGGTCTGGTCCCCAGACTCATTCCTGATGCACGGTGGGACCTGGGAAGGTGACAGCCCCCTCAGTTCCTCTGCGGGTCACCAATAAATGGTACCAGGGAGGAAAGTGATGTATCTGAGAATATTCTGACCTGGGATTGGTGGAATGTTGGAAACAGAGATCCATTAAACTAACTCAAACACAGGGAGATTATTTTCATTTTACTAAGTTCATCAAATCCAAAGGATGATGTTAAAACCATCCCACAGAAGTTGGGAATCAGATTATCTCCAGGATCTTATCTTCAGGAAAATCCATGCTTTTTTTTTTTGAAATACCATTCAAGTTCTAGTTCTCATGATCTGGGTCTCCAAGTTCACAAGACAGAACAGGACTGACAGTTGAGCAGAACACTGTTGCTCCTCCAGGGCCAGGAGGCCCGTGTGGAAGATCAGGACTATCCTGCTCAGAGCTGCGACTGGGGATGCAAGAGAGAACGGGGCCTTGAATAGGATGGAAGTTAAGCTCAGGAGAAAAAGCTCTGGTTGAGGATGTACGGCATGCTCGCCCTGTGACGTCAGCTTTCTCCTTGGCCACCTTGCTGGGCAAAAAGGATGACCTCCCCTGCCTACAGGAAATACATGAGTTTCAGCTTTATCTTAGGGCAAACCAAAGCTCAGTGGCTCAAGGGCCAAGAAGTGGCACAGCTGAAAACAAGCTTTAATTAATCACTCATGGGTAGCTCTATGGTCACAAAATTTCCTGACTGTGTTAGTCCATTTTCTGTTCCTATAAGAATACCCAAAGCTGGATACTCATAAAGAAAAGGGGTTGATTTCATAGCTTCATTTGCTTGGCCTTCTGCAAGGCTTCTCTTAAGTGTGGGTCACAACATGGCAGAGAAATGGCAAGAGAACTGGTCAAGTGATGATAAAGGGCTAGCCTCCCTTATAACACAACAAACTTTCATTTTAAGTTTGGTGTCTCAAACCTTTCCTGATGTGAAATTATACAGCATATATTTTACATTGCCACCTAGAAACTGTTAAAAGTTCAAAAACTACATGCTATATATACGTCATCTAGCCTTAAAATTTCAATCTCCTATCTTGCTTCCACTTTAAATAATCCTAAGGAAACTTCTAGGAACCACTGTTCACACCAGGACTCTTGTAAGAATGTAGTGCATGATGGAGACCAGCATTCATCTCTCCAACTGTGAGGCCCCGGGACCTGACTGCCTCCCGCGAGGTTCCACCTCCTAGAGGTTCTCCACTTCTGAATTCTGCCTCACCAGGGACCATGCTCCCAGCCTGCGACAGGGTTGGGGTAAAAGTCACATGAAGTCCTAATCCCAACTGGCGGTGCCTCAGATGCGCTCATCCTGGAGCACTGCTGAAGCCTCTCTTGCTGAAGGGCCCCGCCTCATGCTTGGGTTTCCTGGCTCTTTGGTCTGTGGGCTTTCTCTGCGGATCTCCTCACTGCTGGTTTACAGCTCCCACAAACTCCAGGTTCCTGCTTCCAATGCCATCATTTTGTTCTCCATTAAGGAGGGAGAAAATAAATGCTTTGGAAAGTATTTCTTTAATTTGGTAGGATTTTGGTGGACCACTTTGAAGAGGGGCCTGGAGCTCAGTGTGCATTATTGATAAAAGTAAGGACAAAGCACAGCTCTTTGCCTTGCACCACCACGGCTGCGGTTGGTGTTTGGCATTGTGATGGTAACAGAGGGGTTTTAGTGTGTTAGCTTCTGCCTTAGGTTTTTGTCTCTTTCATGAGGCATCTTTCCAACAGTGGATCATCAGAGACAAGGCCCCTAGAAAAAATGAATTTCTGATGCTCGATCTTTTCATCTTTTTTAGTCAATATGTGCCTGATTAATACTAGTTTCAAGGAGAGAAATAGATTCCATTGCAGGCAAATCAACAAGAAAACAGTCTTTCTTTTCAAGAGAGCTACACACACAGAATGCTGTGCACCTGGGTGGATTTATCCACGGATGAGAGTAGGGGGTGTTATTTCCTCAGACAGTGGAAGATGGACAAAGCCCTGGTCATTCAGTCAACAATACATTTAATCCTGAGCCCACAGCTGGATTTTAGCTCACATGACCCAGTTTTGACTCCTCATCACAAGAACTGGAATGCAATAAACTGGAATGTTTTAAGTCACAAGTTTGCAGCTGGAGGAGAAGAATCCACCCTCTCACATGAGTGAGTGGTGCTGTGTCCTTCCCTGGGGGACCTGGAAGCTCCTCCTCCCTGTGCACCAGCTGAGCCCACACTGGGGCCTGGGGCCGCTCCTTCAGGGGGATGCAGAAGCCGGATTTCCTTCATGTCTGGTCACTTGTAAGTGTTCAGCCTCCTCGTCCCTCCCTAAAACTACTGTCCTCCAGGCAATAAGTTGATTTCCCCCAGCCTCTGAAAGTGACCCAGGCATTTTGCAGACAGGATTTATGAAGCCTTCAGTACCCTCCAAACTTGACCTAGCTGAAGCTCAAATTCTTCGTCTCTGGCCAGAGAAAAGTGGTCAAGTTGGCTTCCGGGTCACTCTGACTTGCCAACAGTCTTGGTTTTAGTAAGCTCTCATTTCCTGCAGTGACAGGGCGTTCCCTCTTCATCTATCCATTATCTGCCCCAGATCTGGAGTCTGGATTCACTGAGAAGTCTTGGTTTCTTGCAGGAGGAAGTGAGATTTCAAAGCCATAGTTGGGGCTTCGACTGATGACAGAGCTGTGTGACTTTGATGCATTCTTATACATGATTTATTTGACTACCCATAAAACATGACTTTTCAAACTCTATTTTTTTTGTAAAGGTGCTGATTAGAAATTCTATTAATAGAAATAAAATATAATCACATTTTTATTTTTCTAAAGAATAACATTGAACCAGATGCTATAATCCCAGGGACTCAGGAGGCTGAGACAGGAGGATCAAGTGTTCAAAGCCAGCCTCAGCATCTTAGTGAGGCCCTCAAAAACTGTGAGAAAGCCATTCCCTAAATAAATAAAATACCAAAAAGGGGGGGGGGCTGGGGATGTAGCTCAGTGGTTAAGTGCCCCTGGGTTCAGTCCCTTGTACCAAAACAAAACAAAGTAAAACAAAAACAGTAACATTGAATCAATTTATATTTCCAAGCTAATACCATTTCTTCTTATTTTTATGGTATGGTTTTGAGATTCAATATTTACCTGGATCTTCTAAGGCAGAAAAAAATTCATCTTAACCCTGGACATGCAGTAATCTCTAACTCATTTCTGTCTTATTAGTGGGCTCTGCCTACGGGGAGAATTTACTTCTTTAGGAGGATTTTAGCTGTAGACATCTCTGCTCCAGACCTCCAGCTCCCGTTTCCTCCCGGTTCAGTCTAATCTTGTGTAAGTATTCACATAGTCTCTCCTTGCTGGGGCTTTGTTGTTTATTTATTTATTGTGGGGGGTACCAGGGGATTGAACTCAGGGTCACTGACCATGAGCCACACCCCCAGCCCTATTTAGTATTTTATTTAGAGACAGGGTCTCATTGAGTTGCTTAGCGCCTTGCTGTTGCCCAAGGCTGGCTTTGAGCCTGAGATCCTCCTGTCTCAGCCTCCCAAGCTGCTGGGAATTACAGGCATGCACCACTGCCTGGCTCAGGGCTTTATTTTTAACCACTTCACTCCCGTTGTTCATTCTAAGACACCTTGCTAACTGTGCAGAGCCTCTTCCTGTTGTCCTCCTACATTGGTTTTGGTACTGACAGGCGGGGGTTCAGAACTAGTGCATATTATTTGGGGAAACCAGTCAGCTCTTGACCTGTGCGAGCCTTGTTCTGGGGAAACCTGAATGCTGCTGAGGAAGGGCTGGTGTGAGTGTCACCCAGGTGTGGGTGCTGGGGACAGGCAGGCATGGAGCACTGGGAGGAGCTGCCACACAGAAGAAATAGCCAAGGGCAAAGGGCTTGGGGCAGGAAGTTTGGAGTGTGGTGGCATGGGGAGACCTGTGTATGTCACCATCCTGCTTGTTCTCAGCCACATGGAATCTTCTCCAGGTTTCCTTCATTAATGCACACTGCACCCTTTTCCCCGGGCAGAGCCCCACTTCTATTTCATGAACATATTCTGCTCCTGTTCGTCTGTCTCCATCCGAGGATGCGACTGCATTGTGCTGTGACACTTGTGTTTTAAACCATGGTCTCTCCCGCGGTCTCTTGTTCCCAATTATGCTGTAATTTTCCTGGAAGGGAAGGAGGGATTTCCCCACCATGGAGCTGGTGGCCTGCTGAGTGCTCTTCAGGCACTGTGAGCAGAGGGCAGCGAGTGAGGAAGACAAGAGGCACGTGGACTCACACACGTGGGCACATGCACGTTTCCAGGGTCCCTGAGTGTGCAGGAGAGGCTAAGAGAAGTCCTAGATGAGGAGGGACCCGGGCAGCCGAGGTGATTGGCAGGGAGCCTCTCCAAGGGACCCCGGGGCTGGGATGCGCCTAGCTCAGGTCCTCTCATCTTGCTGCCCTTTACTTCCTTTTGCAGCCCCCACATGGTGACTGTGCCTACCTTGGACTCACTTTACGCAGGATTCACACCCAGCTCTCACCAGCCCCACGGGGCAGAATCCACACTCACCTTGGGGCTAGGCCAGTTGGAGCAAGGTGGGGTGGCCATGCGGAAGGAAGATGGGAGACACCAAGGGCCAGGACACCCTTATCCCCAGGGGACAGTGCCTGCTCCTCCCTTCCCTGGGAGCCCTCGGAGTTGCAGGGTGGAGGTCTCTGGAGGACAGCCCTCTGCCCTGGAGGCTGCTTCCCCTCGGGGTCCTCAAGGCTGCTGTCTCAGAGCTCCCTGCAGACCACCTGGGGGCACCACCCCGTGGGGTACACGTCCTGCCAAGTGTCCCGTGCAGAGAGAAGGATCCAATTCCTCATTTCCAACTGGGTTTTGTGATTCACTCCCTTGTAGATGAAAAAGAGATTAGAAAACTGATCTGGATTCCAGGTTCTAGGAATCCAAGGGGATTCGAGCTCTGACTGCCACACGGCTGCTTGCCTGCCGTGCTGTGGTGCACACCGAGCCTTCTGCTCCTCTGGAAGCTGCCTTTCCACCGGCTCCTCTCTGGTTTCCTGGGTGGTGGTGTCAATGTCTGAAACCGCCTTGAGACCTCACCTGGAACCAGACCTTTTAATTGTGAGAAATGCATCTAAAATGCACTTGCAGGAACTTGGAAGATCCTAACTATTTATATAATTTACATCTTATTTCAGGAATGTAGTGGCCAATTTAACTGTCTTCAGTATCAGATTCTTGTAGGGAAACATTAACAGTGACATTTTCACTTGCATTCTACAAGTTGCTGTGAAAATAATTAGGGTCCTGAAGTGTTTGCTAATAACATGTTAGCTGGGAAGTGACTGCTCTTTCAAGGGATTCCTGCACTAATAAAGCTGTCTTCTACTTGCAGCTTACGGGTCAATTTTTCTCTCATTTCTCTACGTCATGAACACCACGAAGAGTAGTCTGCTTGGGACAGGGAGCTGGTAGTGTGAGCGTGGATCACAGGGCTTGCCGGGACCTCTCCTTCGCACCCATCACTGGCACCCGGGGGATTCTGCTGTCCACTCGGGTTTCTCTCCTGACAACTGGAGGGCTCAACCTTCCTCCTCATTCCCCCCGAGAACCTATCATTGCACCCTGGGCTAGTTCACTCCAAATGGCTCTTCACAATAACTAAACTGTGGAGCCAACTTAGATGCCCCTCAGTAGATGAATGGATTAAAAAAATGTGGCATATATACACAATGGAATATTACTCAGCAATACAAGAGAATAAAATCATGGCATTTGCACGTAAATGGAGGGCACGAATGGCATTGGATAAGATAATGCTAAGTGAAGTTAGCCAATCCCCCCCAAACAAATGGTGAATGTTTTCTCTGATATAAGGAGGCTGACTCATAGTGGGGTAGGGAGGGGGAGCATGGGAGGAATAGATGAACTCTAGATAGGGCAGAGGGGTGGGAGGGGGCAGGGGGTTAGAAAGGATGGTGGAATGTGATGGACATCATTATCTGAGGTACATGTATGAAGACATAAATTGGTGTGAACTTACTCTATATACAACCAGACATATGAAAAATTGTGTTCTATATGTGTAATAAGAATTGTATGCATTTCACTGTCATGTCTAAAAAATAAAAGCAATTAAAAAAAAAAACCCTGCTCTTCAAACTCGGTGGTCGCAGCTCTGCAGGAAGTCTCACTTGGGCAGCCCCAGCCCCGGCCCTGGCCCCGGCCCGCAGCCTGCCGGCCCAGCTGATGTGAACAGCTTACTGTGCATCCTGCCCTGGCTGGGATCCTGCACTTTCCTGTCTGTCTCCATGGCTGGTCTGAAGAATCAAGGAAGCAGGATCTGAGCGATTCTGGCCGTGGCAGCCGCTGAAGGCTTGCTTCCTGAGTGGGCGAGGCAGTCCCTGGAATACCCGGGCACACGGAGGCAGCCCATGGAGGGCATCTGCCATCGCACCCGTGAGCCCCAACCCTCAGGCCTGCTGGGAAAGCTCAGATGTAGCCGGGAACGTCTGCACCTTGACCACATCCAGCCTCATGTCATTTGTCAAGGGGAGGTTTGCCAAATGACACCCAGTCACAGCTGAGGTGGACACGGCTGCTGGCCTTGGACGAGGGCCGAGTCTCCTGTTCCAGCACTGCCCACCTCCACAAAGGCCCCAGATGCCCTCCCTGCTGTTGAGGACTCTGTGCTGGGTCATGAGTGGTGACACTGTTTACTGAGCCTCAAGTCACACTGTGAAGCATGGGCTGATCCTTCACTCCCCTCTGTCAAGTCCAAAATCAAATATTAAGGACACAGAGAATTTAAATAAGGTCTGTCACTACTAATTTTCTGCTTTTGATAACTTTATTGTGGTTAGGATGAATACATTGGGATGAAGCAAAGGGACTGTATATCTGAAAGAATGATACAACGTTTGGGCAATCTGGGTGAAAAGTGTACGGGAATTCTTTGTAGCAATTTTGCAACTTAAGTCTGAAATTATGTCATAATAAAAACTTTAAAATACAAAGAGAAAGAAAGAAAGAAAGACATCCAAAGTATTCCAAGAACCTTCAAAGATTTCACAAAGCTGGATTCTTCACCAGCTTCCTTGCTTTCCTGAGGCCGAGATGAGATTCATTGACGAAGGACTGATCAGATCCACAGCGTGGACACGGGGGCCTGGTGTGTTTGCTCCCTGGGTGTGGGGGTGAGCTTGCTCGGCAAGAGCTGACTGAGAACCCGTGTGTCTGAAACTTCTCATGCACCAGGACAGACGACGTCCTTGTGAGGACTCTCTCTGCCCTAGCAGATGTTGAAGCTTGGAAACACAGCAGGAGTTGATGTATGTTACGGCAAAGTAGGAAGCACTCTTAATTCTACCTTCCTAGCCTAAGTGAGAATCGAAATACCAGAACTGAGGAACCCAATATTTCTCCCATGTACAGGTTGACTTATGACGGTGCGTCTTCTTCCAAGCTAATTTTATAACTCATTTTTACATTGATTTCAAATCAATTTTAGTCAGATATCTTTGGCTAAATAATTTTTTTTTAATTCAAAGACCACAGAATGACATGGAAAACATATTTTTCCATATAAAGTAATTAAGTTTACCAAATAGCAGATAAATTCTGATTTAATATTTGCAAAAATTGTAAGAAAATGAATGGAACAAAGATACTGTAACAGTAGTTATCGGAGTCACAGACCTTTAGCTTGACATCCTCTTTCCTGTCTTTTTGTGCAAAAATGTATACAGTGTACATGTGCACTGTTTTGTAATAAGAACTGAGGTAATTTAAAAATCAGAAACAAAGGAAAAACATTCATAGTTCTGTTTTTTAAAAGTTTTCTTTCAATAGCAATGGGTGTGCTCTTTCATCTTTCAGGACTAAAATGGAATCCTTCACACTCACACACATATGCTGTACTCAAGTAATCACACTCATTAAAAGGCTGCTATTTTATTTTTTTAAGAACCCATTTATGAGGTAACTGTATTTATGTGGGTTTGTCTCTGTCCTCTATTCTGTACCATTGGTCTACAAGTCTATTTTGGTGCCAATACCATGCTGTTTTTGTTACTAGCTCTCTAGTGTAGTTTAAATTCTTGTATTGCGATGCCTCTTGCTTCACCTTTCTTGCTAACAATTGCTTTAGCTATTCTGGACCTCTTATTTTTCCAAATGAATTTCATGGCTGTTTTGCTATTTCTGTGAAGACCATCATTGGAATTTTAATAGGAATTGCATTAAATCTATATAACACTTTCAGCAGTACGGCCATATTGACAATATTTATTCTGCTTATGCAAGAACATGGGAGATCTTTCCATCTTCTAGGGTCTTCTTCAATTTCTTTCTTTAGTGTTCTGTGGTTTTCATTGTGGAGATCTTTCACCTCTTTTGTTAGACGGATTCCCAAGTATTTTATTTTTTCGAGGCTATTGTGAATGGGGTAGTTTTTCTAATTTCTCGTTCAGTTGATTCATCTCTGATGTAATGGAATGCAATTGATTTGTGGGTGCTAATTCTATATCCTGCTACTTTGCTGAATTCATTTTTGAGTTCTGGAAGTTTTCTGGTGGAGTTTTTGGGTCTACTAAATATAGAATCATATTGTTTGCAAATAGGGATAGTCTGAGCTCTTCTTTTCCTATTTGTATTTCTTTAATATCTTTCTTCTAATTGCCTTGACTAGAGTTTCAAGATAAAAACAAACAAAAAAAACCCACTATGAAATAAGCATCAAGGTGTGGAGAGGGTTCTGAACAGGGATGCAGCTGCAGTGCCAAGGAAGACCTAAGGATGTTCCTGCCTCTGCTGCAGGAGCAGCTGTCCTGGGGGTCAGCCACAGGGGCTCCAGGAGTGTCCTTGGAGTGAACTAAGGATGTCCCTGCCTCTGCTGCAGGAGCGGCTGTCCTGAGGGTCAGCCACAGGGGCTCTCAGGAGTGTCCACTGGTGCCACGCTCGTGTCTTCCAGTGTCCGTGGTGATTTCCACCCATCAGTTTGCAGTGTGGCAGATACTTCCCTGGACATTTGACCAGGCTCCTTACACCACCCAAAGCCCTCCCCCCTGGCCACCACCTCTGCTCCATCTCTGATTCAAGAAAGGGGCCAGCCCTGTGCCATTCCAGGACTCTGAGCTCCGGGCGATGGCTGGGTGCTCTGTGGGCCTTGAGGTGTGCGTTCTTTCTGTGGTGGTGTTCTGTTAGAAATAGGTGCACATTTGGAAGGTACGGGAAGGAGAAGGATGCTCCTGCCGTCTAGCCAAGGCTGCACCTCTGGCCCATGTTGGGGGCTTTACATGAGGAAAGGTGCATGCTGACTTCCCTGAGGCTGGAGGAAGCTCCTTGGGGTCCTTGTTAGAAGTGCACAGGTGTTGTTTCTGAGTCCAGCCACCTTGTGCTGAGCTTAGATGCCACATTCGCCACTCGGATGGCCATGACTGGCTGGGGTCAGCAACAGCAACCGGAGTGTGGGCAGGCTTATTTCATCTCTCCACCTACTGCTGTGGACGGCGGCTTGACCCTGAAAGCAGCCGAGACACGAGACAGGAGCGGCATCAGAAGGGCCCCTGACTGCACCTGCAGCTAGGTATGGTGTCCTCAGGCCCCAGAGAAGTGTGGCCGGGAAAGTCCACACCTCTCCTCATCCCCTTCCTTGACATCCCCCAGGGCTCCCTCTCAGTGAACCTGTACTGAGCTTCAGTTCTGCTTAGACTGAGCCCAATCTATGTGTAGGAGCCCATTTTCAATTCTTATGGCACCAAAACCTTGGATGACTTTTCACACTATGGAAAAACAGTAGACTTGATCAGGGCATCTGAGATTTAGACAATCGTCTCACACACACACACACACACACACACACAGGATATATATACAGAAAGCCACTATTGCATATTCCAGCGAGCATTCTAATTACCCCGTTATAACGTGAAGTTTCCTTGTATCAGATTTTACTTTAGGCACGAGGCCTTCTAATCCCTTAGTTTTCCCGCTAGCTCTGTGTCAGTGGGGTGACCAATGATGGCATTTGGGTAGATGGGGGAGGGGTGCAGTCCTCACTAGGCTGAGAAGCCTGGTCCAAGTAGAGGGACCCCAGAAGGTGTGTGCAGATGTCGAGGGTGTTGCTGCCCTGGGGGGTTCTGAGGGTCTCTTCTGGCCAAGTGTTTGTTTGTCTGGGTTCACCAGCGCTCTCAGTCCTCAGTGACATCTGGAGACAGGTGGGGAATTCCACCTGAGATTCAGCACAATCTAACCAGGTGTCCAGGTCATGCCAGGAATCCCTGAGGGGGGCCCTCTATGCTGCCCATCTTGGAGGTCGCATCCCAGGCATGTGGCCATCCCAGGCTCCCCTTGTGTGCACCTGGGGCTGGTGTGGCAGCAGGGCCACCTTGTCCAGGAAACTCAGTGCTGACCGTCCAGTTCTCGGGGATCAGCAGCCTCCTGGACTCCCTGTGCAGGCAGATGAGGACCTCACAGGGGTTTCCCCCTCCCGCCAGGCCAGAGCTCCTGCTGCAGGGTCCTGAGAGCCCTGCCTTTCCTGCGGCTCCTTCAGTGGATCTTAAGTGCACACAGCTGAACCTTTACAGAGCGCCGCGTGCACACTGCGCTACGGAGAGCCACATGCACACTGTGCTACACCACGCGTGACTTCTTCCCGTGTTCTCAGGCCTTTTGCAGGAAGGCTGTGCTCGCACATCTCCAGCACCACCAGAGCGACACTAATGCCTTTCATCTGGGTAGTTTTACAGTTTGCCCAATGCTTCCCTGATTGCTCTCTTTGGAATAAACTCCTCCTTACGTTCTGGCCAGATCATCCTTCGTGATGATTGGTAATTTTGCTCTAAAAATCTAGACAGAGTTTTAGGGTTGGGAGCACACGATCCTCTGAAAATGTGCAAGTTTTTGATTGCTTGTGATTGATAAGTAGGATTTATAGTGCTGAGCTTCGGGAAACGATATTTACTAAATTATCATCTTTGCCTTAGAAAACTGGGCTCTATTTTCCTCCCATCAAAATGTACAGGAAGAACAGACCTTGGAAAGAGAATGAATCAGCAGATGAAGCCCAGAGAGAGAGAAGCTTTTCCAGCGAGGGCTATTTTGGGAATTCGGTTGTTTTCCTTTGTGAGGGTAATTCATCATTTCTTTCCTCCATTTTTTATGTGCACAGAATTTTGTTTAAAGGCAATTTGGTAAATTGCTGGCTTCAAATGTGATTAGAAAATGATTGTTCTGAATTATAACCAGCCAGACACCTTTCCTTGTGCAAAAGCCAGGCTTGTGATGAAGAACCAGAAGTCCTATTGACCAGAATCTATAAATGCCCTTAATTGGCAGTCATGCCTTGGTGCTGGGCTACTATCCAGGAAGGAGGTAGACCTCTGGAGCACCTGCCTGGCCCCCTGCTTGTCCCCTCCCCTCTCAGAGCCACAGCAGGCAGAGCTGGGACACTGGCAGGCTGGACACCATCCTGCTCCTTGGGCTGTTGAAGTCTTGACTGCTGTCTGGCATTCCTTCCAGCCTGTCAGAGCCCATATAAGTCCTGGGTGCCATTAGTCCCACCTAGGAGGTCCTGTCTGCATGCTTGCCTCAGCCAAGGAGCCAGGAGGCACGGCTCCACCTGGGTGGAATGGGCGTCAATGGCTTCTCCTACCACCTCTTTAATAGAAAAGAGTGGCCACTATTGACATGATATCTGTGCTTGAGAAACACAGGACCTCAGGCCTGAGGGGGACACACAATGGCACACCTGTGGCCAGCAGCCCCAGAGACAGGTGGGCGCCATGACACAGTGCTCAGAGCTGCCTTTCAGAATGTGACGGGGTGCAGCTGGGAGGCAGACCATTGGCAGAGGGAGCTGCTCCACTTCCTGCCATGACCTGCACTCAAGGTCTGACAGACGTCCCCACTCAGGGCACCTCCGAATGACAGGCCCAGCTTCAGAAACCCACAGTGGAATGTTGCTTCCACCTACACCATGTCACAGCTCTGTCCTCCCTTCCCCCCCCCCCCCAGTGGTGACTGCAGGCGCCCATGCTCATCCCTGGGTTCCGTGCTAATCTGCATCTCGGAGCAGCCTCCTGGGCCCCCAGCCCTCCACTTGGATGGGCCTCATGGGATTCCCCACTCTCAGCCCAGAGGTCTCACCTGATCCTGGTCACTTTTCCAAGTGTGATTTGGGAGATAAATGTAAATTGTGCATTTGAGCATATCAACCCTGCCTTAAACTCTTCAGTGGTTTTGTCTTTGTTCTTAGAAGCAAACAATAGCGCCCGTCAGGTGGCCGCCAAGTAACTTGACCACAACTGTCATCCAAGCTAGGACAGTTTGGAGAGTACAAGCAAAATCTAACTGAACTCGTGCAGTTTTTGAAATGTTTATTTTCTTAATGACAAATTGGTTTCAGGTGTTGATAGAGCTCTAAAATTATTCTATTTTAAAAACTGCCTAATATATGAGAATAACATATACATTAAAGCAACATTTAATTTCCATTGTTAATTCAACATTAAAATAAGCAGAATAATCATTATGGGTACATATTTAGGAAATTTATCAGCTAGTTAGCATATTTTTTCTACTATTAAGTCACTGGTATTTTTCTTCAGAATGTATTTTTAATAAGGTCTTAGTTTTTGTAATATTTTTTAAAAAATTAGCTGTAATATTTCACAAAGTTGAACTTTATGATGAATAAATGTGAAATTAATGAGGTCATTAATTTAAGACTCAGCTATATAACTATGGCATTTTAAGTTGAGAGTATTCTTCCAACAGGTGCTGATGTACCTGGTACACTAATAGCAAGTTTCTGAGCAAAGAAGGGGCTTCTTGATGCTAATTTTTATATTGAAATACAGAAATGTTTCAGGCCAAGTATCTTCTAACTTGCTGACTTTTATCTCCAAAGCATTAGTCTTTCTTAAACATTTTTTGCAAGATAAAACCTATTATATAAATTGTCTCTGTTTACGAATGTTCAAAATGGTTCCACTAAGTTTTGATGTTGAAAATCACAGGTCTCCTCCATGTCATCTCATTCTGGTGCCAAATACATACACCTTTGGTTGTTGAGTTCAAATCCCTCCAAAAATGCTTCATGAAACCTGAGACATGAAGTTTCAGAATTATATTTCGGCACCCTATAAGTTCTCATCTTTAAAAAAAATATTTAGTTGTATAATTGCTCTTTAAGAGTAAATTTCATGTTCTTGCTACTTCCTAGCTTTGTTATACAAACTTGAAATTTGTTAGAAAGTTCCAGAAGCCGAGGTCTTCTTTTCCTGCAACACTGAAACCTGAGTTTGGAAATTTCCAGTTTGGGGCAAATGAGTTCAAACGTCCATTCTCTATTCAGGATGTGCTGAATGATTTACAAACATGGTGATTAAAAGCATAAATCTCTTCCAAAAACCTTCTTACTGATACACGTTGTATGTAGGGTACATAAATTTTATATGCACAGCCTGATCCTGATTTAAAAAATTAATATGCCCTTGTAGCCACAGCCCAGTTAGAGGCGGAGTATGCTGCCATCTCTCCCAGCCTCTGCCTTCCCAGGGAGACTCCCCATGTGTCCCCTGCTTGACCTCTTCCCACAGCGTGGGCAGGATAATGGCCCCAAGGGTGTCCTCCCTCACCCCTGCACCGATGGAGCCGCCGTGTTTCAGGGCGGAGGGAGTGAAGGCCCTCCATCCACTGACCTTCAGGTGGGGTGCCTGCTCTGTTTCCCTGGTGTCTTTGTGTTGGCACACTGCCAACACAAAGGTCTTTCCAGCAGGCAGAGGAGACTCGGAGAAAGAGTCACACTGTGAGAGACACCACCTGCCCCCACCAGCCTTGAAGATGGGGGGGCCAGGAGCCAAAAAGTAGAGGACCACAGTGAGTCCGCGTGCCCTCCCCTGGCTTCCAGCAAGGAGGGCCACCTGACGGCCTGTGCTTTCAGCCAGGGGGAGCCACGCTGGACCTCTGACTCCAGAGTGTAAGAGAAGGAAGGTCCCTTGTTTTGAGCCACTAACTGTGATAATTTGTTAGAGCAACAATGAAGAAGTGCCGGGCATCAGATTGGTTAATGGCTTTTGCTTTTGTGTGGAGGTTTAACTGACAGGACCTGCGCAGCCCAGGCATACCCCGGGCTGAGACTGGGAAAGGTGCAGGCCTCTGTGTGACCAACAGCCCCTGCAGACACCGAGCAGTCCCTCATCTCAGAAAGGTCCCGAGCTGCCCTCCAGCCAGTCCTGCCCCTTGCCCAGAGGGGCTCATTGTCTGAGCTCTGTCACCATGGTTGGCCTGGCCTGCTAGTGGAGGTCAGTGGGTGGGATCACAGGCGGCTACTGTGCTCTACGTGCCTCCTTTCTTTGCTTAACATGCTGCTGTAGACCCTCTCCTAGGGGTAGGTGCCGGCAGGCTTCCAGTTTGGGGTATAATGAATGAAACTGCTATAAATATTATTCTGGCCACTCTTTCCCTGCTTTCAGACACAGGCCTCACAGTAGAGTGGCTGAGTTTCGGGGCAAAATACTCCTCCTCAGAAACCTCCAGAATCCTTCCTCGTGGTCCGACCGCCTTGCATTACCACCAGCCACATGTCCGCCATCAGTGTTCTCAGTCCTTGGTAAGGGGACATTGCCAACCCTGCTCACGATGGCCACTGGAGCATGAAGGGGGGGTGTCCCGGTCACTTTAGTGAGTCTCCATGGCGACTGACAACTTGAGTGCCTTTCCACGAGTCTATTGGCCAGCACACATCTTCATTTGAGAGCTCCCCTTCGAATCTTCCCCCTCCTTTTAAATGCTGGTTTGTTTTTACTATTGACTGGTTAGAATTTTAAAAAATACACGCGGTAGACATGTCCCATGTCAGTCACTGTCCGTTGGTTGTGAGCACTTTCTCGGTCTGTGGCTCCTGCCTTCCTGCCTGCTCAATGTGCCCTCTGAAGAGTTTATGGTCTTGCTGGTTCATGGCAGCTTTTGTTGTTGAGTTGTTCTTTTCTGGACAATGCTTTCAAGTTCTAAGTTATGATGAAGAGGAAAGCTTCCACTTAACTTCTGTCAGGTAGGTCTCCCGCCATCCTGGATTAATTGTTCTGTAGAGTGCAACATAGAGGTCAAGGCTACTTGTCTTTCCAGCTAGCATCCTTGGTTCCTGCTCTGTATTTGTCACTATCTTTAGTCTAAGAAGAATTGTTTAGTTATTCTGTGCCTGTGCATGTGTTAACAGTGTGTGCATCCAGAAATAAGTTCTGGTTTTGTCTCATAGGGTCCCTCAGCTGGTTTGCATGCAGTCATGAATTATGGATACACCATAGTCATAATTTCTTTCCCAATGTGATTCTGGTTTACAGATTTTAAATTTGGTAAAAAATAATGTGCCTTTGTAAAGATATTTTGCTCCACCAAAACTATTGTTCACATCATTACACAAAGTAAATAATTCTGTGTTCAATGTTGAATCTTTAACCAAATATACAAGAAAAATTGGCAAGAATGTTTCACCTCCATTAAAACAAAGTAAAACAAAACATTCCAAAAAGCTTTTCTTTGAACTTATCAACACATCAGTATTCAACTATTATAATTAACTAGTTTTTTGTTTAAAATGCCTCATGATGTGATCTAAAACTACATCATCTGTTACAAACATTTTCGGTCATGAAACAAATTTATTAATATGTATTTCTTCACTTTTTGTGCACGTGCAAGAAAACTTGGAATTGAAAGTGTGCAATGTTAATTTAGAAAACAGTCATTTGGTTTAATGTTAAGCTACTTGGTATGAAAGTGATTTCGCCTTCAGCAACTGCTGGCACTGTAATGTCACTTTTGGGCACCCACTCATCAGGTTACTGATACTTCCCAAGCAGCTCTGTGTCTTTTGATTTTTGTGTGCTCTGTGATGTCATCATGTTGTGCACGAGCACAGAGCATGATAAATACTGACAGATGTTTTGTACACATTACATATTTATCACCAACATTCTTGATAAATACAAATAATTTTTAATTAAGCATGCACTTTCACATTTTAGCTCATTACTGCTCAAGGTGTTTAATAAAAGAAATGTCAAATAAAATAAACAAATAATCATGTTTTTTACAGGGTAATATATTAACCAGCTGTAGGAATAAGAGCCTGCAGACCTCCAGCTGATATGATTCTGCCTTGATTTCCTGCAGCACAACCCAGGATTTCTCTTGTTTACCACTAACCTTGCTGAAGGTAGCCTGGTGGCACCGTGCATCTTGCATGCTTCGGCAAGTATCAGGACAAAATTGGCTTGTAAATCAGTAGATGGCAGGGGCAGCCGGTTGTAAATCTCTTCTCATTATGGCTGGAGGGAAGGGGGACTCAGGGACTCCCAGCTGCTTGTGTCTGAGCATTTTTATTAGCAATGCCCTTCGGCACGCTGCCCTTGGAAAGAAGGTCATGCAAATCTCATATCCTGCCGGTCGGCAGCTGAAACTACCAGAAGGAGCGCTGCTTTACCTACTTTACCATAATTTTGTGCAGATGGTAAAGGTACTTTGTTAAAGATGGGAAAATCTGAGACAAATAGTCAATCACATTGGAAGCCAGAGAAATGGTCAGAGTCAGGACTCTCATTTCCAGTTAGGACAACTGATCATGCCCTATACAACTTTGTGTGCTCTCTCACCTCCCGCTGCAGCTTCACAGAAGCATGGTCCTCCTTGTGTGGTGCCCTTCATGTGGACATTTGATTCAGGTTTCTCCATTGCTGGACTCAGCCTCCACAGGAACAGCACTCCCAGTGGATATGACTCACCACTGGATGCCCATTCTCTAGGGGGCTGTCTGCCAAACAAGACTGCTCAACAAGAATGTGAATTGATCAACGGGTCCAGAAGGAGGAAAGTCAAAGATGGGGAACCCTCATATCAAAGCTCTCAGGGGAGAGAGCCTCTCCATTGGAGGGCTGTGGGGGACACACATTAGCTGCAGAGGAAGATAAAGTACAGATATGGGTGATGGCTTTTAATTATTCCTTTTCATTACTTAATTTGCACATTTTTTTTGGTGACCATAGTACTTGAAAACATTAGTTCTCTCTTATATGCAGGAGATATGTTCCATACCCCCAGCAGATGCCTGAAGCCCTGGAGAGTCCTGAACACCACGTACACAATGCTTTCACAGACGTACCCATGATAAAGTTCAGTTTATAAAACATGCACATGAAGAGATCAACAGCAATAACTAATAATAAAGAATACCTGTAAAAATTTACTTAAATAAAATATACATGGATGTGATATTTTTCAAAAATCTTAGCATGTTGTTCTTGCCCTTCTTCTCTGTGACACCCAGTCCCTGTGGGGACTATTGCAGTATTGATCTCCAGTAGTCACAGGCACCAGTGGAAGCTCACTCCAGGTGCCCCGCAAACCCACGGTGCTCCCCACTGCGTCCCAACAAACATGCACGTGTGCCATACACACTCAAGCCATTTGGTAGCATGATAACATTCGGAAAAAAACTAATAATGAGTATGAGTACATTTATAATATCATCAACTTTTAAAGTTACATATATAAACAAGTATGCATTTAGCTAAGTATTACAGTAACAAATTAACTCCGAAGTCTCAAAGACTTACTGTAGCAACAGCTTTTTCCTGCGACAGTTAGACACAGGGCACAGTGCAGGTTCTGCTCCAGATAGTGACGCAGGCAACGAGTCTAGCGCAGACTCCAGCCTCCTGGATCTGCATCCTTCTCATTTACAGCGGCTAAGGGGTCTGTACCTGCTCTGGAGTGCTCTGCTCAGCAGTGTCACACCTCACTCTGCTCCCAGCCCATTGTCCAAACGAGAACAGGGACTATGGCACATAGACTGCATGTGTGTGCTCGGCCGTTTGGCTTCTGTGAGACTAACAGGAAGTGCCAGGGAGGTCTCAGAGCTGGTATTGTCTCTCCTAGCCTGTCCTCCACCGTGCCATGTCTTGACCAGGTCTCCTGCGTTTCTGTCTTAGGGAGATACAGTGTTCTCCTGAGATCCCCTCCAGCCTTAGCTAGGGCCATGGTTTCCAAGTGTTGCTAAGAATTCTTGAACCCATCCCTGGTGTGTGTGTGTGTGTGTGTGTGTGTGTGTGTGTTGATTTCTTTACATCTCACCAGGACTTGGTTCCTGTCCGTCGAGTCTTTTCATTGTGTGTTCCGTGTTTCCTGCTGAAGGCCTTCGCTGGAGCAGCTCTGTTGTTGCTGATCACAGAATAACACTTGTTCCTGCCCAGGAGAGACGGCCTCAGGTCCTGTCCAGCAGCTGAACGGAGCCCACGAGTCCAGGCTCTGTAGGATGCACAGTGGCCTTGACTCAGGGGAAGACATGACTCCTGTTAGAAACTCCTGGGTCTGCAGAGGGGGTTGTCCACACACCAAAGAACCACGAGGGAGCCACCACCAGTGAGCATCAGTAGCCATTCAGGGAGCTGCCGAGAGGCGCGTGGAAGCCGAGGTTCACGCGGATTCTGAAACCGTGTTGGGTGGTCACATTGCAAAGACCCTGCCCTGGAGGAGGGTCTGTTAATTCATTAGCTCTGGATGCTGGTCTCTGTGAGAACATCTCTTGTTCCAGTTCCCATGTCTACCTTCTGGGAAGACCTTATCGACTCTGTTCCATTGGCTGAATCAGATGTGGGCTTCGGGGAATATTTCCACAGTGAGGGGAGTGTGGCTTTGCCAGCCCACTCTCTGCCTCCAAAATGTTAGGGCCTCACGTTTTAAATCTTCATGTACTTTCTCAGGCCAAGTTCGCAGGGCACACAGCAGGACAGTTCCTGTAAAGGCTCAGGAGGTGTCTGGTCTGTTTTCAGTCACTTCTGGGCTCAGCTGTTACAGAAGACGTACTTCAGGAAGAGAAGGCAGGACGCAGACACCTTATCAAAGGTCCAGACTGTTGCAAGAAGGGACAGAGAGTGAAGTCACCTCGGATTCGGCAAGGACAGCTGGCCTTACAGCCAGTGATCAGCACGGGGGGTGCCAGGGCCTGGAAAATTACTAAGAACTGACGAGGTCTCCGGGTGAGGAAGAGGAGGCTGACCAGAGATTGAGAGGTGACTGTCACTGACGTGGCTTAGCAGGACTCTTGCTGAAACGAGCCACCTGGAGTCCTGGCTGAACTTGTTCCGGGGGCCAGGACGAGGCCTTGCTGAGAGCCACAAGGGAGCTTCGCCAAGGCCTGTGGTCACTGCTGTCCACTCCTGCGTGTGTTGCCTCCACAGTCTGCCCTTTCCCAATGGAGGCTACCGGGAGGTTTTCTTGCATTTTCATTGCTCAACGTCTCTCAAAGTGCTGTGTGTTACTCTTTGAGCTCTAGAAACAATGGGGTTGCCCAACATTGCAAAGGCCCTGGATTCTGCACTCTCTGTTCTCATTCATCGGCATCTGCACACCACTCAAAGCTCACCTGCCCACCATCTGTCCCATTGTACCTTTCTGACGCCAACTAGTGACCAGCACTGGCTACCATTCTGCCGTGCACCATTTAGCTTCTGCAGTCTGTCCTCTTGCCAGATGCTGCTCTACTGCTGATTAAGTCCATGCCATATATACATATATTTTTCATTTTTTGGTTTTTATTTCAGCAGCACCACACCTTGCACAGCATCTGTATTCTTATGATAACATGATGCTCTGCTGCAGTAATAGACGAATCCTCAGGTTGTACAGGTGTGACACCATGAAGCTAAGTCCTGCTCACATAGCACACCCCATACCAAATAGCAAGGAGGTGAGGTGGGGGGAGCATATTCCAAATTGCAGTTTGGTGACTCGCAGCTGCAAGCTTGGAGCAGGACAGCACCTCCGCAACTGTGGCAGCAGAAGAGAGGACTGAGGTCTTGCCCAGCTGGTCTCGAAGGCGCCAACCTGGAATCCACAGTCACGACTGCTCATGGCCAATGACCAGAAATGGTTATGCAGCCCAGAGTAACTGTCAGGGAGCAGAAAATGTGGCAGCACAAACAGACATTTAGGGCACAGCAAGAGCATCTGTCACCACAGGTTTAAAAGCATTATAAATAAATAACTATATATAAGTGAATACATAAGCACATGCACGCACATACATGCTGTTTGGAAATAGCCGTGGTGGAAAGCCACGATTTAAATGGCTTTGTACTCTGCATCCCTTCATAATTAAACATCTCGGTGGGATGAATTTTCCAGGAATGACCACACAGTTATCTCCCGTTCCATGTGCTCTGCCACCGGGATCTGTTCCTCTCCCCACCCCTACAAAGCATGGGTCTAGCTACCTTGCCCAGGCCATGGAGCCAGGCTGGCCTCAGGGACTGACCTGTCACCAGTAGAGGTGGCAGAGTGACGCTGTAGAAATGGCCGGTAGCTCTGTCTGCTTCCAACTGAATGTCCCCGTTCCCAGAGTTCATATGACAAACCTGAACACCTCATGCAAACAGAGAGAGGCAAGGGCTTTGCTGGGGGCCAGGGCGTGGGAGTGGAGCCTTGTGATGGCATCTGTGTGCTCTAAGTGAAGGCCAGAGAGTCCCTGTCCTCTGTCTGTCCCTCCCGTCTTCACCATGTGAGGATACAACCAGAGACATCGACTCAAACCAGGAAGAGGGCCCCCATAGACACCCACTCTTCTTGCTCTTTGGTCTTCAGCTTCAGCCTCCAGAACCACGGGAAATAAATTTCTGCTGTTGGAGCCACCAAGACTGTGCCGATCTTGTCATTCTGTGGGTTTGGACAAATGTGTCACGACTTGTGTTCACCATGGCAATGCCACACAGAACAGTTCCGCTGCCCCAAGTCCTCTGGGTGCCATCGATTCATCTCTGCCTCCCCACCCCCTGCCACTGTGACTGGCTCACACTTTCTGTTGGAATGATCCCTCTTGTGACCCATCTGCCATGTTGAGAAGCCCAAGCCACATACGGAGGACACATGCAGGTGATCAATCAATAGATGGAGCTGAGTTCAGCCTTTGAGTCTGCCCAGCCTGGCGGTTGGAGAATCTCAAGTCGTCCTGACTAAGGCCCAGGCATTGTGGAGCAGGCACGAGCCCTCCTGTGTCCTGTGCAGACTCTGACACATGAAATCTGGGGGCACGTGAGCTGTGGGTATTTAATACCACGGAGTGTCGGGTGCTGGCCATACAGGGTGGATGAATGCAGCAGTATTTTAACACTGACGACTCTTGCAATATTGATGGTGCTGTCCTTTAGATCTGGAGTGCCCCCAAAGCCCCTGAATTAAAGCCTTGGCCCTCACTTGGTGCAATTGGAGGTGGGGGAACCTCTAATGGGTGAGGCTTACTAGGAGGAAGTTAGGTCACAGGAGCGTGACCTGGAAAGGGATGCTGGGATTCCAGTCCCTTCTTGTTACTCTCTGCTTTCTGGCTGCCACCAGGAGGACAGGTCTCCTGTGCCATGCACCCCCACCACGATGTACTGGGCCACTGTATGGTGAAAACAACAGGCCAGCTGACCGTGGACTGACACGTCCGCAACTGTAAGGCAAAATAACCTTTCTTCTTTTTAGGTTGACTTATCGCAAACACTTGTCACAGAAACAGAAAGCTAATAACAATGATGGTGTCTTATGGGTCTTTTTATTTTATTATTTTAACAACTTGGAAGTTAGAATGCATGTTACATGTGATAAAATATGGTAACAAATGAATATGAGTATAGTTTTATGAAAATAGAATGCGGGAAGTCCCCCCACACACACACTTTTTTTGTGGTGCTGGGGATTGAACTCAGGGCCTTGTGCATGAGAGGCAAGCACTCTACCAGCCAAGCTAAATCCCAGCCCCCTCATATTTTTTGTTATACCAGAAATACATTGTATAACTGTATGAATATATATACAAATATATGTATGTGTGTGTATTTATAGATACAGGTATGTATGAACTCTGAAGTAGATTTCCCCTATATTATACCGTGAGAGAGCTCTGTGAGTCACCCTGAATCAGTCTGACCTTTCCTCAGCATGCGGCATCGGAGGTCTCCGGGCTGCTGCTGTCCCCGGTTGTCTGTGGCTGTTTAAATACTCGTCCCATGTTCCATGGCACGTGTCGACAGCTTTATGTGCCGAGAGCCACAGAATCAGCACGGCCTGCCAGGTGCGCGAGCCAGACCAAGCCCTGTCCACCTGGGCCGAGGCACGCTGGGGACACATGCAGACCAACACAATGGAGCCTGTGGAACTGAGGTCCTGAAGGGAGCCAGGAGCAGTGGCAGGGGCTGGAGGTTGGAGTGGCGGGAGCCAGGAGCAGCGGCAGGCACTGGGTGTGGGAACGCAGGGAGTCCCATGCTCCTGAGGCCTCGGGGTGCCAGGACAGACCTGTGTTGGTAAAAGTCATTCTGAAGCACCCAGGCGTCCCTCGGTAGGTGAGTGGATGAATACAGGTGGGACTTCCGACAGTGGGACATCAGAGCTGAGAGGAAGTGAGCTAAGTAGTCCTGGAGAGTTAAGGAAGGACTTCCAGTGAGTGAGGTCATCCTGGAGAGGCCACACCCTGCTCCGCTCCAACTGTAGGACATGCTGGGAAAGCCACGCTGTGACATAGACCAAAGAGAGCAGGGGCTGTGGAGGGTTGGCGGGGGAGGGATGGGCAGGCAGCCCAGAGGACTGGGGCAGGGGGACTGTGACCCTCCCTGGTGCTGCTGGTCATCACACATTCGCTCAAACCCACAGGTTGTCCCAGAGGGAGCCCTAATAGGACTGTGAGCTCGCTGGGATCACACCTGTTAAGGTGGTTCAGTGACCAACGTGCCACTCAGTGGGGGACATTGACAGAGGGGATGCACGGCTGCTGGGGAGGGAATGTATGCACTTTGAACCTAAAACTTCTCTGAAAAGCTAAAGTCTATGTGCAATGTGAACGAAAACCAAAAATGCCATTTTAGACGTGTATTTGCAGAAGTGATGGTCGGGGGCGGGGCCGACACAGCCCCTGCCAGTGGCTCTCAGCTCATGGCTCCCATATCCTAGTGCCCCTGAAACTGAGCATGTGGGTAGGAGGAGGGAGTGGCAGGGAGTCCAGTCCAGTGGTGACTGTGCAGGAGAGAAGGAGAGTACAACCCAAGGTTGGGCAGCTCTGGTGCCGTGCAAGCTGATGGAGGGACCTTCCTGCACCTCTGTGCTCCCTGCAGAACACACCATGTTCCTAGCGACCCTTCATCCATTGCCCTGTGGGGTCATTTTCCAGGGCATTAAGTGCAAGATCTCAGAGACAATCTGAGCTGCCTGAATCTCAGGTTGGGCCCGGGCCGTAGCCAAGGAAGGTGGTCCTGAGAGGAGACCAAGTCGCAGGTGATGCTGCTGCACCCAGCCCAATGCGTCCTTCTTTCCTGCTTCCTTCACTTGCTGGTCCCTTTCCCTTTCTTTAGCTGCGCCTTCTTCCTCTTCCTTTCCTTCTCCCCAGATCCCTGCCACAGGGACAGTTCTGTGCATGGGGAGCAGCGCAGCCCCCTTGTGGGGAGTGGGAAGGCGCCCCTGTCCCCAAGTACCTCCCCGCCTCTTGTTGGATGCTGCTGTGGCGGGGCCTGTTTGCATTGGGTGGGTGGCAAGTGTACGGGTGCAGTGCCAGGCTGGGCAGACGCTCGAGGGGGTGGCCGAGCCGGCACAGAGCTTCCCGTTCCTGTACTTAGCCTCAGTGGCCAGAGTTGGAGGAGCTGGATCCCTGCTGTAGCTCCCGAGGGTGCTCGGTCTTCACCCAGCCCTCTGCGGCCTCCGAGGACACACTTCCATAGGATGGTCCCAAGGCGGTGATTTCCAGGTCCTTCCCTTTCCCCACAGACATCGGTTCATCCATTCATTCCTTCATGGACTTCAGATCTGAGATTTCAGAGCTGGAAGACTTTGCACAGAGACACGGCTTTCAGGGCACCCACCAGGGCTCTGCGCTCTGAACTCCAGGGTCATGTTTCTCCCACAATGTGGCCAGACTGGACCTCTCTGTGAAACACATGGCTTCATCCTATCGTAAACAGGCAGGCGGGGTGCCCTGGAGAGCACCCAGGGCGGCTGGTCTCTTCCTGCATATTTCTTGTGAGCCACACTAATGTTTTCTGCTTATGAGGAAATTTAATCTGGGTCTTGTGAGTACAAGTCTTTGTGAAGACAATGAAAATGGAATATTCCAGTGTTTTTTATTTGCAAATAAGGCTTCAGCTGTCCCGGGCTATGGGGATAGTTCTGCTTCTCCCTCCTTGTGTTGTCCTCTCCTAACTAGCCACAGGAGAGCGTGGAGAGTAGGCGAGGCGGCAGAGGAGGGTGTATAAACACTTTCTATGCTGGAAATGCACAGGGCTGACTCACATGTCCCAGCCCGGTACCTTCAATTAGCTGTTGGCGGGCCAGGTTTTTGCAGTGTGATCCAGTGCCGCAGGAACTGTCACTTAGCACATTGATTAAAATGATGGAGGGCTGCACCAGAGCCTTCCCAGAGGTCCCAGAAACACCCAGAAAATGCAGATATTGTTGAGGAGGAGAGAGCCAGGGTGAAGTCATGGAGCATCCTTGGCTGACCTCAGCTCCAGATGCTGGTGAGTGGTTGAATTTGCTTTGACTCAGGGACAGGGATGATCTATGCTTTTACAGTCACGACTCAAGTTCCCATCAGGCATCTGGCATCCTCAGCATCCACGGAGTCCGGGCAAGCTGAGCAAACCTCTGCACTGTGGCGGTGAGAAGCCAGAAGAAGGAACATGAGGCCGTCTGGAGAAGCTCGGAGCACTCTGGAGTGGACCTGGGACCAAGGGAGCGTGTGACCCCTGCTTTGCCAGTGAGGTTTGGAGGCACTAGCTAATGAGTTAATGAGCTTCCCCCTTCCTAGGGGGCCAGTCCTAGGCTGTGAAAATAAAAATTCAACCTCTCCTCTCCTACCAGATACTGGACATTTAAACCAAGTCAGCAGCCTCAGCTCCGAGGACATGTGACTTCAAATCTGAACCCGCTTCTGCTCACTGCAGCCGGAGCCCAGGCTGCCCCAGCCTCCCATATCCTGCGTGGAAGCAGCTGTTGACTTTAGGTTTTACCACGTTCCTTGAGGAGAAAGGGGCAGGCCGAGCCAGGGAGGTCTTTGGCATACACTGGCTCCACGAGAACCAGGGCCCCCTGCCTGCAGTGGGGGTGGAGAAGGGAAACAGGCCCACCTCCAGGGTGCACAGGCTGGTCAGGAGGCAGGCAGGCAAAGGCACAGGAGCAGGCAGTGCTGAGGGCTGGGCTGGAGCTGCTCAGCTGCGGAGGAGAAGACTGGAAGTGCCCCCACTGGCCTCTGAAGTAACTGTGTGGGTGTGCACTGCAGAGAGCAAACGTGTGCAACATGCCTGTGGGTGTACCTGTGTACCTGTGTGCATGTGCATACACATGCGTGCATGCTGTGTGTGCCTGTGTGTTGTGTGTGTATGTGTCAGTATGTCGCAGGGAGGGGAGGACACAGATTTTCTCGACGATGGTCTGACTCCTGGACCTGCTCTGACGAAACTCGGGGCACAGCCACCGCCATCTTGAAGGGCTCTGCTGACTAGAAACCGCAGCGGGTTAGAGCTGCTCTGGTGTGACGTGGTGCTCTCAACTGCATCCACAAAAATAGGAAATTGCTTGGTCCAGGACCAAAGGTCGCTCACATGGCGGAACTCTGTGCCACATCCACCTCTGCCTCTCCGAGCGGCTGGGGACAGGCACAGCTCAGACTGGCTGTACAGCCAGGGCTCAGGGCCCAACAAGCTCTATCACGCGGCTCAGAGAGATCTGCCAATTGGAAGAGCGTGCTTCCTGTGCGGCACAGGCTGGGAACGGACTGTGAGGGGCACTGGAGGGCCACCTGAGCCGCCACACGACTCTCCTGCCGACAGATTGTCTGTGGTCCTGACTGCGGAGGGAGGTTCTGTGCAATTTCCCAGGCAAGGGTTTGGTGGCACTGCTGTTCTGGTTACTGTCTGCGATGCTCACCTGAGTCACTGCTTCATCCCCCAACAGCTTCCCTTCCCAAATAGTTCCAGGGACCTTCCAATAGGGCAGGGGACAAGGCAGTGCCTGGGCGCTGAGCTGCCTCCTTCCCCTGAATTTTCCACTGGGTGCAGCGCTGGGTAACGTGGGGGTCTCCCCTTGGCAGCACCCTCTCTGCCAGGGGACTGCCTCCTCTTCTCTCGGCAGCACCCCTGGGTGCTCTGTGGGGATGGCTGGCTGTGCCTCCCAGGTTGAAGGTCACCTCTTGCCACTGTCCCCAGCTGTCATCTAGATGTTCAGACTCCGCAGCAGCATGTGAAGCATCTTTGAGATTTAACTAAAAAACAAAGCAGGACAGGCCGGCTCCTCCGCCCACATAGCTGGGTTTTTTTTTTAATTATTATTATAATTTTTATTTGTGAAATTCTACTTGTCATCATTTCCTGGACACTGAAGATTATTTTCTCTCTTTTGAGGACTGCAAGGTCCAAGAATTCCTGATAGCTTTCTCTCTCTCCCCACTGCCCTCTCTCCCTCTTCTCCCATATCCAAACACAGGTGCCTGTCTGCTTCTGGGGGACCGTGCCCCGCCTCTGTGGTCCCCGTTCATGGCCATCTCATCGTCCTGACTCCATTCAGCACCCAGTCTCTGTCTTGGTGCTCAGAACCCAGGCGCAGGGGGCAGCAGAGAAGGAGGAACTGGGCAGAGCCTGGAGTGGCCTCCTCAGGCCTCCTGTGACAGAAGGTTAGAGGGTGGTTGTTGGGGTTGAGAGAAGTAGAGGTTCGGTGACCGAGCCCAGCAATTGTCAAGCCAGGTGATTCCAAACCCTAATGACGGGACTAGGAGCCGTGTCAGTCCTGGTCCCCGAAGGAAGGAGGGTGACTGAGACTCTGGAACAGAGGGCCTCCGTTCTCCTGCAGCGTTCTCCTCAGCACTCCTCTGCCCAGCCCACCGTTATAGCAGAAGGGACTATCAGTGGGCTTGAGCCAGTGGTGTCACCATGTCACCACACCTGGCAGCCCAGGAGAAGCTGGCCTGGTGGAAGGCTGGGGCTGAAGGAGGATCCACTGCGGCTGGCTGGGAGGACGGTGTAGCTCACCGTAGAGGCAGAGGTATGCGGCCAGCTCGGCCTTACCAGAGCACCTGGGCAGGGACTGACGGGTGGCAGAAGGTCCCTTAGGAGCCACTCTCAGAACTTTGCTTCCTGTGCCTGCACCGTTGCCTCTGCTGGTGGACACCTGAAGTGGACTGTCCATTGAACTGGGAGTCGAGACTCTCAGGCATCGCGCTCCTCGGACCCTGGGCCTAGCAGGCATCACCCTGGCTGGAACGGTTGGCCTTGATAATCAGAGGGACCTGGGTGGCTGCCCGGGGTGCAGACAGGGAAGTTGACCTCTGTGATGGGGAGAATCTCTGGGGCATCTTGTGATGTTTCCATCTCTAAAGTTAATGGGCAGCTGGCAGGAAGTACAGGACCTCAGAGCGTTCAGACCCTCGGGAGTAAGAAGTGGGCCACCCAACCAGGTAAGTCCTGGGGTGCCCACAAGTCAAGGCTGCGGGCTGTGGACACCCGTGTGGACATAGAAGAGGGGATCCATGAGCCAGCTGAGACCCAGGCACTGATCTCCTACGTGTGGGAGCTGTCCTACGTGTGGCTTCCTGCCACCTACCCCACCCAAGTCCGGGGCCTAGCTTCTCTCTCTTCTCTCCTTCTCTTATTTCTCTACTAACCACAGTTGATGGTCGACCTCACAATTTCGTCTCTGGGTGAGAGGATCTGAGGGGCGGCTGGACCAGAACATGAGGACCTTCCTCAGAGGTGGATTGCATAACTGTCCCCCAGAGTGAGGCTACGTGCTTTTGGAACTTTATCTCTCCCTTTGTCCAGAACAGAGGGTCTTCATTCATGTGAAAGGAACTGCGTTTGTTAGGTGAAGCCTTGAAGACAGAGGTGTTGGTGCTGTGTGTAAATTCACAGGTGTGTAAATTCACAGGTGTGCGAAAGAGCTTGGCAGGAGGCTAAGCGAGAGCCAGGAGGTGGAGAGTGAGGAGATCTTTTCCTCAGGTCTGGGCTCTGCAAACACGCTTCTCCTTTGGAGATGCTCCCATGAGGCTCTGCCCAAAGGACAAGAGGATGCTGGGGGGCTGCAGCAGGGAGAGGTCTTGTTTGTCCCCTTTTGTCACGTTCCTGGTGGTCTGCACTCTGGCTGAGCCTGGCTCCAGGTTCCCATAACCTGAGCTCCACGGAGTCCTTCCCTTGCTCTGTGGCACCAGCATCTGGTGGGCCATGAAGAGTACCTCTTCCTCAGGGACCCGGGTCTCTGCAGGGCCTCTGCCCAAGCCCTTATGTCCTGGGTTCAACCTTTGGAAGCAAGAGCAGAAGTGAGACTAATGAGGGGATGTGTCTGATGGAAAGTTCCCAGTCAGTGATAGGACTTCAAGTGGAACTCAGGAACGCTGGCAAAGACAAGAGGAATGTTCAGATCTCAGTGATGTGAAGACTGGATCTGTTTACAGATGAAGGTCAGAGACATCCCCAGAGAAGGAAGATGGAAACACGGAAGATGGGGAGGGCAACTGGAAGGAGGAGGTTCTGGGAGGGTGGACGCAACCTGCAGGGGAGGGGAACTGTTCTCCCTGGGAGAGAGGAGAGGAAGGAGAAGAGGGCATGGGAATGAAAATGTGTCTCTGCAGGAGAAGCAGGGCCCTGGCGAGCAGCAAGTTCCACCGAGGCGTGAGCAGGACTTAAGGGCCACTTCCGGGGGGCCACAGGCTCCCCCACCAAGTACAGGGCACCGCGACCCCCCAGTGTCCCAGGGGCATGTGCATCTGACGATGCTTGGAGCCCGAGGTGCCTCCTTTCCACCGAAGGACACCTGAAGTTAGAGGTACTTTGGGGATGTGCGAATAAATGCAACCCGACTCCTAAATTAAACCCAGTACACTTGCAACTTACATGACAGTTTTGTCACTCCTGATTTTTAGATCCCTTCCTGCCCTCCTGGCTTTTGCGGCCCATGTCAGCAAGGCCTCCGCTGCAGGAAGGGATTCTCCTTGAGTCCACAGCGAATGTTCAGAAGTCAGAGGAAGAGATCACCCACATTTCCCACCCAAGCCTGGAACTTATCGTCATCTCGATTTCTCTGGTGATTCTCGGAGAATTCATGCTAGAATTGAACTGTTCCCTTCTCTTGCCTTCTTCATTCACGTTCACATCTAAACAAGAGGGATTTTTTTTTCCTCTTGATCAAAAGTGTTTAACAGTTGGCCTTGGTCAACCAGGGGCACCCGTGGAAGGCCAGTTCCCAGGGAACCGTTCCTGCCATGGTGTCTGTGGGGATCCGAGGCTCACACTCAGATCTTCCCTGGTTCCTGCCCAGGGCAGCCAGAGGGGTGATGGAGGTGGCTCTCTGGTGTGGGCCTTATCCCCGACCTCCCTCCTGGACCCAGGACAGCATTGCTGGAGGGTCTGCATCTGTCTGGTGTTTCCGTAAAACCCTGACGGCTGTCGCTCATCCTAGTTCTCGGCCCTCTTTCTTGGTCCTGTGTTTTGGTAGTAATGTCTCTGTTGGCCATTCTTTGCTCTTCAGTCATCTACTCTAAGACCCACAGGGGAAGGCAAGAACAGAGTGCATGTGTCCCAGTAGAGGGTCTGGGGGAGTGAGTGTCTGGTGGGGAGAGTGTCGGAGACCAGCTCCAACAGGGGGTCTCAGGAGACGAACGGATGGTGAGGAGTCGGCGAAAGAGGGGGTGGAGAAACAACACAGACACCAAAGTGAAGGTGTTGATCCCAATCTTTACTTGTGAAGTTGATCATATATACTTTTCATTTTGGCAGGCTTACAGTACTTTGTGGTTACAAAACAGGAATCATTATTCAAACAAAACAAAATATTACGTAGCTACAATTAGAATAGAAAAATGTATCTTGGCTTATGCATAAGCAAGCATTTGTACTTTCAGTTCGCGTTTTGCTTTGAGCAGTTTCTGCTTAGTTAATTTTTAATAATAGTTACAAATGTCCCAAACTATTGGCCTATACCTTGACTATTCTTTCTTGACTTACTGACTGGAACCGGTGCCATGGTTACGGCAAGGGGTTGACTTGTTATTACTTTTAATCAAACAAAAGTAAGAGCACAAACCATTGTGCACAGGAACAAGAACAAGTTGCCCAGTGCTAAGCACTAATCTATCTTCTTAACATTAATTTTTCTTCTCTAGATTTTAATTTAATTTCTCAAAAACTTCCCTGACAGGAATACAGGGAGTTTTTCTTTAGACATTAACAATTTACACTCCACAGCTGAATCATTGCATTTAGAGCAAACAGATCTATGCTTTAGAAGTAGTTGCATTAATTGGGAAAGTCATGATTTTTCCTTCATACTTAATGGTCATATGAGAAATCAAAACTATTCTTATTAAAGGAATACAAAAACAAATCATCCCATTCCCAGAAACATACTGCGCTCCTCCAGAGGATGGACGCCTTGCGCCATCCACCTCAGTAGGGCCTTGCCATTGCCTGAGTCAGGGGAGGGGCGCAGCAGGAGAGCACCTGAGACATAGCTCAAAGGCCACTGCAATGGAGAGGTGGACACACCCCTTCCCAATGCTACTTGCCACTGGAGGGAGTAAGCACAGCTGTGGTCACCCAGGCTGTGTGAATGTCCCTGGGGTCCTGCACTGCTCTGTCCTGCTGTCTGCCCGGTGCAGGAGCAGTCCACGCCAAGGCTGCAGTGTCCCCGTGATGGTGTGTGCTTGCTTGCCGGTGCCTACTGCTCACCATGAACGCAGCCTGCAGCTGCCTCCCTGGGCCTCGGGAGAGAGTGCTAGGAAACACTAGCAACGTCGGTCTTACTATTTATTAGTTTTCAGCTGCTGGAAAGACAAGTAGGTGGGGAAGCTGCAGAGTCACAGACCAAGTGCGAAGGAAAGCCCCTCCTCCTTCCGCCAGACCCTCCAGGGACCCTGAGTCCGACTCCCAGGCAGACATGGTGGAGGGTGGAGCTCGGTTTCCGTTGTTAACTGCAGAGCCCTGGGTGGGGCTCAGGCCACAGGCTCCCAGAGACACGGGCACAAGACCTGCGGGAAGGCCACAGGTTCGCTGTTGAGACAATATTTCAAAATCCCTGAAGGCCGAGTAGACGAGGGAGGAAAGGGCAGAACCCAAGTCCATCACCGTCTTCAGAGATGATGGGGGGAGGACCCAGGGGAGCACCCAGAGGCTGACGTGGAAATGGGGCCCAGTGGGCCTCTCACTGTGGGCTTTGAAGCTGGGCCTCCTGGAGGCCTCTGTGTCTCCTGTAAACCACCAATGACCACACTGCAGGGCTGGGACCAGTGGGGGTGACGGTCCTGGTGCCCAGGGAGAGGCACGGATCAGAGAATGATCCAAGTTGTGGCTCTGAGTTCTGGGCTGTCTTGGGCAAGTCGTCCCCTTTCTGGGCCCCAGGTTCTCTCCTGGCTGTTTGACAAAGCATGAATGGAAAGCTGTGGTGGCAAGTGACCCCATGAACCAACAGGTGTGATGCCGGCACCTACCTCCCTGCGCTGGGCGCCTTGTGAAGGACAGCACTCAGCACGGCGGTCCTAGCATGGCTGCCACCTGAGCCAGGTTCTCCCGCAGGGCTGCCCTTCTGGCTTGGTTTCTGAGAACGGAAAAGGAGAGAACAGCAGCCAGGAGGCAGGTCCTGGGTTGTTTCAGCATAACGGAGTGGATGAGTCCATGGGTCAGACCCTCTGCCCCCGGCTGGGGACGTGGGACACAGAGCTGGGCTTCTCACCTGCACCGTCCCCAAGAGCAGCATGAGAGCTAAGGTATGAATGATCGCTTCTTGTGGAAACTAATTTGGTCTTCCAACCAAGAGCATGCAGCAGTGTCTGCAGACGTTGTTTGTTATCACCACCAGAGGGCGACACTGGCTTCCAGTGGACAGAGACCAGAGGTACTGGGAAACCTCCCTTAGAGCACAGGACGGCCTCCATGTGTGGGAATTATCCAGCCCCAAATGCCGATACTATGAGGTTGATTAGATGAAGTAAATGGGGTGTGTGTGTGTGTGTGTGTGTGTGTGTGTGTGAGAGAGAGAGAGAGAGAGAGAGAGAGAGAGAGAGAGAGAGAGAGATATTATTCAGCTTCAGATACTACAATGAAATACCAGAAGCAGCTGACTTATAAATATAAAAGGTTCATTTAGCTCAAAGCTTTGGCTGTTCAACAACATGGCACCCGTGTCATCTCAGGTATGGGGAGGGTGGCAGCTACAGCATGTGCAGGGGCAACTCCCCCTTCTAAGCCTGGGGCCTGCGCAGACAGAGAGACTGGGCCCCACAACCCCTGCATGGCCATCTCCAGGGATCTAAGAATCTCCCATAAGCTCCACCTCCCAAAAGTCACAACTCCTACCACAGACATCTGGGGACCAAGATTTTAACATGTGGACTTTGGGGACATCGTTACTACACCCAAACCGCAGCAGTGTCCCACAGGAAACTGACTCTAAGAAGAGGCAGTCTTAGAAGTTCAAGAAGGATCTTGACCTATGAAAAGAATTAAGAAGATAGAATTTCTGCCTCCCTTTAAAAGAAACATCTTAAAAGAAGCACCTTTTAGTACACTTTTCACTGAAGAACCTATGAAATCTGGTCATGCATGTAAGACATTAACATTTCCACTAAATAAAACACCAGTTTCAAAGATCATGTCCTGTTCTTTGAAAAAAGAGATAATTTCACATCTAGTTTGGAGACTTCTTTCAACTTAACCTACCAGTTCAGATTCAGACTCATCTTCCCAGGTAACCATTTCATTATTGGAAAAACTCAACTTTCAGGAACATTGGATATAAACTCTTCTCTTCCCCTCCCTCTCCCCCTTGTCCTATATCACTGAGTAACTAGATTTGGTAATAATTAAGCATCCCCCAGATGGTGGGTGGATATCTACTGACAATTACCCACAGATGCCACATAAACTCCATCTGGCCCAGGGAAGTGTGAGTCTAGCTGTTCTGGAGGTAAATATGCCAGGGACCAGAGCAGCACTCTTCCTAGGAGTGCTGAGGGCCAAGGGATCTACACTCCCCTGCCTACTCTTGGCCATGTTGCACAGGCCATACTTGGTGCACACAGGTCCCTTGAGAATGACAGCCAGCAATGCCAGCAAGCCACAGGCGGGTGTCCAGGGTAACAGTGGGTTCTTGGCTCCTGCAGGACAGAGCGGCTCTGAACACCTTCACTGTTCCATGGCCCCTTCGTCCTGAATCGCACACCAACCACACACCCGTTCCTCAGCTTGGTTTCAGTCTTGGCACATTCCAAGGAAGAGAAAATGGGTTCTGAGAAGAACCCAAGGAGAAAGGTCCCTTGAAGCTTGTGCCAACATTGTGTTGTATCTAGATCTGTGTCCCCTGTGATGGCTCCTGGATGGAATTGGGCAGTGGGCCCTTCTTAGAACCCACCTTGACCTCAGACTAATCCCCTGGGGGATGTCCTTGCTGTGTTCCAGAGGATACAGAGGCTCCAGCCTGCCTTTCTGGATTCATTTTGTGTCCAATCTTTCAGACTCTTTGAGTGCCTACTATGTGCCAGGCACGGTTCTAATCTTTTCCATCTTATCTCTATCACTTATGACCATAGAATTATTACCATAATTCACTCTACCTCCCCATCCTCCCTTTCGACCGTCTAAGAGGACAAAGGTGACATGGTGGACAGTTTCTTGCTGAGCTGCCTGCCCCACTGGCTGTGTACCCTGTGTCTTCTAACAGTGACCCTTCAGGGAGCTCCACATGCTCATATGGGGAATCTGTGGAGATGCACCCTTGGCAGTGTGCTGCTGTCCCAGGTTATTTACGCTGATGTTGACCTCACAGTGAGTTCAGGGGCTCAGGAGACGCCTCCCTGAGCACACATGTCTGGCAGTCTGGACTGTTGTTGCATGTCTTACATAATCATGCTGGGATTTAATTCAAAGCTTCTTGGCATTCTAAAAATAGTCTCTCCCATTGATTATTTTTATACCCCTACTAGGGCTGCCAAGTTTTTGTGTGGAGTGAAGCATGAGTTAAAACGGATACACGGGATGGTATTAATCACAGAACTCTGAATAGTGAGGTAAAGCAGCGTTGCTAACTGTCCTGGCTAATCGCATACCAACAGTGCTTGTCCTCAGCTTTTTATACTGACACAGGAATGAGTGGGGCCGTGGGACAGTGTCCAGAGCTGCTGTGTCCTGCAGGAGCCAAGAACACAAACAGGTCCATCCAGAGACTGGGGAGAGGAGGCTTCTCAGCGCCTTCTCAGGACACAGGGCCCCCGTCTTATCTGGAGGATCAAAAAGAAAACACAGAGTTCCAATGCCACCCTGGCGCCTCGTTGAAGCAGGGTTGAGAGCTGTCACTATGGACAATGGACTCTCCTCTCTCCTCCACTCTCGTCAGGCAAAACAAGAAAAGTGGCTTAATTAAAGTAAGTTCAGACTTTCCCAGTGTCCTAGGCTTCTGATTCTGTCACTTTAGAGCATGATTCTTTTATAAAGAAAGAATGAGTCAAATTCCAGAAGAACATGATGGCAGGGATTAAGGAGAGACCACGGTAGACATTGTAGTTTAATTCAAGCTAATTTTAGTTGATACAAAATAACCCAAGAAACCTGGGAGACTTCAGCCCTAAACTGAAAACACTTTCTCTAATCTAAGAGAAACGTAAAAATTAATTTCTTGGTAACATGAATAAACAGAGATACACATGAGCTGCTGTATAATCTTGTTCAAATAATTTAGGCATAATTCCTTGTTTTCTTTTCAGAAGGTCTGTTCTATTTGGCGAGCATGTCGTACTAAACGTTGACAGAAGTTTGAGGGTGTCCATCAGCTGCTGAGGAAGATGCCCTTTGTAACACTCTCCTCCCCAACACCCTGGTGCAGCCTCTGAAAGGCAACCGGTGGCACGAACTGTACACGACTGTGAGCATTCTACTGGCTATGGGTGGATGTTTGCCCCTGGAGTGCATGTGTTGGAAACGGAATCCCCAAAGCTTCACATCAAAGGCATTTGAAAGCAGGAGGTTCATGGGGACTTTGTCCTCATTAAGTGGATGAGCCCATTCATGATTAGTGGGTGAATGAATGTACACAGGGCTGGCTTGTCATAAAAGATGGCACCCTGCACCTTTGCTCTGTCTCACCACCTGGCGCCCTCTGCCGTGTCTTGATGCAGCAAGAAGCCCTCACCAGGAGCTGGGCAGAGGCAGGTGCAACCTATGCCCTTGGAAAGGAGCGGGATGTAGCTGAGTGCTGCAGTGCTTGCATGGCATGTGTTGGGCCCTGGGTCCAATCTCTACAGCCTCCAAAAGAGCAAAAAAGTGTGGGCTGGGGATATGGCTCAAGCAGTAGCGAGCTCCCCTGGCATGCATGCGGCCCGAGTTTGATCCTCAGCACCACATACAAACATAGATGTTGTGTCCGCTGAGAACTAAAAAATAAATATTAAAATTCTCTCTCTCTCTCTCTCTCTCTCTCTCTCTCTCTCTCTCTCTCTCAAAAAAGAGCAATAAAGTGGCAGAATTGTAAAAAACACTTTTAGGTAAGTTCATGAGTCACATGTAATCTATCATTGCAACAGAAACTTCAGCAATGCCTCCTGCTAACAAGTAAATAAGTAAGGAAACAAATAGCCCTTGACCAACCAACAGGAGAGGGGGTGTTGGATTATGATACCCAAGCCCCACGCAAAGTCTGATCTCAACTGTTATTGCTGATCTGAGAGCAATGGCAACCACAGAAATGTTATTTCCATTAAAAATGACTGAGGTAAATGGGTGAAAAAATACAGAAACGGGAATGAGAACCAGCAACAAAATAAAACACTCATTAAATACATACTTTAGATTCCCCCAAAGATCTGAGATTATGAATAAGGGTAGGAATTTGTTAAAGAAATCCTGGCCACAATTTTCTAAAACTGATCAAATGCATTAACCCACAGATTTAAGACTGTCTACAGAGTCAAAAAAATTAAAAATAAAACAAATCATCAGATACACCAATAACTCCTTCAGAAAGAGATTGTATCTAATTGTACCAATAGAAACAAACACCTCGACATATGGTCAATAGGAAAGACAGTATTGAACTAGCAGCCAGAGGGGAACAGAAGACACTTGACCTTCAACAGAGCAGCAGTACAGTTGAAACCTAAGTGTCTTGCAGAGTGGTCGAAGCAGGAAGACAAGGGATAATATCTTTATCTTTAAGAAAATCATTGCTACCTCGACTTATCTGCACAGCAGCTGTATCCTTCAAAATGGCACAAATGTACAGACAAGAAAATGCATAGAAATGATTGCTAGCCATGTCCAGTACAAGAAATCCTGAAGGCCATCGTCACGGAGAAGAATGCTCATGGCAGACGGAAGCCTGGGAGCCCAAGAAGCATCACAAAAGAACAGAAAGGGTGAGTCAGGTGGTTAGTAGATATGATGTGGTGATATAAAACCATGAGGGGAATTCAGGAAGTATGGAGATGTGCCAGGTGGAGGAGCGCTGCGTCATCGGCCTTATCAAAGAGCGGCACACATCATAAATTAAATTGTGACGTCACCACGCATGTTCCGATCCTCGGGTTAGGGCTGGGAATGTGGAATGAATGGGTGGCTACCCAGACCGGAGGGCAGCACGGGGTGTTGAGGGGATTGGCCGTGTCCTTCAGTCTGGCTGATGATGCTGCATTTCTGTTTGTCCTTTCTTGAACCATTTTTGCCACATGATTTTCTTCTATGATGCAAACCTGACAGCGCACTGCAGCTAGTTTTACTTTTAAAATAGGCCATCTTTTGGAGAGATGCTGCTCATAATTAAGAAAGAGCTCAGAACCCCTGAAGGTGCCCCTCCTGGTGCTCTGGGCCCCTTGTGTGGACTGGGGACTCCACCTTCCCCCTTTCTCTGTGCTTGACGGACGTCTTCAGCACACCCTGTAGTGCAGTTGGTGAGGAATTGTTTCAGTGTTTGAATATCTGAAAACATCCTTATTTCTCCTTTAGGTTTGAAACATATTTCCAGGAGTGAGGGGTTCTCGAGCTGATGATTTTTCTTTTGGTACTTTAAAAGTACCTCCACGCCTGTCTTTTAGCCGACTTTGTAGCTGATAAGAAATCTGTCCTCATCCTTTCCTTTGTTCTTCTAACATGAAGTGGCTCATTCTCTGGCCGTGGTTAAGATTTTTTGTTCTCCTTGGTTTTGAGAAATTTGCTTCTGGGCTACCATGGCTTCCTATAAGGTTCTTGTTCTTGAGGATCACTGGTTTATAGCTTTCACCATGAAACCTGGGGCCATTAGTTTTTTTAAGTGATTTTTCTGTGCCTCTCCTGCTCCCCTCCCCTCAGCTAACTTCTTCTTTGGGAACACTATTTTTTTTGGGGGGGGTACCAGGGATTGAACTCAGGGGCACCTGACCACTGAGCCACATCACCAGCCCTATTTTGTATTTTATTTAGAGACAGGGTCCCACTAAGTTGCTTAGCACCTTACCATCGCTGAGGCTGGCTTTGAACTCACAATCCTCCTGCCTCAGCCTCCCGAGCCGCTGGGATTACAAGGATGAACCACCGTGCCTGGCTGGGCATACTGTTTTGACTTTTATTTTGCTACTTAAAGTTGCCCTGCTATTCATCTCTTTTAAAGTCCCCCCCTTCTCCCCCCCCCCCCGTTGTGTTTCAGACCTAAGGCTTTTCTTCTGCAACATCCGTCCTTCTATTGATGGCCCTGTTGAATTTTGTATGCGCCAAGCCGCCCTCTTCACTCTGAGTTTGACCCACGTGTTTTCCGGATGTTCTCATCCCTCCTTAACCACTCCTGAGGTTCAGGAACGTGAGGCTGCCGTCATGTTGTAGCTGTGTCAGTCTCTGCAGGGTCTAGTTTCTGGGTCAGTTCTGGCCGACTTTTCCTATTTTTGTATTTCCCTGTTCTCTGAAGAGGGAAGGCTTTGGTTGGCTGCCAGATGTAGTGGATATTCCTTGTGTGGGCTGCTACTCTTGTGTTCCTGTACTCTAGAGCTATTGCATCAGGGAGAGTGGATGGGTGTGAAAGGTTAATAAAATAGGTACTTGTCACTCTATTTTTCTATATGCTTAACAAAACACTGTTAAAATCCTGAGAACTGTTTGCTAATCTTGTTCCCAGAATGTGCTGTCCCCAACTGCCAAACTTCAGGATGCACTCCCTCACTCGGTTGCAGGCAAACTGCCCACTCGCCCTGACCCGTCAATGAACTTCCCTCCCTGCCCTCTCCAAGAAAAGTATATAAGCTCTGCTTAAGCTGTTCTCAGGACTCTTTGCTCTACTCAAGTGAGCTCTGAGCCCCAGCATGCTGGTCCCCAAATGAACCCTTTTGCTGTTGCACGAGGCAGTCTCTTGGTGGTCTCTTCCTCCGACGTTTCGCCGGTCCCTTACAGGTGGGTTGTCTTGAAAACTGGGAGAATGAAATCCACAGCCCAAGGGGGAGAGCGAAGCAACAGGATTTATGAGAGTCACAGAAAGAAAGAAAGCAGAGCTCCCAAGGGAAGGGCCCCCAAGAGAGGGATGTCAATGGTGTCTGTTGTCCGGGATTTTTAAGGGCTTATCTGATGGCCCAGCACAGGTGACTGGGGGCGGGTAAGGGACGCCCGCACGGGCCAATCAAGCCCTTCAAGCTCTGAGTTTAATAAGCCACCAGAAGTGCAGAGTTCAATCCCTTACGCTCGTCAGTCAGAGGTGCGTTTCACCTGGTGGTTTGGCGCCTCTGTGCGGGAGAGGAGGCATTCAGGTGGGGGTCGATTTGGTGGTTCACAGGTTGCTAGGGGTAGGGAGAGGGCCAGTGAGGAGCTACATTGCTGCAGCTCTTAGGAACAGGAGCAGGCGCTGGGGAGGCCTGTGGTGGCAGGAGCTCACAGGGTGTTCGCCAGACCCCACTCTCCTCCTAGGGTGGCCCCAGGTTCTCCTCCCTCCTTCCCTTCTCCCAGGCCCTAGTCCTGTCTGCCTGGGGAGGTCTGTCTTTCCACCTCACTGCCTCCCCCGGAGGCTATAAGGCCTCCAGAGATGGAGGGTCCTTTTGCAACTCCCTGTTAAGGCTACTCCTTTGGGGCCGCAGCAGAGCTGCATTTGGCTGAGGGTCACTTGCCTCGGTGGGTGGCCCTTCTCCTGGCTGAGGAGGATGCTGTTCAGGAGCGGGGTTTCCTCTGGCAGCTGGGGCAGGCGCTGTTCTCAGCCTTCTGGAAACCCCGCGTGCCGCTCTCTCTGCCGGTTTCCTCAGAGGCACGTGCGGGACCCCTGCCCCATGACTGGGCCACCCTCTGCGGATCTCTAGTTTCCCGTGTCCCTCTCCCCTTGGGTGGCCTGCCTGTGAGCACCTGGCCCCTGCATCCCCTCCCTCTCCCAGCCCAGGCGCCAGGCAGGCTCTGCCCGGGTCCCCTGCCCTGTGCTGCAGCCTTGGCTGGCATCCTTGGCAAGTCCCAAGGACTCACCTCACTGTCCTGTCTCTTGGCCACCTCTGCCCCTTGAGGTCCGATGCCCAAAGTTTTGAAAACCATTGACAATGTGTTTTGTTAGTTTTCTTCCCCCCGACCCCAAACTTTCCTCAGGCTGAAGGGTTATCAGTCCCTGTCACTCAATCTTGACTGGAAGCAGAAGTGACCCATAAACAAACTGGAACATAAATGAGAATCTCAGGCAGTGGCTGCAGTAGGTCAGCATATCCGAGGAACAGGCCAACGGTATTATTAAAAGAGTCTCTGAGACTCACTGTGACCTCATGAGCCACAGGAAGAGCAAAAACACAGGAAAATTCAGTGCACATATAACCCTTTTGAAAGGGTCCTTTTGGAGAAATTCTGTTAAAGTGGCCAAAGGGCATAGAAAAATGTCCCCTTCGATAACCACTAAGGAGATATGGTTTAATCATCCAGGAAATCCTGTCTCCTTCCTCGCAGATTGGCAGATTTAAATGTGGTGAGCCACAAGACAGAGGCAATCATGCACTTAGGGAGGGTGCTTGGTACCGGTTCGACTTACACAGGCGCTTTGGAGAGTTTTAAGATTCCCTTTCCCATTGATCAAGTATTTTTATTAGAAGTTTTCCTAATGAAAAGCAAACCAAGTCTGCAAAGTAGGCGTAAGGATGCACATTAAAATTTCATTCACCAGATTCGAAATTAAATAAAAACTCTTATTTAAAAATAGCACATTGAAAGAAAAGCTATGGGATATATATAAAAGGAAATGCTAGAGTACTATTAAGGGTAAAGATTTCTGTACATATTCTTTACATAGAAATATTTTGCTGTATAAAAATGCCAGCATTCAAACAAGATTATGGTAAGATCCTGTCTATAAGCGTGTGTGTGTGTGTGTGTGTGTGTGTGTGTGTGTGTGTGTGAGAGAGAGAGAGAGACAGTGTGTGTGCACGTGTGGGCACATTGCTGTGCATGGGTGTGCACAGGTGATTACGTATATGCACATGAGTTCACATGTGTGTCTCAGTTCACATGTGTGTAGTGTGAGTGTACATGTGTGAGATCACATATGAGTGCTCATATGTGTCATTTGTATGTTTATGTATGTGAATGTATATCTGTCCAGTTGAGTGTTTTCTTTTCTTTATACTTTGTCCCTATTTTCCAAAATGTTTCTGTAAAGAGCATCTATTATCTTTTTCTAATCAGAGATGACCCTGAAGTTCTCATCATGGGAGGAAGTACTGTTAACAAGCACAGCGTACCCGGCACTTCTGAGGAGATGCAGCCTGAGAATTCAGTGGACATATAACCCCAAGAGGTATGCACAGTCTCAAGACCTAATTATAAGAACAAGAGGTCAATCCAAGAGTCAGAAATGGAAAGTGTGGAAATCAAAGTTGATGCAGAAACTTGGACAGAGAACAAAGGTGTACAGGGAGGAAGGAACGGCTCTTGCTGACCTCCTAGGAGCAGCAGCCCCTCTGAGGGGCCCTCCCCAGCAGCCTGCAGGCCGGCTGGGAGTGATCACCTGGTTTTTTGATCATCCAGTCAGATGCATGTCCAATCACAGAAGTGGATCTCCACGAGATGTGCCTGCGACAGTGTGAGCTGAGCACTGGGCATGGCAGCAGTCCTTGAGAAAGCTCTCCGTGGTCAGATGTCATGGCAGGAGACAGGTGCATGAGCAGCAGCTAGCTTTGATGGCTGGGGCTGTGGGTGGTTTGTCATCAAGGCCTCCTGACTTGGAAATGATGACTCTGTGGGGTGGTCATGCCCTGTTCTCCTGTGGGAAACTCTCCCAAGTTTTTGGCTCTCTTCCTTCCACAGGCAACACTGAAATCAGAAGACGCATTTAAATGCCACGTGGTACCCTCCGGATGTGCACCTCTCCTTGGCATAGCTGGAGAGCCTTTCTGGAAATTTCATTAGACATTTCTTTCTCCCTTACTCCCAAATTCTAGCTAGCCCAGTGACTCAAATTTACTAGTGGTGGCTGCAGATTTCCATGCCATAGAGGCCTGTCCTGGTGGAGCAGGAGAGGGGCCTGGGGACTCTGGAGCTGTGAGTATGGTGAGTGCCCCCAGATCTCTTGCTTATCATGATTGCCTGAGAACATGGCTGACTGTAAGTAGCATCCTCTTGTGTCTCCTCCACGTTGCTGGCCCTGGTGCTGGTGCATTGTATGAGGGCAGCACGTGACAAGGAGGATAAGCCAGGTCAGCATTTGCCAGAACAAACCCTGTGGGAGGCTATTTAGTGCATCTTGCGATGGCTCTGTCCAGCTTGAAACACAACGACAACGAGGACAACAAAAGACCTTGATCATTTCCAAATGGCATCTCATTAAGATGGATGCAGATGGACTCGGCTGTCCTCTGGTTCCAAGAGATCAGCACAGTGGGTCATCTAGGGGGCTATCACTGGTGGACAGAACAGGAGCGGGTGCCCATAATATCTGGCAGCAGTAGTCAGTGCTTCTATTTTAACGCCCCTCCTGGGCGGTGCAGGGAACTGCCGTGGCGTGAACACTGTCTTCTGGGCTCCTCCCAGACTCCCACAGGGAGCGAGCGGGGTGCCGTGTAAATGTCGTCATCCTGTTTCTCCAGATGGAGGCGCGGGCAGTCATCAGCTTCGCGACATCTCCAGATCCTGGTGCTCTTTTGGAGTTCAGCTGAGGACCCCACACGGATGCGGTCTCGTTGGCCCTGGCAGGCAGAGCTGCCCTCTTGTGCCTGCCACCCCACGCGTTAGACCATGGTGGATGATTTCAGGGTCCATGCCCAGTCCTCCCTTTTAAAGGCCTGCCTTTGTGGGCCCACCTTCCATAAGGACAGAAAGCCTCCGTCCCCGTGAGCTGTCCCACCTTAGTGACTCTGACTCCCTCTGCATGCTCACATTCCCCCTTGTCCAGGCTTCGGAGAGAGTCTCACTTAACGCTTCCTCTGTCCCCGGCCAATTCCTCAGCCTCCTCCAGGACAGAGCTAGAATGCTGCTGTTCTGAGAAGGTGCCCTTGACTCCTGGTGGCTGCAGTTGTCCCTGTCATGTGCTCTGCAGCCTCCCAGAGGCTTCTCCGTGCATCAGCCTCCTTACTTCTTGAGGCCAGGGTCATGTGGCCTTAGATCTCCACTGCAGGCTCTGTCATGGCCCCTGGGCTGGCATGACGCCCACCGCACATGGAATTAAGAGTTAGTCAGAGAGAGGGCACTGCAGGAGGTGTGAGGACCCTCACCAGGACAAGTGGGCTCAGGACCTGTGCCGGCAGGAACCCAGGGGGACCTTGCTCAAGCACCCTGAGTTCCTGGCCTTCCCCTTCTGCCCAGTGAGAGGAAGCATGAAGATATTACGTGGGGATGGAAAAGCTTAGTTGGTGCAAAATTGTAATGCTTTGCCATGAACACATTTCTGCCCCATCGGCGAGCTGGTCTGGTGGCTAACAGCATGGATTCCAGAGTTGTCCTGGCTGGGCCTCTGCTGCAGTGTGACCTCTGTAAAATGACTTAGCTTCTCTGTGCTTTGGCCCCACACCTGTGAAACAGGTGCTATGATCATGGCGCCCACTTCTCACGCTCCTTGTAACATGTGGAAACACCCGGAACAGTGCCCAGCACAGAAGGGGCACAATAGTGATGTGGGCTGTTATTGCTTTGGTTAGTGCTGCTAGTGTCACCTGGTAAGAGGACAGGCTGTGGAGGCTCCTGCACCATCATGGTCCTCCCACCTGCGGACAGTTTCGCCTTCGGTTTGCTGCTCTGTGAACTGGGGCTGACACCTCAGTCTGAGGTCATGTGCTTGTGTGACCTTTCCCACTTCTTCCGGTGGACTGAGGGGGAAGCCAGGCAGGGCAAACATGCCCAGCAGCCTCTCTCCAGGGCCCCCAAGGTATGAATGGCCACTCCTTGAAGTCCAGGGCTCTGACCTGGAGGAGCAGGTGGATGCCAGACAACAGACATTGGGAGCATCAGCAGGAGGCCCGAGAGGCCAGCCGTGCCAGGAAGCCTGCTCCGGCTCCCAGTCACCCCACGTTTTCCTGTGATGCTGTGACTTATAACCCTGGGCACAAAAGGCCCCTGCGGTCTCCTGCCCTTCTCCAGCAGGGCCAAAGACATCGCCGTGGACTTCATTATTGCTTCCTCCGGCTCTAAGTATCTGGGATCTCATGACAGCAACTCTGCCATAGTCCTGTTGATAGGACTTCTGGGAGTAGAAAACGCCGAGTCCACCTTCCTCAGACCCCGATGTCCACTCCACTACGCTCCCAACGTCCTCCTGGGGCGTGTGGTCTTGGTTGCTAGTGAATCTTCCAGATTTTGCATCCTCCCGAGTTCTCACTGACTCAGCAGTTCACTTCCAGTTGTCACCTTCTTATTTCCACCCACTGACCTTCATGTGGCCTCCTCTTCCTCCCTCATCGACCACCCCACCCATCAGTGCTTCCCACCTCACTGGACGTCAGGCATATTACAGTCCAAACAGGAAGCCTCAGGAAGACCCAGAAAGATTCAGCTCACTGAAGTTCAAGAAAAGGTGTCTTGCACCTCATTAGCATCAGCATCGTGTAGTAGAAAGAGAATACGGAGCACTCAGAGGTCCCAGGAAAGGGATTCTAGCTCTGTGCATTACTCATTAGATGTCTGGCTTCGGGCATGTCACAGGAGCCTTCCTGGGCTGCTCCTCCTCCTGTGTGAAATGGGAATGATCTGGCACCTGAATGGCCTGAGGGTGCATCTAGTACCCTGTGGATCAGGGCTCACCCGACTTGGGTGGCGACCACTGCTATCACTGGCCAGCCACTCCCGCTAAGTTTGGCCAGAGCTGCGAAGTTTCCCCACTTAGCCACACACTGTGGGGTAGACGCAGAGATTTCTTCTGGTTTGATGGTGAGCTTGGAGAAACAGAATCAATCGACTCTGGCTCTTTGCCAGTCCTGGGGTGGTCCAGATGGTGGGCTGCCGGCCATAGAAAGGCTTTGGAGTGGCCAGATGAGAGAAGCCTCTCACACTTTCCTGCTGCAAGCCGGGTGCCAGCGCCTGCGCCTCCCTCTCATGGCCAGGTGTCTATTCCCACGCTGTGCACTGGCTTACCACCTCTTTTGAGCAGCGTAGAGCATTAACTCAAGACTCTTTTGGTTTCAGTGGTAAGAGCCTCCCCTGCAGAAATAATCAAGTTTTGCTTCATTGTTCTATGGGCAATCCTTATGGGTTCCAATTTAGATATCATGATAGCTGAGACTCTTACAAAGTAATATTTTGCAACATATAAATTTACTCAGTTTGGTAGGAACTTAGAAATCGACAACACTGCATTTTAAATTTATTCGAGTGTCATACCTAGTAAACTCCAACACCATGCAGTTGATTATTTAAAAAAGTCATTCGTTTATTCATTCAACATATGTGTTTTATGTGTTGCATGCTATTTAACATGTGGTTCAGATCAGCTCTGTGCTCTTCTGAAGACTTCAAAGTGAGCCAGGAATGGGCGCTTCCCCCAGTATCTGAATGTCTGGGGCAGGAGTGGGACAAACAAACGCAGACACATACTCCTAGCACCGCAGAAGTCTGTGTGGGTTTGTGGAACCTCAGAGGAGGAAAGGCGATGAATGTTGCTCTAGATGGTATTTGCTACTGACAGCTGAAGAGGGGCAAGAGAATTAGACTCACTAATGAGACAACAGTAGCGTGACAAATATTATTGGAGTTCCATCATGCATATACATGTGATGTGCAGGCTCTGTGTGGTTTGGACACAGCCTTCACATCACATGTATATGCTCTGGCCCCCTCTAAAACTCACTCTGAAATTTGATCTCCATCGTGGTGGTGTGGGGTGGGGCCTCCCTGGTGATTAGGTCGCGGGAGGATCCATGACTTCCCATGGAAGTGGGGAGACTCAGGCAGTGGTTGGTGAGTTACGGCCAGGGCAGGTTCTGTGAGGTGGGCCCGGCTCCCTCTTCCCTTTTCACACCTCCCGTTGCCCTATCATCTTTCTGCCCTGAGCTGCAGCGTCACAAGGCCCTCAACAGGTGTCAGCAGCCTGCTCTTGGACCTCTGGGCCTCCAGGACCATCAGCCAAGATAAACCTTTCCCCTTTATGAATTACTTGGTCCAAGGCATTATGTTGTTTGATGCAGTTTGGATCAGCAATGCTCCCAAAGCACCGGCCACAGCCCTCGGTGCCACTGAGGGTGGTAGAAACTCTAAGGGGAAGGGCCAGTGGGACCCCAGCCCCTTCCTCTTCCTTCCTCTTGCTTGCTGGCCATGAGGTAAGCGGGCTTTGCTTCACCACCCCTAGGCGTGCAGGAGCAGCAGAGGGCTGACCATGGACCGAAGCTCCCAGACTCTGAGGCCAGAACACGGCCTTTATAAGGAGATTGTCTCAGTGACAGAAAACGGACTAAGAGGAGGTAGCATATAGAGAAGGGGCTGTTGCTGAACAAATACCCAGACAGGTGGAGGCAGGGTGGGAACTGGGCACCGGGAGGCAGGGGTGGTTTGAAGTGAACGCTGGGAAAAGCCAGTATGGGTGAACGGAGCATGGAGGGCGGCTGGGGGGGAGGGGTCACACGAGAGGACCAGGCAAAGTCGGGACCTTCTTCGAGATCACCTACGTGGCTTGGACAGGGTGTGGACAGAAACGCAGATGGCAACAGTCATTCTGAAGAGGTCCAGATGAACCGAGGACAGGTTTCGGGAGCTGGAGATAGGGGCGTCTTGTGGCACAGTGGCAAAGCAGTCGGCTACTCCATGTCCATTCTCAGGACCTCAGGGAATGTGGACTTCGGGCAATGGTGTCGGAATGTTCACATGGCAAAGCCGTCAGGGGGCCGCGTGGCTGGTGAAACTGCTTGTTGTAAAATGAGACAGCAACAGATGATGCAAAGACAGAGTTTACAATCAGAAGGGAAACCTAAGGGCAGATTGGTGCATTTGCCTACGACTAAATGAGCGTAAATAAATGTGAGACTGTACGTGCCTGTACTCCCACGCGCAAACATGGGTCTTCCACAGGGGGATTGTATGTGGTTGGTGTAAGCTGACACCTAAACACAGCCTGTGAATTCTCCATATTTTGACACACGCACACTCACCCTCTGTTCTTTTTTCAACAGATTGCCACAGCACAAGATGAGAGGCTGTATACATAAGGTGGGTGCCTTTTTTTAAAGGTGGAATTCTATAACCTGAGGTTAGCCATTGTGAAGTGAGTGCTCAGCAGAATTTGGTGCATTCTCAATGTTGGCCACCCATAACTCCACCTGGTGCCAGAGCACCAACCCAGAGAACACGTCACACCTACTGACCAGGTCTTGCTTCCCCAGAGCCCCTGCCACCAGCAATCAGCTCCATGTCACTGTGGACCACCTGTGCGGGGACTTCCTCGCGGGGGAATGGTAGCCTACGTGAACTTCTGCATCCAGCCCTTTCACGATTCCTGAGGTGGCGCTCACTGCAGCACGTTCTGCACTTGATTCTTTTTATGATTGAATGTCATTCTGTCATCCATAGACATCTGTTTCCTGGAGATGCCATGACCAAGCACCATGACCTGGTACCATCTTGTGGTTCTGGAAGCCAGAGTCCAATAGCAGAGTGCCGCAGGGTGGTTTCCTTCTGCTGCCCTCCAGACCCCGAAGTGTGCTGGTCTCCCAGAGGTCTCTGCCATTCCCTGGCTCCTAGCACACACACCATCTTTACATGGCTTTCTCCCTGTGTGTGTTTGCCTCAAAATTCCCCCTGCTTATAAAGGCACGGTCTTATACGATTGGAAATCCACTGTCCTTCAGTATGACCTCATCTTACTAATCCCATAGGCAACAACTTAATTTCTAAGTAAGGTCATATTCTATGATATTAGGGGCCAGGGCTTCACATACGTATTTTGGAGGGACACAGCTTAACCCATGACTATGGATACACCACTTTATTCATTTAGTCTTCAGTTGATGCACATCTGAGTCATTTCCACCCTTTCGTTATTGAGAACAGCATTGCTGTGAACTCTCACGTACATATATTTGAACACCTTTTAAAAATTATTCTGGGGTTAGGGTTAGGGTTAGATTTGTCCATGCACAGAAGCCTTTGTGGGTTGGAAACCCCCATTTTCAATGTCTAGAACGGTGCCTGGTGCAAAGCAGGCAACGTGTTGCTGAATGTATAATGAACAAGTGACTGCATGTGGTACTGAGCCCCGGCTAGATGGGGTTTCTCCTTTATCCACCTGTTCACCTTCTGAGGGTCCTCCACCTCTCCCAAGCCATCCAGACCCTTCCTCATGGCCCCCACCACTTTCTTAACATGCCTTTGTTGTAACACTTATCAATTTCTCCCCTGGTGTGCTGTGAGCGTGAGCCCAGCGGCCATCTTATTTGCGTTTGCGTCACCAGTGTGTGCTGTAGTACCTGGCACTTCCACCTCTAGATGGCTCATTTTAATTAGAAGACTCAAGAGAGAAGTAGGGACATCATGAAAATGGCCATGCAGCCTTGGTCTAATTTTCGATTCCGGTGACCTCTAAGATTATGGCCAGTTGACTGGCCGAGCTGGGTTTCTGGTGGTCCTGGTGCAAAGCTGGCCAGGAGGACTTGAGGTGAAGATCCGTCTGGCTCCACCATGCCAAGCCCCAGTTCTCACTCTGAGAGCCTCCTGTGTCTGTCCCTTGATTCCTTTCCTCTGCTGGAGCCCAGACCAATTCATCTTGTCCAGACCCTGTGGAGGTAAAAACGCAAACATCTGATCACATTATGGGCAAACCCTGGAACTAGAATGGCTGGTGTTGGAGACTCCTGCTTAGTAAATAAAGGAATAAAAGCAAAGCCCCTGGAGAGAGTCATGTTCTCATTCCTTCCGATTCCAAATCAACTGTGATGTGGAAAACTGGCCTTCAGTGCCTCCCTCTTGGCAGACGTGCTCAGCCCTGCTCTTCCCTGGTGGCCCAGCCCCTGTGCCACTGTTGGCATGAGCCGCTGCTCCCGAGTCATGTCCTGCCTGAAGCTGAGCCACACCCCACCGTCCCCAGCATGGAGCACAGCTTCACATGAAGACCCACTGTCCTCCGTGCTGCCTGGACATGGCCAGCTGGCTGGTGAGGGCAAACCTGAAAGGATTTCCTCTTGCTCCCTCAGAGAACATGCTGCAGCTTTGACCCAGAAGCTTCCAGAAGATCAGAGGAGGTGCCAGGAGGGAGCAGAAAGACCCATGCAAGTGGCCAGCTGGAAAAGGCCCAGCCTCGAGGTGAATCTGCGAACAACAGCAAACCCTGAATGTGCAGGGGCCTTACCTTGGTGCTGCCCACCAGAGGCTCCCCCAAACCCCGGAGGGCTCCAGGAACCAGCGCTGCTGGAGAGTGGCCTGTTCCCCCCCAGGGGAAAGCCTGGCCACCACCAGCTACACAATTCCCTAAACATTCTGCAGTTTTAGCTGTTTTGAGGGTAATTTCCTTTCTACTTCACTTTCTAATTGGTACTGCTGGTAAAACCAGGAGTGGGCCAATTTACTGATCTCTAGTGTCGTAACATTCTTGGCAAAAAAACAAAGAACACCAAGGTAATTTGGTCTTCTAATATTGTAGCCTTACCTTCCTGTTCAGGTAGTGTCTCTCCTTGACTTTAAAACTGCGTGTCTGTCTAGCAGTAACGAGTGACTTATTGGCCCCTTGGTTGTTGTCTTAACCAGTGAGCCACATATTGGGAGCTCCTGGTGGCATCCCATGGGGCGTGCTTCAGTGGGAGAGTCTGCTGGTGCCGGTCATCTGGGAGCCTACTTTGAGTGGTGCTTTGGAGGTGGGTGGGGTTCTTCATAAGTCCACAGAGAGGAGTGTCCAGCTGAGAGACTTTAACTTCATAGTGGCCCCTCTCTTGTAGGCTGTGAGGCAGAGGAAGGCTGTAGCCATCTGTGGTTTTATTTATTGTAGCTACTGCGGGAGCTGAGGGTCATGTGGGCAGAGGCAGGCAGGGCTGGCATGTGAGCAGGGTGGGACACTGCTCAGTGCAAGGGAACATAGGTGGTCGGGAGAGGGGTGCAGGTGGGGGGCTGCAGGTGAACGGGGCAGGTGCAGGACTGCACACACCAGTCTAAGGATGGTCCTTGGTTTGGCATCCACAGACAAAATCCATGAGATTAACTACCTGTTTATACTAGGCTTTGCTTTTATTAAAATTATAATCTTTTAAATCAATAACAAACACAGAAGGAGTTTTGGCAATCCTTACTCTAGCTCTCACAGCATTATTTATGCTTTAAATCTAACAGAACTTTAAACATGTCATTAAAAAGGTGAGCTGCCATGCATTGTTCTTAAGAGGAATGGGATGGTTTGCCCAGTTTGTTAAGAAAACCACTCCATTTTTGCTCTTTAATTTGTAAATGTTGAGAACAGCATTTATAGATTTTCTAATCTCCAACTCTACTTCAATTCCTGAGATGAGTACCATGTAGACACAGGGACTATTGTTTTCATACACTGCTGGATTCAGTTAGCTAATATTTTACTTAAAGGGTATGGAATCATTGTTCAGGAGTTAATTTCCCTGAGCTTTTTATGTGTTTGCTTTTTTCCCCATGTACTTTTTCTGTTTGTATTGTATCAAGATGTCCTGGTGGTGTAGGAATATTGGGGGGTATTTTGTCTTCCTGATCTCTGGGCAAATCTGTATAGTGTGAAGCTGTGCTACACTTGTAGTTTCTCTAAAGGAAGATTTTTAACTGATGACTTAGATTTTTTTCCCCAATTTTAATGTCCTTTAGAACTTTCTCTGGTTCAGTTTTGCTAAATTGCATTTTTCTTGAATTTCTTCAATTGGATTAAACTTTCAAAATCATTGGCAAAAAGTCATTGACGCTGACTTTAATCTCTCTCGTTTATAGTCATGTCCACTTTGATGCGCAGTATTGCTGATTCTTGCTCTTTCTTATTTTCTTGATCAGTTTTACTGATGTTAGCCTGATTTATGAACCTTTCAAAGGAGCAACTTTCAAAGGAACAATGAAGACTCTGTCTTTATTGAATATTTCTTTAATTGATTCCCGCTTCCCACCTTATTATCTCCTTCCATTTATCTTATTTGCATCTATTCAGTGATTCACTTTCCAACTTTTTAAATTGGATGCTTCACTCATCAACATGCAGGATTCCTTCTTTTCATTAAAAGGGTGTAAGGTTAAAATATTTCCTAAAGTGTTACTTTATCTGCATCTCACAAGTTTTAATGAAGTATTTTGATTATCATTTTTTTTTGCTAAGTATCTCTAAATTTCCATTTTAATTTCTTCCTTGACTGATGAATAATTTAAAAGTGGATCTCTCCTTTCCATTCTCTGGCTGGCCTCTGGTGTCATTGCATAGCTCAGGTTCCGGTCTGTGTGCTGGGGGTCGTTGACACTGTGGACGCTGGCATTAGGGCTCTGTGTGTTGGTCAGTGTCCTGTCACTGTGGAACATTCCTGAGATCCTCAGTTTGGGTGGGGAAAGGACTCGTTTGACTCACAGCTTCAGAGGTTTCCATCCCAGATCTCTTGTGTTGTTGTTTGGGCCTGAGTTGCACAGTGTGTCATGGCAAAGGGACGTGGCAGAGGAGGCCGATGACCCTGGGAAGCAAAGAGAGAGGAAGAAGCTGGGTTTCCAACATCCCTTCCATGGGTTGGGGACAAGGCTTTTGCATCAGAGCCCTTGGGGAACATTCTATAACCCAGCTGCAAATTCCACATGGCTGAATTTTGCAAATGTCATGTGTTTGAGATCAATGTGATTTTCTTATTTGTCGGGTGCAAAATTCTATGTATGTCTATTAAATCATGATGGTATTGTTCAAATCCTGAATATCTTCAGTAATTATCCTGTTTGACTTAACATTGTGATGGTAGATAATTCATTTTCTCACTGTGCATCTATCAGTTTTTAATTTAAATATTTAGAAACAATTTAAAGACTTCAAAGAGATTTAATTAAAATCTTCACATTCTTTTGTTGAACTGACTTTAAAAATCCACTTTGTAGTGGCTTTCTCTGTGCCTAAAATGCTTTTTACCTTTAAGTTTATTTAAAGTTATGTTAATTCGATGAATTCAGCTTTCCTTTGATTAGCATTTGCACACACATACTGTTTCTGCTATTTTACTTCCATGATTTCCATGTGTTGAAGTTCAGCTGTGTCTTAGATAGCAGATATGAGGGTTTAAAAATATGTCCTGCTAAGACTCAATTTTCATTTTTTTGATTAGTCCATTTACTTTTGCTCTATATATTTTTTGACTCATTTCTCTTCTTCCTTGAAGTTGAAAATAATTTTTGAAAGGAGCCTTACATTTAAATTTTGTACTGGGTCCTACAGTTTTCTTATGGTTCTGGGCTACCACTGAGTTCCAACCGAGGCCTGGTCCTGAAGGTTCTGAAGCTGGGAAACGAGGGTCAGGACTCTGAGATCTGGAACAACACTTTATTAGTGGCCATGGCCCAGAGGAATAATTCCCAAAGTCTGAGCCCTGAGCGCAGCAAGGCTTTTACTTTTATACATAAGCAAGTACTGGGTACATCAAAGCAAGGGAGTTGGTGCACTTCTGTTGGAGGGTGCATTCTACATTTCTTCGTGGGCACAAGTTTATCAATAGCCTAGGGACTCTGAGCTCTTATAGCTTAGGGACTTTAACTGCCCCAAGCCTAATGGGGAATTCTTCTGTCTCTGTTGCTTTGTTTCCTGCTTCTGCTACTGGGTTATCTGTTACTGTTACCTGTGAGCCCTTGCAAACCTCGGTGGTGAAATGTGAGTAAGCAGAGCTGCTGTGTGTCAGCCTGCAAAGCCACAGCCTGTCAGCTCCCATCTGTTTCTACCACGGTCCCTGCAGGTGGGATCATGCTGGCTGTGCAGAGAAGACCTGTCCTGGCACTGAGGGGTGGATGTGAGTCAGCTCAGTGAGGACTGGGCATTTGAACCTCCTGGATACTCATTATCCTATAGATGATCTGATTCTCTTCCTGTGCTGAGTGTTCTTTAAGAGCTGAATTTATTGAGCATTTGCAAAGAGACACCCATTATATAAAGATCCAGGCGGTTAGTCCTACAATAGCCCTGTATGCACACTTATTCCCATCCCTAATTTAGAGTCAAAGAAGTAGAAGCTCCAAGTTATAGAACTTGTAGAAATTCAACACTCTCAATGGCAGGGCCCAGGCCCTATCCCAGTCAGGTACCTCCACTGGCAAAACCACCTTCTTGTCTCTTGGGGTCCCCTCACTCCTTCATGAGAAATTCAGGCTACTTGCTCTACCCCAGCTTCTTTACCCTGGTTGAAAACATCCCACTGAACTCACCTAGAGACCAATCCCAATACATTTATTCTGATCCCCAAATTCTAGCTCACGTAGAAGGAACTGCTGCCTTGGGAGATGTCGGCTTATTCAACAGCATTCCCTACTTCACCACTGGACAACTGGATTCCTTCCCTCATTCTCACCTGGATACCTTGAGTGTCGCTCAGTGTGACCAATTCAAACACTGGGACTCCACCAAGTCCCTTTAGAACCCCAGCCAGAGGTGTTCTACTCCTCCCACTCTCCCTCTTCTCATGTCACCCCCGACTAAGCCCAGGCTTCCTCAGGGCACCCTCAGGCCCTTGTACCCACCCAGGAACACGACCCCCTGGAGACTGATGAAGGGGGCACACATGGAATGCACTCCATGGCTCCCTGCTGCAGGCCAGCTCTCCATCACTGCTCACTGACCCCCAGCAGGAATTCCCCCCGGCTGTCTCCCAGGTGGAGCTGTGCTTCAGCGTCCAGCCAGGCCCTCCAGCACACATTCTGCTCCCGAGGCACCAGCAGACCCCGAGGCTGGGTCACTTCTGACACCTTTCTGTGTTGGTATCTAGATCCCTCCATGGCTAACTCCAGGGTAACTGGTAATTCCTCCATGGCTAACTCCCAAGCAGCTGCTTTCATGAGCTTTGGGGTCACTATAGAAATGGGTATACTACTGGTGCATAGTAAATGCTTATACAGGCAATTCTCAGCTAGCTACTCAGAATCTCTAGCCAGAACACCTCAACAAGGCTGGTACTGCCTCAGCAGTACAGGGACGGTGGGGATTACACAGTTACAGCTAGGTGTGCACCAGCTGGGTGCTGCGTTCAAGGCGTTGACAGCGCTGATTTGGTCTATTTTATTATACATGTTTCATATAAATTAATAGGCCCTTGGTAGGCACATCAGAAATCATTATTTTTACCTCACGTACTAAACCACTTGTTGATATTTCCCTTGATGGATTTTGGGTTGATGATATTCTAGTCTCCTTCTTTGTCTTGAATAAGTACTTGTGGGTATCTTTGTAGTAGAGCTTTAATGTAATGTGGTGATACCTTCCCATTGCACTAAGCATTTGATGTTTGAAAGCATTTGCATTTCTCCTTTAAGCAGAATTCACCTGGTAATATATTCACATGTGGAATTTTGTGATTTATTCTTTTCCTTCTTTCTCTCTCTCTATCTCTCTTTTTTTAATCTCTGAATTTCTTAATTCTTTTTCCTGCTATGTGGCAAGTGTTGAATTCCTACCTGTCAGAGAGCCTGCTAATAACTCCTAATGAGATGCCTCAGCCGAGGATTGGTCAGCTAACTCAGTGAAACCAAGTGTCATGTCGCAGTTAGTCAACTTTTCTCATTTGCACCTTTTAAATATTTTTAATGGTTGTCTGCTCTCCACTGACATCCTGCGTTGAAAGTGAGACTGAATTTACTGTAGCATTTGCTGGAGGGGAACATTTGTTTTCTCCATGAATATTCCGAGTGTCTTAAACACTGGAATTACAGACACCTTGGAAATATAGTACTATTTTTAAATGTAATGGCAGACTTAGCTGGCTCCCATACAAATACTAGAAATCAGGTTTTTTCCATTTGTAGCTTCTAAAGAAACTATTTTTCATCCATCTTGGGATGGCATTTTTTAAAATCTAAGGACACTGATTCACATTAACAACAACAAAAAGTCACTTGAAGACCAATCTGCAAGTTATGTCACTTACTGTCATTATTTCCGGCATTTTCTCCTGAGGACTAGAACTTCAGAATTATCCATAGCAATTTAATAAAGAATGAGGAAAATAAAATTTTACTCGCTAAGAGGCCATGGATAATTAAAATTTGAGTTTCAGTTCTGTAGACTGTTTTGGAAGGGCAGAGGTCAAAGGCAGAGGTAAAGGTAAAGATGTATAGGCACTGGCACGGGGCTGGGCTGGGAATGCAGAGCAGGAGGAGGGTCTTTCTCCGGGACGAAGAGCAAGGCTAGAAGAGTGGCAGGCCCTTCCTCTCCCTGGCCTGTGCCACTGAAGGAGTGAGGCAGGACACCAGCAGCAGGTGGCACAGACAGAGCTCCTCTGCAGCTTGCAGTAGGGAGGGAGGCTTCAGCAGGACCCAGCTCAGTTTCACACACTGCTAAGGGAGCCCTGGTTTACAGCCAAGGGGCGGAGCCAGGAGCTCTGTGGTTGGAAAATTACTAAGAGGAAGCACAGGGTTGCGGGGAGGGGGTTGCTAAGGGCACCGAGGACTTGGACATCAAGGCTGGGAGTGTGGAAGTTGATCGAATATCAAGAATGGAAGATTCTCTCTAAACTGACTTTGCAGGATTCTTGCTAAGGCTGGGCCAGGAAGCTCTCGTTGAGAAGGGCGTTCATAGGAGCCCGACCACAGATTGTCAAGGAGCGTTCCTTGTTCTGTGGTAAAGGGCTGAGCAGGGATCAGGAGATGAGTGCTTCAGGAGGTGTGGACTGTCCCTTGTTCTCGGCCCTGCTGAGCCTCACGGTCACTCTGGTGGCCAACCTTGATCATGGTTCCCTGTGGGTTCCAGGTGGTGGCTTCTGGCGCAGCAAGTGGAGCAGCTGTCCGTGGGGACATTTGTGAGACGTGTCGGATGTGCAGAGGAACTGTAAGCCATGTAAATAAAGCAAAGTTTTTCAGGGCATGGCGACTTACACCTGTAATCCTATTTGCTCAGGAAGCTGAGGCAGGAGGATCGCCAAGTTCAAAGCCAATCTCAGCAACTTAGGTCCTAAGCAAGTTGGTGAGGCCCAGTCTCAAAATAAAGAATAAAAAAGGGATAGGGATGTTGCTTAGTGGTAAGTGCCCCCAGGTTAAAACCCAGGTATAATAATAATAATAAAAAAGTGAAATTCCTAGTTCTTACCAGCGACACATTAAACCGAACTGCTCATTATGGGATCTATCAATGGACCCATCTGCCCTCAGCTGGGGACAGGGATGCATGTTGGGTAACTGTAATCCACTGTCCCCGTGCCTTTGAGATACAGGGAGAGCTTCATCGATTTTTTTTTAAAAGGATCAGAGGTCAGAGAAATCTTTGCAAACTTGTCTGCGGTCAGCGCTCAGGTCAGGGGAGGCTCAAAAGGACTCCAGGAGTGCTGGCTTTCCCTGGCCTCCCCCTCCTGAAGCTCTATGGTGTCCCCCTTGCTGCAGAGCCTCCTTGTCCTGTGCTTCCATTTCTAGTGTGGAAGTGAAGGGCAGGCGGTCCCTCTGGGCTTCATTTGCAGCCTGCACAGGGCTCAGAGGTGGCAGCTCCTCTCTCTCACCCCTAATTGATCCCTCTGCAGAGCCTGTAGCTTTGAGGGGCACACTCTTGCTCTTTGCTCTTCCTCGTAGGCAGAGGAATCCCAACCTGAAGGCTGCGGGAATAGCCCGAGAGTCCCTGAATGTGATGGTGAATTTCAAAATTTAACTGTCAAGCCCCAGGTCCCATGCAATGACTCCCTCTCTGCCTGGTACAATCGCAACGTCCGCTGCAGATGCAGGGCATCGTGCCGACGGGCTCAATGTCAGAGGGACTTGCCCTGCACTGATTAGGCGTATAAGCTCCCTGAGCTCCTTGGGGCTCTGTCTTCTGGAGCACGGTGTTGAAAACAGGTTTTTCATTCAATTACTGTGATGGACAGGTATCCAGAGCTCAGACTTAAATGGAACAAAGTGTTTGTAAGGACAAAGTTCATAACCAAGGAGGGAGGCTCACAGAGGCAGACGTGAGATTTCTTTCTTTTTTTATTTTTGCTATTTTATCTTAACAAATGTCTTCAGGCTCCCAACACTCCTCCTGTTGTCCTCACTGGTGCTGGTGAGGTTCCTGGTTTGGCTGGGGGTGACTGAATGGCCTGCAGCTCCAGCTCTGGGCGGCGGCTCCTCCAGGAAGAGGCCCGGGAGAGAGACACACACCAGTCATTAGAGGGGCCTTCGGGGAGGGCAGGCGTGCATCAGCTTTGAAGGATGGCTGGCATTTAGTCAGCTTTTCCACTGCTGTGACTAAGAGACCTGATAAGGACAAGTTTAGAGGAGGAAAATTTTACTGGGGGCTCATGGTTTCAGAGGTCTCAGTCCATACAAAAAGCAGCTCCCTTCCTCCGGACTCAAGGTGAGGCAGGACATAATGGCGGAAGAATGTGGGGGTGGGGTGGGGTGGGGGTCTCACAGGATGATCAGGAAGGAGAGGGAGACTCCACGCACCAGATACAAAATAGATATCCCAAAGGCATGCCCTCAATGAGCTGCCTCCTCCAGCCACACCCCACCTGCCGTGGCTGCAGTGGAGCCCAGCTGGGTAGCACCTGGGGACCTGGGCAGGGGCCAGGCAGGTGGGAGGAGAGAGAGTTGCAGCACATGGGAGAGGAGGCAGATGAGCTGTGTCAGGGCACCGTCCCAAGATCAGCCACACCGACTGTGACATGAGGACAGGAGAAGCAGCACCTCCTCCTGTGCAGTGAGGATGGGGAGCCCTATTCCCATGCTGCACCTTCTCACGTTCTAAGATAACTCCCCGTGGAGCTGCTGGGCTCAAGGGAAGGGTTGACCCCTGAGATGTCAAGTCCCATGTGTTCCATCCCACCTCAGTCCAGGGCTGGGAGAGAGACAGCCAAGGGAACAGGTCAGAGAGCTGCAGCAGGGGCCAGGTTCATATGCACAGCACCGAGGCTTCCTGGCCATGGGAGTGAGGCAGGCTACCTCCCACAGGGACACCTCCACCCACTGACTGAGGGGTGGGGGAGCAGACAGCATATAAGCTTCCTCCGCACATTTTGCTTCAAGAGAAGATGGAGGAGGGCCATGCCACGCCAGCTCCACCCTCAGCCACAACACCCCACAGGAGGAAGGGTGAGAAGGGTGACCAAGTAGGCCAGGGCAGCTCAGGGCCTCCTGCAAACCAGAGCTGAGAAGCCCATTAAGGGAGCTAATGCTGATGGCTTCGCTGCTCCTGCAGCCTAAGACATGAAACCTCTCCGAGTGGGGACAGGTGGGAACTGAGGGCACTGTGGAAAGAACACATGTCACCTGTCCAGCTGCCCACCACTAGACAGATCCCCGTGGAGGGAGCAGGCCCTGCTTGGGGAGTCACCCTCAGGGGCAGAGGCACTGTCTGTGGTCCCGCCACCAGTGAGGGGCTCTAGGAGCACCCCTGAGCTCTGGTGAGCTCTCCCCAGTAATCAGATGCCTCTGTGCTGGTTCCAGGCCCCTGGGTCTGTCCTCAACCTGCCCCGCTGTTGTGGCACAGCTGGCTGTGGGTGACCCATTCCAGGGGAAGTCCAAGTCAGGGATCCCTTTAAGGCTGCTGCAGGAGCTAAAGTGTCATGTTCCTAGGCTTAGAACCAGGACCGTGGCGTCAGGGTAGGAAGGGGAGGTTAGTGGGAGGCAGGGGCAGGGAGAAGCAGCCAGACCTGGAGACCAACCACAGGAGGGAGGAGGCAGCAGAGCAGGGCAGGAGTCCCCCTGCACCCAGGTGGATGTCGGAGCACCTGCTGGGGAGAAGCTGCGTGGGGGCAGGAGTGGGACTTGGTGCTCTCCTGTCAGGGGCAGCTCTGCCTTGCAGGGGTGGGCTGCTCCTTGTTGGGGTGTGGATTGATTAGACGCTCAAGCCCCAAAGGTGGGAAGAGGATCGCTGAAGGGTAAAGGAGACAGATAGGATGCAAGAGAGGGAGCTGTTTCGGATAGCCAGGCTGGGATGGCGGGCAGCACAGGGAGACGAGCCTGGCATGGAGGGTCCTCCTGCAAGTGCACAGCTGCTGGTGGCTGACTCAGGACTCCTGAGTTGTCTCCAGCTCAGCAGTCCCCTCCAGGGACATTTGCACCCACAGTCAGTTCTGGGTGCTTCGCTCCCCAGAGGAGAGGAACTGCCGTGTGGTCAGTGGGCCTGAGGACACTTCAGCTGGGTCTGTTTTATTCTGGGGTGCTTCCCTTAATCTGGCACTTCAAGGACAAAGCCTGGCTGCTGTCCCCAAGGCTGTGTTTCCACAGCTCTCTGTGTGCCGAGGTCCAATCCAATTGTCCCAATGGCTGACAAGCCCAACAGGGAGGAAGAGGTCTAGGGTAGCAGGGAGGGGCCCTGGCCTGGAGGCTGTCCTTGCAGGGCAGCAGAGGAGGGGAAGCTGCAGGCTCTGCAGGAGTGGTGAGGAGGCTCTTGCTCTCCCAGAGGCCCAGCCAACAAGTAAGGGCTGGATTAAAGAACAGGAGTCAGGCGGGGCTACAGGGACATGGCATCTGCTGGCAGGAGAGGGGACAGGAGTGGATGGGTGCTCAGGTGACTCAGCATCACACTGGAGAAGTTTCAGGAGCAGACAATCCAGCTCCAGCCTGCAGGGCCCCCGTGGATGTGGAGGCTGAGGCTGTGGCTGCTGTCCCTGCCCGCAGGCCAGGCTCTGGAGGCACAGGGCCGAGAGCTGGGCCTGTAGTGGGGCAGCTGAGAGAGCTGAGGAGGCCGGTGCGGCTGGCAGCAAGGACTTTTCAGGAAGAGCAATGGTGGCCCCCAAGCCAGGGCTGCTTCTGCTCAGCATCTCGGGCATCACAGTGCGGGGCTGATGCTGCCACCATCGATGGCACACCATGGTGACCAGAGCCAGCTGGGCCAAGTGCTGGTGTGGGCACCGACTCTGCCAGTGGGCTCCCTGTCTGCCCCTGGAACTCCACCTGCATTTGCCTGAGTTAACCAACAGGGTTTCCAGGAAGCTGATGGCGGCCGAGCATGGACACCCGAGGGCAGCGATGGGCTCACTTTATTTCCTCCAAATCCCCCACTTTTTATTACATTGTATAAACAAGGGTTTGGCAGTTTCCTGTCTTTAGGTCACCTGACGCCTCCTTTTCTCTTCTGACATGAGGTCTTTCTCCACTGCCGTCTTTGGGTTTCCTGTCAAATCATGGGCTGTTGTAATCGCAGGGTTCACACAATAGGAAGAGTCTAAAGAACTGCTAGGAATTTCTGTGGCACTTTTCAAGTGTGAATTTAGAAAACCCTGATTCAGGGCTATTACTGTTGCATAAGTCTACAGTCTAATTCATCTTCAATAAAAGATTCAGATAAAGCCGCAAAATGAGCTCCATCAGAGCAGAATGATACAAAATGAAAACAGAATAAACACACAAACAGGCGTGCACTCACATGTACACACACACACACACACACACACACGGCTCTTCCTGAGCACTCAACGAAAAACACTCAGCTCAAAGGCAAGGGCAAAGTGGACTGTTTTCTTCTGCCTAATTGCACGCAGCATCCTGTGTCCATGTAGGACTGCAGAGAGCGGGAACTGTAAATGCGCATCTCAGTGCAAGCACTGGTGAACAATCATTCCCATGAGGTGAAAGTCGTCATCTGCCGCAGCCTAACATCTGTATCTGGAGACGGCAGCACCTTGGGTCCAGTCAGGAGAATACGCAGAAACCGCTGTCTTCCTCCGCTGGCTGCCCAGCCACAGGAAGGATGCTGCCTGGCTGTGGAGTCTCACCGCTACAGATAGTGGCTGCATAGAGGACCCCATGCCTGCCATCTCCCAGCCTCTTGACCCTCCTACTGACACCTATGCTGAAGGCTGGGGCACATGTCGACGGCCCACAGAATCCCACTCTGAGCCTCCAAATCTGCTTTCCACGTTGCCTCCTCCTCCCAGGAGGCAGAAGCAGAGGGAGCCTCTCCCGTGGCCCTTGGGTTAGTTGGGACAATTGCTGTCTTCTGTTGCCATAAAGGTCCTTCCTGTGCCTTCCCTTCCTTGGCCCTTTCTGCCATGACTCAACGGTGGGCATCAGGTGTCAGTTGGGTCCAGTGGCATACACAAATGGACACTGAAGTCATCGCTTGTCATGCATGATGGAGTGCCGTGGCCCCTGCTCAGATGCCAGATGCGCTCACACACACACCAATGCTGTTTGCAGCCCAGGTCTGGCAAGTGTGTCCCAGGAGGAAAGCAGGGATCAGCAGAAGAGACCAGTGAAGGCTCTCAGATTGTTGGGGGGGCTGGGAGGTCCCTGATTGGGGCAGGACAGGTCATGTTAGGAGAAGGCCAGACACTGAGGGCCCAGACTACAAGGCACCTGTAGAGCACCACCCATTTAGGGGCCTGGGGCCTCCCCTAGGCTCTACCCAGGCACTCAGGACCTTCTAGATCATGGGCAGAGGCACAGGCAGAGCAGAGGGCTCTGTTAGGACCAGCTCACTGTCCCCTGTCTCAGGCGCACCCTCTCCCTTCCCTCGCCTCTCGGCTGCTCCAGCAGAAACCCCAGGTTGCAGCCGAATGCGTGTCTTCCTGGAGCCGGGGGCCAGGCTGACTTCTGAGCAGGTGCTCTGCTCAGTCAGGTGAGGTCAGCTCTAAAGGGTCAAGTTCAGAAGAAACAGTCTGTGAGTCCATGAGCACCTCAGCCGGTGGCCCTGGCAGTGATTATTCATGGGCACCCTGGCTGTCTCTCTGTGCACTCCCAGAACGTCCTCGTCCTGTCACTTCCCCTGGTCGGAAGACAGTCACAGAGGACGAGGGAGATGGAATGACTGTCCACCTGAACACGTCCTTGGGTCAATAGGCACCTCAAACAAAGGGGGTGAGAAGTGGCCTTTGGGTGCTTTTCAGGCTTAAAGGGACCCAGGGGCTGGGGATGGGCTCAGTGATACAAGGCTGTCTGCTTGCCTGGCATGTGTCAGGCTGGGTTCCATCCCCAGCACAGAGAGAGAGAGAGAGAGAGAGAGAGAGAGAGAGGGAGGGGACAGGATGGGGGAGATGGGAGGGAGAGAAGGAGAGGGAGGGAGAGGGAGGGAGGGGAATGCGGCAGGAGCAACTAGGCATGGAATTATTTCTTGGGATTTGGGCCTATGGTAAGCAGCTCGTAAAAATTGTTCATTACTTCAATGTACTCGCTTCAGTTTCATTGAATAATAAAATCATCCCAGTCAAGCTAAAACGACTCCTTCACTTTTTAAAAAATACATTTTTGTGTTTTTCCTGGATGTGTGTGTGTGTGTGTGTGTGTGTGTTGATGAATATATAAATGATGGACATACACTAATGTTTAATCAGGAAAGTGCTATTTTGTTAAATTAACTCCTGAAATTTGGTAACATGGACAAAAATAATTTAAAATATATGCATGTTTTAACCAAGAAATGATTCCCTTTTTAAGTGTAAAATGTTTTAAAAAACCAGAAAGTAATTAAATATGTTCTAAATTGGTACACACAAAATATTTGTTTTAATATATTTTTTAAAAAAGGAAATTAAAACAATGTATAGAACTAATGAGATGCTGGTTAAAGTAAACAGTGGTTCATCACATACTCATTAAAAACCATATTGCAGGAGAAAACAGAGAAAAATGTTTAGCATACTTAAGGGGGCATGTTACATAATTCTAAGTGCCGTATAACCTGGAAGTTGAAAAAAAAATGTATATACAACCAAGAGAGGGAATTGTACATAGAAATTTAAAGAAGGGATGATTTTAAATTGGTTTAATCTTTATTTTCACTTTTCTCTCTTGCACTTTCTTAATTTTTCCCTAGTCTTTAATGTGTATGAATTAAATGTGCTCAGCAAAGAATAATAGATATTATGAAAAAAGCAGCATCTTTTGTATAGTATTTCCTGATGTTTAACAGTTTAATAGAGCACCATGGACACTAATTATATCGTATATATGTAAAGGCTACAGTTCTGTCATGCTCTGACATATGTATACCCAGTAAAACCATCATGGCCATCAAGATAAGACACACCCGTCACTGCCCAGAGGCCTCCTGTCCCTCAGCAGGCTCTCTCCTCCTCCTTGCCTTGGCCCCACCACTCACTCACATCTCACTCACGATGGCTCTGCTCTCAGTCACTCTGCCATTGTAGCTTAGTTTACATTTTGTACAATTTTATATAAATGCAAACATATAGTCTGTACTTTTCTGCTGCCTGGTTTCTGTCACACACCACCATCGTTTTGGAATCATCCCAAGTTCTGGCAGGACAGCAGGTCATTGCTTTCTCGTCCAGCAGTCTCTCCTGGTATGGACAGGGCAGTTCTTCTGCATTCCCAGTTGATGAGCATGCTCCAATTCTTTCATTTCATTAGTATCAATAATAGTGTATGCCTTTCGGTACCTTCCACTCTTGGGTAAACATCCAGGAGAGAGACGAACGGAGCATATGGAAGCTGCATCATTCTTTCAAGAAACTTCTATATTTTTGGCTCATGCCATTTTTCATTCCTTAGGGCAGCAAATGAGAATCTCAGTTGTTCTGTCCTCCTCCGCCCCTAGTGTGGGTGCTCTTGTTAAATTTTAACCATTGTAAAGTAAAAGTAATGGTGTCTCTTCATAGTTTTAATTTACGTTTTCCCAATGACTAAATGACCTTGAGTATTTACATCCTTTTTAGAGAATGGCTCATTAAATATCCTAAGAAAGAAATATTTCTCCATTCATTCTATGAGGCCCAAAACAAGTTACAAGGAGAAAACACTATAGATAATTATCACTCACGGGCATAAGTGCGCACATTCTAAACAAGATCTTAACATACATCTTTTAAGGTAAAAGGAATAGTGTGTCATGACCAAGTAGAGAACATTCAAGAAATGCAAGGTTTGTATAAAGCAAAAGTGTTAACCCAGGAGATGCTGGGTGATAATCCCAATAGACACAGAAAAGTCATTTAGTAAAATCTGACACTCATTCCTGATTTTTAAAAAATCTTATGCAACTTAGGGTTAGAGAGGAGTTTCTCAACCTGACAAAATTCATCCAGACAAGAAAAACATCCTGCTTAGTGAGTAAAAACTGCAGGCTTCCCTAGAAGCTGAGGAGCAAGGCTGGGAGCACTCTTCCACCACTTCAATATTGTGTTCAAGATTCCAAACAGTGCAATAGGGCAAGAAAAAGGAACAGAGTTAATTGTGAATGAAAAGGAAGAAGTAACACTATGTTTATTCATGAATGCTATGTCGGTGTGGAAAATCTAGTGGAATATACCAGAAAACTAACTATTGAGTTTAACAAGACTTTAAAATAGAGAAACAGCACACAAAATTCCATTGCATTTCCATATATTAGCAATGAAGAGTTGGATTTAAAAATCTGAAATCCCACTGTGTACAATGTCAAAAATACAAAACAGACTAAATCTTATCAAGAGTATAAAATGAGATTTATAAAAATTTTAAGAGATCTAAATAAATGATATGTAGACCATATTCCTGGGCCAGAAATTGTTACTAAGTTAATTCTCCTCATAGTGTTATATAGATTCAACTTCATTCAATAAAAATCTAAACATCCTTTCAGTTGTAGAAATAGATGCATTCTAAATTTCATGTAGAATTCCTAAATGTCTAGAATTACACACACAACATTTTTAGAATGAAATTGGAGGAGCAAGAGTAGATTCTTCCAGAACACAAAACAAAGCTGGAGCAATCAGGACAGGGTGATCCCATGTGAAGGTGGATCCACAGGTCAGCAGAACAGAATGAGGTCCAGAGGCAGACCCACACCTGTTCAGGCAATTGAATTCCTAAAAGTCTGTCTTAGTTTTGGGCAATACCCATATGTGAAAAACAAAAGCAGTCTTTGCATATCTTAAACCATATTAAAATATGAACACGATCCATCTAGCCCAAGTACACTGGCGAGCTCTAGAGGTGACTCTTACCAACACTCCCCCTGTTGTCTCTTGCCATGACCAGCATGGCCATTAATTCAGAGACTCGAGGGGCAATGAGGGTGTGAAGAAAAGACAAACAGACACATAGAGAAAAGGCTGGGCCCGGTGGGTAGCCAATCCCTGGTGAGGCTTGATTGACATCGGAGCTAGCTCAGCGTATTCATTACAGAGGTCTTGTCATCAGAAGACGATGTGTGAGAAAGTTTTAGCAAAGCAGGCAGTCTGAAGGACACAGGAAAACTTGCAGACTTTGAGGTCATCTTATTATGCCCAGAATTCTGTACCCCAGGAGTTGGTGTCTGAATCCAAGTCTCCAACTGTAACAGCCACTCTCCTTTGCAGTAGCCACCTATGGCTGGCATTACCATAGCAACCAGGACACCTGGACCTGTACTTCTGCATAGCTAGCTCCCAGGGCACACACAGCCGTGAGGAAATCAGAAACCAGGGTTCAAATCCCTGCTCTGCACGGTATCTTAAGTGTGAGACCTGAAACCATGAGCCTTTAGGGAAGGACCGTGTCCTCACAGACTAGGCAGAGGCGCTAGATAGAGCCTCTAGATGCAAGATCGCACCAGACACATCAACAGTGTGGACTTCATAAACTCAAGTGCTGATGCTTTCTGAAGAGCATTCAGAAGAGAGAGAAAACCAAGTCACAGAATAGGAAGAAATAGAAATACCTGATAAAGTACTTGTACCAGAATTTATAAAAACTCTTGCAACTCAACGTAATGAGAAACAAATGACACAAGGAAGAAGGACAGTATATTTATTTTTAAAATCGTGGTTGGCCACTCTATGTGTGTAATATGTGTGTGCGTGTTGTATTTGTGATTATTCCCTCATTCCTGTCGTATTTTTATAGCTGTCACTTTAAGCTTCATCTGCTTGGTCAGAAATGAGACCCTTCACCCATCCTTCCCACTTCAGGTGCAGGGCAGTAGAATATTTGCTGAGAACTCTCTTCTCCATAGGTTCCCACGGACACAGCAGTACATGAGCCGGACATTTCACATCTCTCTTTGGTGACTCACCCATGTTTTTCCTTAGTTTAAGAGTAAAAGACATCAACCTGACAAAATAGATTTTAACTCTCACGGGCAATTCTGTTGCAGCTGATATTTTCTCTAGGTCACAGGCCTCCGTGGGTCATGGAATAGAAGGCGGCAGCAGCCAGCAGAAGAAGTGTGGTGGCTTGGCCCAGCCCTGCTTCGCACAGACCACAGACGCCGTGAGTGCTGATCCCCACCTTCTCACGTCGGGCTTCCGCAGACCTGTCTGGTGGAATGGTTTGAGCAACTCTAGTAGATGAAATGAGGTGTAGATGGGTGGGATATGGGGCTGAATTTCTGTGCTGATGATCTGTAACTAAATGTTTTGACTCAAATGCTGCGTATGCCCGGGTGCGGGCTTCTTTGGAAGTGAGTTCTCCTTTGCAGCTTGCTACGGTTAATTACAAGAGGATGGAAACTCGTCCCTTCCCTAGCTCCTCGCAGGTCCTTGTCCAGGGGAGTATGTCTTCAGATCGCACAGCGAGCGCCTGGGAGAAAGAGCGTCGGTAAACGTCTCACTGCGCAGGAAGCCCCGAGCTGGCGGCCAACACGAGCAGGTGGCAGGAGCGGGCAGCAGGAGTCCACGACAAGCCGCTCTTTTCAAGTTAGAAGGTTCTCTGTGGTTTGTGAGAGAGGGGCACGGGAAGCAACTGCCCTCCCCTGGGTAAGACCCAGGGTTCATGGGGTGGGCGTGGGGAGGAAGTAAGGCTGTGGGTCCTTCCGACTGGATTGGAGGGTTCTCCCCATGAACAGGCGACACCACCTCCTATGGGTCTGCTGTGACCGGAGAAGCCTGTTCCAGGCAGAGGGACTTCGTGGGAGGGTGGGAAGGGGGTGGCAGACGCCACCAGATCCCTCCCAGGAGCAGCACAGCACTGATGCTCACGGGTCCCTCCTGATGCTGCTCTTTATCCACTTGTGTGGTTTGCACACACACTCACACACACACACACACACACAGATATAATGAAATCCTTGTATAATAAAATCTTTTATTTGTATAATGAAATATATATAAAACGATGTCTCTGTGTATTGCGTCTGAAGGTAATAAATCCAACCTATAATGAGATCTACCCAATGAAAGACGCACACACACATTTAGGGTCACAGTGAGTCATCTCTGGCCAGCTCTTTGCTGGACGAGCTGCAGGATGGGAGGCAGGACCCCATTCCTGAGTGGCCTCCTTCACGGCATCAGGCCTGGCCGTGGGCTGTGCTGCTTGGCCACTTAGCATCTTATATTTTGGGGTCCTTTGTTTGGCGTAGTCATTTCTGGACCTTCATTAGCATGTGTGGAGTTTCCTGATGGCAAACACTTGTGCGTCCGGTTGGATCCTCGGGGAAAGAGGAGAGGCACTGTGTCACTGCAGGCCTAGGACGGTGCTGGGCACAGGTCCCCGTACTTTTCCTCTTCGCAGCGTGGAGATGCGATGGCTGATTTGGTTGTCAATTTGGAGGATGTGGACTGCCAGGAAGCACGCTGCTGGGTGTGTCTGTGTCACCAGAGAAAATTGACACGTGGGTCAGTGAGGGGTGGGGAAGGCCCCCTGAACGTGGAATGCCGGTGGGGGCTGGGGAGGCTCGGCGGACGCACGCCCCCTTTCTGCAGTGGCTGCTGTGGGGCGTGGGGCCCTCAGTCTTCAGTCCTGAACTCCGTCTGGCACCAGCCTCTCTCCAGGTGCCCTCAGGCCTCAGGTGGGGCTGCTGCGCCAGACCCTGGGTGCTCAGTGTCCCTCGTTCCCTGGCCCTGCAGCCTCAGGTGGCCCTCCTGGACCTGTTGGACCTCGTGTCACCTGTGCCCCTTTATGACCCTCTTACCTTTATCCGTGTGTGCGTTCCTTTGGCTCCAGTCCTCTGCTGAGCCCTGGCAGACTCAGGTGTCCTTGGTCTGGTCTGCAAAGGAGCCTGTGAGGAGACTCTGGGGACCTGGTGAAGGGGTGGAGCTGGGCGGGGCAGCAGCTGTGCCATGTGAGGCCTTTGCTCTCCCTAGACTTTTCTGAGGGAGGATTTGCTCCTTCCAGGCACTGTTTAAGGTGCTGAGACCCTAACAGAACCTGAAATGGACACGAGTTCTGCTCGCAGAGAGAGGGCGCTGAACAAGGTAGGTAGAGCAAGATGTCTGTTATCACAATGGTGGAGGGAAGGAAGTGCAGGAAGTGATTCTGAATAAGGTGGCCAGGGACTGCGACCTGAGGAGGGATGAAGGGGATATGTGGCTGATGAGGGAAGAGCCTTCTAGGCAGAGGGCACAGCGAGTGCAAAGGGCCTGAGGCCAGGAGCCCTGGGGACAGTGCCTAAAGTCTAAGAGACAGTTCCCAGCATTTTAGCCAGAAAACCTTTCACACTCTTTGAAGGCTCCAAGGGTTTTCTTATTGAAATATGACAGTGAAATTATATGTAAAAACTACATGAAAATACATATTTTATGCTCAGATATAAAGTTGCAAATCTTCAGAATTTTCACAATTTTTCTTGTGCTTAAAGCAAGTCTTCCATTTCCATTCTGCGTTCAGCGGTGTGACATTTAACCCCGAGGAAGTGTTTGTACACAATTTTGCACTTGAGACTTTCTCTTAACTCTGACCTGAAACAGTGGGCCAGCAGACAGACCTGCTCCACCTCCTCTCTGGTGGCGGGACATGGTCAGCAGGGCTCTTGGCACCCAGCCCTTCTTACCTGCTACGGGAGGATGGTGTCTTTCCTCCCCACTTACCAGGCTCCCCAACACCCCCACTGTCACCTGGGCCTTCTGCTCCTCTCTAAGTACTGGTGGGGAAAGTGACCAGGCAGGGCTCACCTGCCTGCTCTGGGCCCTGCGCTAGGAAAGCAGGAACTGGCCACTCCATGTGTGCAGGTGTCCAGGCCCGTCCTACACGTGGCCTGAGCGAGCTGTTGACAGACAGCAGAAGGAGATGAGGTGGGCTGCGTCCCGAGAGCAGGTCTGGGCTTCCTCAGGGAGGCTCCGGTGCCAGGAGGCGAGGGCAGGGAGAGCCCGGCAGAGAGAGGGAGCACAGGCTAGAGTGAGAAGACAACGTGGCCCAGGGGGGCAGGGTGCTGCGGGAGACGTGTGTGTGTGTGTGTGTGTGTGTGTGTGTGTGTGTGTGTGTGCATGCATGTGATCACCTATATCTCTGTGCGTGCATGTATTGTGTGTGCGTGTGTATGCAGGTATGTATGTATGTGTGTGTGTATGCAGGTATGTATGTATGTACGTGTGCATGTGCGTACACATGTGTGTGTACAACAAAGTGCAGAGAGAAACAGCCACAAGACACACAGAACCCTAAGCATGTGATAATCTTTCCCAATGATCTCCTCAAGCACAGGAAGCCCTGATCGTCACGATAGCTGATGGCTCTCTCCACTGGCAGGCGTCATGTGGGGAGAGCAAGGGGCCTACCAGATGTGGTCTCTGTGTGGTGAGTGGACACAGCGCCATGCTCTTTGTTAGCTGGGTGCATTCATGAGCACCAGAACAGAGAATCATGAACTGCAGTGACACGTGACTCAGAGAGAAGGAAAGGCAGAGGCGGGGAGCCACGGGGACATCGCCATCATTCAGAATGTAGGTCGCCAGAAGCACAGGTTGAGACTGGGCCGTGGAACATGGATTTGCTGCTTCTCCTGTGGTGAATGTCCTGGGTTCTCACGTGGAGACCCTGCCCCTCATGGCTAATGTTAGGAGCAGGGCTGGACTATTGGTCCCAACCAACCCCTAATCAAGCAATCAGTGGACTAGGAGGCTTAAATATCATAAGACGTAGTGTGAATAATGAAGATGTAATGTTCATTCTCCGAGATCAGAACGTCACCGGTAGAACCGAGGTACTCATGAGGTATTATTTTCCACGTGTGTCTACAAATCACCCATTACTTTAAAACAGATCCTTAAATTAATGACCACAAGAATATTATAAAATCATCCCAAAAACTGAGAAGAGAGGCACATTTTAAATGGCACCTCCTTTTTAAAATTTTATTATTTTTGTACATGTGACAGTAGAGTGTATTTGGGCATACTCCACACACGTGGAGCAGAACTCATTCTAATTAGGATCCCGTTCTGGCTGCACCTGATGTGGAGTTTCCCTGGTCGTGGATTCACATACAGACGCAGGAAAGTCACCTCCAGCTCCTTCTACTACCTTCCTGATCCCACCCCTCCTCCCGACCCTCCATGCCCTGTTTTCGTCAGGTTTTTGCTGCTGTCACAAAAGGATCTGACCAGAAGAAGCTGGGAGCTGGCTCCTATAGAGGAGGGAAAGTTTATTTGAGGGCTCACGGTCTCAGAGGTCTTAGTCCATAGAAGGCTGGCTCCATTTCTCAGGGTTCGAGATGAGGCAGAACATCATGGTGGCAGAGTGTGGAGGAGGCAAGCAGCTCACATGGTGATCAGCAAACACAGAGAAACTCCACTCTCCAGATACAAATATATACCCACAGCCACACCCTGATCCTACCTCCTCTAGCCACAGCCCATCACTTCATTACCACTCAGTTAATCCCTATCAGGGGATTAATCCACTGATCAGGTTAAGGCTTTCAAAACCCATCATTTCTCCCCTGAACCATCTTGCATTGTCTCATACATGAGCTTTTGGGGATACCTCACACCTAAACCATATCATACTCCTTGCCTAATCAATGTACTTCTCTTCTTCCCTACCCCCCTATTTTGTGTTAACATCCACATATCATGAGGACATTCAGCCTTTGGTGTTTGGGGATTGGGGATTGGCCTATTTCACTTAACATGATAGTCTCCAGTTCCATCCATTTACCAGCAAATGCCATCATTTTCATTCTTCTTTATGACTGAATAATATTCCATTGTGTATATATACTACATTTTCTTTATCCTTAAATGGCATCTCTTTACATTAAAGAGCTATTGAGATAATTTTAAAGCTCTTTCCCCTTGTAGAAACTCTGCCCCCTTCAAAAAACTTGTAATGTTTACTATAACCTAAAACCCAACAACCCTGCTTGGTCAAAGAGACTGGTAAAGTCATTTCCCAGGAGCATAATTGCCACAGTCCGGCTGCAGCAAAATAACCGGGGGGGTGACCAGCAACTTGTGTACGTTGATACAGCAGGAGTGGGAGCCCTTTATTGTAGGACAGGAGGGTTATATATACATTCCACACAACTTATCTAATTAACATAAACTAGATACAGCAGTCAACCAATAAGGAATCTCCACACTTAATGGCTTGCTGGCTACTTCACAAACCACTCCCTCTGGCAAAATACCAGGCGCCATCTTGAGTTGTTTACAGACCCTAACACATAATATGAAAGAAAGACTTTTTTCATTTTGTTTTTAACGTGTATTTCTCGTTGATCCCAACCAATCCTTAGTTAATCAATCAGTGTGAACATAAGAGAAAACAACAAAAGGGAACAAGTTCCACATTTGAAAAACAAAGTATTCAACAAGTTCTTGTTCTCCAGAGCAAAGCCAGCTTCCCAGTACTTTAGCTCATGAACTATGTCATTCATCACTTCTTAGAAAACAGCCAAAACTTCAGTGAAAAGCCCCATGTTTTCTCACATTAGCTTCCTGCACATTTTCATCTCCCCCAATGTTTCCCAAGGAAGATAGACGTTGAAAAACTGATATACATTAAAAGTGATATACATTAAATACTTTATACATTCCAGAAATTGAAATTATGGGTAATTTTTGCCAGCAGGTTAAATAATTTGGATGTGAAAGGTGGCTATCTGAAATCTCAATTAAGAAAGACCACAATTTGTTGTCATGCCAATCCCCATGATGAATGAACAACTCATTTCCATGTGAATGTGTTTAGCTCCACTTTTGTAAATAGTAATGCTTTCATGTGGGGTGACTAAGTTTGTCTTCCTGGTCGAGCTTGTGGTGGTGTTGATCCGACTCTATAAGGACGTGGGGTTGGCATTTGGTGGCTGTCTATGTTTACTATGAAGCAGCGACTCCTTCCTGAGGTGCTTACCTGTGTTAGCAGCTGCTCCTTCTTCTGTAATCCAGCTCGCTCAGCAGCTGTGGCAGGACCAGAGCTGCCTGGGGAAGGAACCCAGAGTCTGTCCTATCAAAGATACTGAGAACAAAGGGATGATACTCAGCGTTCCGAGAGGACTCAGCCAAGCCTGCACCCATGCTGAATAAACCTGCTCTTCTGCATCTTCAAGTGCCACTTGTCTCTTTCCAGTGCCATAATTTTTGATAACAATTGTACTAAAATTGAAAGTTTTAGAGATGGCGGGAACTTGGGAAAGTTCTAACTCCCTCAGCAGTGAGCCCGTGGCAGAGAGGTGGAACCACCTGCCTGCTGTCACACAGCCCACCAGCGAGAAGAGTGACCGGGCTTAAGGCTATTTCCACAGTAGCAAAAGAGGAGGACGGGGCAGACAGGAGAGAGGACATGTCCAGGTGAGGCCTAGAGCACCAAGGAGCCGTGTGGCTGAGGGGCCAGTCTGGGGCTGCAGGACGCTCCACCTGGCAGATGAGGCAGACACAGGAGCTCCACAGCCCACAGGGTGCCAGGAACGTGCCCTGGGAGGGGAGGGTGAACCAACTGACATTGGGTTTTCAGCTGGCTCCTCACGCTGGGGATTGCCAGTAGTTATGGGGAAGAGAGTAATGTTGGGTGGCCTGAAAGGTCTCCTATGCCTTTCCTTGAGGGGGACATCTTTAGAGACTGGCCAGATGCCCATCTGTCAGAAAGGAAGTAGACGTTCAGGAAACGTGTGATCAGGTGGATTCCACCTGGTTTACCTGGTGTACAGTGACACTGTCTCCTCTGAGTCCCCAGGGCAGAGCCTTGGCTGCTTTTGCCCCAGCCTCCAGTCCTTTACGCAGCCCATGAGCACTGGACCCTTTTGTCCCTTTCCATTTGATCCACTCGTTGTCCATAGGAATTTTGGTTGTGGTCCTTTAGATTGCAAGACGGTATGCTCAAAAGGACCCTAACCTCTGCTGTGCACATTTCTGTGTAGTCTCCTCCAATGGGGACTCTCAGTGGTGATTCATGACAATGGGGTGTCGCCAGGATTGATGCAGGAGGAGACTTCTTGAGAAGCACTTGCTCATTGGACTTGTTCTCTTGGAACTCACCCAGGAACTCAGCCGCCATGCTGGAAGGAAGCTCGAGAGTCACATGGAAAGGCCCCTTGGGAGAACACCAAGGACCCAGCCCATGGAGCTGGCTCCCGGTTGTGAGTGAGTGGGTGGCCCTCTTGACTGCTGCACCCCAGTTGAGCCTCCAAAGGCCTAGGGCCCCAACTGAAGTTAGCAGGAGCAGAACTTCCAAGCTGACCTTAGTCAATTGCACAACCATGAGACATCATAAAGTGCTTATTGCTTGTTGGTTTACTGTTGATTGTTGTGTTTTAAGTCACAAGTTTTGCAGTGGTTTGTTATGCAGCAATTGGTAACTGAGACAGTTTCCCATCTTCCTGCTGCTCCTGCTTCTCAGTGCCACCCTCCCTTGCTCCCCTCTCCACCTTGCTTCCTCTGGCTGGAGGCTCACTATCTCTCCACTGTTGAGCCTCTCCTGCAGTGGCCTCTCCTGAATTCCCAGTCAGTGCCTGTGATGAAACCTTCTGTCTTCAGAGGCCTCAAGTTTGCAAACCCATGGACCAGGTGGCCCTCCCTGGGCTCTCTCCCCTCAGCACCTGCTGCTCACACTTGTCTCTTCCTTCCTCTTGGCCTCTGCGTTTGTTTGATCGACAACCTCTAGAGCTCCACTCCATGTCTTCCGCAATGCCTGGTACATCCTGAAGATGATGTGTTTCTCAGGTAGAATTCGCCAAGTCATATAGCATGGAGCCCAGCGCTCCTGTAAGTACAAGCATTCCACTGAGTATGAGGTGCAGGGAGCCACACAGGAAATCACAGGCAGAGTTAGAATGATTGATATGAGGACCAAAGGGCAAAGGAGCAATGCAAGAACAATCTTGGGGTATTGTAGAACCCTTAAAAGCAGGATTGACAGGCAGCTGTGAGTCCATAGGTGGTTTCGGTTCTTGCAATACACCAGAGCTGTGTTTATGAGGATGTGGTTCAGTAGGACAAAGCATTGCTGAGGGTCACGGGCATGTTTCCATAGCAGAGGTGGGAAGAGAGAAGATAGTGCTAAGTTGCTAACTTATTGATCAGTGTTTGAAGGAATGCAGTTAAAGACTGAATAAACAAATTAACCCTCATGCATTAGGAGGAAGGAGGAAAATGCAATGCTGTTTCCAGTAGAGGTCACTTGAAATGAGACGGCAGATGGACTTTCCTAAATGTGCCCCATGTGCACTCCAAGACAGCACGACTGGATGACCTTCACTGTGCAGCCATGAACATCCAGAGGCGCTCAGCGTGGCGCCTGAGCTGGGGGCCTTATTTCCGGTTGTGAGAGCCACGGTGACCTGGAAGTGTGTTTCTATAAAACAGCTTTCTCTTGGGGGTCTCTCTCTGCTCACTCCCTATGTTTTGCAGGGGGAAGAATTACATAAGAGTGGAAACAGTGGGTAGGTGCCGCAGTCTGGCTGGGCACAATTCAGGAGCCACTTGTCAAAAGAAACTAACTTTATTTTTAGAACCACAAAGGCCAAACAAAACAGCTCCTCAGGAAAAACCCTCAGAGCCCAACTGCCACCACCGGCTTCCCACAAGCCTCTCAACCTCCCGCACTCCTCCTGCTCTTGAGGCCGATTGGCTGGGTTGCGTGGGTGGAGCCAAAAAAGTCCCCCAATGAGCAGCTCCGTGGTCTGAAAGGGCGGGGAAACAGCCCAATGAGCATCACCGCAGAGGAGCCAATCAGCTGGCAGCTAGATGTTGCTGGGGCCGCTGTGAGCCAATCATCAGCTGGCAGCTGGAAGTTTGCTGGCAGCTGGAAGTTTGCTGGGGCCCCTTGGGCTATGGCTCTCAACAGGTAGGGGCCATGCCACCGGGCCGCAGGTCTCACCCTCCTCCTGCTTTCCGGCTCTTCTGCCTTCGCCTGGCGTGTGCCACACTGTCAGCTAGTGGGTGGCGCTTCTCCTCCTTCCTGCTTCTTTCACTGGTGTTGTTCTGACCCTGCCCCTGGACAGGATTTTAATTTCAAATGGGTTTTTAGCTTAGGCAAGAAATAAAATACAGAGATATCCACTGCTCTCAAAACTATTATTTTTATACGAATTTTTAAAAAAATCTTGAGCAAAGCCTGTTGTCAGTGATGACTCAATGACTATCACATAGTTCAGAAAGCCACACAGTCCTTCTAAGCTCTACTTATCTCTGAAATGAGCCGTGTCCCCTGACTGGGATGCCAATGTGTTGGCATCATTAAATGCACAAAGAACATTCAGTGAATCAAGGATATGGGGGAGACTCAGAGGTAAGTGAGGTGGATTTTAGTAGGACTTTGAAGTCAAATTGCATTATGACCTTTAAGGAAACAAGACTTCAGTATTAGAAATGGTTAAACATCATACAAATGGCTGAGGAGTTGGACGCATGAAATGGCTGTATGTTTGAGTTCCTTAGACCTAAAATGAATTATTTCCCCACAAGCCTCCACCTTGCCTCAGAGTGAATTCTGAGATGCTTTCCATTTCTCTCAGTCCCTACGTGCTCTTCAGATGTGTTTCGATTATCAGGCAGCAATGGTGGCCAGAGCAGTTGCAAGGCCTTGCTCCTTGTTGGGGGAGGCCGGGCCCCTTCAGTTCCAGTGTGAGTGACAGTGACTGCTAATCATGTTACAAACAAAATATGCCGACATCCTGTTCCAACGCACTCTCTGTAATGCTTAGGTTCTGCAGGCGCTGTGATGTCTGACATAAATGACGTTTTCCAGGCAGAGAGACAGGTGCTTTAAGGAGTTGGTGACCTGCTCTCTCACAGAGGGAATAAAACACAGTGCATGTTGAACTCTGTTGCTCACCATTCTTGGCCAGCTGCATGGCAGATCCACCCTGCTCACAAATCGATAACCAGGCATCTGTAGGACTGAAGGACACATTCCAGATCTCCTCCCCCAGAGGGTCTCTGGAGGCATGTAGAAGATGTGGGTCTGGCAGCACATGGCCAAGGCCTTGAGCTCTGATGCCAGCAACATTGGGGTGGACACAGTGCTCCACAGGAGTCCTGTGGTCTACAGCCACGGGCTGGCATGAAGCATGGACCCTCACCTTAGGATACACGAACACCCTTCCCTCTGCCCAGAGCTCTCTGTTCCCATCTCTGTGCCAGCCCATCAGCAGCCCGGTGCTCCGTGCCCTGCCCTCCGGGCAGCCTGTTCCATTCCCTCCAAGCCCGAGAGTCGTACCTGTGCCCCACCTGTCCTCTGCAGCTCTCATCATCTTCTTCTTCTCTGTGGGAGCCACCTTAGGATAAGTGTCCTGTGGGCAGGAACTACCTTCTTTGTGTTCTGATATTTTCATAGAAACCACAGTTTAGCCCTGTGCTGTCCAGAGAGAGAGAGGCAGCAGCCACATGCAGCTACAGAACACTTGAAATGGGCTGCTTTGACCAAGGCTCTGTATTTTTCCTCAAGTTTAAATATGTTACAAGTGTAAAAAATAAATACTGGATCTTAGAGATCTGGAACAGAAATATATAAATATACGCATATATTTTTATATATATACACATGCATGTATGTACATCTATGTAAAATATGGATAATACATAATCTGCATTAAAACTATAGTATTTCTGATATGTTAAATACAATCTAATATTGGAAATTTCAGCTGCTTTTGTCTTAATTTTAATGAGGCTTCTAAAAAATTCTGAGTTATGTATGTGGTTAGTGTTATATTTCTTTTGAACACAATTATTTAGCATGTAAAAACATAGTCTAAAACTATCAAGTAAATGACTAGATTCCTCTTTTTAAAAATCATTTTACTACAGAGTGGAGTATAAGGTCTATGACTTAGAAATAATAAAAAGTTATTTTAATGGTTGGGGTAAGAGGATGCTCTTTTTTGACCAGGTAAAGATAGACTTATCTTTTGGTTCTTTTTTCTTTCTTTTTCATTTTTTTTTGTGGGGGCTTACTGGAATGCTTTACCACTGAGCCACATCCCAAGTCCTTTTTATTAATTTTTTATCTTGAGGTAGGATCTCACTAAGTTGCTGAGGCTGGCTTTGAAGTTGCGATCCCCCTGCCTCAAGCTCCCGAGCTCCTGGCGTTGTAGGCATGTCTACTGCTCCTGGCCATCGTTGGGCCCTGGTAGCTATGGACAAGGTGACGTGGAAGAGATCTGAGTCTTCCTGCTGCTCTTTCTTTAGCCTGATCTCATGCAACCTTTTAGCCCCTTTTGGACACAAAATTCGGTAGTCAGTCAGGGACCTGGAGGGAGACAAGCTCAGCCCCTCTGTGAGTTTCTGGCTTCTCAGGTTCCCCGGTGCCCAGGGAATCCTATCTGAACTGGGGAACACCAAGTGCACTAGTCACGTCCGTTCTGCTCTGGTCCCTGGGATCTTTGCATGTGACTTTGCCAGGTGGACCTTGGCCTTGTGACTTTGCATTTCTCTCATGATAGAGGCACTGTTTGCATCACTAAATTCCCTTACCCTTGGAGTCTGGCTGTGCCGTTGCTTTGGCGAACAGGATGTTGGCAGCCATGGGGTGGGCAGATGGCTGGAAAGAGCCTCTGGAGTTCTCCGTGGCTCTTGCTGCTCTGCCATCGCCAGGAGGATAAGCCTGATCTGAGCTGGCCCTCCCGGAGACAAACCATGAGCAGCACTGGCTTGGCCAGTTGTCCTGTCCAAGGCTGTCCTGCATCAGCCGGCTCATGATCACCCACTGTGTACGTAGCTGGGCCGCCCGGTCTGAGCAGGGCTTTCCAGGTGAAGTTCTATTTCACTGTCCACAGACTCAGGAGCTAATGAATACCAGTCTATGTCCCTGAGTTCCCTGGCTCTTTGTCAGGCTGCATCCCAGGGTAACAGAAAACAGAAGTGCTGCTGGGTCCCAGGCTGGAGTCTGGCAGGTGGCCCTTGCTGCAAGAGCACATCCCAGGTGCCCAGGGGGTGACCAGCAGTGGGCCTTCTCAGTATCCTAAGTACTTCCTATGAGACTCAAAGGCTAGCCACTCCTCCTGGCTGGTTTCCCTCTTTGCTTTGCCAGGTTTCCTTTTCTGCCCTTCCCTGCTCAGCTCGGATCCCTCTGGATTTTTCTGATGTTGGCCAAGGGCTCTGAAGCTCAGAAGGTGGAAGAGCAGAGAGGCTGGGCTTGCCCTCTCTGCCTCACCCCGGCTTCCACACCTGGTCTCACCAGGCAGGTCCCTCCTGTGAATACCTGGGGCTACCTGTGCTCCATCCCACCACACCCTGGAAATGGAATAGACTTAGAGAATTCAGCAGGATCTGGTTGGGGTCTCAGATCCTGCTGAACTTCACTAGGGCCCCTTCCTTGAACTCACTTTATCTGAACAATCTGCCCAGACTCTGAATGTGTCTCCCCACTGGTAAGAAAGTAGCTCAGAATCTGAGTAGCTGAAAATGTGCCCTCCATCACCCGTGGTAACTAGCAACTCAATCATATTACCACATGCTAATTTTATGCATGGCACTCACAGAATACGTTTTGGTGTATTTGCTTGTTATTTGCCCTACACCCACAGAATATAACTCCATGAGAATAGGACTTAATCTGACTTTTTTCATCTGGTACCCCCACCTCCTGGAGGAGTATCCAACATGTAATTGTCAGTTGGACATAAATAATTTTTTCTGGATGGAAATAAGTAATTTTGTGGAAAAAGAGATAAAATGTTTTTTATGAGTTCAATTTGGGAGCCGGAAGATCTAAATGAATTATACACATAATTAAGTGCCTGATTACTAAGAGGCTGCTTGAGTACACATTTAAGTAGTCATTTTATAAGGTATTTTATCTGTCTGGGAATGTTGGACTGTAGCATCAGATTGAACCTGGAGATGACAAACGTGCTTTCTCCTCGGACTTGAGGCCAGCTTGTCTTTTTACAGGGACAGAGCAGCGAAGGCAGCTGCTTGGAAAGCCAAGCCTCCGGGGAGAACAGCTCTTCTCTGTACGCAGGGATGAGGGAAGATCACACAACCTGTCTTGGGATAATTTTTCTGCTGATCACAAGACTCAAAAGCAGAATTAGAGAGACCAACATGGTGAGCTCCCTGGTGAGGCGTCCTGCCATGCTGAGCAGGAGAGCGAAGCAGCGTCCCTTCCACCCAGGAAACAAGGTGGTCAGGGTCTCCAGCTGAGGTGGATCGTCATTCGCTCCCTCCTTGACAGACGGAGAGGCTGAGCCGTCCAGTAAATACAGTACACAGACTGCTTTGTCAGCGAACCTCAGGTGACGTTTCCTGGTGAATGCTAACTGATGACTGCTTTTCAGAGAATTCCCCTTCAAAATTTGGCATGGAGTTACAGAGAGCATTCTGTTCCCAGAAACCATTGCAATAACAAGGGCCACTTGAGGCATCTTCCGGAGGGGATCCCTTTAGAGTTCTCTTTGGTGTGCTCTGACCCAAGACCATGAAAGGTTTTTGTCTTTAAAGCTGTATTTTAATGGATGTTTTACGTGCAACCCAGGGGATTACATGCATTTATTTTATGTGCTGCAAATCCTTGGTCTAGAGCAGAACTGTCTCTGTTTCACACGGTTGCCTAGCTGGGCAGCACATGTTCATTCAGACTTGGTGAGTTACCTGGTTATTTCATTAGTTAATATCGCATGGCCAAGGCCTTACAAGTCGGAACTTACATCTTCCTAGAAGTGTCAAGAGGTCCCTCTCCGGCTGCCCTGGAAGAAGAAAGCAAGAGTCATTGATGCAAAAAAGAAGAGATCCCTGGGTCTAGAGGGGAGGGTGGGTCCTGCCAGGAGACCCCTGGGTAGAAGTAGGAATGGGAAACTACTAAGTAGGAGGCCCCCGGGTCGCCCAGCACTGGCGGCTGCTTCCCTCCTTCCCTCCATGCCTCTCTCCAGATTCAGGATTCCTTGGCTTCTCCCCAAGGAGCACTTCAAGTTCTCTTTTTTCCCCCCATGCCCCCACGTCTGGGCTCCATCTGTATCCTGGTTCCAGATGGTGTTCACGTCTCTGTCTCTTGCTTCTAGCAGGGGTGAGTCAGATCGCTCCAGCTATCCCCAGATCACATTGTCTGAAGGAGGATCAAAGTGCATGAAGAAATGCTGTCAATGCAAAGGCAGCTCAAATGAAGATGGAGTACAGATGAACTTGTCTTCCTAAGAAGTCTCAACTCCCTAAGTGTGAGACGGAAATTTCCTGAGAGCTTCCAAGGTGTCATGCATTCTACATTTCAGGAGCAGAAATGATCGTTGAAGGAATCAGTGAACTGAGTGAACAAGTCCTTGTTTACATGAATGAGCTGTAGCATTGTGAGATAGAAGAACTTTCTCAGGGTCCCTAACTAAAAAGGAGAGCTGGTTGGAAGTAGGCCAGAGTGACTATGACACCTGTCACATGGGCCACACCCACAGACTCCTCTCTGGAACTTCCTTGCCTTGGCCCCAGATATCCCAGGAAGAACGTTCCCAATGCTGACATCCATTCCACCCCCTGACTTAAGCGCTCACTCACCTCTCTCATCTGAACAGTCACATTAACCTCCTAGCTGGCCTACGTCATTCTCCTTGAAATAAGTAAATTTTGTGGAAACAACTTGGTACACAGTTTCAATCGTGTAATTCTTCTGCCCCAATTTTTCATTAATCTCGAATTACAAATAAATTGAAGTTTCTTAATTTCCCCACTCAACACACTTTAGGTCGACCATGGATATGTTGACCTTTCTCCAAGGGCCTTCCTGTGACTCCTTATGAGGCACATCCAACTCTCCAGGGAAGCCCATTCCCCCTCCTTCTCTGGACACACCTGGTGCCTGCCCCCTCTGTCCTCTCCTTGGCTCCTTGGAGGTCTTCCTGGCCATTTTGTCCTATGGAATCCTCCTCCACTCTCCCATGAGGTCTTCAAAATCCTAAACAGCCTCAGTCACCAGGAAAATGAGAATTAAACTACAATGAGACCAGTACACACTCGATAGAATGACAAAAACTAAGAAGACCCAACACAGAAAATGTTGGTGAGAACATGGAACAACAAAAACTCTCATACTTTATCTTTGGGGAAAAGATGGGCTCACTGTTTTCAAAAAAGTTCTGGCAGTTTTCTTATAAAACTTAACATTCCTACCCATTTTATAAGTAGGCATTTATCCAAAGGAAATGGAGACATATGTTCAGAAAAACACTTGTACAAGAATGTTCCTAACAGCTTTATTCAAAATAGACCAACACTGGAAATGATGTAAGTGACTGTCCACAGCAGTCAAGAGCTCTGGTTCATTCATGCAGTGGAATTCGACTCAGCCAAGGAAGAAACAAATTATTGATAAAGGCAACAACACTGCGAACATCATTATGCACAGTGAAAGGAGTCTTATTCAGAAGAGCACATGATGTATGGAGTTCTGCAACAGGCAAAACCGATGGGTGGTAGAAAAATCAAGACGTGCTTACCCCTGAGGGCATGCAGGTGGAGGTGGCCAAGAAGCACTTCCCAGAGCATTTCTGGGGGTGAGGGCAATTTTCTAAACCTTGACTGGGGTTTGGGTTACTCAGGAGCAGGCACTTACCAAAACTCACAGACTGTTCACTTAAGGCTGTGCATTTATTTCATTATAGGTACAATTTGCATTAAAAGAAAGTGTGTCTAATTAATTCTATAAATTCTGAAATTCTTAGGGGGAAATATGCTGAATCTGCAACGTATTTTGAAAAGCATCAAGAATAAAATCATTTGATGAATGATGGATGAAGGGACAGACTGATGGATTGATTTGTACAAAGGTAGCTACGGTAAACTGCTGACAGTAGACTCTGTGACTTGCTTATAGACACTCATTATAAAATTCAACCTTGCTCTTAGTTTAGAAGTTTTTGTAACAAAAAGTTGGAATTGTAAGCTGCTGCAACAATCAAGAAAGGAGCAGCTCTCCAAGTGTGAACCAGGAGCCCCCAAGGGACCCTGGGCCTTAACAGGATCTGCAAGGTCAAAGTCACTTTCACAACAATGCCAAGGTGTATCTGCATTTGAAAGATTCAATCTTTCACAACCTTGCAGTGAGATTTTTTAGAGGCCTGTGGTTTGCAGTATTTCCATGGATTCAGTGTAGGAGCCTCTTGAAAATCCAACTGTCTTCTACTAAGCCAAGTAGTAAAATATTTTGTAAAAATGTAAAACAATTCCATCTTTTCATTCATTTTCACTGTTTGGAAAATGTAGTTATTTTAACAGACATATATTATTTACATTAACATGTAATGGTTGTACATTATGATTATAAAATGTATCCACATGTTTTTAGACATTAAATAAACTTTTAAATGCCAGTTTTAATTACTAACACGGTAAATACCAACAAGCAATTATAGTAATTAACATCTAGATCAATTATAATCATATTTTCTTTGCAAAGCTTAGTTTAGTTTTATTTGCCCAGCTGAAATTAGGGGCACAGAGATCCTGAGGGCAAAACCTTTGCACAACTGTGCCCTCTCCATCTATTCTACAGGCACAGCAGTCCTATAGCAAGGCTCAGAGATTGTGTGATATTGGATTCAGATGCCTCGTGGTGAAAAGGAGAGAGTGAGAGTACCCACCTATCCTAGTTCATGGAAGGCTACAAAAGTTGGGAAGTGGGAATTACTCTGAGAACAATGAGTGCTAGAGAAGTGTTTGGAAAATAAACCAAAAGCACCCTTCACAACGGCTGAGATCGGGAATCAACCTTGGTGCCCACCAGCACAGAGGCAGAGAAAGGAAGTGTGGGGTCCATACACAATGGAGTGTCCTTCAGCCACAAAGGAGAAGGGTGTCCCACCATGTGTTGAAGATGGATGGGAAGGGAGGACATCACGTTAAGTGAAACAAGCAATGCACAGAAATGCAAACACTGCACGTTCTCTGTAGAACAGTGATTTCCAGAGGCTGAGAAGGGATGCAGGGGCAGAGGGAGGATGGATGATGGAGGAAGATGGAAGGAGTCAGCTCTGGTCCTGGAGTTCACATGTGCTGCTAAACATTCTATAGAAGACAGCAGCTCACAGGTTCCATACACAAAAGTAATGAAGTGATGGAAATATCAATTATCCTCATTGGGTCAGTTCATTTTGAATATCTGAATTGAAATATCTCCCTGTACCCCATAAACATGTGCGATTATTATGTGTTAATGAAAAACATTTTTAAACATCTAGATGGAAACATTAAGTACTTTGATAGTAATCATTACACATTGTATGCATGCATCAAATTACCATCCTGTACCCTTTCAATAGGTACAATTAAGATAATAATTAAAAGTAAAACAGCAAGGTTCCCAGTCCAGCCATTCACATGCACGAATTCCCTGTCTTCTCCAGTCAACGTCTTCCTCAGGAGGTGAAGGGCTCTCATTCTGTCCTCTGCATCCTTCCTGGAACTTGATTACCATGAGCTCAAAAGGCACCAAGCACCCCTGTGCCTGCCTGGCACAGTCCCTGGAACACAGCGAGTCCCCCATGTGCATTTGTAGAAGGGATGAACACATGTTGTTTGGAGGCCCTGGTTTTATCCAGTTGGAAGAAAAATAATGGAAACATTTCAAGTATGCTCACTTTGGTATTTTCACATGTACAAACATTAAACAGGGCCACACTTGAAACAGTTTCTCTAAAGGGCTTCATAAGGGAACTTCCTGAATGAAGAAACAGGAGTGGTATCCAATTAGCATGAAGTGTTTACAGGGGAACAAGGGCTTCTAGACACTTGAAGGTGCTTGAAAACAGTGTGTATGTAAGTAGTTCTCATATTTGCTAAAAAATGTGATTTCTACTACAAATTGGATTAAAACACTCTTCACCTAAAGCACAAGAGTAAGCTTAAATTTTAGCTCTGACCCAATCACTAAGCGCAAATTGACACGAGATTCCCACAATGGAAGAATCACACGCATGGCCAAGTCCTACTTCCCTACTGCACATGGAGACGATATTGAGCCTGGTGAAGAGCACATCTAGAGAACTGTCAGTCATAAATGTTTATTATCTGTGCAAAAGAAAGAGTTCTGCTCCTTGGGAAAGGAGAGGGAATGGGAGAAGGCCAGAGGAGGTTTTATGCACATTTCTCCAGTCTTTCAAATAACACAGGCTGAACTCTGCTGAGAAAAGGGTGATTATTGAAATAGATCTGGTTTCCAAGGACAACTGTTTGGAATTGCCTATTAATATGCTCATGCTATGATGGCAAATTTGCTGAGAACCTTTAATTCTAGAAAGAGCAGGCAAAAATAAATTATGGACTGAACATGCACTAATACAAATTGCTTTCATTTACACACATTAACTTCAAAATGAAAAAAAAATAAGAAAGTAAAATATTTTCAGGTCTACCTCTGGATGCAATGATTTGGACCTGCTTCACTGAAACTAAGGTAATGAATACTAAGCCACCAAGAAAAAGGCCCTATTAAGGGGCTCATAGGTATTACCTGGTAAATATTGCTGCAAGTTTAGGCACTTCAGAGGTGTGCTGTTTTACTATACTCTGCTAGTTTTTATGCTCTATTGGTTGAAATTTAATGTCTAAATATTTCATTGCAAAAGGCTAAATTTTTCATTGCAAAAGGTTATTTTTAAGTGCTTTATGTCTGCTTATTCTGGTTTAAGAAAGTTACTTGCCTCTTGCTCTGTCTTAGTGAATTGTCCTTCTGATGTAAATTTTCAGGAATCTTTCCAGTTAAATTGAACAAAATTTTTGTTATTGAGATCTTTATTGCCCTAAACACTACCAACCTGTTGTGGTGTAGACTATTCATTTGAACAGGTCTAAGGAGTTCTCTGCACAGGAGCCCAGCCTCTGTGGCCACTGCTGCCCGAATCCTTCCACTAGGGCACCTGTCTCTAATCCCAAACTTGTCACTTCAGCCAGGTGTTCCCAGGTGTCTGCTCACCTCCTTCACCAGAGCCAGGTAATCTAAATGTCCACCTCAGCCAGAGACACCACAGACACGGTGCCCAGAGCAAAGGTAATCCAGTTACCCAGATGGCACATGTGCTTGGTCTTGTGCGTCCACTCCCAGAGCTTCTGATCATCTCCTGCCCTGCCAGGCTGTGAGCTCGGTGGTCTTGTGAGTTCCTAAAGCTTGTTTTCTACCTCATTTCTGACCTAACAGTTGTCCAGACTCCAGTTAGTTCTGGGCGTCTGCCTCACCTAATTCTGGCCTCTGATTTGGTAATTGGTTTCTGGCTTGAGTCGTCTCTACTCTCACTCCTTGCTGGACATTTTATCCTCATGGTTCAAAGTCTCTCTTTCTTGTTTCACCTCAATCCTTAAGTGAAAAATCTTTCTGAGCCCTGAAAGTCTCCTTGTTTCATCTCAAACTGCTCATAGAGAAGAAATAGTTTCCAAGAAACACACATAAAGTATAGGTGACTTAGTCTATGGTATTATAACAGAATACTCCAGATTAGTGGCTTATCAACAAAAGAAATTCCCCTCTCACTTTCTCCAGACTGAGGCATACAAGATGAAAGGCCTGGCAGAGTCCGTGTTTGGGGAGGGCCTGTGTCTTTGTCCACAGGAGAAGCCTTCTTGTGTCCTCATATGCCCAAAGAGGTGAAGGGTCTGTCTCCGGTCTGTCTCTGGCACTAACCTCATTAATAAGGGCTCTTTATTTATGACCTACTCACTTCCTACTCACTTCAACATAGGGATTGCAGGGATGGGGCAGGGGGACAAACTGTTGGCTCATAGTAATATGAGACACAAGCCAAATGTTTCATTGCAAACAAATGTATTTATTCTATTTTAAGTCTGGCTTAAGAATGTTTTTTGCATCTTTTTGTGCTAGAGAAAAGTCCTTCTGTTAAAAAATACACACACACACACACACACACACACACACACACATAGTCAAAATATCCACTTTAAAACTAAAATTCTTCTTTTCTTAAAAAAATATGACTTTCTCCCTCTGCATTTTCCATAATAAATGAGAATTTTAATTCAACATTTTAAAATTACAATTCGGTCCACGGCTGGGAAACAAAATGGAACTTTGGGATTTGAAGACAGATACAGAAAGTGGCAGGCCTCCTGCAGAGGATTCTGTTCAACACAAAAGGAGATGATACATGTAGCAAGCTGAGTGCTGCTCTTAAAAGGGAACTATAACTAAAATGTTTTAGCCAAAGTTTTTGCTGCTTTGACCAAAAGATCAGACAGAAAAATTCGAGGAGGAAACATTTATCTGGGGGCTCATGGTTTCAGAGGTCTAAGTCCACAGACAGCCAGCTCCATCCCTTGGGGCTTGAGGTGAGACAGAACCTCAGGCGGAAGAACATGGTGGAGGAAAGCAGCTCTGGACAGGATAGCTAGGCAGCAAGGGGAGAGCTCTGCCTAACAAGGAGAAGACAGAACCCCCCACCCCACCCCAAGGAAGGCCCCCAGGGACCCAGCTTCTCCAGCCACAGCCACCTGCCTACAGTTACCACCCGGTTAATCCCTATCAGGGCCTGATGCAATGATCCGTTAAGGCTCTCACAACCCAGTCTTTCACCTCCGAGCTTTCCTGCATTGTCCCACGCAGGGGCTTTGGGGAGACTCCTCATATCTGAACTATAGCATGATTTTTTTTCATTTGGTTCATGTATTTATTATTTACTGCAGTGAATACAAAGCTTTACTGAGTCTCCATAACATTTTCTCTGTGGGGTCTTTGATTCTGCAACCCATTTGATTCCTCTTAATTAAATCCACTTCCACAATATTTATCGATTGTCTGTCCACTCTGTGGCCCTCACCTCAGTTAAAACACCACCGTGAATAAGTCACAGCACTGTCTTCTAGAAATGTAGAGAGCAGAGGGGATTTGGAATGTTGGGCCCCTGGGATTCACTGCAATGAAATGCCACACACTGAAGCAGTGGGGTTGCCTACGGTGGTTTGGACAAGTGTTGGTGTGCTAAAGGCTTGGCTCCCAGCTGAAGCTCTTGGGAGGTGGCGGACTTTTGGGAGGTGGGGCCTAGTTGGTCCTTTGATCATTGTGGGAGTGCCCCTGAAGGGCACTTTGGGACACAGGACTGTTCTTTTTTCCCCCCTGGCTTATGAGGAGAGCACGTTACTCAATCACGCACTTCCATCTTGAAGAGCTGTGTCATCAGAGGTCCACAGTAAGTGGCCAATAGATGATGGGATATAATGCGCAAAATTGTAAGCCCAAATAAACCTTTTCTCTTGATAATCTAGTTGTCTCAGATAATTAATTATAGTGATGCAAAACTGACTAATACTCAGCTCAAATGGACTTAGAAAAGCTGCCACCAAATCATGTGGAAGGACCATCTAGAGGAGATAGTGTCTTAGGCAGAAGGTAAAGCAGTGACCTTCATCCCCAAGATCACATGCTTTTTCCAACCTCTCTCTTCATCTAGTTGATTTGGAAGGATGTTACGCTACTGTAAGATTTTAATAGGAGCTTAGTCCTTATTTATTCCTTGCATATCTTCAGTGTCTATGTAAAACTTCATAAAAATGCCCTTATTTTGCCTTTCCACACTGGGATGCTAGGCCATGCATTTCCTATGGAACAAGAACTGAATCACACTATTTTCTTAGAGGTGATTTTAAAAAGCTTCATTTAACTGCATTCCATGGGACATACTTGCATTAGTTCTTTATTTTAATATAACAAGTTACTACAACCTTAGTGGTTTAAAGCAACACAAATTTATTATGCTACAGTTCTGGAGGCCAGAAGATTCACTGGGTCAAGACCCAGATGTTGGAGGGCTGAGTTCCTTCTGGAGGTGTATAGGTTCTGTCCTGCCTTTTAAAACTTCTAGACACCGCCTGCCACCCGCGGCTGTCCATTGTCAAAGCCAGCAGTGCAGCATGCAGAAACCTCTCTCTGGCTTCAGGTTCGCCCCTGTCTCCTTCCCCTTCTTTATCACACCAGGCTGCTGAATCATCTCCCTGCCTTAACATTACCAATCACAACCTCCATGCCACCTGTCCCCTTATTTCCCCTCTGCCATGTAACCTAACAGAGGAATAGGTTCCGAGGACGAGGACGCAGGCATGTTTGGGGGCATCCCTCTGCCTGACACAAAAGGGCACTCTTCTCTGGGTAGAAAGACATGGTGGGGGCAGGATCTAAAAATTGAGGAGGTGCCCTCAAAAGCTACTCAGGTTCTCTGGAAGAGCTCCAGGACTAGAAATAGAACTGCTATTTTATGAAGATGAGAGCCTAGCAACTTAACCGCATCCTGGATTGAGTGAGATGAGCATGGCACGTGCCATCTTAATTACGGAAAACAGACACTTACCTCATATACTTTATGTGTTGAGGGTAATTCAAATATAATCTCCTAGCAATTCTAAAGTATAGAATACAAAAGCATCTCAATCCAACTTGATTCACCCATTGCAAAATGTATATGTGTATTAAAACAGCATGCTGCATGCCATGACTATATGCAATTTTTTTTATCTGTCAAATTAAAAAACAAATAAAATGAAGTTTAAAAAGAAAAAGCAGGATTGGGGATGTAGTTCAGTGGGCACTTGACTAGCATATGTGGGGCTCTGGGCTCGATCCTCAGTGTGCACAAAAAGAAAAAAAAAGAAGAAGAAGAAAGAATGTTCATTAGAGGAGAATTATTGCAACAAGAAACTCAAGTCTTTTCTGTGCTTTCCATACTCAGTGTCTAGCATTCAATAATTACGAGGCCTAGCAAGAGGCAAAAAGAGCTGACTGACAGTCAGGAAGCAAAACAGAAAGCAGAAACATACCACAGGAAACCCGGGCCTTCTTGGGCCACACGTTCTGGGGAAGCCCATCATGCAGCTCCCGAGGGAGCCCGGGAGGCCACGTGGAGAGGAACTGAGTCCTCCAGCCAACAGCCAGCAGCAGGCCCCAGCCATGTGAGTCAAGACTTCTGTCCCAGCTGACATCTGACCAAGGCTCTGGAAGGACCCCAGGGATAAACCGCCCAGCCGGGCCCTTCCAGAACTCCTGCTGCTCAGGACCTCGAGTGATAAGCAAATAGTTATTTCTGGTTGTCCAGAACACTAATTTTGGAGAGTTTTCTAATGGAGCACTAGATAAGTGTTAAGGATTCAGTAATCTATCTGTGTGTATGTACCAAAAGACACGTGTGTAATGTCAATCATAAGGTTGGGACAGAGCTCAGTGGTAGGCAAGGACTTTGCATGCATGAGTCTCTGGCTTCAATTCCCATGGCCAAAAAAAGAAAAGAAAAGTAATGTTAGTTATAAGAGCCTCAAAATGGAAACAACCCAGAAGATTGTCTGCAGTGTAATGGATAGATAATTATGCTACATTCATACCAAGGGATACTGCAGATAATAAAAAATTAATAAACGATTGCTACATGTGGCTAAACTAGACAACAAAAGGGCAAATTTCCTGTCCCTAAAATGGTGATGACAACCAGTTTTCAGAATGCAGGCATGGAACCCTAACTCCTGACCCTGAATGACCTTGACAACAGGGCCTGACCAGCCTCTGGGGAGTGGGCCCAAAGGAGGAGAACACAGCCCTGAGGACCTAGGTTAAAATCATGGGGTGCTTCCACAGTCTGCCAACTCCCCGACTCCAACCGGCCATGTGCTCTGCCCCTTCCCTGGGCCCCTTAAATTCCCTCAGTCTCCTTGTTAATCCCCACTCCTTGATGGTGGACCTGCGATGCAGCTCCTTCTCTTGGACAAACCTGTGTTCTAGTGTTGACCGCTTCCTGTGTCAGGCAGGAGCCTTTGGTCAGTATAATGACCGTGTGGGAGAGTCTCAGGAGTGAAATACTGATGTCATGTAGAGCAAAATCACATCTGATGAAGCTCCACTTAGGTAAGGGTTGAAACCCAGCAGAAGTGAGCTGTGGAGATAAAGCTGGGCAGCAGATCCCTCTCTGGAGGAGGGTGGGGACCTGGGAAGGGTCCTGGGAAGAGCCTGGGGAGGGGGTGCTCACAGGACTCTTCATCAGGGTGGTGCCTACAGGACTTTCTTCTGTGAGGAGTGGTGGAGATGTGCATTGTATTTTTAGGAAAGGCTTCTGGTGTTCCTATATATTTATGATAATATATTGTAAAAATACAGAAGCAAATAAATCTCAGAATATTCTGGACACGTTGTAACTCTTCTAGAAATTTCCCCATTTTAGAATGTCTTATCCTGTAGGCATTGACGAGCAATGTGATCAGAGAGCCCAAGTAATGGAGGAGAACAATTTCTCTCTTTGGTGGGCTCCTGTTCTCGCAGCACCCTGGAGGAGGAGGCAGGCAGTAGGGTGCTGAGGGTCCCCTCCACCACCTTCTGTAAGACACTGGAGAGTCTGAGCATGTCCCTACTCCTCGGGGCAGCAGAGGAGAGTACAGGAGAGAGCTGTCAGGCAAGCAGAGCTGCACACCTCACCAGGGCAGAGCAGGAGGAGGACACAGCCATCCTGCCTTATAGACTTGGTGATTTATGTGACGCCACGGCAGCAAGCAGAGGTCTGAAAATGTGACTTTGAAAAAGCGTTTTCGGTCTGGCTGCAGAGAGACACCAACCGCCTTTGGCAAATTCAGTTTTGTCCTGGATCGGAACCAAGATCATCCCTGTTTCTGAGCTTCTGAAAAGTGTAATCAAATCACATGGCTTTGACTTTGAAACTCCTAAGACAACAACTGCAACACTTGCCTGCTTGCAGAACACCAACCTTAAAGTCACTTTATCTGTTTGGGGATAAATTAGGTTGTTCGAGCTTCATTATGTTGTTTCCACAAATTAAATTGCTCTTAAATTCTCTTTAGCTCTTAAAAGTTATGCAACAACAGTTTTTTTGTCCTCCATGAGGGTAAAGTAATTTTGCTAATCAAGAGGGAACTGCTGAGGTCCGTCCTTGTTGAATACGTGCAGCTCCTGCAAACTGCGATAAACATAGGCCCATTAACTAATGGCCCTGTCTTCCAGCAAATAGATGAAATAATAATAATTTAAAAAACTCTTAGGGAAATTGATTTTATACACTCTAATGTAAGAGTTTCTCTTCAGTGTAGCAATGTGAAAACAACAGGATATAGCAATTAGAACATTTTGAGGTGGCGTTGCTACCAGTATCCATCATTTATTAAGACAGGTAAATGTCTGCTTGGATTTCTCATTTTTAATCTCTTCTGTGAGAAAGTACATTGGAAATGTAATTTGCATCTAATTGACTTGTGTCTTACATGCAAATGCAATTACTACCATTATGATTTAGATCTGGATGTGCCCCCAAATCTCATGTGTTGAAGGGCTTGGTCCCTGTGCTAGTCAACTTTTGTGTTGCTGTGATTACAATATCCAACAGGATCAGATTAGAAGAGGAAAGGATATTTGGGCTTACAGTTTCAGAGCTCTCTGTCCATAAATGGCCAACTGTATTACCCTGGGTCCCAGGTGAGGCAGCACCCCATGGGGAAGGACATGGTAGAGGGGGTTGCTCCTTGGGGCTGCCAGGAAGCAGAGACCCAGGATGAGGGGAAGGGAAGCTGCATCCTGCCAGGGAATGCACCAGTGGTTCACCTCCTTCAGGCAAGCCCCACCTGCCTGCCCTTACCACCCAGCAATTCAAACTAGGATGCACTGATTAGGTCACAGCTCTTGCAATCCCATCACTTCACCTCTGAACCTTCCTGTTCAGAGGAACGCAGGAGCTTCATGTCCAAACCATAATGTCTCCAACGTGCACCCAGAGGTAGGACTTTAGGGGAGTGATTGGATAATGAACGATATTACCATATCAGTGGATTAAGCCACTTGATGGATTAATCATCTGAATGGACTATTGCAGGGTAACTTAGGGAGGTAGGGTGTGCTGGGGAAGTCGGTCACTGGGGACTGTGGTTCCTCTCTGGCTGCTCTCTCACTGTTTCCTTCCTATGCAGACGGAGCAGCTTTCCTGCCACGACCTTCCACCATGATGCTTGTTCCCACCTCAGTCTCAGAGCAGAGGAGCCAGCCATCCAGGGACGGGGACTCTGAAACTGTGAGCCAGAACAGAACTTCCCTCCTCTGAGGTGGGTTTTTTCCTGGTTGCTTTTCATAGCCAGGAAAGTCTGACTGACCCAAGTGCCTTCCCAGGGAAGACTTCTGACACCGCCAGCTGCCCGAGGTGGACGCCTCCACTCCTTATGTGGAGAAGAGATATCATCTAGAAGGCTGAATACCTTTTCTTTCTTTCTAGGCTATTTTACCATAAATGTGAATTTCTAAACCAGGGCTTTGCAGTCTAAGAAATAAAACAAAACAAAACCTATGCAAAGTTTTGGTTCAGTTCAACACACATTGAATGACCAACCGCCTCCTCTGGACCCGGCATCCACTGGTTCCTATGGCAACTGCTGATGACCAACACTGCAGGATCCACTGGGGACAGAGAGTCTTCAAACACCACCACTGGAGAATTCTTGCACTGAGGAAAGTGCCTGATTAAAGGTGTGAACTTTTGTGAGAACGGAGAAGCTCTCTGTTGTGAGTGAACTCTGCCATTTACATAGACCAGGCACATTTGAGTCTTTCCAAAACACGAGAGTTCATCGGGTAACAGCGAAGTCGCAGCCTGCACCACTTTTATCAGTGACAGTTCAGCAAGGAGTCATAAGCTGGGCAAGCCCAAGATATTTTATTTCAACATTAATTTCTAATATCTATCCCACTCACATCACTCATCATATCTCACACCACTTTAGATACCTATTGCTGAGCCAAGAGCTCAGGCAGAGAGACAAGTGCACAGTCAGAGTCTCTGAGGGGGTCACTGGCTTTAAGGAACCCGTTCTGCAGTTGTCAAAACAGAGGGTTTGGACAGGTGGGCAACTTCAGTTTCACAGTGTCAGCTTGAGGTGTCAGCCTTGGAGTGCGTGTCATGCATGGTCATCATGAGCAGGACAAACTGTGCTCTGCCCAGGGACAGAGATTCAGAAGGTTGTGGCTGTGGAAATTTTTCTGGGAAAGACTCATAATGAGTGACCAGTTATCAGGGTCAGGGTGCCGCTGTGTCAAGTCTTACGGGGGGGGGGAGGGCTTCTTCTTTTATGGGTCCCCAGTGAGGGGTTCTCATCTGGTGAGTTTAATAAGCTCCTATGTTTGATGCTCCTGGTATGATTTGGGATGTCCACATGTCCTGGTACTCATTGATTTACTTTGATATGTTGGCAAGTAGAAGTTATCAATTTGTGCCTTATTGTTGTGCTGGGTAGAAGGTAGTTGTTTTGTAAAAACAAGGAATACAGTCATTCTATCTTGGCATCTGGACTCAAAATGGAGTCACCATGGCAAACTACTGCTTTTTAAGATGCAGTAACTCAGGGTTAAGTGCAGCCTGAGGACTGCTGTCCCACACACCATGGAGTCACTAGGGCAGGCACAGCCTGAGGACTGCTGTTCTACACACCATGAAGTCACTCAGGGTTAAGCGCAGCCTGAGGACTGCTGTCCTACACACCATGGAGTCACTAGGGCAGGTACAGCCTGAGGACTGCTGTTCTACACACCATGGAGTCACTAGGGCAGGCACAGGCTGAGGACTGGTGTCCTATACACCACAGAGTCACTAGGGCAGGCACAGCCTGAGGACTGGTGTCCTATACACCATGGAGTCACCAGGGCAGGCACAGCCTGAGGACTGCTGTTCTATACACCATAGAGTCACTAGGGCAGGCACAGCCTGAGGACTGCTGTCCTGCACACCATGGAGTCACTCAGGGAAGGCACAGCCTGAGGACTGCTGTCCTACACACCATGGAGTCACCAGGGCAGGCACATCCTGAGGACTGCTGTTCTACACACCATGGAGTCACTCAGGGAAGGCACAGCCTGAGGACTGCTGTTCTACACACCATGGAGTCACTCAGGGTTAAGCGCAGCCTGAGGACTGCTGTCCTATACACCACGGAGTCACTAGGGCAGGCACAGCCTGAGGACTGGTGTCCTATACACCATGGAGTTACCAGGGCAGGCACAGCCTGAGGACTGCTGTTCTACACACCATGGAGTCACCAGGGCAGGCGCAGCCTGAGGACTGCTGTTCTATACACCATAGAGTCACTAGGGCAGGCACAGCCTGAGGACTGCTGTCCTGCACACCATGGAGTCACTCAGGGCAGGTGCAGGCTGCTCTCCACACCGTTAGGTTTATGGTCTCTCTGACATACACACACATTCACGTACAACTTTCTTCACCATCTGAATGAAAGGTAATTTCACTTTTTTATCTTTAAGAGAGAAACAGTATAATCTGTTTTTTTCAAGTTAGGAATAGGAAATGCTTTCTGGCTTAGTAATTTGAGGTACATTTCAGCTGCAGACCCTCTAAGAGAAGGAAGATTGCCGGAGGAGGGTGTATTGATGGGAGAAAAGCATGGGTCAGGGAAGCACAGCTGTGGCTGCAGGGTGCACAGGGGACTGCTCATCAGTGTGGGGCTGTGGTGTGCCATCAGGTTCCAGGGTGCAAGGGTGGAACCACCCAGAATCCTGTGGCACTGCAGCATTGAAGCCGCAGACTCTTAGGGCCATGGTGCCTATGTATCTTAGCTGTCAGGTCTCACCCTGCCTTCAGCTTAGCAGTATCATTGACCAGAGAAACTGTTGGAAATGCACCCACAAACAGTTGAATGTGCAGATCATTGTTTGACGTAACATCCACTTTGCATCCACAGAGCACTTGGGCCTGAGATCTGGTGGAGTCTGCGCCAGTCCCAGAAACATGAGAGGGTGGATCCCTTGAGATAAGCCTTCTGCCTCCTCGTGCTGAGTTCCCAACTCCAGTGCATTGTTCTGTAAGAGTCAGGGCCTCAAAGCCTGCAGATGAGCCCCATGAGCCACCCCAAGGACAGCCACGTCATGTGGGCACACACATGGTGGCTTTGTCCCCTTTGGAAAACCACGTGGGCTTTCTCAAGGTCAAGAACCACTCTTCTTTTATGCCCCCCTCCCCAACTAAGCTCTGTCTTTGCTACATAGACTTCTGGCTTCTACACATGCTTGCACATGTACAGACAATCACAAACACATGCTGGTGTGTGTGCACATGTATTGTATTCACTAAGAGTCAGAGTACCACCAGGCAGTGAGCACTAAGGAGGGACTCACGTTGGGAAGTGACGCTTGTTGTTTGTAGGGCTCTGCACAACCCTCCACTGTGGGAAGCACTCTCAGAGAAATTAGGTTGAATGGAAAATGTTTCCTTATTAAAACCAAGATCCTGGGTTCTCCCCTTTGCTAATATGTGCAGGAAAGGCTCACAGCTGTGAGTCCGTATCTTCATCTGAAATATCACTTGATCTTCTAGTTTCAGAAATATCACTGTCCTCTGAGTGATCCTGAGAAAGGAGAAGCTATTTCTTTGCTCACTACCCCCCACCCCCAGGATGCCGCAGTCTGGCTGGGCACAAATCACGAGCCACTGAAGCAGGAACAAACTTTATTTTTTAACTGCAGGAAAAAACCTCACACACGCTCCTGGGAAATCCTCCCGAAAAGCCACGCGGCTCCTGCAGGAACCCCCAGCCAGACCCCGGGAAATCCCTCCTCCTGCACTTCGCCAACCAATGGGAATACCAGGGGAATCCCCGTGAGAAGTCAAAATAGCGCAAGAAGTCCAAAATAGCACGAGAACGCAAAAGTAGCGGCAGAGGCGGATAATGCCTCGCCTGTCAATCAATACTGTTGGCAAAATGCCCAGGAGCCATACAGACTCGGCTGTGGCTCTCAGCATCTCCCCCCTTCTGTTTAATTAAACAACAAGTAATGTGGCTTAGGGACCGTGCCTGTTAGGTAGTCCAATTCAACATATGGTCCTTACCCGTCATCGGATGAACTGACCTCTAGGCGTCAGCCTCCTGTCTTAGGTTGGTACCACTGCAATCGGATCATACCCGTCACTGACTACCGGTCCAGCATACAGCCATACTTGTGGATAGGCCTTTGCACCAGTGGGGGGGTGAGGTTCTTTGCCTCACCTCTGTTGGCCCCCAAATTTTAGACCATCACTAGTAGAAGGGAGGAGGATGAAAAATGCCATGACACCAAGCCAATTGAGGGCTCCTTTGAAAAATTGTACCACCGGTGACACCATCAGCAAAAATACTCCAGCACTGCCACAATTCGCTGCACCAACAGATAGTTCACAATGCATACAAGTGATACATAGTCCAGGCAAGTTCTGCAAGCAGTTCAAAGTAGAGGAATCTGTCAATATGTCCATTTCCTCCCAAAGTAAATTGACTCCTTAATTGAGCATTACTTGTTGAGTTATTATTCACTGATGCATCAGTTTATACAGTTTGTTGTGATAACTACTGAAGAAGTTGTAGTTTGGTTTTATCTTTGTCTTCACCGGCACTGGGATGAAGATAGGAATTCTGGCAATGATGCTAGGAAAAAAATTATGTAACATTCCAACAGGCACTAAGAAAACAATTTTTTGAACAATTTACATTATCCTGAACAGAATTATTAAATATAATGAGAAGGAAAGGTGAAAGCAAACAAACAGATCTATTAACCTCCTTATTTGTTCGCATATTAAAACAATTTTCAACAGCTGTTTACCCAATCTAAATTAAACCATTAAACCATTAAAATCATGTGAATAAAAAAATTCGAATCCATTTATTCATGAGCGCTCCTCATATAAGATATATGGACATACACACATACAGACATACAACACAAAACAGAAGTGTGCGCACATAATATACAACACATAAGACAATAGTAAAGGCCTTGTAGCTTTACCTAGGTGAAATCTCCATTGCAATGTTTAAAAACTCCACAGTCAAAAAATAAAACTGATCAGAAAAACATTAACCTAGGTCTGTATGAGCTCAAAAATAAAATAGAACTTTATGATGTGGGAAAAGGCAATAATAAAATAAATATTGAAAAAAGCATCCTGGTTAATCACTGTCGTAGATGTAAGAATAGCCAAACTGGAGCTCTGGATATCAGCTGTTATGGATTTGAGTCAAATCACCTTTTTTTGTTTTCGTTTTTGTGTTGGTCCATAGAATTCACTTTGGTTAGTTTCTCTGGAATCCAAATCGGCTGTTGTTCTCCCTGTAGAAACACACAAACAGAACCCCGACTCCAGACAATCACTGGGTCAGGACCTTAGTTAATCTCTCTGGAATCCAAATCGGCTGCTGTTCTCCCTGTAGAAACACACAAACAGACCTCCGATTCCAGACAATCACTGGGTCAGGACCTTTCCATTGTCCTGTTAGAATATCCTTCCAAAGTACCTTAGGCTTATGTACATTTTTTGGACACATATGCCTTTCCACAGCACTAAGCCCTGATGAATCCAAATTTAAAAAGTTTAGAGTAAAAAGGGTTATATTCAGTTTATCTTTGGGGGATATATACCCCTTTCCAATTCCCTCTTTTTGCTTTAATAAGTACATTTTAATAGTTTGATGAGCTCTTTCAACTATGCCTTGTCCCTGAGGATTGTATGGGATTCCTGTTATATGAGTAATGCCAAATGATGAGCAAAATTGTTTAAAAGAGGTAGAAGTATAACCAGGACCATTATCTGTTTTTAACTGTTTTGGAACGCCCACAGTGGCAAAATTTTGTAAGCAATGAGCTATAACATCTTTAGTTTTTTCTCCGGCATGAAGGGAGCCCATCAAAAATCCGGAAGAAGTATCAACTGTAACATGCAAATATTTTAATTTTCCAAATTCTGGCAAGTGTGTGACGTCCATCTGCCAAATATGGTTAGGTATCAGTCCTCTAAGATTGTCTCCAAGATTAACTTGTGGTAAAAAGGTCACACAATTTTGACATTGTTTTATTATTTGTCTAGCTTGTTCCTTAGTTATTTTAAAATGCTTTTATAAAGTATTAGCATTGTCATGGAACCTTTTATGAAAATGTGTAGCTTCTTCTAGTGTAGAGAAAATATGTATGTCATGTGTAGTTTTATCTGCTAAATCATTGCCCAAACTAAGGGCTCCAGGCAATCCTGTATGTGCTCTGATATGTCCTATAAAGAATGAATCTTTTCTGTCCCAGATTGGACTTTGTATAGCAGAAAACAAAGAGAAAACAGTAGAGGAAGGGGAAATCCTACCAGCATCTTCAAGGGATACTATAGCATTAACTATATACTGACTATCAGAAAATAAATTAAATACAGAATCTTTAAACATCACAAAAACTTGTAAAACTGCATTAAGTTCTACCTTTTGAGCTGATTGTTTGGGTACTAAAAATGTAAAAGTTTGATCAGGGGTAACTACTGCTGCTGTACCATTCTTTGACCCATCAGTGAATATATTTGGAGCATTCATGATAGGGGTTTTTCTTGTCATTTTTGGAAAAAACTACAGGATGCTTAGACCAAAAAGACAACAAAGGATTAGATGGTAAGTGATTATCAAATGAAACATTAGATTTACACATGATTATTGCCCAAGTATTTAACTCATTAGCTAACTCATCAATTTGATCCATAGTATATGGAGTAATAATTTTATTGGGAGAAATTCCAAACACTCCCTTTGCTGCTTTTATTCCTTTGAGTATTAATTGTCCTACAGCCTCAGGATACCTAGTAAGAATAGTGTTAGGAGAATAAGATAAATGTATCCACAATAATGGACCTTCTTGCCAAAATACTCCTGTAGGAATATTTTTGTTGATATTACAATAAATAATAAAGGCAAACTTATATCAATTCTATCCAAATGCATATTTTCCATATATGTTTCAATAATTTTTAATGCCTTTCTTGCTTCAGGAGTTAATATGCGGGGTAAATTTGGATCTGATGGACCTTTTAGGATATCAAATAAAGGTCCCAACTCTCCTGTTGGTATGCCTAGATAAGGCCTTATCCAATTTATGTCTCCTAATAACTTTTGAAAGTCGTTAAGTGATCTGAGTTGATCTACTCGTATTTGAATTTTAGGTGGACGGACCATGGTTGAGGATAATAGAACTCCTAAATAATTAATTGGAAAATTTAATTGTACTTTATCTATTGCTATCTCTAGATTATAATTTTTTAATAAATTTGTAAGTGTGGCATAACAGTCCAGCAATCTGTTTTTATCTTTGTGTGCTAAAAATACATCATCCATATAGTGAAATATTTGTAGTTCAGGATTTTGATTTCTAAGTGGCTGGATTGCTTTATTAACATAAATTTGACACATAGTTGGGCTGTTAGCCATCCCTTGAGGGAGCACTTTCCATTCATATCTCTGATCAGGACCTTCATGATTCAGTGCAGGGATAGTAAATGCAAAATGTGGACTATCCTCAGGATGAATTGGAATTGAAAAGAAACAATCTTTTATATCTATAGCTAAAACATACCAGGTTTTTGGTAAAGCAGACAATTGGGTATTGAGCAGGTCCCATAATAACCATCTCATTATTAATGGCTCTTAAATCTTGTAATAATCTCCATTTACCAGATTTCTTTTTAATGACAAAAATGGGAGTATTATAGGGAGATACAGAAGGTTGTATATGTCCCTCTGCTAATTGTTGTTTGACCAGGTCATGGGCTGCTTGTATCTTTTCTTTAGTCAGGGGCCACTGAGGAACCCATACCGGTCCATCTGATTTCCAAGTAATTTTTATTGCCTCAGTGAACCCTTCTGAAAACCCAGTCCATGTCTATTTATTCCTTGATCTATTTGAATCGGTGCTGCTATACCTTGTTCTCCTAATCTTTTTTCTTCCCTGAAACCTTGTCTAGCCCTAAGAGTGAGCGCATTTGGATTGATGTTATTTGTTAATGTCAAACCTAATTGATCTAGGACAACTCGTCCCCATAAATTTATGGGAAGATGATCCAATACATATGGCTGTATAGTTCCTTCACATCCTTCAGGATCCTTCCAATCTAAGACCATTGCACTTCTATGGGGATTAGTTGCCACTCCTAGGCCTCGAAGTGTTTGAGTGGCTTGTTGTAATGGCCAATGTTTTGGCCATTCTTGACGAGATATGATGCTAAGGTCTGCACCTGTATCCAGTAGCCCATTAAATTCATGTCCTTGAATATTTACTTTTAGCATTGGGCGAGAATCTAAATTCAAAGACAGCATAGCCCAATCTACACCTGTGGAGCCTAAACCCCTGGAACCTCTTTCCATAGTACTACTGGAAAATTTATCATGTAGGCTGGATATTATTAATAACTGTGCTATTCTATCTCCTGGTGAAATTACTGATATACCCTTTGGAGAACTAGCTATAATTTTTATTTCACCTTCATAATCAGGATCAATTACCCCGGGACTTATCATAAGTCCTTTTAGCGTAGAAGAACTGCGTCCTAACAATAAGCCTACTGTTCCTTGGGGAAGAGGTCCTTTTACTCCTGTGGGAATGATTTGAACTCCCATCTCTAGAGTTAGTACTGCTCTGGCGGAGGCGCAGATGTCCAACCCTGCGCTTCCTCTGGTTCGTCTGATGAGAGATCTGATGGATAGTGTGTCCTGGGCACTACCCTGATGGTGTTGCTGGGTTCCTCCAGTGCCCCGTACATTTGTGGTCGTGGGCCCCAGAGCATTGGGCCCCCCTGTCCATTTTTTGGCAATGGAGCCTGATGCCTTTCTCCACGATATCGTGGGTAACCACCTGGTCCTTGTCTGTTTTTTGATAATGGAGTACCCTCTATGGTGGTTTGAGAACGGCATTCATTAGCCCAATGTCTCCCTCTATGGCATCGTGGGCAAATATCCGGTGTTATATTCCTTTGATACCTAACTTTGTTAAACCTTCCTCCTATGGGGCAACTCCTTTTAAAATGTCCTGTTTGTTCACAATTGTAGCATGTTTTTGGCCTGGCATCTAAAGCCTGTTGTACTGCTGCCAAGACTTGTCCTTGTTCATTAATGTCTCTACATAATTTAATATATGTGTTTAAATCTTCATGTCTTTATGGTCTAAGGACCTCTTTGCAGCAACGATTTGCTTGCTCATAAGCCAGTTGTTTTAGTAATGGCATTGCTTATTCTGTATCCCCCAAAATTCTGGAAGCTGCTTGAATAAGCCTATCTACAAATTCAGCATAAGGTTCATTAGTTCCTTGTATTACCTTAGATAATTGGCCTTGTAAATCTCCATGCCCCTGTAAAGTTTTCCATGCCTTAACCGCATCTACAGCGATTTGTGCATATACACCAGGATCATATTCAATTTGTTGCCGTTGACCCTCATAAGGTCCTTTTCCTAACAACATATCTAGATTTATTTGAGGGTAACCAGCTGCTGCATTTCGCCTAGCTGTCTCCCTGCAAAATTCCTCATTAGCAACCTTCCACAACATATATTGTCCTCCATTTAGCACAGATTTACACACGCTAGCCCAATCTGCTGGCGTCATGTCCAAGTTGGTAATGGATTCGACCATACTTACAGTGAAGGGTGCTTGAGGACCATAGGTTGTTACAGCCTCCTTTAACTGCTTCACTGTTTTGAAATCTAATGCACGGTGAATTCGCTGCCCTTCTGCGTGCTCAAGTACAGGGCATGCAAATCTTTGAGGTCCTGTCTCAGGATCCCATCTATCAACTACAGGGGTTGAGGGGGTTGAGGGCCACTCAGCTATCTCCATAGGTGGAGCTGTTGGTTGAATTACGCCCTCTGGTGATAGAATGGTGTTAGTAGCAGCCTCCTGTTGTAGCTTTTTCCCTAATAGCTGTTTCTCCTCTAAGCTTTCTTCCTTTAAATTTTCTTCCTCTGTCTGACTAGCTTGAGAGACCTTCTCTTTTGCTTGATCTAAATTGTCTTTCTTCATGGTTTGAACCTCTAACAATTTATTTAACACTCTTTTAGTTTGTTTTTTACTAATTTCTAATCTGTTACAAAGATAACGCAACCCAATAAAATAACACAAAACAAAACCGAAACAGAATGAAACAAAAATGGAACAAAAAATCGTTGTATCAATTTTCCTATTTTCTTGACATGTGCATTTGTGGTCTATTTCTATCTCTTCCTCAGGGGCAAACAACTTCAAACCTTGACCCAACCATTTTTCCCAGTCTGCCTGAGAAAATTCTAGGGATAGGTAGCTTGAAACAAAAACAAAACAAATCAAAACAAGAACACATTGTTTTTTAAAATGGTCACCCATTCTCTCGCCTTCCCTTAGGGGCAAGCAATTTCACTTACCCCGAAGAAGCCTCAGACGTTCCCTGTGCAGGCCGCCAAATGCTGCCATCTGGGTGAGCACAAATCAGGAGCCACTGAAGCAGGAACAAACTTTATTTTTTAACTGCAGGAAAAAACCTCACACACGCTCCTGGGGAATCCTCCCGAAAAGCCACGCGGCTCCTGCAGGAACCCCCAGCCGGACCCCGGGAAATCCCTCCTCCTGCACTTCGCCAACCAATGGTAACTCCCGGAGAATCCCCGTGAGAAGTCAAAATAGCGCAAGAAGTCCAAAATAGCGCGAGAATGCAAAAGTAGCGGCAGAGGCGGATAATGCCTCGCCTGTCAATCAATACTGTTGGCAAAATGCCCAGGAGCCATACAGACTCGGCTGTGGCTCTCAGCACCAGGACACTGCTGCAGCTGCTTGGGCTGCTCGAACAGAACATCTCTGAGGGGCTAGCTTATGATCCAAGGATATCCCTGGCTCAGGGTTGTGGGGACTCAGAAGTCCAATGTCAAGGTGTGGGCACCTGGTGAGGGCCTCTTGCTGCATCATTCCACGGTACAGAGCCTCACATGGGGGAAAGGGAGAGACAGGACAGGAGCACAGAATGAAGAATTTTGATTTGTGTAGAGGGGAGTGAGGGATGGGTCAAGTTGTGGGGATGGGAAGGATAGTAGAACGGGAAGACATTAGTACCCTCCTAGACACATGTCTGATTACACTATTGGTGTGACTCAGCACTGTGTACAGCCAGAGGAATGAGAAGTTGTGCTCCATTTGTGTACACTGTGTCAAAATGTATTCTACTGTAAAATCAATCGTAGATTAATTAAAAGTAAGTGGAAATAATAAATAAATAAATAAATCCCGGGGTGGATCCCACAGCTGTGGGGAAGGATGGCCCATTCAGTCAAGATGCCCTCTGCCTTGGCGACTCCTGAGCTGGGCAGCTGGCTCTTCCTGAGTCCCCAGCCTCTGCTGCCTCCCCGCAGGACACATCTGAAGTGAACCGATTGTATGTGTGGGGGTCCGCTCACTGGGCTCAGCAAGTCTGTAACCTGTACAGGGTGAGCCTGCTTCATGACCTGCCGCTGAGGTTAACCAAGGAGGGTCAGCATGAATCCAGGGTTTGACAGAACAGGGGCCACAAGCCACGGGGGTGACGGGACACCCTGATAGGAGGGTGAAGAGACAACTCTCCTCCTTGTAGGCGATGCAGGGGAGTGTGCGTGTGAGGACGGAGTCCACGTGGGTGTGTGACAGAGGCAGAAACAGCGCCACCAGCCAACTCAGGAGAATGTTCCAACCACGTCCCACAGCTCCCTGTCCCCCCCACCATCTTCCCCCGGCTCTCCTGAAGGGTGTCAGATCCTGCTGCTTACGCCCAAGCCAGACCCTGGGGCACTCAGATGGAAAGTCCCCTTCTTCCTCCCTGAGCTCCGCTGGCTCCTACCCTTGGCCTGTCATCCCCAGATCCCCAGAGGTCATGAGGGTCACTCCTGGCCAGCTGTTGGGGCTTCCTGTAAACGGACAGTTACGTGGGAAGACGGGCAGCAGACACGGACAGATGATTCACAGAGGGAAATGTCAAGAGCTAACTTCCCCATCTCAGTGGCAGGCTGGAAACTGAGTTGGGGTCAGAGTGGGTCTCTGCCTCCAAGGGACCCACACACATGATAAGCATGATCATTTCCCATGTGGGTGAGGAGGAGGAGGAGCAAGACTAGCAGCCATGGTAGCTTTTGGAAAAATATCCCTGGAGATGCTCCATGCCTATACCCCGGGCCCCCAGACCCCATTGTGCAGATTCCTTCCCAGCTCAGTAAGAACAGCCTGCCCACAAAATGCTCCAGTGAGCATTTTGAAATATTTTAGGGTATCCATACCCCGGAAGCCTTCCATTATGTATCCACAGACATGCTTCATGCATTCACCAAGCAATGGGGGACGGACGCCCAGGCTGTCTGCGCCCTGGCCCTTGGAATTGATTCAACAATCAGCAGAGGAATGAGCTTGGTCACGGTGACCTCTTCTCACTTTGTGTGCGTATGAAAACGTCGCGCTGTGTACTTGGGGTCCACACAGTTCACCTCAGCAAGCTGAGCCTCCTTCTTACTTCTGTCTTATTCCAGGTTGGACTTACTCTGAGAGTCTCTCTTCACCCCAGGCCCTGGAGGTCTGAGTCACTTTGAGCATGTATGGCAGGAAATAACTAGAATCAGCTTTTAAAATATTTGGAGGCTGTCAAGGCTCCTGACAATACAGTCCCTGTGCCAGGGTGCCACCGTTCCTGACGCGGAGGGAAAGCACAGGCGCTAACATGAACACCCTGCGTCATCTTGGAGGACACCACAGGCAGAAAGTCCTTGAAGGCTCTTCCTGGGGTGGGAGTGGGGAAGGAGAGAAGATGGGACAGCTATGAATGGATTTCACTCACTTAAAGTGAAAAATGGATTTTTGTCTCAAGTTTGTTATGTGTCTGATTGTGTTTGAATATTCCACTTAAGTTGAAAATACAGAACACAATAACTGTGAAAGAATTTAGATGCCAGCATTCCAAAAAACTAAGGCTCTTTGCATATTTTGAAAGCTTACTTGTATTTGCTTTTTTAAAGATGAAGAGTAGGAAAATGCAACAAAAAATAAGAATAAGCATATAAATGTTACCGGGAAAAAAAGGATGGCAGAAACAAAACTGGCTCAGGAGCTTGTGTTGCTGTGAAACAAAGTTGGATTTATCATGTTTATTTCCAAGATGTTGAATAAGAATTCTTTTCTGCAATTCTGTCTCTTGAGTTTTCATATGAACATCCGAATATGCGGTAGGAGACCAATTTAGATAACTGTAACATTTCTTATCAAAGCACTCAAGTCAAGGAAATCCTGTGGCCTTGAGTACCTACCACAGGATCCCACATGAGTTCTGATCTACATTTCCAATTAGCTTGTGCACAGGATGGACTTCACCCAATGAGAACAGCAAAAGTCCTGTAGCCAGTGCAAATACATGTTCTACTTCAGAAGGCTCTTGCTTAGTTTCATAGCTTTAATAAAAATGTGCTGAGTTTTTGATAGGTAGGTTTAACTTCTTGTAACACAATCAAATTACTGTCAAAACTTTATAAAGATAAACTCATCTTTTGATGGAAGCTTGTGCAAGTCAATGTCATGCAGTCGGGTAGGGGGCGTGCCCTGGGGGACGCCTGTTAATCGTGACTTCTGCTTCAACGCTGTCCTTTTAAGTTACCTGCTTTACCCTGTTTGTGCAGCATCTCCAGATGTGGTCCTCTCCACCTTCTAATTGGATCTCCCCAGTCACTGGCAGTAAGGTCATCCTCCTTTGATGGACATGGAATACAAATTCTGATCAATGGGGATGTCCCTGGTTCCTATGATTCTGTGTGGTTTGTCTCTTTCCATTTAAAAAATTAAAATTGGGGAAATTAAAAGAAGTCTGATAAATACGGTGTGAGATAATAAGAACGCATGAAGCCGCCCCGTGCCGACCTCCCCAGGCCACGTCCTTCCTTGCAGCCTCTGGGTCACCGACAGGCCGACACAGCTTTGGGAAGAGGGGCAACTTCTCAGGCTCCCCCACTCATCGCCCCCCACCTGTCTTCCCCTTCATTTCTTCTCCATTATGCCCAGGTCATTGCCAGTGGCCAAGTGTCCACAGGCTTCCCCGAGTCTGGTCCCTTCCTGGTTCAGATCCCCTATGGAGGGAAGCCACACATTCATCCTCTCTTAAACCTGTATTTTCTGGCAAAAGGAACCAATTTAAAGTGCTCCTCCTGTCCCATGGTTTAGAAAGCCTACCTCTCAGGGCTGTCTTGTGAGGCTCTCTGATGTTCTCCCCTCCCAGGGCTTTCCTCTGGCTGAGGCCATCTGAGGGTATCTGAGTGGCCATAAATGTCATCAAGGGGCACTTACAAGAGGGAGGAAAGAGGCCAGTAGGAGAGATGCTGATGGGCAGCGGAGACAGAGCTTGGAGTGAGGCAGCCTCTAGCCAAGCCATGCAGGTGGCCTCCAGAAGCCACAGACACCAGGATGGGTAGTCCCTGGGAGTCCTCAGAAGGAAACTTGGTTTCCACACTGACTCACTTAAGATCTCTTACTTCCCTGGCTCCAAGGTGATGCTCCTTGTTCTGTCAAGTCACTAGGAGACCTAGTTACAGCAGCCATGGAAGACCAGGACCAAAGGTAGACATCGCCACCTCCACGGTGGCTAGTCCTGCAATGTTGAACCCCTACTTGGGAAATGCTGCTCCTTCCAAGTGCAAACTGCTTCTGTGGATCCAGGAACTGTCCAGAGTACTGCACACTGTCCGGTACCTTATTGTTTTTTCTTAGTGTATTTGCTGCCCCCAAACTGGGTGATATTCATCTTTCCAGTCAAACTCAAGTTTTGCTTCACCTCTTCCTTCAAAAGGCCTCTGTTTTCCTGGTGCCTAGCAAGGGACCTACAAGTAACAGGATGGGAAAGGACATGGGCTCTGTCACTAGTTGTGCACCCCTCTGAAACTCAGATTCCTCATGTCTACAGTGGAGATGATAAAACATCCACCTTAACAACAATAACAAGAAGCCTCTGTTCCCCCGACAGTGTCTGCCACGTTTCTAACCTAACACTTGTACGTCGCCCCTTCTCCCCGCCCTCCCAGCCATTAAGGATTCCATCTGCAGCATGAAACTTAACATCTTCTGTGCCTCGTTTTCCTCCCAGATTGACCTCTCGGCCACTGTAAGGCAGGACCTTGTGCTGTGGTGAAAACAGCAGCAGCCGTGGGGGCCACCCAGCCAGAGCCCAGCGCCTGCGCATCCACTGCTTCTCCAGGCCGATGCTTCCCCCTCCTGTCGTGGGCCCCCCACAGGTGGAGCCCCTGTGGGGCCCGCCCCCTGGGTCTGCCTAAGGGTCATTCCTGGCTAGACGGAAGCTCTGCTTCTGGTGGGAGTCGCCCAGCCCTGATGCCCCACTCCCTCTCTAGGTCACAGAGAGTTGGGCGTGTGAGTGAGGGGAAGGGTGTCCTTGTCACCGAGGAGGCTGACCCTGCCCTGTCATCTGGACAGATCCCCGGAGCAGAGATGTGATCTGGGATATGGAAATGGCTGGCTCCTCCAAAGCCTCGTCCAATCCCCCGCTCAGGGAACTCTTCTTCCAGAGCTTTTCAACAGTGCATCCAAAATGCCCTTGTCTTAATAGAACTTACTCTTTTGGGGTCTCTTCTGCACCCCTGATATTTTTAGGGTCCTTCCCTATTGAGGACTCATGATTCCTTATCTCACAGGCATGGATATTTTTTTCTGTTTTACTTTTTACCCCAAATTTTCATCATGTTGTCTGGAGGTCAGGAGAAATGAAGAAGCTCTCTGAGGACAGAAGAGGTGGCTTTTGCTTATATAGGTCATGGGGACATGTGAACCATGAGCACATGAGCACATGAGCAGCCTGGGACCTGGTCCTTGCTCACTGTGTGTGCACATCATTTCAGATCATGGGCAATTCACCTCTTCCCAGCTCACTTGGTCGCCAGGGTTGCCCTGAGCCAGCTATAACACTTTGAAGGCTGTGTGAGGCACTGGCAGACTAAAACACCAGAGGAAGCTTGCCTGTGTCCTGCAAGTGGCCTCTCCATGGTGGTGCCCAGGTAACTTCTGTAAGTGGCTGGCAGAGGTTTGATGGAAGTAAAGAGATTTGATCCCTCTGATTCCTTCAAAGGCAAATAGCAAATTGGAAAACTTATCCATCAAAATAAAGAAAATCAGTTAAGTGTGCCTTTTTATCCCTTAAGTGCAGAGACAGAAATCCCAACAGTGTGATAAGTTTGCAGCTTTCTAGCTGAACCGTGGAGAGACCACAGGTAGGGAGAATACAGGGACATTGAGGATGGACTTGCTCAGGGCAGTTTTTAGTTTATGAAGGATCTGAAGGAAGAAGGGGCTTCTGGATTTTGTGCTGTTATCACCCAGTAAAGTATGGTGCATTCACAGAGCTAAGCACTTGGTCTTTGCAATTAGCCTGGGAATAAATGTTTCCCGTTAGCAGAAGGTAGAGGCAAGAAAGATGAGCTTGTGCCCAAAGAATGCGGAAGGACAATGTGAGAATCTTGACCCACTGGATCACATGGACACTGCTGCACCTAGAAAGATTGATAGGAGACAATGCCCTGAGAGGCTACACCCTAGTCCTTGGAGTCCCTGAATGTGTTGTGTCGCAGATGGAGATGGGACCGAAGTTACAGATGTTAAATAGGGGGATTATCTTGGATTTTCTGGGTGGGCTCTGTATAATCACCTGGATCCTTACAACTGGAAGCGGAAGGCAGATCGTCCTAGGGATGCTGAGATGGGAGGAAAGCAAGGGGTGGGGGTCTGATCCTGAGAGAGACTCCATCCACCCTGCTGCCAGTGAAGATGCAGGAAGGGTCCTAGCCAAGGCATGCAGAGGGCCTCCAGATCTGGAGCTGCCCCCAGCTGACAGCCAACGAGGAAGACTTGTGCCCTACCCAAGGAAGGGAATTCTCCAACCACCCTATCAACAGGACACGGGTTTCCCCCTGGAGCCTCCAGAGAGGAGCACAGCCCTGCTGATGTCTTCATTTTACACTGGTGGGAACCAAGTCGGACTTCTGACCTCCAAAAATATGTGATCACAGGACTATGCTGTCCTCAGTTTCTGAGAGTGCAATTCAGTGTTACATGGCACGCGCAGAAGACTTGGGGGGCCGCAGTGAAGCCCTGTGTGTACCACGACTGCATGCAGACGGTGAAGATGAGCTCAGAGGAGGACTTCACATTTCATGCACAGTTTTCCAATCCAAAGTGGTTCTAATGGTTTCAATCCATGGTCTTTGTCACAGCTGTTTGCTAATAAAATTGAAGCTGGAAACCGAAGCTTTGGGTAAACAGAGCATTGGTCTGGCTAGCTGACTACACAATGAGAAATAATATCCACTTGGGTTAAGAATTAATAGCTTGTCTGTTTTATTGCCTTCTTTTATTATTTCCTACTTAACTGTTACTTTTTTTCAATGAACATGCTGTTTTAGAGTAACAATGAAATAATTGTTTCTATCCTGTCTTGTATTTTGCAGCAGGAGCCATAAATTTGAAAAACATTTCTCTCTCTTTTTCGGTGACAGTTCTCTGAATTGCTAAATTGCCCCAATTTTTCAGACCCAGTAGGACTTTCAGGTCTAATTGAGCGTCTGCCATGAACTTCTGATTTTCTCTGCAATCTTCCCGATAGTGGCTGCATTTCTGTTCTCTCTTCTAGTGACTAGCATAAGGCAGGTAGCTTATTGCATAGAGTCGCAGTATTTTTCTGGCCAGAGGAAGCAATTATTTTCAGAGACAACCCAGGGCAGCTCCAGAAAGTCTTTAAGAAACTTATCAGGAAAGATTTTGACCTCAAAGACCAGACCCAGGTGAAGCCTGCTGCTCGTCCTTCCACTCCAGTCCCCCAAAATTCCTTTCTGGACCCCCACCTTTTTTCTTTTTGATAAAGCTCTTTCTTCCTGTGGTCTTCACCTTGTGCCCCCAGAAAGCTCCTTGGATTGCTTTACCTGAACCATAACTGTGTGATCACTATGATGAAAATTACTGGCTTTAAGTTCTAATACATGTAAATCGTCTTACTGAAGGATGTCCACAGGCCCCATGACCCTTCCCCTATCCCCTCCTCTCCTCTAACCCCTGGCAAACACTGATATGTTTATTGTCTTCATGATTTTCCTTTTCCAGAATATTATATATAATATATTTGAATATTATACATATACAATAGTAATATATCTTACATATATATGTACTCATATAATATGAAATTATACTTCATGTAACCTTTGCAGAATGGATTTTTTCACTAAGTATTATGCTTCCAAAGTTTCTCTTTGTCTTCTTGTGGCTTGATAACTCATTTTTTTTATTATGTAATACTATTTCATTTATGTTTTTTATCCTTTTTATCTTTTTTCATTTTTTATCCTTTTTACTCTTGAAAAACATCTTTATTGCTTCCAAGTTGTGCCAAATATGAACAAAACTAGTATTTTATCTGATGAGTATGAGAGAGAAGAAACTCAAATATGTTTTCAAGAAAGAAGAAAATTAAGTGTCCTTAGGTGATATAATTAATCTTCTATATCTTAATTTCAGTTTTATTTTGATAGTATCTTCATTTTCTTCAATATGAAAAGTTTCAATCTTATACTAATGTTTGCTTGAAATTCCACAGAATTTCTATATAACTCAAAGCCTGCACATCAAGCCTTTGAATTCGCACTGTACAATAAGGAAAGCATCTGTGTGCATGTGGGGCCTTTGATACAAATTGCCTTTGAGTTGACACAGATTCTCTTCTCAGTGGTCATTGTCTCCTGTGTGATGCTTCCTCTCTGTCCCATCTAATGAAGTGGCCACATAGCACCTGGCCACGTGTAGACATCTGTGCATGGAGGCCTGTGCAGTCAGGCTCTGGGCCTGAGCAGGTACTTTTGCTCTTTGCACCCTATTCCTGGGAATCTGCATCACTTATATTTTCCTGGATTTGAGAGAGGGAAAGAAGGACCTCTGAATTATTTTAGATGAACAGATGGGCCGAATGCATGTTCGCTGAACTTCTCGTTAGAGCTGATGTCAATCCACCAAGGATGGCACAAGTGGTCATCTTGGTTTCTCCTCCTCTGCACACCCCCATCCCAATTTCTACTGCAAGAAGAGCCACTCGTGTGCAAGCCTTTTGCTCCCCTCTGCCCAGATGCTGTACCTGTGGGGCATCATCTCTGGCTGGGCCACGTCAGCTCATACTACAGCAGCAACAAAGAGGCAAGGTTTGCACAAAACATGAGAGGTTTCCAAAGCACACTAGGAAATGATCTGCTCTAAATTCCAGGAATTTTCTAAGGAAGAAACAAGCTTGTACTTTTTTTTTTCTGAAATTTTTAACTTCATGAAGCCAAGCCTGGCTCTGGGCATAATCACAAAATAGACAAGAATGTGTTTTAAATTTTGTTTTGGTGGGGCCAGAGGGCTCTCTCTTATAGTGCAGTCTGCACTGAGGAGCACTGGTGGCAACTGAATGCTCTTAAAGACTCCTGGGAAGGGGACTGTCATCTCATCTTTTATGATGAGCAAGACCACGGGAGGAGTACTCCTTCACACCCTGAGACTCCCCTCAGCGCAGGGCACATGTGATGTGTTGGAGTTCTAGATGCCTAAAAGCTGCTGTTCCCGAGGAGGAACCCGTGTGAGAGGCAGGTGACCAGGAGGGATGATGGAATAATAGCAAACCATGATAGTTACTGAACACTAATCAAATTAAATATGATACTCCATGGCTTTTAAATGTTAGGAAGTAAGAATTTCACAGTAATCTCTAAGTTGCTCAGTGGTGGAAGGAGCATTGTTTTATATATGAAATGCAGATGTTCTTCCTTAAGAATCCGGAATTGATAAAAATCCTAATAAATTAGGGAGTCAATAGCCTTGGCAGGATCCAGCACCACTTTGAGTGACGTGGCCATGACTGTCAATACCTCTAATGGGCCTGAAACGTGGTGACTTTGAGGATCCCATCAGGCGCTGACAGCAGAGCACATTTCAATCAGCCAGGTGTGTGGAACATAACGATGTCAGTGAGGACAGTATGTCGGCCAGCACAGGACAGCATCCGGGACACACACCAGAAGGTTGTGACACGGTACCTAACCCTGTGAATCCTTCCAACCTAACCCTGTGAATCCATCCATCTTCCCCATTTCTGAGATTTAATGATATACAGGGAAGGAGTGTGAGGCTACCAGCGCCACCTCTGGTTGGCAATATTCCCAGACCATGCCTTGGAACAGCCAGGGTGATCGGCCAGAAGCACTCAGACGGGCCTCAGGGTGCGGGCACCCTGTGTCAGTCATTTTTCAAAAGATTCCCATGTGATTTCATGTCATCCTTGTGGAGCCTGGGCTACAAGAAATGAGGCATCAAGAAACCCTCACCTGCAATTCTTCATGTTCCATTTTCGAGACCTCAAGAGTTGCTGATACCCATTCAATTATTGCCCAGGGAGGATTCCATTTTCCTGAGGTGGAGACTCTGCCTGGTGTGGCTGACATAGCCACCCGTCATCTCCCAGACAGACATCAGGACTGACCTGACACCCAGAGGGAGCCTGCTACAATTTACCTGTACAATTCTGTCATCTCCTATACTTTATGTTTTCTTCTGTCCTTGTGGATGTGGATATGACAAATGCTATTCTATCTTTAGGAAATCTACTCTAATGAAAGGAGAAGGGACTCCTATATTGGGATGAATTTATTCTACAATAATGTTCTCGTGTCAGGCCGTAATGGGGAGATAGTTGTTAGATGCGATATCATTTGGAACTAGAATCTCAGCTTGCGGAGTCCTAATTACCTCATGGCACATCTCATGGGGCACAGTAGCAGACTGAGGGGTACCCTCACAGAGAGCGCTGCAGTCCTGACCTTGGCATTCAGTTCTTGGGGACCCAGGAGGCTGGGACCACTCAGCTCCCTGAAGGTGGGAGGATGCTGCACTGGGACCCTTCTTATGCAGGAACATTTTCATTTTCTTTAGAAATTCAGTCTAATTTGAGGCACTAAAAAATGCCACTTTCTTTCTAGTTACTTCTGTGGGAAACAAGGCAAATAAAGGTACTCTGAAAACTCAAAGCTTTCTTCTGCTGGCCACGACTTCCTGCCCAGGTGTGGTGACACCCCCGTGGTTCTCTCCAAACAGGCAGCTTCATCCCAGCCCACCATGTTTATTTTATTGTCCCTCTCACCCCCTGTCAACAGTCCTGGCCTGGAGAGGCACTCTCATTTCCACACTGCTCTGGGGTCACAGCCACTGCCTGGGCTGGCAGTGAATTGGTTTCAGTTTAGGACTTGGAAAGTGCACCACAGGTGGGAGAAGCACGGGAGGAGGGTTTGGTGTGCCCACACAGAGGTGCCGACGCCCCGGATGACAGAATCCAATCAGAACAAAGGCCATGGAGACCTCCCCCACAAATGGGACACGCCATTATTCACATCAGGGTAAACACCCTGTCAGGTGGAAAGAGTCACCCAGCTGGTGGCAAATCTTGGCAGCACTCAACACCTACATTTAGGGAATGCCTCTGTGGGTGGCTGAGGAGAGTTGGTAACCTCTCCAGAGCCTCAGAAACACAGGGAAGAGGGGGGGTTGTCAGCTGTGAAGCTCAGCAGAGGGACCCCCACAGGCTGATGCCAGGTGCTATGAAGTTTATCCCGGGAGTCAGTGCCAAGGGAAGCAGGAGCTTTGAGCTGAACTCTGCTCTGTGTGTGTGTGTGTGTGTGCATGTGTGTGTGTGTGTACAAGGTGTACCAGGAGGAGTGCCTGGAGAAGCTGGACCCAGGAAGGAAGTGCCTTTCCCACCCCCTGCCTTCCTACCTCCCATGCCTGCGTCCACACGCCCTAACAGGAAGCTGGTGAGAAGTGGCTCAGGTCAGGGCCCCAGCGTCGCCTAGTCAAGAAGCATTAGTGAGTGGCTAGTCAGGTCCTCTGGGCTGCTCTGCACCCATGTGCACACGGCTTCCATTTAACTCCCTGCCCTGCTCAGCAGCCACAAGCTTCTGGCTTAGAGAATGCACCTGTGCTCCCATAAATGAAGACGGCCTCACCACAGGTCCACGGCCCAGCAGTGCCAGGGAGGGAGAATAATTTGCCAAGAGACCAAAGAAAATACCAGAAGACGGCTCGGGAGGCCTACAGGTAAGTGCCTACGGGGAAGGTCTGGGATGACAGGCTGACAGCCCCTCTGTCCCCAAGGTGCTCACCAAGGGCATCTCCTCCCTCATGGTGTTTGTCCTGTGCAGGGGCGCTGCCCTCTGTCTGGCCCAGTCCCCGCTGGAGGGTTTCAGGTCAGGCTGCTGAAGCTGTGACAGCATCAGATTGAGCTTGCTGAGCTTGCTTGTGTGACCAGCAGCCCAAGGAGCAAGTGTCCTGGCGTGTGTGTAAAGGCAGATTTCTACAGATGACCTTGGCTTGCCCCAGTCCCCGTGTGTGAGAGGGAAAGCCTGTGTCCTCCAAGACAGTGAGAGCAGGACTGCCCTGCCCAGGCTGGCTCTCAGTGCGCCCGTGTCTTAGCTAGGTTTGGGGGAACAAAAAGGGACATGTGTGTTACTGCCACCTTTTATTTAAGGATGATGCACCCACAGAGATGTTGGAATCAACCAGAAGTCACTGTCACCTCCCAGGGGTGCTGACTGGTGGGCTAGTTCCTGCTGAGTGCTCCCTTCACTTACAGGAACTGTAGGGGAAGAGGAGGGAAAGTGAGCTCACTCACAAGGTGGCCGTGTGCTGCAGGGGGTCACATGGCTGCTTGACCCCCCAGCACTTGCCACCATTCTCTATCTGTCCTGGTCCCCTGGGCTCCGGGGCAGCGCAGTTGCTCTGGGAGAGTCAGGGTGACCGAGACCTTTATATTTGAAGTGTCCAAGCCTTGACTGCTAGGGGATCTGTCTTTAGGAAGCTATGCTTCTCCATTCTGTTATCCTTGGGAAGTCAGAGCAGGAACCTGGTAACATGGCATCACACCAGGTTAAAATGGCCCAGGCTCAACTTTTACTCAGTGGAATCGTCCTTGTGTGGCCTTGAATCGTTCCTCTGTTGGAACCGTGGAGTTCAGTCCTGTGCCAACCTGACTGGGGCTGGACTTCCCCACACGCGGTCAGCGTTACTCTGGGCCTGAGTGGAGCAGAGGAAGCCGGCAGGGAGGGCCTGCACCTGACCCAGCCGCCCACCAGGCTTTCTCAGTCCCTGTACTCCCACGACACTGGATTATCTTCCCTGACACAACCAGGTGGCTGACCTTGGGACTGGCACATACGCCATCATCCTGGTTCCAGGCCTTGGGACTCAGACGAGAACCTACACGGCTGGGTCCTCGGGGCCGGCTGCTTGCTGACTGCAGGCCTAGGGGCTGGCAGGCCTCTGCCAATCTGCAGGTGGGCCAACTGCCCACACAAATCAACCTCTCTCTCTCTCCACACATATGCACACCCATGCATACACATGTACACACACTCTCTCATACATGCACGCGCATGTGACACACACTCAAACACGCGGACCCGATCAGCTCTGTGTCTGCTGAGAACCTTGGCTAACGCAGGCTCTAAGGCCCAGCATGGGGACTGGGGGAGAGGAGTGAAGCATTTGCCTTGGGCACGGAATTTAAAGGCACCAGGAAACTAATCAAGATAAAAAACACATGAATACAATATTTAAAAAATAAAAATCAATGTGAAAGATCCATTTTGAAAAGAATCAATATTTTTAAATTTCTTTTTGTAGTTGTAGATGTACAGAATGCCTTTATGTTATTGTTTTTATGGGGTGCCAAGGATCAAACCCAGTACCTCACACATGGTGGGCAAGTGCTTTGCCACTGAGCCACAGCCCAGCCCATCAATATTTTAAATGAAGGGAATATTCAATACAAAAAAGCTCCCTTAGAGCCACATGTAAAAGGAAAACTATGTGCCCTTGAATATGTCTTTGTATCCTTCATGTTGTTACTTTATCTCATAACGTTACAGTAGTTGAAAAGAAATTGAAAGCAGGTGTAGTGTATTGAAACTTATTTCCTAAAGTTTTTATATTGCTTAATGCCCAAAGTAGAATTGATGGCAATGTTACTTTGCTGGTTTTAATGGAAGCAAATCAACAACACTTTATAGATGAAGTTATTTCCTTCCCTCCCTGTCAACAGGAAGGACAGGCAGTGATGGCAGCTCGGCTTCTCCAGGGACAGTGCAGACAGGTGCAGTCGGAGTGCGCTGGCTCATCCTCCTTCACTTACACATTCCTTCATAGGTAGTTTTGAATCCTGATTTTAAAAGATACTGTGTAGAAATGCGACCTTGATGATAGAGGTTTATGCCCTAGACGCTTCATACTTGAAGCCAGGGCCTCCCTTTCCCCACCTGGACCTGGTCCTGCTAAAGACCTGGCCTAGTGAACCTTAAGGCAGGAAGGACAGGGAACATTCTATAGGCAGGTGCCGTGGGGCACAGGGAGGGATGGCGTGGCAGGCCCATCCCCAGCCCCACCCCTTGGGTTCCAGATCTGACTCTGCACCTCTGGGGGGGGGGCACCCAGCAGGGTTCACTCGTTTGAAGACTCTCGTAAAGTTCTACTTCTCCTAAAGTTGTGACTCAGAATTTTAGGATATTATTTGCACTTCTCCTTGGAACCCCAAATAAGGATTCAGCAGATCTTTCCCCCATTTTATCTGCCACCTGGAGCCTGGTCCTATGTCACCACTGCGGATTTGTGTGCGTGTGGCCTTTGCTGATTGTGTTTGGCTGTGAGCGTTGGTGCTTTTCCAGAGCCACCATGAGGAGACTTCACCATGGAGAATTCTGCACCTTCCACCCACTCACAGGCGATTTTGCAGCTGGACCTCCTGTGGGTGAGGAAGGAAGTCCCAGACGCACTTTGCGTCTGTCCCAGGGAGGCAGAGCCTCCCCCTCCACAGTGGAAGGCATGTCTTGGAATCAACTGGGAAGCTCTGGGACCTTCCCCTCAGGGAGCTGCCTGGTCAGGCCCAGAGCGTTGACAGCACGGGACTCCACGGCGGCAGAGGCCTCCGCCTTGCTGAGACGAGTTTCAAGCTGTCCCTCTGCGGCTGAGGAAAGCCACCAACTGACTGAAGGCCACCTGGCCACACTGCTGACGGCCTCCTCTGCAGAGAGGGGCTCTGGTGGGCACTCACGGGGTTGACAACACCTTCCCGGCTGAGCCTAACCCCAAGGTCCCTCTCTCTGCCTGTCCCCAGTCTTTCAACCCCGTTCCTTCCAGTCCCTGACCGTCCTGGCCACGAGAGGAAATCAGCATAGAGCAGTTTCCTCCGACTTGCCGTCTAGGAGGGGACGACAGCCGTGCTGCGCAGAGCTCTGGCTTCGCGAAGACCCTGTTGCCAGACCCTCCTTCACCCTTTGTCACTGGACCTGCTGGTTTGTGAGACTCCTATGGGAAGCAGTTTAGCCATAAATAGACAAAAACCTCCTCTCACGGGGTAGACACCACGGCCAGCATTTCCCTAACCTGGAAGAACACACTCACCATCATCCTGCAGTGGTTTATTCTAGACACAAATAATTTAAAACACCCGTTACCTCGTTGTTAGCATTTAATGAACTCCTTGAACTGCACACTTGTTTTCAGGATGCATTGACACTGTACAGCCCAAGATGCAGATGACACAGAAATGAACAAGAAATGTCACAAAAAAATGAAGTAATACGCTGACCATACATAATTAATGCCAAGAGACTTCAGGAAATAAACGTATAAGCAAGGCGATGTTGAATCAAAAGGTTTTTTACTGAATTATTCAGTGGGACTTGGTGGAGAAAAGAGTAGGAGTCTAGTCACCATCCCCCTTTGGTGGCAGTGAAGAGGGACAGCAGTGAGCAGGTGAGGCCCGTGACTGGCTGTTCCCATCTGCACTTGCAGAAAAGGCAAGTGGGTTCCTCTTCCAGGGAACTAGGGAGCATGTACAGAGTGAGGAGTGAAGAAATAGGAAGAAGGAGAGAGAGGGGCAGAGAAATACAGGGAAGAAAGAGGGAGGAAGGAAGGAAGGAAATGGGAGGGAGGTGGGCTGTGTTTGTTACTTTTCTAAGGTTGCCAAGACGATGTTCCACAGCCTGAGTGCTTCCACAGTATGAATTCATTGTCCCACAGTCTGGAGCCAGAAGTCTAGAGCCAAGTGCCAGCAGGGTTGGTTCCTTCTGGGAACTGCAGGGAGGAACCGACCCCATCTTCTCTGTTCACTCCTTGAAGTTTGTTCACAACCTGCGGCGTTCAGTGGGAGGGCGGCTGAGCTCTGATCTCCCTGTGGTTCTCCCCAAGTGGTGCACCTCTGTGCCCGAATCTTTCCTTTATAAGGACACAGTCCGATTGGATTAGGGCTCATCTTAATGACCTGATGTGAACCAGATTATCTGCAAAGAGCCTATTTCCAGGCACAGTCCTGCTCACAGGCCCCGGGGGCTGGAACTCGCACATCTTTTGGAGGGCAGCTGTCTGCCTAGGACAGCACGCTTGCCTTCTCTCTACTGGGAATGTGCAGTCCTCGAGAACAGGACTGTGGATAAAATGGAATTTTAAATGTGGTGCTGTTGCTTGAGTTATGATCAAACTCACTCGCTTGAGCAATCCTTTTTCTGCACTTTGAAACATTGCTGGAAATGTTTGGCCTGAGGTGCTGGAGGCTTCTCCTGTCACCCCCCCACCCTCCTCTGGAGAGACTGGCATCCTGTCCAGTGAGCTCCAGGTCACGTGCTCTTTGCTAACAGTGCTTCAGCATTTTAACTCTCTGTTTCATGAAATGTCACCTCCCTAGGAAAATCAGAGACTTACTTTGATCATTTGATTTATTATGACTTTGGAAGTATCAAGAAAATGAGAGACCCATTTTGTGAATATTCTATTACATTTTTTTAGTAATCTTTCAATTTCAGATCAGTTTTAGATTTACAGAAAAGGTGCAAATGTAAAGGATCCATGAACCTCACCCCCAGTTTCTTCTGTTGTGAATATCCACATACGTGTGGTAACTTTGTTGCAGTAAGTGGATCAATATTTATATATTAGTACTAGCCAGAATCTATACTTCATTTGCTTTTTCTTAGTTTTTACCTAGTGTCCTTGTTCTGTCCCAGGTGTTTCATGGTACAGCTAGTTGTCCTGTCTCCTAGGCCACTGTTTCCTGGGGTAACTCCTTAGACGTTCCTCATCTTGGATGACCTCCACAGTCCAGGAGTACAGGTGAAGTAAGCTCTAGAGTCTCAACAGCGCCCTGATGATCTGGTGAGTGGCCTGGGTTATGGGTACTTGTAGGAAGACCCTTGAGAAGACTGGGCAGAGGGTAGACGTGTGAGCCTGGAGCACCTTCTAGAGCAGCAGAAAGGGAGCAGCACACACATACTTACACACACTCACACACTGACACACTCATATACACACACACTCACACACACACTGACACACATACACACTCACATACATATACACATGCTCAGACACTCGCTCACACACACTTACACTCACACTCACACACACACACACTCTCACACTTCTACTTTCTGCCTTTCTCCTCCACCATTCCAAGGGCAACGCCCTCAGCACTGCAGGCGCTGACCTTGACCACCTGGCGGAGGTGGGGTGCCCTTCCCTTCCCAGGCAGCACTGTCCAGGGGAAGTGCCTTTCAGAACCTCCACCTAAGGAGAGAGTTGCGGTCCCCTCCTCTGGGGAAGCTCTCCTGCATAAATAACCTGGAATTCGGCTCAGGAGACGCCTTCTTCTCTGAGCTCCCTACTTATTCTTCATTTGACCCCACAGACCCGGGATGCTCCGTCACACACACGATTGCTGTGTGTGTTCTGCTGCTCGGATCATCCTGGCTTTGGGTCTTGGGAGTTCCACCTGGAAGCCATTGGACGTACTCCGTGTGCAATCCACACACGAGTCTGTAGAAGCTTGTCACAGTCACAGTGGCACATGAACGTTGAGTCTGTCTCTTGCAGTTCTGGAGGCTTCGAGGTCAGGTTCAGGGTGCCGCAGGGTCAGGTTCTGGAGACGGCCCCTTCCAGGCTGCAGACCACCTGCTCATCCTCACGTGGTGGAGAGGGCAGGGAGCACTCTGGGGACCATGGGCCTGATGTCCGTCACGAGGGCTCCGTTGTTCTGACCTCGTCATCCCCCAAAACACCCCGCCCACTGTCACTGTGGGGGTTAGGACTTCAGCACATGAACACTAGGACACAAACGTTCAGTCTCTACTACCCCAATGTGTGCCTCTGATGTGTGTGTGAGAGAGAGTGTATGTGAGTGTGCATCTGAGTGTGTGTGTGTCTGAGTGTGTGTGGGAGTGTGTGTGAATGTCTGAGTGTCTGAGTGTGTGTGAGAGTGTGTTGTGAGTGTGTGAGTGTGTATGTTAGGGTGTGAGTGTGTGTCCGTATGTGTTAGAAAGAGTATGTATGTGTGTGAGTGTGCATCTGAGTGTGTGTGTGAGTGTCTAAGTGTGTGTCTCTCTGTGTTAGAAAGAATATGTATGTGTGTGAATGTGCATCTGAGTGTGTGTGTCTGAGTGTGTAAGAGTGTGTCTGAGTGAGTGTCTGAGTGAGAGTGTGTGTCTGAGTGTGTGAATGAGTGTATGTGAGAGTCTGAGTGTGTGTGACTGTGTGTGTCTGAGAGTGAGTGTGTGAGTGTGTGTGTGAGTGTGTTTATGTCAGTGTATGAGTGTGTGTGTGTATGTTAGGGTGTGAGTGTGTGTCCGTGTATGTTAGAAAGAGTATGTATTGTGTGAGTGTGCATCTGAGTGTGTGTGTCTGAGTATATAAGAGTGTGTCTGAGTGAGAGTGTGTGTCTGAGTGTGTAAGTGTGTGTGAGTGTGTGAGTGTGTAAGAATATGTCTGAGTGTCTGAGAGTGTGTGTCTGAGTGTGTAAGTGTGTGTGAGTGTGTGTAAGAATGTGTCTGAGTGTCTGAGTGAGAGTGTGTGTCTGAATGTAAGTGTGTGAGTGTGTGAGTGTATGTGAGAGTCTGAGTGTGTGACAGTGTGTCTGAGTGTGAATGTGTGAGTGTGTGTGTGTGTGAATGTGTTTATGTCAGTGTGTGAGTGTGTGTGTGAGAGTGTGTGAGAGTGTGTAAGAATGTGTCTGAGTGTCTGAGTGAGAGTGTGTGTCTGAGTGTGTAAGTGTGTGTGAGTGTGTGAGTGTGTAAGAATATGTCTGAGTGTCTGAGAGTGTGTGTCTGAGTGTGTAAGTGTGTGTGAGTGTGAATGTATGTGAGTCTGAGTGTGTGACAGTGTGTCTGAGTGTGAATGTGTGAGTGTGTGTGTGTGAGTGTGTTTATGTCAGTGTGTGAGTGTGTGTCTGAGTGTGTGAGAGTGTGTGTGTGTTTATGTCAGTGTGTGAATGTGTGAGTGTGTGTGAGAGTGTGTGTATGTGTGTGTTTATGTCAGTGTGTGAGTGTGTGAGTGTGTGTCTGTGTTGCTCCCTTCCTGCTGCACTAGAAGGGGCCCCAGCTCTCCATGTCCATTCTCTGCCCAGTCTGGACTCAGCCCCAGGAGCCTTTATCCTGGTTGTTGGCGGATGGTCCTGGCGACCAAGACCTGGGCGCCTGGTGAGCTCTTTGTTCTGAGGGTGTGTTCTTTCTAGGTTCCCTCCGTTGACAGATGAGGAAATATACGTGTGTAGACCAGCCACGCACACACAAATACCTAACATTTCTGCACATAGCCATGCATCTACGTTAAGGTAAACGGGAGTCGTATTGATCTTTCATCCATGATCACATGGAGAATTCTAGTCTCTGCCTCTTGCTTCTCTGTCTGCTTCTCTTCCAACAGTGAGAACTCTAGCTCCCATCCTGCTGAATCCATTTAACAGACTGATTCTGTGTGTCATAGTGTCACCTTGCTGACCCACATCCCACAGGTAACAACATTATCAACAAGAGCACTGTGTGGAAGTAGCTGCTCTTGCCCTTAGTCTTACAAATTCCACTTTGCTTTAAAGTCCTGAGGGACAGCACCTTACCCCCACCCTCTTCAGGGAGGTCATTGTAGATTTGTGTAAAGCAGTTATGACCTCTTGTCACTCCAAAGTCCTACATGATTCGTTACATTTGCATGCAGTAAAGGTCATGCTTTGTGCTGAACATTTCTGTGGGTTTTGACCGATGTTTTACACCACGGATCACCACTACAATATCATAGGCAATAGGGTTCCTGCTTTCGAGATTCCCTCTGCTGACCTGTCCTCCCCCTTCCCCTCCAAGCCCCTGGGGACCTTTGACCTTTGTCACTGCAGTTCTGCCTGTTCCGGAGCATCCTGTAAGCAGAAGGAGTCTTTCCTGACAGGCTTTTGTTCATGAAGCAATATGCAGTTAGGATTCATCTGAGTTTTTCTTGGCCTGACAGCTCATTTCTTTTTATCCCTGATTACTATTTCACTGTGTAGATGCACGACAAGTTATTTACCCATACACCTGTTGAAGAGCACATTTATTGCTACCTGTTTTGGGCAATTTTGAAAGAAGTTTTTATAAATATTTATGTTCAGGGTTTGGCATGGACATACATTTTCAAATGACGCGGGTAAATACCCAGGCATACGATTGCTAGGTTTATGGTAAGGCTATATTCACTCCATAACGAACTGCCAAACTGGAAAGAAAGAAAGAAATCATTTTTATTTCCAAACACTTTAGACTGTATCAGGATGTTTAAAGCAATAATAATAAAAAAGCAAAGTAGCTCTCGCATGTTGCACTCTCACCAGAAGTAAAGGAGGTCCCTTGTCCCACATTGTCCCAGTGATGAGTGTGATAAGTTTTTCTGGATTTTAGCCATTCTGGTGGGGAAGTGGGATACATACCACTGATTTTTAAATGTAATGATTTTCTTTGAAGTGAAAAGATGGGTTGTTCCTTCTGATGTCAAAACGCCCCTGAACTTTTCTTCAAGCACCACCATCTGTATCGATGCCCTGGTGGGTTTGGAGGTAGTTTGTTCCTAGGTTCACGTGCTGGTTAGTTAGTAAGGCCACTGAGAGGTGGAATCTCAAGAAGTGGGAGCCAAGGGAAGATGATTAGGTCGTGGGCACCATCCTTGGAAGGGATTAAAGTCCTCTGGGGAGGGGATGAGTTCTCGTGGGACTGCTTTAGTTGCCCAAGGATGGACTGGTATAAAGTAAGCTCACCTCTCCTTGCTCTCTGGCTCCCATTGCCTCATCCTGTGATCCTCCACTCACATCTGCCTATCTTCCATGTTGTGATGCAGCCAGGAGGCCCTCTCGGGATGACAGCCATGCTACTTGGACACCCAGCCCTTCAGAATTGTAAGCCAAATAATCTTATTTTCACTATAAAGGACACAGCCTCAAGCTTTTTGTGATAGCTACAGAAAGCGGACAAAGACAACCCCTACCAGACACTTCATCATTAGTCATTTATAATGTGTCTTGATGTTTTCGTGGGGAAGCAAAGACCAAGCCTGTGGGTGCATAAAGACCAACCCGAGAAGGGTGACTTCAAGCCTCGTCAGGCTGGACGAAGAACCATTGGTGATCTTCAGCCTGGGAGTGACTGGGCTGTCCTAGACACCACTCATGGAATCCTGCTGGCAGCGGGGTTAAGAGAGTCGAGGTGCAAGAAGCTCTCAGTAAATCACCACAAAGCAGCCCCTCTTCTCTCCCCACTCCTGGAGTAGGAATTGTTGACAATGTGGAGAGAGAAGAGTAACATACTAGCAATGCAGAAAATGGGCAGGAGCCCCCCTCTGAACATACCAGAACCTTTGGACGCTCTGTGGTCTTCCTCAGAGTGGGGCTGAATACCTAGCAGAGTCCAGGTCCAGTGAGAAGGCATGCTGCACCCCAGGTAGTCGCTGTATCAGAACAGAGCCATTTTGCAGACCTTCATGCTCTGAAACTTCTGAGTTCCACCACTTCAGCTGATTCTGCTTGAAACCGAGTAGTTCTTTACTGAAATCAAACCTTTCTTGAAGCATCTTGTCAAGTGGCTCATGCCACTGCCTCTCCCAGCCTGGCCGGGCGGAGTTCAGTAAGGGCTTTCCACCTTTAGATCACCAACCATCACGGTGTGGCCACTTTTCTCGCCATCCTAGGACACAGATGAACATGCTTCCAGGCTCCCCTGTCAGCTGTCTCACCACCCAGCCCCGGAGCCATGCCGTGTGAGTTTTGTATGTGTCAGTGCAAGACCCCACTCTGCTCCTACGTCCTCAGTGGTAGAATTGGGCTGTAGTGAGGATGCCTAACAGGCTCCCCTCCTTGCTCTGATCTTCAGTGGAACGTCAGCTCCTCATCCATGGGTCCGTGAGTCGCTGGGACAGTTCATCTCAGCTGAGGTTCCAGTCTTCTCTGCTCCAGTCCCCACCACTGAGCTACTAGCATTAGCAATTTTCCCTGGTTTGTCATATTTCAAGTCTTTAACAGCATTTTGCTCTGGGCTTACAAGATGATGCACATTGTGTGCAGCAAAGAAATGCCATGATCTTTCACGGGGCTGAACTGAACTTGGGCCTGGACCGGTGCCCTTGTGACCTCTAGTGTCGGGGTTGGAATCGAGGCTGGCACAGAGTTTTCTCTGGTTTTGATTTTGGTGACGTCCATTTAAGTCATGTCTTCAGCTTCCTGCGAGCTTTGCTGTGTGCTGTCTTGTTGCTGTCTGGTGGTTTTACAGAGGACTTTGACCACAAGGCAAATGAAGGAGGTGGCCAACCGTGTCTGGGGACTTGCTCGGAGTTACAAAGCTGGAAGGCAGGGCAGTTTGCACTTGAGTCGGCGAAGTTGGATGTGTACCTGTGATCTCTGTGCACTCCATCCATCTCTTCTTCCTGGAAGATAATTTACAGAGGACTTCCCCTCACTGAGGGACAGCGGGAGGGCAGGAAGCAGTCGCAGCTAATTGAACTGAACTGTGTCTAGCACGAAGCCACCGAGCCAAGCACCTGGATGTGAACAGGGCCTCTTCCAGCTGGGAGACCATGCTGCTTGGAACCTGCGGGGTGATGGCTACTGCTCCACCCTGTAGTTCTGCATCTGCAAACCTGTGTCTGAGACATCTGTGGATAAGGTGAGGTGTCATTTACCCACACAAGCGCATGTTAAATGTTAGTCATCAACAAAATGTTCAAAGGCTCGGGGCAGTGCACTTAACTGCCATCTCACTAACTATGGAGGCTGAGGCAGGAAGATCCTAAATTCAAAGCTAGCCTCAGCAACTTAGGAAGGACTTTAGCAATTTAGCGAGACCCTGTCTTAAAATGAAAAATAAGTGGGGCCGGGGATGTGGCTCAGTAGTTAAGTGCTGATGGGTTTAATCCCAGTATAAAAATACAGAAAGAAAGAAAAAAGAAAGAAAGGAAGAAAAACTCTCAAAGGAGCTTCTTGTGAGAACAAAATTACTTAGGCTTCCAAATTAAATGATTTCAGCAAAGCTTTTGAATGGATTCTAAGCATGGAGAAATGATTTAGGGGCAGTTCCTGTGGCACAAAGTGGTGAGCTTGCTAATACAGAGATAATCACAGTTTAGTTCAAGCTGTTCACAAAATGTTAATCTTGGCGAAAAGTTGCTGTCTTACTTGCTGAAGAGTTTGGAATTAAGATAGGCTAATCTACCGGGAATTTTGTATTTTAATCTTTAGAGAAATTTAAGCTCAAATGTTTAAACTCAGCATAATTTTCAGATCTAATTATTTTGATTCATTAAGATCTAGATGGCTTGTTTAAATGTTTTATAATGGTTTATCATATAATTAGACCAAATTTGTAAATCCTTTTCTCTAAGGAAGAGCAATTATGTTGCTAATAATTTGCTTTAATGATAAAAACCCTGGGAGATGTTTTGGCTTCCAGGGGTTTTGTGAAAGCCCTGCACACATTACTTTCTCCGATCCTTCAACAGCAGTGTTGCAGGGAGTGCTGCTTTCTCCATATTTTGAGATGCAATGGGACTGGGAAGACTAAGGAGCTTGAACTTGAGACCAGATGCACCTGCTGGGCTGAAGCAGACAGCAAAGGAACAGCCGTGCCACAGCCAGGGGACCCCAGTCGGCCACGTGGGTCAGCACAGAACTGAATGGCATTTATCACGTGATGAGAGAGATTCTGATACCACGGGGCTCAGCCTTGGGCAGGAGCCTCACAGGGCTCAGGGTTGGAGACTGAGACTGAGCCATGATTCTGTGGTGCTTCCCAGAAGGCCTGGCTGACCTCACTGTCTTGCAGGAGCGGAAGCTGCTGGCCACAGAGCAGAGTTTGAAAGCAGGACTTTCATACCTGGGGGAATTGAGAAATGAAAGCCTAGTCCCAGAGCCTAGGTGATGAAGGTCTGAGACCACGGTGTCAAGTAAAACAGGCCTGGCAGGGCCGACTGGAGATGGGGTTGGAGAAGACTGCTGACATAGGGAGAGCCAGTGTTCACGCAGGGCGAAGGCTCCACCCCAGGACCCGCACCAGCACCTCAGTTCTGCAGGAAGTCCAGGAAGTCCTAGTCCAGAGAGGCACAGGAGCAAGACTGGCCAGCCTGGGTGGACTGAGGGTGAGCAGATCGGGGAGTGGCTTTCCTGGTGTTAGCTGATTCTCAGGCAGGGCCTGCAGAAGGGGCTGTGTGTGGGGGTCCATCCTGAGGGTGGGGGGAGTCAGAGACCTGGGAGAAGCAGAACTCTTGGGCCCACCCAGCATTTCATTCAGATTGGTCATTGTGTGCAAACAGTTCAGCTCACCCTTTTAAAGGTAAGTATGGGAATCCTAGGGGGGGCCTCTTCATAGGTAAATAAGGGGCATCCCCAGAGTCCTGTGGGGAAAGAGTGCTTCTCTGCAGCAAGGCGTTTCCTGGAACAAACAAACCAAAAACACCTGGTGGACTTTTTCCCCATTGCTGTTGTCCAGGTCACAGGGCTCAGATGAAATGCAGCATCGCCAGAGGGCGGAGGGCTTGGGACCCCCTGCTGGTCCGAGCCACCATCCAGGCCCAGCCCTGGCCTGCAGGACCTACACCTCCTGCTTCAAGCCAGGAGGGCTTCTGGAAACTGGAGGGAACTCTGCTCCTCGCTAGGGAGGGGGTGGGCCACAGACCAGGAAGCTGGGTGGGCCTGGCCTGAGCCATGAGCAGGAACCTGCACTACATGTCCCAGCATGATGGGGCACGGGGTCCCCTTACATGCTGCACACATCACAGAGCTTTCTGTGGACACTCCCTGTTAAAAAACAATGTATTTACTCTTTTTAGTCATACATGACAATAGTATGTATTTTGACATATCATACATACATGGAGTGTAACTTCCCATTCTGTGGTTGTACACGATGTGGAGTTTCACTGGTCGTGTATTCATACATACAGATAGGAAAGTGATGTCCAATGAATTCCACCATCTTTCCTATTCACATCCCCTCTCCCTTCCCTTCCTTCCCCTCTGTCTAATCTAATGAATTTTTATTATTTCTCGCACCCCCATTGTGTGTTAGCATCCACATATCAGAGAGAACATTTAGTCTTTGAATATTAGGGATTAGCTTACTTCACTTAGCATGGTAGTCTTCAGTTCCAACCATTTACCAGTAAGTGCCAAAATTTCATTCTTCTTAATAGCTAAGTAATATTCCATTGAATATATACACCACATTTTCTTTATCCATTCATCTGTTGGGGGCACCTAGGTTGGTTTCATAGTTTAGCTATTGTGAATTGAGATGCTATAAACACTGATGTGGTATAGTATGGTGACCTTAAGTCCTTTGGGTATAGACCAAGGAATGGGATGACTGGGTCAAATGGTGATTCCATTCCAAGTTTTGTGAGGAATCTCCATACTGCTTTCCAGAGTGGTTGCCTAATTTGAAGTCCCACCAGCAATGTATGAGTGTGCTTCCCCCCCACCATCCTTACCAACAGTTATTGTTACTTGTATTCTTGATAATGTACATTCTGACTGGGGTAAGAGGAAATCTCAGTGTAGTTTCAATTTGCATTTGCATTTCTCTAATTGCTAGAAATGTTGAACAGTTTTTCATATATTTGTTGACCAATTGTATTTCTTATTCTCTGAAGTGCCTGTTTAGTTCCTTTGTTAATTTATCGATTGGGCTATTTGTTAGTGTTGGTGTTGGTGTTAAGTTTTTTGAATTCTTAATATATCCTGGAGATTAATGCTCTATCTGAGGTACAGTTGGTAAAGATTTTTTTTCCCATTTGCAGGCTCTCTCTTCATATACTTAATTGTTTCCTTTGCTGTGAAGAAGCTTTTCAGTTTGAATCCACCCATTTATTGATTCTGCATTCTTCTTGTGCTTTAGTCTTGTTGAGGAAATTGGTTCCTAAGCCAACGTGATGGAGATTTGGGCCTACATTTTCTTCTAGTAGGTGCATGGTCTCTGATCTCATGCCTAGGTCCTTGATTAACTGAATTGAATTCTGTGCAGGGTGAGAGAGAGTTTAGTTTCATTTTGCTACATATGTATTTCCAGTTTTCTCAGCACCATTTGTTGAAGAGACCATCTTTTCTCTAATGTATGTTTATAGAAACTTTGTCTAGTGTAAGATGACTGTATCTATATGGGTTTGTCTCTGTGTCTTCTATTCTGTACCACTGGTCTTTGTGTCTGTTTTGGTGCCAATACCATGCTGCTTTTGTTACGACGGCTCTCTAGTATAACCTAATGTCTGGTATTGTGATGCCCCCTGTTTGCCATTTCTTGCTGAGCATTGCTTTGGCTACTCTAGGCTTCTTATTGTTCTAATAAAGATGCAAAAATTCTTAATAAAATTCTGGCACATTACATACAAAAACATATAAAAAAGATAGTGCACCACAATCAAGTAGGGTTCATACCAGTTCGGTTCAACATATGGAAATCAATAAACGTAATTCATCACGTAAATAGATTGAAAACCAAGAATCACATGACTATCTCAATAGATGCAGAAAAAGCATTTGACAAAATAAAACATCCAATCATGTTCAAAACACTAGAAAAACTAGGGATTGTAGGAACATACCTAAATATTATAAAAGCTACACATGCTAAACCCAAGGCCAACATCATTCTAAATGGAAAAAAATAGAAAGCATTTCTTCTAAAAACTGGAACAAGACAGGGATACCCTCTTTTACCACTTCTATTCAACATAGTCCTTGAAAGTCTAGCCAGAGCAATTTGAAGAGAAATTAAAAGATACAAATAGGAAAAGTAGAACTCAAATTATCACTGTTTGCCAATAACATATTGATAATTTGAGTCTATATTTAGAAGACCCCAAAAATTCCACCAGAAAACTTCTAGAACTCATGAGTTCAGCAAAGTAGCAAGATATAAAATTAACACCCATAAATTAATTATGTTCCTATACATCAGTGATCAATCAACTGAAAGATAAATTAGGAAAACTCTCCCACTCACAATAGCCTAGAAAAAAATAAAATATTTGGGAATCAATTTATCAAAAGAGGTGAAAGACCCCTACAATGAAAACTACAGAGCTCTAAATAAATAAATTGAAGAAGACCTTAGACGATGGGAAGATCCCCATGATCTTGGGTAGGAAGAATTAAAATTTTCAGAAAAGCACTATGCAGATTCAATGCCATTCCTATTAAGGTGGCAATGATGTTCTTCATAGAAATAGAAAAAGCAGGCATGAAATTCATTAAAAAAAATAAGAGACCTGGCATAGCCACTCACTTTTAATATTGCACAAAAAAATCAAAAGGTGAAAAATTAATAACAGCTGAACTGCAAACACAAGTACCCTTCACTGTCCAAACCTAAAATGCTCTCAATTCTCATAAAGAAGACAAAATTCCATTATTTATGCCAGAAAAGTTATAATACATCCCCAGCCCGGGAAGAATTTCCATAGATATCCTCAATATCACTTAAATGCATAAACTTAAATATCCACCAAATATGTGTGCATACTATAAAATAATTTTAATCAATTTACACAGTTAGTTAATATCTAATAAACTATTTGAGGGATTGCTTGCAAAATACAGTCTCAGATACAAATCTTGGTCTTGCTTTATGCTGAAAGAAGGTGCTGCTGTTCCTGGGAAGAGATGGTCCCCTTTTAAGTCAGTTTGGCATGTGACTTCCAGATTAACAGTGGTGTGAAAGCAATGTGCATTAGGGACAGAGTATGCACTTAGCATTTTGTATTTGATCTTCTCCTAGCCTAGTGCTATGTGGGGTGATCTCCTCTCCAGGTGCAGGGCAGCGCCCGTGAGCCCCTGCTCCCCGTCAGCCAGCAGCACGAGGGTCACACCTGAACCTACAGCATGCTGTGCTGCTGAGCTGGGTGTTCAGTGGGCTGCATTGTTAAGTGCATTTCCAACTTATGACATTTTCAAACTGAGGTGGATTTATCAGGACCAAAGCCCATTTGTCTTGATCTAAACTAAGAAGCCTCTGTGTATCATGACACAGTGTGGCAATACTGGATGATGAATGCAAATTTTGCCTATAAAAATAAGACAAAGCAAGACAACAACCATGCTATCCGTCTGCCATTAACGAGTTCTTGAGTGGGACTCAGGACGGGGGAGGGGAGATGGTCACAGGTGTTTGGTGGAAGGTAGAAGAGGTGGGGATGGAATTCAAAGATCGCAGACCTTGAGAGTGTAGTCAGCACTGGGTGGACAGACCTCAAAGGCACTCTGTGGTAAGGGTCTGTGGCTCCTAGTGGCCTGAGACAGTGCGTGGAATTGTGTGCGTGAATGGGATCTTTGATTTCTATCACAGAAATTGTATGATCTCCATGAACTAAATCCTTTAATTGATGTGCTTAATTCTTTAATGGATTTTTCTAGGTGATGGTTATTTTCACATTAAGCACAGAGAGGATCAGTCTTTTGAGTTAACATCTTTCTTGTCCTGGAAGTTTTTATAACTGTATTTCTACCTTTGATACTCTTTAACTTTGTTGTCCTGAAATTACATAGAGATTTTTAAAATTTACCCTGTTGAATCCACACGTTGAGCAAGCAGTCAGGAAAAAAATCTAGTTACATCTTTTGTATTTCAGGGAAATTCTCAGCCATGGCCATCGACACGTCGCCTGTCCACCATCCCCTCTAGGTCCTCTTCTAGGTGTGTGCTGGAAACTCTCATTTTATCTTAATCTCTTTTAGGATCATTTTCACATTGGCTATCCCTTTGTTTCCTAGTAAGCCAGGGTTAGTACCTGGATACTATTCTAATTCTCCAGTCCCTTTTTCTCATATCTGTTATTTATCCTGTTGAAATTCCATTTTTATCCTTTTTAATTGGCTTACTGTGCCTGGATATGAGGCGTCCCTTAGAACCTCTGTGCTAACGCAGAAGCACTCAGAGGTGAAGTGATGGGACTGGGGTAACTGTGGGCAGGTGTGGGCAGCATGGCTGGAGGGGGTGGGTCCAGGGGCTGCCCTGGGAGGTCCCCTTCCCTCTTTCTGCTTCTGGGCAGCCATGATGGAGCAGCATTCCTCCACCATGCCCTTCCACCCAACTGTTCTGCCTCACTCTGACGGGAGCGATGGAGCGGACCTTCCATGAACAGAGACCTCTGGAACTGTGAGCCCCAAACAAACTCTTCTCCCTCTGCGTCATTGTGACTGGTGGTTCAGTCACAGTGGGGCCAAGCCGACTCACACGTGGCCTGACCCTTCCTGCTTACTTCATGTCAGGCGTCAGGGCCTGTCATCTTGGCCCCGGCTCCCTGGATGCCGTCCCTCTGGGGGAAGACCGTGCCGGCCCTTGCTCTGTCTTTGGAGTGATTCTCTGTCGGGAGTCAGACTCCAGGACAGCCCCGCTTTGCTCTGTGCTGGGAATCCCGTGTCCCAGCTTACCCCAGTGGGTCCTCGAGCTCCTCTCCAGGCCTCCCACAGATGTCCCTGGTGCTCCGTGGCCTGCCAGGTGCCCACTGCAGAGCGGCCTTCATGTCAGGCTTGCAGCCCCTGATGCTACAGGGAGTCTCCCGCTGGCCCCTGGTTTTGGAGGGCTCTTCTGCCCACACGTCCAGCAGGAGCGCATCTTCCATCTGACTGGAGATCCGCATCTTGGTTCTGCTGAACACTGGACCTTGGTCCCATTTCTGCTTCATGGGGACTATTGTGGATTGGCTCAGGAATGTCCTCCAAAGCTCATCTGTTGAAGGCTTGGCCCTCGCTGCAGTAGTGCTCAGAGGTGGGCTTGATTGGGGCAGGAGGACTCCGACCTCATAGTGGACTGACCCAGTGATGGATTTCTAACCTGAGGGCATATCGGGAGGTGGTAGACAGAGGAGGCAGTCAACTGAAGGGAGCAGGTCCTTGAAGATGTGCCCCTGGGGACTAGATCTTGTCTCTGGCCCCTTCCTGTTCTTCTTCTTCCTCCTCCTCCCCCTCCTCCTCCTCCTTCTTCTATTCCTCCTTCTCCTCTCCTTCTCTCCTGCCTGACTGATGTTAGTAGATCTTTCCACCCACCACGATGTCCTGCCTGGCCAAAGGCCTAAATCAATTGGACCAACCCACCATGGACTGAAACCTTGAAACTGTTGCAGAAATAAACACTTCCTCCTTTAAACTGATTTTCTCAGGTATTTCATCACAGTACCAAAAAGCTGATTGACACATGGATGTTTACCCATGTGGGCAGAAGTTATGTTTTTTTAATATATTTTTGTAAATTCACTGCTGCTCTTCACTTGGAGCAGTAGGGTGGGAAGGGAGTGCTTTACGGAGTCCATCTGAGGCAGAGTGTCTCCCTGGCTGGACATTTATGTTTCTTGGTGTTTACAAGAGACATGCTGGACCCTGGAAAGTTCCCAGCTAACTTCTCAGAACTCTGCCCTAACACCCCACAAGGAAAATCCTCACAGGAGTGTGCCACCTTTTAGAAATCACACTCAACAGGGACCGCCCTGGGATATCCTCCTCTTCATTTGCATTTGAATTTGAATTACAATTAGATGATTAATTTGACTGTTTTACTCTCAGTGACCTGGACACCTGTGTCTGGTTAGTGGTGTGGCTCCTGAGAGCCCAGACTCTTTAGAACTGGGAACAGCCTGCTTTTTCCCCCCTGGACTTCTTCCCCTCAGGTATTAAAGAAAAGAAGGTCATGCTGGGAGTAACACTGGTGTCTTCTCCTGGAGCCTGTGGGGAAGCTTGCTGTCCCTACATTAGGGCTGCGTACATTGCAGAATGGGAAACGTCAAGAAACTCCAAGGGGTTCACGGGAATTATCATCCCCGGAGATACCAACAGGAGCCGCAGTAGGTGTGGTTTCCTCCGGGTTGGTGACCTGGTCTTGCCCTGTGGAGACCACTCCCTGCTGGGTGCTTCCCTGTCCCTCAGCCGCTGAGCGGCAGTCCTGTGCAGTCCTGGCTTGGCTTCTCTTCAGTGCCTCTGTGCTCAAGTTCAGAAGTGAAGTAGCAGCAAAAGCAAACCCCACAGATGTTCAAAATCTTCTCTTGGGTTCCGTCGTCACTCACTCTTAGGAACGGCAGTGGAGGCAATAACTGGAAGAGGGACTATTCCAAAGTGAATATTTATCCATTGCTTTAGACAATGCTGCGCACATGGTTTATGCAAGCAATTCCCAAAGATGGCAGTGTAGTCTGACCTAAGCTGAAACAGGAATGTCTTCTGTGCCACAGGCACTATGGGAAAAACTCTGAGGCCAGCAATTGAGAGGAGACCTTCAGGTGACCTGGTTCAGGCACCCAGGGGGATCTCAGTATGACAGACTCTGCTCTGGAGGTGGTGTCTGAGTTCAGGACAGTGGGCGTGGCCGACCCAGGCTACCTCTCCCCACAAAGCCTGTTATTTTCTGAGATATGAAATAACAACTGATGTTACTGTCATGGAGAGGGACGATGACCCCTGCCCATCTTCAGTGTTAACCTCTACGCGTCATTTGCCTCTTTGACTTTGCATTATTGCTTGAATTATAATTAGATGATTAATTTGACTGGTGATTAGTTTGGAGTTTTGCATTCTTTTACCAATTAAAAGCTGTGTGTGTGTGTGTGTGTGTGTGTGTGTGTAAAGCCATGCCTTATTTTGCAGATTATTATCGTTTAAATCATATTATGCAGCTCTAACTCCTTGTGCTATTCAGGGTTGCCATTGTCGGTGAGTTCTGTATTGGTCAGGTTGATGACAGCCATTGTCCTGGGTCTGCCAGCCTCAGTCATTATAAAGAACACGTCAGCACGTGGGGACAGGCTCTGTGAGAGTGTGGTCTTCTTGTCCTCATCAAATTACCCTCCTCGCTTGCACTCAGAAGCTGTAAATCAATCGTTAGCATCTGGATTTAGAACTTGATTCCACAAACTGGGACTTCCCCTACACCAGGAAAGATCAGTCATGGAGTGCATGTAGTTAAGGAGACATCTGGACCCCTGGCATTTGGGACGTTAGATTTACTATCCTTTGGAGATCACCGAGTGCTGCCTTAAACTGGCATCGAGGAATCAGTAATGCCAGAGTCAGTGGGTGCACCAGGTGCCGTCTCAGCCCACGAGGTGCCAGCTGGTGTGCTGGCCAGCTTCTCATCACTGTGACAAGCACGACGAAAACAACTTAGAGGGAAAGATTTATTTTGATTCATGGTTTCAAAGGTTTCAGACAATAGTCTGCTGACTCCAAAGTAAAAACTTCATGGGGGAGTGTGACGAAGGAGGCTGCTCAGCTCAGGGCAGCCGAGAAGAAGAAGGAGGGGGGTGGGGCAAGGACAAGATATAGTCCCCAAGGGCATGTCCCCGATGACCTACTTCTTCCAGCCATGCCCCACCTGCCCGCGGTTTCCACTACCTCCCCATGGTCCATTCAGTACCAGTGGATTAATCCACTGGTGACGTCGGAGCCTTCCTGATCCAGGCAGCCCCCGGAGCTCCAGTTCTGAGCTGCATCTCCCCAGAGCAGGGCTTGTGAATGAAGGGAGCCCAAAGGCCCCCCGTGTGGACAGTGCTCCCTGGGACCTGGCGAGGTCAGGCAGACGTCAGGGTGACTAGCTCTCACGGCTCGCTCCGTTCTGGGGTTTGCATTTGTGACTTCAGGGGTGTTTTTGGAAGCCTGTGCTCACGCAGCGTGGAGTCTGCAGCCGCTGAGGAGGGGACTGGGAGAGAGCGCCCCTTGACAGACACTGCCTTCTCAGTTTGAGTTGCCATTTATATTTAATTTTTTCTTAGTAATTAAAGAGCAGTGATAATTATGACTGGTCTAATTAGTATGTCAGTGGTATTTTATTTTAGCTGAATTGTTATATTGAAGCTACATAATTTGCATGACTTACCCTTTGCCTTTTGTAAAGGGTCATGTATTTTGACAGCCACTTTGCTACGTCTGTTGTACTTGTTGTTTTCAATCATCCCTACACCCTAGAAACAGTATTTTCAGGGTAAAAACTGAACCAGAACTTACTTTCACCTTTCTGTTATAAGCATGTGTGTGTGTGTGCTATAAATGTGGGTTATCAGAATAACATAGATCCATATTTATAGATATACCGTTCATATGTATATGTTCATGTTTTTATATCTATGCATGTTTTCACGTCTGTGACAATGCATGCGTTTCTGTTTAAAGCTATATTTGGGGTGTGTGTGTGTGTGTGTGTGTGTGTGTGTGTGTGTGTGTGATGCTGCCCATCTCACAGAATGTATCTTTAATTAGGAGGCTCCCAACTAAGAGGTTTCTGCCAAAGATGTTCTCTACTTTCAGAAAAATGTGTGTGAATGCCACCCAGTGAGCTCACGTGATAGATGACGCAGGAATGTTCAGAGGTAAAATGAATAGATTATGAGAGCCCTGACGGAACCTGTGGATTGATCCATTTGATGAATTAATAATCTGCATGGATTATTGGGTGGTGACTGTGGGCAGGTGGGGTGTGGCTGGAGGAAACAGTCACCTGGGGTTTGGCCTCAGTGATTCTAACTCTTGTTCCTGACTCCAAGTGCGGTCTGCTTCCCAGGTGGCATGAGCTGAGCCGTGTTCCTCCTCCGGGCCCCTCCGCCATGATGTTCTCAGCTTGGACCCAGAGCAGTGGAGTCAGCCAGCCATGACTGAACCTCTGAGTCTGTGAGCCCAAATCAGCTTTTCCTCCTCTAAAGTGTTCTCATCAGGTCTTTCGGTCACAATGATGCAAAGTGACTAGCACACATGGAAAGGGGGGCAGGGGGGTGACAGGAGACAGGCCAGAGTGCAGGGACATGGAAGTGAGGCTGTGTGGGGTAGCAGCCTTTCCTTGGACAGTCCTCTTATATCCACTGTGGTTTCAAATCACAGCACGAAGTGAGAGATTGAGACCATTTTACAGCACTTACAGGGACTAATTGTACCGTGTGGATTTTTCTATAGAAAGCCACAATTCATATGTCTTGTAGCACCTAGAGTTTTATAGTATAGTTCAGAAAAAAAGAATAGTCTCTGTTATACTGACAGGCCAGAGTCTTTCTGATCTCTGAGACACTGAGCTGTGTATTTAAGCACCTCACGTGCATTTTTCCTGATTAGCCCTGTTTGGGGTTTTCTATGCTGATTTCCATAGGTGATGAAATCTGATGCTGTTTCCACTGTCTCTCTCCCAGGGTTTCATGGTTTGCTTAAATTGGAGTGACTTCAGGGTGCTTAATGAATGGCCTAGTCCCTCATCCTTAGCGTTCACTTTCTTTTCGGGGGGTGGAGGGGACTGGGGATTGAACTCAGGAGTACTTGACCACTGAGCCACATCCCTAGTCTTATTTTGTGTTTTATTTAGAGACAGGGTCTCACTGAGTTGCTTAGTGCCTTGCCATTGCTGAGGCTGGCTTTGAAGTTGCCATCCTCCTGCCTCAGCCTCCTGAGCTGCTGAGATTACAAGCCTGTGCCACCGCACTAGGACTGGTGTTCACTTTCTTCTAGCAGAGGAGTACCTGGGATTTTTGATTCTTTTGCGAGTGAAGCATTAGGGTATTTTTATAATAGCCTCTTGCATCTGGGCTCAGTGTTCCTCTGAGGACATAACTCAGTGCTAATATGCATAAATGAACAAATATTATTTTCTTTACCTAAATTTATATTGCAGGAAATTTCTCAGAACTGAACCCACGAGGTGTGACTTGTTGACCAAGCATTGTCACTGTCCACTCAGTGAGGTCAGTTTTCAAAGCTGCAGCATGCAGTCTCTGCTCCCCAGGAACAGAGGTGGCCCCTGGTGGCCATGACTTGGTTACACTGTTCTGTCGGGAGGAATGTGTTTGTGCAGGGGGCTTTGCTGGGCAGGACTCCCTGCCCTGGCCCTGCCCAAGGATCGTTCCAATATGGGTCTATTCCAGATGCAAGTGCTTCTGGTTTTGTGGGAGTGAATTCCCCTCTAGTCTGATGGCGGAGAAGACTCGCTCCATCTCAACATGGCTCAGAAGCAGAGCTCTGACTGTGAGACTCCACGAACCTCAAAAATCACAGATTCTCTCTATTTGTCTCTGAAACTCTTTCACCTGGGAAGCTTTAAATGTCCTTTAGAAAGTCACTGTTATTTTTTAACAGAGATGAGGTGTCCCCGTAAAGCTCATGTGTGGGACAATGCAAGATGGTTCAGAGGGAAAGTGATTGGGGTACGAGAGCCTTAACATAATCAGGGTATTCAGCCACGTGAGTGGATTGACGTGGTGGAAATGGGAGGCAGGTGGGGTGCAGCTGGAGGAGGTGGGTCACTGGGGGTGTTCCTTTGGGGTTTACATTTTGCTCCTGGTGAGCAGAGCTTCCTCTCTGCTTCCTGGTGCCATGTCCAGAGCTGCTGTCCCCCACCACACCATGAAGTTCTGCCTCACCTCAGTGCAGAGCAATGGAGTGGCCAGCTATGGACTGAACATTTAGACCATGAGCCAAATGAACTTCCCCTCCTAATTGTTCTTGTCTTTGGTCTTTGGTCACAGTGACAAAAAAACAAAACAAAACAAAAAACTGACTAAAGTGTCCACCATAAGCTTTTTAAAATGCTTTTGCTGAAGTTTCTCTTTCGCGTTGCCCATGCCCCTGCCCTCCCCTCTGCTCTGCCCCAGAGCCCGGCCTCCTTGGGCTGCGTGGACAGGCATCACATCAGGGAGCAGCAATAGAGACCTATTTCTGATCATACACACACACACACACACACAGCACGGGCTATCACAGGCTGCTGGTGACTTACCAAAGGTCCCGGGTCTTACAGGCAGCCCTCTCCACGTCTATGTTTGGGTCCCCAGTTCCTCCATGTCCTTGCTCCTTCAGAACATGCTCACACTCATGGGCCCCCCTGCATCCTGCCCACCTTCCTAAACTCTCCTGCTACTTGACATTCCTCAAATCCTCCCACTGGTGTTCATACCTGTTTGCTGGGCCCTGACTCATGCACACCTTGAGCTACATCATCTGCTAGACACTTACCCAAGACCCCCGAGAGAGGAAGACCACTCACGTTCTTCTCTCACTGATGTGGAAATGAGCAGAGTGAGCTTGGGCCAGCCAGCCCACACCTGCAAAGCCCACCATCTGTATGTAGAGCCTTCCCGGTGTTGGGGGCCCCCTCCTGAGCTCTTTATTCCCAGTACACCGCTCCATGCAGCTTAGTCTTCATGTTTAAATTGGGGAGCCTGCTGCATCTCTCATCCCCCTAAAAACCCACTTTGGATGCCGAGAGTGTTCTTACGTGACGTACTTATGCTTATTCTCTTGTTCTAAAGCACCTCGCGCTCATTGACAAAGGGCAGAGCAGTGATTTGAAATTAATAGATAGCACCATGGAAATTGGATGTCTGAGTTACAGCTCGTGTGATTCGTGTGATTCATTGTTCTGCTCAGGACTGGAATGAAAGCCCCTGCTAACCATGCCAGCTGTGTCCATGCCCAGCCACAGTCTTGTTAGTCACGCACTGTGAACAGGACACCTTCTAGATGACTCGGGAAGTCACAGTGGTGCAGGTCCTGGATTCCAAGGGCACCCTGCAGAGCTGGATCAGCCCTCTGGCCCCTGGGAGGGGGCAGGAGGAACACCTGTCTGGGGGCCCTCCCCTCAGTTTGTCTCCTCTCACAGGTGAGAAACGTAGATGGCGTCTAGCTCCACAGTTAGGGTTCACTTTTAAGGGTCAGCTCTGCACTGAGCGGTGCTCAGAGCTATGCTGAGTTTACTGAAGGAAACTGTCACCCACAATACCGCGTGACAGAGGACTCGGTGAAACCATTATTAAACGCCCACAGGGGCCAGGCTCTGAAAACAGAGATGAAAAGGTCTTGTCCCAGCGCAGAGGGATGGGGACATGGGTGTGGGAGGGGCAGCGACTCCTGGGTGCTGACTGCAGCTGCTGACCGTGACCCCACTCAGCCCCTGAGCACACTGCCTTGTCACTAAGCCTTGGCTGATGCCGTCACCTTCACCAGCACTGACTTCCCTGGGTTGCTGCTCCTCCTCTCCCTCCACAGAACTCCCAGGTGTCAGGATCCTGCTCCCAGTGGCCAGACCCGCCCACCCACCTGTCACAGCCTGACTGTCACAGTCCTCTGGGTGTCTTTACCACCAAGCTCCCAACACCACAGTGCTGGGGACTTCCCAGGACTGGAGAATGAAGGCTGCACAGTCCACCCTGGCTCTCCAGGGGGGCTGCATAGTCTACCTTGGCTCCCCAGGGGGTGGCACAGACCACCTTGGCTCCCCAGGGGGTGGCACAGACCACCTTAGCTCCCCAGGGGGTGGCACAGTCCACCCTGGCTCCCCAGGGGGTGGCATAGACCACCTTAGCTCCCCAGGGGGTGGCACAGACCACCTTGGCTCCCCAGGGGGTGGCATAGACCACCTTGGCTCCCCAGGGGGTGGCACAGACCATCCTGGCTCCCCAGGGGGTGGCACAGACCACCTTGGCTCCCCAGGGGGTGGCATAGACCACCCTGGCTCCCCAGGATGGCACTGCAGGCTAAGGAAGCCTGGGCGCAAGGGCCCTGCTGCAGAGGGGCTGTGGCTGTTGCTTAGGTAAGGCCTGCAGGGCTGGGTGGCACTCAGGTGAGAGGTGACTGGCACAGGGAAGTCAACAGGGCTCCCTCAGCCAGGGTGAGCATGGAGTCACCCCACGAGGTCTGCATTTTAAGCTCTGTACAGATTGCTGATGAAGAATAATTGGGAAATGCCAAGAACTGTTGCCGGAAGTCTGGGCGAGAGGCAACGGGGACTGAAGTTGAGGCACTGCAGGAAGAGACCTGGTGGGGGGTGTCCCTGGCCAGAAGTGACTGGTGCTGGCCAGACACAGGACTCCTAAGACCCGAGTGCATTTTCTCTGGTTAAAATAGAGATGTTGTCTGTTCTACCAATTCTGGTTTCCATGGCAACATTCTGGCCTCTTCCCTTACAGACCAGCAATAAATGCATGAGAAGGACCTCGGGGCCAGGTGCCTCTTTGTAAGGAAAAGGCTTTCTGAGTGGAATTGCACGGTTTCTTTACCCCTTTCCTTCCTTGTGAGTGCAGAGAGAGGATTATAAGAGCTCATTAAACCAGCAGCCAGGGTGCACTCTGCCCCTCCCCCATCTGGGTGTGCAGGTCTGTGACTGGGGTGACCTTAGGCTTGGTGTCTACTGTTGGGGACTTGAGCTCTGCCCTCTGCAGGCTGGCTGTTAGGTGAGCGGTGTCAAGCTGTTTCTTTAGAAGGGAACCTGGGGATAGTCGCCCAGTGCAGGGCTTTCCAACTTTCAGAGCTTCACATGCCACTCATCGAAGCTTAGTTTTTAATTCTCAATCTAGTCTTGTAATCCCCTAGAGCCCCAGGATTGGTGAAGGATGGCTAGTGTGTTTAGTTGAACTTCTGCTTTTTGCTGTGGATGGTAGATGACTTTTACTTGTTTTAGCTTCTCATGTTTCTCGGGGATTAAATGCATTCTGGGACTGGTGTAAATGTGTTCTAGAAATTAAATAAGGAGTGAGGTGTGCACAGAGAGTCTTCACGGTGCCAGAGGAGTCTTAGAGGCGAGGGACCCATTGGGAGATAGTTTGGGCATTAAGGAGGACAGTTTGTGTGCGGAACTTCGGTTGCTTGGAAAAGGTCGCTGGTGGGGCCTGGTGACTCAGAGGAGCTGGGCCTGGGGAGGCAGGGTATGACCCCAGATAAAGACCAGGTGGTGGCATTAGCAGTGGGCAGGGCCACAAGCTCGCTGTCAGGGCTGGCTTTTCAAGCAGCACCTGGGATCCTTAGGGTGGAGATGCCCGAGGAGCAGGCCTGTCAGTAGGTCTGCAGGGAGACGTAGTGGAGGGTGGTAGGGGTCAACCTCACAGGCTGGGCATGGGACTCTGCGGGAGGGTCATGCTAACAGATGAACAGAGGAGGAAGAGACCACAGGCAGACGGGGAGGAGCAGCCAAAGGTGAGGGGGACCAGGAGAGCCACGTGGTGCCTCTCGAGAGGAAGCCCCTGCACCCTCTGCACCCAGCCCTGAGCCCCGCTCCCACGTGGGCTGCATTAGTGGGCTCCCCATCTTTAGCTCTGGGGTGGAGTCGGCCAGTGGGGGCCTGGACAGGAGACAGGAGTGGGAGGTGAAGCCTGCGGTTTCCTCCCCTGGCTCTGTCCCCACTGGGCTGCAGGCCCGTGGCCACCACAGGCCACGGCTCCTGTGAGGACTGCTCCCCTGGGCTCTGGTTTTCACAGTCATCTTCCAGGGCACCCCACTGGTCACGGCACCCATGGTCCAGGCCCTGGTGTCCGCCACTCATGCAGTTTCTCTTGGTCCTCTGCACAGCTCTGCCCAAGGTCCCTTCATTAATCAAGGCTTGGAGCAGAGCAGCAACGTAGGGGTCAGGTCAGGCAGGACTCGGAGCTCAGCCAGGTGGAGCCTGAAGCGTGCTCTTCCTCTGCAGCTCCTGATGGGCTGCTGCAGGCAGGACGTGCTGGGGACCCTGGGCTCCCGGGATGTCGAGAAGGCTGGAGGGTCAACGCCCTCCCTGCCTGGTGCCCGACACGTGGTGCCCGTTCAGGAGAGGGGCATCTTCTCACGGGCTGGCAGGGGCAGTGCTTCACCCTTGGCAGTACTGTTTTTAACAATGACTTTCTTAAGTGGATGTGGCTTTTAGTCCTTAAACTGTTTCACGTCACCATTTTCACATTGAATAAAAGTTGGTGCTTTCTCAGTGCTGGGCAGTTCTTTGGATGCCTTTGGAGGGCCTGGGCCACTTTCAATGGACTCTGACTCCTGTGCATGAACCCTGTCCCAGGGAGACCTGGAGTCTTTCAGGGACACTGTAACTGCTCCTCCCCATCCCCGTGGAGGAAAGACCCAGAAACCCACGGGCAGCTGACTCTGAGGTCTGCTCACTCTGACCCAGCAGGGACCATCCTTTCACCCAGAGTTGGCACATGTCCGTGGTGGGGCGGCCACCAGTGAGGTCAAGATCTCGCACACCAGTCTTGTATGGTGCTCACTGCCAGCAAAACAGGAAAGTCGGTCTCCTTTTTCGACCTCACAATTATTCAGAACCCTCTTTCCCAAGGTGCCCTTCCACTGAGTTGATGCAGTAACAGACCCGTATACAGAATGATCTTCCTCTACCAAAAGACATTGTTTGCAATAGCTGGATTTTATGAATGATGTGACTTGAACTGCAGAAATAAAGATTTTCTTCAGAAAACAATAAAACTCTGAAAGCCGGGGATTTGTTTCATGCCTAACTTACCCACCAGCCCCTCTTCCTGTTGCGATGGAACCTCCTGGCCTCCCAGCCCAGACAGGCGGTCAGATCCATATGCCACCTCTCAGGGAGACAGGACAGGGACATTGCTGTCTGTGAAAGACACCCTCCTGAGTCCCCTAATACAAACAGGAAGAGATACAGTAAATTTTAACCACCTGTGTGAACTCTTGAACGTTCTTTAAAATCCGCACAATTTTCCCTTTAAAGTCCCAGGTTTTCTTTTTGAATATTTGGTAATAGAATTAAGAAAAAGGAGAATTCAAAGGCCATCTGCTGTCCTCTCGTGGTTCATTTCCATGTGGTGACAAATACAGATAAGCTTGAGGCCCAAGGAGGACCCTGACCCGAGCTGGTGGCCCGAGGGCAGCTGTGTGAGGGCCACACTGCCTGCTGGGAGGTCTCCGTCCTGGGGTCACTTCTGCCATTTCCACCGGGTGTTGTTTCTAAATCTCTGGGTCGATGGGACAAAACAAAGGTGGCTTCCCAGCTCTGAATCAAGTCCCTTCTGTCTACATTTCCACCTTAGCAATCCTGTGCTTGTGATTCTCTTTAAACTGCTAATGAGAATATTGTTCAAAAATCACCTCTTTCAGGAAACAGGGGGAGGCGCCAAGTGGTGGGCTGGCTCTTCCCAGGACAGATGTTGGACTTCAGTTTCAGCCGTGCTCCTGGCTCACCGGCATTTTCACCAGTGGGCAAAAGTCCAGAATGACACCATGACCCAGCCACGGCTTCTTCCCAAATCACATGTCACACTTGGTTCAACAGTCACCGTCCCCAGCCTTTGGGCCTTCAGGTGACACATGCAGACTTCCTCCTCCTTGTGGACAGTGGCCTGCTCCTGGAGCCAGGAAGAGGAGAGGCTGCTGTCCTCCTCCACGCACATGAGCAGGGCCTCCAGAGAAGAGTGAGGGAGTTTCCTCAGGCAAACACAGAGAGCCACACTGTCACATTCTAAGGAACAAATCTAGGGTGTAAGAAAGAAAAGGGGAAAAAGGAGCACGTGCAAAATACTATGAACGAGAGAAGCTTCTAGAATGTGCAACAGCAAGTCGTAAATCCCTGGGAATGTGCTCTTCCCGGGGAGCTCACCTGGGCATGGCATTGGGAGGAGTCTGAGCTTGCTAGCCGGCAGGGGTAGCAGTGGCAGAGGGTGGCACAGAGCAGGCTGCTGGGGCTGGCGCATTCCTGGGGACGATGGGCAGACCTGATCTCGGGGCCGGTGATCTTGAAACTCAGGGATCTGCCACCCAGAGTGTGCAGGGATCACTGAGGCCTTGGTCCCAGGCCACCTTGTGAGCCACAGTGTGGGGTCCCCCCGGGGGAGGCCCTCCCTCCCGAGGCCCAGGTCAGGAGTGGGAGGGCAGGGCCCCAGCAGTGGTGTGATCAGGACTCCCGAGGCTGCATCTGCACACACAGGGCGCTGCTGCTCGCAGGAGGTGCAGGGCTGCGGCAGGAGAAGGGGAGGACGCTGTGGAGAGAGCGCTGCTGGGTGGGGTGTGACACCACAGGACGGCTCTCTCCTGGCCGTCACGGCTCACAGTCCCCCACTGCATGTTTGCTATTCTGGAAGCTCACCTCGCTGGACTCGGTATCTTTGGGCCCTGTGGGGGCAGAGGGAGCAGCAGACAGACCTGCAATGACTCTAGCACTGTCTTTTCAGGTATTGTCCCGGAGCAGGGATGGCGGTGACTGGGGTGGGAGCTCCTGCAGGCATGGCCACGTGAGGTAGGACCAGCAAGAGTGGGGCCTGGGATGCAAGCAGCACACACAGGGTGGCCCAATGTTCAGTGAGAAGAGAGAAGGAGCTGGACAGGAGGAAGAAGATGAGACGGGGGCCAAGGGGAGCCAGGGAGCCAGGGAGGCTGGGTGGCTGCGGCACAGTGAGGAGCCAGACCTCTTGGCCAGGTCCCCCGTGGGATCCCTGAGTTCTTTTGCTGAAGTTCTCTTCCTGGCTCCCTGGTGTTAAGGGGCTTGGGCTCAGTGTGGAGTTGCAGCTGCCCGAAGCCCGGCCCTGAACCTCTCAACTCCAGCACCTCCAGGCAAAGAGGTGGCTGGATGGAGCCTGCCCCAGCCAAATGGACAGGAATAGCTGTTCCCAAGGCCATCCCGACCTGTCCATTCAGTCTATGATGCCAGGGCCTCCCGGAGACAGGTAAGCTTGTGAAATGTTCCACGTTGGCTTTGGATTTTCGTCCTGCAGTGCAGCAGTGGGGCTGATGTGATGGCCGTGGTGCGGCATAAAGGGGATGAGAGAGGAGACGTAGGCACGAGCAGCCTGGAGGGGTTTGGAGGCAGAGGTCCCAGCTCTGGAGTTAACATCTGTGTGCTCTGTGGCAAGTCCTTGTCCTCATCCTCGCTGTGGGCATAGTAACCCCAGGCAACACACATACAGATACGTGCAAATATGTTTGGAAGCGTTGCTTTAAAAAGCCTGGCCTGATGTCTAGCTCATAGCATGCTTAAACCCTTACTCTCCAGGTATCAGTCCACCCATGACTACCCCATCCCTCTGGTCATGTGCCTGGCCCAGCTAGGATAACAGCGCTGTCAATCAATAAGACAAGGAGAAAGATTGGCTGTGCCTTTTGAGGACAAAATTTTGGTGTTCTAATTTCTCTTGTTGCTCTAACATATTAGTGCAAATCTAGTGGCATGAATTCAACAACAGTGTGTCTCCAGCTCTGAGGGTCAGAAGCGCACGGCCTGGGAGGGTCAGTCTCACAGGTGCCGGTGGAGTTCTGTCCTCCCAGGCTCTTGGGCGTAGTCTATTTCCTCACCTTTCCAGCTTCTAGAAACTACCTGCACCCTTGGCTGTGGCCTGTCCAGGTCTCACCATGGGCCACAGATTATAGTCCCTCACTGCCTCCAGCCTCTGCCTCCCTCCTGTGGGGACCCTGGGGTTACACCGAGGGTCCACTTGGAAATCCCAGGGTAAACCCCCTATGTCAGCCAGCTTTTGCATCGCTGTGACCCAAAGACCTGACAGGAACAACCTTAAAGAGGGAAAAGTTTATCTTTGCTCACAGATTCAGAGGTTCAGTCCAGAGTCTGCCAGCTTCGTTGCTCTGGGCCCAAGGTGAGGCAGGGTGGCAAGGAGGAAGGGTGCGTGGGGAAATAGCTCGGGCCATGGCAGCCAGGAGGCCGAGAGGGCTCCACTCACCAGGAACGAAAAATAAACTCCAAAAGCACACACCCAGTGACCTCCTCCAGACACACCCCACCTGCTTACAGATACTGCTCCGTTATTCCATTGCAGTCCACCGATCGGGTTATACCTCTCTCAATCGAATCCTTCATTTCTGAAAATGCTTGCATTATCCCACACATGAACTTTAGGGCGACACCTCGTATCTAAACCATAACATCCCCCAAAGAGCCTTAACTGGGTCATACCCACAGAGTCTCTCTCACCGCATTAGGAAACAGCCCAGGTGTTAGAGGGACAGTGCAGGGGTATGGTACAGTGGGTGCTGTTACTCAGTCTTCTGAAGGTGAGTAGGGATTTGCACCTTGGAGCTCCTGTGGCCATCCAGCATCTTCAGGGCGGGCAGTGTCACTTCTGCACCCTGGGGAGGCACTGGAGAGATAGGGCCTTTAGGGAAGAGACCACGCCTGGTGACCTCACTTGAGATCTGGGTCAGGTCCTGAAGGCAGAAGTCCTTCTCCATGGACTTTCAGTGACATACGTTGACACGCTCCTGTTTGGGGGGTCTGGACAGGGTGACCTGGAGTGTGCAGCCGAGGAGTAACTGGTGTCATGGGGTCCAGAGCACAAGGAGGAAAGCTCAGCTCCTTCCTCGGAGACTGAGAAGACAGGAGGACGGAGGGTTGTTTTCAGGTGGGGATGAAGGCCACCCACAGATGCATGGATGCTCCCGGGTGGGGGGACAGTATGCAGAACTGTCAAGTGAGACAGGCAGCAGCGGACACAGCACAGGATCCGAGCACATTCTCCCTCCAGGAGAGCTTCGCTGGCAGTGCAGCTTGCAGAGGCTGGGCCAGGCCCCATCCCTCCAGCCCTGCTCTGAGCCTGGGGGCTGGGCTCCTCCCCTCTCCTCCACTACACACTGCACAGACCCTGCCCTTGCTCAGGGAGTGGGGCCCACCTCAGCCTCCACCCCTGTGCGCAGCAGACTGGCCAGCAGAGTGCAGAAAAGCCTGTGCCTCCCGTGACCAGACTGGGCTCCCCGGGCAGACGTGGCTATGCATGGCCACAGGCAGTGGGAGAGAATACACAGGGACCACGAGGACACTGACCCCAGGGCTGAGCAGGGCAAAGGGCATCCTGGGCCTGCTGACAGCCAGAGCCGCGTGGGTTGACCTTTGTGCCCTGGTTTCCCACTGGTGTGGATTCTCCTATATATAAAGAGAGACGTCAGTGATGCTAGCTTAGAAGACCAGGAATGCCAAATACAGAAGGCTGGGCTCAAAGGAGTGCACTATTTTGACGTGCAGTGGTCCTGGCACAACAGGAACCCTCCTGTGTACCCTGGGACTCAGCCCGGGGCTGGGGATCATGCTCTGTTAAGATCATGGCAAGGATCCCAGCCACACACTCTTCAGAGACGAGCCCCGAGAGCTGAGGGCAAGCCCAGCCTGGTCTGCAGGGACGTGGCCTGGGAGGCGACAGTTCACATCTGGCCTCCTGATCCTCAGGAATTGCATTTTCCTGAGAATACCAGGTCAGCAAACAGAGGACAGGAAGGTGAGGGGCACCACACTGCCCAGGACCGCAAGGCGGCTGCCTGAAGCTCTTTCTTCCTCTGCTTGCAAAGGCCATCGAGATAATTAAATAACACCATGTCGATAAATCTCTTCTCCCTCTGCACCCCCCACCCCCACTGTAACAAGGAGAGGGGGAGGGGTGCATGTGCCGCGGCCGCTGGCAGGTAATAAATGAGATCATGGTCTACACCCAACTGCACCATCTCTGTCAGCAGCGCAGAAAAACAATAAGTAAAAACCAAGCAGGGGGGGAGTGAGAGCCACCAACACAGGCTCCTGGCGCACAGAAACTAATAAGACAAATAAAGGCATCTGAATACCACTCAGTTCTCTTACCCTGGAGCAACTTAGGATTTTACAGTTTTTGTGTGTGCATGTATGCTGTGAGTGCGTGTTCACATGTGTGCATGTGTTATGTGGGAGTGTGTATGTGGGGGTGGTGTGTGCGCATGCTTATATTCTTTAACTGTGCAGCCAGTGGTTTTTATGAGTATGTTTTATGGCCCATAGAGGGATAAAACATGCTACTGTGGCCATTCCCACTCCAAGTCAAGGTGGAGCATGCTCTGTGTAATGTGGGTTTTAAACTGGAGAGAGGAGTGAGGTTTATAAGTCAAACTAACACTGCAGGCTAAATCCTCTGGAGACAGTGGGTGAGGGTGGGTTCGAGTCCCCGTGGGGTGTCCTCCTGGGTGCAGAGTGCCCTCTCCCTGTGTCCTCACATGGCCTTCCTCTGCGTGATCCTGTGTCCTGATCTCCAGTCCTTCAGGGACACCAGCCTCCTGGCTGGGCCCAACCACGGGGCTTCGTTAGCCACTTTCGCCTTCACAACACTCACATCCTGAAGAGCCAGGAGAGGGCTTCCCCACAAGGATTTGAAGAGACGCAACTCACGGTGGTGCTCACGCCACGCCATTCCATCAACAGGTACTTCCCAAGCAATTCAGATCCAGCTCTTTGAGTTCAGAATCCCTGCCCGTCTTTCTGAGGGGTGGAGCCCCGCTTAGTCACCCAGGCAGGGTGGTCAGCGAGGTGTTGGGAAGACAGGGTCAGGAGGCCCCCAACCCCACGGAGGTGTCTGTGGGGCTGCCTCTGACCAGAGAAGCTTTGACTTTGCTTGGAAAGAAGGATAAAGAGCAGGAGCCCAGGCCTCAGGATAGGGAAGGAAACGGGTGGGTGGGGCCCGAGTCCGGAAGCCCTGTGTGGCCTTGGCCCTGAGAGCTGTCAGTCACGAGGCTGGAGTGCGGGGCTGTGCCTGGGAGCAGTGTGGCTGCAGGATGGGGAAGGCCCAGGGCGGCAGAGCGGGCAGAGTCCGCGTGGAAAGTTCCACAGGTTAGGGAGTGAGTAGGGTGCAGACGGAGAGGGCGCAGGTTCAGGACCCCCGAGAGGTAGCATGGGCACGCCGGACCTGTGCTTCCATCCTGAGCAGCTGGGGCTGATCTTCAGGCTGAGCACAAGGCTGGGAGGGGAGGACAGCAGCCTAGTGGACGAGGTTGGTCACCCCCATCGCAAATGCAGGGAGGTTGAGGGAGGCCCTGGACTCTGCAGGGGCCCAGGCCACTCACCTGTGACCATGCGGGTGTGTGCTGAGGAGGAGGAGGACTGGACCCAGCACTGGTGCTGCTGCAGCCCCACCCAGAGCCACCACCCAGCCCAGGGGACAGGGACAATATCCGTGAGTTGCAGGCCACAGCTGAGGACAGCACTGGCCTCACCGTCAGCAGGGCAGGGAGGAGAGGAAGAGAAAGAGCTGCCCCTGGCCTGAGGGGAACGCCCTCTGTTCTCCTCTTCTCTAGGGTGAGCCATGTCCCACAAGTCTCCATGTGGGACTGGGACTCTGCAGGTGGTTTGCTCTTGTCAGGGGCCCAGTGTCCCCTTAGCACCTTGACCTCTGTCCCCACTGCCCCAGAGAGTTTCTCTGTGGACACTGGACACGCAGGATGCTCTCCTGCCCTCCTCTCCTCTCCTGCCCAGGAGTGAAGGCAGGTTAAAGAGGGCTCAGGCCCAAGGAGGGGGGAGGCCAGGCGTGAGTTTGGAGCCCGAGGGACCGCCTCTTCTCCAGACTCTCCCACTTCACAGTTGTTGCCATCGTAAGTAAATAACTCCCGTGTGATCCTGGAAGCAGGCATAGCAACACCTAGTGTTCAAGGTCATTCAAGACTAGGCAATCTATTGATGGGATTAATTACATCTGTGTAGAAAATACGCGCACTGAGTGATTATCTCACTGAGCAAGCACGACCCAAATTCACCGCGGCCCTTCAAAGACAGCCCAGCAACGTAAGAACGGAGGGAAAGTCCTCCGTCTGCTCAAATCCTGCACCCACAGGGCTCGATGCATTCCCATGAGCGTCACGTACCAGTGGAAGATTCTGTGCTTGCCGCTAATGGTCAATGCTGACCTGGATGTCCCACCACTGTGATGAAAAGAAAGTAAATAAATAAGTGAGAGGAAACTGGCATTTACCAACCGTGTAATTAGCTGTCTGGAAGAGCCAGAGGCTGATCTGAAAGCCCTTTGCCAACGTGTACAGCAGCCAGCGATGAGATCGGTAAACAACAGCTGGAGTGAGCATCAGAGCATTTTATTACAAAGCCTGGTTGAGATGCCAATTAAAAACCCAATCAGAATGAAAATACAGAAATAACCCCCAAATATATGTGAAATGTTGGGGAAATTTGTAACAAATTTTAGAAGAACACAAGAAGAAAACAGATCAAGAGAGGCTCAGTGAGGTCAAGATTAAGACTTGCTTGAGAAGGTGCGGGATTCTTCAATCAAACAACAGAAGAGTGCCCAGCCCTAGATAACCCAAATACAAATGTTGTTGGAAATGAAACCAATAAAGTCCATGATAAGAGTCATGGAGACCAAAAGAGGAGCAGAGAAGCTATCCTTACGGTAAGTGTCTGATAAAAGTGCTTTTTCAACCCAGTGGGGAATATATGGACCATGTCCCATCTTCTGGAAAAGCTATCAGTTTTGGAAAAAATAAGTTAGCTATCTTCCCACTTTCATGTCATGCACAAAAGTGAATAGCAGGTGGATTAGCGTGACACAAAAAGGGAACAGCATTAATAGAAGAAAACACTATTAGTATTAAAACAGTAGTATATATAATATGATAATATATTTATTTTTATTTAAGGCAGAAACAAAGGGCTTAAAGGAAACAAAAAGGAGATACAATGACTAGAAGTTAAAGCCTTTGTCCAATACTCCCCATGAATAGAATGAAGACCAACAGTGTCCAGAAAAAACAGTTGGCGTG